>NC_135724.1:16379219-17579219 GCF_964656455.1 Halichoerus grypus
CATCTGGGACCATGTCATGAAGCCATGTGTTGAGAATGTTGAATAACAGGATAGAAGGGACCGTATGTGGTAAGTCCCTGACACAAGAGCACTATACCAGCTCCGGATTGCTACCTGGGTTCTCTGTTTTAAGTCTATTTGTTGACTGCCAGCCAAACCTAGCCCTGATTCAGTCATTCCTTTAAGCACCTATATGCAGTTCATTACTTAGCCACATTGCTTTTACTTCAGAACACCTAAGTTCACCTATCCTTGATTTTCTCTGCCAGTTCTCTAGTTCAGGGCTTTATTATCCCTCCCCCACGTTGCCTGGCTTCCCACGGCATACAGACTTTCTCATATGGCACTTAACACATATGTTCCTGCTTCATGGTTGTTTCTTCATTGATTCATTTACGACCATGTATTGAGTTCTCTCTCTCTCTCTCTCTCTCTCAGGAGCTGTGAAGATATGGCCTCCATATGGATCTGCTTGTCACTCAGTCCTCAATCTCTCCTTCACACTATAGCCAGAATTAGGTATCTCAAACAGTTCCTCTGCTTAAAATAATTCCTTATGGCCCATGGGACCAAAGCCAGGCTCCTGGTGAGTATGGCATCTGAGGCTCTTTTGAACCAGACCCGACCCAGCTTTCCGGGCTTGTCTCTGGCATTCTTACTCTTTCCTTACCTTCCTCTTTCCCTCTTCCTTTCCTTGCCCTCTGTTCAAGTGACACCAACGTACTCTGCCTCTCACTGGTCCACCATATGCTTTTTCACTTTGTGGCTTTGAGCATAAATATTCCTTCTGCCTAGAAGGACTTCCTACCATCCTGCTCCTGGCAAACTCCTCCAGGACCTGGCCCAAGTGCCACTGTCCCTCTGCACGGCTGGCCTGCATTCCTGCAGGCGGTCAGCTCCTTGCCTCCCCCCACCCCCGTACCAACCCCCCCTAAGGCACTTCGTTGTTGTCCACTCCAGGGCTATTCCAGCACATATCCCATAGTGCTGTCTGCGGCCCCCAGTGAAACTGTAGGATCCTTACAGGCAGCTGCCTGACCCTTCTGGGCATATTCAGTGCCTGACCCCATGGAAGCACCTAGTAACTGATGAGCAATAACTAACACAAAGGGCAAGTGATTCCCAGAGAAAGCACCACATTCGGTAACAGCTTATAACAAAGAAACCTGCCTTAGCCTATGAAGTCACAAAGTCACCAAAGTCACCCTGAGGAAGTGACACTCATGAGCCCTGAAGGGAAAATGGAAGAAACCAAGGAAGAGGCGAGGAGAAGGGGAGTTCACCACACCTGCAGAGGAAGAGAGAGCCGGGCTTGTCTCAGGCTCCCAAACTAGGCTGGGCTGGCAGGAGCCGAAGGACAACTTAAAGAAATAAGTCTGTATGTGGCTACAAACAATTCGGGAGCCAGGCTCAGCATCCAACCAAGACACATAAGGAGAATTCTCCAGCACAGGAAGGGTGTTCTGGTGCTGGACAGCCAAAAATTAACTAATGTCACTACAGGTGGTGACATGATCATTTCAAATAGATTATCCTGCCCGTCATATGGAGAAGAGCTTGGAAGGAGGTAAGAGAGGGTTCTAGAAGACCAAATGGAAGGCTATTGCTGTAACTGAGGGAAAATGGAAGCTTGGCCTTGTGTAGTGACAAGGTGGCCGGGTTTGAGGTTGAATGAGGAGATTTGGGGGGAGCACCGTTCCTGGGAGTACTGCAATGCCAGGTCAATGCATAGAGTGGACGGAGCAAACTCCTTTTCCACCTCCCCACTCCAAAAATCCATTTAATATATTGTCTTCGGATCCAGGACATATCAGGTATTAAACTGATCGGAACAGATACTACACTTGATCTTAGCCAAAAGACTGAGAAACAATTTTTTTTTAAAGTTCAGTTTTGATCAAGTGAGTTTGAGGGAAGATATTGAGTAGACAATTCCAAGTACTGGTTTGGAGCTCAGGGAAAGGATCTGAGCTCTGAGATCAGTGTCCAGAAGATAGTATAAACCATCGGCATACCATAGAGGAGGTTGCCTCGGGGGAGGGAGCGGAGAGAGAAGAGGATGCCTAATGTCGGAGCCTTGAGAAACGCCAGCATTTTGTGAACTTGCCCTGAGCTTTTCCACCCCTATGGCTTTACCCAAACTCTGGAATATCTTTCCCCACAGAAAATGCTTTAAGATGAAGGGGAATGCAACATACCCAAACTTCTGGGATATAGCTGAAGCAGTGCTTAGAAGGATTTTTAGCAGCAAATGCCTACATTAAAAAAGAAGAAAGATCTGAAATCTACAACCTCACCTTCCATCTTAAGACACTAGGAAAAGAAGATTAGACTAAACCTAGAGTGAGCAGAAGGAAGAAAATAGTTGAAATCAGAGTGGAAGGGGCACCTGGGTGGCTCAGTCAGTTAAGCGTCCGATTCTTGATTTCGGCTCAGGTCATGATCTCAGGGTAATGAGATCGAGCCCTGCATCTGCTCCCTGCTGAGCATGGAGCCTGCTTCAGATTTGCTCTCTCCCTCTGCCTCTGCCCAACCCCCACACCTCTAAAATAAATAAATAGATCTTTTTTTTTTTTTTTTTTAAGAAATCAGGGGCGCCTGGGTGACTCAGTGGTTAAGTGTCTGCTTTTGGCTCAGGTCATGGTCCCAGGGTCCTGGGCCCCGCATCAGGCTCCCTGCTCCACGGGAAGCCTGCTTCTCCGTCTCCCACTCCCCCTGCTTGTGTTCCCTCTCTTGCTGTGTCTCTCTTTGTAAAATAAATAAATAAAATCTTTAAAATAAAATAAAACAAAGAAATCATAGTGGAAATCAATGAAATGGAGAAAAGAAAAACAATAGAGAAAATCATATGAAAAATATTTGATATAAGGAGTCATCAGAGAAGTGAAAGACAAAACCACAGTGAATCACCACTGCATACGTATTAGGATGGCTAGAATCAAAAAGTCAGTGGGAAGAAGTGTTGGTGAGAATGTGGAGAAATGAGAACCCTCGTACAATGATGGTGAAAATGTAAAATAGTACAGCCACTTTGGAGAGCAATCAGGCGGTCCTTCAAATGATTAAATACAGTTTCATATGACCCATCAATTCCGGGCAAGAGAAATGAAAACGGATGTCCACACAGAAACTTGTACGTGAATGTTTGTAACAGCATTCTTCATAATGGCCAAGAGATGGAAACAACCCAAATGTCCCTCAACGGATGAACTGACAAAGTGTGGCATATACATATGATGGGATTATTCAGCCAGGAAAATGTATGAAGTATGTATACGGGCTACAGCATGGGTGGACTTTGAAGACATTATGTTAAGTGAAAGAAGCCAGTCAGAATAGATTACATACCATACACACGGACATTCCTATGAAAGTCCAGAATAGGGAAATCTATAGAGACAGAAAATTGATTCACGGTTGCTTAGTGCTGGGGGACAGGGGGATGGGGACATAGAGGGTGATAGATAAAGGATATGGGATTTCTTCTTGAGGTGAGGAAAATGTTCTAAGATGGGCTGGATTATGGTTGATTGCATGTATCTTTGAATATACTAAACACTATTGAACGGCCCACCTTAAGTGGGTGAATCATATATCCCAAAAGTTGTTTTAAAAAAACACAAAATAGTCTTTCCACCAAGCTCTTGCTCCTTCCATCCATTTCAGGTACTTGTGCTGGAATAATTTTCCTAAATACCATTTTCATTATGCCGCTCTCTTGCCAGGTGAGCCTTTGCAGGGTCAATAAAGATGCAGCAGTTCAGCTAACACGTTCAGCGCCTACTGTCCTAGGCGCAGTGATGCATCCACCTGCTTCCAGCTCCAGATCTCAACTCTTCTTTCTGACCTTCAAGGCTCACCCTGCATGCCTCGCTCACCCATTTCCTTTCCCATTGACCTTCTCGGTGAGAGAGACTCTCCACTTTAAATAAGGGACCTGGACAGCATTTTGCTCCCCTCCAATTCCTTCTCTATATTGTTACTCAGGGTGGGCAATACCCTTTCATCCAAAATGACAGACCGGCCTAAAAGGCCAGTGCTCCCGGGAAAGAGAGCAATTGCTTAAATTCACTGTGTGATGTTGAAGCTTGGTGGGAGAAAACTTTCTCTGCCAGTGACAGTTCAGAGAGCTGGGCCTATGGAAAGAGGGGGGCCTGAAGCCCCAGGGAAGCTGGATTCGCATGCCATTTCAATAGGGCCAGCCCTGTGTCCATGTAGGATTGTTCCTGCTTTTTTTCACCTGGGTACGTACTAACCATCCTGTGTCTGTCGCCTTTTCTCCTCTCCTTGCGTCTAACCCAACTCAAAGCTCATCTCCTCCAGGGATCTCTCTTTGGTTTCTCTGGCCGCAGTCTCCTTACTTCCCCAGGATCAGTCTGTCTTGTATCTATGAATTCCCCTCCTCTGTCCTCCCCTACCTCTTTTTATTTTTTATTTATTTATTTTTATTTTTAAAATTCTTTATTTAAATTCAGTTTAGTTGACATATATTGTATCATTAGTTTCAGGAGTAGGACTTAGTGATTCATCAGTTGCATATAAAACCCAGTGCTCATTACATCACGTGCCCTCCTTAATGTCCATCCCTCCATCCCCCCATCCCTGCACCCACTTGCCTTCCAGCAACCCTCAGTTTGTTTCCTAGAGTTCAGCATCTCTTATGCTTTGCCGTCCTCTCTGTTTTCTTATTTCATTTTTCCTTCCCTTTCCCTATGTTCATCTGTTCTGTTTCTTAAATTCCATATTTGAGTGAAATCATATGGTATTTGTCTTTCTCTGACTGACTTATTTTGCTTAGCACCATTTTTTTAAAAGATTTTATTTATTTATTTATTTGAGAGAGAGACAGAGAGAGAGCACGAGCAGGGGGAGGGGCAGAGGGAGAAGCAGACCCCCGCTGAGCAGGGAGCCAGACCAGACCCCAGACTCCAGGACTCGGCACCATGACTCGAGCTGAAGGCAGACGCCCAACCGACTGAGCCACCCAGGTGCCCCTTTGCTTAACATAATATGCTCTAGCTCTATCCGCGTCATTGTAAATGGCAAGATTTCATTATTTTTGATGGCTGAGTAATATTCCTGTGTGTGTGTGTGTGTGTGTGTGTGTGTGTGTGTGTACACACATCTTTATCCATTCATCTGTCAATAGACATCTGGGCTCTTTCCATATTCTGGCTATTCTGGACATTGCTGCTATCAACATTAGGGTGCAAACAAAAGTAAAAATGAACTATTGGGACTTCATGGAGATAAAAAAAAAACAACCTTTTGCACAGCAAAGGAAACAGTCAACAAAACTAAATGGCAACTTACCGAATGGGAGAAGATATTTGCAAATGACTTATCAGATAAAGGGCTAGTATCCTCCCCCACCTTTTTTAAAGCAAATAAGCCCATTTGACAAAAATCTGCTTGAGGCTCAAGGTTTAGCCTTCGAGGCTTTGTACTCAAACTCACAGGACTGTGTGAATATTCAAACAGCCCTCCTCTGTCTTTTCTATATTTTGTTTTGAGGTGAGGAGCACTCCTTTCAGATTACCATTATAGAGAGATTTCTTGTCAGGAGGTCACAGGAACCCCAGTTCTGCCACGGATTTGATGCGTGGCTTCCCGCAGAGTAGTCTCAGTCTGGCTGGAGTTCCTGGGCTGTGAAACCAAAGGGCTAGACCTCAGGGCCTCTACTAGTCTCCCAGCAGCAAAATTCTGTCCATCGAAAACACGCACTTCAGTAATTTGGCTGAGGCTGCCATCTGATGGCCCCTTTGAGAACTTCACCCGCTGATTGCGCGCTAGAAGCTTTCCTACTGGAATGCTGACTTCCCAGCATGGCCTGCAATGAGAAGGGCCTTCCCTCAGCCAGGTAATGGCTTTACGGTCTGACTCCTCCCATGTCCATGGGCTTCATGCTTCCCCTTGGGCGGAAAGACCCTCCTTCTCCACTCAGATTCCCACCCAGGCTAGGTCAACCCAGCCACGGGGATTCTTACATCATTAAAGCCACCCTAAGAGAAACCAGGATGCCAAGAAAGCTATGATTTCACGTTCTCATGCCCCCCCACCCAACACACTTCACATTAGGAACGAATTGGTTCTAAGGGAATTCGTTCAAAGCGGGAGTGACTTCTTAAAACTTTCATGAGGAAATATGTGCATTTTTAATACAATGAGCCCTGAAGTAGGGCAATTCTTTTTTTTTTTTTTTTAAGATTTTGTTTATTTATTTGAGACAGAGAGAGCACGAGCAGGGGGAGCGGCAGGCAGAGGGAGAGGGAGAAGCAGGCTCCCCGCCGAGAAGGGAGCCCGATGCAGGACTTGATCCCAGGGCCCTGGGATCATGACCTGGGCCCAAGGCAGATGCTTAGCTGACTGAGCCACCCAGGTACCCAATTCAGTACCTTTTAGATATTCAAGAAAGGGTTTTGTGTCCAGATGGAATTTCCTTCAAGAATAGAGGCTATAGTGGGGCGCCTGGGTGGCTCAGGTGTTGAGCATCCGACTCGATTTCAGCTCAGGCCATGATCTCAGGGTTGTCAGATGGAGCCCCTTGTCTGGCTCCCCGCTCAGCAGGGAGTCCGCTTCTCCCTCTGTCCCTCCCCCTGCTCGTGGCCTCTCCCTCTTTCAAATAAATAAATAAATCTTTAAAAAACAATAAAGGCTATAGACAAATAATTGTGAATAAGCAAGAATCCAAGGAATATCATTCCTTCTTAAGAGCCCGTTTTAAAATAACTATTAGAGGGGCACCTGGCTGGCTCGGTGGAGTTTGCAACTCTTGATCTCAGATTTGTAAGTTCGAGCCCCACACTGGGTGTAGAGATTACTTAAAAATAAAATCTTTAAAAACATAACTATTAGAGGATGGATTTCAGGTAATCAAGAGATAACTAAGGAACCCACAGCCAAAAAATCGTGGATGATCACTGAATATATGCAGTCTACGGAACTACAACGAAACAAATGGGGGGATGTGGTGTGGTTATCTGCACTCACATTATAGAACTGAGGCAACTGAGAAAAAAAAAGAAAAAGGAAAGAGATCAGAACTAGAGCAAATTTGCTAGTGCTGGAACGCAAATAATATCACTTAAAACTAATAAATAAAAGAAGTATATGTATATTTAATACAAAGCTAAATACAAAAAAGATAACTTTATTGACTAACATTGGGTGATAGGGCAAAAGGAAGGAGGGAGAAGAAACAGTAGGATCATCATTTGGAGTAGGGAATGAATAGATACTGCCTATAAAAACAGATATCTGAAGATATGATATAGAAGAATAATTTTTTTTAAAGATTTTATTTATTTATTGGAGAGAGAGAATGAGAGAGAGAGCACACGAGAGGGGGGAGGGTCAGAGGGAGAAGCAGACTCCCTGCCGAGCAGGGAGCCGGATGCGGGACTCGATCCCGGGACTCCAGGATCATGACGTGAGTCAAAGGCAGTCGCTTAACCAACTGAGCCACCCAGGCCCTAGAAGAATAATTTTTAAAGGTAGCCCCCCCCAAACAAAGGTACAAACCTTCCTCAGTATCTGAAAATTATATACACACGCAAGGAAGCAACGAAGAAAAGAGATCAGGCAGTGAGAGGCTTTCAGAAGCAAAACTATAAAAACAAAAAGGGGATTTATACTGCTAAAGAGACAAATTCACCCCAAAGAGATAAAAGCTATGAATAGCAACGGACTATGTAACCTAGCAGTAACAGTCATACAGCAGGGATTACAGGAGGTTGAGGAGAAAGAGGAACAGTAGGAAGAACATTACAATAAACTCCCGGGCAGTCAGCACGACCCGCGGCGATCTCCATCCCAGTGCTGGTTACACAGGCATGTGTAGCAGTGAGCATTCACTATGCCTGAGATTCGGGCACTTTATTGTGTGTATATTATCACTCAATCAATCACATTTTTTTAAATAAAAAAAAGAGTTTGCCTCGTTCAAAACTCAAAAGAACACCACTTTGGAAGTCATTCAATCTTGATTCCCCGACACCATTACCCATAACGGAAGTGCTTTCAGATGGTATTGAATTATTTGTTATCTGCATAGGAGGGTCAAAGTTACAAATTTTAAGGGCCCCTGGGTAGTTCAGTCTGTTAAGCGACAGACTCTTGATTTGGGCTCAGGTCATGATCTCAAGCGTCGTGAGATCAATTCCCGGTGTCCGGCTCCCCACGCAGGGCAGTCCGCTTGAGATTCTCTCTCTCCCTCTCCCTCTGCCCCTCTCCCTGATCTTGCTCTCTCTCTCTCTTCCTCAAATAAATAAATAAATAAAATCTTTTTTAAAAATTACAGATTTTAAATACTGATGTGCAAAAAGATTTTTTAAAGCACAATTCTTGATTTTATGAAATGAAACTAGCTATCTTCATGAGCAAAAGGCAGATTTGCCAGGGACTTTTCACTTGTACAACCCTCCCCTGGGCCCCGAGAGAGGACCCAATTATTTTGCTAGGGCTGCTAGCACCACAAACCGGGTGGCTTAAACAACAGAAATTTATTCTCTCACATTTCTGGAGGCTGGAAGTCTGAAATAAGATGCTCTCTGAAGGCTCTAGGGAAGGGTCCCTGCCAGGCCTCTTTTCTAGCTGCTGGTAAACTCCTTGGCTTGTGAGAACGTAACCCCAATCTTCAGATGGCATTCTCCGTGTGTGTGTGTGTGTGTGTGTGTGTGTCTTTGTGTGCCTGTAACCACATTTCCCCTTTTTATAAGGACATAGTCATATTGGATTAGTGACCAACCCTACTCTGGTAAGATTTCATCTTGAGTTTACTCATTAATAATTAACATTATTTCCAAACAAGGTCATATTCTGAGGCACTGGGCAGGGTGGGGGGGCGGTCAAGACTTCAATATATGAAAGGTATAGAGATAATAGCATTGGGGACTTGCTATAGTTTTCTCTATTTATACATCTGTGAGTATGGAGCAGTATGGAGACACAAGGCTGGGTAGTATCTAATAACCACCCCAAGATGATTTGGCCCTGAATGGGATCCAATGGCACAAAAATCTGGGTTGTACTTGAGGAATGGGATATGGTACTGAGGGCTGCCATGTGAGTTGAGAGGCTCTAATTTGAAACTTAACGTTCACACAAAAACCTGCACAAGAATGTACGTAGCAGCTCAAACCTGGAGTCTGCCCAGATATCCTCCCACAGGTGAGAGGCTAAACAGGACTGTGGCCCACAAGCCACAGAATACTATTTAGCAATAGGAAGAGTGGACTCTTGAGAGATGCAGCATGAATGCATTTCCAGGGAATCATGCTGCAGAAGGAAGCTAATTCCAAAAGAGGTGTGTTCTCTATGGTTCCATTTATTTACTTTTGAAATGACAAATTTGAGACATAGAGGACAGATTAGTGCTTGCCAGGCGGAGGGGTGATGGCAGGGCAGAGAGTGAGTTATAGAAAGGTAACAAGAGGGACCATGCAGGGGAGCCTGGGTGGTTCAGTTGGTTAAGCGACTGCCTTTGGCTCAGGTCATGATCCTGGAGTCCCGGGTTCGAGTCCCTCATCGGGCTCCCTGCTCAGCGGGGAGTCTGCTTCTCCCTCTGACCCTCACCCTCTCATCTCTCTCTCTCTCATTCTCTCTCTCTCTCTCAAATAAATGAATAAATAATCTTAAAAAAACAAAAAGAGGGACCATGCAATGTTGAAACTGCTCGGTATCTCCACTGTGGTGGTGGATATGCAAACCTACACGGGTGATAAAAGTGTATAGAATCCAAAATACACACGCACAAATGGGTACAAGTGTAACTGGGAAATCTGAATAAAATCAGAGAATTATTTCAATGCCAACATCCTGGTTGTAACATTACACTACAGTTTTGCAATATATTACCATTAAGAGAAACTGGGCAAAGTGTACAAAGTATCTCTCTGTATTATTTCTTTTTTTTTTAAGATTGTATTTATTTTTTTAAAGATATGTATTATTTGAGAGAGAGAAAGAGAAGGAGTGGTGGGGAGGCGCAGAGAGGGAGAGAGAGAGAGAGAGAGAAGCAGACTCCCTACTGAGCAGGAAGCCCAACATGGGGCTCGATCCCAGGACCCAGAGATCATGACCTGAGCTGAAGGCAGACGCCCACCTGACTGAGCCACCCAGGGCGCCCCTCTCTGTATTATTTCTTACAACTACAATGTGAATCTCTAATTATCTCAAGTTTTTCAGTTAAAAAAGGAGGAGTTTAACCTATTTGGGAGGGGTGGTGATGAAAGGGATGAGTTCTCTGAGGAAATGACATTTAAGCCAAGACATGAAGGTACAAAGGGGGCAGCAGAATGTGCAAAGGCCCTGAAGCAGCAAAGAGCTTGGTGAGTCCATGGAACTAAAAGAAGTCCAGTGAGACCCAAGTGGGGAGAGGTGAGGTCGGAGGCAGTAGCCAGACCAGGCAGGGCAACAGACTATTCTAGAGATTTGACCTTCTGCCTGAGGATAGAGACCATGTTTTAGGAAGCAGAGTTCCATGATTTCTTATGAACTTGGAAAAGCCCACTCAGGGTATTGGAAGACCGCAAGGATACACGCAGAGAGACCATTCAGGTCATGTGACAATAGGAAAACTATTTCAACATCCATCGAGAAGGAGATTCAGGATGATGAGGTTCATTTTAGACCCACTGAGAGGGCACGACCAGAGGAATACTACGCATCACACTTGGACTTCTTAATAAACAAAGGGTTTGTTTTGAGTGTCAACCTTCTGGGTTCAGCAGGAAATATAAAACCAACTGAGGGATCCCAGTTGAGGTCTACTAGAAACTAAATCCATCAGTCACCTCAGCAACCACGTAATGCCATAGATTTCCTTCCCTTGATTACTCTCTGGAAACCACATGCTTACCCAGCAGTGCCAGACCCCAGGCAGGCTCAGGGTCACGCCAGTGATACCCCAGGGCCACCACTGGCATCTTACTGTCCCCTGAACAGGCTTGCATGCCTATAACACATGTCCTTTAACTTTAAACTAATAAATGGCTTCTTCTTTTTTTTTTTAAGATTTTATTTATCTATTTATTTGAGAGAGAGAGAGAAAGCAAGAGACAGAGCACAAGCAGAGGGCGAGGGGCAGAGGGAGAAGCAGACTCCCCGTGGAGCAGGGAGCCCCGATGCAGGACTCGATCCCAGGACCGGAGACCCTGCTGCCCCACCAGGGTCGAGATTGGACATAGACATTCACTGACATCTTCAAAATAAGACAGAGAGTTTCTTGCTTCACACGCCTCTCTCCCTCTTTTAACATTTCACCTGTCGCAGTCATCGGGAATCTCTGGAAGTCTTGGTGTGAGTTCAATCTCTCTCTCAATCTCATCATCCAGAGAACAGTAGAATGTTCTATGGGTGGCATCAAAATCTCTGCATAATGATTGGTTGGTTCTAGGAGAGCCGTGTCCTCGCTCTCACAAATGCACGCAGGGCCACAAGATTTGGTGGAGCGGGGAGAGGTCAGGAGGGGTGTGTGCCGCACAGCCCACAGTTATTCCTCAAGATTCCATGGAGGGCCTGCTCTTTGGTTTGTTTCCGGACACAGCGAGGGCCTCAGCAAAAGAATCTCTGGAAAGAAATGGTCTGGTGCTGGGTTCTCACGAGATTCGATTCCAGCTCCATTTCTTTATCAAGGATGTCTGAGCAGTAGCCTTTCAGAGTGCACGGCCTTGCCTCGCGATCAGGCGTCCTAACTTGTTCCCGCCACCAGCTGGGAAGGGAGTGAATCTTCAGAATCAGTCGGGAGAGCAAATATTATTCGGTAAACACCCTTCCAAAACGTTGCCCGCTCAACTAGGAAATCAGAAGCACGGGCAGGAATTTAAACAATATTGTTGAACAAGCACGGAGTAGTCCCCTTACCCCCGACATACCTAACAGTTAAACCAGGAGCATAAACTTCATGCCTCGAGTGTGCAGGCAGGTAATGTAAACAAAGAAGCAGGAATGGGCGGGCACCAGGGTGTGATGGGGACTGTGGCAAAGTGGACAAGGTGAGCCCCATCTACGGGCACTGACTGTCTTCAGAGAGAGCAGCATTTTGCAAGAGCTCATAACCTGGATTGATATGTGAAATCCCTTGATTTTTTTTTTTTTAATTTATTTGACAGAGAGAGAGACAGCGAGAGAGGGAACACAAGCAGGGGTAGTGGGAGAGGGAGAAGCAGGCCTCCCACCGAGCAGGGAGCCCGATGCAGGGCTCGATCCCAGGACCCTGGGATCATGACCTGAGCCAAAGGCAGACGCTTAAAGACTGAGCCACCCAGGCGCCCCAAAATCCCTTGATTTTTAAGCATGTGTGACACATTCTAATTTTTAAGACACTGTCCAGGCAAACAGCATGTCTATTGTAGCCTCTGACCAGCAGGCTGCCTGTTCCTGACTACTACTGAGATAAATTGTTTTTTACATCATTCATTTTCCTTTTCTCCATCCAACCCCAGGAGTTAAGTGGGAAGAAAGGGGCCCTCTCTACAATCTGGTCTGGGTATTTTTTTTTTTTTTTTAATTCAAGATCAACCCCCAGCCTGCGCATTCAGTCTGCTGCTAGCTGAGGCATCACGGGAAATTGCCCAGCGGAGGGACCACAATTTGAAGCTCCCGATTTCCTTTTTCATTTCTGTTTATTTCAGTGGTGGAGTCAAAGGAGCAATTATGTTGTTACAGTGATGGCCATTTGTCCTGCCAGGCAAAGTAAGCAGTTAAGGCGGAGGGAGGCCCAGACAAAAGCCAGGAGCAGCCTGTCAACTACGATCACAACATCCGAGCTCTGAGCAAGAGAGACGGACTATTGCTAGCTCTTCAGGACTCATGGTCTTAAAACTACTGGAAGGACTTTACATGAGTATCTGAGAAAGGACTAAAACCCAGCAAGTTTGTACTTACTGGCTGTGGCTAAGTTTTGAAATTGGTATACTGATCAAACCAGGGTTGGGTGAGGTCACGAGAAATGAAGCTCATGCTTGTTGCAGACGCTGTTGGAAGTCCATCCCAAATCACTTCCATCCTCCTTCCTCACTGAGAGAGTCTTGATTTTGTTTAGGTTCCTGCCACTCCCACCACATGACTCATGGGTAATTCCTACTCAGTGGTCAGATTCCCTTCACTAGCGGCAGAGTTAGGGCAAGCATGTGACCCAGCTGGTCACTGAGGTGAGGGATTAGAGACCTCTGGGGAAGGATTTATCTCTATTCATAAGGTGAAGCCTAAAAAGAGATGGCCTCGCTTCTTCCCTTGAATGTCATCATGTCTGGATATGACACCCGGAACACCAGCAACCATCCTGTGACCATGAGGGAAGGCATCTGAAGGACAAAACTGAACTGCTAGTGGCAGAAAGGCAAGATGGAAAAACCCACGTTCTTGGAATATATTTGAGTCACTAGATTAAACTGTACTAAACAACCTTGAATCCCACTTTCCTATGAGAAAATAAATTTTTTTATCTTTTATGCAAATTTGAATTAAGGGTTTTCTGTTACTAACAGCCAAGATATCGTAACCGGTACAATGTTCATTCCTGAAGATCTACAGTAAATTTCTTTTCCATCTAGAGTCAGATGGAATCATTCACTCATCATCCATTAATGAGCTTAATGAGTCGGCTCACAGGGCAAAGGAAAGCAGGTCCACAGGTAGAACTCCTGAGTGTCCCAGCAATCCCACTTCTGGCTACCCAAACAAAACGGAATCTGTACCTTGACGAGATTATCTGCATTTCCATGTTGGTAGCGGCATTACTCACGATAGCCAAGTTATGCAAACAACTTAAATGTCCGTCAGTGGATGAATGGAGAAAGAAAATGCAGTGGGCAGAGGAAATGGAATATTACTCAGCCTTTTTTTTTAAGATTTTATTTATTTATTTGAGAGGGTGAGAGAGAGATCGCTCATGAGAGGGAGAAGCAGAATCCCCACTGAGCAGGGAGCCTGTCAAGGGGCTCAATCCCAGGACCCGGGGATCATGACCTGAGCCGAAGGCAGACGCTTAACTGACTGAGCCACCCAGGTGCCCCAATATGACTCAGACTTAGAAAGAAGGAAACCCTGTCCTTGGTGATGACATGGATGAAACTGGAGGTCTGTGTGCTAAGTGAAATAAGCCAGACACAGAAAGACAAAAACTGCATGGTGTCACTTATGAGTAGAATCTAAAAAAGTTGAACTCTAGGGGCGCCTGGGAGGCTCAGTCAGTTAAGCATCTGCCTTCTGCTCAGGTCATGATCCCAGGGCCCTGGGATCAAGCCCCACATCAGGCTCCCTGCTCAGCGGGGAGCCTGCTTCTCCCTCTCTCTCTGCTGCTCACCCTGCTTGTGTTCTCTCTCTCTCTCTATCAAATAAATAAAGTCTTTAAGAAAAAAGAAGAAGAAAAAGTTGAACTCTAAAGAAGCAGAGTAGAATGGTGGTTGTCGGTGTGGGGGAGGGACGGGGAAATATTGGTCCAAGTTTCAGTTATGCAGGATGAACAAATTCTGGGGATCTAAGCATGGTGACTATAGTTAACAATACTGGATTGTATACTTGAAATTTGCTAAGAGGAGATCTTAACTCTTTGCATGAAAAAAAGAAAAGAAAAAAAGAAAAGGTAACATGCAAAGTGATGGATTTATTAACTAGCTTGATTGTGGTAAGCATTTCACAAGGCATGTGTATATCAAAACATCATGGTGTACACCTTAAATATACACAATTTTTATTTGTCAATTATACCTTTGTAAAGCTGAAAAAAAACCAAAAAACAAAAAACCGAACAGACAAAAGCAAGGCTGTAGGTTCCTTTCTTCCAGTTGGTTTACCAAGTCCCTCTGTTCCTGAAGGAATGTGGGCGGAAGAGAGCAAATATACCTCCCACACGTCCACATAAACACACGCATCCATACATAAAGACAGGTGTGACAACGGCACAAGGGGGCCCTCCTATGCCAATGGGTATTTGGAAAGTATCACGTCTTGTGTTTACTTTTAGCAATAAAGATGACATCCAATCAACAAAACATGGTGTTTATTGCAGTCCCTTGTTTTCAGAGATGAAGGATGGGTGGGGCCACAGAGAAAGCATACGTACGGTCTGGAAACAATGGTTTTCTGGCACTTAACGTTCAGGAGAGTCACAGGGCAGGGCACCTTCATATTAAACCTGGTGACCTGCTGTCTAGGAGTCTTCCAGTCGTGTCAGGGTCAAGACCCACTATTTCCAGTGTGGTCCCTTCCCGGGATTCAATCTTGTAATAGCCGACATGGCTACCCAACATCCATCCTCTTCTTTTCCTTATTAATAGTAAAAGAAATGTGGCTATTAGGGGGTGGGGGAAGGGCAGGTGGCAGCCCGGTCCGACCAAAAGACAAAGGCGGAAGATTTCAAAGAGCAGGGAGTCTGTGTTTTGTGCGCTCACATCACGGCCTCGACAAAAGTGTGGAAGAGTGGCATCTGTTCCTCCAAGGAAGGAGAGCCCAGCCTTCTCCAGAGAGGAGAGGCCACCCCCAGGGGGGCTCTCTGGAGACAGAGCTGGGGGAGAGCCACCAGAATCTTCTCTGGTGAAGAAGTGGGGCACGAGCAGGGCATGATTACAGCAGCCAAGTGGAAGGACCAAGAACATTCTCATTCTCTCCTTGGAGACTCAATCCCGCCGTGGTTAAAGCCACCTCTGTGGTCAGTCAGGTGATATGTTCTATAACTTCTGTGGGCCGGGGAGAATGGAAGGAAAACCGGAGGGGAAACAGAGAGATGTTTCTGTGTTTTATCTGGGTCTAATTAAGGAAGTGATTAATCGGAAAACACAGAGCCCCAAGAGGTGAAGCAAGGAGGCCTTTCAGTGCACGTGATGACTACGGTCTTGCTGCTTTGGAAATGGTAATAGTTCATCATTGAGGGTTTCCCTGGAAGAGCTATTTCACAGCGTCTGATTGAAGCAGCCTGTGGCTGAGGAAATGAATAATGTAAATCCCACAAT
Source organism: Halichoerus grypus (assembly GCF_964656455.1). Lineage (NCBI taxonomy): Eukaryota > Metazoa > Chordata > Mammalia > Carnivora > Phocidae > Halichoerus > Halichoerus grypus. Next base: position 16,395,170 of record NC_135724.1, read on the forward strand.
TTACTTGGATTACTCCCTTCGCATCTGAGCTGGGTTAAAGTGCTTTGTGATGATCAAATGTTCCCAGTAGGAACCGAAAGGTGGGCATTGTGGGGCTAGAGAAATTGTACTGCTCTGCTTGAAATGCCTGCTTCGTGTGTTACTGAACCTCTGATCATAAGCACAGATTGCCAAATTACCCTGAGCAATTCACCCTGTAGCACTTAAAAAAAAAAAAGACTTTTTAAAAGAACAAATTTGAAGATTATTGCTTTCTTCCCTTCTGGATTCTTCCTACTGGTTATCCTGCTTTGCTGCAAGGACTTCTGAATACTGTCACCTCTTAAAAGCGATCTCTCTTCTTGCTCTTTGCACACATGTCTGGCCTGCGTGCTGTGGAAAACAGCCACCAGGCTCCTGCTTTCCCAGAATCCCAGACTGGATGTTAAGTATCCTCTAGAAGAGGAATGGGTAGAGATCAAAGAGGAAATTCTTTTTTTTTTTTTTTTTTTGAAAAAAAGAGAAGGGGACATGTTATCTGTCTCTGACCATATTATTTGAACACCAGCTCCTTTTTTTTTTTTTTTTAATAAGGTCCCACAGTTTAAGTCCCATAGGCCCAAAAATAGAATCCTTAAAACTACGTTTCCCAGTTTTCCTTGAGGCTAGATCCAGACATGTGATCTAGGTTCCACCAATCAGACACAGACGTTCAAAACTCTGATTTGGAAGTAAGCCAAGGCTGAAGAAGTTTGGGGGAGGAGGGACATACCACTTCAAGCACACGTGTTGGCAGAGGCAGGAGAAGAGAGTGCCAAGTTCCTTCTGGCAGTTCTTCGGAATGCTTTAGGGCTAGCAGGGCGGGCGCTAACCACCTCATCACCCCGATCAGGGGCGTGGCTTTGATCACTGAACTTGCTAGTGTGTCTTGAGCCCATTTCTCTGGTCTTCCCTGCCTACCATCTCCTCATAAAATTTCCTTTCCTACTAAAACCAGCCAAGGAGGATGCTGTTCTTTGCAGCTAAAAATTGCCCTATCCAAGCGGCACACACTTTGATAATGCGATAAGCCTGCACTTGCAAAGGAGGGTTCGAGAAAGCTCTTCTAGTAGGGAACAGTGTATCTCTTCAATAAATGGATTCTAATGCTGACTTGTCCTTGGTACAGAGGAGCCCTGCCAAGGTCAGGAGATTTGAGGGAGCTGTTCTTGTCTCTCAGAACACACAGAGGAAAAATAATTGCAGCGAAAACACAGGATCACATCTACTCTTAGGACATAAGCAATAAGCAAAGAAGTGACAGTCTAAGCGGGGTGGTTCTGAGAGTATCGCCTTTCCCTCCCTGCCTGAAGTGACACCATTCGAGAAAGTTTCCCCTGGGTCGGGAAGACTGTTCTCATCTTCACGAGTGTCCCTTCCGAGGGTGAATCCTGGTGATAGGGCTTACCCCTTGATCCTTAGCTGCCGGGCTGACTTCAGCTGACACAGCTCAGGATCCAGTTCTTTGGACAGATACCAGGAGGGCCCCGGGAAGAGGACGGTGGTAGGATACTGATGACACATTTCGTGTCTCTCCCCAGGGCTGGCTCTGTGTACGTTGTGAGTCAACACGGTTTTTAAAAGAAATTAGAAAGAAAACATCACATCTTTGTGGTTCTTTGACAATCAAAACAAGAGCAAGATAATCTCTTTACTGTTTCAAATGTGATTTCCCCAAATGAAGGAAATCTAAACATATGGCAAGAAGCTTTAAAATCTGTTCATGTGTGAATGTCATGATAAATTTGGAACCGGTGAGTGATACCAACCACCAGGCCACGTTCTCTGGAAATGGAAGGGAATCTCTCAAATTCAGTTTCTCCTTTTGTTGTGGAGCTGACTAAATCTGCCTGTGGGGGCCACTTTCCTCCCAGATTGGCAATGAGATTTTGAAGAAAGAGCGCTACTTGCTAGGCTTAAATATACTGAAAGGGAGGTTAAAAACGAGGTAATGTGGACAACGTTAAATGCTACAGAACATCTCGTGACATGGGATGTCTGAATTCCAGTTCCATCTACTATTGACCTTGGCCAAGTCACTTGACCTCTCTAATGCTGTTTCCTCATCTATTAAGTGAGAAGGCTCATTCTCAGCTTATAAAACTGTTATTGATAACATTAGCAAAATATCTATGGTAAGGGCTAAAGAAATGGGAATTATTAAGTGAAGAGTAAGCCTCTACCTTCAGCCTGGCCCATGCAATGGTAAGGATAAGGGAATATGAGCTTCTAGTTGAAGCCTCTAGAAAGGCTGTAAGTCACTACAAGGATTCAGTAAGTGGCCTTCGGGAGGGAGAGTTAAAATTCCAGTCTGCCTTCACCAGTGAGCACACAAGCTCATTATCAAGCTGTTTGTTAATCTCTGCCACATCCTTTCACTTGGAATTGAAATAAGAGAACTACCTGCCCTTTGGACAATGTGCTTAAGTTTTTTATTGTGAATGGTAACAGGGTGGGGACTAGAATGTAATTGACAAATAGCTTATAGATGTAAAGAGCATTAATTGGAAGACTCGTTATGGACAGTTATTCACAGCAAACAAATTCAAAACAGAAGATGCTGCTTGAAAATCGTGAATTTAGTTAAGGTTGAAAGATACAAGAATAGTTAAGTGTTTTGCACAAAGGAAATCTTGTTGATGATCCAGTAGAATTGATGCCGGTAGAACAGAGTCTCTTAAGGGTTTTGCTTTGCTTCGTTGAGAGAGGCCTATTGTCCTGGTTAGTTCAGCTGGGGGTTCCTTCCCTCTCGTTGAGAACCTGGAGCAGAGAGTCCACCAACTTAAAAAATATTAAAAAGACGGAAGCAAACATAGTTAGCGATCCTGAGGTCTACTGCTAGAGGCAAATACATTCCCCACAAACCATCAGCATCACTTGGGAGCTTGTTAGAAAAGCAAATTCCTAGATCTACCCCAGACCTAGCGAATTGGAAACTCTGGGGGGTGGAGCCCAGCGATCTGGGCTTTCAAAAATCCTCCAGGAGATTCTGAGCATGTCCATGCCGGAGAACCACAGCTGTCCCCCCAGGAGAGAGAGAGAAACTGACTTCCTCTTTCCGGAGCCAGTATATGTTTGGCTCTTTCTGTTCTATTAGCCTACCTTGTATCCAGAGATGACTATTCAGGTCTATTTTGACCAAAGTTGGAAATTAAATGTATGATCGCCAGGAATTTGTTACTAAATAGGTGTCAGCGGGGTAGGAGGACTATTAGCGAATATGGAATCTTAGTTCTTACTTTGCTTACTTTGGCTCATTGCACAAATCAAAGCCAGTTTATGAATCACATGATTGCACATTACGAAGCCACGACTGCAAGGGGTGGAACTGTGCAACTTGGGAACAGGAGCTAATTTGGATTTCTGCCAATTCTAAATTTATTGTGGTTTGCTCGTTGTGGCTTCTGTTCAAATTCAGACTGAAGAAAGAATGAGTAGTTGTAATGTTAAAATATGTCTTTGTTCCCGTACAGCACCCTTTATATGCTGAGATGAGAAAATGCCCTTCAACCAGACTGAGCTTATTATGCCTTCCAGGGTTCTCTGGCCGTTCAGGTTCCCCATCGGCCAGACCCGCCATTTGTTTCTAATAAAGGAATTACTGATAGTCTCAGGCCAGTTATTACCTGCTCTGTGTGGCTCAACTATTTTGACCAGGTGCTAATGAGGCGAGGGCCTGGGGTTCAATTCCCACACAGACCAATTAGTTTTGCTTTTCTCCATGTGCCCAGGGCTGCACTATTAAGGGTCACCAGCCTGCCTGAAGATGCCTCTATCCATCTTGCAATATGAGCCACTGGTTATAAAAGGGGCCGGCAGAGGAGGTGGGTGAGGATCCATGAAGCCCCCACATTGGCTCAAAATATTGAATCTGAGCTGTTTGGTTCAAGGAAATGGAGGTAAAGCTACAAGGACAAGAGGAGTTGGTAATCTAGGAAGATCAAGGACCTAGAGGCAGGAGGGAGGGGTCCATTATTAGGGCGGGGCTATATTTGAGGTGGGGGTGACTTCACTCTGCTCCTTCATAGCAACTGTCAAGGTAATCGGGGAATTTTTAGTTATTCTCGAGTACATGTTGCTGCTTTTCCTATACTTGGAACTTCCTTTGGAGCGTTTCACATATTAAGAAAGAAAACCTTTCTATTCTCTGTGCTGATTTGATGGGACAATGGGAGCCATCCCTTAAAAGTGAGGGCAAACTCGTACATTTACTTCCTTTCCATAACATCCTCTCCAGTGCACTCCCTGGGCCCCTTTCTTCCTATCCACCAAATAAGAAAAAAACAAAGGCTGTAAAGAACCATGGTCTAGGTCCAAATTACAAAAGGAACCCGAAGGCCAACTTCAACCTTCATTGAAACTCAAGACAATCCACAGCCACATCTAGAATTACAGATTAGGCCATGGGGCTGACTTGAACACTGTTTCATGTGATAGAAACCATTGGGTAAAAGTTCCATTAATTTTTTGTGATAAAGGTACAGTTAAAAGATGAAGGTTAACCTTGAAAATGATTGGCCATAATTGCTAATAATGTTCCAGAGCTCGTTTGCTACAATATAGTAGTCTAGATTCAGTGCACATTTACACAAATCTTTTCTGAATTAAATAAATATCTTTGCCACCAAAACATAGGAAGATGCTCAGAGTTTCTGACTACAGCTCTGGAAGATTTGGCAACAGGGCTTCATGTTTTATTACTAAAATGGGAGAGGAGAGCATATGTGGATAGTTTTTAATTTTAAGAAATCCTTCAGCCTTTGAAAATTACTGGTACTTCTGGCAATGCTCGGCTAAGTTATTAAACTTCTTTCTAATGCTGAGCAATATATGGATTTCTAATAGAACCATTCTCTTGGTACTCCCTCTTTGTGAATAAGAGAACTGTAAGATGTTTTCAATTTGCATATCAACATTCTTTCACTAAGACGGAATTTCCAAAGCAAGAAGAGTGATAAACTCTTTTGGTCTATGCAACAACTACACTAACTGCTGAATTTTTTCATATCGCTGAGAAATATATCCAAAAGAACAGTACCAATGTGTGCAATAGTTCATTATTCAACTTAAGGTGGAATGAAATGCAGGGTGCCTGGGTGACTCAGTCAGCTGGGCGTCCAACTGTCTTGGTTTTGGCTCCAGTCGTGATCTTAGGGTCGTGGGATTGAGCCCCACAACAGGCTCTGTGCTCAGCGGGGAGGCTCCTTCCCAGTCTTGCTCCTCGCCTTATGCAAACTCTCTCAAATAAATAAAATCTAAAAAAAAAAAGGTGGAATGAAATGGGATGGGCCTCCTAAACTTATAAAAAGAAGAAAAACAAAACATAAAAAAAATAGTAGAAAATCGAGGCCTGATTATAAAAAGATGACTTGGTTTCTCCTGCGTCACATGAATACTGATAAATATTGTCCCCTTGAAACACTCTCTGTGACTGCCCACTCAGTCCACCCCACACTACGACCACTCAGAGGTCTTCTTGGAGCTATTTCATAATTGGCTTCGCAGCTTACAGAATATTCTCCTAAATATGACAGGAAAACTTTGATTTTTAAGGAAAGAGCTGAATTTTTATTTTTAAAAAAAGATTTAGGGGCACCTGGGTGGCTCAGTCGGTTAAGCATCTGCCTTCAGCTCGGGTCGTGATCCCAGAATCCTGCTCTCTCGCTCATTCTCTCTCAAATAAATAAATAAAAACTAAAAAAAAAAAAAAAAAATTATTTATTTATTTGAGAGAGAGAGAGACAGAGGGAGAGGGAATCTCAAGCATAATCCCCACTGAGCCCAGAGCCCGATGGGGAGCTCGATGGGGAGCTCGATCCCAGGACCCTGAGATCATGACCTGAGCCAAAATCAAGAGTCAGCCGCTTAACCAACTGAGCCACCCAGGCGCCGCAGGAGCTGAATTTAAAAAAACAAAAAACAAAAACATTCCGAAGTTATACAGAGCAAGGGTTGAGAGAATAAAGCAACTCAAAGTGGATATTGGGGTTTCACTCAAAAAGGAAATGAGCTGGGAGTGTAAGTCCATTTCAGTGTTTGTAAAATTGCTTTTGGGGGTTTTGTGCTGGTGATCATCGTTACTCCTCAGACAAAGGAGAAGGCGCTGCTCTTGGATATCTACCCCCAGGAAGTCCATCAAGTCACCTGACAAAGAAAAGACCTCAGCCAGGGGCTGAGAAGTCCATCCCAAATTCCCGGAGCCCTCAGAGCCCTGTAATCCACCCACAAAGAAGGGAGCTGACCCCAATAATACAGGTGTGGGCAAGAGAATCACTCGGGGCTTTGTATGAAGTTGCTACTTATTTCTGTATTGGTGGGTTTAATCCAGATTTTCTTTCTGAATAATGGCTACTAGAGATTTTCTCCCTAGGTGCTTAATGCAACAAATGAACGTTCCATTTGTGTTTAGCATCGAGAATCCACAGTAGACCAAAGCGCAGTGAAACATAGAGCCTCCCTCCAGAGAAGCCGGCTGAGGCTTGGGAAAGCCAGCCCTGAACCTCTGCAAAGGGGCCATCAATCAAAGAGTTAATCACCATGAAGGAGTGAAGGCGGCAGTTCCCCAAGCTCTGCGAGTGAAACACAATATTATTGTCAGAAACAGTGAGAAGTAAGGCCACTACTGGATCCTGCATCCTTCATATTTAAGATCCATGAGGACCCACCATTGCCCAGCAGACACTTCACATGTCCACGGAGCCCGCGTGGGCTCCTGCCCTTGCTCTCACCAGTGAAAAGCTATGTGAGAGAGAGGAATAAATGTTCTTGAATCTTCCTCCTAAGACTGCTGTGAGCATGAACAGAGTGGAGGCAAACTGCTTTGCCCAGGACTTGGATTATGGTAATCACTCAATAGAAGTAGCTATCCTTAGTATTACTAGAGTTGTGATTATTATTTTTGCTTTTTATACAAATTTCATCGAAACTTCTTAAAGGTTAATGAGAATCACTTCATTTTCAGTTGCCTTGCTTTCCTCCTACAAATTTTATTCTCTCTTTCATCCCATTTACTGTCTTTGTATCTAAGCAGTGCCAGTTTGGAATAATTCTTTCTCCCTCTCTTCTACAAGACCATAGACAGGGCAGATCAGTTGATTAGATATGTTCACCAAATTTCAAAATACTAGTGTGAGACCCAAACTAGGTAATCTCAGAACAAATATAAAGAAGTGCTCTTTTGCATAAAAAGTAGCAAACCAGAGTGTTATCTCTCTCTCTCTCTTTTTTTTAAGATTTTATTTATTTATTTGACAGAGAGAGAGAGCACAAGCAGGGGGAGCAGCAGAGGGAGAGGGAGAAGCGGGCTCCCGGCTGAGCAGGGAGCCTGATCCCAGGACGCTGGGATCATGACCCGAGCCGAAGGCAGACACTTAACCAACTGAGCCATCCAGGTGTCCCCACAGTGCTCTCTTCTAAAAGCATATGTGAATAATCCCTTCCACTAGTACTCATCAAAAACAAATGGAGAGTATGTTGCCAGAGGCAAGGGAAACAAAAGCATAAATGAACTATTGGGACTTCATCCACATAAAAAGCTTCTGCACAGTGAAGGAAACAATCAAGACAACTAAAAGGCAGGCTACAAATGGGAGACGATATTTGCAAATGGCATATCTGATAAAGGGCTAGTATCCAAAATCTATAAAGAATTTATCAAATTCAACACCCAAAAACAAATAATCCAGTTAAGAAATGGCAGAAGGCATGAATAGATACTTTTCCAAAGAAGACATCCAGATGGCTGACAGACACATGAAAAGATGTTCAACATCACTCATCATCAGGGAAACACAAATCAAAACCATGATGAGATATCACTTCACACCTGTCAGAATGGCTAAAATTAACAACACAAGAAACAACAGGTATTGGTAAGGATATGGAGAAAGGGGAACCCTCTTGTATTGTTGGTGGGAATGCAAACTGGTGTAACCACTCCAGAAAACTATATGGAGATTCCTCAAAAAGTTAAAAATAGAGATACCCTGCAATCCAGCAATTGCAGTACTAGGTATTTACTCAAAGGATACAAAAATATAGATTTGAAGGGACACATGCACCACGATGTTTATAGCAACATTATCAACAATGGCCAACTATGGAAAGAGCCCAAATGTCCATCAACAGATGAATGGCTGAAGAAGATGTGGTGTATATAGATATATACACACAATGGAATATTACTCAGCCATCAAAAAGAATGAAATCTTGCCATTTGCAACAACGTGGATGGAGCTAGAGTGTATGATGCTAAGTGAAATAAATTAGTCAGAGAAAGACAAATACCATATGATTTCACTCATATGTGGAATTTAAGAAACAAAACAGATGAACACATGGGAAGGGAGGAAAAAGGAGAGAAACAAACCATAAGAGACTCTTAATGATAGAGAACAAACTGAGGGTTGCTGGAGGGAGGTGGGTGGGGGAGGGGCTAAATGGGGGATGGGGATTAAGGAGGGCATTTGTGAGCGCTGGTGTTGTATGTAAGTGATGAATTACTGAGTTCAACTCCTGAAAGCAATATGGCACTGTATGTTAACTAACTAAAATTTAAATAAAAATTAAAACAAATAAACATAGGGATTGACTCAAATAATCTCTGGCCTCCCTTTCAAAATATTCTGGGAGGGCCTGTTGGATTAAAAAAAATCCCATCAATGCACAATCGCTAATCAGCATGACCACTGATTATACTCCTAAACTGGAGTTTGGAACCAATACCCCTTCAATTTGTTAAGAGGAAAAATCATCTATTATGTTGAAAGGAAATTACACAGGAAGTGTCTACTCATTTCTCAGCATGTATTGGTGTCAGCTTAATTAAGTGGTTCTGAAGGCTTGCACCGTAAACAAGTTTATTCTTCTCTGCTCAAACCTAACCTCCTTCCAACTCTCCCCAAACACCCCACCCCCCACCCCACCCCACTCGCCCTCTCCCACCTGGTACGTTATACCTTTAGGTTTTGAACCTAGGATTTTAAAGTTGCTGTCATCCTGGTAATCCCAAGCAGATGGGGGAGATGACTGATGGCTTCTGGTCCCCTTTGCTTCTAGGAGGCTTAGCAAATTCCTTGCAGCTTCTTCCCACCGCACGTAGTCTTGCAGCTGCTGCAGCAGGCTCCTTCCCTCATAAACATATGGGGACTCTCCTGTGCTCTTTTTCCCCATTAAGTGCCCTGTGAAAACAAAACCAAAAACAGACTACCACCAACTGAACCCAGGGGAAGGAAAAAACAAGAAATTTCAAAGGACACCAATTAGGTTTGCCCTGCTTCCTCCGAAGTGCAGAATAAACAGCATTTTAGTATCAGACGTTAGTTCATAAATGACTCCCTGTTCAGAATGTGCAACCAGCTGGACACGACCTACAACCACAGCTCAGGAGGCCTAGGTTGGGTCCCTGCACCTCCGCTAACCAGCTAGGTGCCCTCTGCCAAGTGTTGAGCATCCCCAGTCCTCAATTTTCTCAACTCTACATTGAACCGGTTGGACTAGATGAAACCTAAGGAACCTTCCATATCTACAATGCTGCCACCAATTCTACTCCCAGCTGAATGATGGAGGTTAAACATCTAGGAGGTTGCTTCTAAATTGCTGCCGAAAAGAAGAGTCTTGATGCTTTTCTTCGTGTGATTAAAAAAGACGTTGGTTTCCTCTGGGCTCTAATACAAATGTACCAATGGAATTTTTCATTTAAACTTTCTTAGAATTTTAGCTGAGACTGAATCTAGGAACTGTCACCTAGAAATTCATTTGTTGAGTATGTAATGAAAAACAAGGTGAAAACAAGTTCTGAGCAATGCTTCTCAGCCACAGAAACGCAGAATTTTCTCCTAGATGTCTGAGAGGGTCAGTGAAAGACTACCCGTGGCTCCGGGGATGTGCACTTGCCATATAAATGAAGAAAAGTTGCCGTGTGGGAGGCCAGGCCACTAAAAATGCAGAAATTCATGTATGCAAGTGGGGATAGCCACGGTGTCAGAGTGGGTAGGGAGTCCAAGGTCTGCATTCTTAACACCTTAGCCCCTTGCTAAGAATACCCACAGTATCTTACTTACTTTCTTCAGTGCTTTTTTCCCATCTCTCTGCAATTGGATTTTATAGTTCTTTTAAAATCCTAATACTAATAAAACTATGGTTTTTTTTTTTTTAATTAATTAATTTATTTGACACAGAGAGAGAAAGCGTGCATAAGCAAGGGGAGCGGCGGGCAGGAGAAGCAGGCTCCCCGCGGAGCAAGGAGCCTGATGCGGGGATCGAACCCAGGACCCTGGGACCATGACCTGAGCGGAAGGCAGACGCTTAACCGACTGAGCCACCCAGGCGCCTCAAAGCTATGATGCTTTTGATTTAAAGCTCACAAGGAAAACTCTCTGAGGCTCCAATGTTGTCTGGCATTAGATGTATTTAAGGCAAACTTCGTGGGAATAAGTTTCAACAGACCTCAGCCACTTAAAATGGCAAGAGCTCTATCCACCAACAGAGAAACCCTCCCCCTGACTTTATTGTTGGCGTGTCTTTACTGGACATTTCATTTGATCTATTCCACAATAAGTTCAATGCAAGTGCGACTTGCCAAAGGTAACCCACGTATAAGCAAAGATTCTAGGATTAAAATCAGCTCACAGACCAGACTCTACTATATTATACTGCTTGGAAGTGTCTTTGAACGTCCTAAAAATATAAGGCAGGTAGAAATCACTCTGGGGTCTGGAAATAAGGGTAAGGTCTACAAACGGCTTCCTAATGTTATCAAAAGGAATAGGGATCATGTATCAGTGTATCATGACTCATTATGTGACTCAGAAAAGTTAATTCTGTGAGTATCGGGGTGCCTTAAAATGAGGTCTTACTGCACTGCAGTGTGAGCACCTGTCATTTATGACATGACACCTCACACAATTTCAAGACCTGACTGAGGACACGGTCCCACCTGAAGGATTGGAATCTTGAAGGATTGGCTCCTCCATTATCTGCTTGGTCAGGTTGGTACCCAGATATCCATGAAATCACCTGGCTTTTAGTCATAACAGTGATTATGGGGCGCAACTTCCCAGGAAGCAATGAAGCATTTGGCTTTATTTGTGTGGAGGAAATTGAATCATGATAATGGGAAAGCAGGATTAGAACCTGATGCTCCAGGAATGACCTTGGTCACTCTTATCCCCCCCACTGCTCTCGTCTAGTTAGGATGCTAGAAATGAGGAAGGTGCTATGGCCAACGAAGCAGAGGGACAATGGAGATGTTTTTACAAATAAGAACTCCATTTTTGTCATGCCTGAATAATTTGGTGTACTTTTGTAAAACGGGGAGATAAAGTAATCCACCATTCTGTGATTGATTTAATATAGTTCCTCGTGACAGCGTACAGATCTGCATATTTGGTGGGTGGGTGGTGTTCAGACTCCCACCCCCAGATCCAGAGACTGGTCATTAAGGGAAGGAAGTGCACCATCTCTAACATCCCAGAGAACCCACTGCCTGGGTCCTATTTCACTTTGGAGCTGGTACTACCAACCAAATAATCGTCTCCATGGCAACACGGATGCTCTGCCCACTTCCACTTCTCCCATCATTTGTTATGTGTCCGTATCATAGCAATAGAGATCTCAGCCTAGACAAAAGACAGGCCCTTGAAAAAAATAAAACCTTGCCCCGAAGTAAAATAAATAAATAAATAAAAGCTTTTGTCCCTTTTAATCATGTAAAAATACCACTACCACAGCAGGCTTGAAACATAAATGAATTTTCTTAACTCAAAATTTGAAGATCACTCCAACTTAGGAAAATCTCCATTAAGACACAGAGTGTTGAGCACTTCTGAGAGCTAGTTTTTCTGGAGTGATCCTTAAAACTACATTTCACAGTCTCTGGGGCAATACTCCCACAGAGAGCCATTCTGCCGCTGAACAGTGGTGTTTCAGAATTCAACCTTCCAGGACATTCGTGACCTCAGTGTGAGAGCCACGACTGAGAGCATTTCATGGGAACAGAGGGGACAGTTAGCACTAGTAGTGCTGACCTGTATTCTCATACTTATATTTTGCACAAACAAAACATTTCCAGAAACATCAAGCCAGATAAGAATTTAAGTTTTCCATCTGTTAACTTGCTTTCCATTGCCACACCATGCTTCTCTCAGCTGCAAGAAGCAATTCCCTTAACAAACCTGCAAATTTGTGCTGACAGCTTCCTCATGGACAGCAATATGTAGCTTTAGTTTGATATAATTAAAACTAAACTGCACGTCTTCAGTGATTGAGGAGGACAGGCATTTCCTTAGGAGAGTGGAAAGCTAAATTTAAAATCTAACAACATCGTTCCTGCTTATGAGCGCTCAGATTCCCAGAGAGCACATCTCTCCAAAGCAAACTTTGTCTAGATCACATGTTATTTTAGACCCAACTGTGATTTTCTACTTCACCTCCCTCTGTCTCTTGTTCTCCATCAACTCTGCAAAGCTGGCCAAGAGAGGAAAAGGGAAAAGAGCGCTTCCAAGAACACATAGGAAAATAAGAAAATTGGGGGGTGCCACCGGTTAGTGTGCTCTTGGATTAGGAATGCCCGAGTGTCACCATGCAGGGTGTTTCGAGGCCAGACCCCCTAAGCACCCGGGGGACAGGTGCACTGGGGAACTATAGCAACCAGCGTGGGCTTGCATCAGAACAACGTGATTCTAGGGGCCCAGATGACTCTCTCGTCCTGCTTTTGGCCTCTAAGGGTTGCCTCATAATAAGCCTTTTAGTCCAAAAATATGAATGAGCGAAAGGAAGTTGGAAATCTGGGACTTTCATTCTACTTTTCCAGCCCCCTGGCTGGTGGCCGGACTGGACAATGGCCACTAGGTCTAAATTCCCAGAAATCCTTTTAAAGCATGAATTCTAGGTTCGGCTTTGGAATACCTTCTAAATACCCTTCTCTCTTTGAGGGTGGGGTTTTTCATCTTCACCCATCCCAACCTCTCCTCTATGTGTTCCCGGTGTCCCCTCAGAAATCACAAATACCTTCATCCCTGGGACCTCAGGGACTCGGCAAAGGGTTCTTTTAGCCACAATGAAGACTACCCTGGTGGCAGCCCCGAGTTCTGGATTTCTCTGACAGAGGATATGCAACACAGAGGAGCTGAGGACGTGACCGGTCAGCCTCACCTCTTCCCATAAATGCGTCCCTATCCTCACACCATCTGTGACTCGGCTGGTGTTTGGGTTAGCATCTTTTTCCAACACACCCTCCCCGACTATGAGTAGATGGCTAAGGAAATAGTGGAACGCACACCACCCGCACCACCACCCCTTAAATCTCTCTGGGATCGACCAGCTTCTGGGGAAGAGTTGGGGCCGTGGTAGCAGCTACCTGGGGAAGCTTCGGAGGAAGCTGGAAGCTTTGCGTTGGCCAGACAGAGGCTATGCTGGGCGCTGGGGAGAGCCCCGGAGTGACGCTGGGTGGGCGCGAGGTGGCGGGGCCGCTACCCTCCCGCCAGTTGCGGGAAAGCTGTGGGGTCTCGCCCGGCTGCCCGCCCCCCGGAGGGCGCCCTCCGCACCGCCGCTGGGGTTCCGGGGCCCGGCCGGCGCGCCTCCCAGCCCGGGCATGGAGGCCAGGACGTGTGGACAGAGGGAAGGGGGAAGGAGCTAGGGGAGGCCGCAGATCCAGAGAGCCGGAGGACGGCGGGGGCTCGGGGACGGAGAGGCCGGGATCTGCGTGGGGAGCGGGCGCCCGGAGCCTGCGAGAGGGAAGGAGGGCGGGCAGGGGAGAGGGAAGGCGGGGGAGAGGAAATCGCCGCAGTGGCGGAAGGACCGAGGGAGCTCAGGGGAGCCCCAGACAAGGGGCGGCATTCCGGGCGCGCTCGCTGAGCAGCCGGGACCCCAGGACGGGCTCCCACACCTGTGGCTTTGCGCGGCGCTCGGGGCGCAGCCCGCGTGCGGCTCCCGGCGGTCGGAATCCCGGGGCTCCGGGACGCGCTCGGGGACCCGGCTCCGCACGTCGTTCAAGGACAGAACCGTGCGAGACAAGGCTACCATCAGGCAGATAAAGGAGTGTGGGGTAGGTGAGAGGGCAGGTTGGCTTGTCGGGAGAGCCGCCTGGGGGGCCGGGGGAAGAGGGAGGGGAGCGGGAAAGGGCCACCGGCGCAGCCTGAGGCTGCTCGGGGACCGACGGCTTCCCAGGACCGGCAAGGGGGTGGGGAGGGCTGCGGCGTGGAGCCGGGGCGAGCGGAGCGGAAAGGGTCCCGCCGAGGACTGGAGCGCGCGGGACACTCACCCACCGCCCAGTGGTTGCCGCGCGGGTACATCTTGTCCAGCACGGTCCCTGCGCCCGCGGACACCGGGGCGGCCGGCCTCCGGGGCGCCTGGCAGAGGACCAGCGCCAGCAGGACGAGAGGGAGCTCGCGGCCGCGCATGGTCCCGGCGGGAAGCCCCTGGAGCGCGCGGCGAGGCGGGCGGGGTGCGCTCTCCCCACGGAGCGGTGGCGCGAGGACCCGGACTCGGAGAGCGCCGCCGCCGCCGCCGCCTCCACGGGGCCCCGACTTTATACGGCAGCCCGGGCGGGGGGGGGGGGAGGGCGGGGGGCTCTTCTCCCGCGGCCCCGAGCGCTCTGACGTCTCCCTGCAGCGAGCCGGGGCGTTGGGACAGCAGTCCCCGAAAATCATCCATCTTCCGGCCGAGGGAGGGACAGGCTGCGCACACTGCCCCTCTCGACCTGCCCGCGTAATCCTGTCCGCCCGGGCCGCCCACGTTGGATTAATTCTGCCCATCCTCGACGCCTCCGCTCCAGCACGACTTCACCCCGGGGTTCTGCAGGGCGAGCTGCCTTCGGATCCTGCAAGGGGCAGCCGAGACCCCGCGGCCGGATCCCAGGGGTGGGCCAGCGGGGGGGGGGGCGGGGGGAGCACAGAGGAAGGACGCTTTCAGGCGGGGCTTTGCTGGAGGGGGTTGGAACCAGGAACACCCTCCGTGGACCACACTCCCCCCTCGAGGTCCCAGTCCACAGAACCCCAGACCCTCGCCTCCCTCTTCCAGAGCCCCCTTACCACCACCACCAGTAATACCCACATCCCACCTCTGAAAGGGCATCTCAGAGATGCCCTTGCCCACTCGTATGATGAGATGTAGATCGCAGCGGGAAGGATATGTTATGTGAACAGAGCTAACAATAACTTTATTATACACCTGGCCCCTTTCATAAGCATATTGCTTCCATGGAGAAGCTGCTTTGATGCCCATTTCTCTAGGCTGCGTCTACCAGAAAGCTCAAACTGTCCCTAAACCGTTGCTCACACACCTGTCTAGAGTAGCTTGACTTCCCTCTGCTCCTTCTGTTCTCAGATGTGAAGAATGGTCAAGCGCCCAACTCCCGAGGTTCCTGGTGCCATGGATACAAAGGGGATGAACACCATAGCAAAGCAACAATAAACAGAAGCTGGAGGATGCTGTTGCCCACGTGTAGGCTGGCAGCACTGGGGGCACATTTGTGTGCTCCTGCAGGGTGATTCCTCCCCAGGCCTGGTGACTTGTCTTGCTGGTGGGTCCCTGGTGGATCCCTGGTGTTCCTTGTCAGGTCTGGTGTCGATACTGTAGAAGCTGAAGTTGTACATTTTTGTGCACATATCTGGTGATTCACTATATTTGTGCCATTCTGAGATTATTACATGGGCACATTGCATGACTGACTGTCCTTGGGCTTAGAAGAGTATTTCCATGCATGTATTTGGCTATAAGGTACACACAAAAAAGCTAATTTCAAGATCACGTTATTAGTCACAGAAATACAGTACTACTGTCCTGAAGGCATGACCCAAATGACAATCAGGAGGAAAAGTCCACACTTGGCCTGGACTCCATCTGTCCTGGGTTCCCAGCTTCTGTCTGCATCCATCCCATCAGTAAGCGGATGTTTCACTGTCAGGTGATCATCCATAGATTTACTCCCTCCCACTTGGCTATGAACTTCTGTTGGTCTTGTCCCCCCCCCGTGTTCCTGCAGAGAACCTGGATCACAGCGGTGTTTAATATGTATCTGATACACGAACACCTGACCTGAGAAATGGTCAGGTCTAAATGTCTTCTACAACCTTGGGTCTTCGGAGGAGCATTCAAACTTTATCTTTCCAGATTAAGTTGTCGAAAAATGTTCCTTCCCTTTGTTTAATCAAGATTATTTTAGGGGGCACCTGGGTGGCTCAGTCGGTTAAGCGTCTGCCTTCGGCTCAGGTCATGATCCCAGGGTCCTGGGATCGAGCCTTGCATCGGGCTCCCTGCTCGGCAGGAAGCCTGCTTCTCCCTCTCCCACCCCCCTGCTTGTACTCCCTCTCTTGCTGTGTCTGTCTCTGTCAAATAAATAAAAAAAAAATCTAAAAAAAAAAGATTATTTTAGGATCGGGTGCCTGGGTGGCTCAGTTGGTTAAGCAACTGCCTTCGGCTCAGGTCATGATCCTGGAGCCCCAGGATCGAGTCCCGCATCGGGCTCCCTGCTCAGCGAGGAGCCTGCTTCTCCCTCTGACCCTCCCTGCTCTCATGTACTCTCTCATTCTCGCTCTCTCAAATAAATAAATAAATCTTTAAAAAAAAAAAAAAGATTATTTTAGGATCTTTATTTTTTTTTTAAAGATTTTATTTATTTATTTGACAGAGAGAGACACAGCAAGAGAGGGAACACAAGCAGGGGGAGTGGGAGAGGGAGAAGCAGGCTTCCTGCTGAGCAGGGAGCCCTATGCGGGGCTCGATCCCAGGACCCTGGGATCATGACCTGAGCTAAAGGCAGACTCTTAATGACTGAGCCACCCTGGTGCCCCTATTTTAGGATCTTTAAATGATGCTTTGCCCCTATGAGACCATGGAAAAACCACTGTAAGTACATCAAAGTGTAGGAACAATTGTGCAGAAAATGCAACTCTTTGCTAATTCAGGCAAACCACTGTTTCTGGGGGCTCTTGCAGGCCAGGAAATACCTGGGTCCCTCCATCCACTCCTGGTCTTCCTCTAAGCATCCCGGCACACAGGCTGTCTGCACCCAGTCTTGGGCTTGGACATGTGACTTTCTTTGGCACCCCTTAAGGGCGAGTCAGTCTTGCTCAAGGCTGCATTCACAGTGCCTGGCCCAGTCCTAGGCACAAAGAAGAGACTCCCTAGATGGGAACAGATGCATCGTCCTGCAGATATAGGAGCCTGAGTCCAACCCCCTAACCAGAAAAGACAATGGCTTGTTACCAGCTAGAGAAAGAAACCATAGCATGTTTGATTCAGCCATTCAATACGAATGAGCCCGAACAGATCCTAGCTGGGTAACCTCTTCTATGTCTTTTATTTTTTTATTTATTCTTAAAGATTTTTAAAATTTACTTGTCAGACAGAGAGAGAGCAAGAGAGAGCACAAGCAGGGGGAGTGGCAGGCAGAGGGAAAAGCAGACTCCCTGCTGAGCAGGGATCCCGATGCCGGGCTCCATCCCAGGACCCCATGATCACGACCTGAGCTGAAAGCAGACACTTAACCAAGTGAGCCACCCAGGCATCCCTCTTCTATGCCTTTTAAAATCTTCACCACAGCCCTGCCAGGTAGAGATGATTAACCCCACTGACTTCGTTAGGGGAAAGCTAAACTGCTATGAGAAAGAAATCTCACACTGCAATGCCACATTCAAAAGACAGGTCTGGGTGCCTGGGTGGCTCAGTCGTTAAGCGTCTGCCTTCGGCTCAGGTCATGGTCCCAGGGTCCTGGGATCGAGTCCCGCATCGCTTCTCCCTCTCCCACTCCCCCTGCTTGTGTTCCCCCTCTCGCTGTGTCTCTCTCTGTCAAATAAATAAAATCTTTAAAAAAAAAAAAAAAACAAAAGACAGGTCTTTTTCTCTTTCTCATTACAGTCCAGGGCGGATGTTCCCAGTTGGAAAGTAGCTATGTTCCACATGGATATTCAGGAACCCAGGTTCATTCCATCTTGTGCCTCTACCATTCCCTAGTGTGCCTCTTCTCAGAGGGCTGTTCTACAAGGAGAGAAGGAGCTTGTACCGAAATGTAAATCAATGAACTGCTTCCTTCATCGAGAACATCTTACTATGTCCAGTCAACCCTTGTCAGGGGTTAGGAACACACAGGGTTAGGAACACATGGGTTAGGAGCAGTGTCCACTCCACGGCAGTGTTCCCTGAAAAGAAGGCATGAGCAGATGGGCACCTGGTGTCTCATACACCACAACCTTTCTCCCCAGATCCTCAGGTACACATTGTCTTGTGCCTGATATTCCATGATTTGTGCTTTTCCTTTCAGCGCAGTGACTCCCAGACATTTCATTGCTATGGGCATTTTAAAAATTAATTTCTCCCATAGAACTCAGGTTTTGATGGGCTTTTTATTGCAGCACAGACCATATTGCTTAGATTTCCCATTTTCACTCATCAAAGACCTAAGGAACTGTCCATCAGAATTTCTAATCATGTTGAAATAAGTAGTATTACCACAGAGGATCAATGTAATTCCAGCTTAAATCAGTGGAACATTGACTTTTAGTTAATCTCTTTTCAGCTTCCTCAAGTGTAAATGTATATTTTTAAGGCGACTTCTCGAAATATGGAAACAGAGCCCATCTCTATCATTGCCCATCATTATCCAGGCAGGGAGTCTCTGCTTAAGGTTGAGGCGCTACGCTGGCTGTAAGTGGTCATTTACACATCGGTGTCTGTGAAGGCTTCGAGGGCGGGTCCCGCTGCAATGAGGTGCCCTGAGATTTCTAGGCCTAGGACAGAGCAAAAGAAGAAGACTGAGAAGGAAAATGGCTGGGAACAGGGCAGTTGTGTGCGGCCCGTGTGTGGGCTCTAACGTGGCCTCTGCCACGCAGGAACAACTGTGTGACCCTAGGCCGGCCACGTAGCATCCGCATCCTCGTCTCTTCATCTATAAATTGAGTTGGTGTCAAGAGGATTAAATAAGGTCATGTTGTATTTATCGACTGGCAGTGGCTTATTTATTCTAATTAATGATGGAGAAATATAATTAGGGCAAGTTAATTTTTTTTAAAGATTCTATTTATTTATTTGAGAGAGAGAGAGAGAGAGTGCACCCAGGCTGCGGTGAGGGGGGTGGGGGGGAGAGGCAGACTCCCCGCTGAACAGGGAGCGCAATGTGGGGCTGGATCCTAGGACTCCAGGATCATGACCTGAGCCGAAGGCAGACACCCAACCGACTGAGCCACCCGGGCGCCCCAGGGCAAGCTAATTTTTATCTTACATTGTGAGCTTCAAGATAGCATAATTCCCTGGTTCCATGCCAACCCAATGCCCCAGGCTATTTAGCTCCCCGGAGGAGCTAACTTAGGGAGCAGCTACTATGTACCTACCAGGCATTGTGCCTGGTCGTCTGTACATTCACTCGTGTGATCTTCCCAGCTGTCCGAGGGCATGGATGTTATTTATCCCATTTCATAAATGTGGACACTGAGGCCCAGAAGAATTAAATGACTTGTCCAACACCCAGACGGTAATGGGCAGAGCCAAGAGTCGACCTCAGATCCATCTGATTCCCAAGCTCAAAGTGTGGTAAGTCTGGTAAAACTGGACTTCTTTGTAGCTCCTGGACTTTTCTGGGGTTTGATAAATTTCATCTCCCAGAAGGCATAAAAAGTATACTAAAAATAATTTTAGAATGGGTATTGGGGATAATTTTTAGAGGCTTTTGGGCGAAATCTCACTGCAGACCTCTCTGCTTGCCTGTTTGCAGCTGTTCCCCACTCCGCATCCCATCGTGCCTCCAGGTGTTTGCACATCGCCTTCCTACTCGCTCGTGGAAGTGGGCAGACGTGCTGGGAATGTATCAATTTGCTTTCCGGAGAGGCTCATAGTTTTGGCTACAGCAGGGATGGCCAGAGTCCCAAAATATAGCCCACAATGTCTGAAACTGAAAATGTATTTCCGAGATCTGTCTACTTGAACATCTCACTGTGGGATCCTCCTCAAAATCCGAATATTCCTGGCATTTCACTGATTACTTCCATGGTCTTCTGAGTGACTGGAGAGATTCCAGACTTATAGTTTATTTACTCCAGGGCTTCTCAGCCTCAGCACTGTTCAGATTTGGGGCCAGATAACTCTTTGTTGTGGGGGCTGCCCGGGGCATTGTAAGATATATTTAGCAGGAGCCCTGGCCTCTTCCTGTTAGATGTTAGTAGCACCCCTCAGTGTGACAACCAAAATGTCTGCAGACATTGCAAATATCCCCTTGGTAGGGGGTAATCACCCCAGCTGAGAACCTCTGGTCCATCTTAACTCTCATCCTCCTTAACTACTTTCCCACCTGGTGCTGCTTGTGCTCCCACTTGAACACCCCAGTGCGGGAGAACTCATCTGTTCTCCTCTTTAGAGAATGCTGAGATTGGAAAACTCTTCCTTATAGTGAGCATTTCTAGCGTCCCCCATCATGTGGTCCTATTCTGCCCTGTCTAGTCCCTCAAGTGCCTACAAACCCTATATCATGCCTAAGACACTAATTCTTCTCTACATTAGATTTTCCCTGTGCCATCAACACTTCCTCAAATGTAATGATTGCTCCTCCTCTCCCAATCCTGACTGATCTGGACATCCTCCAGTGTGACTATGTCCCCTCTAAGCTTAAGAAAGTGAGAGACAGGGCGCCTGGGTGGCTCAGTTGGTTAAGCGACTGCCTTCGGCTCAGGTCATGATCCTGGAGTCCCAGGATCGAGTCCCGCATCGGGCTCCCTGCTCAGCAGGGAGTCTGCTTCGCCCTCTGACCCTCCCCCCTCTCATGTGCTCTCTCTCTCTCTCTCATTCTCTCTCTCAAATAAATAAATAAAATCTTTAAAAAAAAAAAAAAAAAAAAAAAAGAAAGTGAGAGACAGAGGTGGTGCTGAGAGTGTCCACAAAGGAATCCCTTGCTTGGATCCTCCCCCAGAGGGAGCTGAGCATGGGTCAAGGGATGTGGTGGGCAAGAGGCACTATTTTCTAGAACTTTCCACAGATATATGCTTGTCTCATTTGGCCTCCTAAGGAATGAAAGCCACTGTATGAGCTGCTGCCTGTTTTGGGTCAACCCTGGCTGGAAGGCTAGGAGGCTTCAGACGTTGTCCCCACCCCTCAGACTGCAGAGAGGTGAGCCCTGAGCTGTAGGAGGGCCAGAGGAGAGTGGGTGATGGTGCAGCGTGGGAAAGTTCTGGTTCTGAGCAACTCTGGCTCTTTCTCCTAAGAACCTATCCACAGAGGCTGTGGTCCTCTTCCTGCCTCTCTCCTGGGATATTTGTAAGGACAACAATAAAAAAGGCCACGAATGTGAAAGCACTTTCTAGACTCTGTGAGAAGCTGACGGCACCAACGTGAAGCATGGTTATCTCCAAATCATCATCCCTCTCTGCTGGTGGGCTTCTCTGGGCCATGGCCTCTCAACTCTAGCCAGGCAAATTTGCAACGAGTTTAGTAATGCGTTCCTAAGGAAAATATTATTCAGGAAGGTCTCTGAAATGCTATTAGTTTAATCTGATTTGGTTTATCAAATCAAGGTACATCTATTCATCTCTCTTATGCTCCTTCCGAATGGCGCCTAGCACTGTGGCACCCAGGTATTCAGACCAATATATCACATTACGACGGGAACAAGGGTGCCTGGTGGGTCAAGTGCACACATGGAGCTCCCAGCATGGCCTCTTGGGAGTGCTGGGGAAGGGGTGGGTCCTGCCGTAGAGTAGTGCCTGCGGCATGCACGGCATTTCTGGAAGCCTGCTGGCCACAGTGATGAGGAGAATAACGTCAGCTGAAATGAATTAGGTGGAAGCGGCTTAAAATGATCAATCGTAGCACCTGATTTAATAATGTGATGATCCTTTCCGCCAAAATCGGAATTCTAATTCAAGTTCAAACCAGTGTTCGTCCTCTTAAGGTTCAAAGTGGGGTCACTTTGGCTGTCATCTAAGACAAAGGAGGGGACACTTCCATATGTATCCAGAGGCAGTGAAAAGAGTAGTGCTCCAGAAGTCAGGAGGCTTAACTCTATGTGACCCTCTCGTAGTCATAGTATTTATGATAAAGTGAGAATTGCTTTGTATCGATATCTCATTTCACCCTTATTAACAAGTACAT
This sequence comes from Halichoerus grypus, assembly GCF_964656455.1. NCBI lineage: Eukaryota > Metazoa > Chordata > Mammalia > Carnivora > Phocidae > Halichoerus > Halichoerus grypus. Next base: position 16,417,259 of record NC_135724.1, read on the forward strand.
GATTTTATTTTTCCCTTTATTGGGGAGGGAGAGTCTTAGAAAATGTAGACACGTGCCCATGGTCAAGCAGCTGGAGCTATGGGGCAGGCCCTCCCTGTTAATCACAACTCTTCATTGCTGGACCTGGTGCGGCAACTGGTATACTGGGCCTAGAGTTTTACCTAATTCACATCTCATTTCTACCTGTCTGCATCAGTCATGGTTCTCCAAAGAGAGAACCAACGGGATGCGTGTATGTATGAATACATACAGATCGATCGATTGATCGATCTATCTATCCATCTACCTATCGAGAGATTTTAAAGAATTAACTCAAGCAATAGTGGAGGCTTCCAAGTCCAAAATCTGATGGGCTAGGCCAGCAGGCTGGAGACAGGGCTGAGTTGCAGAATCCAAATGCAGACTGCAGGCAGAATTCCTTCTTGCTTGGGGGAAGTCAGTTTTTTTCTATAAGGCCTTCAACTGGTTGGGTAAGGCCCATCCATATTATGGAGGGCAATCTGTTTTCCCCCAAGTCTACTGATTTAAATGTTAATCTTATCTAAAAAGTACTTTCACAGAAATATCTAGAATAATGTTTTACCAAATATCTAGGTATTGAGGCCCAGCCAAGTTGACACATAAAATTAACCATCACACTCTCTCTGTTGTCAAATTTGGGCAACTGTCATGAATGCCACAGTAATCTCAAAGGCACTCTGCATTTCCTGTAGGCATTGGGTAAATACTGCTTTTCCTGGAGTCCCACCAAAGTTGGAAATTTCCAAAGGAACTTGGCTAGAAACAAAGGAAACAAAAAGAAAAAGAAACCATGAAAATGGAGACATGGATAGGATTTTTCAAAATACAAACCAACTTTATTGACTTATCATTGACATATTACAAGGCACCTGTTTTGAGGATACACTTTGTTGAACTTTGACAAATGTGTACAACCACCCCAATCACTAACTTTCCCATCACCCCCAAACGTACCCCCCCAGCTTCAGTAAATCACTGATACACTTTCTGTTACTACGGATCATTTGTCTTTTCTGGAATTTCATATAAATGACATTCGACAGTCCGTAGTCTTTTGTGATGGGTGTCTTTCATTTACAGTAATGCTTTGGAGATTGAAACACACTGTTGCATGTATCAGATGTTTGTTCCTTTCTTCTGATAAATAGTCTTCCATCTTGTGACTGTGTTTCAATTTGTTTCCTTACTCACCAGTTGACAGACATTTGGTCTGTTTCTAATTGGAGGATGAGGGTGTTGTTTTGTTTTGCTTTGTGCTTTGTTTTTGGCTATAATAAATGAAGCTGCTATGAACATTTATATCTTTGTGTAACATATGTCTTCATTTCTCTGGGGTAAGTACCTGGGAGTAGAGTTGCTTGATCATATGGTAACTATGTGTTTAACACTCTAAAAAGCTGCCCAGCATCATCTCCTGATGCAAAAGCCAATCCTCCCTGTTTGAGTGATCCATCAAGTTATAACTCCATGTTTGGAATGCCTCTGATTCTATTTACTGCCCAGAAATAAATGCCTGCCAGAGCTTCACCCCAGTGAACATTTAAACTCCCCCATCGATGTTTGCCCCTGCAAAGGGATGGCTTTCCAGAATCCTTTTCTACAAATTTGTGATTTAAGTTCCTTTGAAGACACCCTATTGAAAATGAACTACTGTGAACTTTTGTGAACAGGCCCATCTTAGCTCCCTAGTGACTCACACTTTAGCTAGAGCATGTCGGCTACTCAGATCAACGCACTGTAGGAACCCAGCTGCTTGGTTGAAGGGAAGAGAGGAGAGAAGGAGGATGTTGTAGATACACTAAGTCACTTCCAACGGCCATTTCTCTTTTCTTTCTTGCTACCCCCAGGGCCCAGCCTCCCATGGCTGCTTTAACTCAATCTATCGTCCTGTTTCCTATATTCCTAGTCTCCTCGGGGCAGGAGCAGGTATGTGACCTATTTTGGCCAATGGGACCTAAGTGGAAGTCAGCCAGTGGCCATGGGAAAGCTTTTGCCTTCCTGATAAAGGGAACGGGTATGGATGGCACCGACCTTCCAGCTTCTTCCTGCCCTGAACATAGACATTCCACCCAGCTCTAACAGCCATCTTGCAGCCATGACAGAAACGCTCAGAAATACAGAGAGACGTCAGCCCTGACATTGTCAATATGGGAAAGCATCACTAGCATCTGTCCACCTCTGTTTTCTTGTTACATGTGACAAATAAACCCCTATTTGTTTAAGCTACTGTGAATCAGGTTTTTCTTACAGACCAATAAATCTGTCAGCAATACAGGCAGATTCTGAAAAAGGAGGTAGGAGCGCATTGAAGGCAAATGTCGTGTTTCTTTGACTAGCGCCAACAAATAGAATTTGCCTACAAATAGAATCAAATTCTTTTCTCAAGTTTGCTGGGAATCTTCTAGGTTTTCTCACTGATTTCTTCTTGCTGCAGTTTTTTCCCCAAGGAATATGGGTTGCAAATCCCTCCCCCACCACTCACTGTGTGACCTTGGCCAAAACATTTAAACTGCATCTCAGTTTCCTCATTCGTAATGATTGTTGTGAGGATTAAAAAAAAAAAAAACAACTAAAAAAGTGACTTAAGTATTTCATTTTTCTTTACTGAAGTAGAATTAACATGCAGTCAACAATATGAGTCAACAATTCTATACATTTCTCAGTGCTCATCACGATAAGTGTCCTCTATAAACATTTTAAAGTGCTTTTTATATTATTCCTTGTTATCAGGAAAAGAGAAATCTTTTCCATTATGCCGATCTTTAGCTTCCTGGTATATATTCTGCTGAGTGCTCTTTTCTTCAGTATAAGCGTGTTAAAGCATGTGTTCAAGTAACAATAGATGTTCACCAGGCTTTGTTATAGATTTTTTTTTTAAAAGCTAAATAAAGTTCTTCTAACAGAGTCTGGGCTCTCTGTAGGAGCTCAATAGGTGTTGCTGGTGGTGCTGGTGATGATGATGGAGACAGGAGGATGGCTTGAAAGCACCGAATCACCTTGTAGCCAGATGAGGGTCTGCCCTCCACCAGAGTTCCGTTTGCCTTTAGCAAAACTCTATACCCCTGAACTAGGATTGCAGGGACAGCGGGTGGGTATCTGCCACTTCCTAGTTCCCCTGCTGCAAAACAAATCCCCTTCAAACACAATATGCTAAGTTATTAAGCCAACCTTCCAAGGTATGTTGGAGGAAGGTCACGTTTTCTTCAGCTTCTCCAGCAACCCTCTACCTCTCCCCGGTTCCCGTTGATGACTCAGACCGTCAAATGTAATCAAACCCAACAGTGAAATGCTTTCCCTTTTCTCATTCCATGCCATCTTATTTAGCTCTGACCAGGGTTCTCAAATGTCCAGTCCTTTGGTAATTTTGACTTTAATTTATCTTCTGCATTTGCCATTTGTCACGCATTTTGCATTATCTGCAAATTTAATCTAACTCTAAAGTCGGATTGACTTTCTCCTCCGGGTTGTTAATGAGCACTGTATATTGGATAATACAGTTTCCTGTACTGAGGCTTATGGGATCCTTGATTCTTATTCACGTTTAGATCTAATTTAAGATGCCACTAATTATTACTGGTACTGACCATTTGCCAGCAAAACTCAAAACTATGTTCCGTCAAATCTTCCAGGCCCTCCTCCTTTAATTGTTCTATGAATTGCCTGGGTCAGAGGTTTCACATCAAATAAATATTTAAATGATTTCCACTGAATTCCCCTGCAGGGTTTCAAGTCTATAATTATGTTCAAAAATGGCTGTGCCGGTATTAGAGAGAAGAATTTGAGGCTTTTGAATCTGCCTGGCTTGTTGCTCATTAGATTCTCTTTCACCATGTGCGGACAGATCAATTTTCTTATTAAATTTCTTGAATTCTTACCTGGAATGGCCGGCAGAGCATGAGAACATTCATTTCCTGAGTCATCATGTTGATGAATATTCCTCTGCTTCTGGAGTTTGGAACCATACCAGATCCCAAGATGCGGGTTCTCTTCACAGCGTGTGCAATGGCTTCAAGGCCCCCCCAAAAGCCTGAAGTGTCCCCCGCTTCCTAAACGGAAGCACTAGAGTTTAATTACCCCTTCTCACCTTGTTAAGTAGCCAGTCATTACATTACCTTCTAATCCAGTGGTTCCGACCGGGGCCAATTTTGCCCCCCACCCCCATTCCCACCTTCCCTCGCCCCTGCCCCAGGATATTTGGCAACGCCTAGAGACTTTCGTGGCTGTCACAACTCAGAGGTGGGGGTGGGGGGCAGTGTTACCTGCAGCGAGTGGGTGGAGAATTTTTAAACACTGGGTTGTGCTAAAGGAAAACTACTAAAGGACATGTTGGGAGTGGGGGTCAGTGTGATTAGGCCATCTGTGTTTGCTATTCGGTGCTTATCCAGAGGAGACACAGGCTTCTCATATCTTTAGGACAGGAGATAGTTTGCGAATTGGAACAAGGCACCCACCAAAGTGGGGCTCCTACTTTCTCACCAGACTGGGAGCCAGGGAGCCATCACCCTAGGTGTCTGCATTCCATAGAGGCAGCTCCCAGATCCTTGAGGAAACATTTCTGGGTGGTAGAAGATTTCCATCTCAAAGGGGCAGAGAAAGGATTTATAATTGCAATTTTTCTAAAGTAACTGCTCTAAGAGAACAGACATCTGGGACCCGTAGTCGGGGTGTTAGATGGAACAAACAGTAAATTCTTCGGACAGTGTTGAGCTTTCTTGGATAGGCATTTTCAGAAGGCGAGGGTCATCCTAGGAACACGGTTTTGGGCTGATAGAAACCATGCTAGAGTTTGGTCAAGCCTCAGGCTGGACAGAGTCATTTGTGCTGAGAATTTTATGCTGTTCAATGGGCCTGGCTTTCCCGTGATAAACATCCCGGTGCATGATCTTCGTATGCATGTGTGAATATTTCTGCACCGTAGAGTCCTGAGGATGGAATTGTCCTATCTGAATATGTGCACATTTGGAATTTTCTGGTTACTTCCAAATTCCCAGAGGACACCTGTAAATAGTGCTATATCCCTGGGACCCTTACTTCCGTCATTTCTGCCTGAAATATTTAGCCTGTCACCATTTAGGAACTTCTCGGTAAAACAGGTGACTGCCAGGAAATCAGTGTGCTAGCTCCAGGCTGCTGGGCGAGGCTCTCTGGAGGGCCCGCTTGCACAGAGTTTGAATTAAAATTAACTGTTAATCCTGATGAATGGAGTGGGGGTTATAAACCTGGCTTCGGCTTGGCTGGAGGGGCTCCCAGGTACCTTCTATAATTTTTGAATCGAGGCTTAAATTTAATCACAGCTCAGACTCTAAGTGTCCTTGGGGGTTGACTTTTTATTTCTCATTGGAGGCTTTAAATCTCCTAAAGAAACAGGTTGAATTAACAGTAGAGTTGGTCATGGGGAAATTCTTTAATTGGAGCCAAGAAAAATCATGACCTTTTAACTTTCCTATAGTCTAAAGAAGCCAGATAAACCAATTTTAATTGACTTAGGAGTATGAATACCAAAGCATATCCCCCCCACCCCCAACCCCGAGTTAGAAGGAAGATGCTTTACTGTTGTTTCCAGCCTCGGGCAAAATGATCCAGGAATGAGCCTGGGGACAGGAAGACATTAATGGGTTTCAAGCTGGCAATTTCATTGCTCTGCCATTCAAGTTGTTGGAATGGAAATGATAAAAACCAAAAATAAAAACTGCCATTTATTTGTCATTATTCAACTTAGAGCATCGAAGCTACAATTACTTCTAAAGGCCAGGGCTGGGGCGCCTGGGTGGCTCAGTCGTTAAGCGTCTGCCTTCAGCTCGGGTCACGATCCCAGGTTCCTGGGATCGAGCCCCGCATCCGCTCCCTGCTCAGCGGGAAGCCTGCTTCTCCTTCTCCCACTCCCCCTGCTTGTGTTTCCTCTCTCGCTGTCTCTCTCTCTGTCAAATAAATAAATAAAATCTTTAAAATAAAATAAAATAAAATAAAGTCCAGGGCTGATATGAATTGAATATTCAACTAAGGGACGCAGTTGTCTACACATGCTTGATGCAAGGGAGGGAAATAGCTAGAAAACAGACATCTGGGACCCGTAGTCGGGTCAAAGTCTTTTTTTTTTTTTTCCATGGGTAGACTTACTGTCTGATTTCCTGGAAGTTTGTAATCTTTATGGGGAGTTGATTAAATTATATTTTTTATTACCAATAGGATTTGTTATTAAAGAGCCCTCAGCAAACCTCCCACTCCACTTGGTCCTTCTCCAATGTCACCTTCCCTCGCTCCAGCGCCAACTTTCCCCTGACAAGACCCCTGCCACAGCCTGCCTGCTCCCCAAGCATGTCCTGCTCGTCTGTCCTTGCGGTTTCTGAGGTGGTATCGCAGTCCTGGGGAACCGTGCCTTGATCTTCCTGCCCTTCGGTTCTCTCAATTCCTTTCCTCACCCTTCGGGAGATCAACGTGTCTCCCCCGACCCCGGAGCCTGACTCTGAGCTGCACCTTGTCAGAACCTTACCCAGGTTCAGCTGGGACCCACGTGTCCCTAGTACCCCCCCGGGGAGAAGGTCTCCCCACTTTGTCAGTTTTGTTGTCCTGCCCAGCAGGGATGCCCTTTCCATTTGCTCTGGTTACACTGACCCTACTCTTCAAGGCTCAGTGGGAAATGCCACTCCTCCTGGTGGTTGCTGGCTGTCCCAGCCCCCTGGGTGGGGGGATGCTGCTTTCAACACACAGCGAGTGCACCACCTCTTCCCAGTTCAACCTGCCAGGTACTTGATCTCCCCACTCAGACTATATGGCTTGAGGGCAGAGACCAAGTCTCAACCTATTTAATTAGCACTTGCCCTGGAATGAGTTTCCTCTACACAAGTGAAATATCCCCAGAAATGATCGGACGCCGAGCTACCTGCTTCACGAACTGATAACAGGATAGTAATTCCTCACTAAGTGTGCTCAAGGGAACCCGAAGTGCCTCTGGGCAGGGTGGGGGACCTGTGCCTCCCCCTACCTTCAGTTGCCAGGCTTGGTGGTCTTTGCTAATTTCCCCATTCTTCCTCTGTAAGTCCCTCAGCATCCTCTGAGTTCTCTTTGCTTGTCCCCTTATATAAAGAGAGACCCTATCACTTATGTGCTGATCAATGAACCTTTTCCACTCGATTGCATGGGTGGGCTCATAACAGTTGCTATTTGTTGGTGGTTGACAAATATGACTGCACAAAAAATGCATCGGCTCCTTTAATCCCTACAAGAATCCTGTAAGGAAAGTGTCAATTGTAGACCCCAGTTTGCAGACGAAGAAGATGAGGCCCAGAGAGTGATAGAAATCACCTAAGAAGCAAATGGCAGAGCTGGGAGGAATCCCAGGCCTCAGTGGAATCCACAGCCTGTCCTTCTAAACTCCACGCGGGGTTGTCCCTGTCCATAGCACCTGTTGCATTTTAGGTCTTACCCCAAATTCTAGTACAAAAAGTATTTATCTTTGCTACAGACATTTTAGGCATTGACCAAAAGAGATATTACCTTCCATGGGGAAGAAAAGGGGGCCATAGAGAGGTTTGTTTCTGAAACTGTGATTGGCTGAGCTTTGGGGGCCGCTTCGAAATCCCATGCATTGCCAGGCCCTCTTACAGATAGGCCCCTGACCCACTAGGAAGCCTGTCTGTGACTAGGAACCCCTTGTCCTGGGATTATGGGGAGAACCTGTGGCCTTTTCCATGATCTCTTTCAGCACCCGGGGGGGCCCCCATGCCCCCCACACTCCCTCTTCACGGCCACACCCCTCCATCCCAGCTCCCCCAGCAGCTGGTTCAGAAACCAGGCGCCTCCCTCATCTTCACCCCAAACCTCCCTCCCTTGCACCTCAGATTCCTGGCAGCCAAATGTACACATGCACGTGCATGGGCATGTGATTCCACATTTACGGATCGTTCCTGTTGTTCCCAGGACGCACACACCAACTCCCTGCCCGCCCCACTCCATCTCTGCCTCCTATCTTACTTCTACCTTCTCCCAGGACGTTTCTCAAAGGGCAGGCCGCCCTGGCAGCACAGCTTGCTCGTCAGTCCAAGAGCCCCGGCATTTCTCTGGGGCCCCCACAGCCACACGCAGAGAGTTCGGGAATCGAGCAGGAGCTCAATAAATACCTCCTAGCGGCGGGATGGACCACAGCTCGGGGGAGGTGGCGGGGAAGCAGGTCTCTGTTTGTGCGCGACTGTAAAACCTGCACACACACAGCCCTGAAGTCCGAAGAAGAAAGAGCTGCAGGGAACACATCCATTTATGCCCCCTAGTCAGTGACGCACAATAGATTGTCAGCCTGTCCCCGGACACAGCCCAGGCCAGGCTGGGGATGCGGTGGCGGGGGCGGGGGGGGGGTCTCTCTCAGCTCCTTCAGTGGCTGCGTCCGGGAGAACCCCTCCTCTCACTGGCGTCAATAGAGGGTGGGTTTTGGGGTATTGATTACCAGCCTTGCAGCTCAATAACTTCCATGTCTTTCCTGTCTATGAACACCATCTGTTTGTGAGAAACGGTACCGGAAAAGGAGGGTGTGCTAAGCGGTTAGAGAGGGGCAAGCTGTGGGTGAGAGGGGGTCTCCTGCAGTTGAGGGGAAGCTCCAGAGGCAGGCAGCTGCGATGGGGTTTTTCCAAACTGGAATCCCACCAATGAGGCAGAGGTGGGGGAAGGCAATGGCATTGAATAACCTTCACTGGGATGTTGAGCAGGTCCGTCATTAGTTAGAATGGCTTCCTGTTAGGAGGATGTGGGGAGGGTCTCCATGTGTGTCTCATTCCTCCCAAACCCATCAATTTCTCTAACCACCACCCCGCCCCTGCCTGCCCACTGTATAGAGGGACTATGTCCCCAGGGGGCTGGTGCTCATGCTGTCCCAGTCATGGTGCAGGGAGGCATCTGAACCCACATTGACTTCCCTCCTCCGCCATCATCTTTGCCCGGGACACTGTGCTGGGAACCCACATCCTCAGGCTCTGCGCTTAGCCTTGTGTTTTCCCCACTGGCGTCAAGAACTCCACGATGAGAGCAAACAGGTACTTGTCAAGGGGCTTGTCACCTGGTGCTAACAGGAGTCGCTACGACATGGGATGACAGGGTGGGAGTTCAAAACACCCTCCAAGGCTAGAGCTTGGGACTGGGTTCAGTGGGATGGAGGGAAGAGGAAGGTTTACAAGGAGCAATGTAAACTCAATTGTGCAGAGAGACTATGACGTCACAGGTGTATCTGTAAAACAGACAAAGAGATTTGGGGGGCCACCCACTAACAGAACCCATCTCAGACACTACAGAATAGTGTCATGTGGCTGCTAAAGAAGCTAAGGCCATTTTGGGCTATATATTAACAATTACGATACTTAAGTCCAGATTAATTAGGGTGGAACATGTTCTTTTTTTTTTAAAGGCTTTATTTATTTGTTAGAGAGAGAGAGAGAGCACAAGTGGAAGAGGGGCAGAGGGAGAAGCAGGCTCCCCGCTAAGCAAGGAGCCCAATGCGGGGCTTGATCCCAGGACACCGGGATCACAACCTGAGCCGAAAGCAGACGCCCAACCGACTGAACCACCCAGGCACCCCAGGGTGGGACCTCTTCTTAATGCTGATGGGATTCTGGATCATGGAGAGGCATCTGGGCACAACTGAAAGAACTGACATTGAATGTGAGGGTTTGGGTTTGCACCTCAATTCTCCTGTTCAAGGGTTGGTTGATTTCTTTGCACCACCCATCTTGCTGAGCCTGTTTCCTGATCTGCAGTACATGAGTTCTGATGCCTTTCTCACATATTCACAGGGTTGGAGAGAGGATCAAATAAGCCAAAATATTACAAAGGGGCTATAGGCTCATTATGTCATGTCCGGTTCTCGGCATCCCATCTCAGGAGCTGTGTGTTAGAGCAGGAGAAGCAGGGAGGGCTGCAGTGTCCTCCGAGGACCCCGCGTCTCACAAAGAGTGTGCTTAGTCAGACTGACTAGCTCTGCAGCTTTATGAGCTTTGTGATCGTAGGCTAAGTTACTTCAGTTCCCTGAGCCTCAGTTTCCCTATCTGTGATGTGGAGAATCACAGGGAGTTTGAAGATGATATAAAACCCTGGATATAAACCACTTGGCATAGAAACAGATATTCAAGAATTGCTAGATTCCTTGCTTTCTGAAGGAATTGAGGATGCATTACCAGGAGGAGAGAAGTCTGAAGAGGGACCAGGTTGTTGTTTTCAAACACTCGAAGGGTGGTCATGTGGAAGGGAGTAAACTTTCTATATGTTGCTCTAGAAGCTAAAAGCAGTGGGTGAGAGTCAGGGGCTTCTGTTCAATAGGAATTGAGCACTTTCTATGCTATTCCACAGAACACACTGCTCCAGGAAGGAATGAGTATCTGTCACCATTAGGTATAGAAGCAGGGCTTGATTCACTAGCTGTCAGGGACATTGTAAAAGATCTCCCTGCCACGGCAGACAGGGTGAACGCGAGTTCCCTTTCTACCTTAAAACTCTATGATCCATAACGCTATGTTCCTTTAATTCCCTCATATATGTTCTCACTCACAGAGACAAAACCTATAAAAGCAATCCCTTAGAGGGTTATGAACAGCTAACTCCGCGTACATGTAGCTTTAGAAAATAAACTCCCTCGGCTCTACTTAGAGGAGGATTGCCAGAGTAATTTGGGGACATTCTTCTGCCACATTCTCCATGGCAAGCAGAGCAATCTTGACGTCTCTGATGAAAATCTAAAGACCAGACAGATCAAGTAAAGAACCAATGGCCAAAACCAGACTCTGCCATTGAGAATTTGGAGTATAATCAACCTTAGCAAATCGTGATCTAGGCAAAAGTATATTTTACCCCCTCACCCTCAGTATTTTAATTTACATTTTTTAAGCATATAGAAAAGTACAGAATAATATAAAATATACTTTATGTATACATCAGGCAGATTTAACATATCTTAACATGTGCCATATTTGCTTTAGATCTTTTCTTAAAAACTAAAATATCACTGATACTTCTGAAGCTTACTTTGCACTCCCCTCCAGTCCCATCTCCTTTTTCTACCCCCAGAAGTAACAACTCTCCTGAAATAGCAACCACAGCCATGCATGTCATTCTCTGTTTTTATTACATATGTATGTATCCATCAGCAATGCATATGTATTAGTTACCCATTTCTGTGTAAGAAATTGCCCTAAAACATAGTGGCTTAAAATGATGATAATCATTTATTGTCTTGAAATAAATTCCATGGGTTGGGAATTCAAGAGTGGCTTGATAGGGCCGTTCTGGTTTGGGTTCTCCTATGGTTGTAATCAGATGTTGGCTGGGGCGGCAATCATCTGAAGGCTGGAATGAGGCTAGAGGAACCACTTCCCAGGTGGCTCCTTCCCAGAATTAGAATGTTGTTAGCTATTGGCAGAAAGCTTAAGATCCTCCTTATAGGACCTCTTCACAGGGCTAATTGAGTATCCTTATGGCATGGGAACTGGCTTCCCCAGAGCAAGTGATGAGAGAGAGAAGGAGGTGGGGGAGAGATCATACTCCTTTTTTACTTAGCCTTAAAGTCTCATAACTTATTTCCATTATACTCCATTGGCCAGGGTAGCTCCATGTCCCCAGCCAGATTCAAGGGAGGAAACACAGACCCGAGCTTTTGGTGGGATTAGTTCTGCTGCAATGTGGTTAGATAGGAATGTGGGACTGGGTTTGTCATGTGAAATCTGTACCCCTCCCCCACTCTCCCCCAACGACTTTCCCCAAGAAGGGCCAGAAGACCCTCTCAACTGAAGCACTGAGAAATACATAAGCGAGGGGAGAACCTGAACCCATGAAAAGTGTGTGGTTGCTCTCCTTGTGGACTAGGTATGACAGTACTGGAAAACACCACTGAGATGGGCTCCACCATTTCAATGGGGGATACGGGAACCCTAGAGGAGCAGCAAACAAACGGCTGCATTCAACTACCAAAGTCAAAGTGGGCATATCTCCTGGAAAGGGCAGCACGGACGTACCAGTAATAAGAATGCCTGGAGCTTCAAAGATCTTTAGTGGTGATGAATTGATCTTGGTGTCCCTAGGAAGACAATAGATAGACAGCTTACTAGAGTATTGCTGGTTTAATGTGACAAGGAAAACTCTAGGTCTGATAGCCCAAAACCTGACTTTAGTACCGTCATGACCACTCACTGAATCTCCAGATATAAATCAACTACCAGACCCAAAGTCCTTAATTGCAGGGAACCTGGGTCTTCTTGAGGAAGTACATATGTATAAAATGTACATAAAATACATATTATAAACATACAAAGAACTGACGTACATGTTCTAAATCTTCCTCAAAGCTTTCTCCAAAAGGCCCTGAAACCATTGACTAGAGAGAACGGTGCACTGGGGAAATGGAAATGTCTAGACCTTTGGGGACTTACTAGACACTGGCTCTGAATTGACTTTAATTCCTAGGGACTTAAATGGACTGTTCTCGAACATCAAGGTGAGGGCTTCTAGTGGTCAAGTGAATGATTGAGTCTTAGCCCATATTTGAGTCACAGTGGGATTAATTGATCTACAGACCCATCCAGTGGTTACTTCCCAGTTCCTAGATGTATATTCGGAACAGATGTACTTGGCCCCTTCAGACTCTCCAAATTCTCTCTGACCTGTAGAGTAAGGGTCATTAGGGTGGGAAGGGCTAAACAGAAGCCTATTAAATGTCCCCTCCCTACCAAGATAGGGAAAGTGTAGAGATCGAGGCCATCACCAAAAGATTAAAAGATATGGGGGTGGTGATATTCATCACCATGTAATTCACTTGTTTGGCCTGTGTGGAAGTTGGGTAGATCTTGGAGAATGTCTACAGACTCTTGTAAGTTTAAGCAGCTGGTGATTCCAATTACAGCCCCTCTCCCAGGTGTAGTATCTTTACTTGAACAAATCAGCAGAACCCCTGGCACTTGGTACACATCTGTTGACCTAGATAAAGCCTTTTTCTCCATCCCAGTGTGCACGGACCAGCAACCAAAAAGCAATTTGCTGCTACCTGGCAGAACCAACAGTTCACCCTGATGTTCTCGCCTCAGGCCTTTGTCACTTCTCCTGCCCTCTGCCGTAATATGGTCCAGACGGAGCTTGGCAGTCCACACAACGTCACACTGGTGTAGCACACGGACATACTGATTGAATCTGATGAGTAAGAAATAGGAAGTTACTCTAGATGCCCTTACTAAAGGCACGTGCTCTTTAGAGGCTGAGAATAAATCTCACATAATTCAGGCGTCCACCACTTAATTGATGATTCTGGGGGTTCGGTGGTCTGGGACACGTCAAGCTTTTCCCCCTAAGGTGAAAGATAAATCCCTGCACCTTGCACCATCTACTAGGAAAAAGGAGGTGCAATGTTTGATTGGCCTTTTTGGATTTCAGAAGCAACACATACCGCGTGTGAGTGTGCTGCTTTGACCAACCCACAGTCTCCAATTCGGCTGGCGGCTTTGAGTGGAGACCAGAGAGAACTAACATTCTACAGCATATTTGACCACAGTGCAAGGTCCCCCACCATATATATATAATACGCTGACCTATCATAATCAAAGAATTCTGAAACAGCCAGTTGAAGCCTAACACACTTTTGCAAATTCCAAGGGAATTGAGTTTCAAGCAGCCTTCAAATATGGTTTCATAATCTGCAACTTACTGCTATGCTCTGGCCTCTGTTACTTTTTCTTAACGTTCCATTTTTTCTCCCGGTACAGGAATTTCAGTGTCATTCTTAATATTTCTCCTTTAGTTGGGGCTGTCAGTAGTTATTTCCTTGTGATGAGAGATGCAAATAGGCTCAGCCTTCCTCAGAAGGTGGCCGAGGCCCTGTCTTGTTCCTCTGCCGGGGACAGGCTTACCTTAGAGACTGAGAGCTCACAGCGAAGAAAGCCAGTGTTTGGAGAAGAAATGACATCAAAGAAGCCCCCTGAGTGGTAGCTAGCGTGTGTGCGACAGGGGGCCCCACTTAATATTTCCTGTTCAATGGCGCCTCTGTGTCCTGATGCTGATGCTGCGGAGATACGGAGTGGAATATTCAAGCCAATTATCTTATTCACATTCACTCAACAAATGTATTTATTGAGCACCCACTCTCAGCTCAAGACTTTTACATGTGTTGCTTCTTGCGATCTCTCCTGGAGCACTAAGGAAGCAGGACAGGAACAGGCACTTGGGGGAAGGACGGGTGACAGCAGGTGATCGCAGTACAAGCAGGAACGTGAGCACAGATGGGAGCCTTACATGGGCAGTCACAGAGGGCACGGACGGGAGAGGGACTATCCTTCCTTGCTGCCTGGAGGTCATGGTTGGTTCTCTGTGGATAAGCCTCCCTGCTCAGCTAGCTGGTGAGGAGAAGACACCCCTCTCACCAGGGCTCTTGTCTCAGTGTTACATCCAACCCACGACCTTGTCTGAGTCAAATCAGGACAGTCACATCCTACTCTACCCAGGCAAGGATCCCAGGTCCCCCTCCATCCCGCTACCCTCACCTATGAAACCACATAACACAGTGGGTCCAAATTTAACCCGAAAAATTTCCAAGGAAGGGGTGGAGGGAAGTGGCATCCTAAGGCCTGGCTCTTCCAAGTGGGCCCCGGGACGGGCACCGCGAGCAGCACCTGCAAGTGTGTTAGGAATGCAGACTCTCAGGCCCCACCCCCGGCCTCCTGAGTCAGAATCCACATTCTGACAAGACCCCCCAGGCGATTCCTACGCACAGTCAAGGTTTGAAAGCGCTGACCTGGGGACACCTACATGGGTGGGGAGCAAAGTGCTGACCTCCCTTCCCTCCCCAACTTCTTCATCCACCTCCCCCCCCCCCTTAGATACTGTACTGCTGTGGGAAGACAGGGATTTGCTATAGGGCCTGAGGAGGAGGCGAGTGAAGAAGCACCCTCCCGGAGAGGCATTTGCCCCAAAGTAAAGGCCAGGTGGGGAGATCAGGTTCCAGAAATTCTGGCGAATTGAGGGGGTTGGGGATGCACGGCTCTCTTGCCCTGGAAACATCCTCTGAAAGAGGAATTTCTGACCCGCTTACTGGACACACTCGTCACGCACAGAGGTGAGAAAGCTGCTCGCAAACCCACGAACAGCAACCCTGGCCGCCTGTGACGGTCGCCTGGACGGGCCACAGAAGGCCGCGTCTGGTCCCCCTCTGCAAAGAGCCTCTTTCAAACGTGTGGGCGGGGCCCAGAAACTCGGATTGCTCCAAGTGCCCAGGAGATTCTCCTGGGTGGCCAGGCCTGCAAACCACTGATGATGAGAAACTTCGAACATGAAATATAGAAACTTAAGTTAGAAAAGCCCTAGGCCTACCCCAGCTGCTCCCTTCCCACCACTGGGCTCTTCCCTCCTCTCCCCAACTGCCTCCCCACTTGGCAAGAAATAGTAAAAGACAGAGAGGGGGTGGGGCTCCACAGCGCAATGGGGGCTCTAAGACTCAGGACCGAGCAGCACGAGGCTGGGCTGCAAGTTGCAAGTGAGAGCCACTTCTGACGGGAAAAGCCATCACATCCCCGGGGGGTGGGGTGGGGGGTGGGGGGCGGACAGTCCGGCTCTCTCCCTGCTGCGTCCCCGGGCGAGGTCCAGTCTGGAGCTGGGAAGAATTACAGGTGCTGTCTGGAGCCCCACTACTGTGCAGTTTCGTACTTATCTTTTTATCTGAGACTGTTTGTTTTTCAAATTTCCTCTTAAACCCCTTAATCTCCATTTTACATCTTACCTGTCAGAGTCCCCATTGGGATTCTCAGTTTGCAAGTTCCTATCAGTTGCTGGAATGATACAAATTTGTTATTTATTTATTTATTTATTTATTTATTTATTTATTTATTTTTTACCAATTTGGACCACAACTTTAAACCGGCCAATCCATCAAAAACCACTTCAAGCACACGTGGGGTGTGTGTGGAGAGGGTGGGTCTGCACGTGCTGAGGGAGAAGTTGTGGGTGGGAGCTTGGTGCAGGGCACCTCATAACAACCCCTGTTGTTTAATCAAAGCAAATGTGATCCCATAGGCCCAGGAAATCAACACCCCCAGTGTTTCTCCCTCACCTACCAAGGCATCTGCAATGACCCCATTTGTATTCACTCTCTGGTTGTAGAAGGCCCTCTTGTCTAAATTTTCCACCTCTAGGATCTCAGTCTGGGAGGAAGTCTACAAATGTCTAAGAGAGACCTTTCTCATGGGAAGAATATGGTCAGACCAGGCTTCTATGAAGCAACAGATTCAAGAGATTCTTTGAAAATAAAATTCAAAACCTCAGAGGAGAGTATTTTCCATGGGAATATTTATTCCCCTTAGTTCCTGAGTAGCCAAGACTACTCACGATGACCTTTAAGGTAGCACCTGACCTCACTCCCAACAGGCCAGAGGGCAAGTGACAAGCAAGCGCTTGGAAAACACCAACTTTCTACATACATGTAAGGAAGCTCTTTTATGGGTCTTTGCTCTGCTTTAAAATGTTTCACAGTGGTTCGTTCACTTTCTATTAAAAATTGGAAAGTAGAGGGGCACCTGGGTGGCTCAGTTACACATCCAACTCTTGCTTTCAGTTCAGGTCATGATCTCAGGGTGGTGAGATCGAGCCCGCATCGGGCTCCATGCCAAGCATGGAACCCATTTAAGATTCTCCCTCCCCCTCTCCCTTTACCTCTTCCCCTCTCCCTTTACCCCTACCCTTCTCCCTTTACCCCTCCCCTTCCTTTCTCTCTCTCTCAAAAAAAAAATTGGAAAGTAGAAAATATAACATTGTAAGCATAAAAATGTGAAAAATTATCTTTTACTGCTATTTTCCATTTTTGGTTCCCATGTTGACTTGAAAAGGCATCTGGCCTATGTACAATGCATGAAGTGGGACCATGAAGCATAGCTTTGCACTCACAGGGATTACATTACCCCATCTTAAGGATGATTTGTTAACTCTGAGAGTGAATCACCAGGCTCCGTTTGGGTCTCTCATCCACTATTGAGCTCCCGTCGAATGCTCCCAGAGCTACCAGGTAGGAGTTCTAAATGGCAGCCTGATTCTGTTATGATGCGTTTTTTCCTTAGTGAGAAGCCACAGTCAATCTGCCTTTAAATCCACTGATCTAATCAAGAACTCTTGAAATTGATAACCAAGAGGGAGGGGGATATATACGGAGCCACAGAGACAAACAGATCTGTGGAGGATATCAGACATGTCGCAGCAAAACAGAAAAATAACCAAGGAAGCTCCCAGGGAATCTCAGGGGAAGAAGAGGCCCAGCTATTTCTATACCAATGCACGAATCAGGGAAGGTAGATAAAAATCAACTTGAGATTTTAAAGAAGGCAGGAATTCTTCTTCACAGTTGGGTTTGAGGAATGAAACGTACAAAGGAATAAAGCAGTGGGGGACTGTGTGTTTTTTCCAAGTATAAATACCTAGTAAAAATCCTGCAGTCTGGACATTGACAAACTGATTCTAAACCTTACATGCAGAGGCAAAAAAGACCCAGAAGAGCCACTCAGTGCTGAAAGAGAAGAACAAAGTTGGAGGGCTGATACCGTCTGACTTCAAGACTTACTATAAAGCTAGAGTAATTAGTGTGGTATCAGTGAGAGAATGGACACATGGATCAGTGGAACAGAGTAGAGAGCCCAGAAATAGACCCACATAAATACAGTCAACTGATCTTTGACAAATGAGCAAAAGCAATACAATGGAGCAAAGACAGTCTTTTCAAAACAAATGGTGCTAGGATAACTGCACATCCACATGCAAAACAATGAATCTAGACACAGACCTTACACCCTCTATAAAAATCAACTCAAAATGGGTCATAGACCTAAATGTAAAATACAAAACTGTCAGATACCTAGAGGATAACAGGAGAAATATCTAGCTGATTTTGGGTATGGCAATGTCTTTTTAGATACAACACCAAAGCCATCATCCATGAAACACATACTTGACAAGCTGGACTTCATGAAAATAGACACTTCTGCTCAGCAAAAGACAATTGCAAGAGAAGACAAGCCACAGACTGGGAGAAAATCTTTGCAAAAGGCACATGTGATAAAAGACTATTACCCAAAAGATACAAAGAACTCTTAAAATTCAACAATGAAAAAACAGCCTGATTTAAAAATGGACCAAAGGCCTTAACAGATTCCTCACCAGAGGAGATACACAGATGGGAAATAAGCATATGAAAGGTGTTTCATGTCGTATGTCACTGGGAAAATGCAAAGTAAAGCAACATGAGATACTGACTTCACATCCATTAGAATGGCCCAAATCTGGAACACTGAAATACAAAATCCTGGAGAGGATGTGGAACAATGGGAACTTTCAGACATTACTGGCGAGAATGCAAAATGGTACAGCTACTTGGCAAGACAGTTCGGTAGTTTCTTACAAAACTAAACATACTCTTATGTAAGATCCAGTATGCTCCTTGGTATTTACCCAGACCTGAAAACTTATGTCCACACCAAAGCTGTATATGAATGTTTATAACGACTTAACTTATTGCCAAACCTGGAGGCAACCAAGATATTCTTTGGTAGGTGAAGGGATAAATATACTGCAGCACATCCATACAGTGAAATCATATTATTCTGTGATAAAAATAAATGAGCCATCGAGACATAAAAAGACGCGAACAATGAATCACGGAACACTACATCAAAAACTAATGATGTAATGTATGGTGATTAACATAATAAAATAAAATTTAAAAAAAGATACAGAAGAGGGCGCCTGGGTGGCTCAGTTGGTTAAGCGACTGCCTTCGGCTCAGGTCATGATCCTGGAGTCCCGGGATCGAGTCCCGCATCGGGCTCCCTGCTCGGCAGGGAGTCTGCTTCTCCCTCTGACCCTCCCCCCTCTCATGCTCTCTCTCTATCTCATTCTCTCTCAAATGAATAAATAAAATCTTTAAAAAAAAAAAAAAAAAAAAAGATACAGAAGAAACTTAAAAGCAAATAATTAAGTGAAAGAAAGCAACCCGAAAAAGCTACACATACTGCATGAGTCCAACCCCAGGACATTCTGGAAAAGGCAAAATTATGGAAGCAATAAGAAAGATCAGTGGTTGCCAGGGGTTGGGGGATGGAAGGATGAAGAGGCAAAGCACAGGAGTTTTCGACAGTGAAACTATTCTGTATGATATTATAATGATGGGTACACGTCATCATACATTTGTCAAAGCTCATGGGATGTACAACACCAAGAGCGAACCCTGATGGGAGCTATGGACTTCAGGTGGTAATGACGTGCTGATGTAGGTTCGTTCATCCATCGTAACAGATACACTACTACTGTGTGGCAGACATCAATGGTGGGGAAGTACTGGGTTTGGGCAAACAAGGAATACATGAGAACTCTCTGCACTTTCCATTCAATTTTGCCATAACCTAAAACTGCGCTAAAAAATAAAGTCCATTCAAAGAAATTCAGAAATTCCTGCTGAATGGCGAAAGCTAAGCACTTTGGGGAAAGCATGAAACCTGATGAGAGGCTTGCGGTGGATGGCACTAGGTGATGGCGGAGGGAAGCCCAGAGGAAACCCAATAGAAGCTGAGCCACAGGGAGCATGGGCGGGAGTGTCCCATGCTCACACCGGTGCAGAACCGCACAGAACAGGCACTGAGGCAAGATCAAGCGTGTAAGGGATTTCTGCTCTCTTCATATCATCCTAAAGCTTCCTGTGGCTAAAAGCTGAGCCTCCAAGGCAGAATGTCGCTGTCATAGGATATGTTTGCAACAATGTAGGGATGCAAATGCGAAATTCAGAGAAAATAGAGAATTTATGGCCAAAGATGATAGGAAAGAATGTTCAAGATGATTGGGAGGCAATTGATCCTCAGTATTTAAACTTCAGTGATCTTTTGTTTTATTTTATATTTATTTATTTGAGAGAGAGTGAGCGAGCAAGAGAGAAATGGAGCAGGGGGAAGGGTAGAGGGAGAAGCAGACTCCCCCCTAAGCGGGGAGCCCGACATGGGGCTGGATCCCCAGACTCCGGGATCATGACCTGAGCAGAAGGCAGATGCTTAACCGACTGAGCCCAGGCGCCCCTAAACTCCAGTGATCTTAAGGAAGAAAGGGTAAAGTTCTATTTGATCAAAAGGAGCATCTAATAAACTCTTGCCCCACCTTGACATTAATTCTGGAAACAAGGAAACTGAGTCTGAGTCAGTTATAGACTACGGATCTTGTAAGTGGAGGCAGGGCTTAAACCTCCATGTGACTGCAAATCCCTCCCCTCACTGCACCCCGCCTCACCCCAACCCACGCCTCTTACTAGAAACGGAGGGAACCTGCTGAACCCAAAGAGTGCGGTGGCTGGATCTCTGCCCGGAATTTCTGGATGCAACTCGACTGACTGTCCTCTGCCCCAGGCCAGAGGCTGCTTGGTAAAGAGGTGCTCGAGCCGAAACCAGATGGTCACGGACGCAGGCGTTAGCGTCAGACTGGAAAATGGCGACAGGAAGGGGGCACACGGATACGCTGCGCTTCCGGCCTTTTCCTATCCTGCCATCTGAAAATGACCATAAAGGGAAATGTGAACGATCAAGCATCCTAATCGCATTTACTCCCAACTAACCCGTGCAGATGTTTCTCGGTGCTTCTCCACCCCTGCGCGGACACGTCACGTAGGGGGCTTTAAAGCGCAGATGCCCAGGCGTGCTGCGCCCCCTCATCTGAGGATTCTTATATGTTGCTCACTTCGACCGGTCAGACTTCCTCCAACTTCACAGCAATGCCTCGTTTGCTCTGCCTTGCTGGTGACGGCGGCAGGCCCACAGTGTTCGTAGAGCGGGTTAAAGCCCACAGGCTGGTCGCTGCGGTGCGAGTGTGCACGTGTGTGCGTGTGTGCGCGTGGCATTTGAGTAAGACTGACACATTCATTGTCGAGGGAGAAAGAGCCCGACTGAGGCCTGTGGGCTGGGAAGCCAGAGGTTCTACCACTACCTCGTTAGAAAAACTGAAGCTTACTCCCATAGTGGGAACTTTCCAGTTTTTGACGGAAACCTGTATTGATTTAAACACAGTAGAGCAAACACCATTTAACCCCGTAAGTCCTCTTAGAACATGGGGAGGCCTCGGGGAGCCGAACCGTGGGCTGTCTGTCCCTACCCCAGGGGGCGTCCTGACACCGCTGTTCCCGTTGCTACCTGTTGTCTTCTCCCTTCTCAGTGGGGATTTCTTGTCTGGCCAGCTCCCACCAGCCACCTTCCATTTTGAGGCTTCGAAGCCGTTGGGAAGTGGAAAACCAGTTGCCCAGCCTGTAAGAAATGTGTGTCCCAGGAGCACCCGAAAGCTCCCAGCAAGAGGTTCTTCCTGAAGATTCCAGAGTAAGCTGCTGGGAAGTCACAGTGCCCATGCGTCTGCTTGGATGGCGGCCCGGTTCTTGTGGATGTGTTCCCAACAGCGAGGCTGCAGCGGAGACCCCCAGAAAAAGGCCTTTCAATGCAGCACCAACCCCATCACCTCTACCGCACGAGCCCCGACAGCATCTAAGGGGCCCAAAGAGCTGGTGCTTGCTAACTAGCCACAATCAACTGGTGCCGGCCGAGCCACGGTAGGGTTTGTGCCAGGAGGTCAGGCATGCGGAAAGAATTAACGATCAGCTCGGCCACGGTGAGACTCCTTTAAAGTTTATATTAACCAACGACAAACCCCCAGGAAGATGATAAAATAATAAAGCTTTGACCCAACATTTTGATATTCCATTTTTAGTTAAAGGAATAAAAATCTCTTTTTCTTAAGAAAGGAGTTTATTACAGGGCACAGGAGAATCATGTTTTTAGAAAGCGTCCTGTGAATTCTTTCTCTTTCACTTCGCTATTTCGACAGGATGAGGGCCATTGTCATCGCCACAACCTATTTCGGCAGAGAGAAAGGCTTATGGGGCAAGCTGCCCCCCGCGGCTCACCCCTGCTGCTCTTCCCCAGATCAGGGGCTCCGTCAGAGAGGAGCTGTGCAGGTGGGTGACGAGGCACAGGCTCACACTGAAAAGGAAAACTCACCTAACAATGGGGAAGGGCGACTGAGCGCGTACTGCACACAGGTCAAGCGCCCGTGCTAAGAGCATTCGGTGAGGTAGCTTCCTGTTCCTGGGGACAGCCAGGGAGCTGAGTGCAGTTCCTATCCTCCATTCGATCCTGAGAGAACTGAGCTTGCTCAAGGCCGAGAGGTGGTTAAGTGGCTTTTAGGGATTCTAAGCCCTTCCACCAGATTTGGACAGACCTCAAAGAATGACGGAGACTTGTAAGTTCTCACCAAAAGGATATTCGGTGAAAAGAGAACATTTCTGTTAAAATTGAAGAGGGCATTTGAAAACATCATTGGCCTCCTTTCTACTCCTCTAACACCGCTACACATATTGTGGTCCAGGCCCCAGCAGCATCGCCCTTCCGGGGAGGGAGTTGGGAATGCAGAGTCTCGGGCCCCACCCCAGCCCTCCTGAGTCAGAATCTGCCTTGAAGGGCAGCCAGGTGCTCTGAACACTCACTAAAGCTTGAGAGCATCCCTCCCTTCTCTGGGCTGGAATGTTCTTCCCCAGGATTTACCTGCCTGATTTCTTAACTCCGCTCAAGGTCCCCTCCTCAGAGTCTTCCCTGGCCTCTACATGAAAAGCAAGAATTCTCTTTGGCTCTCTATCAGCTGACCCTGTTTAATTTTACTTCAGAGCAATCATCACTTCTGAAATCCGAGTGTTCCTCCCACACGCCGCAAACTCCATCCAGGCTAGGACTTCACAGCCCCAGCACCTAGGGCGATAGCGGGACAGAAATGCCTGACAGATAGTTTCGTGAAGGACCGCTTTCTGTGCAGGACGATATACTGTATAAAACTCCCACAGTGGAGGTCCCTGGGAAACTACAGAGAGGGACGTGCGCCTCTCACCCTTCTGTACTTTTTGTAAGTTTTCAAGGGAGGATGCACTGTTTTTCTAATTTATGAAGCACTTTTCAAATAATTTATCCAACTATCTCAAGATAGATCCCACCACAAACACAAAGCAGATTACATCTTTCCTTTTAAAAAGGTTTTAGGCTTTATTAACTTATCAGATTCTACTTTAGTAAATAAGAAACCATTTCCTTTTAGGGGCCTGTTCGTTTCCCCCCCAGAAATGCTATTATGCCATGCAAAGAGTTTTAGTTTTGAAACTCAGACATTACGACTACATCGTGGGGACCATGCATCATCCCCAGCAGCAGGTCCAGAAGTGGCCCAGACCCCGGTGCTTGGCTTAGAATGACTACCATGAGTGGCACATAGATTGAGCAGGTTCAAATCAGAGCCCACAAAAGAAAACAATCTTCACTGATGAATCATTTATTTGGACAAGACAAAAATGTCTCCACATTGTTTCTTTTTATACAGAAAGTGGAACATTTCAAATATATTAGGTTTTCTCTTTTTCAACAGAATTCATTTCAATCTGGTCCCAGGAACTTCTTCTCATTTTAGGATTCACGTTTTAGTAACACATATGCACCCATTACAGCCAAAAGAGCATACTGTAAAGAAAACACAGCGGGAAATTACTGTGAGCTCTACAAATTAGTTTGGTCTATAAATGTATTCAGATGAAGTCTGCTTAGTGCTAGACTGAGGACAGAATCAAAAGATGACCTCTTCCCCCTTGCCTGGTTCTCCAAACTAGCTGTTCAATGCCACATTATGGTTTAAACCCCCCCCAAATATATTGATGGACTAAGGATCAAGCACCCAACAAACACGGCTAATTCATTGCTCATTCTTGCGTAGGTTCCCTATTGTTTTTCAAGTGGTTTTTAAAAAATATAGATACCATTTTTATTGAGGTTGAGAGATCATCATTACTGGGTTTATTGTACTACTTTTTTTGTATGTTTAAAGATTTCCGTGATAAAAAGCAACAAATATAGCGGTGCCATTTTAGAATACACTATGAACACAAAAGATGGAAGTAGCTATTTTAAATAACTGATTTAAGTGTTAATTTAAATGGTTATATTAATTTGTAGTTAAATACACTCTGCAAAAAACAAAAAAAACAAAAAAACCCAGCAAAACATTTTAAACAGACTGCATCTTTACAGCGGCACATGCAAAAAGCTCCAATGTATATACATTTTTTTAATGCAGACATACAGACACATTCCTACCTTGAATTTTGGGTAGTCATTCATTATTATGGTGACCATACCAACATATGGTAAAAACCTAAATTGTGGGATGAAAAGCCAGAAATATAAAAATTGTTTGTAAAATGATGATAGCAACATTTAAAAACACTCTAAATCAGCCTTAGGACACAAATCTTCCTTGGGAATAGCCTTGATTAGGGCTATAAAACTAACATTTACTCCTGCCTCAAAAGGCTTTCTTAATCAAAAGCATCATGACTAACAGCAGGATGATTTTTTAGGCAAGCACATGATTTCAACTAGAGATGCTGCTTGTCTTCGCTCACTGCATTCACCATAACAGAATTAAAATAATTAGTTGAGGGGAGCCTGGATGGCTCAGTTGTTAAGCGTCTGCCTTCGGCTCAGGTCATGATCCCAGGGTCCTGGGATCGAGCCCCGAGTCGGGCTCCCCGCTCTGCGAGAGTCTGCTTCTCTCTCTCCCACTCCCCCTGCTTGTGTTCTCTCTCTGGCTGTCTCTCTGTCAAATAAATAAAAAAATCCTTTAAAAAAAATAAAATAATTAGTTGAGCCACTTGTACAAATGGAACCGACAACTGCTATCAAGCTAGTTTTTAATTTTTTTAGTGGAGAAGTCACATCTAGACAGCCTATATAAAGATGGCTGTTAGGGAAAACTTTCAAAATACATGGAGAATTATTTGTAACTGGAAGAATCATCATCATTTTCATTTCATGGGGCTTTTCAGATGTAACAAACAGGCTTATTGGGCAGTGAATACAGATGTGAGTCTTGTAATTTATACCCACATGATTATGATCACAGACACAGAAGGTCTGGGGCATAAGCTAGCCAATGATTCTCCTGACAAAATTTATGAGAAGATGCAATCAGTGGGGACACCTGGGTGGCTCAGTCGGTTAAGTGCCTTTGGCTCAGGTCATGATCTCAGGGTCCTGGGATCGAGTCCTGAATCGGGCTCCTTGCTCAGCAGGGAGTCTGCTTCTCCCTCTGCCTGCCCCTCCCCCTGCTTGTGCACTCTCTGATAAAGAAATAAATAAAATCTTTAAAAAAAAAGATGCAGTCAGTGGACCCAAGCCTCACCTCACTAAGGGGAAACCAGGTAAGGCAACCAGTCCTATGTAAATCAGCAGCTCCAAGCTCTCCTTTATATGAAGCCTGACCCAGGACATCTAAAAATAGAGGACTGACTAGCTGGAAGTCTCTCTCTTCTCCCCACAGATACTCCCGTGGAAACGCAATAGGGTAAAGGAGTTAGAAGATGAGCAGAGGCCTCAAACCACAATCTGACTGATAAAGCTAAATCTTAGAAAATGGTAACCAGGTTCTCCAGCCTTAAACAGCTCAAGGGATTTAGAGAAGATAAAAAAAGACACTTCTAACAAGGGTTAAACATAAAAAACAGTCACCAAGAGAGGGGAAGAATTGCCTTTTTTGTTTTTTTAATAAGAGGATACACGCTCTGCTGTGTCAATCAGAAGCAGAACTCATTGCTGGAACAATTATGTAAAGATGAATATTAAAAGATTTATCACATAACTGTTTCTGGTAGAGAAAAACAGGAAATAGTCTGTCCACCAAAAGAGGATTGGCTAAGTTAGGATTTTATGATTCTCAGTGGAACAACAATACATACCCACTTAAAAATACATGGGTGTAGATTTGACACAGAAATCTATTTCCAACTTCTTGTTGGGTGAAAAAATAAAATTCTACTATGTAAAATTCTATATTGTATATGTACACACATCTCTATAGGTACAGGGAATGTCTAGAATATTCCCTTGAGTGTTAAACAGTGGTTATCTCTGGGAGGATTTCTTGTAATTGCTATTTAAAACCACAAATAACTAATCTCTAGGTGACAATTTCTTTCAAAAACAGAATTAAACCAATGATATAGATAATATACTTGCACTCAGTTTTAGATTTTAGGTCCTTAGTTCTGAGTGGTATTTACACAGTAAATGCAGTACACAGTACAAATTGGACTACTTACAAGTGATTCCATTATCTTATACACTTAGTTTCTTAGTTTCTTTTTTTTTTTGAGGGAGGGAGGGAGAGAGAGACTGAGAAAAAGAGAGAGAGAGAGGAAGGGGCAGAGAGAGAATCCCCAGCAGCTCCACGCTCAGCACGGAGCCCAATGCAGGGCCTGATCTCATGACCTGAGATCACGACCTGAGCTGAAACCAAGAGTCGGACGCTTAACCAACTGAGCCCACCCAGGCACCCCTAGTTTCTTTGTTACTAACTATTTTTCTGGTTCCTGAATCTTTTATATAACTTAAAAGTTAATGCTCACCCTCTGGCCCTTCCCACCACATCCTTCTTCTCAAGCCAGTTCTGGCCCTCTTTGTACAAGCCTCTATCGTCAACTTCATTATTGTCTCCTTTAGTCAGAAATTTGATGTCTCCATTATCTCTAGAAAGCAAAATAATGTCCTTTCACAAATGATTTTCAGCACAGCATCATTAGAAAACAATTAGTTTACCCAGCATGTCACAGTCGGATACGGGCATTTAGATGAGCATTCGACAATAACTAGATCTTTCCTGGTCTAAGGTGATTGCTTACAGATAACCATCCAACTAACACGCAGGTCTGCTGGCGATTTTGCAGACTCAAATTCTAAAATGCTCATGTTACCCTGATAACCAAAAAGCATGGCAAAGCACGAGGACACCAGCAAGGCAATGATTAGCTTCCAGCAACTGTTTTCACTCTTAGTCCTCAAAGACCAACTTGTGAACATGGATTATATTCCCCTTCACTCTAGACATGAACGTGGTCCTAGATCACACGGGTTTGAGCACAAGCTAATTCAATGCGGGTGTGCCCTTACCCCTCCTCAAACTTACTTCTCCTTGCCAAATGTAGAATGTTAATGCATTATTTCCTTCAGCACTGAGCAAAGTGGTATAAAATCCGGTTTGCAAAGAAACAGGAATCACAAATGGCATAAAACCAGTGTGTTAAAGAGACCCATGGGATTAATTTTAAACATTCTAAACCGGCGCTTACATAGCCTTGACACTAGAAACACAACATTACAGCATTATAGAGCTATAAAGAGGGTCTTCTTTCAATAAGACAAATGAAAAAAGCACTATTATAATTAGATAAAATATTAAAAGCCCACAAAGATTTGAAACCACGCCAGAAGAAGCAAGCTGATTTGCAGCTGCAGTTATAAAGGAAATCAAGAAGATAAAACCCCAAGCAGTCTCTCCCACAACTCATGCAAATTACAGAAAATCACCATTATTTCCTCAACTTTGAATAATTTTTCATCTGTAGAAATTATTTTTAAGTCAGCTGTCACGTTACGACCATGCATATTTCTTTATCAGTCAGTTAACAAGTGGACATCAAGTCCCATCGTGTAGAACCACAAGCGCAACGCAAACGGAAACAGGGTCATTCCAACGTTTACAGCAAAGCAAAGTGACGATTTTAAGTATCGACTTCTTGGGGGACCCCTGCAAGCAGCGAATGGAACGGGAACCTAACACTGGAGATACACAAATAGTTACAGTACACTCGTGTGTACACACACACACCCATACACCCACACACGCCCATGCGCGATGAGAAACGCTCTGTTATTTAAAAAACACAAATACACACGTCAGTTTAATTCCATAACTCAGGCAGGTAAAAATGCTACACTAAGCTGCAAGAGGTAAATGAATAACCCAGTATATAGAAGGTAACATTTTCACTAATCATGTGACTGTACCCTCCCCTGGGAACTTAATATATTTGAGGTAGAAGTCAGTGTTTCTCGTTCCCAAAAAGTGTCTTCAGTAGCCACCACTGGCATTTAAAAGAAAGGAAGACCATCTGTGGGGGGAGAACTGAGGCAGGACACGCAGTGACTGAACCCCGCGCCGGGCCGCCGTCCAGGGCTAAGGCTACAGCTGTGAATGCCGCTTGGTCCGAAGTGACACCCAGAAACAGGCAGCTTTCTGCATTTCAGAAAAACAGTCCTCACATCACCATCATCCTCAGCTGCAATGGGACTAGATTTTCTCTGATACTCCTTCAAATAACTATTATACTCTCGTACCTTCCACCTCCCATTGTGCAGCAACTTAAGTTACTGAGTGCTTCCGGAAACACCTGTCCGTTCAGTTCTCACACTCGCCCTGTGAGTCACGATGGGAAATGGTAATGTTATCATGCCCGTCTTACAGACTGGGTAAAGTAGCAGGTCCGCAGTCACCCAATTAGTAAATGGCAGGACTAGGAACATAATCCAGAGCATCTGCTACTTTCTACTCAACCATGAAAACTGGCTCCTGAAATTGAATCACAAATTCCACACCTGAAACTAATATTACACTGTATGTTGACTAACTGGAATTTAAACAAAAACTTGAGAAAAAAATGGGAAAAAAAAGTTGGATAACAATCAGTGCTAGTGGAATGAATGAATGAATGAATGAATAAATAAATAAAATTAATCTGGCTACCAAAATTTATAAAACACCACCAAAAAGAAGTCAAGTCACCTTACTTTTCATGAACTTTGATCACTCTGTGAACTATTGGAATGTCTCGTCCTTCGACTTTAAAGACCACAATTTCACCCGCTCTAATAGGGTCTTCCCGAAAGTTTGTCAGGAACAGAAGGTCACCTCTGTGAAAGGCTGGCTCCATACTGCCACTGGGAAGAAACACAAAATCACATCCAATTAGCCTGGGCTCACAGGGGAACTTTTCAATTCATGAAGAACACAAAAATAAACCGATCAGTGAAAGTCTCCACCTCCATCAATTGTCAGGTAGGTCTGGGAGCTATCAAACATGCCACAGTGGTTCCCTTCTGACTGCTCATGATGATGACATCAAGTGAGAAAGGAAATGATTTCTTCTTAGATTAAGTATGAAAAGGATAGTAGCAGGCCCCACTGTACTCTGTATTAGGTAGAAAAAGAACCAAGTATAATGTGAACACTTTGAAGTAAAAGCTGCCAATTTTTAGCCTCAAAAAAAAGGTCCTACATCTATAAATACATTACTATTTTCATTCAGAAGTGCAGACTCTGAAGCTGGTTGATACTCTAGGGCAAGTCTTGCATTTCATGGCTCATCCCCAGCACCTAGGACGTGGGCATTCCCATTCAAGGAAGAGAAGCAAACAAATGAATGCCTGAGAAGACTGATCTACCCGAAAAATGAGCTGAAGGTTGGGACAAAATTCAAACCCAAGTCTTGGGACTCCTGCAGCATCATCCCTTAGGCCGTATTCTACAGAAAGCCCAATTTTAACAAATGTTGACTGCTTTTGATGTGGGGGTCAATAAATAATCCTACATGGTACTGGTTTAAACCCATGCCAAAAATCTTCAGTGGATTCAAAGTAAATCGTAATCTAGTAGAAGTGAATGAAATTAACAAAACAGAATTCATTTTCCCTTTTTTTAATGTTCAGTTAGCCACTGTATAGTACATCATTAGTTTTTGATATAGTGTTCAATGATTCATTAATTGCGTATAACACCCAGTGCTCATCACAACACGTGCCCTCCTTAATACCCATCACCCTGTTACCCATCCCCCACCCCCCTCCCCTCTGAAACCCTCAGTTTTGTTTCCCAGGGTCCATAGTCTCTCATGGTTCATCTCCCTCTCTGATTTCTCCCCCTTCAGTTTTCCCCCCTTTCCCCTATGTTCCTCCGTGCTATTGCTTACGTTCCACATATGAGTGAAACCATATGATAAATGTCTTTCTCTGCTTGACTTATTTCACTTAGCATAATCCCCTCCAGTTCCATCCGTGTTGATGCAAATGGTAGGTATTCATCCTTTCTGATGGCTGAATAATATTCCATTGTATACATGTACCACATCTTCTTTATCCATTCGTCTGTTGAAGGATATCTCAGCTCCTTCCACAGTTTGGCTATTGGGACAATGCTGCTATGAACATTGGGGTGCATGTGCCCCTTCGGATCACTACATATGTATCTTTGGGGTAAATACCTAGTAGTGCAATTGCTGGGTTGTAGGGTAGCTCTATTTTTAACATCTTGAGGAACCTCCATACTGTTTTCCAGAGTAGCTGTACCAGCGTGCATTCCCAAAAAACAGTGTAAGAGGGTTCCCCTTTTTCCACATCCTCCCAACATTTGTTGTTTCCTGTTTTGTTAATTTTTGCCATTCTAACTGGTGTAAGGTGGTATCTCATTGTGGTTTTGATTTGTATTTCCCTGATGGCTAGTGATGTTGAGCATTTTTTCATGTGTCTGTTAGCCATTTGTATGTCTTCTTTGGGGAAGTGTCTGTTCACATCTTCTGCCCATTTTTTGACTGGGTTATTTGTTTTTTAAGTGTTGAGTTTGAGAAGTTCTTTATAGATCTTGGATACCAGCCCTTTATCTGTAGTGTCATTTGCAAATATCTTCTTCCATTCCGTGGGTTGCCTCTTAGTTTCACTGAGTGTTTCCTTTGCTGTGCAGAAGCTTTTTATCTTGATGAAGTCCCAAAAGTTCATTTTTGCTTTTGTTTCCCTTGCCTTTGGAGACGTGTCTTGAAAGAAGTTGCTGTGGCCAATGTCGAAGAGGTTACTGCCTATGTTCTCCTCTAGGATTTTGCTGGATTCCTGTCTCACACTGAAGTCTTTAATCCATTCAGAATTCATTTTCCATATGCTCATGCTGTGTCATAATGCATGAGAAAATAAATAAGACCAAACAATATTACAATATAGAGGCTGTATGATCAAAAACCAGTGAGAAGTTTGTTGAGGGCAGGATGCAGCGAGGAAGAACCAGACTAGTGAAGAAATGGAGTGCTTTAAAGGAAAATGTGAGTTAAAATGGCAGCAGCTCAAGAAGTTGGCCCTCCTGTCCCTCCAGGCCCTGGACTACCTTAAACTTGTCAGCACATGCAGATCAGCAAAGAGAAACACAGCGGAGACTTGCCTGTCACTAAGTACTTGCTGATGTGTTTATTATTTAAGTGAAACCACTGACACTAAGTATCATAACAGATCTAGCATTCAAAAATAGGAAGTCTGAATAAAAAACAGAGAGAGGGCTAGAAATATAAATGACTATGAGGGAAAGAAAGAGCAAACAATTAAGAACTACAACTAGAAAAACCTCCTGGATAAGTCTCAGAAGCAGAAGAGTACAGTTTGTCAT
Source organism: Halichoerus grypus (assembly GCF_964656455.1). Taxonomy (NCBI): domain Eukaryota; kingdom Metazoa; phylum Chordata; class Mammalia; order Carnivora; family Phocidae; genus Halichoerus; species Halichoerus grypus. Next base: position 16,448,576 of record NC_135724.1, read on the forward strand.
CAAGGGTCATTATCGTTGGGGCGCCTGGGTGGCTCAGTCGTTAAGCCTTTGGCTCAGGTCATGATCCCGGGGTCCTGGGATCGAGCCCCGCATCGGGCTCCCTGCTCAGCGGGAAGCCTGCTTCTCCCTCTCCCACTCCCCCTGCTTGTGTTCCCTCTCTCGCTATGTCTCTCTCTGTCAAATAAATAAATAAAATCTTTAAAAAAAAAAGAAAAAGAGGGGCGCCTGGGTGGCTCAGTCATTAAGCGTCTGCCTTCAGCTCAGGTCATGATCCTAGGGTCCTGGGATCGAGCCCCGCATCGGGCTCCCTGCTCAGTAGGAAGCCTGCTTCTGCCTCTCCCACTCCCCCTACTGGTGTTCCCTCTCTCACTGTCTCTCTCTGTCAAATAAATAAATAAAATCTTTAAAAATAAATAAATAAAATAAAAAAAAAGAAAAAGACTCATTATCATGTCTCATGAGGAATGCACTTCTTTGGAATGTTTCACTAATATCAACTTACACTTGCTTTCCTCACAGTCCAGGGATTTCCCAAAGGTCAGTGTTCCCTAAGGTCACACATCTCTCACGATGTCAATAGTTTATGTTGACAAACCAAATTTAGAACTATAAAGGGTGCTTTAAAAAAAAGAAGTCCCTACAGACCGCAATGTTACAACAGTTTCTGTGTACAAGTGTGTCTGTGTGATTTAAGGAAAACCAGAACATCTGGGATCTAGTTTGGGCCCTGTCAAAAGTAACTGTAAGATGCAAGTGGCCTGGCCTCCATGGGCCTCAGGCTCTTTATCTCTTAAGTAGGAGGGCCCATCTAAATTAGAGGTTTTTAATTTCTTTTTTTTTTTAAGATTTTATTTATTTATTTGAGGGGGGAGCACACAAGCGGGGTGAGGGGCACAGGGAGAAGCAGACTCCCCACTGAACAGGGAGCCCAATGCGGGACTCGATCCCAGGACCCTGAGATCATGATCTGAGCCGAAGGCAGACGCTTAGCTGAATGAGCCATCCAGGTGCCCCAGAGGTTTTTAATTTCTAATGAAAAAAAAAAAGCTTAAAATCCTTCTTTTGAATGAAATCTTACCAGGCTGCATACCCATATACAATACATAAAAAATGGAGCTGTTATAACTGAAACAAGGCTGAGGTCTCTAGAATCCATGTATTTGCTCCCTTTCTCCCTCCTAACCTATCCACTGGACCCCAGGGCACTCCTAGGGCACAGTGTGAACGCCAGTGAATCAGAAACCCGTGTGCTCTTCTAAGGCTCCTAAATTTATGAAAGCAGTGTCTCTCTAGAATAGGCCCCTTGGCCAGCCACACCAGGGCAACCTGGTGAAGCCAGGGCCATGGCTGAAGCCCCATGATATGGCAATAAGGCCCAGTGGAGGGCAAGGGCACTGGTTTGGGAGGCACGAACCCTGCGTGCTGACCCTGGCTCCTCCACGGGCCAGGGGTGACCCTGCCCGGTCACTGCCACAGCCTATTGCTCCCCCTGTAAAGCACATGGGCTCCATCAACCCCGCCCCTCTCCCCCCCACCCTGCAAGGCTCGATGGTCTAGGCCACACTGGAGAGAGAGCATCTTAAAGCACCTAAGGGCTCCCTAACATGTTTCTTTGATTTCAAACTGATTACGTTTCCCCCCTTGCATGACTTTATGGCTGTATGAAGTTAACTAAAGTATCAACTTTTCTCAAATTAACGTCCTGTGCTTTAGAAGAATAATAGTCTCAGGAAGAGAGTAGCCCCGTACAACAGTGTTGTGGAAGACGCTTGAAACAACACAGCACACTCTGCTGGGCACTAGGGAGATACGCTTCCCTGTCGGGTACAAAGAAAACCAAATCACAGTTTTAAATCACAGTTTTAAATTACTTATGTTTAAAATCAATTTGTACACAAATAATCACATAGGATTATTTTAGGTGCATTAAAGCATTAAAATGCAAAAGCAAATATATAGTACTGGGGCGTTAGCATCCCCACGATAAAAGCTCTGAAGTGCGTGCTGAAAAAGGTAAGATGTTTCAACAAAGGCCAGAACGAAATGAAAACAGGTATCAACAAAGAAAACTCTAATAGTCTACCCAGTGAAAATACTGAGCGTTGGCTGTCACGCAGGCTTTCGCTCAGGCAACACTGCTCCTCTGTCTCCGGCAGGAGCGTGACAGCAGCGAGACAGCGTGCGGAACCTACCTCAGCACCACCACGATCGGGCTCTCGCTGCCAGTGAGGACGATCAAGCCTTTCCAGATCATAAGCGCAGAAGACACGATCATGGCAAAGTTTAAAACCTGGTAATAGAGCTGGAACGAGAAAGGCCAAACCCAAAGTGAAAACCAATGGAAGAATATGCACAAACCCTAAGCTGGAGATGAGCTTGTTTACAAAAAAAGACAAAACAAAAAGCTAAGTTGTGATTTTAGGATATTAAGCTAATTCACACAAACTGCAAACTCAGGTAGTATTTCAACTTTTGTCGGTGGAATGAGCCTTCTGTATATTATCTCTCTTTCAGTGAGCAATGAGAGAAAAAACCCAGAGCAATCCATGGGACCTACTTTGTTAAAGCCTCGATAAGACTCTACTTACCTCTCTGGGATTTCCCAGAACCTTCAACCCTGAAGAGTCCTGTTATTCAACTTCTACCCCGAGGGCCTCCTGCTCTAGTGTAGAGACTACCCGTCAGACCTGAGAGCCTGATGCACGCAGTGTGGTTTACCTAGAACCACTCATTAGCCACCTGGCCAAAGAGATCTCAAATGAGGCTTCAGAGTCCTATAGTACTTAGCGATGAGGCTGTTCTGCGTCTGAAATTACATTGCAAAGTGAACAAAAACTTTAAACACCTGGATGTTTAAATTTTCCATAAATGTTTTAAAAAGTAAAAAGCAAACAATATCTGGTTAAGAACATAGGCAGAATGAACCATGAGAGATGATGTATTCTGAAAAACAAACTGAGGGTTCTAGAGGGGAGGGGGGTGGGAGAATGGGTTAGTCTGGTGATGGGTATTAAAGAGGGCACGTACTGCATGGAGCACTGGGTGTTATACGCAAACAATGAATCATGGAACACTACATCAAAAACTAATGATGTAATGTATGGTGATTAACATAACATAATAAAAAAAATAACTTTCTAAAAAAAAAAAAGAACATAGGCAGAAAGCCACACAAGATGATATCTAGTTCTAAGCTGATCTTGCTCCACCGTAGACCACTGAGTTAAGATCCACAGGGCTTGTCCTGCCAAAGCTCAAGGCTCTTCCTCGCTGACAGTTGCCTGCCACACCCAACCCCTGGTGACTACAGGGGGGAAAAGCAACACATGCCTACCTCACAACACCCTATATCGGACTGTAGCTGGATTGTTGGGCCAGATGTCTACAGTCTTCCAAGAGGCTGTAGGGACAAAAGTCACTGTGCCTACTACTACTTGGAATGTAAGTCCCTCAGGGCATCTGCCCTTAGTGCCCTACAGGATGGCTCCTTACTCTAGTACCTGCCTCAATCTTCCTCCTCACAACCCCTGTCCTGGGTGATCCGAAGAGCCACGTAGATGGCCTACCCAACACTCTAGTGTCTCAATTCTTAGACATCCTCATCTCCAAAGTCCTTCTCCCTCCACCTGAACCAACCACTCTCAACATGCCTGGAACTGAAACTGCTCAATCCCCACATCTCTAATTCAATTATCCCCCTCTACCTGCCCATGTACACCTGTTCTTCTGCCATATGTGCTCACCTACATGGCAGGACTCTTGTCACTCCCCCTCCCAGTTCGTTCTATACATTCTACCTTCTAAACATTTCTGGCATCTGTTGCATTCTCTCTATTCCCACTGGCACCACTCTCATCCAAGTCACCAACAGAGCCCACGGGGCAGCTGCAAGAGCCTGCTAACCAGTTTCCTGACGTCCACACACACCTCTGTCAATGCGCTCTCCACGTTACACTCTGCACTCACTTGCAAATGCCACCTCTGGCCATCTGATCATCTCTATGCCCTGCTTCAACTGCCCCTCGATTGCATCCCTTCAATTGGATCCCACTACTCTGAGGATGAATATGGTCTCTACGGCCCTGTCTGGTACATCCCCGTACTCCCTAGCTTCAGCTGGTGAAGCTCACTGCACTCCAGGTACGATAGTGGTATCTGTCAGTGCTTCAGAGAGCACATGCTCCTATCCACTCCAGGATGGTGACCTGGCTATTTACCCTGCCCAGAGGCTCTCTCCCTAGATTCCTTAGCATACCTAATGCTCACGCATCTTAAATCCTACTTTCAGCACCAGTTCCCCAGGGAAGCCCTCCCTGACCCACTAGACTAGGAGTCAGCAAACTTTTTCTATAAAGGGCCACATAATAAGTATTTTACAAACCATATAGTCTCTGTTGAAATTACTCAACCCTGCCATTGTAGCGAGAAAGCAACTAAAGACAATATGTAAAAGAATGAATATGGCTATGTTCCAATTAACTTTATTTATAAAAATAGATGGTGGGGGCGCCTGGATGGCTCAGTCGTTAAGCGTCTGCCTTCGGCTCAGGTCATGGTCCCAGGGTCCTGGGATCGAGCCCTTCATCGGGCTCCCTGCTCCGTGGGAAGCCTGCTTCTCCCTCTCCCACTCCCCCTGCTTGTGCTCCCTCTCTCGCTGGGTCTCTCTCTGTCAAAATAAAATAAAATAAAATCTTTAAATAAATAAATAAATAAATAAATAAATAAATAAATAAATAAATAAAAATAGATGGTGTGGGGGGTGCCTGGGTGGATCAGTCGGTTAAGTGTCTGACTCTTGATTTCGGCTCAGATCATGATCTCAGGAACGTGACATTGAGCCCTGCACTGGACCCTGTGCATGAAGCCTGCTTCAGATTCTCTCTCTCCCCTCTGCCCCTCCCCCAACCCTACCTCCCACCCCCCAAGTCTCTAAACAAACAAACAAACACAGATGGTGGGCTGGAGCTTGCTACTCTGCTGTAGGCCAGCCTAGGTCCTCCTGTTACATATTCTCACTGCATTCTGCACTTCTTGATACCATCCATCACTATAATTATACATATCATTTTTAACGTCTTTTACATTAGACTGTATGTTCTACAAAGGCAAAGATCATTTTGGCCTTGTTCACAGCTGTACCTCCAAAGTTCAACACAGGTCTGGCAAAAAGTAAGTACTCAATTTGTTGAGTAAATAGTGAGAAAATAAACATCTTTAATATATGGTGGGCACAAACACTTAGTAAGAAAAACACTAAAATCCCCAAAACAACAACAACAAAAGAGGTAAAAGCTTAAAACTATTAATTTTCCAAAGAAGAAATACAAGTGGTGAATAAACACTTAGAGTGTTCAAATCCAATCCTCCCTCCCTCCTCCCCTCTTCTTTTTTATGCCTAGCAAACTTCAAGTTTGGGGTTTTGTTTTTGTTTTTGTTTTTGTTTTTTTAATGCTAATACTCGGTGCTGGCCCAGGGTGCACTGTGGTGAGAAGGCAAGCAGACACGGTCATTCTGAGACCAATCTGGCACTAGAATCATGAGGTTACTTTGGGCCCAGTAATCCTACTTTAGAAATTTCGTCTACAATAAAGGCAGATAGGGAATTATGGCCCAACTATACGCATTATGGTCCTATTTCTAGTAACAGAGAAAAGGAAATAAATGAGCAACAACAGAGAAATGATTGAGTAAAATAGTGGCAAGTAACTGCACTATTTAAAACAAAAGTGTAGCCTCAGTAGAATCTCCACAAACTGCAAAACAGTTTGTCAAATGAACACAAGGAGGTGCCCTCAAAGGCCAACAGAGGCCATGTTAGCATGGTGGAATTATGAGTGATTGAATTTTCTTCTTTAAACTATTCTCTATTCTTTAAAACTTCTGTCATGGACATGAGCTAATTCCAAAGTCTGGGGAAAATAAATGTTTAAAGGAACTTGACAGAATGTTATATGGCCGTTAAAATGATTACTTTGAAGACTGTGACAAAACGGAACACGCAGTCTGACGTGGCAGCAAGGTAGGAAAAGCAGAGCTCATATTGCTCCTATTGCACGTGTGTGAAATTATGTCATTCCAGGTATTTATGGAGGAAATAACTGAAAGTGGGGACATAAAAATGAATTAAAATAACCGTGATTTGGGACGCCTGGGTGGCTCAGTCGGTAAAGCATCTGCCTTCGGCTCAGGTCATGATCCCATGGTCCTGGGATGGAGCCCCGCATCGGGCTCCCTGCTCAGCGGGGAGCCTGCTTCTCCCTCTGCCCCTCACCCCCGCTCACTCTCACTCTCCCGCTTCCTCTCTCTCTCTAATAAATAAATAAAATCTTAAAAAAAAAAATAACCATGAAGCTATTCTGATGTAATAATTGAAAAGAAGATAAATGTAATTCAAAATTAAAGTTACACACCATTAAAAAAAAAACAAAACAGCTCTTTGGCTACTGTGTCAAGAGCAAATTATGAAACTATCACTAAATCCCCAAAAGACAAAGAAGGAAACTGGAGTGCCAAGCGGATACTGTTAAAGCATTGGGCTATAATACATTAAATTGTTGCTTCCGAAGTAAAATCCGCCTTGCAAGGCACATCAGTCTAAAGCAGAGGCTGTTCACTGTAGCTCGCATTCGAAAACTTCTCCACCTGCTCTGCCTGACTTGAAGGACTTGATAAATAAATGTTGTTTCATTATGAATTACAGATCTGACTGGGAAAGCCCCAAACCACAGTTTTAAACAGAAATTGTCATTTTTAGACAGATTTTCAAACCATCGGGCTCCACCCTGATAAAAGCAAAGTATAAAGCCTTGCCATTTATGTAATAAAGGCCTAGTGCTAACAATTTTTCCAGTATGATTTTCTATGCTTGAAAAATTCATCGAGGGGGAGTAAAATCAATTCCTCAAAAAAAAGTCCTTTGAGCAAGACGTCTATTGGCTAAAAAAAATAACCGATTATACAAAAACCTAACAAGCTAATTGCAAAACCGCAGATCCTACTTCAACACCCTACCTTTAAGGAACCTACTAATCTGAGTATAGGATTAAAATCCCAGAATTCAGAAACATAATTTTGGTTGAACTACTGACAAACTGACTGGGATGTAAGAAATACACCACCACGTTTCACTGGTGCCTTTTGTTCGTCCATCTTCACCTCCCAACTTTCTAAGCTCGGCAATTCATAGCCGAAGCAAAAGTTCAGAAGCAAGCGCACACTCAGTCTTTGTCAACCAAAGATGAAACAGCCAATGTCTGAGAGTTTCAAACAAACATTTCAGACTCGATATTCTGGCCGACAAAGCAGCAGAAATGCCAGTAGCTGTATTTCTTCCTTCCTCTCTTCCTCACTGCAGAAACAAAGAGTCCTTGTTTTTGCATGTGGCTCTTGCCTTATTTTATAGCAAGCTGGGGCAGCAGAGAAAGGAGGTCCCACTTCCAAGATTGGCGGAGCATGCATGCCTGACAAGGTGTCAGAGGATGCTATTTTGGAGGGGAAAAAGAAACAAAAGGACAAAGCTTAAAAGAAGAAGAACAAAAGTACCAGGAGGAAGCAGATTTGAGGTTCTGCATTTTAATTAGAAAACTAGCAAAACATAGACAATGCAACAGCTACTGACAGGCCTTATCACCAAGAGTGGGAATATACAGATCTTTCAAAAGGCAAACTAGTTGAGGAGTTGAGACAGTCATCAGAAGGCCGTCTCTGATAGTCTGCAATTATAACCACCAGTAATCAGTACCAGTTTTAGAGACATTTTGAAAACCTAGCCAATTAAGTCTAGAGTTTAAAATAAAGCTCTATTTTCTGGAGGATTTTCTTGGGAACAGCATCAGTGCTCAGGGAATTAGCTGTTGGTTTTTCAAGCTGGTGATAATCACTGCCACAACTCGTCTTAATCACAGAAACTCCTAAGAGCTCATCAGCCATGCACACCTAGAAACAACCAGATTCTAAACAACAGTTTAGACTTGGTGACTTGAGTCACCAAGCTCTCCCACACTACTGCACTAGTATGCAATTCTTTTTGGAAAACAAAACAAAACCAAACCAAACCCATATGTCCACAGGCATAAGTTGTGCTATGCCGTAGGCATCATCCCACTCCACAATATAGTGGCAAAAATGACAGGATGTGTCAAAATCATGAGAATTTATACCATTTTCTTTTTAAGTGTTTTTGTTTGTTTTAGAGAGCGAGAGCACAAGGGGGTGAGGAGGAGGGGAGAAGCAGAGGAAGAGGGAGAGAGAGAATCTTAAGCAGGCTCCATGCCCAACAGGGAGCCCCATGTGGGGCTCCATCTTGGGACTCCAACCTGAGCCTAAATCAAGGGTTGAACACTTAACCCAGTGAGCCATCCAGGAGCCCCTATACCATTTTCAAAGACGATCAAAATTACCAATAGGATGCTTCCATTTTTCTTAGCATAATTTATTATTCATACCAATAAAAGTATTAGGATCCATTAGGATCTATCATGCCCTACAGGTCCCCTAAATTCTCTATCTAGAAGCTTAAGCAACTGCATTTTTCCTGGCTGAGAGGGCTTCCTTTCCAGTCCCTACTCAGCCTTATATTGAAGACTCAAAGACAGCGATGCTGGCCAAGGAGCTGACCAAGGAGAGAGCAAGAAGGAAGTTTTCCTCTGAGGTCACAGAAGAGTGAGAAATCAACCCCAGTTGCCCAGAGAACCCATGCTAACTGCTTCCTACATTCGAGGTGCAGCCAGATGACAGAATCTAAGAAATTAGGGAAGACTTCCGGGGTCCCCTCTGGAACACTGAGTCTAAAACGATTGAGCATCCCCAGTGAGATCGCCAGGCACAAGAAGCTTTATTTAGTCCCGATGCATAGTGGGGAGAACACTTCCCAGAATGCGAAGAAATTACTTTGGGAGGCATTACTGGACAGTTTCCACTGTCAGAAAGTTCTTTCCTTTCGCCTGCCTTCTCGCCCCTTCCATCCGCGGGCAGCCTTCCTCGGGGTGTCAGGCCTCCAGAGCCTCACAGAGAAATCTATTCCCTCTTCCAGGGGCTGGCCCTTCAAACACGTGCAGACAGCTGTCACTCGGCCGAGTCACCTCTCCTGGCTTGCTCAACCACATCTGACATCCGTAGGACTAGATTCCTATTCCCTTCTCCGTTCTGGCCACCCTCCCCTCACTGCGCTCTTGTCAGTCAGGACAGCGCACACCCGTGCCCACACGTGGGTTTGCGCAGATTTGAACCCAGGGCCTCTGAGAGCCGGTGGGGGAGCCTGGGGGCGCCGTCGGCCCCAGTCGCCGGGCGCTGTCCTTCCCGGAGCCCTACCCAGAAAGCCCCGACTCCCCGCAGTTGCAGCCGGTTCTCGCTCCGGGGCGCGCCCCCCGCGCGGGCCTCCCTTACCTGGCGCTTGTTCATCTTCCTCAGGTCCCCGAAGATGTCCAAGCCGGACGCCGGGAGATGCGTCCCCACGGCGCCCGCGCGCACCATGGCGGGCTCTCCAGGGGCCGAGACTGCCCCCCCCCTCCGGGCGTCACAGACAGTTGCGGAGCACCGGCCCGACCCGGCCCCCGCCTACCAGCCCTTGTCCTCGCGGGTCACGTGACTGGCAGCTCGCTCGGGCGCCTGGGAATGGTAGTTCTCTGCGAATCGTAGCCACCAGTCCGCCTGGAAGGAACTGGGAAGAAGAAAACTACCACTCCCAGAATGCTGCGGGGCGAGAGGCTCGTCCAGTGAAGACCCAGGGCTTCTAGGGAGGACAGCGACGGGACTCAGGAGCCTTGTCCGACCCTTCCGAGCGAACTTGGGGGAGAGGGTGATCTTGCATATCGCAGGGACAACTCGGGGAAGCGACTATTCAAGAGGAACTGAATTCCTCAAGACTCTGGTCAGGCGCCAAGAGGACACCTAAAGCTCCCCGGCATTCGCCTGCCCGTGTATCTTAGCCATTGGATGACTGCGCCGAGCGGAGGCGGGGCCTCTACACAGGCAGCTGGCTGGGCTGAATCGGGGAGGAGCCTAAAGAATAACATGGCTGGTGGGCGGGGCTTGAAAGAGGCGGGATTTTTGAAGTCGCAGAGTTCTACGCTCTGCAAGAAGTAGTAGGATTTGAATGCAAGGAAGCATCGTTGTATCCTCTTGACCATGTTGTGTTGTGTTGCAATAAATATTAATTGAACGAATAAATAACCACCTAATTTTATACACGAAGCAACAGGCACAGAAAGTCTAAAGGACCTGGCCAAGGTTAAGGGTCAGAGTCTGAAATAGAACTCAAATTTTACAATTTCCAATTGTAGATTAGCTAGATCATTCATTCACTCAGTTATGCATTATTTATTTCATTCTTTTATTCACAACTCTTTCTGAAGCATCTACTATGCACCTGGCCCTTTTCTAGGCACTTGAGAAACATCAGTGAACAAAATAAGATGCCTGCCCTCATAAAACTTACATTCTATACCTTCTAACAGAAGTAGATATAATAAATGAGTAAATTATACAGTACCTAGAGGGCAGTGGTGCTATGGAAATAAGAAAAGGGAATAAGAGGAATGAGGTGCTCTGGGTGTAGGGGGCAGGTTGCAATTTAAATTATCCCAGGGGTCCCAGGGTGGTTCAGTCAGTTAAGCATCAGACTCTTGATTTTGGCTCAGGTCATGATCTCAGGGTCATGAGATCCAGCCCAGAGTAGGGCTCTGCGCTCAGTCAGTGCGGAGGCTGCTTGAGATTCTCACACTTCCTCTCCATCTGCCCCTCCCCCTGCTCACACTCACTCACTCACGCACTCACTCACTCACTCAATAAATAAATAATAAATAAAATCTTTTCAAAAAAGATTTTTAAAAATATTTTATTTATTTAACAGAGCGAGAGAGAGCACAAGCAGGGGGAGCAGCAGAGGGAGAGGGAGAAGCAGACTCCCCACTGAGCAGGGAGCCCGATGTGGGTCTCGATGCGGGGCTCAATGCCAGGACCCTGGGATCATGACCTGAACTGAAGGCAGACATTTAACTGACTGAGCCACCTCAGCGCCCCTTAAAAAAACTTTAATTTAAAAATAATAAATAAAAATAAATAAATAAAATATCCCAGAAACGAACTCACTATAAAGCTAATGAAAGGTAAACTTTGGGACCCTTTACTTGCAAAGGCCCCTTCCAAGGACCTGGAGAAGAAAATGGCCAAATAGTTTTGTAAAATTTTCAAAAGCAAGATATTTGAATTGCTATTGGTTGAATCTTGTTTCTTTGCATTCCAACCTCCCCTCCATCATACTTCATGTTGGAGGGACAAAGAGCATTTTGAGGTTCCACCTAAGGAGAAGTTGAGTTGAAGATACATTTAGTTTGGCTCTAGTAGATATATTTATGTGGTTCATGGTCATTCCCTGCCATCCTGGTGTAGGAATGGTCTTAGCACTATGCTCTTGAAAACAAAGAGGCCCTTTGAAGAAGGAGACAAAGCAGAAGCTGTGACACCCGACCAGCCATCCTTCCAACCTACCCCTGACCAAGGGCAGGGTCCACACTCCTCCATGTGATGTGGTTGTGACAGGTGTGATCTTGGACATCCCTCAGGAATCAACTCTTGATGCTACTGGGCCCCCAGTCTTGTCTGCTTGTCTTGTTCTTACAAAGGAAGTCATTAAAGTCAAGTGAGGTCTCAAAGTACCATGAAGCCACCCGAAAATCTCCAGCCCTATCCCCCAACTAGGGCTCGGACTTTGTCTCTTTGTCTCTGTTCTCAGCTCCTTTTTCACCATCTCCAGCAGTGCTGTGATATCAAATAGAGAATCTTTTTTTTTTTTTAAGATTTTATTTATTTATTTATTTGACAGAGAGAGACACAGCGAGAGAGGGAACACAAGCAGGGGAGTGGGAGAGGGAGAAGCAGGCTTCCCGCTGAGCAGGGAGCCCGATACGGGGCTCGATCCCAGGACCCTGGGATCATGACCTGAGCCGAAGGCAGACGCTTAATGACTGAGCCACCCAGGCGCCCCTCAAATAGAGAATCTTAACTCCTAGTGGCTTATTTCCTCCAAGGACCTAGGAAAAGGAGCAGAGTTTAATTACTGTAGACCCTGCTGCCAATATCTGGGGAGGTCTAGTTTAGTGCCGGAAATCAACCAATCGTCTGCCTAGGTGTTGCTTCTGGAGTTGTCTTTGATTTATTGCATATCTTAAACTAAAACATAACATTGCTTTATTTATCCTTTTTCCATGGAGAAATAAGCATACTAATTTTCTGAGTGAAATCCCCCAAACACAGGCTGATGCCATACACCCTCTCTTCCTTCAAGTGCCATAATCAGAAATAAAACTCTAAGAAATCTTCTACACCACAATTGGTCCACTCTCTTAATTATTGATTTGTCTGCTCCACTGAGCACTAGGAATCCAGAGGTGAATAAGACACAGTTCTTAAATCCAGTTGAAGCTGTACATGTGCAGGACATGATTATCGTATAGGGTAACAGGTGAAAGGGGTGGGGCATACTAAAAAGTATGCGCTCCAGTTTAGAACCCTCTTAGCACATCTGGGTAGCCCTTGTGAGTGGGGAGAGGAATTGTCACAGAGGTAACACCAGCTAACATTTTTCCCATACTTACTTTGCATCAGATAAATGCTTCTTTATACTTACTATCAATGACAAAAACTGTGTTTTACAGAAAATGGAAAATAAGTCTCAGAGATGATAAGCAGCTTGCCCAATGTCACAGAGTTAAGAAAAGACAGAGCCAGAACTTGAATCTGGGTCTGCCAAATCCAAACTTATGCTCTCATTCCCTACACCACGCTGTCTCTCCTCTGTTCTTTTCTGCCCTTCGAAGCCCCTGGGACTGCATGAGCAGACACAGTTCCTGGTGGGAATTTCAACTTTCAGTTTCTAAGTTCAAGCTACTGCCTACAGACTGATGGTATTAGAAACCATCATGAGCAGAATCTCAGGGATCCTGGTCTACTTGAGCTGGATGGAGAGAGGTAGGACTCGTTCTTAAATGGAGCACCCACACAGGAAGACATCAGGTGGATGACTTGGAATCTGGTCAGTTCCAGCAGGAACACTGGAGCTCGTCTGGCTGGGCACGAATGAGTCGCTTTGTGTCAGATCTGAATCAGCAGCACCTGGTTAACAGTGCCAGACACCAACATTCTGAGTCGCTCTGTGCTTTGCTTTCTCCTGCATCTGTGGAAGGATACGCCTCAGAAGAACTGCACTGTTCCTCGGGGATGTAATCATCAGAGCATGTAAATTTGGCTGCCTCTCCATCTTCCTCCATCTATCTCCCACCTGCTGCCTAAGTGCTCTTGTCAAAATAAGCCATTTCTCCAGCTGCCACCTCTTCTATCCCACCCAGCTCTTCTGATTACTTCCCTATGCCTTACAGTTGTTACGACCACACAGGAGGGATTTTATACTGTCAGGAATAGTAACAGGAAGGGGGGAAGGAAGATGACATTCACTAACCAAAGATGCTCATTTCGATCTATGTCCCATGCTACTTGGCTGACATGGGAGACTCGAGAGCTTTTAAAACTTGGCGTCTCAGTTTAACACTATTTAAAAAAAAAAAGTTAGGGAGACATTTTCTTACATTTGCTCCATCCATGAGGCTCAGTACTTTTTGCAAGAATTAGATAGACACAGGAAGGTAATTCCCTGTTGCTGGGCATCCGGAACAAGATTCAGGAGACCTGTGTTGTCCTCCTTGCTGTGCCCGCGCATGGCAGTATCACCTTGAACCACCCATCTTTCTCCTCGGGCCTCAGTTTCCCCGTCTGTAGAAACAAAGTTGTGGCCTCTCATATTCTGGGGCAGGTATAAATTTCACAGTCATGGCAAAATGGGGAGCAAAATGTAACTATCTTTTCCTAAAGCTTAAAAAAGTTATATTAAAGAGGTGCCTGGCTGGCTCAGCCGGTTGAGCATCCAGCTCTTGGTTTCTGCTCAAGTTGTGATCTCATGGGTCGTGGGATCGAGTCCTGCATTGGGCTCCACACTCACTGCTTGAAGATTCTCTCCCTCTGCCCCTCCTCTCTCCCTCTCTCTCCTCCTCTCTCTCTCTCAAATAAATAAGTAAATAAATCTAAAAGAAAAAAAAAGAAAAGTTATATTAAAGCCCCCTTCCGCCTGGTTTGCAGCAACTTAATATAGTCACTTTCAGTTTTAAAACTGGGTCAATTTGTGAGTATTTGAATACTCTCTCCTACCCCTCTCTTTCCACCCCAGATGGCAACTGAGTTAAGGGGGGCAAATCCTGACTTTTAGGGACTGTTGTTTGCATCTGCTTCTCCCTCTTGATCTGTCCCACTCCTGTTCTAGAAATCTTGACAATGTAGTTTGTCGTATCTGGTCCTTGGATGTGAGCCTTCCACTGCTGAGTCACTGGCTTCTGTCCTCGCTGCCCCTTCATTGAAATGCCCAAGGTCCTGTCATGTCCTCGGTCTTCATATGCACACACATCAACTCAAGCCCCAGGCTTTGGGGGTCTACCAGCTCTGCTCTTTGGGTCCTTTCTTGGCTAGCTTCCCCAGTCTTTCTGACTCCCAGGTGAGTTTGGTACATCACTCAGCGTCATTTGGCCTTGAAACCCTCCATCCATTTCTATTGTGTTATCTTCCATCATTGCGGCTCAGGGGACCCTAGCAAGGTGTTCAGAGGTCCAGATGATGCACTTCCACTCTGGAATTACTGATCTTAGAAATCAGCATGTATCTTTATACCTCGTTCCACCTTCAGGACTCTGCTGGAAGGGGGAAAGCAGAGTCAGCTCTTGTAATCTATACCAGGTCCACTCTAACTTTTCTCTCCACGCCCGGGCTTAGAGTTTTCAAAGGGATTCAAAAGAAAAAAGAGAAAGCATCCCCGTTCATATCTTTGTTTTTACATCTGAATGGTACCTTTGATCTTAGAAGTCAAGAATTCACCACCTTAGTCTCAGATTCTGAAGTGACCCCTTACTCCCCAAAGGAGGTAATTCATCTTTGGCTATCTATGTTATGTTGGGGCAAAGACAGAATCTTGGGGTACAAACAAAGAGATTAATAAGTAGGACATGGACAGAATGGCTAAAATTAACAATACCAGAAACAACAGGTGTTGGTAAGGATGCAGAGACAGGGAAACCCTCTTATACTGTTGGTGGGAATCCACTCTGGAAAACAGTATGGAGGTTCCTCAAAAAGTTAAAAATAGAACTACCCTATCAGCAATTGCACTACTAGGTATTTACCCAAAGGATACAAAAATACAGATTGCAAGGGGCACATGACAGGGTTCTTGTTTGCATGGCATTTCATTGTAGTAGGGAGAGAGAGAGACAATAAACAAGTAAATATAAATAATTAGGGTAATTTTAGACATGTATAAGACATGTATAATGTTATGAATGATGAGGAGCCAGCCCTGTCATCTAAATCTCAGGAAGATTTGGAATCTGTTTTTATGTCTACCTGCTGGGGCCGGACACCTCTGGGGCGTGGCAGCTCCTGGGAGATAGTTCAGGGGAGTATAGGCACAGACCCGTTCCCAAGCAAGCCCTCAGCTTCTAAGAACAGGGTATGGAGACAGGCAGAGGGCCAGGAGCAGCCCCCATGTTCCAACAGGATCCTGATCCCGACCACAGGTCCTGGCAGATTCCGGGCCACAGTGGGCTGGCCTCAGGGCCTATCCTGTTGTGGCGTCGTTAGTGGTCCTGTTCAGGTGTGGGCACCATACACAGTTTGCACAGAAAGTCTTTCCCTCAGTATCTGGGTCTACATGCAGTCATGTCTCCTCGGGAATCACACAAGGAGAGATAACAGAAAGGAGAGGAGGACCCAGTGGGATGTGCAGGGCAGAACAGAGCTGAGAGATGGACAGCCCCGACCACGTTTGAGTTCCATGTTCCAGAGGTCCCCTCATTCCTGTCCTGGGCTCCGTGATACCTCTGGTATTTTTATAATAAAATCCCCTTGTGGTTTAACCTGGGTAAAACTAGGTTTCTGTCACTGGTGACGAGTAAGTCTTACCCAATACAGAACATTCTTACAGTTGTACAGGTTGACGCACATGGAGATGGGGAGAATGGGAAGGAAGTGCTGGCTTCAATAATAGAAGGAAATGGTGGGCTGTCAACATTCCTCCCTGACTCCTTCTCCCCACAGAGGCTCTCTGCAGCCGGAAGCAAGAAGCGTTGTAGGCTGTGTCTGAGGACAGGCTCAAGTGCCAATTCACTAGAAGCTGGTAAATTGGTCACAGAACAGATGCTATGTGGAATGGTACTTAATTTCATTAGCAATTTTGCATTTGCCAAAATATGTTCTTGCCAGAAGCGCCAGCACATCAGGGTTGTGCATTTGTTAAAATTGAACACGATCCCAGGGAGCCCTGGAGAGGGTCACCGGCCACCTGGCAGATTGTCCCCCAGCTCCCCACAACAGGGAGGGAACACAGGGGGCCCCAAAAGGCTGGGACTTCCTGGGAGCCTGGAAGCCCCTCCCCATCCCACACTGAGCTGGGTCTGCCACAGTGATGGCTTGTCCTGGATGGATGAGAGCCCAGCAGGGTCAGTGAGGCTCTGTGGGGCCCCAATCTAGCAGCCAGCAGCTGGGGGAAGAGGGGCTTCACAGATAGAAAGACAAGGAATCACTTAATTCTAGGGGGGGTGGATTATGGAGGATTCTTTTTTTTTTTTTTTTTTAAAGATTTTATTTATTTATTTGACAGAGAGAGAGATAGCGAGAGAGGGAACACAAGCAGGGGGAGTGGGAGAGGGAGAAGCAGGCTTCCCACCGAGCAGGGAGCCCGATGTGGGACTCAATCCCAGGACCCTGGGATCATGACCTGAGCCGAAGGCAGACGCTTAACGACTGAGCCACCCAGGCGCCCCGGATTATGGAGGATTCTAACTGGTTTGAGATATATGCCACCCCCCAGAGGCAAGGAATAATGGGAACTGTGACTGTAGCCCCCTGTAGAGCCCCATGATTGGGAGGCTGCAGTGGGAGAGGGGTTGTTCTCCAAATGGGTACAGTGTCCCCATTAGACAGAGGAGGTTCCAGGCAGAACCAGAAGATAGATGTTTACTCTGTAGGAGTCTCTGCATTTTGCAGAAGAAGAGGCAGAGGCTGAGAGAGTAGGTGACTTGTTGGTGCTTATTTAACCAGTAAATAGCAGATTCCAGATTAGAAAGAAGTGACATGGTCTGGATACATTACATAGTTTCCAGTCCAAGCATGGAGACAACGTTCTGATAACTAGTTTGACTTTAGGGCGGAATATTTGAAAGCAGGACCATCTTGGAAATCTGGAATTTTTCCTTAAGAACTGATTACTCTCAAAACAGCACCTCCCCTATAGTAGATGCTCAGACACATTGAATTTCACAACCTGACAGTGTTTTGTTATTTTCTCTTTCTTCTTAAGGTTTCTTTGTCTCCTTGCTGGGGTTTGCAATGCCATGCAAAGGGCCAACTCAAGCCTCAGAGCTTCTGGGGAGTGCAATCAGGACAGCAAGGCCAATCGTCCAGCTCCTGTGGGCTCTCAGTCCGCAGGGCACAGTCAGCCCCCCACACCCTGAGGCGCAAGCAGGACTCTGAGAGAGGGAGCAGAATGCAAGGCAAGCCCCGCTGTGGGGGGTTAGACACCCAGGGACGGGGCCTCCAGCCCGGGGGGACAGCAGCGGTCTCCACGCCCACAGCGCAGGAGGCGTCAGTTTTGTTGCTGCTGTTTTTGGGCATGAGCCTCCTCTTCACCCTGGGGTAGCCCCGAGTTTCACAACGGGGAAGCCCCTGGGCGTGCGCCCGACCTTACCCTCCTACAGGGGTGCCCGCCTTCCCTTGTCTCTTCCCCATTCCTGTGCCCTACACACCCACAGCCTCCGTGCCGCCCTGTGGCTCCCCAAACCCAGAGAGCAGAGAGGCATTTTCCTGGTCCCGGAAGGCCTTGGTTAGCAAAATGTAACAAACATCAAACGGCTAAAAAATCAGTTGGAAGCACTTCCATTTTGATCCATATGGCAGGCTATATATTCAGACAGAACCCTTTCAATACAGCACACTGAATTTGTTTTTTAATTTAATGCACAGTTGAACTGTCAGGAAAGTAAAGAAATCCCTCAGAGAGCAGATATGACAATAAAGCTTGAATTCAGAGGGCAAGCGATACAATGGCTGGTATTTTTTGACCCCGGGTGGCCTGGAGCTTGAATTTTTTTTTTTTTTAAGATTTTATTTATTTGACAGAGAGAGACATAGCAAGAGAGGGAACACAAGCAGGGGGAGTGGGAGAGGGAGAAGCAGGCTTCCCCGCCCCGAGCAGGGAGCCCGATGCGGGGCTCCATCCCAGGACCCTGAGATCATGACTTGAGCCTAAGGCAGACGCTTAACGACTGAGCCACCTAGGCGCCCTGGAGCTTGACTTTTAATGGGCACACGCACAGGGGACAGAAATATCTAAGTATACTTTTCAAAATTGTTTTTAAAAACACACAAATACATAATGAGCACATGTCAAAGTTTCATTTTACTCATTAATGAGAAAACCAGCAGAATGACAAAGCCAGTTCAAGGGAAGATATAAGAAATTCATATATGTGTGGATAGATAGGTGATAGAGATATATAGAGATAAAAGGTTAGATTGTGATTTCTAAATTATACTTTTTAAATGGCTTAATATCTTACAAGGCAAAAAAGTCATAACTTTTATTTATTTATTAAAAATATTTATTTATTTGAGAGAGAGTGGGGGGGAGGGGCAGAGGGAGAGTCTTAAGCAGACTCCCCGCTGAGCGCAGAACCCGCAGGCTCCATTCCGCGTCCCTGAGATCATGACCTGAGCTGAAACCAAGAGTCAGACGCTTAACCAACAGCACCACCCAGGTATCCCAAGTCATAACTTTTAGAATTATCTCCTTTACCAGATAAAAATCTGCATCTCACCAGCAAGTATTTTTATAAACATCTAACTTTACAGAGTTGTAAGGTTTCCTGGTCCTAATCAGTAGAAAATAGTAAAAGGAACAGAGTTGCTTTCCCCTATCCAGAGAGTCAGAATGACCTTGAGGAAGCTTGTCAGACAATGCCCTAAAATGACAGCGACATGAGGTGGGCTTGTCATACCAGATGCAGGGACATGGAGAACACTCCAGGCTTGACCTAGGCTGCGCAATCAATTTGTCCAGTTATATTCTGGTTTAAAAATAAAAATGGAGGACATGCTTTTGTTCAACCTGTGTAAATCTCTACATTGCTACTAAAGGTAAGAAGACTCCATAAAAGTAAAACAGTTGACTGAAAGACATTTTTTTAAAAAGTGGCATTCGCAGAAGGATCACGGATAGTTAATCAACATAGGAAACACTTCCTAACCCCATTAGTAATCAAGAAGGAAATACAGCCAAAACTGGTAATGGGATTTCACATGGCCCAGATGGACACAAATGTAAAAGTCTTGCGGGACAAGGATGGATGAAGATGCAGGGCAGCAGAAGCTCTCAAGTCCTCCGGGTCAGAGAGTAAACTGGCGCAATTCTTTTGAAAGAAATCAGCATGAATTAGTACAACTGAAGGTGTGCATACTTTGTTTTTTTGTTTTGTTTTTTTAAAGATTTTATTTATTTGAAAGTGAGAGAGAGGGAGAGAGAGCACAGAGGGAGAGGGAGGAGCAGACTCCCCGCTGAGCAGGGAGCCCGATGCGGGGCTGGATCCCAGGACCCTGGGATCATGACCTGAGCCGAAGGCAGACGCTTAACGACTGAGCCACCGGGGCGCCCCAAGATTTGCATATTTTGTGAGGCAGCAGTGCAAGTTGTTGGCCTGAGTCCTAGAGAAACTCTTACACACGTATGTACATCAGAGACATACACGAGCAAGTTCATTGCAGCATTATTCAGAATAACAAAAATTCAAGCAACCAAAACGTCCATCCACAGTAGGATGGACAAATAAATGACGCTGTATGCAAACAATGAAATATTAAATACAAATAGTGAATTATGCCGAAGTGCATTGCGTAGGGATACATACATACATTTGCGGTAAAACTGAAGTAAAGCAAGAGAGCGACAATGAGACGAATGGTTACCTCTGCGCAAAGTGTGGGGCCTCTGGGAGATTCAAGGGCTGTGGCAATGTTTTATTTCTTAAAATGGTTGGTGGCCACATGGGTATTTTTTTTTTTTTTTTAACTTTAAAGGTACATGATAGGGGTGCCTGGGTGGCACAGTCAGTTAAGTATCCAACTCTTGATCTCAGCTCAGGTCTTGATCTCAGGGTTGTGAGTTCAAGCCCCTAGCTGGGCTCCACGCCGCGTGTGGAGCCTACCTAGAAAATAAAAATAAAGGTACATTATACACGCTTTTGAGGACACGATGTATTTCATACACATACACATTTTAAGGTCAGTGTGAAAATAAGCCAAGAGAGGTGGAGTGAGGTAGCAGAAGAGCTTCCCGGACGCCCTCTAACTAATCTGGGGAAACACTGCCTGAACACCTGCCAGAGGCTGGGAATGATGGGGCAGAACAGACTTCCCGCTGTTCTCCCTGCCCCCACCCCGCACCCCCAGCACCCTCTAGCGGATGAGACAAACGCCACTCGGTCCCGAGTCCCTGCCTGCTCCGGGGGTCCGTGCAACTCAGGCTGGAGACTTTTGCCCTGTGGGCTTGCTCTGTTCTTTGAATATTTCCGCTGTGATTCTTTTCTCTCCCTAACTAGAGTGTAGTGGCTTCTGAGGGTTGGGTCTATGTCTTCTATTTCTTCAGTGACTAGAATGTATGTATAAATACGGAACTCGGTGACTACGGATTTTTCCCCTGAAGCTAGATAGGAATGTGATTTGGGGAAGAGTGGGCTCAGGCATGGAGTTTTGTGGATTAGTGGGTTTTTTTGGATTTTTGATTATTTTTCATTAGTGTTATTTATACTAATAGACGTTCCACTGCTGACCCATCTACTGAATACGGAGAAGCTTCAGGCCACTCAAGCCGAGCCATACTGGGGGAGCGTGGCAATCACAGCTGTCAACCTGGGCAGCCCATGGCCTTATCTCCTGCTCTGCCTGGGACGGACTCCCACCACCACCACTGGGAGCAATCCCTCATCGCTTTTCCTTTCTAACACAAACTAGATTTTTTTTTTTTTAAGTATTCATCTACCCCATGCAGCAAATAAGACATGAGGGGAAGGGGTGCCTGGGTGGCTCAGATGGTTAAGCATCTGCCTTCAGCTCAGGTCATGATCCCAGAGTTCTGGGATTGAGCCCCACATCGGGATCCCTGCTCTGCAGGAAGCCTGCTTCTCCCTCTCCCTCTGCCTCTCCCCCTACGTGTGCTCTCTCTGTGTATCTCTGTGTCTCAAATGAACAAATAAAATCTTTAAAAAAAAAAAAGTGGGGGGAGGGAGGGCATCTGGGTGGTTCAGTCATTAAGCATCTGCCTTCAGCTCAGGTCATGATCCCAGGGTCCTGGGATCGAGCCCCGCATCGGGCTCCCTGCTCGGCAGGAAGCCTGCTTCTCCCTCTCCCACTCCCCCTGCTTGTGTTCCCTCTCTTGCTGTCTCTGTCAAAATAAATAAATAAAATATTAAAAAAAAAAAAAAACATGAGAGGAAGTCTCCTGAGGCCTCCTTGAAAAGTCCCTTGTTCTTAGAGGAAGCCCCTGGAACAGAGGGTTTCTCCGCTAGCTCTGGATGTTGTCATGCCAGGAGGTGATGCCCAGAATTGCCGTATCAATCTAAGACCAATCTGAGAAGGAAGATAATATACCAAGGATGGCAGTCTTCACAGAAGGGAACAGTAACTACTGGGGAACAATAATACAAACTAGGTAGGATGGAAAGAACCTAAGAACCTGGGGGCTTATCGACATCACTGAGTTGCAGCCTAGAACCCTAGAGTGTGCCTTATCTCTGGACTTACCTGATCTGTGAGATTATTATTATTTTTTTAATCGCCTTCCTCATTGATTGTTTAAGCCACATGTGGCTTGGACTGCAGAGGTTGGGGCGGCCCCTGCGGAACACGATGGTGATCTACCCACTTTTGTCCTGTGGCCTAGGAAGCTCAAGTTCTGATACTTTGACCCAACAAATAGCACAGAGTGACCCATAGGTCTTATAAGTAAGCTCAAAGAGGTCAGGGGGGAATTTCTGGGGAGCAAGGCCAATTAGCAGAATTTCCAGACTCCCAGTTTGACGAAATGGCTGCACCTTTACCTGGAAAATGGTAGAGGCCTGGGAAGGTTTCTATTTAGGCAGCGGACAATCCTTTCTGGAGCATTCCCACCCCCACTCTCTTCCTTTGTCTTTGCTTTGTCCTTCAGGCTGACTCACTCCTGGCTTCCAGTGGTCATCTCCACCTTGGTCTCTCCAAAGTATTTGGTTGTAAATGACAGAAGACTGAACTCCAACATACACAAGAAACGGAGTTTTCTTAGTGGGCTGCTGAGATAATACCCAGAACTAAAGAAAGTGTTTCTCTCGGGACCTTGCTGAGGGAGTGATGGGGCTGGGGCTCTCTCTCGTTCTGTCCCTCTGGTCTCTGCTTCTCTCAGGAGAGGTTTCACCTCTTCCTTCTCAGTGCAGACCAGCTTCCTCCACATGCCACAGATAATACCTGCCAAGAGTTCTCGAGCCTAGTTTCCCAGCTCCAGCAGCAGACAGAGAGACTGACCCTTTTCCTCCGTGCAAGTTCTGCCATCCCAGGAAGGACTCTGCCTGGCCTGGCTTCGGTCAGATGCCCAGAGACAGGAACACCTGCTCATTCACTGTCCACCCACCCACCAAAAAAAAATGTTCTCCTCCATTCAAGAATGATTTGGGGGAATGTTGTTATTATTTTGGTTTGGGTTCAGTTTGGTTTTTACCAAGTGAGCTGTATATAAAAATAACCTGGTATAGTTTAAATTGTGTGTACCACCATTGACAAGGAATGGTATAGAAGTCATTAGAAAATACTTTGCTTCTATCATAGTAATCTTGCTTTTAGACTTCCCTGCATCTTGTGGCTGTGTTGGGGCGTCTTCCTCCGAATGATTACAGATGATCTGCACTGAAGCAAGGGTTTAAATCCACACACGCCCTCCGTATTTGATGAGCACATCTTCCCCAGTGCCTCTCATCAGTTGAACTTTAATTCGCAAAATAGTGTATTTCCCATCACTTCAGCTGCTTACAGGTCTCTGCACCAGTAAGCCTTCCAGCTATTTATCTGGCAAATAAAGCAAATAAGGTATTCTAGGTCTGCTTGTCTCCATGAAGCCCGCTGAAGTGCTATTAGCAGAAGTGTTTTCCTGATTTGAAGCATGGAGATTAATAGGGACCAAACTTTGTGAACAGCAAACACAGTCCAGCTGGTGAAAAGCAAGGACAAAACCGTGTTTTGTAATTACCTGTTTGTCCAGAAATCGTGTGAGTGTCTGGGGAGCGCTTTGTCGAGAGGGCCCTCCCCGTGGGCCTGCTGCCCTTCTTGGGCATCGGTCATCAACCTTGGCAGTTCATCTTCTCACTGCCCATGCCGGGAACATAGAGGACATGGAACACAAAGCCTTGAGGGTCAATTCACCCAGCACTGCCTCTCCTCGTTCCTAGTGGTTCTTCTAAAACACTCGGAAGTATATTTGTAATGTGTTGTTTAGGACCCCGTCTTTCCAGCAGGCTGATGGCTCGCCTCGTCCTCACAGTCTGAAGCAGGGACGTTGGAGCCCAGCCTGGATTTGCTGCCTGGCTCCAGCCCATGCCAGTGTGTTGTTTTTTTTTTTTTAAAGATTCTATTTATTTGACAGAGAAAGATACAGCGAGAGAGGGAACACAAGCAGAGGAAGTGGGAGAGGGAGAAGCAGGCTTCCCGCTGAGCAGGGAGCCTGATGAGGGGCTCGATCCCAGGACCCTGGGATCATGACCTGAGCCAAAGGCAGACGCTTAACGACTGAGCCACCCGGACGCCCTGCCAGTGTATTTGTTGGCTAGAGCTACCACCCCAAAGAGTGACAATGGGCGGGGGGGGGGGGGGGGGGGGACTTAAACAATAGAAATATATTCTCTATGAACAAAACACTTCTGGAGGGGTGCCTGGATGGCCCAGTCAGTTCAGTGGCTGGCTCCTGATTTCGGCTCAGATCATGATCTCAGGGTCATGAGATGGAGCCCCTCGTCGGGCTCTGAGCTCAGCAGGGAGTCTGCTTGAGATTCTCTCTTTCCCTCTCCCCCTCCCCCAGCTCACTCTCTTTAAAATAAATAAATAAATCTTATATAAATAGGTAAATAAATAAATGTTTCAGGAAAGAGCTGAAGTCTTCAGACTCTGCCCCACGCCCATAAAGTAAGCAAAGTTCTGGAGCCTGCCATACAACCGAGTTGTGAGGATCAGGAGAAGTGAGGACAGGAGGCTAAGCAGAAGAGAGGGAACGATGTCAAGAGAAGTCAGGATCCCAAACACAAGGCTTTGGGACTCTGTTACTCAGCAGTGGGTTCTGGGGCTTGGGGGACTGTGGGATTCGTGATCCCCAGTGGTTCAAAGTTTTTCCTGCCCAGAGCATCCATGTAACCACCCAAAGACACTCCAAGGAAAAGAATCCCAGTTCTAACACAATTCAACTAAAATGTTTCATGGAGAAGGCCAAACCAGCTGTGTAAATCAGATGCCTTTTTCAACCATGGCCAAAGGGAGCCAGGATCCATAAGAGCCTTGGGAAGAGGGAACCAAGGCAGATCCAGTCTTCAGGAGCCCAATGAATGGTCTCGAAATAGAGGCACATGCTGATCAGAAGCCAGGTTTCAAACACCACCGGAAGCCTTCAGAAACCACTCTGCTTCAGCAGACGTCTCTCTACCTAGTTCATCCAGATTCAACATGTGTGGTTTCTTGCTTACACCCACACCAGCCCCAGCTCTCTCTTATCTTGGGTTTTTCTCAGACGTGGGATTTTCCCATTTCTTTGGCTCAGGTTTCATCATTGATTGTTGACATTTCCTTCCTGACCAAGGTCCTTCCCCACCCATGCTTGACTCTTCAGTTTGTCTACTCATGTCTGACTCGGCACTGGTGTCTGTCCCTAGCTTCAATATTTCTGGTCAGTATACAGATTCTAGAAAGACTCTTTCCTGAGCAATGGGATGATCAAAATCAGATTAGTGACCAGGGCTCCATGGGAATGAGGGGGTTTGAGGCAAACCAGACAGAAAGGTGAGACAGAACCTAGAGAAGAACATGGACATTGGGGAGGAAGACAGGGCTGTCAGGGATGAAAAAACACTAGGAATCCTAAATAAGCAGGCCAGCCAGACTTCCCTGAGGTTCAGGAGAAGCAGATCAGGAAATGGGGAGAAGTCTGGCCACAGACCAAATGCAATACTGCGTGCACTGCCGTTGAAGACAAATGACCCTGGAAGTGAAAAACAAGAAAGCCTTGACCTTAAGGCAAACATTTAGCCCATCAGAGGAACTTTTCTAGAACTCTTTCTCAGGGAATGGTCAAGATGATGGAGATAGGAAGTGGGTAAGTGCACCTGCCTGACATGAAGGCAGGGCACAGGTAGTGATGACGGGAGGCTCTGGACACCAGCCTTCTCCTTGGTCCCCTCCACCCCTTAGCACTCAGCCAGGCCACATGGGTGGAGTTGGAAGCAGCCTCATGTGCACAAGTGAGCCTCCAGCCTTATTCTGAATGAGGCCTTTCAGCTACCCACGGGGTCCCAGCCACTTTCAGGTCATCTCTCTTTGGGCCCCAACAGCTCCATTGATTGGATTTTGAGAAAGGGCCATTACCAGGAAACATCCGCAATGTTCCATCCCATGGGCCTGTCCTCTGCAACCGTACTGCATTTTGGAGGACCATCCAAACAACAGAGTGTCAGAAATCCCGTATCAGACACACCAGAGAAGCTGTGGCCCCAAACAAGAATGATTCCCCTCTTCAGGGCATCTGACCAAAGCCTTCCTCATTGATTGTTTAAGCCGTGCATGGTTTGGACTGCAGAAGTTGGGGTGGACCCTGAGGAGCACAACGGTGATTTACCCACTTTTGTCCTTTGGCCTAGGAAGCTCAAGTTCTCAAGATACTTTGATCATACTGTAGTAGGGGGATGAAAGGAAATTGTGTTTCCTTCTTCCCGCATCTGAGGTCTAGGCACAGGTCCCCTGATGGTCTACAGGTTAGAGAATTAAGTGGCTTGTCCTTCTGTGATGCAGAGGGAGCATACATACACTTTAAGAGGACATGGCATAGAAATAATGTGAGTAAGCTTGACAGCCAGGGAGGCACTGGGAAATTGTGTTCTTTCAGAGCTGGTTTGTGTCTGAATTTGGGAGGAGTCCAGTAACAGAATAGAAGAGATCAGCGTTGCTGAATTCATAAGCATCCAGCTCATCTCTGCCCACAGGGCCAGCCATCAGGCAGCCTCTGCCTGGATTTTATAGGGCAAACGTGTCTGTCTCTAATTGTTGAGTCAGGAATACAAAATATGTATACTGGAGTACCTGGGTGGCTCAGTGGGTTAAGCGTCTGCTTTCAGCTCAGGTCATGCTCCCAGGGTGCTGGGATCGAGCCCTGTGTTGGGCTCCCTGCTCTGCTGGGGGTCTGCTTCTCCCTCTGCCCCTCCTTCCACTTGTTCTCTCAATCTCTCTCTTTCAAATAAATAAGTAAAATCTTAAGAAAACAAAAAAATACGTATATTGGCACATAAAAAAATAGACATGAATTTCTGGTAAACTATATTAAAGGGCTTTCTTTAGATAACAACTTTTTCTTATATTCATGCCATTACTGAGGGATTTTTTTCTTTTTTATGTGAACCCATGGGCATTTTTTTTTTTTCAAATACCAAAGGAAAAACTTTTCTTATCATGTGCTTTCAGAGTTATCGTTTGTAATGTAAAAATCAACAATGACAACAAGGATATATTAAGACACGAAGTGATAAAGTTACTCTGGAAGCCAATTTAAACATTTAAATTTGTGCAGAGGGCAAAGTGAATGTGTACATAGAAAAAAAATCCTGGAAGTTTGTACTCCAAAATATTAACAGTCATCTTTTCCCAGCTTGGGGAAGTAGAATTGTGAGTGATTTTCCTTCTTTGTTTCATTTCTTTTCCTTTCCCCTCGTTAGTCTCTCTAAGCTTTCTGAATTGAGAATGTGTGTTGCTTCTTTTAAAGGACTTCATGAGACCAGTTTCAGATTCACAGCAATGCTGAGCAAAGATACAGAGACTGCCCATTCACCCCCTTCCCTGCACGTGTATAGCCTCCCCCCACTATGAACGTCCCCCCCCAGAGTGGAACGCTGGTTAGTTGATGAGCTACAGCAACACATCCTGACCCACCTGCAAGGGAGGCTGGGAAGTGGCATCCCGACGGGCAGCCCCGTGCCTGGCTATTGAGTGTCTGCTATTATGAACGAGGGAGCAAGTGGACGTGGGTGGACAAACAGCAGTCTCTCTCACGAAGAGGGGAAAAAAGTGTGAAGATAGAAGAGGGAATCAGAGTGAGAGAGATGAGAATGGAGAAGAGAGAATTGTAAGTGGAAGAAGAAGCCCCGTTGGCTGAGGGGAAGCCGTGGGGACAGATTCCGCTGTGTCCCCGCAGCGTCGCGGGCTCTGATTGTTGCTCTGCTCTTGGGGTCCGTGACTCAGTGGGGAGGGACACCGGTCTTACTGCTCGGCCTCACCTGCTTGCACTTCCATTCATCCTGCAGCTGCGGTCTGTGGAGCTGGTGCTTTCAGACTTTGAACATCGTTGTTCCCCCTTATTTGAGCACTTTGGTTAAGTCAGATGATGAGACAACTTGAACGGGAACAGAAACTGATCAGGGAGGATGGAATGTGGGGTCTCCTACTAGCTTGAAAAAATAAAAACCCCTTTTTATGGGGTTTAACTTTTTTGACAGTTTCTTACGGATGCTGTCTCATTTCCTTCTAAAACAAAACTGTAAGGCAGGAAAAGCCAGTATTAGTAATGAGACTCGCTGAGGGCACCGCCTCGGGGGTCAGATGCCTGACTGGAACCCCCCCCCAGTCATTTACTAGCTGTGTGATCTTGGGGAACTCACCCAACTCCTCTGAACCTCATTTCCCTCAACTATAAAACAGGTCTACTGATAGTGTCTACTTCCATACCTCCAGGCAGAGAGTTCATGCGGTACAAACAAGATGGGCAAGTAGCTTGCTGGATTGAATGAGAATTAATTTAAGATTGTGAAACAGCACAAAATATGTGGATTAGAGCAGGAATTTCAAGGAGTGGAGATGGCCATGACACAGAACAGAGCAAGGGGGACAGCGAGAGAAGAGAGAAGGAACAGAGTCGGGCAGAAGGGCCATATGGCTGTCAGAGGTACTGAGGCCCTGAAGTTCTCATTGTCCAGAAAGGGAAACTGAGGCACGAGGACGTCACACCCACCTCCCGCAGCTAGAGCTGCAGAAGTCTGGAAGGAATCACTTCACGTGGGAGAATTTTCACATTCTCGGGGGGCTGCTGAGCAACCATCTGCATCAGCTTCAGCCTCCCGGGCTCATGGTGATATTTTCTGGAATGACTTCAGATTCTTCCCACCGGCTGCCCACACCGTGGTCAGACAAGCGGAGCTAGTTGAGGGAGGACAGCACACAACACACGTCACGATATGTTCTGCTCTCTTTTGTTTTATTCTAATCCCTCTAGGAACAGGACACAGATAACCTTTCAATAATCCGAAATCCCAATAAAAAGAAACTCTCTCTAAAAAGTACACAGTGTTTGGGAAGGCTTTAGTATTTAGTAGACCTGAAAGATTTTCATCAGCCCTCCAATTTCTCTGTGTGCTTTGGAGGCAGTGAGGGGAGTAATATTAGCTGAATAAAAGGTCACTACCACAAAAGTTGTTTTTAGCCAAATAAATTTGACATAGGAGAGGGGAAAGCTCTGGACAGATACAAAGTTGCTGACAATACCGTGGGGCAGGAGCAGTCCTCACACACCCAGGCAGGGTAGGAGAAGCCCTTCCATTCTACGCTCGCTTGAAAATGCCTTTCCTCTGTTTTTCTTCTTTTTTCTATATTCTCTCGCGCGCTTCCTCCATAATTTACTTCAAGCTTCCCCTGGCTTTGCAACCACGAACACTACCACTGAAATGTTGCTTTGCTGGTTCTCCAGTTTGCGTGTGGATCAGAATTATCTGGAGGCCCTGCTGAAGCACTGACTGCCGGGCCCCAGCCCCGAAGTCTCCGACGCTGCTGGTCTGGGGGGGAAACTGAGCATTTGCGTTTCTAACGAGTTCCCAGGTGCTGCTGCTGGGCTGGGGGCAACGCTATAGATAAAGGCTTACAGACACCTCCCTGGGCCGTGCCTCAGCCAGGGCTACCAAGTCACTCTGCACTCAGACCTGCCCTCACTCCCAAGGGGGGTCGGGCTGCAGGTTTGTGCTCAGGTTCCTGATATCTCTGGGCTGGCCCCACAGTCGGATCAGATCACGGGTCCTGAAACCCCCAGAGCAGCATGGGCCTGAGCAGTCCTCCCAGCTGCCCTCTGACCCAGGAATGCCAGCGTCCACCCAAAGGGATTTCCATCACCGAGGAGCCAGCGTTGTCCCTTAGCTTGGGTGGGGGCGGGGGAAAGGGCGCATCTGGGCGTTTGACGCACCGGGTGTTAAAGATCCAGGAACTCTGGGTCTTTAGGTGTGACAGGCAGTCAGATGTGACAGACAGTCCTCATCTTAACAATTGAAAAAATAAATGAAACATAAGGTTCATTTCAACTTCCTCAGAAACAAGGCAGTGGAAATCACGGAGAAGATTATAAGTTGTTTTCGGTTGAAAATAACAAACAGATTAGAAATAATAGATACATTTCCAAAAGGATTCAGTGGAAACCTTATTCTGGTCCTCATGATGATAGTCTAATTTTCCTAGTAGGCGGGCCATTTAAGAGGAAACCATGAATACTCTGACTCTTCTAATTAACGGTTCAGCAAGGCTGCAATTTTCCCGGGAAGCTTCTGGTGAGTTTCCACAAGGCAAAGGGACCCTGCACTGCTCTTTCAGGTGCTGCCCTCTTGTGGCCGCCCGGACGCATGCAAACTAACGCTTTCTTGTAGATCCTGCACATCTATTCCTTCAAACCAAACGGAGCTGAGACCAGAACTGACTTCTCTCACAAAAGGGGGAAGGGTGGTGTCACATCTGCCACACACAGATGTTTCCACACGCCTGAACCTGGTGCCATGACTGTCGCTGCGTCATGTTTTGTGCACAAAGGAGGTAAGAGAAATCATCGAGGCAGGTCATACTGATTTCCCTAGAGTTTGTTAATAGGAAATTTGGAAAGTAAGGGGAAAAAAAACCATGAATATGTGTATGTTGTCTGTGTCTGAGTATATGTAAGGAGAGAGAGGGAGAGAGACAGAGGGAGAGACAGAGGGGTCTATTTTGCTCTTCTGTCCTGCTCATACGGGCGAGCAGGAAGAACAGGTTGATGGTGCGGGCTGCTTGATGACAGGTGCGTGAACCCGGATGTGTCACAACCTCTCTGGGCTTCAGCTGCCTCACTGTAAAATGCCGTCATGGAGCAGATAACCGCCGCAGTCCCTTCCTGTTCCAGATTCTGAAACTACTTAAAACAAGATGGAAGAGAAACCCCTTCTCGTCACTCATTTCAGACGCCCCAGCTGATATACTTTGCCTCCCTTTTGCCTGCCTGCCTTCCTGCTTCTCTTCCCACATCCTCTAGCAGAGGACTCCCGATGCTGTCATTCTGGCTTAGTTCCGTGCTGCCCTCTTTTTGAGATTTTCAATATTATGTAGGAAAGTTCCATTTTTCTTCTTGAATCTCACTCAAGGCTATTCCAATTGTCTTGTCTCTGCTTTTCTTTTTCTTTTTTTCACACTCCCCTAAAACTTTTGTGTGTATCTTACCACGTCCTTTATTGTTGTAAATTAGCAATTCCTGCTCAGGAGCTGTGGGGGTCAGGCTTCACCATGGAGCTCCTCTTTTAGGCAGGCTACACACCAGGCATTCGTTGCTTTAATTTACATGCTGACTTAGGGCAGTGATTCTCGGAGTGTAATTTGGATACCACCCCCCCACAACACCCCGAGTCCCTGAGAGCCTTCCAGGGGACCCACAATGTCAAAACTATTTTTGTAATACCAAGACATTATTTCCTTTTTTTAGTCTCTCAGTCCCCATGAGTATACACTGGAGATTTCCAGAATCTACATGATGTGCCATATTGCAGCAGACTGAAAGCAGTAGCAGATATAAAAGAAGCAGAGGTATTAAGCTGGACGTTAAAGAGATTTCAAAACTGTAACACAAGGACACTCCTCTTACTCTTATTTTCAGTTTTGAAGATATAGGTATTTTCCATAAAAATGTTACGTCAGCATGTAATGGATTTATTGTTATGTTTGAATACCTTAGTAAATAAGTGTTTAAAATTTCCTTCCGTTTTAGTTTCTAACACAGTGAATATCAACAGCTAGAACCCACATAACAAACAAAGGCTCTGTGGGGTCCCAAATAATTTTGAAGATGTAAAGGGGTCCTGAGACCAAAACCAGGGATAGTAATAGTATCTGCTTCAAAGAGACGAGACGTTTGAGAGACCGTGGGTCACTAGGGGTGCACCTGTTATAATACGTGAGGAGAGGTTTAGGCTGGTTACCAGTCCACTTACCTAGTTCCGAAGGGTGCAGAAGGAAGGTTAGGTTCAACACTGCTAGCCAGAAGGATATTCTTAGGTCCCATCAAACTTTCCCTGGGCCCAGGAAATATGAGGCTGCTTTGCTTTACATCTGTGCGGAGCCCAGAGAAAGCTGGGGCCCCAGGGAAGATGCGCCATGTGTGATGCTGAGAAGCTGTGTCCCCGCCTGGCTCCGGGCCCTCCGGGTGGGGCCCCCTGACCCGCGCCTCCTCCCAGGGGGCGAGATGCAGGGGACTGGCTGGAATTATTCCTCTCCACCTCCAACTACTGTTCTGTAGAGTCTAGAAAGCCAGGCATTGCCTTCCTTTGCTTCATTTGCAGCTAGTGTCCTCGTAGGGGCTGAATGATGTTCCCAAGAATTCATAGGTTGAAGCCCTAACCCCCTCGTGTGACTGCATTCGGAGACAGGGCTTTAAAGACGTAATTAAGCTTGCGTGGGGTCATCAGCGCGGGGCCCTCAACCAGTAGAATTCGTGTCCTTACAAGAAGAGGGAGAGAGGCCGAGGCGTGCACGCACAGAGAGGCCATGTGGGAGCCCGGCAAGATGGCGGCCGACAAGCCACAGCGGGGCAGGCCTCGGGGGAAGCCAACCCCTCGGCACTTCCGCCTTGAATTTCCAGCTTCCAGAACTGTGAGAAAATAAACGTCTGTTACTGGATTGAATATCTGAGAATTGCTAATTGAGGAGATCTTTAAAAAGTTCTCACCACAAGAGGGAGATTGGGTCATGCAGTCGGTTAAGCGTCCAACTCTTGGTTTTGGCTCAGGTCGTGACCCAGCCCCGCATCAGGCTCTGAACACAGCAGAGACTGCTTGAGATTCTCTCTCCCTCCTCCTTTCCCCCTCCCCACCCCCACCTCGAGCTATCTGAGTTAGTTAATTAATGAAAAAAAAAAAGTTCTCACCACAAGAAAAAAACGTGTAACTACGTGAGGAGATGGTTGTTAACTAGACTTCATGTGGTGATCATTTCACAATATATACAAGTGTCAAATCTCTATGTAGTACACCTGAAACTAATATAATACTATAGGTCAATTCTTCCTCACTTAAAAAAAATAAGTAAATAAAAAATAAACATCTGTTGTTTAAGGCCCCCCAGGCTTCGGTGTTTTGTTATGGCAGCCCTGGCAGACTAACACAGGGAGTGGCTGTGATTTAGATTCTGTCAAATAGGCATTCGGGTGAGATTTGGAAGGCAGAAGGGAGGTAGACACAAACCTCTGCAGCTTCTGTAGCATTGGCTAGAAAACCTCTTGGACATGTCTGGTTCTTCTGTGAAGCTTCCTGGTCATGCCTGTTTCTGATCGTATTGGCTGCCTGATCATGGCAGGTTCCTAGCTATCCTGGCTTCCAAAACATGGCGGCAGAAGCATGGCTCGGGGGTTAGCAGCTGCAAAGCTGAGTACCCATACTGACAGGTGACTTTCTGGGCACAGAAGAGGAAGTAGTTCTCGTGGTACGGAGGTGTGCCTTTGAGAGCTGTTCCTGGAAGTTCTGAGCAAGAGAAGGCTCTCCAGGGATCTAGCTTGCTATTTGGCCCCTGTGACCCAAGTGATCCACTGGTATTCCAAGGTCCTGGGGCAGCCAAGATGCTCTGTGGAGCCCGTGACAAGCCCTAATAGGCCCCGGAGTTCAGGGATCAAAACCAAGCTCTCTCTGGCTATTAATATTCTTCTCTTGAGAAATAGCTCCTGAACTTGCTGCTGCGCCCTGGTGAAGATAGAATACCTGGCCGTGGGACGTTGGTAGCCACGTGCCTTAGGCTCTCCATCAGAAATTGCCTGTTATCTAACCCAGCAAGGTTGGATGCATGCAGAGGCACCCCATCATCAAGTGACAGTGGAATACATGGGCAGGTCCTGGGGTACAGTTAGGCTGCTGGAACAGATGCCACACAACCCCAGCACACCACCTTCTGCCCCATTGCCACCTGCCTTCTCCCCCTGGCCATGACGTCATGGTGGGGCGACTGGGGGGAGGGTGTCCCTTGGACCGAGGAGGAGTTGAGTCTGGTTTTCAGAAGTTTCCCCACAATGGTCTGCAACAAGGCAGAAGACTGACACCAGCTGCGGGGCAGCCCTATAGGACGGAGGAATCCTTGCGACGAGCAGAATTTTGGGTTCCTGAAAGGAGATATGGTCAGAGACCTAGCTCTTCACTAATTCCTGGGCAGCAACTAATCATCTGGCTGGATGGCTTAGAAGCTCGGAAGGAATGAGACCAGGGGAACTGTTAACACGTCTGGGAGAAAGTTATACGTAAGATCCTCGCAGAATGAGTCCCAGGTGTGACAATAACTGTATTCCATGTAACTGTCACCAACGAGTACCACTGCATATGAGGCTCTTAATAATCAGGCGAGCAGGATGGCACACTCTGGATGTCAGCCAGCCTCTTCCTAAGCAGCCAGCATGCCACCTGGTCGATGGCCTTGTTGATGAGCCAGCACTGAGTGGCTGGAGAAAGAGGTGGGAGCAGGGCAAGCGGGAGCTTTTGGCCCTGCTGCTGCTCGGGTAGCAGGTACCATCGGTGGAGGAGACTGTGAACTCTCCTTCTCCTGCACGGTGGAGCCTTCAACCACGGGAGGGCCATACGCCAGGTTAGTGTAGCCTGAGCGTTCCCATGAGAAAGAGTCACATCCAAGAGCAGAGTGGGCTGTGCCCTACCAGCATCCCGTTTATCCTCCCAGAAGTTACCACGTCGATGAAGAAGGCAGGCAGCTGGAGAACAGAAGGCCGGCGATCACGTGTCAGCAGCCACTCCTCGCTGAGGAGACAGAGGGGATGTGACTCCTAGCTCCCAGCTGGGAAGCCACAGTCTGGGGAAAGAGGCGTTCTCCATTGCGAATCCACGTCCAAAGTAGAGAGAGCGTCCTCCTGTTCCCTCCGGTGTCGGCCAGTTGCGTGGCTTCCGGCAGCCATGCGGGCGGACGCTGCCACCACCATCCCCATCTGGTCCCTCTGTCGCCCCCTTTCCACCCACTCCTCAGTGAAACTCCGCTGATATTTGCTTATACCTAGATATGCTCAGTCTCTTGATCCTCGTCTGTGCGATCACTACACCTGCTTCCTTGCCTTGTACCAAACAGTGACTCGCAAATCAGATTTCGGAAACTGGGGCGCGTTACTTCACCAACCAAATGTCTATGCATGAGGCCCATGGTGGAACACAATATTTGGGATTTTTAAAACGTAATGAACGGGTGGAGTATTTCTCCAATATTCCCAAGAGCAGGCACTGGAGGGTAGAATATCGAGACACTTCACAGGCTTCAAGCACATTGGTCTCAGGTCATTCTCTGTAAATGAAGACATTTCCCAAGAAGGGGCTCCTCCATGTTTCAGAAGGCTTTATGAGGCCACAAGCTTCACCTGATGCTGGAGGAAGAATTACCAGCTCTCAGTGCACAGGTCCGTCCCATTCCCAGCGCGGATCTGGAAATCACAGGCTGCCAACCTCTGGAAGGGTCTCCATGGTCTCTGGCTCAGATCTGTGAAGTCCCTGAGCATGTTTGCAGAACGGGGAGGGAGCAAGGGGGGCTTCTGGGGAGATGTGGGGAGACTGAGTGAGGCTGCAGAAAAGCAGCGTATTGGAGGGAGCCCCGAGTTGCCAGGTCTGGTTGTGAGACTCTCCCTTAAACTTCCTTGGTCCTCATTTTCCTTCAAGTGTTGAGGAGAAAGTCCTCTCAGAATCTGCAAGGAGTGTAAACGTGCTGTCTTTCTATCCTTACAACTCCCATTACACTCCAGCTCCCCATTGTCTCTCTCCTCCCCTCACAGCCAAACTTCTGGAAGGAATTTCTCATACGGGCCCTGCCTGGTTGCCCCAGGTTGCCCCAGGACATGGTACCTAAGAGTGTGGGCTCCGGACTCAAACTGTTCACGTTCATATCTTGGTGTCCCCACGTGGCTGTGGTCTTAGGCAGATGACTTCTCCTGTGCCTCATTTTGTGTGTGTGTAGGTAAGGATGAGAACAGCACTTCCCTCAGCGTGCCGTGTTAGGATTAAATGCCTTGGTTTCTACAAAGTGCCTGGAACAGTATGTGGCATGTAATAGCCCTACGTAAATACAGCCGCTACTGTCTTTCAAATCTCAGCTTAAGGCTAGTTTCTCAGAAATTCCTTCAGCAGCCTCCCAGTTAGAGTCAGGCTTCCACAGTTCTCACCTAAGTTTGATGAGGTATTTGTGGTGGTGTTCATTATTGCCCTCACCTGGGATACTGTAAGGTCAAAGCGGAAATTGCCCCTGTGTTTGTCAACATTGTATTCCCAGTGCTTAGCAGGGCCTAGCACGTGGCAGGAGGGAGTAAACGCTTGTTGACATATAATTCCCACAGGAATGGGTGAGGGAATGAGTGAGTGCCCCCCTGCATCCAAGCATGAAGGGAGGCAGCCTCAGGGAGCCAGAGCCCCCATATCCCTTGATAAACTCACTATGGAAGACATCTTTGGCCAAAGGATACCTGGTGGCTTGACAGACTGACTCTGACTCCCAAAGGGAGCCTTGTAGGGAGTCCCTTCGGGCATGAGAAAGCTCACTATGAGCCAAAGATTGTGCATGTCTTGGAGAAGTCGCTGTTTGCACATGAGTGTCATTAATTCAGACTCTGTGACGTCGAACGAATCCCATCACTCAGTGGGTCTGGTGGTTCAAAAACACGCTTGGCTACTTACTAGAATCCTTCAGGATTTTTTTTTTTTTTTAAGATTTTATTTATCTGTCAGAGAGAGAGAGAGCAAGCGAGTACAGGCAGGGGGAGAGGAAGAGGGAGAAGCAGGCTCCCTACCGAGCAGAGAGCCCGACGTGGGACTCGATCCCAGGACCCCGGGATCATGACCTGAGCCGAAGGCAGCCGTTTAACTGCCTGAGCCACCCGGGCATCCCGAATCCTTCAGGAATTTTTGAGAAAGGTATAGATTGCTGAGTCCCACCCCACCTGCAAATCCCCCAGAGTTTATCCTGGGGACGTGTATTTGTTAAAAGCTCCTCAGGTGATTCTGCAGCCTGCATAGACCAGCATCGGAGAACCTCTCCTGTTGCCAAATTCCATCATTTTACAGAGAAAGAAGCAGAGGCACACTGACACCATGTCAAGATGCATAGCATGATTTTTCTAATGAACAAGGAAGTAAACATAATTTGGTTGGGACCAGAAAATAGGGTATGCTTTTTGAAACAGTGCATTATACAAATAATGTGCATGTTGGGGTTCATTAGCATGGCAATAAGGCCCTGATGAGAGAGCCCTGGCAGCACCCCGTCCCCCTCCTATTGCGATCTGAGCAAAGGCATTAGGGTGTCTGGCAGACTCAGCCAAGTTTCCACCAGTAGACTCGCCACACTTGGCTGGGGTGTATTTGCCAAGTTCAAGACAGAATGATCCGGTGTTACTTGTCTAAGTGCTGACGGCCCCAGACACAATGCCAAGTCCCTCCATGTAGGGGCTCTGCACCTGAGTGTTCCTGGTTTGTGAGAACACAGCAATCAAAGCGATCCCATTCCAGACTCAGAGTTTCTCAACCTGGGCACTATTGGCTTTTATCAGATAATTCCTCGAGGCGGGAGGGGATAGCTATCCTACACATTGTAGTATGTTTGGGTTTTTTTGTTTTGCTTTGTTTTGTTTTTAAGTAGGCTCCACACGCAGCATGAAGCCCAATGTGGGGCTTGAACTCACAACCCTGAGATAGAGACCTGAGCTGAGATCAAGAATTGGACACTTAACCGACTGAGCCACCCAGCTGCCCCTGCATTGTAGTATGTTGAACAGCGTTCATGGCTTCTGCCCACTAAAGAAGAACAAAAACATCTGCAGACCTTGCCAAACCTCCCCTGGAAAGACAAAATCGTCCTCTCTGCCCCGCTGAGCACTATTTATTTATTTAACCTTACAAATTTATTACATTGTTTATCTAACCTTACAAATCCACCTTACAATGAATCAAAGGACTTTTAGCATTAGATCAGGAATTTTTACTGGAGCCTTTTCCCCTATGGAGAAAATATTAAAAAATATTTCTATGGGTTTCATGAATAAAACCCCAAAACTCACAAGCCAAAAGGAAGAGTGGTAAATTTGCCTGCATTAAAGTATTAATGATAGATGATAAAAGCATTTATCCCTTACAATGTTGCCACAGATTGGGAAAAAGTATTTGCAACACAAATAATCAACAAAGAATTAGTCTTTGGGATATATAAAGGACATCTTTGAATCAATAATAACAAGAAAAACACTTAATAGAAGAATGGGCAAAGGATATGGTAGCCAGTCTCTGAAAGAGAAGCTCCAAGGGCCATTACACACATGGAAAACACTCAACCCCATTGGTAGACAGAGAAATGAAAATTGAAGTAATCAGACCCTACCACTCATCAGGGATTTAACAGTAAATTAACAGGTTGATAGAACCAGGGGTTGGGGAAGGTCTTGACTAATGGTATCTACTCTCCTCCTCCACTAGTGGAGGCATAAACTGGCAAAATCACTTTGGAAAGCTGTGTAGTATTATCAGAATATACATACACCTCATAACCCTGCAATTACTCTCCTGACTATATACCCTGGAAACTAACATATCTCCATGAAGAAACACATACAAGGAGTTCGTTACAACTATGTTTGCAAAAATGAAAAACCAAATTCTACCTACCAACTGGTGAATGGATAAATATTTAAGGCACACATGCACTCAGTAAAACATTATGAACATTAGGGCGCCTGGGTGGCTCAGTCGGTTAAGCGACTGCCTTCGGCTCAGGTCATGATCCTGGAGTCCCGGGATGGAGTCCCGCATCGGGCTCCCTGCTCAGCGGGGAGTCTGCTTCTCCCTCTGACCCTCCCCCCTCTCATGTGCTCTCTCTCTCATTCTCTCTCTTTCAAATAAATAAATAAAATGTTTAAAACAAAAGAAAACAAAAAAAACCCCACAATGAACATTAGAAATGAATTGCCAGCTATACAGACTATGTTTAATGGGAAAAATTGTATTCTGAAGGATATTACAGCATGGATCCAATTACATAGCGCTTAAAAACAACATACTATATAACATTTATAGACATATGCATGTTATTAGTAAAAATATAAAAACATGGATGAAACTTGGATAAGAGGAGAGGAAGGAAATGGGATGCAGGAGGTCTACAATTGTGTTTACAATGTTTTATTTTTAAAACAGAAACACATTAGAAAGAAAAATGATGGGGCGCCTGGGTGGCTCAGTCGTTAAGCTTCTGCCTTCGGCTTGGGTCATGATCCCAGGGTCCTGGGATCGAGCCCCGCATCGGGCTCCCTGCTCGGCGGGAAGCCTGCTTCTCCCTCTCCCACTCCCCCTGCTTGTGTTCCCTCTCTCGATGTGTCTCTCTCTGTCAAATAAATAAATAAAATCTTAAAAAAAAAGAAAAGAAAAGAAAAGAAAAATGACAAAATGTTACCCTGTGTTTATTAGGGATGATGGATATGTGGGCTTAGCAATGGTTTCATTTCTTTAGACTTGCTGGAATGTTTGAAATATTTTATATTTTTAAAAAATAAACTTTAAAAAAATAAGTACATCTGGAAAAGGCAGAACTATAGGGATGAAAAATAGATAGTTGCTAAGGGCTGGGGATAAGTATAGAGGTTAAGGAGCCTCAGAAATTTTGAGGGGTGATGGAATCCTATATTTTGGTCATGGTGGTGATGACTATATGCATTTGTCAAAACTCACAAAAGACTTTTATAAATTTTTATAAATTATACCTCAATTTAAAAAAAGAAAAAGAGAGCGCCTGGGGGGCTCAGTCAGTTAAGTGTCTGCCTTTGGCTCTGGTCATGATCCCAGGGTCCTGGAATCAAGCCCCACATCGGGCTCCCTAATCAGCGGGGAGTCTGCTTCTCCCTCTCTCTCTGTCCCTCTCCCCACTCACTCTCTCTCTGTCAAATAGATAAATAAAATCTTTAAAAAAATTAAAATTAAAAAAAGAAAAAATTCATCTAATAAGCACAGGAGCAAAAGGTGCAGAATTAGACATTATTTCGGGAGCTTATCTAATAAAAAATGAAATACTACATAAAATTCTATTGTTATTTGAAAGCATATATTAATACATTCCTAGTCATAATCAATACATTTTAAAAATTCAATTGACATTTTAAGTAATAAAAACATAAGGATCTATCTATAGTGCACAATCTGCTAAAATATGTAGCACTTTGTCCCTTCCTTAATCCAAAGCAAAATGCAGCCCCAGGCCATTCTTCCCAGCTCTGGCTGCCCTAAGGGATGAGAGCCTCTTCAAAACAGGATTTCTGACATTCACATTAATAGTCCTAAAGTCCTTATAAATAGGTGATTATTAGAAATATTTGGTTACTGACTGAATGACTGAATAAAAGAAAGAAGAATCACTTTGTCTCAGCATCTTTATGGAGGTAGTCTCTTCTCTCATCTCTTCAAGGACAGCAATAGTTCTGGTAGCTTTACTTTTCCCCATATAACCTTTTCCCTCCAAAATCCTTTGCTCTGTGCGTTCATTTTAGACTCAGTCTTCCGGATGTTAAAGACTTTTCTCAGGTGTGTGGGAACCTTGGTTGTTCTGCTCACCATTAAGAGTGAGGAACTAAAAAGCTGATAGAGGGGTGCCTGGCTGGCTCAGTCAGTTAAGACTCCAACTCTTGGTTTTGCTCAGGTCATGATCTCAGGGTGGTGAGATGGAGCCCAGCATGGAGCTCTGGGCTCGGCGCAGAGTCTGCTTGGGATTCTCTGCCTCTCCTTCTCCCTCTGCCCCTCCCTCCACTCTCTTTGTCTCTCTCTCCGATAAATAAAACCTTAAAAATAAATAAATAAAATAAAAAGCTGATGGACATGAGCTCAGTAACCGCCCATCCCTGTTGCCCGGGACAGAGGGGTGTGTGAGGATGGGGGAGCTTCGGTGCTAAAATCGACAAAATCCCAAGCAAATGGGGATGAGGTGGCCACCCTACTTTGAGTCTATGGTTTGAGCTTGTTGACTGTGAGCTGCACTGGCAGGGAGCTGGCGAGGACACTTTGGGGACAGCTCTTATGTCAGTATTTTTAAGGGTTTCATCTTAGGCCAGTCAGAATCCTCCGAGAAGCAACTTCCAGTCTCCCACCTGGAGAGTGGCGATCTGCGTGCTGGGGCTCGGGAGGCTTCAGCGCACAGATCCAGACACCGTGCTGTCGTAGAGTGTCTTCATCCTCAGCTGTGCCGGGCAGCCCTCAGGCCCGCCATCAGTCTCAGTGTGTCGGCCTTGCCGCCTTCCCTTTCACAGGATGCTGCCACGACGCCCAACGGCACCACACCCTCCCGAGACTGCAGGAGGGGAGGACAAGACCGGCTTCCCGCTTCACGCCCCCATCCCCGCCGGTCTCAGCGAGGACAGTCTTTCCCGGAAGTCCCCGGCACACTTCTGCTTAGTCTCATTGGTCAGAGCTGGGTCACATGACCACGCTTGGCCCAATCATCGGCAGAAGCACCAAAGGACACAAAAGTGGCTTTTACTGAGTATGAGTCATTGGACCATTCCACCCTCTGTCTGGGCGCCTTGATGCCAGAACGTCAGAGTTGTTTGGCGGGGGGGGGGGGGGGGGATTTGAAGGTGGGTGGACCACCAAAAATGGCTGCCTCTGAGTGTATATTAGCACAGCATTGCTTTAAGTCCCAGTTGGGGTCTAGGAAATACAGTTCTAAAGGCTTCTCATCCTTTTAAGTACTCTGGCGCATCTGAACTTTGACCTTCCCTGGAAGGGGGTCTGGTTGGGCCATTTGGGGGAAAGGTTCTTAAAAAACTGAACATATCTAGGGGCGCCTGGGTGGCTCAGTCCTTAAGCGTCTGCCTTCGGCTCGGGTCATGATCCCAGGATCCTGGGATCGAGCCCCGCATCGGGCTCCCTGCTCGGCGGGAAGCCTGCTTCTCCCTCTCCCACTCCCCCTGCTTGTGTTCCCTCTCTGGCTGTCTCTCTCTCTGTCAAATAAAATCTTTAAAAACAAAAACTGAACATATCGAAGACCTGGTTGAGAGGTGCCTACCTGTATGCATGAGGAGGCTCCCGGGAAAGAATTCACCTAAAAAAAGAAGGGGTTGATTCCATCACTATTTCAGCCGCCATTTATTGAACACCTGCTGGGTGCCAGGTCAGGGCTAGCGGTGAACAGGGTGTAAATGTGAAGAGGAAAAAATTGTCACTCTGATCACCCTCCATCCCGGCGCCCATAGACTCATAGTATATCCAAGGGAGAATGACCCCTATTAAAATAAGGAAAATCTGCAAGAGCAGTTTCTACAAAAACATGCGGAGCACTTAGCAGCCCCGCATCAAAGCCTGAAGGAGAAAACACAGATGGCACAAGGGGGGCAGAGGGGACTTCTCTGTGCCATTTGTGGAGATCATTTGTGCTGTGAATGGACACGGTGGCCTGAGCACCCAACCAGCCCAGCCCACCTCCTGCCCAGAGAAGTCAGGAGAAGGCGGCATGCTTTGAAGAGTGGAGCGGGGACAGCAGGTGTAGGAGGCGCTGGCCCGACCAGCAGCTCTCAGCAGTCTGAGGGCAGGATGGAGGGAGGGCGCAGCTCTAAGGAGAGCCAGCACCATTAAAAAAGGAGCTAGGAGGGTCCGGGTGTTTATAAGACAAGCGAGACATTCCCGGACTCTCCCAAGACCAGTCAGGAGGAACTTAAGGAGGGCTGGAGTTCCTTTAGATCTGCTGGGGGTGACTATAGGGTCAATATGACCTATTTTTATCCATGGGCTGGTATGTGGGGATGAAACATGGATTTCAGAATTTAGGGAGAATTAGAGGAGGGACCCATCAGTTGATGCTTACTCTGTGCGGATGTTGCTGTCTCTATAAATTTGCACAAGTTTATAATTATATTTGCTTGAGTTTATTATACACAAAAATAGGAAAAAAAAAAACAGTATAATGAGGTCCCACATACCCATCACCCAGCTTCAAAAATGATCACTACACGCCCAATCTTGTTTCATCTATCCCACTTCCTCCTGATATTATTTTGAGGCAAATACCAGATTTTATCGTTTTGTCCATAAATATTTCAGTATGCATCAAAAACATAAGGGCTGTTAAAAAAAAAAAAAAAAAAAAAAAAACATGACCACAATACCACAATACCAAAACATGATCACATTAAAAAATTAATAAGTCCTTAATATCATCGAATAGCCAGGTGGTGTTCAAATTTCCAACTGTCTCATAAATGTCATATGCTTTTTTACAGTTTGTTTCTGAATCCAAAGGAGGTCCCCATATTCTATAAATCTTAAACTCCTAGGGAATTCTGGATCGAAACAAAAGCCAGAACAAAATTGGATTTCTCTATCCCTACTTTATATTTTATGAAATTGCAATAGTGGAGAGGGTATTTTTTTCTTATTAAAAAAACCTATCAAAAGCAATGTCGCTAGTAGTTATGAAAGCCATTTCCATGGGCCCCAGGTTTCTAGCCTTATAACTAGAAGCCCTTGGCAATTTGACTGCCCAGCAATGTTGGCAGGCGAGTCATTTCCCACTGGGGTCCGTCGGATTGTAGTGTTCCTCCTGTAAATGCCACCCACCCTCAAGATCCTCTCTGAGGCCTAAGTCAGAGGGGTCAGGTGCCAAATCAGCCATCAGGGGGCTCCCAAGAATTCCATGAACTTTGGGGTTGCCCAAAGATCCAACTTGGTGCATTCTAATACAGATCGTAAACATGCCAGGCGGGGACTTGTCTCCTCACTCCCAGCAGATTCTGCCAGCAGAATAGACCAGGCCTCCGGGAGATGTGGCTCCCCGAGATGAGTTGGAAAAAGACAAGGTTAGCTGTCAACTGCCCTTTGAAGGATTTGAGGTTAGCAGCCCTCTCCACCCCCCAGTGGTCCTCCTAACAGATCCACTTGGAGAGAAATAGTACA
This sequence comes from Halichoerus grypus, assembly GCF_964656455.1. Classification (NCBI taxonomy): domain Eukaryota; kingdom Metazoa; phylum Chordata; class Mammalia; order Carnivora; family Phocidae; genus Halichoerus; species Halichoerus grypus. The sequence continues at coordinate 16,492,138 of NC_135724.1, forward strand.
TACAGATGTGGGGAGCATTCTGTGCTAATTAGCTCCTTGTAGCTCCCTGTGATTGTCAATAAATCCTTTGATTCTCAAGTACACGAGAGTGTTGTTAAAAGTGATAAGCATATGTGAGTAGGGATGGTTAACATGAAATCACACACCCAGGAAGGAACACATGTCTGCCAGCTGGGACACCCTGGCCTTATAAATCTCTCCATTTCTAGGCCTCGCTGCTGCAAACGGAGGGGTTGGGATGGAAGCCATTCACTCGGGTCTCCCGCTTCTCCACTGGGAGTTTTGTTGAGGGACTGTATTCCTTTGCTAGGGTTGCTGTAACAAAGCACCACACACTGGCTGATTTACCACAACAGATGTGTATCGTCTCACAGTTCTGGAAGGCTGAAGTCCTAACTCAAGGTGTCGGCAGGACTGTGCTCTCGCTGAGGGCTCCAGGGGAGAGTCCTTCCTTGCCTCCTCTGGCTTCTGGGTCTGCTGGCAATCCTTGGGGTTTCTTGGCTTGTGGGTGGATGCCTTATTCCTGTACATTTTCACCCCTTCTTCCATCTGTGCAGATCTGTCTCTATGTCCAGATGTCCCCTTTTCATAAGGACACCAGTCATATTGGATTAGGGCCACCTGCCCCCATGAACTCACTTTAACTTGATTACCTCTGTAAAACCCCAACCCCCAAACAGGGTACATTCTAAGGTACTAGAGGATTCAGACTTTGTATCGTTTTCAGTGGACACATTCAACCCCTAACAGGGACCACACTGTAAAATATATAATGTTTGGAAGGCCTGTCACTATGCACTCATGAATTGTGCACGCCAGTGGGTCATACAATCCTGAGGCGCCAGGGTAAAGTTACAAGTCTACAAGGGTATCATGATAACACAAAGACAATTACAATGTGAAAAACTACACACTGTGATTTTACCAAGAAAAGTGAACATTATAACCGAAATTGCATTAAATTTGCTAGGTTACGGTTTTCCTATGATCATCGGTATAGAAAATACACGGAGGGCGAGACCCCAAAAATCCAGGTTGTTTTTTTGTTTTTTTTGTTTTTTTCTGAAAAGGTACATCAGAGGGTGATTATTGTGCTACTAGGTAGGCTATCACAGAACCCTTTTATATAGTAAACACTCAGAACTCTTTCATGTATTAAGCACAGAGAAGTTGTACATCTTAAACATTCACAAAATCAGATTCACACCCCTTGCCGGGGGGACAACATCCATTACATAAACGAGGCCACGCCTGCTTTCGCTCATCACCCGCAGAATGAACCCATCCATTCTTCCGGGTTGTACCAGAACATTCATGGCCCTGCCGGCATTGGTCCCAGCAGGTGCCGCTTCAGTTCCTGACATGGTTTCTCAATGCACAGCGTCAGGGCCAGCCCAGTGACGAAAGTCAGCAAACAGTGTCCAGAGAAAAGATAGAACTGGAGAGAAAAAGGGGCAGAGTGGATGCAATCTTACTACCAGATTCCTGGCTGTATGAAATGCAACTGTAAGACAGAGTGCCCTGAACATTAAAACTAGAATAAATACAATCAAAGAAAGATATTATCCTGAAGCGCTCCCTCAAATAAAACAAAGGACAACAGGCTCCTCGAAACAACAACAGAACCCACTACTCCCCCAGCCAGGGGCTTTGTGGCTCCAGCAGAGTCACACCAGAGCCGAGAGCGGGGACTCACCATGTTGGTGTCAGTGTAGTGAATCAGCGTTTCTTGAAGCCCGTTGTAGAGCATGATGAGGATAGGGTGCACCAAGTAGCAAGCGTAACTGATGCTGGCCAGGAGAGTCCAGAGCCGGCAAGAAAGCAGCCGGGCCACCAGACCTGGAGGGAACCGACAGCGTGGTTTACGGAGCCTCAGGCGCCTCTCTGGCTCCACGGGGCCATCCCCGTTCCCTCGGGGCCCCGCTCCTGAGTGTGTGAACCTCCTCTAAGAAGGTCTTTATTCTTCTCATTTTTAAGAGAATGTGCCCAAAACAAAGACAAAAGAAAACAAAACAAAAAACACTTCCCTTTGCGGGAGTATGAAAAAAATAAGAGATGCTAATGTAGAGTTTAGAGTCGCCCGGAACACAAGACATGCCACGTGTAAGACGAGGTGCGAAGTCCTTCCGCCAGCTTCGGTTCTGGCTCCAGATGCAGCACAGGATCCGCTGGGCCTTGGGACAAGGCAGTGACATTGCCAGGCCCAGGACTTGTCATCTGTTATGGAGGAGCTTGTGTTTGGCCAGCTTCTAGTCCCTTTCAGGACAAATATTCTGTAACTTGCTATAACTTCTAGAACTGTGCTGTCCCACATGGTAGCCACTACCCACTTTGGGCTATTTAATTTAAATTAATTCAAATGAAGTGCAATGAGACGTCCTTCTCTGCACAGGACTTCCTGCTCTCTGTAGTGGGTTAAAGAGTGGTCTCCCAAAAGCTATGTCCACCTGGAACCTTGGTCTATTTGGAATGAGGGTCTTTGCAGATGAAATGAAGGTAAGGAACTCGAGATGAGATTATCCTGGATTAGAGTGGGCCTCAAATCCAAAAATGAGTGTCCTTATAAGAGACAGAAAAGGAGACACAAACACACAAAGGAGAGGAACTGGGTGAAGGCCATGTGAAGACAGAGGCAGAGATTGGAGTGATGCACACACGGGCCAGAGAATTCAGGGCTTGCCGGCAGCCATGGGGGTGGGGGGTGGGGATGGAGAGAGCACGGAACAGATCCCCACAGGGCTTCTGGAAGGACCTTGCCAACACCTTGATTTGGGGTTTCTAGTCTCCAGAACTATGAGAGAATCAATTTCTGTTGTTTTAAGCCAAGAAAAGAAAGAAAAAGAAAGAAAGAAAGGGGGCGCCTGGGTGGCTCAGATGGTTAAGCATCTGCCTTCGGCTCGGGTCATGATCCCAGGGTGCTGGGATCGAGTCCCGCATCGGGCTCCCTCCTCAGCGGGGAGCTTGTTTCTCCCTCTCCCGCTCCCCCTGCTCGTGATTTCTCTCTCTGTCAAATAAATAAATAAAATCTTCAAAAAAAAAAAAAAAAGGGCACCTGGGTGGCTCAGTAGGTTAAGCGACTGCCTTCGGCTCAGGTCATGATCCTGGAGTCCCAGGATCAAGTCCCGTATCGGGCTCCCTGCTCAGCAGGGACTCTGCTTCTCCATCTGACCCTCCCCCCTCTCATGTGCTCTCTCTCTCTCTCTCAAATGAATAAATACAATCTTTAAAAAAGAAAATAAATAATAAAAAAAAAGAAAGAAAGAGGGAAAGCAAGAGAGAGAGAGAAAAGAAAAGAAAACAGAAAAGAAAAAGAAAAAATTTCTGTCTCTCCTTTCCATGAACCTCATCTCGAGTTGTTTCAGTTGCTCAGGACAAAATCTTTGGTGCCATCCCAGATTCTGTTCTTTCTCCCATATCCCACAGAGCGCTGCCAATCTATCCTTAAAACTACCTATCTCAAATTGAACCCTTTCTCCCCATCTCCTCCGCAAACCCCCTCATCAAATCCACCATGGATTCCTCCTCCACGGACCGCTACAGTGGCTTCCTAACGGATCTGTTGGTCTCTCTGCTCTCCTTCTTGCTGTCCTACAGTCTCCATGCAACATCTAAAGTAATCTTTTAAATCACAGGTCAGATGATGTTACATGACGTTTAAAATAAAATCCGAATTTTTCCCCATGGCCGTGAAGACCCTGCATGACCTGACTACCACTTTCCTCAGTCGGTAGAATGTGTGACTCTTGATCTTGGTGTTGTGAGTTCGAGCCCCAGGTTGGGTGTGGAGATTACTTAAAAATAAAATCTTAAAAAAAGATAATAGAGTGACCATAAAACTATAAAACCAATAATATCTGAATTAACAACATTAAGTCAATGTGATTAGTAGTTGGCTGAAGCCAAATTGTAGCTCGCAACATGAACAGGATATTGTTTGCTTTAGGAATGTTCTTTTGTGTTTGGTTTACCTGTGCTCTTTGCTGACTTAATTTTTCTACAACTAGACATTTCTAATCTGGAGAAAATCCCTTTCTTTCCATTTAAGCCCCTTCTGCTTGACTTCTCCACACATTGACAGCCGGACTCAGTAGAGACAGTTTCCCCGCTTATCAAAGGGCTGAGGGGATCTTGGGAATTACTCAGTCTATATAGCCTTAGGTAAGGAAACTGAGGCCCAGGGTGAGTGTGACCAGAACTTTGGTCTCCAGCACTGGTATTTTGTTCTCACTACGTGACCCTGTCTTCCTCCTCCAGCTTCGAAACTAGCTTCATTGGAAAGGCTGCAGATTTTTCTTTCAGAACCTGCATTTGTACATAAACCAGGGTAAAAATCTAAAACAGAATATGCGGGCAGTTCTCCCCCAGGACATAAACAAGTTGCTGTTTTTGAGTCAATTATCAGTCATTCACCAACCACTCCAGCAAATAAAAAAGCCCCTCTGTGTACGCCATGTTTTCACGTTTGTCGCCTTTAAAGGGACACAGCATGAGCCCATGAACAACAGCCTGTGCCGCATCATACCTCCGTAGCCTTCCCGACATGCCAGCATGACCCAGCCGACGGCCGCCGCCCACAGGGTCCGGTGGAGGGCCTGGTACAGAACAGCGGCCGGCGAAGAGCTGGCAGGGGCGTCATCCACCACGTACGCCAGGGCGACCACTATGAACAGGGTAGACAGGGAGCAAATCCACCCCAGCGTGGCCTGCACCTACGGGGAAAGGAGAGACGTGGGTCAAGCCCACTGTGGACATGGCATATTTACTTCCTTTTGCACTAATTCAGTTTTTTCTCTTTTTAGTGTCACTTCAGGTATCTATTTGTAAACCTCCATCAGTGCCCAACTTTGACTAAAAGAGAAGGTTCAGACTAGTGGTTATGAGGGGCTAGGGTTGGGGTGGGGTAGGGGAGGGTGGGGGGCGTGACCGTAAAGAGTTAGCACAAGGGAGATCATTGTGGTGACAGCAGAGTCGTGTACCTTGCTTGTGGTAGTGGTTACACCACTCTCCATGTGCTAAAATTGCCCCAAACTATATACACACACAACTCAGTGCCCATAAAACTGGTGGCTCCAAGACCTATGGATTGTGCCGATGTCAATTTCTTGGTTGCATGTTACCAGTGAAAGAAGCTGGGTCAATGGTACGTAAGACCTTCTGTACTATTTTTGCAACTTGCTGTGAATCTCAAATAACTATTAAATGAAAGTTAGAAGGGAAAAAAGAAAAGATAATGTTCTGACCCACCTCTGACCTCCCATTCTGTTCCTTAACCTAATAAGGCTCCTGCATTGGTTCCGTGCCCACCAGCAATGCAAGGGCTTTTGGCACACGTCTGTCCCTGGGCTGCACCCTAGTCACTGGGCTCATAAAATGGCAGCAGGAATGGGAGAACAGAGAACTTTCCAGCTCAGAGAAGAGCCCCATGGGTTAAATTCTATTATTGGGTTCAGTTCAAGATCTTAGATCTTATGTCACCTCACTTGACCTTTTTAGACTCACACCTGTCTTCCAAGAATCTCTCTTGCTTCTCTGTTCCAGTTCCCAAGTTGCTATGATGAATGAACTAGCATCTTATCAGTCTACTGTCTAGTCTCTAAAGAGAAGCTCTCCCCTCCTTGGCCTCAGATCCCTGTGCTAGGCTCTGGCTACATGGGAGTAAAGGCATTTCCTTGGGGGGTCTCCACAAGCCCCCTCTTTTAGGCTAGGATCCCCTTCACTCTTTCACTGATAATGCACCCTACCTCGTCTCATTCCTAGCATAGGGCATTGGCCCCAGCTGCCTCAAGCTTGGACTCGTGTTCTTATTTTCTGGCTTCTAGAGGTTTAATTTTGTTCTACCCATCCCTTCTACCTTGTTTCTCCAGCTCAGCTTGACCTGTGTTCTGGCTTCATATTCCCTGGTCCTGACTCAACCTCTGGAGTGTTCGCAAATGCTCTGTCATCGTCTTAGGTTTCCCCTCTGCTCCCTGGGCACTCTGGAACCTGGATGACATAATGGCACTCTGCTGTAATCTACAACTGAATTGTGCATTTTTAGGGGAAACTCCAACCTACAGGAAAAGTCATGTAGCCCTTGTACATCCATTCTGTCTAGTGAAGCCCTATCTCCTCCTGTTGCTACCGTGAGCAACACAAGATTTTCCAAAGACAAGGGCCTCTTCTCCGAAGCATCTAGGTGAGGTACCCACAAGACCTAGGCAAACAAAGGTAGGGTTTAGCAGAGAAGATTTGGGCCTATCACTGTACCCTAATAGTGCAAAGGAATTCTTGGCCCTTTGTCCATTGAAAAGCACATTATCTTTCATTCATTCATCTATTAAGTGCCTTCAGTGATTTCAGAACCAGATGTTGGGGATTCAGAGATAAGTAAGACATAGTCTACCCTCAAGGTCTTATGGGTCAATGAAAGCCAAATGAAGAGCTTTTGCACAGTTCAAGGGCAACACCAAGGTAGTGTTTTAAATAGATTGCCCCAAGGGTGGATTTGAGATGGACAAGACAAGAAGTCCAGGCAAGAGATGAGAAGAGCTTCAGTGAGGTTAGTTGGACAGGCTAAGAGGACAGCAAAAGAAACAATAGGGGGGCTTGGTGAAGGACTGCCTGGGAGGAGGGGTCAATGAGGAGGACGTGTCAAAGATGAACACAGGCTTCCGGCTTGAGTAATGAGGTTGGATGGCAAACCAGAATGATTACCCACAAAGGAGCCAGGGAAGCAATTTTACCTGGAAGACAAAGTGACAGCTTCTTTCCCCTCAGACACCTTGTGTCTTGATGCCCAATGGAGCCATTGAATCTGACCAAGAATCCTGTCTATAGAAACCAAGGAGCATGTGCTATTAAAAAGTAACCATGCCCTTCCAGAAGAGGGCCTTGCCGCTGCAAAAACTCACTGGGCATGTTTTTCCCATATCAGTGAGTTCTCTGGGTTTGTACCGAGACTCCAATGGATGGAACACCACTGTGTTTCAGTTCTGGAGCTTTCTTAAAGGCACTCAGTGAGGAAAGCAGAGAATCAGGCTGTGGCAAGAAAATAAGGTCTCTCTTATTCTCTGGCACCAAGAAACATTGCTAACACACCACAGCCCAATAAAGTACTGAGCAGTCTGATTCCTGCCCATGGCTTTTGACGAGCCTGGCCAAATGGGCCACTCCAGTCCCCAGCAGACCCAGCCCTTACAGTGAGGTACGGGGCAAGCTTACCTTGGTTTTAAGAATGTTTGCCTGGTGGTTTTGGTGCATGAAAATGCTCAGAAAGAGGCCCACGAGGAATGGCCCGTATCTGCAGTAGGGCTTAGTGTAATACTCCGAGAAATACAACACAGTCACATTTTCACTGAAAAACACAAGAACATGGGCACCTGGGTGGCTCAGTTGGTTAAGCGACTGCCTTCGGCTCAGGTCATGATCCTGGAGTCCTGGGATCGAGTCCCACATCGGGTTCCCTGCTCAGCAGGGGGTCTGCTTCTCCCTCTGACCCTCTTCCCTCTCGTGCTCTCTGTCTCTCATTCTCTCTCTCAAATAAATAAATAAAATCTTAAAAAAAAAACAAAACACAAGAACAGAAGGCAGAAGGGTCTGTTTGATTTGGACCTGAAAAAAGGAATCTCTCAGATGTCCGTTGGTGCAATCATCAAGTCCGAAAGAAAATGTGGGGTACATTTGTTCATTTCCTCACTAATGATCCACAAACAGTAACGCCTTAGACCACAGCTGGCTTGCTAAAATTCCAAATTCCCCTGGGCCCCCCCACCCTGGATCCTGAGGAAATATGATGACCGTGTTCCTTTTAAATAGTTGTTTCTGGTAGCTGGTACATCAGGATAGTTCTAAAAATCTGGTTCTCAGGAGTGAACCTCGTCGTAGAAGCTCTTACAGAATTCGGTTGCTTGGGCCATGTCCCTGGAGATTGTGATTCAGGGGGTCTAAGATGGTGCTTGCTGGAAGCATCCTTGGATTTAAAAGCTCCCCGCGTGAGTCTCATGTGCTTCCAGAATTGAGAACCGCTGGGCTAGACGGGAATGAGCTTCTTCCTCAGTCACCTGGCAGCGCCCACAGAAAACGAGGACATGGCGGGAAGGGCCTGGTGCTCCCATGATCAAAACACCTGAGGTGTCTTCATTCATTCGTGCATGCATTCATTCCTTCATTCCCCTCACAAATACATAGTAAGCACTGTACCAGACATGGCTCAGGGCTATTTTACATCGGGAGGTCAGCGAAGGCCGCTCTGAGAAATGACATTTGCACTGACACCTGTAGGAAAGCCCCGCCAAGATCTAGATTCTAAAGGAAAAGCATTCTAGTGTGAGGGAACAGCAAGTGCAAAGGCCTGAGGAGGGAGCATGCTGGGTGCGTGGAGGTAAGAAGGCCAGTGTGGCTGGTCCAGAGTCAGCACAAAGGCGAGTGATAGATGAGGTCAGACAGGGATTTTACTCTGAGAGCACTGGGCAGCCACGGGAGGAATTTGAGAAGGTGACTGACAGGATCTGATTGCCATTTCTATCACTCTGCCTGCTGCGCTGGGAAGAGATTAGCAGGAAATCGGACCACTTCTCCGCATGTGATACACAGGGTGGTTATAAGGAAGAATCGTTATCTATACCTCACTGGGGAGGCCAAAGAGCATAGTGGGTAAGATCCTAGCTTCCACTCACACCTGTGCCGCTTACCGGCCCTGTGACTTTCAAGGGATAACCCCAACTTCCTTAAATTTCCGTCTCTCCAGCCAATAATAAGAGCTTCCAAGCACAGGTTCGCCACTGAAGGAGAAACCCAATACGGCCACATGGGGGCGCTCCTCTCCTCCAAGAAGCATCTCAATGGGCAGCCGTGTGTGTTCCCCGTACTTTCGGAGAACGACCCACCCCCCACCCCCACCCCGCCCCTGTGCAAGTTGAAAGGTTCGGAAGTTTGGAAACAAAAACGCAATCAATTTTCCCATCCAGGCTGAACATTTCCCACCCAGTTTTTCCACGAGCCAATGCACACAGCGCAGAGAGGCCGGCACTCATTGAGCAGCCCTCCCTGGGAGGTCCTGGCCCTCGAGGGCAGGCGAGCCGAGAGCAGCAGGCTGGGAACTGCGGGTTACCTTGCTTCCGACGGAGCTGCGACCGGAAGGCTATGAGCCAGTGTGAGCAGAGCTGTGGCGGTGAAAGACGCCAAGAACAGCATGGCCCCGAGGAGGACAAGGACATGTTTACTTCTGCAAAGAGAGGGCATGGACAGAAGCGCTCTTCAGTTTCCGTCACCGCAAAATCTGTGGCCACGAAAGATTTGAAAGCTTGGCAATCAGAGGCACTTCCTGCTAGGGCTGCCATTGAGAGAGGCTGCGTGGCAGGGTGGGGGCAGCCGTGGCAGGGTGGGCTGGCGTTAGAGAACTGGGTTAGCCTTTAGACTTGACCGTTTACTGGCTGTGCGACCCTCGGCAGGAACTTGAACTTGAATGTCCTCATCTTCACCCTGAAATTTACCATGCAGCTCAACATGAGACCATGCTTGGGAATGTCCCTTGCGACCCACGAGGCACTATATGGATATAAGTGGTGGTTGATTTAGGAGAGAAATGACTGTCAGGCCCGGGGGGTGCAGGGAGGGGAATAGCGTAAGGGGGGGCCAGGGATTCTTCCCCCACCCAGATGCAATCTGAGACAAATATCTGGGTGCTGGTAGCTGATAGGGGGTTAGGAATGAGGGATGGGGTGTGGAACAGGGAAGCAGGGAAAGCTAATACAAGGATGCACTATGAAAGTGACTAACGCTCCATTCTTCCAGAATGTTCTATGGACCCTTATGAAATGCACCTGAAAGCTGTCTTGGGATATGAAAGAAAGAAGCCTTTTCTAGTGTCTTCTATCCCCCATGGGTCAAGGGTGGCCCCACAAATGTCAATGCCGTCACACTTAGGGACTATGCATGTTTAAGGCCAAGAGAAGTCCTGAAGGAGTCCCAGCTGTAGTATGTAGGAGGTTCTGGGGCAGGGAATGAGATTTAGAGACACAGGCTCAGAGCAAGGCAATGTCTGGTTGCACCTACTCAGAATTGTGAGGGCTGGGACCAAGACGATCTGCAGTGGTAGAGAAGAAATGTCAAACACAGGTGCAAGACTGTCCAGGCACAACCCTGTCTGGATGATGCCTCTGACAAGCCCATTCCACTGCTTGAAGTTGCCATGGTTCTTCATGCAGAAGGGATAAGGTACCATTCGTATATCATGAGTGATGCAGGGAGCAAACGATTTTAATCCAGAGTGCCAATTCTAGTTTAGTGTTAATGCTTGGAATGGAGAAAGGTTAGTTAGCTCAGTGGTGCTCTGATTGATTAGTAATGTCTGCTGTGAGCGTGGGCTGGGAAGTTACGACAATGATGCTGTCTATTTACTGTGCCATTTGCCGGACCATCTAGTTCTGCCCTCCTTGAATCACTAGCATTCTATATGAGTGTGTTCTCTAAAGAAAAACCTTACCTTTTTTACCTCCCACCATTTAGAAGCTAAGTCTAGTTGCATGGCGGCAAGCTTGGATAGGGCTGGTTTTTAGCTGAGGGATTGAAATCTGTCTTCCACGACAGCCTCTAGGAAAGATGCTGACATTGGGGCCAGGGCTCCTAAGTGACAAGGACATTCAAGTAAGTCCCCAGTAGGTCTAGAGTTGGGGAGTACTAAGAATTCATTGTCTTAGGCGGGTGGTAAGTCATCCAGTCAGGCCATCCAATAAAAACCCACATCCACCCAAGTAAATATTTGTTTAACTCCCTGGGGGACTTGAGCCCAATCTGTGGCACCTCCTCTCAGGAGTCAGACAAGTCTCCCCTGGCAAACCACTGCTATAATAAAACGAATAAAGTGTCCTGACCTAGACTGTTATGGGCTGGATTGTGTCCCCTCACATTCCAACTTCCAGCACCTCAGAATGTGACTCTATTTGGAGATAAGGTCTTTAAATTGATAATTAAGGTGAAATGAGGTCATTGGGATGGGTCCTCAGTCAATCTGACCGGTGCCTTTCTGAGAAGAGGAGGTTAAGACTCGGACAACCACAGAGAGAAGATCATGTGAAGACATGGGGAGAGGCTTCAGAAGAAACCAACCCTGCTGACACCATGATCTTAGACTTCTAATCCCCAGAGCCATGAGGAAATAAATTTCTGTTGAAGCCACCCAGTGTATGGTTTTGTCATGCAGCCGCAGCAAGCGAATACGCATAGGGGCCAAAACAGACACATGCCCCGCCTTACCTCCTGTTAGTCCTTTGTCCTCCGGAGCCCTGAGCCGCTAATCAGGGCCTTTGACCACAGCACAAATGGCCCAGTGCCAAAGGCTTCCTTCTGCCAACTCAGGTTAGTGGCTATATTTTCTGGCTTTTTGAGGGGACTACTCCTGGGCCAGCGGGATTGAGAAAGTCCCAGAGCTTCAAGCACTGACCACCATCCCCATTTTCTCAAGAGGGATGGTCCCTCAAAAAGGTCCATTCAGGGGCCATAGCCCAAGAGGAGGAAGGAGTAGCAGAACGGCAGAGTGTCTTCCTTGCAAGCCTGTCAGCCCCCAGCATCCTGGCCAGGATTCCCTACAGGATTTCTCTTGCTCTTTCTTCACTAAATACTTGGACACATCCTGCTGCAAATGCCACCCTGAGGAAGCCTGTAGAGGCTTGCCCTTTCTCCTCTGCCAGGGCTGCCGGGCCTGCTGAGGCCTCACACCTGATCCACCTGGTCCTGCAGCACTTGCCAAGGACTCCGGAGCCCTTTGAGCAGCCACAGTCCAGCACAGAGCCGAGGCCTGTGACAGCACCAGAGAACAGAGAACGGGTCAGCCCGGCTCTGCTGGGCCCAGCAGCTCCCCCTCCCCTGAGGGAGCTCTCAGGGTTTGACTGCCTTGTGGGAGGGAGAGTCCACCCCAGGGGAGGCCCTGTGGGCCTGAGCAGGTCTCAGCTGCTGCTCAGGGAGCCCCTCCCCTAGCAGCAGGAGAGATCAGTGACCCAGGAGTGCTCTGGGAATCAGGCCACCCTTTCTAAGGGGCTGGGGAGGGGGCGGGGGGTGGAGACTTGGTCAGCATCCCAAAGCCACCTTTACCTCCTCTCCACCTTCCTTGCCTGATCCATGGTAGGGTGAGGGGAGGAGGTCCCACTAATTCTTAATTCCCACCACCCTCAGTGATTTCATCCTGGGAGATGTGAGTATCAATTAAGCAGGCATCGAGTGGTAGGTCTTTCTACCAGAGGATGTTCAGAGTTAATTTTTTAAATCTCCATTTCCAAAACAAATAGCAATGTGATTATTAGATCTCATTTCCATCTCATTACCAGATTTTATTTCAATCTCATATGCTTGTATCAGTTCTGTTATGCTATCAAAAATTGCACTCCCCACACCCCAACCCCCACTCTGAGAAAATAGGCCATTTGATTCAGATGCTTTTGTTTCAGGAGACTGGGTGGGGGAGCACTTGGACCTCCCTGCTCTCCCCACAGCAATCACACAGAGACAGACACACACACACACACACCCCCAGCATCGGGCATTTGTTCATGTCTCCACACCCTCTCACCCACCTCAGAGGAGTGGAACTAAGAAGGAGTGAAACATGAAGTGTGGAGGAAGGGGTGAGGCTAAGCAAGAGGACCTCAGACCCTTCAATGTGGGAGGCCTTTGTTAACATCTGCTCCACGCCAATACCTTCTGGAAAGGGTGTTTAGAGAAGCCAAAGAAGGGGACTGATTGCCCAGATAAGGGGACCCTCTGTGGAATAGGGATGGTGCAGAGAAGATAGGGAGATGGCCACCCCTGAATGGGTTTAGGGGAGGAACAGACACTCACAGTGGCTTATCCAGCTACCCTTCCCCCAGTCCCTGCGAGACTGGGAGGGCAAGGGGCCGCCCCTGCTTGGGGACAGCAGCTGGGGACAATGACGATGACATGGCATCTCAAATAACAGGTAGCTGAGTGACATGTGGTCGCACATTACTGACAGGCAAGCTCTGTGCTGGTTCCCATGTGTATGATCTTGCTTTGTCCTCCAACCCTGATGTGAAGCACTACCAGCTCATTTTATAGAGACAAAAATTGAAGATGAGAGTCTAGCAACTTACCCTAGGTCCCCTAGCTAGTGACTTACCAGTCATGATTTGAACCCATGTCTTTTGACCAAACTCACGATCCCAGCAAACTGCCTTTGTGCTTAGTGAAATCCATGGAACATTTTTAATGATTAGTAAAACAAACAAACAAACACCTCTTTGCATTTAAAGTTAGAAAGCAGGGTGTATTTAAGATATGTGAAAAAGCAGATTTTCCTTTTTTTTTTAGGTGCTTAATTCTTAATTAAGTTAAAATTAGGATTCTCTCTCTCTCTCTCTAAAATAAATAACTCTTGGGGCACCTGGGTGGCTCAGTCTTTAAGCGCCTGCCTTCGGCTCAGGCCATGATCCCAGGGTCCTGGGATTGAGCCCTGCATCAGGTTCCCTGCTCAGCCGGGAGCCTGCTTCTCCTTCTCCCTCTGCTGCTCCCCCTGCTTGTGCTCTCTCTGTCTCTCTCAATCTGTCAAATAAATAAATAAACTCTTTAATAAATAAATAAATAAATCTTAAAAAAATTAGAATGCATTTCCCTTGCCCAGGATGCATGAATGTTCACATGTGGCTGGAATGGGCAACATCCTGGGTCAGCCTGTGGTTTAAAGGTCTGTCCTACAGAGAGCATTAACAGGAAACCATGATGCAGAGCTGGTCAACACATACTTGGAACTCAGCTGCACCCCTAGTAATTGAAGACTTGCAAGTTAGATGTGAAAAATGAATGTTTTCTTACATATCAAAATAACAAGGTTTGTATTTTGTTTTGTTTTATTATTATTTTTTAAATGTTTTATTTATTTATTCATGAGAGTCAGAGAGAGAGAGAGAGAGAGAGAGGCAGAGGCAGAGGGAGAAGCAGGCTCCCCGCCTAGCAGTGAGCCCGATGCAGGACTCGATCCCAGGACCCTGGGATCATGACCTGAGCGGAAGGCAGACGGTTAACCATCTGAGCCACCCAGGCGCCCCTGTTTTGTTTTATTATTAACATTCCATGTTGGCAACAGTGCAATTAGATGGCCAGAGGACTGAATATTGATAGACCTTTAAGGAAAGCAATTTGTCATTATGCTTTAAGAGCCTAGAACACATTCATGCTCTCTGATCTAGTAATTCCCCTTTAAGATATGCATTCTAAAGAAATATCAAAGTTGGAGAAAAATGGTTACCATGAAAATATTGATCAGACTGTTATTTATAAAAGCATAAAATCAGAAATAATCCAAGTGTTTAACAATAGGGGAAGGTATAAGTAAACTAGAGTTGATTCATGGAATGGAATGTGATGCACACATTAAAATTATATTTACTTAGAAGTAAAATAATATAAGAAATTGCTTATGTCATAAAACTATTAAAAGAAAGATACTAATGTGTAGATACAGAATCCTTTCATATATAAAAAGCTATGCAGAAAAAAAGATTGGAAAAATAAACACGAAGATATTGACATGGAATTCACTTCTCCTTGAGCGAGGGATGGGTTGAGGGTGATGGTTTTCCCCTCTCTTCATCCTATTACCTTCCAATGTTTCTTAAATAGAACATGTATTTTAACAAAAAAAGAAACATCTTTTAAAATATGGCATGGAGGGGCGCCTGGGTGGCTCAGTCAGTTAAGCGTCTGGTTTCAACTCAGGTCATGATCCCAGGATCCCGGGATCGAGTCCCACATCAGGCTCCGTGCTCAGTGGGGAGTCTGCTTCTCCCTCTCCCTCTGCCTGCCACTCCCCCTGCTTGTGCTCTCTCTCTCTCTCACTCTCTCTCTCAAACAAATAAATAAAATCTTTAAAAAATTATTAAAAAAATTAAAATATGGCATGGATAATCCCCAAGCTATAAGTCTCCTCATGAATTATTGAGGCCTTAAGCTTTTCTAGAACTAACAAAAATTAAGGTAATAAATATCCGATGTGGGGAACAGGTACACTGATGCATTGCTTGGGGCACTGTAAATTACCTCCCTCTTTCTGGAGAATAATCACACAATATGTAACAAGCACCCCCAAATTGTGCCTACGCTCTGACCTAGTAATTCCACCTTGAAATAGGGCCCCACGGAAATGAAGAAGAGTGGAAACGTAGTATGTTCAAAGACAGTCATCGAGGGGTCATTTGGAGTCACGACAAACTGGACCTAACCTAGATGGCCAACCACAAAAATGGTTTATGACTCTGGAAACTGACAAGTATGCAGATCGTGTCGCTATGCGGCAATGTTTACAAAGACCGTTAAGTGGAAAAAGCTGAGACAGGATATTAATACACACGGATTGCAACTCTGCAAAAACACAGAGGGATGCGAGTAGGACAAAGATCAGAGGAGGATGCGGAGGAAGGTAAATAGTGGAGGATGTGGTGTCCAGACTGTTCTGAAAAGTTTGTTTCCTAAACTGTAAAGGCTGCTGTGCCCAGAACTGCAGGACTCGCTGAGAGTTCCGTGGGAGACACCCCACGGGGAGACACACCTGTCCCGGGGAAACTCACTTTCCGTGGATGAGGACGATCGCCGGCGTGGTGAGATGGAACTGAAAGTCGTTGGCGAGGTACCACGTCCAGCCATTACACTGAAACGAGAGGAGCAGAGGTGACCCCTTTCCCTCGCTCATGGGGCACCCCACATTGTCTCACCTTTCTGGAGCTGGAGGAGGAATTCACTGGGCAGCTGCGGGGGGGGGCGGGGGCAGGTGGTGGATTTCCGTGGGAAGAGAAAGGAATTCTGAGTTCCAGGTATTTCAGGTACCCCATCTCATTTAATCCGGGAACAAGCCTGGGTGGTGGGGATTATTATTGCCAGCTTACAAAATGGAAATGCGGGCAAGTGTTCTCACTTGTTGAAAAAAAGCAATAAGAGCTAAGCTCCCAGCACCCTCGTGGGAGCTCAATGCCATCCCATGACCCGAATGTAAGGAACAACCATGGTTTTGGTGTCGTCAGAGTCCATGTTGTGCCCTCTTCCCTGCCTTGCCGGCCCTCCTGGCCTCCAGGGGAGGAGTGTGCTCACTTAGCATGGAGGCCTGGCTCCAGACGAGCTTTTCTGGGAAGGCCCAGAGTTCCCACGAGAGCCTGACAGGCGGTCCTCTGGCCCAAGCCACCTCGCTGCAGAGGCTGTCCTCCTTTGTGTGGAGGGAGGCAGTTACCTGTATTTCTTCTTCAATGTGAGGAGATTCCCGGGGCAATTCTCTCCAGGGCTTCAGAGATAAAAGGCTCCTTGTTCCCTCCAATCCCCCACCAGACTTATCCAGGGCAAGTGACATCTTTCCTTGTCCCCGCTAGAAAGAAGTTCCCGGGATAGGCAAATCTGTGAGGACTCAAGGCCTGACAGGCCTCACCCTTCTGCTTTCAGGGACCTGAGGCGGGCTTTGCCTCCAAGAGGGGCTGGCTCGTGTCCTTGTCCCCGCTGCCCACGCACGGCCCCAGCCAGTCTGCATCTGGGCGAGCGGGCCGGCCTGTCCTCCATGGGCCCTGTCCCAGACATGGGCCCCTCCGAAGGCGGTTAGGCTGGGACGGACACCCTGTCCGAGCCGCCGGGCACTGGCTGATGGAGGGCAGCCTCCCCGTTGGTAAGTAGTTACGCGCAGAGATGAGTCACGCTTTAGCGATTCTCTTGTCAGCCTTGCTTTCCAGGCATGTGCAAACGTCAGGGACATGATTTAATTACAGCAATTTCACTTGCGTTTACTCCAACGTCATTATGAGGAGAGGAGGGCTTTGGGGAAGCCCCCACCCACGTATACACAGGCTGTGGCTTGAAATGGAAAAGAATTCATTACGGCGAAGGTGCAGCGCAGTGCTCCGTCCCAATTATAGGTGAAGAAAGTGTCCTTTCTCCATGGGGTGACACGGGCTGGAACAGGAACCTGATGGGGCAAGGCCGGCTGCATCCGGGACAGGCACCTCGATGGTCGGTGGGCAATGCCCACTACTGCCCCCTCCGCTTGTCGCAGCAACCCTCCCTGCCAGGACTGGTTTGGTAACGCTCACCCATCCCAAGGGGCTAGGCTCCCTGCCCGCAGCCCACCTTACTATGGCTTCGCTGTTCCTCCAGAGAATATGCCAGAAGAAAGGGCATCGGACTCAGGTTGGCCCTTGGAAAGGTTGCCAAACCACGTGAAGGGAGACCCGGCGTTTGCCCCTGCCCACCTGCCTGTCGCTAGCCCCTAACAGGGGACTCACCGCGTTTCGGACCGACAGGAAATTATTGAGCAACAGCAGATTTGTCCACCACGCCTGCCGGCAGTTATCCAGGTGGAACTTGGGCACGTCCCAGACAGGTCCCCAGGGAACAAGAGAGAACAAGCCAACCAACAGGCACACGGAATACAGGTGGAGAGGCTGCAACCTGGCAGGGAGAGCCGGGGGAGAGAAGGTGACTCTCCACAGTGGTTCCATTCGGTCCCCTGGGCGAGTGAGCGAGAGAGATGCTCCAAACCAGGTTGTACTGGGTGGGCGACCAGCTCCCTGGCCACACCGCAAACACTCCCACATTCCTGGGTAAAAAATCATGAGCCGCCAACCCTGAGCCAGCTCCGGTGCTGTGGATGCAAAAATACTATTAGTCATTGAGCAAGTGGAGCATGTTGGCCACTGTGCTAGGAGCTTCTCAGATACTTCTAACCCTCGGAACACTCCTTCAGGGAAATACTACGTGCATTTTACTGGTGGGGAAATTAGAGCTCTAAGTGTGGGCGATTTGTCCAAGGTGGCCCAGCCATTACCGCAGTGCTGAGATCAGACATTGGTTCCTGTTCTTTATTTCTCCCTCCCTCCCTTCATACCCTACCTCGTCCCAAGCAGGACCTGAAGTAGCTACAAAGATGATGGGAAAAAAGGCACAGGTGTCTTTTAGAAACAGAATTGGAGCCGCACCTGCCACCTAGTGTACACATTCTAGCAGCCACGTTTGTCACCCTGGGAGCGAGTCCCGCACGGGGCTCCCTGCGTGGCGGGGACCCTGCTTCTCCCTCTGCCTGCCGCTCCCCCTGCTTGTGCTCGCTCTCTGTCTGTCCAATAAATAAATAAAATCGTAAAAAAAAAAAAAAGAAAGAAAGAAACAGCTACAATGAATTTTAATACTGTACCTTATAGAGCTCAATGTATCCAAAATATTATTTCAATAGGTAATCAATCTAAAAAGTTAGTGAGCTGATTAACATCCTTTCTTCTTTGACTACATCTTTCGAATCCGGTGTGTACATTTACTACTCGCCCACACGTCCGTGGGCCACCTGTCGGGTGGCTACCTATGGGACCTCACTGGCCTCGAGTTCAGAAGTGAGGTTGTAGCGGGGAGAGGGACACGGTCCTGGCATGGATTCTGGGTGAGCTAGGACCCCGGCCGTCTTTTAAAAGAACACATTTAGAAATTCAGAGCAGAACACATGGCCCAGCAGTGTCTCTGAACGTTTCAGTGGGGGCACCAGGGTGCGGGGTGGGCTGTGACAGATGGGAAGGGTAGGACTGCGGGGGGGGCGGGGACAGCACCCAGCCTCTGGTCTGCGCGGGCCCCGGGCCTGTTGGCCTCCCGTCCTCCCCACGATGATAGCATCCTTCCTAGCATGCGTCTGGTAGGCTGGAGGGCTGTGGGCACACAGGCAGCAGGTGGGAATTGCAGATCACAGTCAGACAGAAAGGGCTGCCGATGGTGCCAAGACGTGTCTCCCCCGATCGGCTCAGACAACAGCCATGGAGCCCTCCCCGGGCCTGGGCCCTGCCACATTAGCCATCTGACCAGGCTGCCCTGCAGCTGCTCCCACAGGCCTCCCAAGCCTCCCTTCCCACCATCTGTCACCTCCCCGGGGAGAGTAAGTCAACCCCCTGCTCCCCTCAGAACCACAGTTCAGGTCAGATGCCCTCAGAAGGGAGCAGGGTCCGGGCATCGTCCTCCCCAGCGCAGCCTCTGAGTTGGGGCCCGCGGGGGCGAGGCGGAGGCTGCTGGGGTGGGTCTCACCTTGAGGAGCAAAGCTACAGAAATGGGCGTTCTAGTTTTATCTAAATTTTCATACTGAGAACATCATATCACTTCCCTCTTCCCTCTTCTATGGAAAAGGGGGAATAATAATTCCTTATTTTAAGGAGGCTCATGATTCCTGCCTCCTGAGATTTTTTGAGAACCAAATGAGATCAGTAAGAAAACAGTGGGAAACATCGAAAGCATCAGGTAAATGTAAATGCTCTTCATTTTTGTCCAAGCTTCTGGAAGATTTAAAGTGAAGGTTTTCAAAGATTAAAAAGTACAACTTCGGCTGTTGTAAGAGGTGTGAGAAGCAGGCATTCTCATACCTGGTGGGCGGGAAGGTAAATCGGAAAACGTCCATCAAAATGTTAGATGCACCAAACTACCAATTCTACTTGTAGGAATTTACCCACAAACATGTTCACAACAGTGCACAAAAATGTATAGACACTGTATTATTGTCTAGGATAGCAAAAACTTGGAATTACCACCATGCCCATTAATGGGGACAGGTTAAACTCCTAATAGTCCACCCACACATCACCATCCCAGGCAACCTTTGAAGTCAGTGAAGTCCTTTCATGCAGAGAGAGAGAGACATGCCAACATTAATCATTAAGTGCAAAAAAGCTACATGCAAAATAGTGCGGCATATAGTATAAACCTATTCATGAGGGAAAAAAAATCCTAATGCATATAAATACACGGAAAGTATCTGCAAGAATTCACAAGAAACCGTTAGCAAAGGTGTCCTGTGGGGAGTGAGACTGGAATGGGTACCCTTACTTTTAGTGTATAGCCTTCTGTTACAGTTAGACATTTTTTTATTATGTTATGTTAATCACCATACATTACATCATTAGTTTTACAGTTAGACATTTTTACCAGTAATTTTTTTACCTATTAAAAAACCCTCCTGATTTTTAAAATGTGGCTCCTGGTTGGAATAATCACAGTTTTAAGGGTCTGGAACATCTACTCCCCTTGTTTCTCATTACGTAATCTTTGTTCTGATTGACCCCTGGAAGCTGGGTTTTTGCATTTTCTTAAAGCCACGATAGCTCCCAGCTGTCGCCCAACTCTTGCCCTTGTCCTCTTGCTGTCTATTCTCAGAGTGATTCTTGGAAAATGTAAATCTGACCGTGCCACTCCCCTCCGGGAATCCCCCAAAGCCTTCTGGTCTCCAAAGAAAATAGAAAGTCCTCAAGGCCGCTAACAGGTCCTGTATGCTCCGGGCCATGGAGCTCCACTCCAGGCCCACCTCTCTGAACTCACTCCCTTCTGTTCTCCAAGTTAACCGCTCCCTCCACTCCAGCAGGCTCTCTGCGGTCTTCCAAACACACCAACAGTGTCCCCTTCTCTGCACCCACTCCCCACGTAGGCCATTCTTCCCTCACAGCATTCTCTTTGCTTAGAACCTTCTTTTATTTCCTTTGACAAATGTCATCTCCCCTGACTACCCTTCCAGAAGAAGACCGCATGGTGCCTCAGTCTTCCAATTAACACTTGGTGACACTTACCATCACTGACCTGTTAGAAATGTATTTGCATGTTGCAGCTTAATGTTGCATATTTATTTGTTGATTGTCTATTTCTATTCACTAGAACATAACCCCCAGGCCAGAAGGCATTTGCATGGTGATTAAGTGCTGAGTCCCCAGAGCTTACAACAGTGTCTGGCACACAGGGGTCCCTCAACAAATACAGAAGAGTGAGTGAACAAATGATCTTACTTCCAGTCCTCTTGGAAGTAAGGAGGCAAGCAATCAATTATAATTGAGTAATAACAGTGGGTTTTGCCAACAAGAATGAGAACATCAAAGTGGCTAGGAGTATGGCTGCTTTCTCACTGGGTTTACCTTAGAGAGTGAGTTCAAACTCGATTGGTGATGCTTCCTCTGATTTTTCAACAAAGTTTTGTCCCACTGTAGACTCTCTCTTCCTGGCTTCAATCTGCCACTTTCCCAGAGCTCCCTATCTCAAGAACATTACCACCATCCACCATGTCGTTCAGGCTGGAAAATTTGAGTGTCCTTGATTTGCCCTCTCTCCATTCCCAATGCCAATCACCAGTCCAAATTTGCTGTCCTGCCCAGATATTGCAATAATTTACTCATGGGATCCTCGCAGCCATCTTGCCCCATAAGGACACACACACACACACACACACACACACACACACACACTCTTCCTGCCCCAACTACTGCTTTATCTTCCCGCTAAAACACTTCCCGCTCTTCAGTCCCCCACTCTAGGACTTTTCTTCTGAAGCAGGTTTCCCAGGCAGGACCCACCAAGCCAGGGGATCCCACGCCCCACCCCCTAACAACCCATCAGCATCTCTCATTAACACCAGTCCCTCTACAGAAGACCACAGGGTAGAATAGGCTAACCCCAGTGCCAAGTTACCCAGAAGATATTGAAGGGATAAGCACTCTGTCAAGTGGGCAGGACAAGGGCTAGATTTAATAGTGTTTGGAAGAAACCACGAAGGTCATGGTGAAAAGACATCAGTAGAGGTCTATTTCCTGGCTCAGACTCATTCTTAACCTATTTACCGGAAAAGTTACAAGGTGTAAGCAGCAACAACAGTTCATAATGGCAGCTTGAGCTTACTACGTGTCACACACGTTTCTACTCTTAGCACATGTTCTCTCGTTTCATCCTCACAAGAGTCCAGTGGCGTGAGTGCCACTATTCTTCCCATTTCTGAGATGAGAAAACTCAAGCGCAGAAAGGTTGAGACACCTCCTCGGGGTCACGCAGCTGGCAGAGGATTGAGACAGAACGCAAGCCCAGGCACACCAACTACAGTCAGATCTTACGCACTCCATTTTACTAGCCCAGAAGACTGGGTCAGGACCCTCCTTCCTGTTCCATGACAACGACGTGTGACAAGAGAGGCATGGGCCCTAAGCAATGAGAGCTGGCTCCCGCTCAGCCAGCAACAAGCCATGGTTTAGAGAAGGTCCAAAAGGAACGTTGGGCTACGTGAGTTGAAATTTCCTCTTCTGCCTAAGCAGAGCGTGGGTCTCATTCCCTCACAACCTGTCTGCCCTCCCGCTGACCCCAAACTCCGTCCCAGAACCGTATCCCCCCTGCCCCAACCATCCACACGTTCGTAACAAGGACCACGTCCTCCCCGCCTCCCTCTGAGCAGAAGCACCATTGTCTCAAGCATCACCTGCCCCTCTCCCTGTTATATCTTATTTTATTTTTATCATTACCCTTAGTACTCTGAGTTACAGGACCCAATTACTACCAATTTATAGAAGCCACGCACCTTCTCCCATTGGATACACATTCCAGGGAAACCTGACAGTACATTTCTTGCAATCTGCTGCCCATCAGCTGAGGAATAAGGATGTTTTTGCTGGTTTAATATAGTTCAAATTCTATTAGGATAAATGCCACAAAAATTGGTATCTTCTACTGGCAAAAGCCATTAAGCCAGCAAAAATCAACTTTATGAAGAAAACCATGTCTCTCGGTTTATTTTTCTTTGAAAATTATTTCAAAAGAGTAATAAATGATTACACAGCAATAATGAATTAAGAGATGAGACAAACAGACCTACCTTGTAAGGCGGCTGAGGACGTATCTGAGTATGACGCTGAGGGTTGTTCCTTTGTCTGAATTCTGATGTATCTTTAAAAACGACCTTGCACTTAACCAGCCACTGAGAGAGAGAGAAGATGAGTCACAGGAATTACTGATCATGATACACTTCATCGGATGATTAACGTGGTTGTCTCTATCAGGGTACAGTAAGTGATACTGTAGGAACAAGATTATCTCCAACACCAAAGCAATAATAGTTTTCTTTCTTGCTTATGCTGCGTGCCCACGGCCAGTCACCTCGAGCTCAGCATCTTCCCCACCAGGAGACCCAGGCTGAGGTTGCAGCCACTCTCTGAAGGAGCACCAGCAATCCTGGCGGAGAACAAAGCGTGTTGGAGGGCTTCAAACCAACAATTAAATGCTCTAGCCCAGAAGTGACATGTTTAAAGCTCTTAGCATACTGGCAACACCAGGTACCCCTCATTGGCCAGACCTAGTTCCCACCCAACCGCCACGGGGCCAGGAAGTAGACTCTTACCAAGGGCCTGGAGGGAAGAGAGCCAGAAATATTTGGTGAACAACTTTATGAGCTACCACATTAGCCTTTTGAAATAATAACATCCAAAGCCTTCCACGTTTATGGTACCACCTCGTTTTCAAAGTACTCTCGCTGACGGTGTTGCTTTTGCTTCTAGAGCAATACCAAACTCCTTTGCAATAAATGTTTGTTGAGCGAGTGATTGGTAAAAGGGAAGATGTTACTATCCCTGCTTACCTAATAGGGATACTGAAGCGCAAGGACTCAGTGGGTTGCCCAAGATTCTCCACCAACATATCCTGATGACAAATTTGTTACCCGGAATGCTCAGCTAAAGAAACAGGCTAGTCTCTGAGTTCTAACCTGATGATAAGCAAGTTTGGGAGGGAGTTTCCTGACCTTTTGACCTGGATGCCAATGATCCTTGTGGGTGTTTCCCTAAGGAACAAATGCATTTCCTATTGCAAAAGAAGGCTGTGTGTGTGTTGGAAGGGATCAGGGAGGGTTAGAGAACGTCTTTGTTCTCTGCCAGCACGATTTTCTTTTGAAACGCAGCAAGTTGGAGTCACTAGAATAGGAACACAATTGATAGAGACGTGTAGAAAGGCGCGGAGATGTGGAAGTGAGACAGCCAATTCCAATTCCGGCCTCCTCTTCATTTCAGGAAAGGATGAATCGGGGTCTGTCTCTGTGTGCGGGCGTGCACCAGCCCGCCGTTCAGTTGGTCTGGAGGACAAAGAGAAAGGTGGCAGAGAAAACAGGCCTTGAGCAGGAGAAGTTGCTGTCGGAGGCTGGGAAGACCCAGAGACCTGCCCCCACGGGGGAAGAGTGCAATCCTGCCGTAGAGTTGTGCGGAGTCAGCCGGAGAGGTAGAAAGGGATCCCCGACCGTCCCCAGCGATAGTCAGGGGTCTTTGGCTTTACTATGTAAAATATGAGTGACACGGTGGGTAAGACAGGCTTTGGGCCCGAAACAAACATAATGTTTCAGTTCTAATTCTAACTTTCCTAGCTGGGGGGCGGAGACTGAGGCAAGTTATTTCATCTCTGCAACTTTCCCAGCTATAAAAACGGGCATGATATTCGTTCTAACTTCCTGGGTTTATTGTATATGGAATAAAAGATTGTAGGCTCTTAGCACGACGGCGATACTAGGCATCCCTTAGTAATATTTCCATTGTCCAAATGAAAATTTTATTTAAGAGAATATGTGCACTTTCTTTTCTTTTTTAAGTTTATTTATTTAAGTCCTTTCTACTCCCCATGTGGGGCTCGAACCGACGACCCCAAGGTCAAGAGTCGACTGCTCTTCCGACCAAGCCACCCTGGTGCCCCAATGTGCACTTTCTAAAGTAAACAAAATGAATGCTGGAGGGGAAGAAAACAGTTACTGAGACAGGCAAAGAGAAATAGAAGCAAACAGGGATAAAGAGAAAAGAGACAGATGTCTTGGTCTCTTAGGCCAGGTCAGGAGCTGCTCGCTTCCACTCTGCCGTCTCAGCTCCTTATGCCGAGGCTCGCGCAGTGGTCCACGGACTCTAGCAGGGGGCAACGGCACCCCGAGGATGCTGTGATTCAGTGGGCCTGGGAATCTGCATTTCTAACAACCTTCCAGACGAGGCCAGTACAACTGCATTGGGACTAGACTCTGAGAACCACTGATAAGAGGCCCGGCACTCCCCAGGCCCCAGAGCGAGCCTGGGGTCAGATATGCAGCCTTTACTATAAAGGGACGCCTATTTGTCGTTTTCTTGGACATCTGAAATTTCATAGCCTTGGCCTGTGTTGTGGGTATCTCAGGACTGACCCGGTGGTGTCCCTATTGTCTCGGAGATTCGCACCGATAGTCCAGGCATGACCAGTGGCTCTTCAGGCCTTCATTCTTCCCTCCTGGTGGCAATCCTCCAGCCTGAGTTTTGGCTCTGGTTCCAGCATCCCGATCTGGCCTTGCCAGCTTCCCTCCCACGGTTTGGAGCTCTGCCAATCAGCCCCATCCAGCATTTGGTGTCTTTTTTTTTCTTTTGCCTTGTTCTTACTAGTCCTCTTGCAGGGAACAGAGTTCTGGACTTTGAATGCTGTCCCCTGGGCAGACCTCCCCACCCACCAGGGGCCGGCCCAGGTCCCCCGCAGCTGGGCTTTGCCTGCCTTGGTTAGGCCCAGCTGTGCCCTCTTGGAAAGTCTGGTACCTACTGGTTCCCATATCACTGCAGATGGTGGCCTCTGACCCTCGCCTGTCTGTTTGACAGTCACCCTGACCACCTCCTACCATGAGCTCCTCCCTGGCGACCAGGTCTCAGCTCATTCTGTACCCTACTTTCTCTGCATTCCCTCAAGAAACTATCACACCAGAGGTTTGAGCTAAAACAATTAAGAAACCATTTCAAAAAAAAAAAAAAAGAAAGAAAGAAATCATTTCAACAACTACTTATTGAGCAACACTATACTTTTGGCATTGTTTTTGGCAGGACAGCAGGACACAAAACAGAAGAAAGTCCTGCCTTATATTCCAGTGGAGAGACACGGGCAATAAATACAGAAATAATAAGTAAGTGGCATCTCTAGGTATGTTAGATAAAGAGAAAAGATAAATTAGGAAAAAGGAAGTTAAGAGCGCCGGTGGGTCCATTTTAAACAGGGGGCACGAGCATGGTGCGGGGGGAAGGCAGCATTTGAGGAAGCGCCTGAAGGAGGGGGCTAGCCGCAGCGGCTCAGGGAAGTAAGTGCTGCAGGCATGATGGGCATCCTCAGCCTCCTGTGGCTTCTGTTTGCGAGCTGGTTCTCTCCTAATCTGGTGGGTCAGTGGTTCGTACGCTTTGGCATGTCATAGACTTTAAAATGAAAAAAAACTAGGAGGCACTCATCAGAGCTTTCTCCCTTGTCTGGCCAACAACAATCTGAGCATCCATCCCCATGTCGCTCCTCTTTGGTCATTCCCAGCATGTAATGTAGACGTGTTCTCGGATCCCCTCTCTTGACTGGGACCTCTCCTGATCCCCAGCCACCGTGCAGCTCCCCCAGCCACAGTCAGCCCCTCCATACCCTGCTATCCGTGCAGGCCCCCCACCCACAGTCAGTCAGGGTCCCAGGATCAAGCCCAGCATCGGGGTCCCTGCTCAGTGGGGCAGCCTGCTTCTCCCTCTCCTGCTCCCCCTGCTTGTGTTCCTGCTCTCACTATCTCTCTCTCTGTCAAATAAATAAATAAAATCTTTTTAAAAAATATAATAAAAAAATAAAATAAGATATCAGATGATATCGCTTTTCAAATGAAAGCTATTCAACCACTTCCTGTTCCACAGAGACAGAAGTCCAAAGTCCTGAGTCTTGCTACAAGGTCCTCTGTGGTCTGGCCCTGCGTGGCTCACTCTCTTTCCTCTCCTCCCTCTCTCCCCACCTTCACTATGCTTCAGCCTTCTTTCTGCTCCTTTATCGGGGCTCTCTCTCTCTCTCTCTCCCCTTAGCTCATCTGCACCAGTGGCAGTTTGCCTGAAGCTTTTCCATCCTGGATTTTTCCCATGGCCGGCTCCTTCTTGCCGCTCAGATCCAACAGCAGCCCCTCAACAGATGAGCCTTCTCTGACGACTCTAAACAGGTACCCACTCGCTCTCACAAACCACTGTTCTATTCTTTCCTAGTATTTATTACTACCACATTTTTTCTTGTTTGTTTGCTTATTGCTGGACAAACACACACACACACACACACAGTCTTGGGACCACAAGAAGTTCTCCTTTGTTTTATCCATGGTTGTATCCTCAGGGCCTAGAACAATGCCCAGCAAACAGGAATTCAGTAGATGATGGTTGGATGGATGAATGCCTAGCATTTGATGGAAGCAAGTGCCGTCTACTGTCACCATCTCTCTGTGAAGGAAGAGACATTTAACCCCAAAGAGGTAGAGGCAGGTCCGCACGGTGACAGAGAACACGGGCTCCAGAGTCAGCCTGCCCGGGTTTGGGTAGTAGGTCAGCGCCAGGACTATCTCCCTCAGTTACCTTTAAAGTAGAGATTTCGTAGTCCATCCATACAATGGAATCTTACTCGGTCATAAAAAGGAATGAAGTACTGAATTGTGCCACAAAGTGCATGAGCCTCAGAAACATCACGCTAAGTGAAAGAAACAGACACAAAAAGGCCAGACGCTCTGTGGCCCATTTATACGAAATACCTAGAAGAGGTAAATCCACAGATTCAGAGAGCAGATTTCTAGGAACTGGGGGGTGGGGGAGTGGGGAAGATCCGCTTAATGGGTACGAGATCTCCTCTGGGGATGCTGAACATGTTTTGGAACTAGTTAGAAGTGGTGGTTGCACAATCCTGGAAATGTACTAAATGCCACTGAATTGTTCACTCGAGGGGCTTAATTTTATGATACGTTGTGAATTTCACCCTAGCAACAAAAAAGGAAGAAAATGGGGATGTTGTGGTCCCCTGTTAGGGGGACATCGCTGGGATTAAGTGAGGTAATGCTGCAGCACTTAACACAGTGCCTGACATGTATCACACAATTAAGAAAATGTACCTCTTAGTAGTTCATTTAAATAGAGAAAGCTTTCTGAAATGTCACACCATTTTCAGATTTGTTCACATTTCACTCTAGTGAGAACCGGCAACTTTATCACAGATTTGCATCAGTCCATGGGCCAGAATTTGAGAACCACTGAAATAAACAACTTTGATTCAGATAAAATCACCTTTTGTAAAAAAAAAAAAAAATTGGAGGGGCGCCTGGGTGGCTCAGTCGATTGAGCGTCTGCCTTCGGCTCAGGTCATGCTCTTGGGGTCCTGCGATCGAGCCCCACGTGGGGCTCCCTGCTCGGCGGGGAGCCTGCTTCTCCCTCTGCCCCTCCCCCCTGCTCATGCTCTTTCTCACTCTCTAGCTCACGCTTTCTCTCTCGAATAAATTAATAAGATCTTAAAAAAAATTTTAGAGAGCCATCCTACCTCACTTAACAAACTGAAGATACAGAAGAGAGGAGCTGATGACAACAGTGCTATCTATAGTAGGACAGAAGCAAAGGTCGGGGCGGGTAAATCAGTGTGAGCCATTCAGTGTTTCTCACTGGAGCGATGACGGCATCACACACACGCACACAGCCCCAGACAAACATGTGCAAACAGCGGAGAAAACACCATATTACCTGACCAGGAAGAATGTGTCAACCCCAAGATAGAACGGGCCGCTCCGAGAACAAAGGTACAGTGGGTTTTTAGGCACTCTGGTTTTCCACTCGAGCGCGTTATCTGCAACAAACGTGAAAACCGTGTCTTTTTGTTTCCCAGCAGAAAGTCCTGTGATTTAGGTTTCCAGAACAAGCAAGAGGAACCGCCTTCAACTTTCATAGCTTCAAGAGGATGTCGTGCAGCCCCACAACTTGGGAGGAGAAGGTAGATCGGCTTAAGAAATGGTGACAAAGGCACCTGATAGTGCCTACCAGGGACCCGTAACCAAGGCTTTGAGCCGCTTCCTACCCTCCCTGTGCCCACAGCTCAGGGGCTCGGCAGCGTCACCCGGCCGCCACGGGCTGGTGCAGATCGCCGGGGGGCTTCTCCAAACCCCCCCAGTCCAGCCCCCCCCTCAACTCCGCCCCACGGGCTGGCCCCGCTTACAAAGAGCGGCTCCTTCCAGCGGTGCTTCGGGGGCGAGGCCACAGGCAGAAGGCCGAGAAACGCTCATTTAACACCAGTGCACGATATTTATCTACGCTTGACTATTTTTCCAGAAGGAAACATTAGTTTCTGGATTCATTCATCATTACCAGGAGGAATCCAGCTCTTTGGACAAGGAATATGCCACCCTCAGGTATCACTGTTCACCTGTTCACAGGGGCCTGATTCACACCCGGGAGGACGTAAAGCGACTGCTGGGCACTGGCCTGGGGAAGTCACTTGTGAGAGGTCATGGCTGTCTCTCTGAAACAGAAGGAAGGCTGCTCTTGGGGAAGGCTGCAGCCCCAACAGGCTCCCCTCACGGGAAAGCTCTCTTCCTCAACTGCTCATAAGGACTCATCGGTTCTCCTCACCCAAAGACAGCCATGCAGTCATCTGACTGGTGTGCCCCGACATGATCCAGAGGAGACTCAGAACCCGGATGCCGTTCAGCACAGAGCACGGGCTCCCTGGAGTCTCTGTTGTCCAGACGGCCGGCACATTCTTCTGCCAAGAAAAGCATGTCAGAGCATGCTCCACGGCTCCTAAAAATCCTGGACAAGAGCGCAGGTGTTACCGTCCACCCTGAAAGCCAGATCAATCCACACGCTGCCCCACAAACGAGTCAAAACACACACACCGTGGGTGATCTCGGTTGTCACACAGACACTCCTTTGCTGTGACCCTGGACTGCTCAACCCAGTTCTCCACGGTCCCCTCTTGATCTATCTGTGCACCTTCGGATGGGGTCTCCCTCCGCTGTAAACCTTGACTTGCCCTAACATGCGTGCTCTGAGGTCGGTGCCCAGAATACACTGCCTGCCCAAGCTCAGGCCCCAGGGATGCCAACCCCTGACCCCAGTCCTGTTTTACAAAGTTGGGGGGGGGTCTTAGACATCATTCAGAAACCACATGCTCCATAAAGCCAGCATTCCACTTGGAATGGCATTCCTTCTGTCCTCCCAAGACTGAACTACTTGCAAACCACATCCTTAGCTGTCAAGTACAGGGATGAAAACAGAGGGGCGCGTAGCCCAGCAGTTAAGGAGGCTGGCCCTCTAGGTAGATGCTCCTGGCTCTGAACCTGGCTGTCCTTTGTTAGATGCTCTGCAACCTCTGGCAAGTGAGTTAACCTCTCTGTGCCTATGTTTCCACATCTACGAGATGGGAATCAAAGCAGATCTTACGATCTTAGGATTCGCATGAAGAACCAATGAGATGACATAACAGCTGATCTACTCACTCGTTAAGCCCTATAGCTTTAATCCCTTCCACTTAACTTATTCCTTCTAATTTCTAAAAAATTTTAATTGGACTCACTTAGATTAATTCCAGAGAGCTGGAATTGTGAACCGGGAACCTCCAAAGGAAGGCTCAAGCCGCTCCAAGGGACTCATACTTTCTCTTGGATGTGGCTTGGCGCTTCCACATTGCAGGTGCAAGGTTGCAGAACTGAGACCTATTTACAAATGAGATCTGGCTTATAACCAGGTGCTGGAACTCTAACTCAGTTTCTTAAATGGGAGAATGTAATTGCCAAACTTTTTGAGTCTCTAGCTGTAAATAGGAGTTTTTCCCTCGGAGTCACTCTCCGATGTTCCTGCCTGAAGGCACGGAGCTCACCCCGCCAGAGGGATTTTCATTCACCAGCACTTGGCATGGCACAATCAGCCGTGTCCTATGTCCTGAGTCCCGGCCCCCCTCGGCTCCCGAGAAGCCACGTGCCACTGTGGAGAGATATGGCCCCGGGCTCTGCCCAGTTTCACCCACTCTTCCGCCTCTCAGGACCTCTTCCCTCACTTTTAAACTGAGCAGGCTTCTTGGCAGGGCTCTTGCGAGTCTTTGAGCACATTTGTCAAACATCTGGCCTGACGCCTACCTTGGCAAGCGAGTACTGAATACATTTTGCTACCATTTGATTTTTTTTTCCAGCTAAATTCTGCTTGTGGGTGAACTTAACTAGTAGCAGCTTATAACACTGTCTGAAAATAACTGGTCTTTGGGGAGGACAGCCTCTCTGAGCCCCTTGTACTCAATTGTACATGGAAAGGAGAAGCCGAAGGGGCATGGGGAGGATCGGTTGAAATGACGCATGTAGTCAGTGGTCCTCAAAGCGGGGGTCCCCAGTCCAGCAGCTTCAGCATCACCCGGGAACCTGTTAGAAAGGCACAGTCCCAGGCCCCATGCCAGACCTACCCCCTCAGAATCTTTGAGGGTCAGGACCAGCAACCTGGGCTGTGACAAGCCCTCCAGGTGCTTCTGAGGCTCCCGAAGTTGGAGAACCACAGGGTGTGACGGTGTTTTGGAAAACTTTGCGGCCCCTTTGGATTTTCTCAGTGATTATTACTGTGAGCTCACTTCAAGTGACCAAACACAGATTAAGAGCCCTGACTTCCAGAGGCTGAAATCCACAGCTATTTAGTTCATGGAAACTTCCTCAAACATGCACTCGTATTTTTCTCATCTAAGTAGGAAAGGACAGGCTCATGTAACAGGAAACCGCTCTGAGCGAATGCAATGATTATTTGGAGGATAAAGAACCAGGAATCTGAAATACCCAATTTGGCTCTAAACTTCTAGAAGACACGGTAGTCTTAAGTTGATTTGACTCGCTGGTGAGTGGAAAAGTGGAAAGGAAAAAAGATGCTGACCCTGGGGCTCTCTCCATGTCGATTTTTATTTCCAACCACTCAGGATGTGATATTTTACTGATGCTATTAAATACAAAAAAATTGCTACAGCAACAGAACATGGAACCCCCCCACCCCATACACCTTTCTGAAGCCACACTTAAGTGTAGCTGCTGAAAAAGCTAACATAACCTTCGTATCCTGATCATAGAGAGTCTTATTTTGGGCTAAAACCCTAATGTTTCAGTGGCTGATTGCTGACTCCCTACCAGGTGTGTCTGCCTAAAATCCTGCGATCTGGCCTTAAAATGCCAAGCTCTGAAGCTCAGCCTTCCAACTAATAATAGGCAAAGGTAAATTTGGGGACTGCAGGCTCACCCTCCGTCTGATAACTAGAAGCATGCGGCAGGTGCCTGGAACCCAGCTGACCTCAGCAAGGTCAGTGTTAGCGAGAGGGGTTGACCAATTAAAGCCGCTCCCCTTTCCCGCTTCTGGCTTAAGGGAAGAGAATGAGGAAAAGAGCAACGAATCAGGAGGAGGACAGTTCACATTATCTCGTTTAATTCCCTCAACAAATCCCATTGTATGCCCCCATTTTACGCAGGTAGAGACTGAGTTTCCTAGAGGTCAGACAACCTGACCAAGGGCAGAGTTAGAAACCAAGGCAGGTCTAACCAGGGATCTCTAAGCATGGGCTCTTTCAGCCATGCCCATGGAACCTTCTCTGTGGCAGCCGGGCAGCCGAGTTCTTGAACCACATCACATGAGGAGACACTGATGGGCTCTGAGATTTGGGGGAGCCCATCATAACTGGTCCCCAGTATCTGATGTGGAGGAATAGAAACAAGAGACCAAGTCGAAGGGCCAAACGAGGGCCTGTGAGTAGAAATTACAGAGCAGCAGGGACTGACTCCGCACAGGAGCTGAACAACGAACGCGTCCCACGACGATGACCATGGGTGCAGAGGGACCGCCTTCTGGCTTGGGAAGGAGGGCGAGTGTTCTCAGCTCTTCTGTTCCATCATCCTGACACAAACACGCTTTGTGTTGCTTTCCTTGCCGTTGGGAGTTTGTGGTGGTGGTACCTTTGTTTTTGGTTTTGCCTGAAGATCCCAAACAGGATCGGATAAAATCATCACTGTGCCCTCCACAGGGGACATACTCCCCAAAGCTACTTGATCACATACTCATAATCTTTCGGCCCATTCATTGAAATTGTGTCTTATTTTTTATCCCCTTAGTTGGAAGAAGGAAAGGCCAATTCTGTGCCCCTGCAGGGGCTCTGCTGAACATGATTCCCCACGTCCTAAAGGTGTTTGCACGAGGATACTATTCTTGTTTCAGAGTGTGTGTGTGTGGGGAGGGGGGGTCTTTGCCTTGCCATATGGGCAGGGAGAAATAAAGGAAGTGCTCTTGACTTGTCCCTGAAACACAACCCAAGGTGACCAACCGCTCACGGCCGTCCAGCTCTCCCTTCACTAAGTGGGGTATCTCGCTCTGGCTCAGCTACCCTCCGCCCGCCTTTAGCCAGTTGCGCACTTACCCCCTGGCTTCGATTTCTACGTAAATCCTTTACCTTAGTGATGCCAGAGGGGTTCTGTGAGTCATCTGCGTAGTTGCGACACTGAAAATAGACACTGGGATCATGGAATTGTTCTCAAAAGGATTACTCCAGTGAAAGCCAAGCTCTGCTCTGACCTAGTCGTTGGGTAGCACAAAGACACACTGGATAATTGTCCCCGAGAAAGAAAGCAGCATTTCCAGCGGCCTTGCCTTAACACTCTGATAGCAAACAAAGACCGCATTGTAAAGAGCAGAGACCCAACCTCCACGCTGGCATCTAGAAGCCGTGGGGCATTCACCAGATTCCGGCACCGTAGGGTTTATTTTCCAACTGCGACTCATCTGAGTCACCTCTCATGAGTGGTGTTAGTTTCTTAAAATGCTTACTTTTTCCTCTGCTTGGGGTTCCTGATAGTGAGAGATGGGCCGGGCAACCAGCTCTGCCTCTCGGTTCAGTCCTCTGTGTCTCTCTCAAAGGCAGACTCCTGTCAGGCGCCGGAGGGGCGGGTGGCGCCCTGTCGTCAGACCCCCTCCCCCTGAATGCCACGTAGACAGTCCCGGCCAGGGGCAGGAAGACGCCCAGCAAGGTGAGGCACCTGCAGGGAGAAGACAGGTGTGACCAAGCCTCACCTCACACCAATGCCACGGGAACATGAGAGAAACGAGCCCGGTGAAAAA
The DNA here is from genome assembly GCF_964656455.1 of Halichoerus grypus. Lineage (NCBI taxonomy): Eukaryota > Metazoa > Chordata > Mammalia > Carnivora > Phocidae > Halichoerus > Halichoerus grypus. The sequence continues at coordinate 16,525,773 of NC_135724.1, forward strand.
CAAACCACTCCAGCCCCCGACTAAAACACAGATAAATATCTAACAGTTTTAAGGGGTGGGAGTGGCGTTCTAGAATAAATAATGAAAGAAATGATAAAAGCAAAGATGAATGGATTTCACTAAATTCCTTATTATAATTGTAAAAAATAAATAAATAAATAAACAGAAGCAACCCAAACACTGAGGAAGATACTTGCGGCTGATATGACTAAGGATTCCTATCTTTCACCTGAACTATACAGTTTCAAAATGAATAAGAACCCAACTCACACACATGCACAGAAACAGGAGTGAAAAGTAGGAATAGCAGCTAAACTTGGGGGAAAGAACTCCTTGTTACCAATTTTTTAAAATGTTCATTAAACCAATTTATTTAATCGATCAAATGGGTACTAGTTTTTATAAAGGTAGCCTTTGACGCGAGTGACGGGGTGGTGGTAAAGACATGGACGTGTCCCAGGAGGGGCAGTTATATAAGTGAGGTTTTCAGGAAAGCCTCTCACCAATTATTCCAGCTACAGACCAGCAATTCTATTAGCTTGTCCGGAGGACCAATGCATGATGCAAACAAAAAGGAACAGGCAGGATTGCTGAGGTGTTTGTGGGAGAAGCCATGCCTCAAATAAAAGAAATTAATCTTCAGAGGTCACATGACAGGAACAGGACTATTTTGGGACAGGATACATTTCTCAGTGACTCTGAAACTCAATCCCATGTGGGTGTGGTCAGCCTTCCTCTTGAACATTTCCGAATTTTCTCGTTTAAGGTACACGGTGATCTCCCATGGAACGCTGGCCAGACATCACTCAGGAATGAAAATTAATTGACTATGCGTCGTTGGTGAGTGGAAGTTGATAACATAGCCCCGACATACACATCCCAACCAGATACCCCAGATGCCCATACTCACAGACACATGGCAACAAAGGTGTCGAAGGGGAACATTCCAGTAGCGCATCTAGCCACAACCACGCCAGATGAGAAGGAAGAATTTATTGTAAAGAGAGAAAGAGAAGGGGCCAAAAATGAAGTATTTCTGAATCTTAAAATATCTACCAAGGGAAAAAAAGAGAGATTGTATTAATAATACTTTATTTTGCAATAAATAAACTTTTCCAAGAGCTTTCATATCTATTATTTCAAAACAAAACTTTGACATTAAACAGGGCAGCTGGCTTTTCACATATCTGATGGGGAAAATAAGGCACGAAGATGCTGAGATTCACAGGAGGAGGAACTCAGCCCAGCGCGATGTGGACCGTGCTCTCCAGAATCTGTAGCCCGCCCAGACTCTCGAATCCTCTCCCAGCACAGCACTGGGAAGGACAATCCTAAAAGGTGCCATGGCCAGCTCAAATCTGTTTGCAAACAGGTTCCCACAGGAGAGAGATAAATGCAATATGAAATGAAAAAATACGGTGGAAGCCCACAGGCTGGGGAAAGGTGCAGTTTAAAATGGAAACTCAGAAGCACCAACTCAGGGCACAGCTCATGGTCACTGCAAGTAATTGGTAGGGATTTTAGTGGTAAGATGAGGACCGTGGTCTGGAACTTTCTCGTGCCGCAGAATTACCTAGAGGGTTGCTCCATAGTTTGCTCCCTGTCTCCCCTCCCTGCGGGCTGATGCAGTAGGTCTGGGTGGGACCTGAGAATTTCCATTTCTAACAAGAAACCAGGTGCTCGTGCTGCTGATCAGAGCACAGACACTGAGCACCACAGGACCAGGGAGCTTCCAGAACTTCGGCAAACGCTGGGGAGTGGCAATGGTAAATACAAAAAAAATAAAATATTAAGTGCCCATTAGGTATGAGACATGTTTTGGACATTATCTTTAATCCATCAACAACCTACAAGAAACTATTATTTACCTTATTTTATAGACAAGGAGAATTCTCCTCGGATACTCGTGCACATAAGCATGAGTATTAAGTGGCTAAGAATACAGGTTCTGCAGTTTGAGGGCCTGTATCTACTCTTTATAATATGACCATGGACAAGTGACTTCATTGCTCTGTGCCTCAGTTTCCCCCTTGGTAAAATGGAGATAACAGTTCCTTATAGGGTTGTTGTGAGAACCAAATGCAGCAATAGCTATAAAGCACTTAGGAAGTGCCTGGTATAGTCAGAGCTCAATAAACATCGCTGTCTCTATGATTGCTGCTAAGTGGCAGGGACGGAACCCACTCAGGTCTGTGTGAACCTGAAGAGTGCGGTCTTTTGATTTCCTCACGCGACCTCATTTCACCACAACACGTTGCCTAGACTTGCATTCAGGAGGCTTGGGTTTGAGCCTGCTTGCTGTGTGACCCTGGGTAAGTTACTTCACCTCTCTGGGTCTCATTTCCTCCTCTGGCTAATGAGGAAGGGTGGGTTGGACACGGTGTCCTCTAAGGTCCTTCTACCTCCATGAGTGTGGCCTGAGGGTTTCTGAAATGTCCCAATAGGTCACTACAAGATTAATAATATGTGTTAATTGTGATTCTTAATCGTGACCTGTTAAGGGGGGAGACAGGAAGGAGGGGTTGTCCACGTGTCGTCAGCACTGGCCAAGGGTGAGGGTGCTCCATCAAGCAGGTCCCCAGAGGGGACACGGTGGCAGTTTCCTCAGTATCTGATTCCATTTGCTCTGAATCAATGCCCACCGCCCCCCCAACAGCTACTGCCTGGTTGTACTTGAATTTACCAAATAAACTCTTCCACTGAAACAGAAGCATATAGACCAGCCGCCATGTCCGTCCTCGCTGGAATTTTAAAAGGAATCAACTGGCCTTCTGTTTGATCCATGACCCACTCCGGAGCCTCCGGGCCGTGTGAATCAGGCCCTCCAGCCTGATGACTCCGGACGCCCCGAGAAAGTCAACCTCCCAGACCTACGAGGCAAAGCCCAGCTCCGTCCCTGCGGGGACCTGCAAACCTCCTCGGAGACCACAGCAGCCAGAACCTTCCTTGTCAGCCTTAACTGCACAGCATGTACTGGGGGCCACAGGGAAATCCAAAATCAAGATGGCAAAAAGCTTCGTAGTTTATCTACACTCTTAAAAACCTTTTTAAAAAAATGTAACTTAGGGCCCTGAATGTAACAAGAAGTACAAGACAATAGAATGAGGAACAGAATGATAACGTGTATGTCTGGCCTTCCAGATTACACTTCCTTCATCTTCCATTGTTTTTTTAAAAGTTGCTTTTCCTTAGGTCTGACTCTTCCTGTCTCAAGAAGCACAGGCTTCATAGCAGCCAGAAAATGTTCCCAGTTGTCTCCAACGATCATCTTCCTGCATCTGAATCCTAGGGGGGCTGCCTCACAGGCCCCAAAGCCTATTAAAGCAAGTTACAACCCACTTCACCTCCGTCGCCTCAGGGGAATCCCTTCCGGAGTCAGCGCTTGCCCCTGGATGGAGTCTGAAGCACTGAGCAACAGTGTCCAGACCCTGAAGGACAGAGGAGGGTTAACACTGCCCTCGTGACCCCAAAGATACTCCAGGGGGCTGGATACTTACACTTGTAAACCGCGGGATAGCTCTGGCCGAGCCAAGAAGCCAGAACGATGCTGTGTGTGTGAGTGTGAGTGTGTGTGTGTGCGTGTGTGTGTGTGTGCTGGGGGAGGTAACCAAAGAATTAAACTTGGTTACACTGAAGTCATCATCAGCTGCGGCCTCCAGACACTCAGGCCCATCCCCCCCATTCCCTCAGGGGTAAGAACACACGGTGGGGAGGCTCTGCAGGGTGGCCCCCTCCAGCTCCCGGCCCACCACTTCTCTCTTCCCACCTTCTCCCTGCTCCTATACCACCAAGTGCCTTACCTGCGGAGTGTGGACAACCTAAGCCCCACCTGCCTGACCCTCTCCCACAGCCCCCCCTTAGAGGGGGCTGGCAGCCAGCTGGGCAGGGAATTCTGGGGTTCTAGATACTCAGAGTGTGACTGGAAGAGAAGGGGAAGGTGGGCATGTCCCCTTGATCCCACAGACATCTCATCGGGGAGGACACAGCCAGCGGAAAGCCGGAGGAGTGGTCCCTAAAGTGGGGGGCCTAGGTCCGAGGGCTGCACTGCAGACACCACTCCCCCCGCCCCCAAGGCGCCTACCCTCCTGTCGGGGAGATCACAGGACTCCGGGGGGCCAAGCGTCAGGAGAGGAAGAGAGTGAGTAGAACAGAATTGGGCCCTGGAGGTCCTAAAATCAAAGGGCCTCTGGGAAGAGACTCTTACAGACTGAATTGTGCCCCCTTCCATCCCCCAAATTCCTACGTTGCAGCCCTAAGCACCAGGACTTCAGATTGCAACTGTATTTGGAGGTAGGGCCTTTAGAGAGGTGATTAAGTGAAAACGAGGCCATCACAGTATCCAATCCAGCCGGTGTCCTTGTATGAAAGGAGGACTGGACACACACGTGTGAGCACACACGCAGCGAGCAAGCCCAGGAGAGAGGCCTTGGGAGACACCAGCCCAGCCGCCCCCCGGGACCCGGGACTTCCAGTCGCCAGAACCAGGAGAGGTGCATCTCTGGTGCTAAGCCCCCCGGTCTGTGGTATTTTGTTAGGGACAGCCCTAGCCACCTAAACACGGAGACCTGCCAGGTGGCGACGCGGGCCGAGGCAGCGCGGGGCCCGGGAACCCAGCCGAGACTCCGGGATGGGGCTGCCTGTGGATGGCTGGGTCTGCTGGGCACGGCCGCCCTCACCAAATGACCGGACTCGATGTCCTCGGTCCTAGCAGCACCGAGGGGAAGCGCCAACACCCTGTGCCGAATCCTGCCGTAGTTAATAAATCCAGCTGGCAGCCTGTGTGCAGTCGACTGAAGCTAAGTGTCTACACGGCCAGATTCTAGGTCTATACAGGGGAATAGGGGACCTCTGATCCGTTTCCCACCAACATCTCGCCACGCGCCATCAGCAGCCCCTTCGCTCTCGCAGGCCCGCTCAGGCCCGCGCGTCCCCTTCTGCCCCCTCCAGTGTGGCTCTTGCCCCCAACCCCGCGGCTCCCCAGAGCTCCCCTTCACGACTGCCTGTCCCACGCTCTCCCCGGGAGCTCCCGTGGGTACTTCCTGACCGCCCCTCACTTCGGGCACACACGGCCTTTTCCTACTCACTAAATCGGAGGGTTCCCCAAATGAGTGACTCCCAATGCTTTCGATTCTCCTGCCTCTGCACACACATGTGATCTCCCACAAAGGCCAGAGGCAAACGTACTCGGGACATATTTCCTGAATTAAACTGAGAACACAACATGGTATTCCGTGACATGTTTTGGATTCCTCTTGAGGCGCTTCTGTGGGTAGCTCAGGGAGTCATTATTAAAATAGCTCCATTTTAGGGGCGCCTGGGTGGCTCAGTCAGTTGAGTGTCTGCCTTCAGCTCGGGTCATGATCCCAGGGTCCTGGGATCGAGCCCCGCATCGGGCCCCTGCTCGCGGGAAGCCTGCTTCTCCCTCTCCCACTCCCCCTGCTTGTGTTCCTGCTCTCACTGTGTCTCTCTCTGTCAAATAAATAAATAAAATCTTAAAATAAAATAAAATAGCTCCATTTTCTCAGTCAGCGCTCAGGGAATCCCTGTGAGACAGGGGTGGGGGAAGAAGTCACCCTTCGAAGTGCTAGAACTGTTGTTCTATGTAGGCCTCGTAATCTTGATTATACTAGGCAGGGCGAGATGAAGTTAGCCTAACAGCACAGGAAAAAGGACACATATCAGGGATGGTTACACATTGATGGTAGGCAGCCCGGTTCTCACTGCTTTGGGTCACTGCCAACAGAGACAGGGCGGCCGCCATATAATGTTATAAAATTTCCATGAGGACAGGAGACAGACTGAGAGTGAGTCCTTAAGAATGGAAATACGTAGCCCTTCAAAGTTGAGTCTGGATAAAATTTGCTAACTCGGCGTTCACAGACCCTTACCCCAGCCCCTTCTTCTCCAGCTCTGTGCTGTCCCTGTGACCAGAGCCAACTGTTTGCTCTCCATTCAACTCCAGGTGGATTTGCCTGATGTTTCTCAAGCACATTCTAAGTGTAGGGCCCCAGGGTTTGTGGCTGTGAGTCACCATGTTCCCGATTCCCTGCCGTGTTTAAGGACCTCTGATATCTAGCCAAACTAGGAACAAGGCATTAGGTAGTGTTCTGGGTTGAACACAATTCTGCTTCAATTGTGTCTCTCCCTCCCCCACCCCCAAAGGGAACAAGCCCTAACCCCTCGGGGCTGTGACTATGACCTTATGGGAAATAGGGTCTTTGCAGAGTAATCAACTTAAGAGGAGGTCTTACTAGATTCGGATGTAGGTGCGCCCTAAATCCTGTGTCCTTATACACAGAGGGAAATTTGGAAACGGAGAGACCCACGGGGAGGAATGCCCTGGGGCCACAGAAGTAAAGACGGGAGGGACGCTCCACCCTGTGTGTGGCGCTTTGTTCCAGGAGCCAAACAGAACACTGCAAGTGAGGCGACATACCGCGATGTGAGCTGTCGGGGAACCAGCCGATAACTGCATTTGTGGTCATCACACCCACCTTTTATCTAGACTCTCATGCACTAAAGCTTCGGTAGGTGACTGTCAGCCTCTTGACCCTCTCAAGTGGCCTCCAGGAGATCTCAAAAATAAGGAGAACCAGAAAACCAGTTAAGCAGAGGCATGCAGGCGATATTTTGGAACAATCAGATATGATAGAAATATAATGTCTTTTTTTTTAAAGATTTTATTTATTTATTGGAGAAAGAGAGAGCGAGCAGGGGGGAGGAGCAATGGGAGAAATAGGCTACACACTGAGCAGGGAGCCCGATGCGGGGCTCAATCCCAGGACCCTGGGATCGGGACCTGAGCCGAAATCAGACCCTTAACTGACTGAGCCCCCCAGGCGCCCCAGAAATATAATGTATTAAGATGACTTAAGGGTACGGACGCCTGGGTGGCTCAGTTGTTATGCGTCTGCCTTCAGCTGAGGTCACAATCCCAGGGTCCTGGGATCAAGCCCCGCATCGGGCTCCCTGCTCCGTGGGAAGCCTGCTTCTCCCTCTCCCTCTCCCCCTGCTTGTGTTCCTGCTCTCACTGTGTCTCTCTCTGTCAAATAAATAAATTAATTAAAAAAAAATTTCCACGTGTCCCTGTGGAAATCAGAAAACCTTGATTTTTACAACTGAACAAATTATGCCTTGTGACTCACACGTATTTGGAGAACTGCTTGCAAGCGTGCGTCCCCCTTTTGCTTCCCGCATAGAATCCCCTGTAGCTGATGGGCTTCGGAGCCCTTCCTCGGGGCAACCTGAGTTACTGTCTCCTGGGCCACTGTCCTCAGGAAGACAACGAATAAATACTAACCTACTTTGAGGTTGGCTTCCTTTCGGTCCACACTCTCAACACCCCCGTGTGACATATTTTCATTCTCAAGAACTCACACCGAGTTAGGTGACTGAAATGTTATAAGATCCTATGGCAACCACACGGTGCAGTTTTTTTGCCTGGAAGTAATACCTTCTGCCCTGCCCAGAATCGTCTTTCCTCTCTCTGCAATCTTGGGCTCATTTCTTTTTTTTAAAGATTTTATTTATTTATTTGACAGAGAGAGACACAGCGAGAGAGGGAACACAAGCAGGGGGAGAGGGAGAGGGAGAAGCAGACTCCCTGCTGAGCAGGGAGCCAGATGTGGGGCTCGATCCCAGGATCCTGGGATCATGACCTGAGCCGAAGGCAGATGCTTAACAACTGAGCCACCCAGGCGCCCCTTGGGCTTGTTTCTTGTAGGCCTGTCTGCGTCGGTGCCCACCTGGGAAGCCCCTGCTCTCCTGCTCTGGGGGAGCGAGGCCTGCAGACAGCTAGCTACAGGGCACCACGGGTGGGCAGGCTGTCCCCACAGCTGTAAAGGAAATAATGGCAACTCCACCAAAAAGCTTTAGGGAACGGCCGAGGAAGCTCCCCTAATACATCTACCCCTGTCAGCCCGGCCCGCCCCAGGCAGGGCCCTTCCTTTTCCCAGGTCCTCAAAGACAATCAAGATATCTTTGTATTGATAATAGCGTCTCACCTTCCACTTTATTCTAATGTCAACTCTGGCTAATCAGCTTAGCATTAGCCAGAAAAAATGAGGCTAATTGATAAATCTCTTAAATAATAATGAACATTAACTCAGACTGAGTGAGCCACTTATTCACTTGAAATGCTAATCTAATAACAACTTTGCACATTCATCTTCATTGCTAGGATATTGATGGCCTCGCCAACCAGAACTGAAATTGAGATTTAATTCATAGCAATTGGTTTTCTTTTTAACAGCACATAAAATATTTGTCTAGGGAGACAGAGACTGGACCCGAATCTGGAGGGATAATCATAAATTCAGAGGACAGTGTCAGGTTATTGAAAACTAACCGCAATATCAACACTTAAAGGAAGACGTTTAATACGTGTGTGATATTGTGATATAATAAGAAACCTATATTTGGCCTTCAGCCTGGGTTCCTGGCATGGAGCTCATAAAGCCCTTGGAATTTCCTGAGTGAGAGGGGTAGGAGGAGGGTGTGCTCTTATTCATAATAAGCTCCTTTCAACCAGACTTGAGTTGATGCTAACAAGATGACTCCAGGAGGAAGGGGCTGGTTGACAGAGGAACCAGTCCTGGGATTAGATTGGAACTTCCAGCCCCATCCCCCACCTCCGGGAGGGCCAGAGATTGAGTCAATCACCAATGGCCAGTGATTTAATCCATTGTGCCTACATAATGGAACCTCCATGAAAACCCTACACAAAGGGGTTCTGAGAGCTTCTGGGCTGGTGAACACATCGAGGTGCTGGGTTGGAGGGTCACCCTGAGAGGGTGAGGAAGCTCTGCGTCCCTTCCCAATAGCTTGTCCTGTGCATCTCTTCCATTTGGCTCTTCCTTTATAATAAGCCAGTAATAGTAAACTGTTTCTCTGCATTCTGTGAACCATGAGGGTGAATTATCAGACCTGTGGAAGATACTATGGGAACCCCTGATTTGTAGCCACGTCAGACAGAAGTGTGGGTAACCTCAGGACCCACTACTTGGGATTGGTGTCTTTAGTGGGGGAGAGTCTTGTGGGAATGAGCCCTTAACCTGTGGGGTCAGCACTCTCTCTAGGTAGTGTCAGAATTGAGGAATGTGAGGGGGGGAGACACACACATTTGGTGTCAGAAGTGTCCAGTCAGTGTAGAGAACCAGTGTCTTCCTTTTAATGTGTCGTGTCGGTTCTTATTTGGATGACCGGAATAAATACAAAAGATGCTAGCAGTAAAACTTCTGGGCTTTAGAACTCTTTCTTTGAACATTTTGAAAGAATTAGAGGAAACCAAACCAGTTTCCATGTGAACTGAAGTGTATTCATTCTGTGAGGCGAAGGTCAGAAGGGCCTGCAAGGCCGCAGGGAGTTGGAGCCACACTGAACTTCCAGGTCCACCCCTCTCCGTGCAGAGGAAGTGACTAAAATGTGGGGAGATTAAGTGATTTGCCCAGGATCACACAGCTGCGAGGTGACAATCAGGACCAAACGCGGGGCTCCTAGCGCTAATCCATGACGACACATCAACTGCACACAATCCCAGTTCAGAACGGCCTTCTGGAATTGGCACCTGACAGATTCCCACACATGGGCCACAGCAGAGAACATTCACGGTATAGAAACCCGACACGGCCCACCTGCTCTCCTCAGGCCTAACCGGGCCACTGTGGGCACCTGGAAGATTGTTTACATTTCAACTTTGATTGTGTGAAGATTCAGCCCTTACCTTCTCTTTATTCTTTCTCCTCCTTCCTACCTACTCCTTTCCTATCCCTTGGCCTCCATTCCCAAATCCCCAAAATGCCATTGTTCTCTGGGTATTGGACTTATCAGGATGAAAGGTTGGTCATTCCTGAAGGAATGGCTTTTCTTGGCTCCAAGGAGTTGGGAGTCTTCAAACTTTATGCTAAGACACTAGTTTCCCTGGGTATCTTTCGGACCTACCCAACTGAGACATCACAGTCACATCCTCTTCGGCGCAAGAATCAGGGACACACACACCCACGCTGTATTCGGCTCCGTCCTGGAAAACACAATGCCACAACGCTCTTTCATTTTAATGTTCAGAGCATACGTGCACCATCTTTTCTAAGGCCTCTGCTGTGGGCTGCCCGAGAATTAAGATTAGGACAGGGGAGAGAAAGGTATTGAAAGAAGTTTGCTGACGTCTTTGGAGATGGCTGTCCCGTTACAGAGTGGTTCGAGTTAAATTTACAGAAGATCAGATGCACTCATCTTGAAATCAAAGCTCGCAGCTGATTGTTTACAAAGCCACCACCAGTGTGGGATCTGCCCCCATGCATCTGTCCCCCCCTTGCCCCCCCGGAACGGGTCATATTAAGATTTGACGGCCCTACGATTTCCAACAGAATTGCCAAGTGGCGATTTCTCTGTGACAGGACACAACATCTCAAGTAAAGATTTTATTCATCAGTCAAGCCCGTGATTAGAATGCCTGTCCCAATAAAGAAAAGATCAAATCGTAAATAAAAATTTCGGGAATGCTTCTTCTAAACATGTAACTTACATAATTGTGTAGGCCTGACCTTTTGCTCTGATATCAAAACCATTAATCTGCTTCAAAAATAAGATACAACATTTGTACACACTGATTAAACTCTCAAGCAATCATTATCATAACCCTCAGTGGGACAAGTAGAGTTGGGTGATAATTTCTCTATCTCCAGTGGTTAACCATTGCAAGACCGTTTTATAGCATTTATATTAGAGAGCTTGGATTTCTTCTTGCTATTTTATGTGACTGTTTCTAGCCAACCCGTTATTTTTATGTTAGTGTGGTGTGATGTCATAAAGTCTATTTTTGTATTTAACAGGAGACTGGGTTGCTCCTGGTTTTATTTTCCAGCAGTAAAAGAACTATCATGCTTTGAAGATAATAAGCCCTGTGACCTCAGGCACATGCAGTGATGTTCATAGAAGTCTGGGCCCATCTGCTAAAATAACCTCAAATTCCTATCTCAGAGCTCTTAGATACCTTTTGGTATTCCAAAAACGGATGGTGAGTCAGGAGTTAATGGCCAAAAACATTGGCTGGGACTTGACCTTGGATTCCACACGAAGGTTGTCCAGAAGGTTTGCCCCATACGATGGGGCGGGAGGAATGTCTGAAGGCCCAGGCGGTTTGTGGACAACCGCCTCCTGCAACGTCCCGCACTCAGAACATGCAAGTGCAGCCGTTTGCAATTTAGTTTTAACGTTTTGCCAAACATCTTTAGAGTTTTGGGCTTTTTTATTAAGAGAAACAAGCGACGGGCTTGTACGGGGTTCCCTATCACGCAGTTCAGCCGTCCCCCGAGAGCGCGAGTGCGCCCCCGCCGCGCTCACCTGCAGGACATGCACCTTGCAGTACCGCCCTCGGAAGCCCCCCGACGGAGAGCGCGTGGAGAGGCACTCGCTGTACGATCCCAGCCTGTCCACGTTTCCGTGAAGAACGTTGCTCCCAAGCTTCCCGACGGAGTCGTACACTGAATTCCAAAGCAAAAGAAGTAGGCAAGGTTAGCTTCTTTCTGTTACTTTCAAATGAATTTATAGGCACTCAGTTCCACCTCCTAAAGCAATCAATCTGAAATGACGGAAAAAAGAAGAGAGACAGATGCATCTAGATGCCACTCTGTGAGCCCGCATCTTGTATCCACAGCCCCTGTCTTCACTGAGGGACAACAGTGATGTATGTTCTCATGTTGGTTGCCTGGTCTGTTGCTGAAAAAAAAATTAGGAATATGAATGCTTTTAAATAATAAATGCTTTGAGGGAGTCAAAAGACGTAGCTAAAAATTGGTAGCTTTTCTTTCTCCCCCATACAGCCAGGAGAAAATACTCAGTCTTTAACATTTTTTATCCAGTTTTGTGGGACCTTATTTTAGACAGGTTTTTTTTTTTTTTTTTTTTTGCTCCTTCAGGAGTAGAACAGTCACCACGTTCCCCTGTTAATGGCACTCTTCACCCTGGTCCTACAAAGCTCTTTTGTTTATGTTCGTATGTGTTCTTGGGTCCTTCACTTTAAAGAATTCATTTCCTTTCATTTTTCTTTTTTTTAAAAGATTTTATTTATTTATTTGACACAGAGAGAGAGAGAGTACAAGCAGGGGGAGCGGCAGGCAGAGGGAGAGGGAGAAGACTCTCCACTGAGCAGGGAGCCCAATGCGGGGCTCGATCCCAGGACCCCGGGATCATGACCTGAGCCAAAGGCAGACGTTTAACTGACTGAGCCACCCAGGCGCCCCTCCTTTCATTTTTCTTCATCTCTCCCTTCCTCTCTCCCTTCCCTGTTACCCCCACCCCCTACGTTTGACATCTGTCCTCTCATTCGTAGGTGTTCTTGTTTTGTGTAAGCGTATTTATAATTTATATAAATGATTTTGTGCTTCGGATCTCCTGTTTCTACACATGTCACTCAGGGCTACGTCTGTGGTGTTATTCATGCTATATTTATGGTGTTACTATGCTCAGACCTTCAAACTACTTGTAATAATTCATCAGAATCTTAGACTCAGCCATTCCCCGGGTGATGGACACAGAGATGGCCTCCAACCCACAGAAACACCCCGAACGTCTCCATACAGACCTACGTGAGGCTTTCGCTCAGATAACACACACCAGATATACAACCGTGAGTGGGACTGTTGAGTCATAAAGTAGACAAATACTGGTAAATCCCACCAGATTGTGCTCCAGAGGGACTCCCCCAGTATTACCCTCCCCAGAGATGCCAATGCCTATTTCTTCTTTGCATCGTCCAGCTTTCATGTTTTTGGCAATGAATGGATATGAAATGCTATCCAGGGGCGCCTAGCTGTCTCAGTTAGTAGAGCATACAACTCTTGATCTCAGGGTCATGAGTTCAAGACCCACATTGAGTGTAGAGCTTATTTAAGAAAGAAAAAAAAAAGAAAGTTAAAATGCTATCCAGGGGCGCCTGGGTGGCTCAGTTGGTTAAGGGTCTGATTTCAGCTCAGGTCATGATCTCAGGGTCCTGGGATTGAGCCCCATAAAAGGCTCCCTGCTCAGCGAGGGAGTCTGCTTCTCCCTCTCCCTCTGCCCCTGCTCATGTGTGCGCTCTCTCTCAAATAAATAAATAAAATCTTAAAAAAAAAAAAAAAAGTTTGTATAGAGTTGAAACACGGAAGTAGTAAAAATAGAATAGGAATTGTTTATACGATTTAAGATTACCAAGGAAAAATGTAAAATCTCACGTAAGGACACAAAAAAAAGACTGGAGTAATTTGCATGACATCCAATGATGGCTTAATACAAAACTGATGTCAACTTACCCCATATAATCTATAAATTTGAAGCAATTTCAATCAATATTTTAGTTGGATATTCCAAGGAGCTCAATAAACTTTTTCTGAAATTTTCTGAATACAAATTTTCTGAAATTTGTATGAATCCTTAATGGTCTACAAATTAACTAGCTCAACTTTGACAAGAAGACTAAAGGCAGGGGCCCCTGGGTGGCTCAGTTGGTTAAGGGTCTGGTTTCAGCTCAGGTCATGATCCCAGCCTCCTGGGATCGAGAGCCCCACTTTGGGCTCTCAGCTCAGCGGGGAGCCTGCTTCTCCCTCTGCCCATCCCCCTCCCCCAGCTCGTGCTCTCTCTCAAATGAATAAATAAAATCTTAAAAAAAAACCCCAAAAAACAAAAGAAGACTAAAGGCAGATAGGCAATATACTACAAATCCATAATAATAAAAACCATATGGTTCCGGTATTAGAACCAGGACTGGCTTCATGGGCATGTGACCTGTGCAGTCACACGGACCCCACGCTTGCTTTAAGTGTGATCTGCTGTCACCATCTCGACATTCTTAATAATTTTTAAACAAGAGGCCGTGCCTTTTCATTTTGCATTAGCCCTGCCAATTATGTAGCCAGTCTTGACTAGAACAAAGATTGTCGAAAGACTGGAACAGAAAGTGAAGGCTCAGAAGAATGGATGTCTGCCCAAAAAAGGACGCTGTGGATAAGGAACGCACAGATAACCTACTGAGTCTAAATGTTTTCAGTGACTCAGGTAGACAAGGACCAGTATTTAGAGTAACAAGGAGCTCTTGCACATCAAAGAGCAAATCCATTAACAATGGGCAAAGGATACACACAGTACTTCACAGAAGAGAAAACTTCAATGGCTGGCTGACAAAAATATCCTGAGTTCTTTGTAATTAGAGAAATGAAAGTTAAAACACCTGGATAGCATTTTCATTTTATTTTTATTTTTTAAAAAGATTTTATTTATTTATTAGAGAGTGTTGGGCAGCTTTTCCATTTTTAGAATTTTTAATTTTGGTAGCTGGTGTTTTCACTGTCACCCAGCGTTCTAAGTGTTTTGTGAGCATGTTGTGAACCCTCCACTATCAGGTCTTTTTGTGACACAGGGGTTCTCTGTAACATGTTACTCAGTTTCCATACACGTAGCGTTTCTCTTTTAGCTCTGCCTTTGTTGTTTCGAAGTCATGTGTCTGATTATCTTTCTTTCTGGAAATTTTTACCATTTCCTCATTGTTTTTCATGTTCTTAAGTTTAGGTGGGTCCTGACGGGTACGCTGGGATGTGAATTTTCTTTATCAGTCTGGTTTGGCGCTCTGTAAACCATTTCAATCTGACGTCTTTTATCTTCTTTTAATTCTGGAGAAAATATTGCTATTATTTGTTAAATATTTCTTCCTTTTGCTTGTTTGGTTACATTTCTCCTTCAACGGCACTTCTGGCCCCAAAATCTCTCAGTGTTTTGTTTCCCAGCTCTTTATCCCTTCCGGCTATACTTGCAGAGTTCTCCTAAATGGATCTTCCAGCTCCTCGTGGTCCTTGGCCTCCATCTACCTTACTTACTACTTATCCCATTTATTGTGCTACTTATCTATTTCAACTAGTTTTACTCTAATAGTCCCTCTTGATTTTATGATTTTTTAAAAGATTTATTTATTTATTTGAGAGAGAATGCACGTGAGTTGGGGGAGGGGCAGAGGGTGAGGGAGAGAATCCTTAAGCAGACTCCCCATTGAGCATGGAGCCCACACGTGGGGCTCCATCCCAGGACCCTGAGATCATGACTGAGCTGAAATCAAGAGTCAGATGCTTAACCAACTGAGCCACCCAGGCGCCCCTTGACTTTATGATTTCTTATTCACACTTTGTGTTACCAATGTTCTCCATTAGCTCTCTGATTCTATTTATTGTATTTATTTTTATTATTTTTTAAAGATTGATTTATTTATTTGAAAGAGAGAGGGAGAAGGAGAGGAAGAGAATCTCAAGCAAACTCCCCTCTGACCACAGAGCCCAGCGTGAGGCTCGTCCTCACGATCCTGAGAGCATGACCTGAGCGGAAACCAACTCAACTGACTGAGCCACCCACGCTCCCCTACTGTGTTTATTTTAAATCTTTGATGACCATCTGTTCCAATAATTCAGCTTCATGTAGGATACATATTTGTTCAATTCATTGTCATTAGCTTCGAGAATATAGTAAATAGGATACAGTTGGATTTTCTTTTAAGCTTGATTAATATGGTCCAGTTGCTCACTTTCCCTTAAAATTACTTGGTATGACCTATGTTGCCAGATCCAGATCCTCACATTATGCCAACAACAATCAACATATGGAGTCTATTAGGTGCCAGGCACTGTTTTGAATGCCTTCTGTCCATTGTCTCTTCTACCCCTCACACAATCCTATGAGATTATGAGTAATCATTTTAATCTCCATTTTACAGATTCATAAATGGAGGCAAAAGATGGTAAATAATGTAAACAGCAATATAAATCTGCCCCTTTTTAATTGCTCACGAGATTCAGAGCTGGGTATTTAAACTAGCTAGTAATGATCAGAGCTATGTATTCATAGCTCTGACCTGAACCCATAGCCTCTTGCCCTCTAAATACACAAAAATACCCCATTTTTGTTTGTCAGTTTGGTATATAAGTTCTTATATATAACTAAAGATAATGATAGTCCTTAGAATGAGTGGGGAGAAAAACTCCACATACAGCTTGGCAGATTATGCATCTCTTCTTGCATTTCTGTCTTTGTCTTTACTAACAATTGGGTTTCTGAGAGTTAACCTAAAAATCAGATGGAAGGAACTGCATTCTACTGCATGTGTGCCTTTAAAAAAAATAATAATAATACATGATTTTAAAAACCTCCCGGCCAGAACTAGGCAAACAGTCCTTGATGAGCAATCTGGGGTAACCTGACTTTCACCATGTGCTCCTGACTCTTCTGGCCAGTTCTGCTGCTCAGGCTTCTTGGGCTCAGCCATCAGGGGTCTGTTATCACTGGCCTCTTTTAAATGATTCTAAGTATTCCAGGTTGTTGCTGTAATGACAATAACTGAGCCTCCCTTATTCCCTCCCCTGGGTATGACTCTCTATCTCCGACCACACGCAGAACCTTGGAGCTGGCATTCACTTGGTCATTTGTAACCAGCAACCATCTTTTAAGCTAAACTGTCTGAATTACAAGACTGACCACGTCCCTCCCTTCTTTACCATTGTTCTCAGGCACCATGAACAAAGTTAAATGTAACTCTCGGAGAAGAGGACATATTTACCGTATTAAAAACTTGGATGAAGCATTGCATTCGGATTATATAAAGAACCCTTACAAATCAGTAATTTTTTAAAAGTCAAAGAAGCTAATTTAAAATCTGCAAAGGACGTGAACAGGCAACTCTTGGAGAAGGAAATCCCAGGATCCAATAAATCTGAGAAAGTTGTTCAGCCTCCCCAGCAAACCACAATTAGACACCATTCTTTTCTACTCATTTGATGGCTAAAGAATTATAAGGTTGATGGAATTAAGTGTTAGTAAGAATATGAAGAAATGCTTCTCTCCGTTTGGGCTCCTAGAAGCTATCGTCCCTGGGAACAGCAACTAGAAGCTGGAGAATTACCACTCCCCAACTGTGCATAGTCTTGACAGAAAATCAAGGTGCTCTTTCCTGTCACCACAGAAGTTGGCAGGGTCCCAGGAAGCTGTTGTCACTCTACCCTCCCACTCCTTGTGACATGAGGTCCAACCGCTCCCAGTGCTAGTGTGGAGTAAGTCAAGGCCCAAAGCAAACCTTGGGCTTCGTTCTTCTATTGGTGGTCAGCTGGGTGGCAGCGGAATGGACCCAACTGGCAGAGAGACCCGGGCTCAGCAGGTCATTGGCCTTCCTATCTGGTGAGCTTCCATGCTCAGTGGGGAGTCTGCTTGAGGATTCTCTGTCTCCCTCTGCCCCACCCCCTGCTCGAGTGTTCTCTCTCTCTCAAATAAATAAATCTTTTTTTAAAAAGAATAATAAATATATTTTTCAATTTTACAAAACAAAATAATATATTTTTTAAAGATTTTATTTATTTATTTGACAGAGAGAGACACAGCGAGAGAGAAAACACAAGCACGGGGAGTGGGAGAGGGAGAAGCAGGTTCTCCACTGAGCAGGGAGCCCAACGCGGGGCTCGATCCCAGGATCCTGGGATCATGACCTGAGCCGAAGGCAGATGCTTAATGACTGAGCCACCCAGGCGCCCCAAAACAATATCTTTCTCGTAGATATATATACACAAAAATGCAAGAAGTTTCTGGAAAGTTCTAGAAGGATATACACCCATTGATAACAACTGTCATCCAAGAAGGGGACTGAGAATTAAATGAGGGAACAAAAAACTACTTAAACTTGGTCTGTGCTGTTTTGATTCTTTTACAGTGAGAATAGATTCATATATTATTCAGTAAGTATAATATATAAACAATAAAATATTAAAAATTTTAAAAATCAGTGTATATTTAAAATAAACTCTTCAGTTGTCATCATCTAGAGTAGGAGTTGGCACACTGTGGCCCTATTTTTTGTAAGTAAAATTTTATAGGAATATAGCATCTCATTTGCTCACGTGTTGTTAACGCTGCTTTCTAGATAAAGGCAGGGTTCAGTAGTTGCAACAGAGGCTGTGTGGCCCACAAAAGCAAAGTATTTACTATCTGGTCCTTTAGAGGGAAACTGCAGACCTCTTACCTAGAGCTGTGATGCTCAAGCCTGGGCAGACATGAGAATCCCCTGGGGCATCTTTAAAAAATACTAAGACCCAGGCTTCACCCTCACGAAGAATGAAGTCAGGGTGTGGCTTGGGCATTAACTGGTTTTTTAAATTTTCCCAGGTGATGCTCTGTGCAGCCAGGCCCAATTGTTCTGATCTTTAGGATTAATTCCAGACTCCTGAGGGTGGTTTAAAAGGCCCTTCGTGACCGGACCTGCCTCTCCAAGCTCATCCTCCCACGCCCACACCCATTTCCTCTGCTCCATTATACAGAACTCACCAGGCCTGCACTTGTCTGTTTTTCTGCCTGGAATGTCCTTCCTGTCTGCCTGGAAAATGCTAAATCATCCTTTGGGTCTCGGCAGAAGGGTGGTCTCCCCTGGGAAGCTGTCTAGACTCTTGCTTGGTGTATCACACTAAAAGGCATGTAATGGTTCACCTGTCTGTCTCCCATGTGAGGGAGGGGTCCTGTTTCCATTAATGGATATTTCAGAGGAGGACCTCTAAAAACATTTGCTGGATTGAATTACACCTTGAAAAAATTAAACTTAAATGCCCCAAATCCAGCTCCATGAATGTATTTTGAGGTCCTCTGTGTGTCAAGAAAACCAGCAACAATTTAAAAAACTGGATGTGTTTATTAGAGGTAAGCTAAATGATTCCCGATTCCTTTCTCTATCACTGAGTATCCCAAATGCTGTAGCCTGAAGTTTAAGGATCTGGAACTATAAGAGTCCTAGGAGATAAAAACAAGAGAGATGTCAATACTGAGCCTGACTTTACCCTTAGATAAAACTCTAAAGGACTAGTATAGAGAGATATCCAGTTATTCACTTGAGAAGATCAAATTCTTCTTTTTTTTTTTTTTTCCCAGTTGGTGTTCTGCTTTGTAAACTGATTGGATTTATGGTTTTCTGGCTGAGGTTATTTTGGATGCATGCAAATTTTCAATTGCATTTGCTTCCTTTCTGATTATGAACTCAAACGGACAAGTTGCCCTTTTCTTGCCTCCTGCTTAATTGGTTTCTATCAGGAGCCCGAGATGCTGGGCCATGGGTGCCATCCAAATAAAAATACATTATGATTGTCTTGGGAGGGACGCATAGGATAAACTAATGATTAATCCCACCCGTTACTTCAAATCACATGGCCATTGTTTCAGGTTTTCATTTCCAAAAGATGAAAAACAACTCGTTTCAATTCTGCTGGGCTAATTGGCAGACAGATATGCTTTCTCACATGGTGGTGATAATATGTGGATATTAAAATGTGGAGTTGATTAACTTCTGGGTTTGAAAGGAGGAAAGACAGACCCTGGTCAGTGGTCTTATATTTTAAAATACGGATGCACTTATACCATGAAGCTGAAGGCAGCAGAAGCTTCTAGAATGCTAAGCCACAAATAAATCCTGAAAGTAATGATCATCTACAGCATTATCAGCAAATATTTACTAAGCACCTCCCAGATTGCTGTGTTACATTGGAGAATTTTAAAAACGAGAATTGAATAGTCCTTGCACTATAGTTGATGATACAGGACATACACATAGAATGCCAGCCATCTATTGCCAGAGATCTCCTTATTAGCAAGAAAGTGATCTTCGTGTGCTACCAATTTGATATCCAAAGTTCCTAAAGCAGCTTTTTACAAACACCTTCTGGTAGTCCCCCTGTGTCTGGTCAACTATTAATCTTGGACTCAGAGACCAAGAATAGCAGGTATATTAGTTTTCTGTGACTGATATTACAAATTCCCACATACTTGGTGGCTTAAAACCGCAGATATTTGTTCTCCCACAATTTTGGAGGCCAGAAATCCAAAATCAGTATCACTGGGCACAAATCAAGATGTCAGCAGGGCTACACTCCTTCTGGAGGCTCCAGGAAAGAACCCATTCTCTGCCCCTTCCAGCATCTCACGGCTGCTGACATCCCTTGGCTTGTGGCCACATCACTCTGATGTCTGCCTCTATGTACATCACCTTCCCTTCTGTGTGTCAAATCTCCCTCTGCCTCCCATTTCTAAGGGTACATGCGATCACCTTTAGGGATAATCTCCCCCATCTCAAGATCTTTAACTTAATCATATGGGCAAAGATCTTGTTTCCATATTAGGTAAGGTTCACAGGTCTCAGGAACGAGAATGTCAATGTCATTTGGGGGGCCATGTTCCAGCCTAATCCAGAGATTTCAGCGGATGCCACCCTTCACCCTTTCTCTACTAGAAGATTTTATTTGTTTCAGCAATTTTTCTGTCCTTAGCTCCAGTACCCGTGGCGTAAAATACCCTCCAGACCGACAGCCAGATGGGAAAAGAGGCAACGTCTGAGAATCCAAGTCAAGTTGATGGTCAGTCCTCCAGTGATAACAAGAGAACAAAGGCTCAGCTGGGACCAGTGACCAGCTAGCTCGATGGGCCTTGCCTTCCGGGAAAGAAGATGAGACACACAGAGAGGAGACAGGAAATAATTATTCCAAGAGATGAAAGATGAAGCCAGAGGGAGTAAGTTATCAGAGGAGGAAGCTCAGCAACCCCGCCATCAGGCTGGGCGGAGAAATTTGACCTGGGGACCAGGGAGAAGGGACTTGAGGGGTTAAAAAATTTTAAAGCACAAATAACTGCTTGGGGAAGATTTCAAGGATGTTATGAGATTAGAGAAAACAGGAAATGAAAAGCCGCACAGACTGCTTGGGAACCAGAGGCCCCCCCTCCCCCATTCCGTCCCTGAGGAATTAAGTGCAGGAACATGCAGACATCATGTGAACCCAAGGGGGGCCTCGCTCTGCTGAGCAGTTTTCATTCCATATAAATAGCATCCCCTGAAACGCCTCTGCTGCAGACGGTGTTATAAATGGTCTGGGTGGATTTTATGAAATGGTCATGGGTGGGCCTGATACATCTCGAAGAAAATGAGTTCCAGGATCTACCCGAGACCGCTTGTTTTGTTTGTTTTGTTTTTCATCTCAGAAATAGATGCATACTTTTTTAATCTGGAGAGTGTGTTTGGGAGCCCATAGTTTTCTGTATTTGTTTTCTAGTGCTGTCCTAATTTCCACAAACTGGGTAGCTTATAACAACAGACATGTATTGTGCCACAGTGCTGGAGATCAGAAGTCTGGAATCACAGGGTCCGGGGGGTTGGTTCCTTTTGGAGACTCTGAGGGAGAATCTGTTCATGCCTCTTTCCTGACTTCTAGTGGTTGCTGGCAATCCTTGGTGTTCCTTAGCTTGTAGATGCATCACTCCGATCTCTGTCTCTGTCCTTATACGGCAATTCTCCCTGTGGGTCTCTGTGTATAAATTTCTCTCTTACAAAGACACCAGTCATTGTCTTAGGGCACTGCCTCACCCAGCATGATTTCATCCTAAATTGAGCAGATCCACGAAGACCCTATTTCCAAATAGGATCACATTCACAGGTACCAGGGGTTAGGGTATGTCAATATATCTTTTTGGAGGACACAATTCAACCCACAACACTCTCCAGGGTATTCTAATCCAAACCAAAGATGTGTGTGTGAACTGGTTGGGGATGCTGTGGGCCTGGAGGTAAGAAGCAGCCATGTGCTCAGGGTAGGTGTGATAAGTTTATAAAGAGATGGGGTCCCAGGATAATGGATGTCGGAGAACCTGGTGGGCCATGGCAAAAGATCTGCAGAAATAACCAATCAGCTGTCTACTAGGACCAAAGAAACATAATACGACTTCAGTGTCTCCTTTTAATAGAGTTTCTATTATGTATTCTGGTCATCTGCTCATTAAATTATATACATATATACCAAGTGCCTATGGGGTTATAGGTCAAGGGTAGAGCATCTGACTGCATATATACCAAGTGCCTATATGAAAGGGCATAAACCACAAGCCTTTGCTTCCAGGAGCCCTTCTTCCAGAGAAAAGACAGGACAGGACAAGAGACATGAAATCACTATTCTAGAACATATATAAAGCCAAAAGGAGTAAGTACCCAAAAAGAACAACCCAAAGGGATACATGGATATATAGATACATCTACATCTAAATTCTATAAATCCACCATTCCACATTATGGTCCAATATTTAAAACATAGCAAGAAAAACAAGGAGATGTGGGGGCATAGAATGGAAAATGGTGATAGAGAAAAAGGACAGGACAAACAACAAGGAATGTGGTCACTGAGCTGTGTGGCCAAACTAATAAAAGTAAGCTTCCTGCAAATCTGTATGAGTTTCCTATGGCTGCTAAAACAGATTACCAGAACTTTGTGGCTTTGTTCTGGAGTTTAGAAGTCCAAAATGGGCTTTACACGGTGTTACGGGCTGAACTGAATATTTCCCCCAATATTCATTTGTTACCCTAACCTTCAGCATCTCAGCCTGTGACTATCCTTGGAGTTAGGGTATTTAAAAAAAGGTGGTTGGGGACTTGGGTGGCTCAGTTAAGCATCCGACTCTTGATTTTGGTTCAGGTCATGATCTCAGGTCATGGGATTGAGCCCCACGTCAGGCTCGGCCCTGAGTGTGGAGCCTGCTTAGGATTCTCTCCCTCAGAGTCCCTCTGCCCCTCCCACCTCTCTCTCTCTCAAAATAATAATAATAAAAATAATAAAAGGTGATTAAGTGAAAACAGGGCTGTTAGGGTGGGGCCTAATTCCATCTGACTAGCGTCCATATACACAGATATTTGTACATACAGAGTGACACCAAGGAGAAGGTGTCATCGGCCATCCGCAAACCAAGGACAGAAGTCTCAGAGGAAACCAACCCTCCCAGCACCTTGACCCTGAACTTCCAGCCTCCAGAACTGTGAGAAAATTAATTTCTCTTCTTTAAGTCCCCCAGTCTGTGTACTTTGTTGCAGGAGGCCTAACTAATATGAGGGGGTTGAGTTTGTGTCTACTTTTGGTAACTTGTCTGACTTATGTTTTTACCGGCAATTACCAGTAAATGGCCCTATTTTCAATTAACCATCACAATTATCAAAATTCATACAAGAAGCTTCCTTGAAATTCAGATTCTTAGGTTCAGCTCCTAGAGATTCAACTAGCAGTTGGGTGGGGCTTCGGCAGTGGTGGTAAATGTCTAACAAGCTGCTCTCTACCCCAAACGAGAATGTGTATATATACAATATAGAGAGATTATTATAAGTTATACTCATGTAAAAGATGTGTGGCACACTGTATTAAGGTGCTCAGGCCGCCATGATGAAACACCACAGATGAGGTGGCTTAAACAAAGGAAATGGATTTCCTCACAGTCCTGGAGTCAGAAGTCCAAGAGCCAGGCGTCAACAGGGTTGGTTTCTTCTGAGTCCTCTCTCCTTGACTTATAGATGGCTATCATCTTCCTGTGTCTTCACTTGGTCCTTCCTGTGAGTGTGTCTGTGTCCTCATCGCCTCTTCCCATAAGGACACCAGTCAGATGGGATTAAGACCCACTCTCATCACCTCATTCTACCTCATTTAAGATCTCCTTAAAGACCTACCTCCAAGGAATAGAGTCCCATTCTAAAATAAAGTACTAGGGTTAGGACTTCAACATATGAATTTTGGGGGAACACAGTTCAGCCCATAACACACGTAAATTACAAATAAATTATGAAATCAATAATATTCCTTATTATAAATTCTACATATAGCCAACTGATTCTCCCAGAAGGCTTTCCCTGATGTTTGCAAACTCTCATATCTATAGCCAACCTCTGGTTTCCATTGACCAATGAGTGTAGTCCCAGGATGAATGTCGGGTGATTATTTTTGTCCACGTTAATGAGTAATACAGATGTGAAACCAGAAAGATGTATGTCAGAACTTCACTCAACTGTCAATGACATGAGCAACGTTTTTGCTGAATTGGATGACAGATTTCAGGTGCTATTTATAATGTAATGGCCATAGACCTAAGACTCTTTCAAGTTGAATTTGCACTTGTAACATTTTCTCCATCAATTTCTTAGATGTCCAGACAGTCAACAAAAACACTAAATCAAGCCCCAATCTGGAGTGATTGCCAACTTCCGTGGCGAATACACTTCAGCCACGGCTGACCTCCAGCTCCCAGCCTGACAGTCCTGAACCCGGGGCTGGCAGACGATGTGCCCAGCAGCATGTTTCCACCCTTTCTACCATACCAGCACAGCCGACACGAGTGACTTCAAGAGTAATGAGTAGTAAAAGAACAAGGAAGCGGTGAATTTTGAGTATTCATTACCTTTGTTCTTACCGTAACTTGTCAATTTCAGTGATTCAACCCTTAAAAGTAACTGCATTTGACAACCAGCTTGAAAATTTAACAAATGGCTCTTGCGAGCCCCTGCAGACCAGCTGGAGCAGACCCCCGGGCAAAGGAATCAAGACATCTTTAAAGCTGCTGCAGATTGTCAGAGTTTGAGAAACACAGCCTCCCCATCTCATAGGTGGGGAAAGTCGTTTAGCAAAGTAACGTCGCTTGGGTGAGGCCAGGCGCACAGCTGGTTCTGGACTGACGCAGGCGTCAGGACCATCAGCCTAGCACAGTGTCCGTGGGTCAGCAGCCTGCCTCTAAAATATGCCTCGTTTACCAGAAAAGTACAATGAGGAAAGAAGCAGGTGGGAAGGTGCAGGTGGTCGGATAGAGAGAGAAAGGAGGAGAGGAGCAATCGCCGCAGATGAGGGACATCCCAGACAGGGGACCGCCTCTGAATTAGAAATGGGTGCATGTAAGGAGGAAGGCAGATAATGCCAGAGTGCTCAAGGAGAAAGGCCACTGAGAGGGGGGGAAATGATTAGCCAGGAGGGAGGAGGCCAGAGGTCTTTTAGGGGGCGAGTTTTGTATGTGATATGAGACTGAATGTAGATTGCAGTGGATTATGGGGTTTAAAAGCAAAATAAGAAACAAACAAACAAACAAAGAAAAAAACGAAAGGAGGAGAGGGGCCAGAATACTGGCCTGAGGATTTCAGCAACAAAAGGGGGATAAAATCAGACAGTAACCCAAGAGGGTGGCAAAAATCAAAGCACACAAATAGTGTTTGATGGATTTTGTTCCCTTTAAGATGATGGACATGTGTTGGAAAGCAACTGGAAAAGGATGATGGAAAGGGGGAGATGGAACTCAGTTTAGAGTCCCGGCACCAAACTCGTCCCTCCAGCCACATCCACACCCGTTACCGTAGCTCCCCCACCCCACGGCTGGAGTCCTCACCCACGGCTGGCTCTAAGGTCAGTCTCTCCCCTGCCCTGAACAGCCACGACTCCAGCTCCCTCCTACAACACCAAACCTCCCTGCCTGAGTTTCCAGAACCCTCTCTCCCCGTTGTATTCTGAGGTCCTGCTGCTGTCCTCTCTGGGCTTCAGGTTGGGCATGGAATTTTAACACACGATTACATGACATTTAATGTGTTAAAAAGACACAAATAAGAAACACCTATGTTCCTATCGCCCAGCTGAAAAAGTGAAACGTGACTCATCATCTGAGATCTGACGGGACCCCAATCGCAGCTCCAGCCTGACCAGCTGGTCGCACTCGGAGGCGACGTCTAACTCAATTTGGAGATCATCATTCTCACGCATCTCTTTCCACTGTCTGTCTGACATACACCTGTCTCCCTGAGCAACACAGCACCTTAATTTCATGTTTGGCCCCTTTATGTCCCGCATGTATTCTTCTACAACTTCCTTTCTTGATGTTCTTTCTGCATATTCCCCCCACATTGGCCCGTGTGCTTCTGCTTTATTCCTTTGTGCCATATTTTTTCTTGTTTCTCTCGTTGCTTATTTTAGGCAGTGATTGTAAGTGCAAGCTTGAGAATCCTATGCCCTGGGCTCAAATCCTATCTCTCCCACTTATTTTGGGCTGTGGTTCCCTTTTCTCATTTATAAAATAGAGAAAACTCCCTGTTCATAGTGGGGCTGCTGGAACTCAGTAGGACGACCCTCGCACAGGCTGGGAGCCGTCCTCCGTGTAAAAGTGCTCTCTAAATATCGACTCCTCATTTCTCCATCCACATGAGTGTCAGGAAAACCACGCTGAGAAGGAAGGTCAGAACCACGCTCTGTGCTCAAAACTCTCAGGCAAAATGTCAAAGCAACAGTGTCCAGTGTTTTCTGGTGCATTAGAAAGCAAATCAAGACAACAACTACAGGTAGTATTCCTCTATTAAATTAACTAATGGTCATCTATCCCACTTATATAAATCATTTGAGTCTTTCTTGGACCATTCACCTTTGGGAAACTTTTTTCACTGAAAAAAAAAAAAAGATTTTCAATTTCCAGGCCCCTACCGACAGAATATTGTTGAACACGACCAGAGTAACTTGTAAGGCAAACAGAGTGTCAGCATGGCTGTGTGACTAACAATGACAACATGCACCACCACCTCATCACCAGCGGTCTCAGCCGGTCCCTGAACCCTGGGGTTTTCTTGGCCAGCATGTATGGCCCAGGTTTGTCAGCATGTTTCCTGTTTGGTTTCAGCAATTGTTCTAACAAAACATCATCAATTCTAAAATGGGATTTGAAGATGGCCATTGAATTAGTTGGATTTATATGTTTTCCAATGTCTCATTAAATATCAGGACGTGTAATCCAGTGTTGAGTGGCAATTGCTTCCAATCGTGTGTTCTATTTTGAATTCCCCCATATTAGATCAAAACTTTTGTCTCTCCGGGGCGCCTGGGTGGCTCAGTCGGTTAAGCATCTGCCTTCGGCTCAGGTCATGATCCTGGAGTCCCGGGATCCAGCCCCGTATCGGGCTCCTTGCTCAGCGGGGAGACTGCTTCTCCCTCTCCTTCTCCCTGCCTCTCTGCCTACTTGTTCTCTCTGTCAAATAAATAAATAAAATCTTAAAAAAAAAAAAAAAAAAAAACTTTTGTCTCTCTATATGATGTGTATTTGCTACTGTTTTCCAATACAAAATAAATTAGTCATGCGTTCAAATGCAAATGGAAATCCCCAGGGCGGTTTTTCTGGCTTTGGAAAGAGTTGAGTTTTTACGTTGCTTCTTGTTAGTGGTTTTCTTCAGCATCCACAGTGGATCATTCTCCAGGAGAGGTTACCTCGCTGATTTCCTGCCCCTTTCTGGCAGGAAGGTATGTGTCCCTTTAGTTGTGAGAATAATTTGGGGAAACTAACAAAAAATAAATTATGGCGGCCTCTGACATGCAAAGAGCTTTGGCTAGAGTCAAACTTCTTCCGGTGTGGGCCAGGGCCTTCACCAACAGACTCCTCAGAATTTATTGTCAAGTACATAATGGGTAAAACTTGCTCCCTAAATAATGAAGTAATTCATTATCAAAAGCAGACTAAACATCTAGAAAAAGAAATTAGTACGTTATCTCATACGACAGTAAAATGCTACCAACTTCGATAATAGTAAACAGCATCTTACAATTTATAAACAGTTCTCGTCTCATTAAGAGGTTGGTCCTCATGAGATTCCTTCTGGCTAGAATTAAATACCACGTCCTCTCTTGCTCTTGTGCAATAAAAATTGCACCTCCCTCCTTGAGCCCTGGAGCAATTTGTAAGTTGAGGCTCATTTTGCCTTCCCTCTTTGGTTCTGTGTTTTTAATCACCAAGAGTTTTTCTAGAATCCTCCCGGCCCAAAGCTCAGATTGCCCTGTGTTCACCTACCCAACAGGACAGAAAAACCTACTTACTTCTTAGAGCGTATTCTTTGGGCTCCACTGAATTCAAATCGGAAAGGAATTCATCGGTGTCTTGCATGCATTTGAGAGAAATGTTTCCTGTGGGCAACACAAAAGGTAATTGAAACAGAAAAGACAGAAGACAAAATAATAAAGCCAGGACCATCATTGTCCCTTAACCTGTCAGGGTAAAACTCCCGTCTTCGACACAGAGCCTTATATTTATGAAACACTCGTGTCTAATATGCTAGGGGAAAATGTGACATGGCTCATTCCATAATGTGCAGAGATAAACTGTGTGTCCTCAGCCACCTGCAGAGCAGCTGAGATGAACAAACCATGGAAACCGATTTATACACAACTTGTGATTGTTCACTAAACTCGCGCTGTGAATGTGGGGGTCGCTGACCACCTGGCTTCCTTTAGCCATGCAGATTAACACTGCCGCCTACCACGGGTAGGCCGGATTTTCCCTAGCTAGATGGTCTTCTGGGTTTAAAAGATATACGGAGGATGTTAAGCGGCAATGGTCGGTTTTTTCCAAGAATCATTATGAATCCGACCTATGAAACAGTCAGATAAATCATAAGCAAAGAAGGGCTTCTTTGTGATCACCTGGATATCTTATGCATCTGTGAATGTGTCCTCCGGCCGTGAATGTGATCACGGAGGCGTGGAGGTAATGAACTCCCCCACGGAAAGAGGCAGCTCTGACGTAGGACAAATAAGCTCCTGCATCCTCACGTGGGGGCTTAGACACACATCCTGGGAAGGAAAGGATGCCGACGAAAGACCATGGTAACGGTGCTCATCTACTTGAAGGAAACATCAAATGTGTGGCTCTGGATTCCTCACGGTGTAAATATCCTCCTTCCAGAAAGGCTTTCTTTAAATAGTAACCTCCCTAACTACATTTAAAATGTGAGGCAAACCTTATTTACACAGCCGGGACACATCCACACCTGTGCGTGGTCGTAACTCAGTTGTACTTCCCGCTCATTAGCTTTACAGCAACCTCCAGCATCCCAGACCTCTCCCCTTGGTCTGAGTCTGCTGGGACTGCTATAACGAAACACCCCAGACCGGGTGGCTTATCAACAACAAGAATTCATTTCTCACGGGTCTCCGGGCCGGGAAGTCCAAGATCAAGGCTCCAACAGTCGCGTTCTGGTGAAGGCCCCCCTTCCAGGGCCATAGCTAGTGCCTTCTCCCTGTGCCCCAACAGGGTGGAGGCGGGGAGGGGCCTCTCTGGGGTCACTTCTATAAAGACACAAATTCCATTTACAAAGCCTCCACCCTCAGGACCGAATCACCTCCACAAAGCCCCACTCCCAAATACCATCATCTTTGGGGCTTAGGATTTCAACCTATGGGTTTGGGGGTCGACACAAACATTCAGACCAGAGCCCCCTTCCTTGCATACACTCCACAATCTCTCACCTCTGTTCCTTTGCTCATGCTGGGCCCCCTGTCCCCACCTCCTCCTGGGCATTATCTTCCTGCTCTAAGGAGGTGTTGGCTTTTCCAGGAAGTCCTCCTGGGCATCTCTGTAGGTGAGAAGTGCCTGTTCTCTGTGCTCCCTCATCACCTTTATAGACTCTCTTTACCTCCTCACGCTCCAGCTGTCTACTTCTGTGTCCCCCTCTCCTACAGCCTGGAAGCTCCATGAAGGCAGGCACTGCGCCCTTTTCAGCCCGGCTGTGCTTTTTTGAAAGGCAATTTATGTCAGAGCTAAGAGCAAAGTTGACACTGACTGTGAGACCTACAGCAGTCTCTCTTGCCTCATTTCCTTCCTCCGGAAAATTAGGATAACAATAGTCTCAACCTCTTGGAGTTATTTTGAGATTTAAGTAAATACATTTAAAATACTAGGAGAACATCTGGCCTATCATAAATACTTGAAACGTATTAGCTACTATGTTCCTATTCTAAATGCCCCCTGCACACCTGGCGGATGACACCATATACCAGACGCCCAGATGATGTGTACACCAGGGGACTTCACAGTGGCTGTGAACCCTTAATAAACAATAGACCCTTAATAAACAATCACCATTGTGGCAACTTACTATTATTGTCATTGTTATTGGACTAAAGAAAAAAAGATTTAGGCACACAGGCTGAAAAAATAGATCACTAGACCCAAGTTACAAAGGGAAAGTCTTAAAACAATAAAGAACTTTCTAGTAGCCAAACCTACCCAAAGATGAACTGGGCTCTTTCAAAGGTTGCAGAAGTCTCCAACCTTAGAAGTGCTCAAGTATTGGATGAACACTGGATCAGGGTGTTAGAGAAGAGATCCACTATCAAATGGTCCTTATACAAATGACCTTCACGGTCATAGCTAGTTTCAATGACCTTGAAACCTTCTGAGTCTTCCTTCAAAATTATTTTCTGTATTAACGCATCAGATTGTCACCACGCGCCTCTACAGTTCTTAGATTGAAGCGGAAATGGAAAGTTCAATACAAAAAAATGAAAGAGAACATCCAACCTGGAGCTACCTAGCCAAAGCAGCAATTTCCACTAAAAAGGGGACCTAATTTAGCACCAGAAACAAGGGTTAAGGAGTTGACTACTTCAGTTTCCCCATCTGTGAAATCATAAAATCATCCTGCCTCACGAAGTTGTTTTCCTAAGAGATTAAATGAGAGCTCTGAAGTCCTAAACGAATAGGAGTTTGTTTTAGAGCTCTCAGTTCCAAATGTATCTCCTGGGCTTAACTATCTTCCTATGTTAAAAAAAAAAAAAGGGTGGGGTGGGGAGGCTTCCCAACACTAGAGGTTTAGGTAATTTGAGTATTTAGGAATGACTAAACGGGCTGGCTCAGTCGGTGGAGCGTGCTACTCTTGATCTCAGAGCTGTAGGTTCAAGCCCTACGTTGAGTGTAGACATTACTTAAAAAATTTTTCTTTTAATCTTAAAAAAAAAAAAAATCATTAGGGGCGCCTGGGTGGCTCAGATGGTTAAGCGTCTGCCTTCGGCTCAGGTCATGATCCCAGGGTACTGGGATCGAGCCCCACATCGGGCTCCTGGCTCAGCAAAGAGCCTGCTTCTCCCTCTCCCTCTGCCTCTCTCCCTGCTCATGCTTTCTCTCTCTCTCTGTATCTCTGTGTCTCAAATGAATAAATAAAATCTTAAAAAGAAAAAAAAATTTTTTTTAAATCACTAAACAGAAAAACCTCTGACACCTGAATTGATTTCCAACTCCGTTGTCAACAGTCTGTAATCACTGAAACTGGGAATGGTACAGCTCTCAGAATTCAGTGTTAAATCCTCCATCTTTTGTCACCTGGCAGAAAAAACATAAATGAGCAGAACACACATCCATGCTTTAATCATTAGTAACAAAAACCATCTAAGATGATTTTAAAATACCACCTACGTAAAAAGGAAAAAGAGAATCTTACTTTTGGATAATAGCTGGGGACCCTTTGAATGTTCGTCCCAAACCCTGAGAAATGAAATCATGACTGATCGAGGTTCGAAGAGACTTGGTTGTTTTACGAAGACACCTGTAGACACCTGTTTCATGCAATGCAATGTGTGGGGCGTAAAAATAGGACATGAAAGTAAATCACACGTTCCCTTCCTGAAAGCAGGTCTTTATCGTTTCCTGAGGCAGCAGCAATCAGCTGATGCTGTTATTAATGCCACAGTCATTTTATTCAAGTAACTAGCTCTCCAGGAGAGAGAATCAGCTGCTCTTCAGCTGGCACTGGCTTTGAGGGAACAAGGATTTGTCTTCGCCGACGAGAGTAAGGATCAGCCTGCTGGGGAAAATAGAACCTGCCGTTGTCAGGCTGCAGGATGGACGCCTCTTCTGCCGAGAGGGAATGGCGATCGCAGATTTCAAAGCAGGCAGAGTCCCGCAGAAGCTCAGCACATGTATCCCGAGGATGACAGACGGTTGACAAATAAGCACGTAACGTCGGGGGGTGCTAAGTGCCAGGAGGAAAATATAGTGCAGGGGAAAGAAGTAGAGAGAGGCGAGTGGCTGGGTGCCGCTGAGCGGGGTGGGCACGTTGTAAGCAAGGTGACCTGGAAAGGCTGAGAAGGCGACATCCGAACCAACGGGAAAGAAAGGAAAAGGCGCATGTGGGAATAATAACTGAGGGAAGAACATTCCAGGCAGAGGAAAGAGCCAGGGCCAGGCCCAGTGAAGGGATGGGAACAGGGTGTGACAGGAACAGCTTAGGGGCGAGGGAGATGAGGCAGGACGTGAGGACAGAAGGTCGGCTGGGGTCTACATGGCTATGGACAGGCCCGCACTGGTGTCTCCCTTGGTTAAGTCTCTTCTAGAGTAACTGACACTGTCACACTGCTTCGATGGTGTCTTACACAGAGGGAAGCGAGAGTCTAAGCTTTGAAGTGTCCCACCATGATGTGGGCGCTGCCCGGATCCCAAACAGTTCAGTGGTTCCTTGAAGGCAGACCGATTTTCCGGTGCAGAGAGATGCCGAGGAGTGTCATTGCCACCAGGCCACCAGAATGAGTAAATTCAAAAAGTCCCTGCTTCTTTGTGTCTTTCACTTGAGAGTCAAAGCAGGAGCATCGTTGTGGCCACGTGGTGGCCACCCCATCCCTGAGGGTCGGCTGCTGGGGGTCAGAGTGAGCTTCTGGTTTCCGGAGTAGGAGGCAAGACCCGTCTCTTGCGGAGACTCAAGCCATGGCAGACTCCCCAACCCTGGAAAGGGGTCAGATGCAGAACTGACAAAACCAAGGATAAATGTCCATTATCCCTACTTCGAGACACATCTTCTACCCTTTCCAAGACAGGGTCGTTCCCTTTGACACATGCAACTCTGCTTTCTCCTGACTCTTGTCAACATCACACTGTCCTCTCCAATCAGCAGATCTATGTTTTCCTTATTCTTAAAAAAAAAAAAAAAAAAATTATTCTCCAGAAATAACCAATCCAATTAAACTTGACCTGAAGGTCAGAAAATTACTCTTGGACTGAACCCACCCTTTCTGGAACTGAGTTAGAGGTGTGACGGTGGACTGTAATTATAGCACTCCCCTAGATAAATACATAGTCTTGCAACGGACTGTTTTAGAAACAGAACTGCCGCGGTAGTGTAATTTACAATTATAACTATAAGAAAAGCTCCAGGATAAGCAGCTTGCGATAAAATAGCAAAGCAAATTGAATAATCAGTTCCTTTAAATACTGTGAGACATTATAAATAGTGCTGTTTTGAGTCAGAACTAACCTCGTAAGTTGAATTTGGAAACTAGCAAAGAATATTTTCTGGGAAACGCTACTCTGTTTCCTTAGGTAAAAATAACCACTAAGGGAGGGGTATAATTCCAGGATAAACCTGGAGAAGCAATTAGCAAGAAAAAGTAAATGTGGAATCCAAAGGACTCCGCTGCAGCTAACGGCCAGCCTATAGGGCGTAAAATGCATGTGGCCAATGAAACAAGCATACAGCAGGCGCTTCCGAAATCATGTGCCAGGTATCTATGATCGTTATGTCTCCGTAGCCCAGATCCTTCATGCATCCTGCTCTGACCTGCTCTGTGCCCAGCACAGATAGGAGAGATCACTGGGACTTTCTTGTCCTCTTGCTTTTATTTGGCTTTGACCAGTGGGAGGTGAGGGCAGGAGATCTTTGAGGGTGTCGAGACAGCTTCCCTATCATTTCCATCCTACACCCTCCTGGCTTTACCACAGCTCTGATCGAGGCCGTTCCATGGCTCTAGGTGCCCCCCACCCCCTTTTCAGCAGGCCTGAGGGTGCTTAAGGGCTCCCCACCATCGCTAAGTCCCTGGATGCCTTGCTATCACTTGTTCCCAGTTGGCACTTCTGTAACAGTCCCTTCCTGAATTTCTTTGAAGTGAAACCTTTCTTAATGCGCTGGTTGTGTCCTGCTAGGACCCTCATTCATAAAGGATCTAATGCTGGGCACTCCCAGATCTACCTTTCCAATGAAGGCAGTGAATATAAATGAGCTAATTCCCAGAAAAAAAACAGGCCAAAATGATGGAAGTTGTATCATCCAATGTATTGGGTCCAGGAAAATGTTCATCGAAATCTACCGGGACAGTAGAAGGGAAAAATAGAGGTGAAAAGAGAATGTTCTATTTTATAGGGAAGACTGACAGTAGCCAGGTTTCAGATTGAGCCTCACAGCCAAATCATGTGGACCAAGGCTGGGCTATTCAAAATAAGAGATTTGTGGGGTGTCTGGGTGGCTCAGTTGGTTAAGCATCTGCCTTCAGCTTGGGTCATGGTCTCAGGGTCCTGGGATGGAGCCCCGCATGGGGCTCCCTGCTCATCTGAGAGTCTGCTTCTCCCTCTCTCTGTGCCCCAACTCCCTGTTCATGCTTGCTCTGTCTCTCAAATAAACAATAAAATCTTGAAAAAAAATAAGAGGGGCGCCTGGGTGGCTCAGTTGGTTAAGCATCTGCCTTCAGCTCAGGTCATGATCCCAGGGTTCTGGGATCGAGTCCCTCATCGGGCTCCCTGCTTCTGCCTCTCCCCTTGCTCCTCTCCTCTTGCTCATGCTCTCTGTCAAATAAATAAATAAATAATTAAAATTTAAAAAAGTTTTGGGGGTATCAGTGACAACGGAATTACAACTGGCTAGTCTAGAAGCTCCTAGCAGCAGAAAGAGGCTCTTTGCAGAGACGTAAGTTCCCACTGTCCTATCCCAAAAGTTTACAATGAGCTCTTGAGGGATATGAGGTTCCTAATTGTAAGAAACTCAAAGTAAACAAAGAAGAGTCAAGGGTCAATGTAAGCAAGGAGTGAATTGTATAAAGTAGGAGCCAAGTTTTTAAGGAAACAAAATCCAGTTTCCTTATGTAGAAAATGTACGTTTAGACTTAAGAGCTCCAATAGGGGACCCTTCCAGCATCTGATTCCCAAGTGACTGTGTCTTTTGTGTAACATTTATAAATGTCACAAGCAGCTTTCCACATTTAGCACATCCCTCGTTATTCTCAGACCATTCTTTGGGAGAGACAAATGGTTCCATTAAATCATATTTTATGCAATTCTTCAAACACATTTTCCTTTTTGCCCCTTTCCACTTAGGCATTAAAAGAAAAAAAAAAAAAACAGTGCTCACAGGATGACGAATACGTTAACATGAAATATTATATTCATCTTGGCCAAAGATTCCTACCGTCAATTTCCCTGTTGGCCAGAGGGACGGAACTCACAAGCCCACTGACCTGGATGGAACAGTTGTTCTTTGGAGTACTTACTAAAGTGGGAGCCAAGAATTGTCAGAAAATGTGTTTGGGAGGAAGAAGTGGTCTACACCATGTAGTCTGAGCCAACATCTTCCTTTTTCTCATTGTCATAGTCTTCATTCCCTTGTTGGTGTTCTTCTTTATGCATTACTGTTAACTCAATTATTGATAAAATAAAACCATCCAACCACATCCTCCAGCAAAAACGTATCTTGAATGCATGTCTAAAGTGCAAACTTCCCCAAAATTAGCTATAATCTTGACTTTCCTATTTCTATTTAAGTCATCTAAACCTTGAAAAAAAAATTCTAAGAAATCACCTTAAGAAGTCAGATTCCTCTTCTCTGTGTCCCACAGCATGGAATCCTCTTGGTACTACTTCTGAAATGCCCCCTACAACCACAGCTTCTTTCCAGGCCTACTCTCACCACCCTGGGTTAAGTTTACCGAAAGACCATGGCTGGGCGAGCACCACATCTTTACCAATTTAAACGTTATGACTGTGACGGCCGTTTATGCTGCTCAAATATGTGCAGCCTTCGTCTTCTGGGCACATTGTAGGATTGTACTTCCAGGCTCCTTGTGAGGAGGTAGGATCATGGGACTGGTTTTGGCCAATGAACTGTAAAGAGTGACATCTGTCACTTCTAGCCAAGAGCATTTAATTGCACTTTCCCTTTGCCAGAGGAGCCAGCAATTTTCTGTGACAGTGGGAGGAAGGGGACAAGGGGATTTGGAGCTGTGTCTCCAGTCAACCGACAATGAACATCAAATGTGACCAAGAGATAAGCCTTGCTGTTTTAAGACACTAAGATTTAGGGTTGTAACCACAGCATAACCTGTCCTGATTGATACACTCCCCCACCTTCCATCCTAAATACTGCCACCGACTAGTCTGGTTCTATCACTCCCCCGTCCAAATAACTCATCTCTATCGGAGTACAAACCCTAGTCCATCATTCAAGGCTTTTTACATGTTGGCCTGAGCCTACGCTGTAAGCCTCAGCTCACTCAACATAAGAAACGGGCTTCCTAAGAATTCATGGAGCATGCCCCAATTTCTGCCTTTGGTCTGAATAGATCTTGTTTCTCAAGTGCTCACATCCGCAATTCCATCTAGATCCACCACTAGTGAAGAATGGGTAGAACTCACACAAGTTCCACTGTGGATTTCTGCTCAGCACTCAACCGAGTCAACCCAAGTATTCACATCTTTCACTAATGGCTAAGAATTTTCCACATGGCCTCTTTCTGTTCTGTTCCCTCTTTCTGGAATGGCTATGAATCCTGTTATTTTGTCCTTTTTGACTTCTAATTTCTTCCATAGATTTCATCTCCTTACCTCTGTGCTGTATTCCAGGTAATTTCTTCACGACCTATCTTCCAGTTCACCAATTCTCTCTCCAGTTGAACCATCCAGGTTTCCTCCCAGGGCGACAGCCTTGTGTGCTGTTTTTCTACTCTGGATTTCAATTTCTTCATTTTGGATCTC
The DNA here is from genome assembly GCF_964656455.1 of Halichoerus grypus. Lineage (NCBI taxonomy): Eukaryota > Metazoa > Chordata > Mammalia > Carnivora > Phocidae > Halichoerus > Halichoerus grypus. Next base: position 16,562,115 of record NC_135724.1, read on the forward strand.
AAGGCATTCTTTGAAACTTTCTTGGATGCTCAACTGAGCGTTTACGGATGCTAACTTTATACTGGCAAGCATTTCTGGGTACTTAAGAGTAGAGCGACTTTCACTTTAACTGATAAAAGCCATAGTGCCACAAACAAAAATTCTAGTATCGTGTTTTGCACATACTTTTTATTTGTTGAATAAATGAGTATTTGTCAATATGTACATAAACACATAGAGCGAGCACTAAGATTTAGAGCAAGAATATCTGGATTCTAATACGCAAAGCCATTTACCCACTGTGAGGGCTTAGGCAAAGAACTGAATCTGAGCTCAGCTTCCTCAACTGTAAAACTAGACTATTTTAAGACCCGTGCAGCCCACCACACAGGTTTATTGCAAGGTTAAAATGCAGAAACACATGAAAGTGCTATGAATACAACTTAGAGTAATACAAGTATAAATATAACAAGTAACAGCAATTGAATTTCAAGTGTAGGAATACTTTATCACGCCCTTGCATTATGCCCATGAATTGATGGGAGTTGACGAGAAAGTGACAGAAGAGCTGATTGCTCATGAGAACGAATACGCCGTTCTTCGGGGGGGAGGGAGGGGGGAAGAATTCTGCAATATCCTGTAGCCTGTCCCTGCCATTAATCACGTCCTCAACTTCACGGAGATGTCAGAACCCACCATCAATAACTCTCACAAAAGCACAAGGGCTAATGTCCCACGTTTATTTACACATGAAATGTGTTTAATACAGTTATGACGGATGTAGTGCATAACACCTGACAGCAGCAAGACCTTTTGAGGAACCGAACGTTGACTACAGTATATCATGCAAGTATCTATATATACACAAATGAATTTCTTTTCTTTAAAAAAAAAAAAAAAGTACAAAACATGTTTTAGGGATAAATACAAGATATAAAATGCCAAAGAAAACACAAAAAAACCAAAAACTGAAAAATAGAGAACTCTCCCAGAGAACTATAAACGGAAGGGACAGAGCAGCAGCCCTGCTGCGTTTCGATGAAGCAGAACTCCTGATATTGAAGATACTTATTGAAACGACCGAACTGAAGCCTGGTGGCTCAGTGCGTGACCGCCCGGCCAATCGCGATCCGCACTTGCTGCATTGATAGGTCGGTGGCAGAAGTTGTGCATTCCAACTCCAAGTACCAGAACGTTTGGCAGTAGCACCCAGAACAGGAAACGCCAACTCTTTAGACAGCAAAGGGTTAAGTCAACTGTGATTTCTTTTTTTTTTTTTTTTTTCCTGTCAAGAGCCAGAGAAATAATTGATATTTTTAGTTGTGTCTTGGTAAGAGTTAATAAATTACATGACAAAATACTCGACTGTAGAAATCTGTTGGTCTAACTACAGATGTGTGACTTTTATAGTAGTCCAGCCCTTTTGTGACTTGACCTTGTGCTCTTTCGGCCAGCCTTGCAAAATCCGCCCAGAAAACCACCGGCCTCTGGGTTCTCCCTTTGGAATGCCCTTCCTTCCCCATTCTACCGTGGAATTAGGGAAATGCACGCTCCTTCCTGGCGTTCTGGCCGAAGTTTTTAATCCGCCGCTGGGGAAGAAGCTACCTGCAGGGCTGGTTTCAACACCGTTTGGCGTGGCCTGGAAGAAAACGCCACGTGCTGGGGTGCAGTGACACGTCGAGGTGCACTCACCGACTCGGAGCAGGCACGTTGAGGGTAATGCTAAGACACTTAAAAGTCCCTAGTGTTTTTGAGACCACAATACCTACAATTTATGTAGTGAATTCTAAAAATTAAAAACACTAAAAAAGGCATTATCTTAGCCTGGAATTAGTAACCCATTCAAATCGGTAACATACAAAATGGTTTATTTGAATTCAGGAACTGCCCCTGTTACTAAGAACTCTGTTTTAAAAGAAACAGTACAAAAAGAAAAACTCTAACCCAGAAAAAAAAAAAACAACAATAAACAAAAGACACCAAAAAACCAAAAAAAGGAAAAAAAAATAAAACCTCAAAACATTTTCCACTAAATACTGATACAAACATGTAACAAAGAGTATAAAAAGTTATTCATTTAAATATATACAAACTCTTTTAAACTCAAATACTGTTTTAATACTTATCGAGGATATACACGACGAGGTGAAGGTACACTCAGAGAGAATATATTGCAACAGCCTAGACAGTACTGTTAACTCTATTATACTGCAAACTTTTTGTAACAAAAATGTCTCTTTTTTTCCAATGTGGACAGGGATTTTCCTTACGGAAGGGCTGTGGCTATTTCTCGGCTGAGCTCGCTCTCTTGGATTTAATGAAGGCCATGCCGTGTGTCCGCATGTGAGCATTTAAGGCAGCTTCAGTTTCAAACGTTTTTGCGCACACTTTGCACTTTCGGTCTGACCCCACGCCGTCGGGCGACTCGTCCTCGGGGCTCGGCTTGTTCTCCTGCTGGTTCTCTTCCCCGGCCCCGTTCTGCTTGGACACGGGCTGGGGCTCCTTCAGCTTGTGCACGATGAACAGGTGCCTGGACAGGGACACGTGCGACGTGTAGCAGAGGCCGCACTCCCGGCACTGGTAGGAGGAGCCGTCCGACTTGTGTTGAGGGATGTGTTCGTGGAACTGCAGTAGGTTTTCGGTGGTGAAGCCGCACACGGCACATTTGTGAACCTTGAAAACGTTGATCTTCAGCTTTTTCAGTGGTTGGGTAATTGCCCCTCTGGGAGGTCTGAACTCTAAAACTGGTTCTTCCAACTTCCGCTTGGGGCTGGGAACCTTGGAGAGAAAAAAACAAAGCGGACGACACAAGTGAAAATGGTTCTGCCCCGCGGGTGATCCATACCCGGTTCTCCCCGGGCCTCAGAGCTGCGAGGGCAGCGAGGACTGTGGGTTTCAGGATTCGGGGTTTCCTACAGCTGCGTGTCTGCCCCCCCAACTCCTGCTCCCCCGGGGACTCCGCCTTTCACCTGCTCCACACACGGGACCCGAGCTCCTGCGTTCCCAGGCACCTTGGCAGCCGCGGGGCCCAGGAGCGGACAACCGAGTCCCCGCCTCCCTGGAATGCAGGCTCCGACGGAGCGGGATGGAAAACCACAAGCCAGGAGATCGCCGTGGGTTGGACCCCCAGAAAACAAAGCAAGGCGTGGAATGGGGATGGCACACGGAGGCGGGGGGTTTGTGAAGCTGCCCAGCACAGACAGGGATGGCCCTGGGGACCGTGGCACCTGAACCGAGGCCTGCTGCGGGGAGGGCGGGGGTCCAGGCTCGGAGCCCAGGCAGCAGCTGGCCTGGGGGCCCGAAGGGAGGCCGGAGGGGCTGCAGCAGAGCGAGCAGCTGTGCAGAGAGGACGCAGGGGGGCGGGCAGGGAAATGTCGGGGCTTCGCCTCTCCTGGACTGGCCCGGAAGCCGCTGGAAGGACCCCCAGCTGGTCCAGTTGCCGAGCTCCCCTGCACACTCACTCCCCTTCACACTCACTCCCCTTCGGCACACGGCTCACCCACCGGCCATGCTTTTCTCCTTCCTTTCCAGCTTTCTTTTTTTTTTTTTTTTTTTTTTTAAAAGATTTTTTATTTATTTATTTGACAGAGAGAGACACAGCGAGAGAGGGAACACAAGCAGGGGGAGTGGGAGAGGGAGAAGCAGGCTCCCCGCGGAGCAGGGAGCCCGATGTGGGACTCGATCCCAGGACCCTGGGATCATGACCTGAGCCGAAGGCAGTCGCTTAACCAACTGAGCCACCCAGGCGCCCCCTTTCCAGCTTTCTAAGTCTGACCCCTCACACTTCCAGCTCCCCGAAAGTCCAAGCCGCGGGGACACTCCCTCCTCCGTGCTCGGTGGCCCATCTTTTCTGCCCCGTTGACAGGGCACCACTCACACACAGCGCCTGAAGCTGCCCCTGCACAAAGATTCTTCAATCCCATCCCAAACCCCCACCCCATCACTCGAGGGGAAAAGATTACAATTCAATGCGACTCCTGTCGGACTTGTATTCTGACTAGGATTCACTCAATGATTCACTCCGGGAATGCACACACAGGCTGTCACCCAGGTACATTCCAGATGCAGCCCAGTGCCGACGACAGCAGACTCTCCCTAAGCGTCTGCCGGACTGCTCCCTCCTCGAACAGCACTTGGCACCCACATGCGTGATACACGGGTTAACGTACATACTGTTGTCTGAGTCAGGTTCACTACCCACTGACCTGAGGACAAGGCAGAGATTTGTGATTTTATTTTTCACTATTACAAAGTGAAACGAAGACGAATCTCTTCATTTTTATTAGGTACCTTTCACAACCGATATACTGCCAACAAGAAAGAACCTAGCTTTCTACATCCCTTCTGGCTAAGAGACCGTTTACGGGAGTCCACACAAAATTCTGTAATGTATATACGTAAGTAGATCCCTCAGGCTGTTTCTGGAAAGAGACAAAAGAAACTTAACACCTTTTAGGAGCAAGATGAAAGATCAGAACGGCGTGAAGGGAGGTGACCTATTATTTTATACCTTCATGCATAGGCTCGGATTTAGAAAAATCTACAGTGAAGAGCACGAATGGAAAAAGCAAGTCAATACAACGTCACTGTAAAGAGAACACCTGCAATGTTTGACCTTGGGATCTTCTTTTATTTCTGGTTCCTCCTCATTGGTGGCTTCTGTCATTTCTTTCAGGTCAGGATCCTTGATCCCGTGCATGAGCTGGATATGCTTCTCCAGCATCAGCCGTTTGGTAAAGGTGCGTCTGGACTCGGGGCAGTGTCTGTGGAGCAAAGACAAGGAGGTCACCTGCCTGCGGGAGTAAGCCACGCTCAAGACACGCTCGTCAGGGGAGGCCTCCCCCAGCCAGCAGGACGCTCCGGGGGGGCAAGACGATCCGCATGAATACCAACGGTCTACAATGAAACAGCAGTTTCGCTATGGATCGCAGTTTCCAAATTTGTGAGCAAAATTTTTGTGGTTTTTGTAAAAGGCTTTCTTTCTGTCACTTTTTTGTGTCCTTATGGGACCAGCCTAATTCGGTTCAGATGGAGTATTTCTCGTCTAGGTTTGGTTAAGGTATTACTTAATTTATAATTCTAGAGAGCTTTAATTTTTAAATGGAGAAATATCAAATTTCGAAAGTTTTCTTTACAATGACTCAGTGTTCTCTCAGAATTTATGTCATAAGAGATACTTTAGGATGAGAAAAGTCCCTCCCTGATTCCTTCCCGCGGATGTTAATTATTCCTGTCCACCTGCCGTAACAGAGAAGAAAGGGTGTCTAGCCCTGTCAAATTCCTCACCAAGGCACAAACATGGTATCACAGGGTTAAAATGTAGGAAACTGAACAGATATCCACCAAAACAGGTCAATCTTTTAAGCTTTCACTTCACCTTGTGTGTGTGTGTTTGGCGGGGGGGGATCCCAAACCTGCAGATTATGGACAGTTTTTCCTTTAGAAGATATGGGTTCACCATTTTCTTAATGAAACGGACAAAAGGAAAAAAGTTAACGACCATGGTGACTGGACGCTGTAAGGCAGATAAGAAAACCGCTGCAGTGAATGAGCGTGAACAGCACCTCGAGGTCTTGTGCAGAATCAGAAGGGTTCTGGACATTCTGTAATGACTGGCCCCATACCCTGATGATTTTGTGTTCGAGACCTGCTACGGGGCAGCATCGGGAGCCAGCACCAACACCAAAGAATAAAGGAAACCAGCCGGACAATCCGAGCATCGCTCGGCCTTACAGTGACTCCCAAGAGAAATACACAAACCTAGCTGAGGAAGGACGAAGCCATACCAGACTCTCAGCCAGGGCTTCCTTCTAAGTTCTCCGATCCTCTCAATGCAGTCTCACACGTGCAGGCCTTAGTCACAGAATGTTCTCATCTCACCAGAATCACTCCCAGCTTCAATTTCACCGAAGGAGAGTCGCTGTCCCAGTTTCCCTACCCGAGAAACTTTCCCTGGCTAACCGAGAACACCGAAGCCCCGCCAAACTTACAGCCAACCTTCACGAGCGTCCCGAGCCGCACCATACCCTGCGCCCTGCTCTGATCATGCCACACGATACACGCAGCTACACGGCTTGTGTGCCTGTTAGTCTTCCCTTTTACGAGAAGTGCCTGACAGTAAGTAACCCTGTTGTATCAATTCACCCCCGCCCCGAGGCACGCTCTGGTTGAGGGGGTGATAAAGCTTTTCCACCAAGGCTATAACAAGTTCTGATTCTCATATACAATGAAGGAGCTCGTGGCTGTCCAGAGTGGCTCGACCATCCACTCGGCGTCCTCGCCCACTCAATTCCTTGAATTTGGTCTCTTAGCCAAAAGTGTGTGCCGAGAAAAGGCCACCCTGTATTAGAGAGAGAGGCCAGCCAGGACTGACTCCATGACCAGGCCCTATCAGGGTCTGCTCTGAACCAATCAACTGGACAATCAAACTGCCAATGAGTGTTGGCAACTCCCTGGGCATAAAGTGACCAAAAAGCATCTCATTCAAATGTGCACCTGCAAATCAATCACTTCTCCAAAATGCTCACGTACCTCTGGACAACAGGTAAGGGCCCAGGAACGTACACAGGGTAGGCAAGAGGCTACTGCTGTTTACTTTACTATTTTTTAAGTGTTACAACCCATTCAAGAAAACAGAATATAGCCGAAAACTGAAAATCTATGAACTACAGCAGAGAAATGGAAGTTAATGGCAACATATGAAAAATCTAGGAGAAGTTCCCGCCTTCTCCTTTCGCTGTGCTTCCCACATTAGAAATCACGACTTACGAGCAGGTATAAACTTTCCTGATGCCTTTGTGCTTGATCCGATTGTGACGGCACAGGCTGTGTGAGGAGCTGAAAGATTTGTCACACTGGCGGCAAGGGTGTTTTTTCATTTGCTTCATTAGGAGAAAAGAGATAGAGAGTCACTTAAGAGAACAAAACCAGAATCGCTTTAAAAATTAAGAATGCTTTCATAATAGTTTGAGTTATAATAACCAATAATGTTTAAGCAATACAAGGACAAAACCAAAAGACTCTTCTTAAAATGTAATAAAAAAGAAGGGCAGGGCTGGGGTAACCACGAAGGGGCTAATTAATTTCTAGAGAATGGGAGAAACGTTATCCTAAGAATAAAATATTACATTTTTTTCTCAAAACACTTAACAGTGTTGATTCAACAGAAACCCACGGATATGTGAAAACATTAAATTTTCTTTGCAAAGGAGATATAAATGGTATTTTTAACATTTCAGACAGCAGACACTATATGAAAACATAATGCTTCAATAAATACCAAATAAAACCACTACTTAATTTGCTATAGATCCAGAAAGAACATTAACTTATCCAGTGCACCATTTTAAATGAAACCTCTAGCTGATTTTAAACATTTTGACTTTCCCCCTGCTGATTAATTATTCCTACCATAAGGGAAGAGTTTTCCAAAAGGCCTTTTGAATAATACCATTTAGTTATTTCAAGAACACAAGAGTTTGAAACCACTTGATGGAGGCTCCCCTAGTGTATGCAGCATGCAAGCTTGTGTGCGTGGAGGCTGGGGGACAATGAGAGAGCAAGAGATCTAAAAGTCAACATTAAAAGTGACTTTGGCTATGACATACTTGTGTTAATTCAACAGATTCTCATGTGGGACCTTTCTTTGGGTACAATATGCACTGCAGTCTGGAATCAGACAATGTCGTTTCACAAGGAAATTAGATCAAGAAATAACTGTCAGCCTTGTGAATGGAACATTTGGCTAAACCCTCCTTAAAAATAAGGCTGAAGTAGAAACAAGATCTCATATGAAATAACATTACTATTTTTGGCAATAAGAAGAGATAAGCAAGCAATTGTGGGCTAAGTGATTAAAGAAATGAGAAATATTTTTAAACAATGTTTTTATACTAATCACCTGACAAACATGCCCTTATTCAAACTGGTTAAGCAAAACTATTTAAGTGGTTGAGCTTGGCTCTGGAGACCCAGAAATGGGTTGGCACCTCGTCTCTACCGCTCACAAATCGAACCGTGTGATCCTGGGAAAGTTTCTCCATAAACATCCACTCCCCAAACTGAGAGTTGGGGATCACCACAGTGCCTACCCTCAGAGGGTGCTGAGAGTAACGGGGGGGGGGGGAATGAAAGAGTCAGCACAGTCCTTGGGACACAGAGAAATCCTCAATAAATACTCTTTTATGAATAATAATAAAGTTACATATCAAGTTTCAGTTTAAGAGTGGAAAATACTGGGGCGCCTGGGTGGCTCAGTCGATTAAGTGTCTGCCTTCGGCTCAGGTCATGATCCCAGGGTCCTGGGATCGAGCCCCGCATCGGGCTCCTTGCTCAGCAGGGAGCCTGCTTCTCCCTCTCCCTCTCCCCCGCTTGTGCTCTCTCGCTCTCTCTCTGTCAAATCAATAAATAAAATCTTAAAAATGAAAAAAGGAGTGGAAAATACTGTCTTTTAAATAAAACGTATCGGTCTGCAAGTGTTCAAAAACCTAGACAGAGGCAAAGGAGGACGTTTCTTCTCCATGCTAAAGATGGAAGTCATAGGACTGCTTTTCTCGTTCTCCTAAGCGTACGATCTGGGATATTATGAGAATAATATCGGGGGAGGGAGGGGGGACCACAAAGCGAATAGCCAACTAATGCTTCAGAGCCATGCTGTCTCTTTTCCCAAAGGTATTCCTTCATAAAAATCTTGATCACATAATACAGATAATCCCTAGTCTCTTGGATTAGCATTTATGTAGCCAGAGAATAAGAGGTTTCTTCAGAATAAAGCTTTAAGAACAGTCATGAACAGTCCTACGTTTCAAAAAAGGTATTGAAATATCTATTAATATCTAATTCCTGCAGAATTTTGTATCTATAAGATGGACAATGTTAAGATCCTGGAAGAGTCAAAACACAAGACATTTTTCTAAATGCAAGACAGTTACAGCAAATCACCATAAAACAAGCAGAGAACGGACATACAGCTTTCTAATCATACAACAGGGCAAGAGGCCTCAGAGGAATGCAAACTGGATTTTCCATGAAGATGAAGGGTTTGAAATTCCATTTCTTGTTCTGGTGTCATTATATTAATATCAAATCAAAATTTTAATAGAGAAATATCAGTAAAGAAATCCTCAGAAGGTAATAAATTAAATGAAGAGCAGCTTAGCTGAGTCAGTAATTACTATTTTCAAAAAGAGTTGACAATGTGTGAGATACTTTTCTTTTCCAACGTCTTTATGAAAAAATGCAGAAATGAGCTGTGCAATCCCCAAACAATGGAGCAGGGTTTCAAAATCAGTGGTGACAAGAAAATCACAGGTTTAAACACCAGTCTCCAGATCAGACCTGCCGTGTTCCCATTACCTAAGAAAACAAATGACTTCCTTCTTTGTTAAATTTTAAATACTAACTTATTCAAGGGTGCTTTATCTAATTTATTTTCCTAACTTCTATCTCTTCAGTATTATAATAGTTCCTACTGCCACTTTATGACACAGAAAGCAATTTTTATCAGCCAAACAAAAACGGAAAAAACAAAACAAAACAAAACTGTACTGAAAAAGCATAAAGTCTATTGTCATTCGGTTTTCAAGACTGTTAAGGTCATGTACTTCCTCCTGGCTCCAGCAGCACAAGCTGAGATTGAGGGAACTAGGGCCCTGCGTGGACTTCTTATAGTTAGGTTTTCCTACTCAATTATGAATTATTTTGTTTTTAAATAGAACTCTTTAAAGAAGTAGTGAAAGGATAGCTGGGAGGGTCTGAAATTTTTTGAAAACTTTAAATACCAAATAAAGCAAACAGTTGGGTACATTTCCTAAACTTTCTCCCTAATCTCCAAGTTTTGACTCTTTCACCTTCACATTCTTTAGGAAAGAAAGCATCAGCTCCTCTTAGCAAATGCCTTTGCTCTGAGTGCCCTAGCCTTGGGCTCAAGGTCTGGGCTCTGGGATTTACAATGCCTCTCAAGGCCATTCTTTCTGGATGGCACTTGGTGATTGTGTTTGGACTGCCACGGGCTCACAGAACCAGCTATTTCCCATTCTGATAACTAGTCCCTTCTTGTGTTTTGGCTTGAAGCCCTCTTTCTGTTTCAGGTTGACTCTGAAGAAGTAGAGGGAGACATCCCTCTAGCCAGACATGCACTTGGCCTTATCCTGAGATTCCTGCCTCCATGAGGTTATCTGCCTCCCATCGACATGCAAAGAGCTTCCTCAACTACCATCACACATCCAGAACCCACGTCCCACCCCCGGATTTAAGATGAAAGGGAGCAGAATTATTCCCAAGCCATGCTGACACACACTTTCAGCTCTATCATAAACACTTCCTATGAAAAAGGAAAACCCCAACCACCTGTATAAACTTCAACCTATCACAGCAGTAATCCCACAGGACAGAACTCCTAAAACTGTGGACCTTTTCACTTGGAAATCTATTCTACAGATACACCCGCACACGGCATGGTCAGTTCTGCATAACACGGTAATACACATATATCACAGGTCATAAATCACCGCACTACACAAAATCACGCCATATAAACCACAGGGCTTCCGGCAAAAATGAAGTTAGGGGCGTAGCACTCAAACCCTGTCAGTGACACACTTAATAAAAACGGTAGCATGGTGTCATGCAGGATGCCTGGGGAAGTGGGCACGGGAGGGTTGTGGCTTGTTGCGATTTTGTGAAGTGGAGAAAGGAGGGTTACCTGAGCTCAGAGGGTCGGAGGGAAGGTGTAACACCAGGTGTGGACCAGTGTGACTCAACGGGGAGATGAAGTCGCTGACGGCAGTCTGGGGGCAGTGCATGCATGTGTTTGGTGTATTCCTACACGACTCCATTCCACAATTTTCTGTGCTCACCTAGTGCTTCTCAGGGATGAAATCACACCTGCGCAAACTCAGAATTCACGTCAGGCTCCAACCGTTCCCCGAGAGATCAACAGCATTAGAACAGACCTGCTTTCAGCACAAGGGTTACGGCAGAACTGATGGTGTATGCGAAGTTATTTGGTGCAGCACTGCGTTTGACGGGAAAAAAGTCTGGCTCCACCAGGGGAGAACTGGTTAAATAAATTATACGCCCTCCTACAGCAACATTCTGGCCATGCAGCTGTGGGAAAGAATGGAAGACCTTGATGCGCTGATACGAAAAGAACTAGGACACACACTACATGGACAAGGGCCGGTGCAGAAAATTAGATTCATAAGCTGTGTTCTGCATGGGAAAGAAGTAAAAAAAAAAAAAAAAGAACATGTATGCATCTATGATGATATCTGCATAGAGACACTTCAAGATACGTAAGACCCTTAGCGCTGGTGGGTGGCAAGGGTAGGAATAAGGCTTTTCGCCTTATTCCTTCATATTGTTTAGACTGTCGGAAAAGGTGGATATAGCCCATATCAAAAAAATTTTAAGTCAGGTATACTGAGGTATAGCTTACAAAATGTAAAATTCACTCTTTTTCATGTATAGTTCTATGAATTTTGACAAACAGATACAGTGCAGACACAGAGCAGTTCCATCGGCCCAAAAATTCCCACGTGCCCCTTTACAGTTCCTCCGCCCAGCTCTGGGCACCCACTGATCTGTCTTCCTTCCTATCCTCTTGTTTCGCCTCCTCCGTTTGTCACGTCAGTGGAACCATGTAGTACAGCACGCATCCTCGGAGTCTGGCTTCTGTCATGGGCATGACAACGCGTGCAGTCCATCCGTGCCGCTGAAGTTCACTGGCGGCCCATCCCCTCCCACCGTGGAGCAGGATTCCGCGCTCCGGATCTGCTCTGCTCCGTTTATCCATGACCCAGGTGAAGGACATCTAGGTTGTTTCCAGCTTTTGGAACTTATGAATTAAAGCCCCTACGAAGAGGCACATACAGGTTTTGGTGAGAACATGTGCTGAGTCACAGGGTAAAATAAACGAGAAACCGTCCACCTGTTTCCCAGCACGGCTGTCCGTGGCTTATCCTCCAGCAATGGAGGAGCAGTCCAGCTGCCCTGCCACCTTCCAGAAGCGGATGATGAGCCTCTCCTGTGGCCATCCTACAGGGCGCCTAGGAGTATTTCACTGTGGGGTTAATGTGCATTTCTCTGAGGACTAAAGGTGTTAACGTAAAAGATTTTCAGTGGATAAGACAAAACACCTACTTATATAGTGTACCTCTTCCTCCAAAGAAAAACCTGGAACTCTACAAGTTTCTGGTTTTTAATTTCTATTTCAGGAGGCATTTCAGTGCCCTGTAAGCCACCTTGAAAATAGACGCCGTAAATCACTCATCCCTGCATCCCTGGCGTTCAGCACACAGAAAATACTCAGTAAATGTTTATCGTGTGAATCAATCAAGGGAAGAATTACTGAAAACACAAGTATCTACTGGAAGAATATGAGCAGGTTCTACTAAGTAATCCTAGAGGAGCACATTTTGGATACCGGGCTGGACACGAGCAAGCACTGCTTGGTTTTGGAAGATGGGGCAGACGTGCTCATGTTTAAGGACTGATAAGAGCCTCTGGAAAAACTAAGGTATTGAGGACAGAAGCGAGAAAGGAGTCAGCGAGCAGGGAGAATTCAGACAGGAGGGGGACTTCAGACAGAGGGAAGAACAAGTCTTCTGTGGGACTAGAGAGAGGGCGCCATCCGTAGACAGGTGTACTGTTTATTACAGTCAGTGGGGCAGTGACAAAGGGACTGGAATATGGAAGGAACTCCTGCATAGCAGCTTCCATTTCGTTTTTCCTTTTTAAAGATTTTATTTATTTATTTGAGAGAGAGAGAGAGAGAGAGAGAGCACGAGCAGGGGGGAGCATCAGAGGGAGAGGGAGGCCCCCTGCTGAGCAGGGAGCCCGATGCGGGACTCGATCCCAGGACCCTGAAATCATGACCTGAGCCGAAGGCAGACACTTAACCAACTGAGCCACCCAGGCACTCCCAGCAGCTTCCATTTCAAAATGGAGTATATATGGTGCATCCGGGTAATGCGGCCTTCATTTTCTTTCTCTTACTGTTTCTGATTATAAAAATGACAAACACCTATTGCAAAATAAATGAGAGAATAGACTGCTTCGAATCTCACCGACTGCGGTAACTACTGTCAATTTCCAGCTATATATCCCTCCCATTTCTCTTCTGAATCCACATTCATGTGCATTTATAAGAATGAGTCTGTTATACATCTTAATCTGTGACCTGTTTTTCACACACAGCTACATATACTTTGATGTTTCTATGTTCTTAACACAACATAGTACTCTATTGTATAAATGGGCCACAATTTATTTAACTATCTCCCATTAATGATTTAGGTCGTTTCAAATCTTCAGTAATTATAGATAAAAATTTCTGTAGTCAAACGATTATTTCTGTGGTATGAATTTCTGAAAGACTTTCTAGTTTAGAAGCTGTCCTCAGGGCTCTTTTACCAAAAGTCTTAGAGATCACCATTCAACTCTACCAAAATGGAAGGTAAAATATTGTATTGCACTTCAATCTTGTTTTTCCTCAATACCTAGGGATGCTGGACATCTATCCATACATTACTGAGCCACTTATATTTCCCTAGTGAACTGCCTGGTCGTATCCTTCCTGCAGTTTTCTATGGAGTAAAGACAGAAAAGAATGGCAGGTGAGGAGGTCAGAGCAAGACCACACGCCTTGTGGACCACAGTGGGGACTCTGGGTCCTCCATGATGCAGGACTAAAGACACCAATGGGTCATTTATGAGAGCAATAGGAAGACACCAGTGGGTTTGAGCAGAGGACTAATATGATCAATATATTTTATATGGGTCACTCTGGCTGCCAAGTGTGGAAGCAAAGAACCAGTGTGGAGGCTGTCTGTAACAATCCAGGGGACAAAAGAAGTACTGTGGGTTTGGAAAGTAAAGGGCATGACAAATGACTGGATTTGGTATATAAAGGTAGATCTGTGGATGGGCTGAATGTGGGTGACAAAGAAGAGAGAAAAGGGGGTCAAGTATCACTCCAAATTCCTTGGCTGGGCAGTTGGTAGAACAGTTAACAGTTACTAACCAGGAAAGTAGGAGAGAAGCAGGTTTAGGGAAGGAAAGGAACCAAGAATTACATTTTGGATACATTAAATTTAAGAAGCCCATTGGAGATCTAAGTAGAGATGCTAACTAAGCGGTTAGACTCAAGTCCGCAACTCCGGGGAGTGGTCTAGGCCATATGACAGAAATCCGTGAGTTGGCTGATTAGGGATGGCATTTAGAATCATGGGCCTGGATGAGAAGTTTCTGAGAATCAAGGGCACATCAACATTTACAGGCTGGAAAGAGGAGAAAGACCGAGAAGAGCTATCAGTGAGGCAGGATGAGAACCAAGAGGCCTAGCAAAGAAAGCACTTCAAGAAGGACCTAGCGGACAACTGCTTCGGATCAAAGGACAGCACTGAGAAAGCAGAGACCCCTGAGCCTGAGTCCCTCGATCTGCAGGGCTCGACGAGCAGTTTCTGTGGAGCAGTAACAGGAACACCTCAATGGGAGGGGGGGGGCGTGGGGAGCACAGGGATACAAAGCGATCTCAGGGACGTTCGCTGTAAAGGGAAGCAGAGGGAAAAGGCAGTAGGCAAGTGGGTTAGGAAGGTTGTTCAGTCAGGATAAGAGACACCACGGCGAACTTAAGGATTTTGAAAATGATCCGGGAAAAGCTGAAGATGCAGAGGAGAGTGGACGAGTATGGTTGTGAGGTCCTCCAATGGCCCAAGAAGGGGACTGGAGGGAGCACACAGGCAGAAGGGAGGGCCGCACGGGGACACAGAGTCACCCCTGTAACAGGAGAGGGCAGGGTATGCGCATACAGATGCAAAAGGGTCTTCATGCCTGTCTCTCCTTGGGTGTGAGGCTAAATTCAAATCTAATCCTCAGTCCACCATTCTTGACTACATCTCCTAGGGCTTCATACATGTTGCATTCAAAGCCACTCAAATTTACATCTTCTGAAGACAATGACGCATTCCTCCCTTGCCCTTTAAAGATAGCCTTCCCTCTCCTTGAGGCCCATTTGAACCCTTGGGCCCCTTCAGCCAGCTCGCCTCTCAGCCCCCTGGTGGCCTCCCTGACCTGTCCGGCCACAAGCTTCTTCCCTCGCTCATACCCCACACAGCTACCCAAGCACACCACTGGAAACACACATTTCATTATTCCGCTTCCTGCAGAAAACCCATCGCCTGTTCTTTGTACCTTCAAGGGCTAAGGTCTTTGGACTTGCCTACCTCGCCAATCCCAACCTCCCACCACACCCTTCCAGGACGTCACGCTCCAGAACAACTTGTTGGCAGTCACTTAGGATGTCATGCTCGTCTGTCCCACACCCATACTCTGCTCGTACACTGGGTGAATTCCACCCGTGCATCTTCCAAGTACCTACTTAGGTAGCATTTCTTCTGTGAAGCCTTCCCTGGCATCTCCCAGCCTCCACCAATTCCCCAAGAAACACTGATGCTCAAATCCCTGCTTCCTTGTGCTTCAGATGCAACTCTAATCCTTCTTTTCCACGGATCACATGCAACTTTAATTTTTAATTTCACTCTGCCCTTTTAAGCCTGTGCTGTATTTTATTGCTCACTCTATTCACAGAGCCTCAGAAATCCTGAGCTGAAATCTGAACTGGAAGCACCTTTCCCTTAGTTTTGATTACATACCGCCTTGTGATTCCTCTAAGACCCACACTAGCTGCAGGTTTTTAAATATTTATGCTTTCTTTTTATACCCAACTGTAAGCATCTGCAGGGCAAGAATTATATCATTTGTTCTCCACCATAACATATGCTGTGCAACTTTGTAAATATTTATAGAATATTGAAAAAAAAGGTACACACAGAAGAACAAACATGATGAAAAGTTAAACATTCCCGAAGTACGAATGAATGGGCCTGTTCCAAATAGTTTCAGAATAGTGCCTCACTCCTGTAATATGCAAGTGCCCAGACAAACCAAAGACTGAAAAAGAGAAACAAACAGTATAGATTGATAACCTGAACAGGTCAAAAAAATCTGTAGTCTACTATGTCTCCTATAAAATAAATGAGCTTTTCTATAGAATAGAAATGTACTAAGATTACATATGAATTATAACCCAAGAAACTTGCTTTTAAAAAAAGGAATTCACTGAAGAAATATGTAACATCCTTAGCATATGTATTAAATGAATAAAGGTTTAATTTTCACTGAGAGGTTCTGAAACTTTTGACCAGGATATATATAAAAAAGTAACGCTTCATAGGCATTTCATTGTCTTCACCTATTCATTTTAGATCCAGATATCGTCAGTATGTGCCCACAAAACTGGGAACTCCCTTTCCGTTTGCACAAATACCACCTACAGTTATAGAGGGTAAGTCGTAAGAAGCAAACCCGCTTACCCAAGCCACCCACGTTCTCCTAGAAAAATGGCCTTTACACAGGTAGGCAGCCTTCCCCTAAGTGTGGAATACTGTGGGTCGTAAATTCTACAGTCCTTACTGAGAATTTAATATCTAGGACACAAGCGAGATCTTCTGGTCTCACTACATCCAAGAATATACAAATAAATGGGTAGTCAGCTGAGCACAGCATAGGAAACTCAGACTACATATGTCTGAAATCATCTAGAAAAACAATCTCTGAGTACTGAACCATCCAAGTTTCTACAAATTGGAACGGAGTGGTTTTGGGGAAATATTTAAACACAGAGTATAAATTTAGACCAGAGGTTGGCAGACGTTTTCTGTAAAGGGCCAGACAGTAAATATTTTAAGCTTTGCAGGGCCATAAGTCTGTTGCAACTACTCAACTGTGCCTTGCAGTTCAAAAGCAGCCACAATGATACATAAATGAGTGGGTGTGGCTGTATTTCAATAAATTATTTACAAAATGGGTGGCCAGCCTGTGAACCATAGTTTGAGAACCCTGATTTAGACCACTGTCTCACACTCTTCTAGAAAACATAGCTAAGTCTCAGTAAGTCAGAACCAAATCTATTTAACAGAGTAGGTAATCAATCCAGGAAAAAACAAGCTGTAACTATAAAGGGTTTGTTTTTCATAGGACACGCTCAGAATACGTCCTGAGTACCACCAGGATCACAGTACTGTGTCTAGATCACTGAGATCACAGCTTTGAAATGGTGTTCCTAAGGACAAATATGTGCTAGTTGCTATGCTTGCTTAAAACAACAACAAACAAGGGACACCTGGGTGGCTCAGTCGGTTAAGCGTCAGACTCTTGATGTCGGCTCAGGTCACGATCTCACGCTGGGCATGGAGCCTGCTTAAGATTCTCTCTCTCTCTGCCCCTCCCCCAGCTTGCACAGGCTTGTGCACACTCTCTCTCTCTCAATAAATAAACAAATCTTTAAAACAACACACAAAACCAGTCTTCTATCTTTCTGGTTATAAGACTATCTGGTGTGCTGATGACATCGTACAACCGAAAAAGTAAGACACAGAGCTGTGATCGAGGCAGAATAACGCAAGGCCAAACCCACAGCAGACTGGAAAGAAACGTGTCCCACCACAGTCTCTGTGCCGAGAGCCACGTCAGACCCGGGGGCCGGGCAAACGGAAGGTGCTGAGCGAAAGGCTGACACTCTAACAAAGCTGCTAGGACCATGGCAACGAAACTCCGAAATGCCTGGTGGGGTGTCGTGGGGTCACCACGGGCACGTGTCAGCCTGGGACCTCTGTGTCTACCTCCACTGACTGGTGGGGACATGCAGTGGAGCTTTGGGGGTCCTGTGTACAGACCCTAAACAGACCCCATGCCCCTTCCCTGTCAGGAGACTTGCTCGCCTCCATCCTCCTACACCCATTTCTTTAAAGGTCCTCCCACGGGCAATGCTATTATTTCCTATCATTCTCACCCACAATGAGAAAACCAGTAGTGATGGGTGCTGTGGGCTGTCGCGTCCACATTTCACCGACTTGGAGACATTCTGGAATCAAAGACCACATGAGTATGAAAACATCTTTGCTACCAATTTCTTCCGGGTCTGGTCTAGCTTCGCTCCCCTTCTTCTACTTAAAAGGGTTTGTCCCATCATTCTCAGCCTCTTTGGTTCCTCAAATACATGCCGCCTATAGATGGGTGACACGTTATTTCCCTATTGTTTCTGTTCTCAGAGAATCCAGTCCTTAAGAGGGGACCACAAGAAAGAATATATAGAATGTTTTTTCCTTCTAATAACTTTTTTTTTTTAAGATTTTTATTTATTTATTTGACAGAGAGAGACACAGCGAGAGAGGGAACACAAGCAGGGGGAGTGGGAGAGGGAGAAGCAGGCTTCCTGCTGAGCAGGGAGCCCGATGCGGGGCTCGATCCCAGGACCCTGGGATCATGACCTGAGCCGAAGGCAGACGCTTAACGACTGAGCCACCCAGGCGCCCCTAATAACATTTTTAATACCATCTTTTTTGCCCTTTTTATTTAAAAAGCAATCTAAATAGGAAAAAAGTCACCGTGAAAGGTATTTCCCCTGCAATCACTATAAAAGTACAAATATTACTACAGAATAAAAACATTAAAATATAGTGTCTGAAGACTTAAGTCAGCTCCTTCTGAGATTATTTCCACAAACCAAAAGATAAAAGAAACTAGACATTCCTCTTCAAGATAATCACTGGTTTTTATCAGATGATCTGTACAGACATCTGTAAATAAGCTCAAAAAGTAAACAAGCAAGCACAAAGCTCAAAAAAGCTACCATTAAAACCGACCGACGATGGGTGATTTTCTGCCTGGTTCCAGTCCTACGTCATACGTTAATCTTTCCAGCTGTCTAGCTTAACCGAATTGATGAGGTCCTGAGGCTGGGCACGATCAACTGCTCAGGTGGAAGGTCCGAGACCACGTGACCCCACAGTGTGCCGGCATGAGGACAAACGTCACGCAGCCGCTGAAAGGCTCTTCTGTGGGTGCCACTTGTGCCGCTTCCAGCTTTGCAATTCCTAGGCTCTGAGGGGCTCTGAAGAAAAAAGGCCTCTGTGTGCAGAGTCCCTCTTTCTTCCCTGACAGCCCTTCCAAATTCGTATGGGCAGCGTACACGGGGAAGTCATGGGGCTTGCTGAATTAATGAATTACAGAATCAGGCAGAATCTTCCTCCTTGCTCCAGTCTCGCCTGGGGCACCGGCTCTTCTTCTGCCAAACAGGAGTCTGTTCTCACCCCTAACCTGGAGACCCACACCCTGACCTCGGGGTGGAGGGAAGGACTCCTGGGTTCCAGCCCTTGGCACAAGTTAAAGTCTGAAAACGGCCCCGCAATCCTTCTGGGTCTGAAGTCTTCCTGTCTGTAAACTGAACTGAGTGGGGATTCGTGAGCTCTCAGTTCCTTTCTAGCGCCATTTTACGATTCCTTACTGTCAATAATAGCTAGAATGGCTTTTCTTTCCTTCGCCGCCCCCACTTGACGGTATGTAAAATTGTTTTCTGGTTGCTCTGGGCTTGGAGGGAGTATCAACTTAGAATCCTACGCTAAATTCTTAAAATCGAAAAATCTGGTCTACCACTTGGATTTAGGGATGTATTTTCCAAAAGAAATTAACAAATGCATGTTGCAATCCTGGATTGGGTCATAAAAGTCTACCCACATAATACAGCAGGTCCAAACACTGTACCGATGTTCTAAAGCCTAATGACCACGTTCAGCACTGACTGGACGAAGAAACCTAATCCCCGAGCAAATCTGGGAACTTCAAGTCATGGAAGAAACTACTCTCCTCCCCCAGCCCCATGGGCACAGGAAGGGACGGGGCTTTGACAGATAACAAGAGGAGGGGTTGTGGGGGACATCAGTCTGGGGCAGTGGAAGCAGACAGATGGAAACTGCTCGTCTGTGCCAGTGAGGGAATTAAGTCCCTGGCTGCAGGCGACGTTTTTCGTAAGAAATGTTCTTAAGCCGGCAAGGTCCGGTAACAGTGACCCAGAGCAGATGGGCTGGAGTCTCGTCTCTCTCCCGTCCGGCAGCAGCACCCGCCCAGTGTCAAGGGAGCTTTTGCCTCCTGAGCCTCGAGAGATAAACAGGAAAAGCCCGAGGAGAAACTGTCCTCCTCAGACTCCAAAATGAGAGCAGGCCCCGTGGGCAATGCACCACAAATGCCCGAATGTCCGTAAACATCTTAGGTCACCGTGGTGGCGGGCAGCTCCCAGCTCAAACCAGTGACTGCGTGCGCGCCCTGCTGGGGGCTGACTTCTCAGAAGAGCGCCGTATGAGCTCTACTTCAAGTGCAGAGATACAACTCGGTGTCTGTAGCACCCGTGCTCTAAGTGATCTTCCAACACCTGTTTACTGAGCCCACACTGGTCCATTCCCTTTTGGGCCAGTAATTCTGGCCAAAGGCTTGCATCTGCCGGGCGGCACGGTAAAATTAAAGGTGCAATCTATGGCCGCAGGATGGAGGGAGGGTGATTGGCCCTCACTGAGGGTCCCAACAGCCTAAATAACCAGCCCCACACACCACGCGAGGCCCGCTGTGTACTTTCATTCATTCCGCAATATTGACCAGGCTCCTCCTTGTACTCACTGGGATTTCCCTGCCCTCAAGGAGATCACGGTGGGTTGAAGGCAGAAAAAAATAAAGACAGGATTCCCACGTTAGGTGTCATGACCACAGCAGTCACAGGTGCGTGGAGGAATACGGAGGGGGCGCAGCAGGCTCGGGGCACTTTGGGGCACTGCTGGCCACGACCAGCTGAATCCGGACGGGAGCTAACCAGGCAATGACGCGAGGAAGAACCAGTGTATGTGAGGGCCCACGGGCAGCTCTCTGTGGCTGGAGCCACAAGGAAAGGCACGGCGGAGTGGGTACGGAGAAGGCCCACGTGAGGAGAAGGGCTTCGGGCTCCACCTTAAACACACAGGGAGGGTCCACCCAGGACAGACGGACTTGTACTCCGAAGAGATCACGCCGGCAGCTGAGTGGGGGTCTACCCTCCATTATCTGCTGGTGGGTCTAATCTCTGGGGCTCTGATCACAGGGCAGCTGGTCCTGGCAGGCACCCTCCACCAGGAACGCCCAGCAGCTCCGGCTCCAGCCCCACCAGTGCCTAAATCCTAACAGGCTTTCAGAGGCAAGCCCACTGGTCTGGTTACTGGGACTCAAGACATTTACACATCTGCCTACCACTCTGTATTATTTTCATTGTACATCCCTTGATTTGGGATTTTACACTTAATATCCAATGGGATGTGCAGTATCATGCCCAGGCCCACAGTGTAATCAGAAAACATGTACACCGTGGCAATAAGGGAAGTTAACAGAGAAGACGAGGTCTTTTTCTTAGACTACATAACTAGGCAGATACAAATAAGTACTTGCAGACTTCAACCTTGTTTGAAGAAACCTCCAGTGAGTTTATAGAAAAATGCCTCCTAAAATGGCTGTAACAGACATCTGACCAGATATAAACATTTCACCCTAAAAGCAAATCTTCCTAAGAATCTGCAAAAAAAAAAAAAAAAAAAACTCTTCTGGCCGTAAACAAAATTTGGAATAATATATTCTTATCTGAGTCACGTTTTCTAAATAACTTATTAATCTTTCTCAAAAACATTTTATTTTTCTTCGTTTTTCTGTCCCTCGTGGAACAGTCAGTAAATTTCAGACATGGAAATTAGTTGCCCACTTGTCATCTCATCTCTGAATTCAGAGTGCCAAATCGAGTTCCTTCTCTGCATCTTTGACTCCACCTCCGTTCAGTGAAACAAGGCCGGTATCCATCTTCGGCGGGTGCAGGGCCCCTGAGCACACCAGTCCGTTCACCAGCCACTGAACAGGTGTGATCCACGTTCCCTGTCCCTCCCTTCCCTTCGGGGCACACAGGAACACACACTTCTGAGGCCGCTACAATTGGGTCTGGTCACACGACTCATTCTGGCCAATGACGCACTGCGTGTCACATCCGGAATAAGGGCGTGTAAAGGCCAGACTGGATTCTCCAGTCTTTCCTGTTCAACCCCTTGTGTGGAGGTTGGGGGTGGGGTGGGGGGGCCTGAAAGAAACCGCCTTGATCACTGAGTCTATCAGTGGAAGGACAGCTGCCCCACTGGAGTGCTCAAAGTCACAGCAAACTCGGCATGTGCAAGAAATAAACTTTTATTGTATAAATCAATGGGCTTTAGGGAATTTTACTGCCACACAGGATAAATCAGGGGGGCTCTCAAAGGGCAGACTTGTAAGAAATGCAGATTATCAGGTTCCAGCCCAAACCTACTGAATCACAAACTACTGGGGTGCAGCCCAGGAACCAGCCTTTTACCAAACCCTCCAGGTGATTCTGATGCACAGTCAAGTTTTGGGAACCACTAACTAGAATATGGTGCCAAATCAAAGGGCATTAGCTTCCTTGATACGAATGCTGTATCTCTGCAGCTGCCAAGAGGGATGGGTTGTATTAGGATCGTCAAAAGCCAGGGGCACCCAGGTGGCACCGTCAGTTAAGCATCTGACTCTTGGTTTCGTCTCGGCTCAGGCTGTAATCTCAGGGTCGTGATATCAAGCCCCGCACTGGTCTCCACGCTGAGCCATGGAGCCTGCTTACGATTCTCTCTCTCCCTCTCCCTCTGCCCCTTCCCCCAAGTGCTCTCTCTCAAATAAATAATCTTAAAAAAAAAAAAAAACAGTCAAAAGCTAGAATGATTGCTCATATTGCTCTTTCTACTTAAAAAGTTCCATAATGATCACTCATCGTGTAGGGCAGCAGATGACAAAATGGCTACAGATAATTATCACAGATCACCTTGTAATTTTCAAGATCTGACCAGTACAGACAGCTTTCACTTTTTTATTTACTATCAGGTTACATAAATGCAGAATGTGTGATCTGAGCTCAGATGTCATCTCATTGAGGGGACCCTAATTTGACGTTCCCAGAAGACCCCTAAAGCAACCAAGAAAGAATGTCAGAAGGTACATGAGCCCCTAAAATTGTACATAAAATTCTGTGTATTTGTACATTTATCTGGGAATGGGCTCATAGCTGGGATGAGATCGTCGGAATAATGATACTGACAAGCTCATCTTCCTGTTTTTGTATTTAAGAGTAAGGACACAGGGAAGATGAGAGGATTTCTGTGGTCAAAAAACTATCTAACATCCAAACCTAGATGCAACTAACACAATACCCCTTTCCAAATGGGCAACATCACAAACCACGGAAGCTACAATAATAAATAGATTTAGAACTTGTCCTTAAAGAGTGTTATGATTTAAAAAGACAGCTAAAACCTAACCATAACAAAACAATAATATCAACTTTAGAAAGTGATCGATTTTACACTGGTTTCTCTGTATGGAAGTTCAGTTAACAATCGTTTCTAAATGTGACAGCTTTGGGGCGCCTGGGTGGCTAAGTTAGTTAAGCCTCTGTCTCCTGGTTTCGGCTCAGATCATGATCTCATGGTTGTGGAAATCAGGCTCCACACTCGTCAAAGAGTCTCCTTGTCCCTCTCCCTCTGCTCCTCACCCAGCTTACATGCTCTCTCTCAAATAAGTAAATAAAATCTTAATAAATAAATAAATGTGGCTGCTTTATTTATTTCTTTATTTAAAAAAACTACTCTTGTTTAAATGGCTAAAATAATGATTTGGCAAATTGTTTTTAAATTATTACATCTCTATAAATTTTTATGGATTATCTGCCCCCAATTTTTTTTAACTTAATATTGGATTACAACAAATTACTAAAAAAAAAAAAAAAAAATTAAAAACCACTGAAAGTGGATACTGGATTTGTATTAGTAAAAATATAGCATTAGAGAAATAAAGACACTAGCTACTAAATAAATAACTAGCATAGCTGGAACTACGTTTTTGAATCTTAAAGACAAAGCTACTGAAGATCTTTGTTCTGATGTGGAACTCCATACAAAATATTTTTAGTAAAAATTTTTTGGATGGGAATTGAGGAGAGAGGAAAAAAAATCAGAAACAATTATTGAAACAAAAAGAGGCCATCTTAAAAGAGACAACAGTGAATTATCCTGACATAAGTTTTTAATTTATGCCAGGTGGGCTTATTCCTAACTCAAAATCTTTTCTCCAAAATAATTATATTAGTAGCAATAACACCAAAGCAAACTGCTGTATTGTGGCTGGCAGAATGTGTTCACGTTATTCTCGAAATTATATATACACATAACATTTATTTTTTAAGGCATGATTACAGTATTAAAAACAAATATCCCTTCACGGTGCAGTGAGTCAGAACGTTTACGTAATGATATTTCACTGGGTAGTCCGGTGAAATCAGATCTTTCCAATAACTTCTCGCCTGGTGGAAGTAAAAAATTATGCTCTCCTGGGACATTTAGCCAGATACAATTTTCAAATCCCTCATAATTTCATATTTATGTCTCACCTTAAATCCAAAAAGACTGGAAGCTGCTTATCACCTCACAGGTAGTTCCCTCTAGGTACCTACAGCACGGGACACCTTGCGGTCACTAAATACGTATTACTCCCATTTTAAAGAAGAGAAAGTTAAGTCTAAGAGGGGGGTAAGATGTCTTCCAAGTCAGCACTCATTCTTTGATCCATTAATTCGAGAAATATTTATTGGCTTACTATGAGCTAGGGACAGAAGGCCCACAGATATTTTGGATGGGAACTTGAAGAGAGGAAGAAAGCATACAGCATCTATTGGGAGAAAGAGGTGAGAAGCAGCCTTCACAGAGGATAAGAGTTCCGGTAAGGAAAGCACAGGGTGCCGTGGATACACGTAGGAAGAAGGGACCAAGGAAGGCTCTCCAGAGGAGGTGATGTCTAAGCTGAGACCCAAAGGACTAAGAGTAGTTAAGACACCAGAGTGGCACGTTCCTTCAAGGTAACGAACACCACCCGAAAAGCCCCAGAGACGAATGGGCGAGCGGTGTTTCAAGCAGGTGGGGCAGGGGCGCCTGGGTGGCTCAGTCAGTTAAGTATCTGCCTTGGGCTCTGGTCATGATCCCGGGACGCTGGGATTGAGCCCCGCATCAGCGGGGAGCCTGCTTCTCCCTCTCCCCCTACCCCTCCCCCGGCTCATGCGCTCGCGTGTGTGCTCACTCTCTCAAATAAATAAATAAATGAAACCTTTTTAAAAAATAAATTAAATAAAGCAGGTGGAGCATTCGCGTTTGTCTAGCGTGCCCCATGCGAGATATAGCTGGTGGAAGGGGGATCAGGGGAGACCCAGTGAGCCCCGGACAGCTGAGGCCAGTGGGCACGCAACACTGCGCATCTGGAGCTGCACTTAAGTCTCTCTGGCTGCAGAGGGAACCTTCATCAGGCAAAACACAGTTGCCTGAACAAAGACGGACAACGGGTGGACTAGAAGGCATGAAATGCATGGAGGAGGGAGCGGCCTGGGGAGAAGGAAGGAAGTGTCAAGTCAGGTCGCACACCAAGCTTTTGGCGGCAGAAGCTGGGGGCTGGGGGCAAGCCCGGGTTCCCTGTCGGACAGGCTAAGAGCGCCTGTGAATTATCCAAGAAGCTGAAATACTTGATAAGTGGTTGGATTTGGGGACTGGAACGCAGGCAAGAAATCACAGCTGGAGACAGAGATTTGGAAGTTATCTGCACACATATACAGGAAATGAAGTCACAAGAGTAACTGAAATTTCCCAGAGAGAGAGAATGGACTGTTTCCAGGACAGAAACCTGATGGGTGCTCCAGCAATCGTGAGAAAACCCAGGAGGGAGAGCAGTATTCAACACTTAGGGTAGAAAATGCTTTTAGGAAGACCTGCCAATCATGTGAAATACTGTGCGGGTGGGGGGGGGGGCGGCTGGTGGCGGGTAAAAATCGAGGTAAAGACCGAAAAAATGTCCAGTTGCCTTGACGATAAGGAGGTGGGTGTGGTGAGCTGACAGCCAAAGGTGGGCAAGGAGGAAACAGGAGTGGGAAAGTGCAGCCGGCAAAGTACCTGCTTGGCCATCGGAAAGGAGGAAAGAGAAAGGGGCAGACAGCAGGAGATATGAAGTGTTGGGGTTAAATGGAACAGAGGTGACGGGAGTATTCGGATAGGAGGGAAAAAGAAAAGAATGGGAACAGACAAGGAGTCTGTAGGTGGGCTGTCTGGGAGTGCAGCGTTCCAGTCTGGTTCAGAATGGCAGAACTTGATCACTGGTTTCTGACACACGGTCAGCCCTCTGTTCATTTCACTGGTTTATATGAAGACATTTCTTTCCTTCCCTTCCCCACCTCCCTTTAGTTCTCCCCGGAGGTCGAGTGAGCAGCATGGAAACTGAAATCTAATCTGATCTGCCTCCTTCCAAAAGACAGCGTCTCAACTTCTTCAATGCTAATCCTAAAATCCTACTAAGCCCAACATTTCCTCTGGATGAACGGCTGCTTCTAATGGAAATGCATGCGCTGCGCACGGCCCACTCAGGATGGGGCTTGACGCTTCTGTCCCAGAGCAAGTAGTTCGAGCTAAGTGTTAGACTTCATCCCACCCAATCTGTCTCAGAGCTGTCCCTTCATCTTATATTCTAGATCCAGTAATTGTTGGATGTGCAAGATAAAGGTAGTTAAAAAAAAAAAAAAAGAAGAAAGAATTTTGAAATGTTCCAAGATGGATACAAAAATCTCAGATGTATAGGAAATGAAAGCACTGGACTACTAGATTGAGGTCTGCTCCTGTTTTAGCATTTGTAAAATCCAATTTAGGTGCCAAGAAAAAAAAAGCCTTTTCCTAGAATCACCACATCAGGCTTGGAAAGATAACTACAGGTAGTGTATTCATGCAGTAGATTAACCAAGTACTGCCCCTTAAAAACTACCCCATATTTGCAATGAACATTCTGGGATGCCGTGGCCCACCTGGAGAGCCTAAAGGTGAGATGATTACCGTAAGCCATGTGCCAGCAGAGCTATATATATTCTGTTAAGTAAGTCATTTTTACGTGAGGAGACACTGAATTAAGTGTAGTCAGACCAAATAAAAACATGTCAGCCACATGGGCTGCTCAAATAAAACAGTATCAATGAGATTATGAAGTAATGCTTAAAGCACTTAATTTAACAAACTTTTTTTTAAAGATTTTATTTATTCATCTGAGAGTGAGCGAGCGAGCGCTGCGTGCCCATGAGCATGAGCAGGAGAGGGGCAGGGGCAGAGGGGGAAGCAGACTCCCTGCTGAGTAAGGAGCCTGACCCAGGGCTGACCCCAGGACCCTGAGATCATGACCTGAGCCAAAGGCAGACGCTTAACCAAATGAGCCACCCAGAGGCCCCTAATTTAATAAACTTTTCAAGCATCTAGTATATACTAATTACAAGCCAATTCCTAGGTACTTTTTACACAGGTTCTCCAAGGAAAACGATTTGGTTTTCCTGCCTTAAGTTAAAGCAGTTAAGATGGTTTCTTTAAAAGTATGCTGGGGGCACTTGGGTGGCTCAGTCGTTAAGCGTCTGCCTTCGGCTCAGGTCATGATCCCAAGATCCCGGGATGGAGCCCAGCATCAGGCTCCCTGCCCGGCGGGAAGTCTGCTTCTCCCTCTCCCACTCCCCCTGCTCATGTTCCCTCTCTCGCTGTCTCTCTCTTTCAAATAAATAAATAAAAATCTTTTTAAAAAATAAATAAATAAATAAAAGCATGCTGTATCTAAACCCAATGATGGATCATAGTATCACTAAGAGAAAGAAGCTGGTATTAGGTGCCTCAGGATTCGATACAAAAATAATACAACACCTATTTGTATCTAAAAATTCAACCTGATCTAATCAAACTTCTAGGAATTATGGGATAAAGAGAAGCAAATTAAACAATGTCAAAAGGAAACAATTACCCAGAAATGTGCACAAATATCTACAGGACGTGTAACCCAATTTTTCCAACAAATCAACAGCAAGCAGAAAAATAAAAAAGAGGGAGGGCTACTACAGAATAAGAGATTTAGGTTCTCCAAAAATCAAATGCAGTGCAGATTCTTTCTGGATCCTAACTGAAACAAACCAACTTTAAGATTGCCGGAACAATATTACAAAATTGTCTTGCTGGTTTCGTGAGGTCTAATAAAGGGTATTAAAAAAAAAAAAATCCCTATTAGTTGGAGATGTGTACTTATTTAAAAAAGAGAAAGAGTATATATAAATATTGCAACTCAGATTTTTCAGTGACTTTGAGTTACAGAGCTTCTCCTGGATAGCTTAAGGAAGGATGAGGTATCCCTTCCCCATTACCAAACTCAGGAAAGAATCACATTAAGTTATACAAATACTCCTAACAGTTTTCCAAACATCAATTTCTTTTTCTCCTCCTTTCTTCCTTATTTGTTAATTAGTGGCAGAGCCGAGCCAAGGACCCGAGTGTTAGAGGTCTGCCAATCCTGTGCTCTTCCTCGCACCCAAGGGTGGCCTCTTGCTCTTACCTTCCCGTGCTCCTTCCTCACGTGGGAAATGTAAACATCTCTCTGTGTGAACAAGCGGTCACACTCCCAACACGTCCAGCCAGGACTGGCTACTTTCTTGGGTTCCATGGATTTTTTCACAGGTGATGGAGACTTCTTTTCCAATTTCTCTTTCCCGTTCATGGATCTCGTATCCTCTTTGTTTTGATTTGCTGAATTCTGAGTTGCAGGCTTAATGCTCAAAGGCAAGTTTATACCCAAGTTTGGAGGCCCTTCAATACTTTTCAATGTTCCATGCATAGACTATGTTACAAAAAGAGAAGAAAGATCTATCACAAATGGTTACCATGGAGAGAAGCACATGTAGACTATTCTTAACACATTACAGATATTCGAAAAGGATTTTATATTCATTCAGAAACATTTCTTAATAGAGCAAGAAGAAAACCTAAGCAAAATATATACTTAAAAAGAGACAGAGGGGAATTAACTTTTATGGTTGCTCTAAATTATGCATTTCTAGTTCCAAATAACTTCTGAAAGCTTATTTGCTTGTGCCATTTTTAAATTCTTAAAAAAAAAAAAAGCCTTCTGCATGGAGTCTAAATTATTCCTGGCTGTCTATCCTCCCCCAGTGAACCAGTGAGTCCTCTCTGCAACAGACTCTTTCTGGGGAAGAAGACGCTTACTTTCACACCTACCCAGAAGCATGGGACTAGGCTGATGCACGGGTAGGTGTTCAAGACCCCCAGCCAACCATCTTTCACAAGCACCTGAGACAAGAGCAAAGCCTTCTCCCTCCCTTTCATACCTTCCACATTCTTGGGACAATTTTAAGAGTTTGGGTTTTCGTTGGGGTTTTTTGGGGGTAACGTCAATATCCCTACATCCTATCCCGATCTAGCTCTTCTTACCGATACCACCCAGACTTAGACAGTAGATACTCAAAAAGCCTCTTACAATTGCTCAGCTGTTTATCATCATTAACGTAACAGCCACAACAGCTATCCCACTTAAACTCGAAGGATTCCAAATTCTACTGGGGTAAAATTGGTGCCATGTGACTCTAAAGATCAGTGTGCTTTGTTTTGTTTGTGTTCTAGAAGCAGAGT
This sequence comes from Halichoerus grypus, assembly GCF_964656455.1. Classification (NCBI taxonomy): domain Eukaryota; kingdom Metazoa; phylum Chordata; class Mammalia; order Carnivora; family Phocidae; genus Halichoerus; species Halichoerus grypus. Next base: position 16,591,520 of record NC_135724.1, read on the forward strand.
CAAAAAAAAAAAAAAAGGGGGGGAGCACGTAAGTCTGTGCCTCAGTGTAGAATTTATCTCTGAACAAGGCCTTCCCGTGTTGCCAGCCTTCAGGCTTGGGTCCCGAACCTACAAAACCTACAGAAAGGCACACGACACACACTTCCTCCAGGGCTCTAGGCCTCCTACATCCCACAGGTCCGCACTGAGTAGATCCCGGCTCCATGATCCTTCCTGAATGTCTGAGTCCGAAGCGGCTCCCTCAGGGTACTCTCCATCATACCTTCCCAGGCCAGGTCACCTCTCGTCAGTGCCGAGAACTCGCCGACCCTCCTCACTGTCTTACCCGGGAAGGGAAAAGGGGGTTCAATAATGTTCTCATGAGCAGGGGTGACAAGTCTATCCAGAGGATCCTCAAAATGGTCTCTAAAAAAGGGCCTGGGTGGAAAACGTCTCATGTTCTTGGGCACGAGAAAATCGGCGGCGAGGCGAGACGTGATCTCGGGACAGCCAAAAAGCCAAGCACTGCCACCCCACAGGGCAGAGACTTTGGGGTTTCCGATGGCCTTTTTCAAAACAGAAGCCAAGTTTTTACCTTTTTAACCATTTAAAACCCAAAGAAAACAAAACCCAAAATCTTCTAGTAAACTTTTCCTAAGTTTCTAGGCAAATACGTTTTTACGAACTAAGAAGTTGAGGAGAGGATCATGTGTTGAAGTGTTCTGTGAGTCGGCCTCACCGTGCCCTAAGAATTACAGGAAAGCGGCAAAAAGTTCTGCCGTGACAAGAGAACAAGGCCATGTGTGCCAAAATGGGAATTTCTACTTTACATCATGCCATTTTCACATCATGAAGTAAAAGTAATATCGTTCATTAAAAGCAAAGGTTTTTTTTAAATAAAAGAAATACCACCTAATTCTTTTAGAATTGATTTTTCCTTAGGTCCTGTAACAACAAATAACTTGAACAATTGTAACTTGAAAGTTTGCTTTAAATGTAAATGCCAACATGCATACAGGAATCCCACACAGTGAATAAATCTATACTCTGCAAGAAGAAATGATACAAACTGGATTAAATTAGGCAAATAAAGATCTACCTTTAAATGAATACGTATGGGGGGCAGGGAACACTGTTCCTGTCCTGCTTTTCTCTTAATTTCTTCCTCAAGAAAAACTGAACAGCACAGGTATTAAGTGATATAAACTCACAAGAACTAGTACAGACCTTAAAAATAAAAACAAAAATAGGGTGCCCCTAAAACTTTATGCCTACCCATCCCCAAACACATAAAGGCAGGATATTTTAAATGTATAGGACATACTTGAAATGAGAATATAAGTGAGTATTCTCAATGTTTTTCGTATCATGTAGTCTCGTAAAGGTTCAGATGAATAAAAACAATTCTTTCGTCCTTGTGGCCACAGGATTTTGCCACTCCTCTTCAGTCTCTATTCTTGGAACCTTGTATTCCTCCAAATTCACTATTAACACAAGGAAGACCCTAACCACAAGGTCGATGACCCCACTTCCAGATGTAAACATGAGTTCTAGAAAGCAAATACCTTAAAAGCCTCTTAAGAAGTAACTTTTCTTTCTTTTTTCTCCCCCCTACCCCCGTAAAAACTATGTTAAAATATTTGGGTCTAATTCCAATGTCACTACATTTTTATGAGCAGTTTTTAGGGTTGTTGTTTTTTTCCTGATCATTCATTAAATAAGTATTTGTTGTCAAGATAGTTTCGTAATTTTAGTGAAAACCTTTAAAATATCTTAAGAGGATTTTACTGTACTTTAAGTGATAATGATGACATGTATCTCCCATGCACTGACTCACCATAGCAATGCCAGAGAGCCACTACCTTAGCCCGGCCGCCAGTGAGCAGACCCTCCAATGAGCAGATGTTAGGTTCTTTGCAATAGGCAGTTATGCTACGTGAGCTCACATATGCTCAACACAGGAAATTTCAAAGATTAACAGTCCATTCATTTAACTAAGATGAGACTAGACTAATTCAGAGACCTGATCTGTTCACCTTTCTTGTATCCCATATTTAAAAAGAGAAGAACTAAGAGGAAGAGAGATGGAGTTCATGATATCGGGCCGCCGTTGCCTTCTCTCTTTAAAAAGTCAAGTCACTTTAAGCTCTGAGAGCTGATGGATATTATCTCCTAATCACACAGGAATAAAATTGCTTAACCTTTCACAGTGGGCAGTTAAGAGGCTAGGACTAAGCACTGTCCTTCATGAGCTTAAAAGGCTGTAAAGAGATTGAGGTGCCCCTTTCGGGGCTTGGAGGGTGGGGGTTATCCCAACTGGACATAGATTCATTTCATTAACTGAATACTTGCCAGGGGCCAGACACTGCTGTATCCTACACATTTTACTGTCAATTTACATGCAACCTTGATAGAAAAAAAGACTAAAAAAAAAGATCCAGGGGCATCGATTATAATGTAAATTTAACCGCTTACATAATCTCAAGGGAAAACCTTTATTTTTCTAAATACACCAATATTTACAACGAATTAACACAATTCGTCAGAGTCCCTGTCTATTTCTAAATCCTATACGACACGGACTTCTCAAAAAAAGTAAACTTCACAGTCATCATTTTCACATGTAGGAAAAAAAAAAGAACCCTAATACATTTTCTTTGAGAATCATTTGTTACTCTGCACTGATCTCTCACGGCATGCAGACTGGGACTCGGGAATAAAAAGCATCAGTCAAGTATATGATGGCAGCATTCTGTAAATTGCTCTGTACCAACAACCAGCATCCATCCCTTCCCTCTACAGCATGCACGCTTTCTCTTCATCTGCAGGGCTGCCTTGACTTATGATCAATGAATGGGTCTGCAATTTACGTAAAGGACACAAGAGATGCGCACACACCTTGATATGGTCCATCATGAGTTGCTTCTGTGCATATAAAAGAGAACAGTCTGGACACTTGAAAACAGACACCTTCTGGTTTTCGATGTGTTGGTCAAAGTGCCGATACAGCAGGGTTTGCAGGGTAAAAACAGTGTCGCACATGGAACACTTATATATTATTCTAAAACAGAAGAAGTGCGTGGAAATGTCAGTCAGCCCTCGTCTCTGAAGCCAAAGGAACTGCTACTTTACATCTCATCTCAAGAATTCAGGTGGCAGGAGCAGCGAGAACACATAAACACGGTAAAAAGAACAAAACAGTTTAGCTTTGAAACAAACTTTTGGAGGCAACTGGCGTCACTCAAGTGCAGATGGGTCTTAACATTCTGAGTAAAGACGCATTCAACCACATTTGCATAGAAGTCTAAATTAATGACCATTTTACTACTTACAGATCTATAGCGGACACTTGTTTGTACAAGATCTTCACTCGTTAGTTACTTTAACACAGAGCAAAAGCACTCTTGATTTTTCTTTTTTTTTTTTTTTACGTATTCTTTAAGAGAAGACAAGGAACGCAGCTGGGTGGTGGTCCCCTAACTTGAAAAAGCATTTGTTAACGAACTAAGTAGGGCTGTTCAGCTCCGATGCCTACGTAAGATCTTACTTGTCCCAAGTTTTCTTTTCGAGTTAGGGGCAGTTTTACACTTGAATTGCAGTATTCCTCTACACGTTCTCAACACAGAAAGCCCTACACCAGTAAACAATTATACACCACCACCCCTACCCGCCAAAAAAAAGACAGAAAGAAAGAAAAAAGAAAATCCGTACCAACTGTTGTTTCAGTTTGCACATCTATTGTGCTTAAAATGGTTTAAAATACTGTCCGTTACATTTCCATACCTGATGTTACCGCCAAGCAGCCTCCCTAAACTACTCCAATAGACCTGAGCCTTCTGCACATAATCCCATCCATCCATCAACACCTTCCACTGAAGCTCAGGCAGGAGGGAAAGTACCAGACTCCCCAGCCACCAACCTCCACCCCCAGGGGCTTCGCTGCTCGCTCAATATGCCTACAGTAGGTCCCCTTCCTCCCGTAACTGCCCCAGGTCTTCCTGGTCCTCAGGGGAGACCCTAGGGACACCTGTGCCCTTTGAAGAACTGTGAGAACAGGCACAAAGAATCCTAGGGAGCAGTTGAGGAAAATGGCAGAGAAACACTGATTGAAGGTACAAGTCAGAGATGAAAAAAGCAGAGTTGAGATTCCATTTGCTATTTGCACAGCAAAGCCAAAGAAAGGAAAGCCTCTAGAAACCACGGGTCTTTCCTCTCAGGGTCTTCAGAAAGCACATCTCGCTTCATAGTTCTCGGTCAATAAATGACAGAATTTAACTTTTTTTTTCCTTTTCCCACATAGAATTTATAAATTTAACTGGATTCAGCGGCACATGTTTTTACAAGGTCTTGACATATTAGTAACTTAGTGCACACGTGATTGGGGAGGGGAGGGGATTTTCAAGGACTTCAGGACGTCACCACATGGGGTGCCATCATTAACTGTACCAAGTGTGACGAGGATGTTCATTTCCTCACTATTTAAAATAGCTTAGAATTGAAAATAGCCCAAACACGCAGTAACGTCAAGTAGTGAAGTAAGAGCAACGATGTCATTTTTCACAAATTATGCTACAGCCACATTACCAGTGAATGGAAAGATTTTCATGGGAATTCAAACAACAGGGAACAAGACAGTATGTGTGATACGTTCACATTTTTTTAAGGGTGCGGAAAAGACATGGAAGGTTACACGTAAACTGTCCTCGTCTCTACCAGATGATACTCCAGGTATTCTTATTGTTTTGCTTGTCTGTACTTCTTGATTTTTCTGGAATTACCACAGAGCAACAAGAAAAAAATAATAGCCCCAGGAAAAGAATGAAGATTTACTAGCTAAGAATTTTCTCAGGATTCTGTTCTTACATTTTTTCGAAAGCACTATTTCACGAAAAAAGGCATGGCCCACTTTATTCATGCTACATTCCTTTGGGGAGGGGTTTTGTTTGCTTTGACTTTTTTTTTTTTCTTTTGCTTTCCACTGAATAGCAAAGATTTACTTAAGCATTTTTCTGAGCAACAGTTTGCTCGTATAATATTGGAACACCGCCCCACAAACTGCTAATGCATATAAAGCGGGAAGTGGTGACTATATGGCTGAGAGGTCTGGGGGACACCAGCTTGACTAGATGGTGGGGGTCAGCAGCGCTGCTAGAAGCACACATGGGCGCTGCCTGTCTCTGATGGCACACAACAAGGAGCCTCCTGCCAAGAGTACATGTCCTGCGTCCAGCTACGAGAAAGCAGCGACAGACGGGGGTCATCCTGAGAATGAGGGGCTGGAAGCCTCTTCCGATGGCCAAAGACATAAGAGGCGGGGGAAGACCGAGCAACTGTTCCAGACGGAAGAACCCTGACAAGACAGGACGATTAAATGCAAAACATGTTCCTGGATAGGATTTTGAACACGAAAGAAAAAAGAAAAAAAAAAAGACATTTTCTCAACTATTAGAGAAATTTTAATGGGATCTACACATTGAGCAGTAATGTAATCAGCACGAATTTCTGACTGGGAGGACTCAACGGGGGTGACATACGTGGGTGACCTTTTTGGGAGGAGAGGCAGAACACACTCCAATATTTATGTCATGCTGCCCCATTATTCTTCAACGAGAGAGAGAGAGGGAGAGACACACACATGGAGAAAGAAATGGTGGGAGTAAATGTCAGGAATGCGGGCAACTGGGGAATCTGGGTGAAGGGATGTCATCTGTAGAGTTTTCCAACTTTTCTGTAGGACAGAAACTATTGAGAAACGTTAAAATGGTGCTCATGTTAAAAAAACAAAGCCCAAATAAATGAACCTCACACACACGAGTTAGGACATGAGGATGGAGCAAACTGTCCAACTACAATGGAAGAAAACCACAGGAGGTAGCCAGGCGTGGGGGGGGGGGGAAGCCAGGCAGGACAGTGGCGGGGAAGCCAGGCAGGACAGTGGCAGGGAAGCCAGGCAGGACGGTGAGGCCTGTTCGTATGCAGGCAAACGCTTGGGCACAGCATGGTGAGGGAACAGAAAGAAACCCAGTGTGGCTGGATCCGCAGGCTGTGGGAATGGCGGGGGAGGTCCTGTAGAGTTGCAAAGGGCTCTGAAAGCCAAACCTGTGTGTTTGACTGAATCCTACCCTAGTTGCAAGACTGAGGGAATGGTGGGATAACCAGACTAAGGGGCGGCGGCAGTCCCCTGGAGAGAAAGGGGGAGGTGAGGGGAAGTAGGGGAAAAAAAAGAAAATGAAAGCTAAAACCAGGGCGTCTGGGTGGCTCAGTTGGTTGAGTGACTCTTGATCTCAGCTCAGGTCTTGATCTCAAGAGTTCAAGCCCCATGTTGGGCTCCATGCTGGGCCTAACTTAATAAAAACCTTAATATAAAAGCCTACTTAATAAAAGAAAGGAAGGAAGGGAAGGAAGGAAGGACGGGGAAAAAAGAAAGCTAAAACCAAATACCCACACTCAGGTCCAACTTACAGCAACCCAAACTCTCTAGAACAGTGTGTAACCCTCTAAACAAATGTAAAAACAAATGGAACCAAAGATTCTAAGCTCAAAAATCACTGCCACAAACCTCCTCCTTCATTACCACTGACCGAATCCCAACTAAGTGCAAAGCACTGTCCTGAGCAACAAACAATCCCCACGCCTCCAACAGGTGAGCCATGTCACGGACAGGCTCAGGGAGGAGAGAATTTGCTGGATGTTGCACAGATCCCAGGGCCATGGTTCAAATTCAGCCTCATCTGACTCCAAAGCCTTCCACCGTGCCGCTGTTACAATTTAGTACATGCTTGACTTCTTAGGGACTGATTCAGAAACGCTCTGTCTCTTATGTAATTCTAGACTTTGGAGGTCTCGCTTCTCCACTTACATACATTTAGAGTGGCAAATAAAAGGAAGGCACAAAATAGCAAAAAACCTACTGTTTAATCATTAGATGTCAAGGAAAAGACGAAAACAGACACAAAACTCTATCACCATGAAATCTAGGAATGGACGTTCAAAATGGATCTGGAATCTCCCAGAAAAGATTAAAGGGTCTTCACAATTTTCTCTGAAGACAGCAGGGTAACAACCTGACCACACATTGAAAAGCAAGAAACACAGCACTGGAACAGTGCCTGGCACATAAGAAACACTACATAAACGTTAAATAAAAATCTTAAAAAAATACAGAAGTGAAATCTTGCACTGTGCGCTTTTCAATTTGAGGTGCTGGGACGACAGGATGTTATGGGGCTATATTTTTAGACCCCATGTAGTCTCTAAAGAAAATGGGGGGGGGGTATTTTTATATTCATCTTTAAAAAGATTAATGCACACCATTTGCATCATGTTCAGTCATTTGCATAACCACCTGTGAACCAAATCCTGCTAGAAGATTTCAATCCCTGAGTCTCCAGTGTAGTCGGGGCTATTGATTTTGGGGGGCTTACACAAACAGAGCAGAGATGGATTTAATGTCAAAAGGAAGCTTCTGAATCAAGTGTAGGCCAGGTAGCATTCCAGCAGGCACAGCAAGGCTTTACAGGAGCCTGAATGGGGAAAGGTGGCAGGGACGAAGGATCTCAAGGCCCGCTGTAATACAGTCGTGACACATGGAGCCCGACGTGCAGCCCCTGGGGTCCCAGCCAGGCTGCAGGTGAGGACTCGCCTCGGCCAAGCACCACCACCCACTGAATGAATGCAGCTGAGTTAAAGTTCACTGGTTTGGCAGTTTTGTTGTATTTCACCTATAGTTTTTTTTCTTTTAGTTTTACAATTTAAAACATACTAGTCGATGCCTATCTTTAGAGTTGGTACTTATTAAAGAACAACTGTAGCAAAAATAATTTTAGGAAAATGCTGGAATAATTTTTTCCTATGCATTACTCAACCTGGAAAATTACTGTTTTAGCTTATCTTAATCAGGTGCTGCCCTGTATTCCTAGGTAACAACTGCTATTCCAGATGTCAGTAATGTTTTATTTATTTATCTGAATAAAGAACCAAATTAAAAACTGTATTAACTGGGGGCAAGACACTGCCTTAGTGCCTAGAAGCTTTACAACCATGAACAGTGAAGACCTCAGAGTTCACTGAAGTGCGTCTTCAGGGTCAAGATACCAGGTTATATCTGCAGTTTGTTTCATTTCGAGGATCCACAGAGATCAGAGTGAAGGTCTTCCTAGAACAGAATTCCAAACTTTATCCTCATTTTTTAGTAAACACTCCTATAGTGTTCCGTCATTAGTATTTTCCCAAACTAAAGGTTACCATAAAAGCCAGACACACATTGGCATATCTGCACATCTTCCCTCTAATACTTCCTTGATGATGGAGTTATGGGCAAAGCACACCAATAGCTTTGAGCAGCAAATCTAACCTCACGCAACAATCAAATTCCACGTTGCCATAAATAACACGGAAATGAAATGAGCTTCACCACGAGCATCTAATCCAGTGCTGTGCTCGCAACAAAGAGGAAATGTGGAAAGGACCAAGCCACCGAGCCCCACTGTGCTCCAGACAGAGGGACTACTGTGTGCCACACATTTTAAATGTCACCTTTCAGCCTCACACAAACTCTGGGCCATAAGCACTACCCTCACTTTATGGGAGAGAAAAATGGATGTTGAAACAGAGCATGTGATGGCCCCAGACCTCACAGCTGGGGGCTGGGTGGTGGGACTCGGAATCCAAAGCCCACACTCCCTCGTCTTGGGTTCTAACTGCCTGTGACGCAGGCAGGCAGCCCAGGTCTGCTCAAGTACCACGTCGTCATTAAAGACTCAACAAAGCCAAAACTGACAAAACTAGGAGCAAGATTAAGACAAAAATGAAATCTGCTTTTGCTCATCAAGGACTTACACTGGTTATGAAGTTAAATTCAGTATCCAGTGTTTTAAACTGACTTCGTATCATGTTATGATAAAAAGTGTATCCTATAAGAAACCATGTTAAAAAAAAAAGGAAAGATGACAGTATGTTACAGTTCCCCTCAAACTTATTTGTTAAAATCATCCTAAGAAAAAGAACAAAACTGATAAATATTCCCTTGCTTCGTGGAAACTGAAGGGCATAAATGATAAGTGACATTTCCGGCCGGAGGCTTCCCCGGGAAGGAGCGGACGGGTTTAGGGAGTGAGGGGCTACCAGCTGTCCCTCCTGGAGCGGCGACATCTTCCTGGTGGCATCGTTCTCACATCGTTCTCTAGCCCACAGAACTACGCCCTCCTCTCAGTCACTGAGAAGGCGGTGGCAGGAAGGTCAGAAGGCAGCAGGACTTACTTTGGTTCTCCTATCTTGACGCCGGGATGCTGAGTGTAGGCATGGGAATGTGTGCTTGGGGCAGACTTAAACGCCATGGGACAAATAGGACACTTGTAGAAGACTTCACAGTGAGAGCCCTGGATGTGAGACTTCAGAGCGGCCACGTCAGAGTACACGACATTGCAATGGACACACCTGCCAGGAAAACAAACACGCGGTCGTCAGCACGGGACCATCACACACGAGCACTTTCACTGTCAAAGTCAGGTAAAATGAGCATCTTGTAATGGCCTCCTGAGGCTTCTCAGGGCTTTTAGGAAGTAAGTCTTGCTTTGTTTTGTTTTCTATTTATAACAGATCGAATTATTTTTATATATTTAAGAAGGAAGATCATGAAGAAGAAAAACGAAACTCAAATGGTCTATGACTTGGGCATCTTTGAAACTGCTGGAAGTAAATATCCAGACTCCAGCGTGTGGGGAGACCGGTGGATTGTGGGGGCGGTATCAAGGCCGGGGAACACGGCAAGACCCTAGGACTTGTGACTCTGGAGAACACTCCCACATGCTGGATTCGGACCCTAGGCCCTGAGGTTCCTAGCCACCCCGTATGCCCAAATGGCATTGCCAATGTAAGAAATCTTCACCGCCTCAACCTACATGCCATCAACAAAGGGGCAGAGAGGACAAATCAGTACTGGCTTCGAAGCCATGGCCACGGTCTCCTGGGACACACTGATGCTGGTCAATGGATCTGGAGTTAAGGGGGCCTGTTGGGTAGAGAAGGTTAACCACCTAGATTGTTTGTCTCCTGGAAAATAAGTTCAGGTACACTTACATTTGTTTTAAGAAATAACATGAATTATAAACTTCTGAAAAATCAACATAGCTAAACAGTCGTTCTGGTTAACTTTACTTCTTGAATGTGTGATAATGTGATTAGCCCGTGAACTGATCATATCTAGTCCTTTGGAAACAAGCTGATGCTTAGGTATGTTTCTCCCCAAGCTCTTCTTTCTCATGCAGGGACTCTCAGCACACTGATTACATATCCACTTGATGACCTCGTCGTCCTGTGTTCACACCTGAGAACTACTGAGGGTGGGCTCGGGAGACGCTGAGAGTCTGTGGAGGTAAACCTGTAACACACCTGAGCAGACACGTTCCTGGATGTGAAGGTGGGGGCTGACGTGGGGAAGAGACACTGAAGACAGCAGGCAGTGCTCCGTTACTTCTGCATGAATTTAAGGTACTTTCATTCCTAGAACCTCCCCTCCGAATTCATGGAGATGCTTCCAAAGTCACACAGGAGTGGCATTTTCTGAAGTATATGGGTTCTATAAAGCATGCCGCATTAAGCTTTGCAAGCATTCCATAAAAATCGTAATTCGTGTGTTAGCATATTTTAAATGACTTAAGGCATAATGTTCAACAGCATATACATTAAAAACACTAAATCATAATAGGAGAATAATTAAGGAAAGCTCCTCTATCTTATCTACTTGAACTATTATGCCACCTAAGCACACTGAAATTATTTTGGGTTACCCTGAACTTTTGTTGTCTTAAACAGGTTACTGATCCTCTCTGGGCCTGTTTCTCGTGTGTAAAAGGAGAAGAGTCGAACTCAGTCACTTTTTAGTTCTTCCCAACCCTACAAGCCTGATTCCTACATAAGAGGAGGATCCCATCAAACAAAAATGGATCACTAATGAAGCAGAAGGGTCCTCCACAGCGGCACCATAAACAGAACAATTTTCTCAAGGGCAGAAAGGTGGTGTTCAAAGGGCAAAGACCCAAGAAGGGCAAAAAGAAACAAAGAACTAATTCTCTGAAGTCGCCTAGACTGGGAGGGAGATTTAATCTTAAGGAAAATAAACCGGAAGTTAAAGGCATCTAGACAACATTTGAAGGAGGAGGCCCAAAGAGCACCACAGAGACCAAGGGAAAACCCTCCTTAACGTGAGGAAAGAAAGCAGAGAATTTAAAAACCAGTTACGAAAAGAGAGAGTTTTGTAAAATATCGGCCCACAGGTGGAAGAAAAGTTTCCGGGGCACAGAGGCCGACAGGAGATGGAAAGACGACAAACAAAGAGAAGACAGAATTTGAAGGGTTCATACAGTATCTTAATGCTACTAAAATCTTGTCTATTAATAAATATTTCATGTATCTGAGGTCCTTTGTGTTCTGGGTACCAATCAAGTTTCTCTTCACGTTTAAAAAAAAAAATTTTTTTTTTTTAATGTTTATAGTATACAATCCTATAGACCCCCTTTCAAAATGCAGATCCAATGGATCAAAAAGTAGGAAAATTCACGGAAACCTAGGACTTTTACCAAATCGACCAGGAGCTAGGAGTGACCCCCTCACTATCTAGGAGATGCGATATGATCAAGAAGAGAAAAAACAAGACACACGGAGTCACGAAGAGACAAGTGAGGCATGGGAGCTCTGTTAAGAGAGCCTTCTCTGACCAAAGAAAAAACAAAGTGAAAATGATTGCGTATAGAGTATTTCTTTATGTGTAGAGCGAGGAGAAATAACAAGGCCAAGGGGCTGCTAAGTCCCTGCCAAATATTAGGCAGGACCATTACTTGAAGCAGCAGGAAAAAAAATTAAGGTCAAATATTTTTTCTCCCACCTAAAGAGGTAAACGTGAACTACGCAGAATACACACACAGAAGCATTTTTACAGCTCTTCTAAGCCTCGAGTCCAAGAAAAAAATATACTAAACACAAAAATTTTTTAAATTCCAAGTGCCAAATTTAAGTAACTCTCTGAATGGGGGGGAGAAAAAGAAAAGCAAGGGATAGGCTTTTCCAACTGAGTTGATTACTTTTAGCCTGAGTGCAGAGCTTGTTTTAATTTAGGAAAGACACCAGGAATAGTGAGAATTGCAGAAGTCCTACTTCCTTTATTCATTCCAGCCTAAGTTTACTTTCATTATACTCAAAAAATAAACATTTGAGGGAAGTTTGGCATCTGTTAAAAGAGTTGCAGAGAGAAAAGGGTGCAGAACTGCTTTTCACTATTAAACAAAGAACCCAGTAATGATAGTTTCAAAACATGGGGTAAGAACCAAGGTATCGCTGTGTATGGGTTTTGTGGAATCAAGGGCACCTTCAATGCGTACCTTTCCTCAGCACTTAGAGCATGCATTTCCATCAGCTGTAACGTGGAGAAGGAGCGGCACCACATCGATGATGTTATAGACAGGGGCACCATGGTATAGAAAGAATATGTGAATTACCACCAAGTGGCAAAACAGCCACAAAAAAAACTCTAGTTCCTTAATTTCCAAACCAAACGTTTCCTACTAGGGTAGATCCCAATGCATTAAGCATTTGTGCGTCCCTGGCTTGGAGGCATTTGATAAAAATGGGACCGAAGTCTCTCTTAGGGTTAGAGAAACGGACAGAGCCATTGATGATGCTGTAACCTAAATGTAACTGAAATAAAACCATCAAATTATACCAACCAGACTTCACTTTTATAAAATATCATAACTGTGTAACTAGAAGAAAGCACTGTGTATTAACAGTCTAACATTAAAGTTACAGGCAACCAAACACTTAATTTTCAGATAAACACACAGTACAGTAATACCTCTATTAACAAAGACACTGCAGCAACGGCATGTTTTCTTGGCTGACCTTCATTGGGTCAAAATATAAAAGGCACAGGAATGCATTTCAGAAGGTCACAACGTGGAAGGTGAAGCTCAAGTACATCATCACTCCATGCTCTCTAAATGAACATTAGATTAGCCAGATGTTGTAAAAGACTTTATCTGAGATTCTCAGGGGACAGTGAAAGGGGCCATAGCTAATGGAAACGCCCGGACTTGGGTAATGGGGAAGAAGGGACAGAGGAAGGTTACCTTGGGTAGAAGGTTCTTCCACAAAGAGCAATGATGTTAGGAAAGGGCAAACACCCAATCCTTCGATGGGATGAAATAAAAGTAAGGGACCATGCACCCTGTTTTGATCAGAGGAGACGTATTAAGAGGTACAGAAATGCATGGTGTTCTTACAGGGGTTAAAATGCAGAGAGCGTGACAACAGAAGGATGCTGGAAAGGGTGAAGAAAAAGCTCTAACAGTTCATCAAAGCTGAATGCTGCCACATGCACAGTTTTGCAGGCGGATGGGCTCCGTCTACCCTCAGCTCTGTGGGGACTAGAAGGCCAATACCACAAGGACTCAAACAGATCAACTCTACCACACATGAACTAGGTTCCCAGAGGATCTGTTAATTGAGGTATCACTGTACGACCCTGAAAACGGTGTGCAGAGACCCCTCGAAATTCGAGACGCTGTGCGGTTACAAGTGAACAGGCTTTACTTGCACGTAAGTGAACAATATACTGACCGAAAACCAACTCTCCGTGTGTAGTGCAGACAGTTCTTGGTGACGTGGCTCTGGAAGTGCACCGACCTGCAGATGGCCCCACACTCGGGGCAGGTGTAGGGAGATTTGTGCTGATGGATTCTCTGGTGTGATGCATAACTGCACTGGTTAGGAAGCAGCATCTGGCAGATAGTGCAAGTCTTCTAGATAAACCAAAGGGGGAAACAGGGTTGGTCCTACGAAGTATTTTCTAATATGCAAAGAAGCGTGGTTAAAACCCCAAAATAATTGCACATCGCTCATTTCAAATACTGCTATCATGGATTCTAAGCCCAAGGAAAAAGCAAAACTTGAAAGTTAAACGTTTAATGTAATTTCCCTTACTCTGGAAAATAAAAATAATAGGTACTACTATGTAGTCTGGGTCACCCCAAAGCATGAGGTAAAGAGAATTATCAGCTTCAGGTAGACTTCCAATTTTGTTACATTTGCATTTTGTTCAGTGCAGAGAAGAGGTATTAGGAAAGGTAATCTTGCAAATTATATTAGCAAGTCAGCTTTAATGTATAATTACAAGTTTACAAGCATCTATCTCAAGAGTAGCCAGTTCCCACAACCCATAAAAAACTTTCTTCAGAATAATAAAAATTAATTAGAGACTAATCCAGTTTGTTTGTTTCTTTCTTCCTCTTTCTTTTCCCAGTCACTTCATTTACCTGAAATCTAAAATCTAAAATACAGGAATGCAAAAGAATGACCACAGCAATTAGCTGTTGTTCTTCTACTTGAGTTGGTCCCCAATGGATGAGCTGGACATTATAGGATTTATAATAAAACCAATGAACTCAAATTCAGATACATAAATTTCAGTATTAAACTGAAACTTTATAAAGCTTAAAATCTAGTCCCATATAAAATAAAGACAGAAATGCTCTTTGGAAAAGGCCCTACATTTAACTAATCAGGAAAAACTGAAACACACTAAAAGTGAAACATACTATTTTTCATCCCCTTAGATGTAAGCAGTAAACATGGCATATTTTTAAAACACAAGAACAGAAAACTTAAGGTAAATATAAAGCTAGGACTTACTGCATCCACTCCAAAAATAAACCTAACACAGCACAAGATAAAATATATTCAAATTCTAGTTAGACAGTAATGTAACAAGTATCTACTACCTTTTAAAATGTCTAATTTGTACTAAAGTCAGTTAAAGAAATCCTCAAAATACAGACTCTAGCTAAGATTTAAAATGACGTTTTATACTGATGACAGAGTTATAAAATTTTTTAAAGATTTTTTTCTTTTAACCTTTGAATCAAGCCCCCAAAGTTAAGGTTTTAAACTTTTGAGCAACTGAAACTATCGAAAACCAGAAATTCGCCTGAAAAATCTGTCCAGTTTTCCTCCTGAAAGGACTAAATACAAATGTTATCCCACGAAATGTTTATTATAATCACAAAATAAGAACATTACAGGCAGCTTTGATGAGGCCAGCGTCATTTTAAAAAAAGCATTCCTTTTCTAACAACACATACAGCCAAGGTTAAAACAAGCCACAACAAGGAAAAGCCATCTGCACCTTCATGCATTAGAAGATCCCGCTGATGTCTACGCTATCACAGGTAATCACTGGTTCCTTTGAACTCAGGTCTTCTATTTGCTCTTGCCACATGGTCATTAATCCCAGGCAGTGAATCATACGTCTGCGTTTCCACACACACCTTAGATATGGACCCCATTCCACTACAGGCCTAGTGATGAAGTACTTTAGATACATGCAAATACAACATCCCATTCGATTCTCATAATGATCTAGGACATAGGTAAGTGAGATCATTGGGAAGCTGTGTATATTTCTGGACCTGAGAGCTCACTACTTAATCTATTAGAACTGCCTGACCATCATGTTCGGATCCGAGTGGACACCATCTCTACAGCTTCTCTTTTATCTGAAGCAACATGACTACGCTAGTTTATAATAGGGAAAAACAGCAACACAAATAAAAGAAATTCTTAAAAAAAAAAGCTAAAAATAACTTTCACATTATCTCTTGTCAAGATCTATCAACAAATATCCTTCATGATACATATAAAATTCACAATGAATCATTTAATCTTCCTTGTTGGACATTTATTTATTTATAATACATATATAAACAGTCATGGAAATACTGGTGAAGAGGTTTTGTTGCCAGCAGCTTAACTAAGTATCAAAATGATTCAAGAAGAGATTTTATGAACTCCTGAGTGTTCCTTAGGGCAGGATTCTCTAACTGCAAAGACTATGAAAACTGTGTTAGAGTAACAGATACCAACGACAAATACCAACCTTGCTCATACCCGTTTCCTGGAGAGGGGAAGCGGTCCCTTCGTGACACACCGTGTGGCGGGGCAGTCCGGCCCGTGGGGCTCTGTGAGGGCTGCTGGAGGCCATCCCACGCCCGCCTCCCGCCCCGGCCACTGACTAGCTCCATGTATTTGCACTCACCCATTTCCCCTTGGCTGAGGCTCCTGACCCACTTCAGACACACAAGTTCAAGGAGAAAGTGGGGGCCAGTAGGCACTACCACCCCAAATTAAAATGTGGCCACAGTTTGCAATTACTGAAATGGGAGAATTCAGTCACTGGGGAATCACAGTGGATGACGGTCTTATCTCTACACTCATGCACAGACACTGTATTTGCTCCCACATTTCTCTCTGGGTACCTACTTCCGCTCCTTCCCTCTGTTCCATTTTGAGGAAAAGCATGATATTTTGGTCGTGGACATTCTCCTCCTTGGTGCTTGGGTTATCAACCGTTTTACACTCACATGAGGAGTGCCTGGCTGTCCTCCCTGGACTTCCTGTTGGTTTTACTCTACCTGTTTTCGATAACGCGGTGCTAGCCCTGCATCCCTAGACGACGGTACTGCATCTTCACAGCACTAATGAGAATATCCCAGTAGCTTGTCCGGGATCCTTTGACTTCGTGGCAATGACAGCCGTTCTCTGGATCTGGGGGATATAGTAGTAGCGCGGGGGCAGGCCGGAATTTCTTTGCGGTTTACAAGAATCTGACTTTCCTTCCCTTTTTTTAAAATCAAAGGAACTAAAATATATCTGAAAACTCTAATTCTCTACAAGTTGAGGCTATTTACAAGATGGATAACGCAGTTTAATGTGACAATACTTAACTGTTTGAATAGAGAAAAGTATACAGTCGGCCCTTGAACAACATGGTTTGAACTGTGCGGGTCCTCTTACATGGGGATTTTTACAGTACGGTACTGTAATGTAATTTCTCTTCCTTGTGATTTTAACATTTTCTTTTCTCTAGCTTGCCTTATCATAAGGATACGGTATATAATACATATAACATACAAAATATGTGTTCATCAACTGTATATGTTATCAGTAAGGCTTCCAGTCAACAGTAGGTTAGTAGTTGGGGAGGTGGGCAGGGGCTGGGCTAAATAGGGGATGGGGATTAAGGAGTACACTTGTTGTGAGGAGCACTGGGTGTTAAATGTAAGTGATAAATCACTAAATTTTACTCTTGAAACCAACATTACATTACTAGGTTAACTAACTAGAATTTAAATAAAAACTTTAAAATAACCCAGTAGGCTATTAGTAGTTAAGTTTTGGGGGAGTCAAAAGTTATACGTGGATTTTCGACTACGTGAGGAGCGCTGCCCCTAAGCCCCACATTGTTCAAGGGTTAACCCATAATAAAACGCACTAAGTGGTTCCATGTGTCTTCTGACATTTTACTTATATTAAAGTATTTTCAGTACTTTGTTAATAAATGGCTAATTCCTACGCTGGGGCAGACTCATTTGCTCAGAGAACTGCTACTTTTTAAAGTAAGATATTACCTTTCCATAGTCAAGTAACACGAGAAAGCTACAGGAAGATAAAGCTGAGAAGAAAATCACATTCCATACGTGGTAAGTACTCATACTGTGCCTTTTCTGCGGCTGGCACGCGGACGCAGGCTGGGAGGAAGGGGAAGGGGGCACATCACGGCCCCATTGAGGACTCAGGATGCTAGGGCTTGGCATCCTCCTTGCATGCCACAGGAATTATCTGGGTCATGAGGAAAGTAATTCTATGTGTTTCAATTCATGTTTTAAGGAGAAAAACTGCCTGGGAAGGGTGAAAAAAGCTAGAGAAACGGGAGTAAATACACCATGTACTGTGCTTACATTTCCAAGACACCAAAGCAGGCAGAAGCCTGAAACAGTGGGTCTGAAGGTCAAAACACTGTGTGTTAATAGCCCCCCCGTGCTACATAAACGGGTTTCTGTCCCATTGACAGCAGTTCTGTAGTTTTCTGGCTACAGCAAAATTACCCCCAAAATAGTATCAGTAATAATAAAGCACACCAGTCTGCTTTCTGGCTCTCACTTTCATCCTATTTCATGATGAAAACACAGACAGAGCATTTCATTTCAGATCTCACTCAGACTGGAAATAACACAAAGCAAGATTTATAACAGAAATGACTCTTTCTCCTTTTGTTTCCAAACTGGTGGGTTGTGGTGGTTTTGTCCTCAAATCATTCTGCTCCACTAAAAATTTCTAATAAGAGTTGACAGTTGAAAGAGCCAATTTGCAGAAAGCGGTATGGTCAGCACATATAATCTACTCAGATGATAATCACGGGAGAAAAGGTTGATAACGCTAAAGTGCAAACTGGGACAGGACTAGTCCGACCAGAATTTAAATTAAGCACTTAGAAGAAGAGCAGGACCAAGAAAGAGTTGTGAGTCTACGACTAGTAATATTTTGGGTGGGCGAGGGCATGGAGGTGGGCTCCATGGTTTCCCGAAGCAGCTGCCTGGGCACAGTATGTCTAGAAATGAGGGCTGACTAGGGCTGCTCAAGATAATTTAATATACGTGGTGTGTTGTGTTAATGATGCTCAGAAACTAAACTGAATCAGCAATCCCTGAAAATGAGGACCACTGCAGAAAAGTCACCTCTAGCTGCACTCTTGGAGCCGATCTGGCTAGAACCCAAGATTCCATTCTCTTATAATTCTTATGGCGCCTGCCACCGTCAAATGCTTCTCTATCCTAGGTTGTCGGCGTGACAAAGCGGAAAGAATAATGAACCGGCTATAAAGAAACCTTGCTTCAAGTCCCCATTGTGCCACTCACTGGGCATTTGTTTCTCCAACTGTAAAACAAAAGGGTTGACCAGAGGACCTGTAACATTCTCTGACTTATGGCTGATGTCGATTCCACAGGAAGAAAAACATTCTACCAGTTAAGAGGTTACAGTATGCACTTCTCGTCTGTACTTGGCTAAATTTAGTCATGGGTTTACTGAGAGGTGAAGCAATGACATTCTGATACATTTTAATATCAATTATTAACAGTACAGTTGTCAGCTCTTAAATACTTCATGGAGAACAGGGAAGCTTCTCCACCCTTCCACCCACTCCTTTTCTGCATGTGCCCCAAAGCATGGATTATTATAAGCAGATAGGTTGGAATAAAAACCTCCAAGCAGGGCAGATTTACTGGTGTTACAAAGTCAAGTGGCCGTGTGGCTCCATTTTCACGGACTGCTTGGTTCCCCGCGGCTGGGCGGGGAAATGACCCACCCAAGATTCCTTGCCATCCCACCCTCTCCTTCAGCTGCTTGCTGCTCTGGGAGATCGGCAGACATGGGCAGGGCAGTCCAACCCCGGGCTAAGCGTGCCTGGGGTCCTGTCCCTATCACATGTCAGAGTGTGACGAAATTCCAGGACTTGGACTCTGGCTTGGCCTTGAGCTAATAAACCATACATTCCAACCCAGCTCCTAGCAGACGCGAGGCCTGCACCAGCCGGTGTGTTGAGCAAGGGGCCAGTTGTGAATAAAGTGGCACTCCGATTCCCTGTGGCAATCATTACGTTTGTAGAGATGGTCCACAGAACATTTGGAAGAGGAGGAGTAACTGGCAAATGCCACCAAAACCTTCCTTCATTCCATTATGTTCTCGTAAGTTCTGAAAAGGCTGAACGCGCATGTGTGGGGAGACAGTGGGAGGCGATCCAGCACGTGCGGCCACAGTTGGGGTGAAGAGAAAAAGAGACCCTTTGCTAGGTTCCAACAAGCACCCTTGGGAAACTCCCGGAAGGCCCCAATCCAACAGCAACAGGAGTCAACATCTAAATGGGAAGGAAATGAGACATGAAAGGGTAATGGTGACGGTGCTCAACCGAGAAAAGGCGGTTCCAGAGAGAGACTGTGGGGTCTTTGGAGGCTGGGATCCACAGATGACAAAGGGAAAAGAAAAGATTCGCCACCTCATACCTAACTGCTTTCACAGGTGGGCTAAGGGCAAGGATCCGTGGAAATGTCTGAGCTGGAGAGAAGAGACCAATCCTGGAGTGTCAAGTAGGATGCTGTGCTCCCAGGACACCTAGTTCCAAAAAACAAATGAGAATCATAGGCTGGAAGGCTCGGGCTGAACCTAGTGATGGAATTACGGAATCTCTCCTTGAAGACACAGCAGCTACACAGGATGTTTAAACAGAGTGAAACTTCCGGGAAAAGGGGATAGACGTACCTTTCCCTATTCCCTCCACTAAATACAACTGAAAACTCCTGGGCATTATATATAAAACTGACACTAAAAGACTCTGAGAAGCAGAGAGAAGGCAGGCTGGCTAGAGAGCTCAGGACCCTAGGAATGACACAGTGATGAGTTCTCTCGGTTTCTTTTTGCCTCATATAACTCCCACATTTGGAGCTGAAGAAACTGGCAACCCAGAAACACCAAAAGGTAGAGACAAAAAAAAAAAATCCCCAAGTAAAGCCTGCTATCATGAGCCAAACAACCAGGAGAGGGTCAGGCTAACAAAAGAGAAAACTTTTTAGACAATGACTGCTCTACTCCAGCCAACCACCACGCCAAGTCCAGGTGCAGCCCAGACTTCCAGCCTCTTGCAGCTGTAGTAAGTTGTCCCAACAGCCCTGCCCGGATGGTGTCAGCGAAAGCCAGCAGGGACCTATCACACCAAGTGACAGAGTCCTTCTACCAGCCCAGAAGGTGTTTTAAGAAAAATCCCCAAAGAAATCTCCAGGCCCAGATGCTTTCACTGAAGCATTCTACCAAATATTTAAAGAAAGATGAACACTAATTGTACAGTCTCTTCCAGAAAATAGAAGAGAACACTTCTCAGTGCATTATATAAAGCTAATATTAACCTGTCCAAAACCAACCAAAGACAGTACCAAAAAAATTGAATATAAATGTAAAACTCTAATGCAAAATATTAGCAGATAAACTTCACAATATATAAAAAGAATCATACAGCTGACCAAGTGGGATTCATTCCAGGGATGCAAGGCTGGTTCAATACCTGAAAACTCAATGTAATTTATTCCCCCAAAACACTGAATCCAATAAATGAGTTCAATGATAAATATAGAAAAATTAACTGTATTTCACTATGTCAGTAATGAACATGTGAGCACTGAAAAATACACCATTTACAATTGTTAGGAAGGAAAAAAAGAGCAAAACAAGACATTTAGAGGACCTGTATGATGAAAACCACAAAACGATACAAGAAATCAAAGATCTAAATAAATGGAGAGGGGAGCCTGGGTGGCTCAGTCAGTTGAGCATCTTGATTTTGGCTCAGGTCATCTCAGGGTTGTGGGATTGAGCCCCACATCGGGCTCCACCCTCAGCACAGAGTCTACTTGTCCCTCTCCCTCCACTCCTCCCCCAGCTCACATATGTTTTCTCTCTCTCAAATAAATAAATTTTAAAAATCTTTAAAATAAATAAATGTTCACAAACTGAAAGACTCAACATAGTAAAGATATCGATTCTCCCCAAATTGATATACAGGTTTAACTTAATTCCTATCAAAATTCCCAGAAGATTTTGTAGATATAGACAAGACTATTCTAAAATTTATATGGAAACACAAAAGAACTGGGATTGCTAAAAACAAGTCTGAATGTCAGCTACACTTCAATTAAAGAAAAATAACTATTTTGAGAAAAAAGAACAAAGTTGGGCACATCAGTGTACTGGATTTCAAGACACTTTATGGTCACTATAATCAAGACTGTGTGGTACTAGTGGAGAGACAGACATGTAAGTCAATGGAACAGAACCCAGAACCCAGAACCCAGAAATAGCCACACACAACTACACCCAATTGAGGGGCACCTGGCTGACTTAGTACGTAGAACATACAACTCTTAATCTTGGGTTTGTGAGTTCAAGCCCCACACTGGGCATAGAGCTTACTTTAAAAAAAAAAAAAAAGTGTGGGGCACCTGGGTGGCTCAGTCATTAAGCGTCTGCGTTCAGCTCAGGTCATGATCCCAGGGTCCTGGGATCGAGCCCCACGTCGGGCTCCCTGCTCAGCAGGAAGCCTGCTTCTCCCTCTCCCACTCCCCCTGCTTGTGTTCCCTCTCTCACTGTGTCTCTGTCAAATAAATAAAATCTTTAAAAAAAAATTTTTTTTTAAAGTGTGTGTGTGTGTATACACACACCACTGATACTCAACAAAGGTGCCAAGGCAATTCAACAGAGGAAAGACAGCCTTCTGGACAAATGGTATTAGAGGCAGAAGACATGTATGGGGAAAACAAACAACCACCACAACAACAAAACTCAGCGTAAGTCTCATACCTTATATAAAAACGAACCCGAATGGATCATGGGCTTAAATACGAAAACTAAAAGTATAAAACTTTTAGGAAAAAACACAGGAAAAAAACTTTCAGGATATTGAGCGAGAAACAGGCTTGACACCAAAAGCGTGAACTGTAAAAGGGAAAACAGATACACTGGACTTCATTAGAATTGAAAGCATTTGCTCTGCCAGAGACCTGTTTACAAGACGCAAAGGCTCAACTGCACTTCAAAAAAACTTTTTAAAAAAAATGGAAAGACAAGCCACAACTGGGAGAAAAGACTTGCAACCACATACCCAACAAAGGACTAGTATCAAGTATACAACAAGAATTCCTACAACTCAACAGCTAAAAAACACAAACATGATCTAAATAGAAAATGGGCAAAAGACTTGAAGAGACATTTCACCAGAAAGGATGTACAGAGGGCAAATAAACACGTGAAGAAGGATGTTCTACATCATTAGCTACTGGAGAACTGCAAATTAAAACCACAACAGCTATCACACACCTACCAAAATGGCTAAAGTGGAAAATACCACCACCAAGTACTGGCGAGGATACAGAGAAACTGGATCACCCATACACTGCCCGTGGAATATAAAACGGTTCAGTCACTCTGGAAAAGAGTTTCTTAAAAATATAAATGTGCAACTACCGTACGACCCAGCAACAGTACATGTAGGCATTTATCCCAGCAAACTCAAACTCACGTTCACCCAAAAACCTGTACACAAATGTTTACAGCAGCTTTACTCATAATGACCCCAGACTGCAAACAATGCAGACCGTCCTTCAAAGCCTGAAAGGTGAATACCCTGTGGGACAACCTCACCCAGAATACTACTCAGTGATTTAAAAGAACAGACGCCCGGTACGTGCCACAACCTGGATGAATCTCCAGGGAATTATGCGGAGTACAAAAAGCCAATCCCCAAAGGTTACAGATGGTATGGCCCCTTTACAAAGCACTCCTGAAATAACAACGGAATAAAAATGGAGAACAGATTAGTGGTTGCTGGGGGTTAAGAAGCAGGTGGGACTGGCTCTAAAAAGGCATTATGAGAGATTCCTTTGGTTATGGAAATATTCTGTAGACTCACGGCACCAATGTCAATATCCTGGTTATGATATTGTTCTACGGTTTTGCAAAGTGTACTACTGGGGGAAACTAAATAAAGGGTACATAGGATCTCGGTATTATTTCTTACATGAATCTAAAATTATCTCAAGGGGCACCTGGGTAGCTCAGTCGTTAAGCGTCTGCCTTCGGCTCAGGTCATGATCCCAGGGTCCTGGGATCGAGCCCCACATCGGGCTCCCTGCTCAGCGGGAAGCCTGCTTCTCCCTCTCCCACTCCCCCTGCTTGTGTTCCCTCTCTCGCTGTGTCTCTCTCTGTCAAATAAATAAATAAAATCTTAAAAAAAAATTATCTCAAAATAGAAAGTTCGATTTTAAAAAGTCAGTGATTCGAGAAGGAAGACCCAGAACATTGCACAGAACACTGCAGCATTATCAGGCAAAATTTTTAAATGAGTATGGTAATTATAAGTGGAGGGGGGCAGCAGGAAAGAAGGGGGGGGAGGGCAGGCAGGAAGAATAGCCCCGCTGCCTGTGAAGGCATACACGTCCCTCTAGGCCTGGTGGAGTCGAAGGCTGGCAGGCAAGGAAGGAGGGGCAGTAGGGCCATCAGTCCTGCTAGGGCCCCGTGGTCACACCCTTAACTTTCAGAACCAACAGCAGCAGCAGGTTCAGTGCCAGCAACCGCTGTGGACGGTTCCCTAACTAAGACTACTCCGCAGACCTAGGGAACCCTGCCCGGGCGGAAGAGCTCAGTTAAGCCGGAAGAGAAAATGGGCAACTTGCGGGCAGCGGGCACAGGGCTAACATAGGAGGCTACAGGGGGTTCTCACAAAGGTGAGGCAGTCCACTCTCTCAGTTCACCAAAGACTTACCAAGAATGTGGAGGTCTACAGAGAAATGGAAAGTAAATGTTTTAATAACCTGACTGTAGTAGACAAGAAAGGAAAGACGGGGTTCAGGAAAGACTGGTACTTGAGGTGCCCCAACCCAACTTCTACATTTTATTAGAAGACATAAGTGTTTTAGGTGTCATTCTCAGGGAGGTAACAGTCCATGCAGGTAGATTTTTTTCCCAATTGGATTTACGTTCACAAATTTTAAGTTGTCTGACGGTCATGTGAATGGCAAACTGGAGAAGATGAAGAGAAGAATTTTCCCTCTTCTCTCTTCTGTTCTTCCTGACTTCAGCCCCCACCTCCAGGTATCACCGTTACCTGACGCCACAGCAGCTGACTGCAATGGGTTAGGACACCCCTAGCTTCCACTACATCCGAAGCTGGTACAACAATGGCCACATGGATCCTACCAACGTCTTGGACTGGGGAAGGGACTCCAGGCTGGCTTAACTGAGTGCTGAAAACGTGGCAGCCCCCCCCCCCCCCGCCACTGACAGCCACGCAGGCTGGGCTGCTGAGGGAGAGACCAGGCTGCCTGCCTAGGTCTGCAGGAGAACCCTCCTCTGGCCTAGTCTGGGAAGAATGGGAAATTATGGGAGGTGGTAGGGGGGCGTTCTGGGCAAGGCCTCCAACAAGACAAGGGGAAGTGGGGCACAGGCAGAGTATGCCAGGAGGCACATTTATGTTGCCAGCCGGTCGTGCCTGGATATGCAGGCAGCTGAGGCTTATGGGTATAAATATGACACTTACCCAGGCAGAGTCAAAGAGGGGGCAGGGGAGGGGGACGTCTGGCTCAGTGTACATTCGGCCCCAGAGTTAACGTTACTCTGCCATGACTCATTCCTAAGTATCCCAGGTGAAATGGGTGAGCTGCACTATACACTTATCCAGGCCAAATGCAGAAGTCAAGGCAGAGCAGCCACACGCACGAGAAGAGATGTTAACTTCCATCCTTGAGGGAAACCTCCATCCCAGTTTGACCCTAGTTTGACCCTCATCTGGCGGTTGAGCCCGAGCGGTCCACAGAGAACAAAAACTGGGAGAATCCGTGGAGGAAGGGAAAGTCCTACCTTCTTGCCCACGTCTTTTCTCCTTCCTAGAGAAGAAGAGATCCCAAAGAGAACAGCCTATGGGAGGGCAGCTCAGAATGCCAGATACTGAGCAGCGCACACGACTCGGGAGAGATGGTGAGAGCCCTCCGAAGCCAGGGCTGGATCTGCCACCCCGCGCAGGATACCAGCAGACGGAGAAAACAAGGCAACGGAACACACACAATGAAAGAAAGGGTTTTTGTTTGTTTTTTTAACCGCATCCTTTCAAGACAGGGAGAAATATTACCTTTCTAATGAAGCCGTGACAAGGTAAGAGGCACCTAGAAAGAACCCAGGCCCTATCACCAGGATACCCGAGAACAGCATGTCAATCACCACCTTCCTGAACTAGTTAGCCACTCCACTCTGAGTGTTTCACCATCCGAGCCAATGAAATATTTAGCATCCAATGCCGCAAGAATGCTCTCAAAACTCTATCATTTCCATCTCCACTAAACTGAAAATCCAAAGAAAAACACGATTGCGGTATTCTTGATCTTTTAGTCCCCAAACTCAAAATCCCACCCAGAACTTGACTCGGTAGTTGCCCTTGAGGAACCGATCGTGGCAACTCTACCTGACATGTGGAACGCAGCATCAACCCCCTGGTCAGCAAGAGGCAATAAAGAGGCAAACAAAGGAAAGATTGGCTCACTGCTGGGTCTTCACGAACAGAAGTTCGAGCCAGCGTGTATTAGCTCCAACTAGCATCCCCCCCCTTTCCAATTTCACAAGTTCTCTGCTTTGGACAATAAATCATATGGTCTCTCCAGCTTGAATCTGGTTCATTCGACATGTCTAGTTACTTCCAAATGAGGATCATATACCTGTAAAATATGCTGGTCTATTGGCCAAATGATGCCTCATGGAGAAAAGTAAATGACAGAAGATAAAAAGGACTCACTGATGCCCACTGTGACATGTACTTCACCAACATCAACCTACACTTCACCACCAAAAAAAAAAAAGAAAGCGACAAAGAAATGCAAAGGCATTCTATTCAAAGGGAGATGGTGTTCCATCTGTAGCTTAAATTCACTGCACTGAGGATTATTGCTGAACATACTTCTGGACCAACATCCTAAGCAAGCAGGCACACCATGTTAAGTGGGTACCAATTAAGTCTGTTTAACTGTACAAAACAGTAATTCTAAATAACACGAGGAATTTTTTTTAAATCCCAAAAACGTCATTAATAACTCAAGAACAATGGTGATGTAACCTGACTTGAACCCCTAACACAATGGCATGATACCCTTAATTAGCGCCAGATCTCAGACTTCCTGCATACATACCACTGACCCAACAATTACAAACTCATTTATCCTAAATCTAAGGCGCCATAACTCAACTAGTAGAGTTTCTGTCTACAAAAAAAAAAAAACACCTTCCAAAAAAATTGTTTTTAAAGACTCCTATTACAACATGGTGCAAGTCTATGAAAACAATCCTGTCTCTGGCGCGTCTCTCTCTCTCTCTCTCTCTCACACACACACACACACACACACACACACACACGCCTGAGCTCCCACCCCTAAAATCGAGGGCACTGTATAGAGCACTCATGTCTACAGATTCGTCCCCGAAACACCAAAATATAAGTGATACTCTACTTGTCCACTCGTATCTGCAGCCTGCTGGAAGTGTGTGGCCAGCAACGTCTCGTCCTGGAAAACTTCGTTACACTCCAAACATTTCAGACTATGCCTGCAGAGCTTGGACGGGTCTTCATCTAACGGCATAGCTGGAATGATGGGTGTGCTTGAGGGAGCGGATATGACTGTCCCTGTTATGCCAGACTGAATTTTCGTTACAGTGTGTGTACCGGCTCCCACGGAGCTTGGAAGAGCAGACGATAAAGTAGAAGTATTGCTTGACGGAGAGACAATCATTTGATCAGCTGGGACTGGCTTTAAAATCAAGTGGGAGCACTGCATCACAACCCCCTTTTCCTTGTGCCCGCGGGCGTGGGAAAGGAGACTGCACTTGTTGTAAAAAACGAGGTTCTTTGTACAGTGGTTACACGTTACTTCGATGCGCACGCTGCGTCGGTCATAGTGTTGGGTCAGGCTCTTTTCGAGGGCAAAGGAGTCCCCGCACTCCAAGCACTTGTACCCGCGGGTCGGTAACGTGATGCCTGCGTTGGCAGGAGGACTGAGGTTGGGGATGTAAACTGGGACTGGGTTGACGCTGCTCAGCACCTTGTTGAAAGCTTCCACCACGGAACTCTGCAAGGAGGACACCACCTGGACTCGAGACACCTTTTTGGGAGGTTGCGAGGCTGCTGCGTTGATTATTGCCTGCTTTATTTGCTGCTGAGGTTTGGTTAGCACTTGGCGGAGCTCCGAGGTGGCCTGGGCGCCCTGAGGCAGAAGGTTAAGGTTGGCGAGGTGCACAGTCTTTGGCACGAGTTTGGCGTTGGCCAGGCTGGAGGCCGGCACCACAACGGTTTGCTGCTGGATGGCATTGGCGGCTTTGATGATGGCGCTGCTGGCGCTCTGAACCGAGGCAGCAGATATGACCGTGGCTTTGACCGTCGTGTTGTTAGCCAGCTTCAAATTGATGACTTGAGATCCCGCCGTCTTCACGGCGGACACCGGGAGGAAGGCAGTGGCCACGGGCTTAATCGTGACCTGTTTGGGGGCCAGCTCTGCAGGGGCGACCGCGTTGGTGACCACCGCCGACTGCAGAGGTGCTCTGGGCGGGGAGGAGAGGACGGCAGCCGAAGCCGGAGAGGACAGGAGAGACGTCACAGACGCCATCACGGACCCGGCCTGCTCGGAAGGCTTTTTCCCCGAGTCGAGATCGACCTCGGGCAACACCCTTGTCACTGTTCTCTTTATTTCCCCAGAAGACGTCTTGATGGTTTTGATGCGGACTTTGGGGATTGCTGGGGTCGACCCTGCGGGGGAGGACGGCGACCCCTTGCTGCTGTTCTCGCTGGAGATGCTCCGCGGGCTGTCCGGCTGCTTCAGGGACGCTTTCTTCGTCCCGTCGATGAGGCTCTGGGATTCGGGAGACTTCTCCATGGCTCTGGGACTGTCATTCGCTTCTTTAGGTAATGGAGAGGACCCGCGGGAGTCGGTCACGGGCTCCTTGCGGGAGTCGGAAGCGGCCCGTTTAGCACTCAGTGCTGCTATCGCAGCTATGCACGAGGACAGCTTGGACGACGGCTTTGACCGCGACGGCACGCCGCCGCCAACGCCGGGGTCGCTCTTCTCTGGGCTCGGCTTCCCGTCGTGCGCCCGGCTTTCAAGCACCTTTTCAGAGTTTTCCTTCAGCTTATCCTCTGCTTTTCTGGCTTTAAAAGGTTCGTAAACACTCAGATTTATGGAATTTGTTTCCGCTTCTCTCTTAACAACTCTGTTTTTGTCTAAACTGCCTGCAGGAGAGATTCCGGTTGTGCTCAAGCCGTCCCCTCCGGGCGCCTTTGGCTTGTCATAGTCCTGCTGGGCAGACGACGACCCCGTCAACACGTTCGACCGAAAACCGGAACGCACGTCCTCTTTGTCCGGGGGGTCATCCACTTCTATCTTCTCGTCGTCGTCAAACTCTTCAGCACTTGAGATGGGGCTAAACTGGCTGAACGCGGAGTCTTTCAAAGTCACCTCTGAGGTAGGCGCCTCTCCTTTCAAGGCCTTGGATCCGTCTTTGCCGTAACTGTCGAGAGAGGACGCGGTGAGAAACCCGTTGTGTAAGCCGTTGCCGGTGGGATTGTGGCCGTCTTTCTCCGCGCCCTCGGATGAATCGATGTTCCGGACGTTCTTGACGATAACGCTGACGCCCACATCAGAGGAGGAGGGGGTGTGGGAGTCCTCGTCTCCGTGGGCGTTCTGCTTGATGTGGCTTTCCTGGTCATCGTGCGCAGACTCAATAGCTGCTTTTGGATCGACCATATCTGGGATGTCAAATGCTGCCAGGAGGTCATCAAAGTCTGGGGTCTTCATATCCCCCATGGTCATGAATTTGATCAGATGTTCTGTTAAACGAACAGAAATAATGCCATCAGCAACGAACGCTTTGTAACGATGGGATAAATATCCCTCCAGGACTTACACGAACACAGTGATGACCAGCAAGAAAGAGCAGGTTGGGAACTACGCTTCCCACAATGCAGAAACTCTGAGTGAACAAGCATCCGGAGAACACGTACAAAGCCTTGATAATTACAGCTTCCAACTCATTTCCCCAAAATGCTGCACAGTATTACCAGCACGGCAACTCTCTAACAAGAAGGAAGTTGACCAGAACGGGTACAGCACAGAAAGTAGGTTTTGATGTAACTAGAAAACTTGTAATTTACCACTGGATTCATTGCATGGTTTTCACAAAACGCTACTCCCAAACCTGTTTTAATCTCTACAGCACTCAATTCTACTGGCAAAATGAGCGCGACTATGGTCACCGTCACATTTGGCCTATCACATTAAAAGGAATATATGACAATCAAAAAACCAATTATGGATTTCAATTCACCCACACAACAAATGAGCATCCCAGCCCACCACGGGCCATCTACTGCTAATAAAGTTCGGCCTGAGATTTAAAAAAGAAAAAAAAAGTCCCAAGAAGCTTATTCCATCAGTTTTTATTTAATTCTGATTTTCTCTATTATGTTAGGGGAAAAAATACTCTCCTGATAGGGGAAAAAAAAAAAAAAAAGGACAGCATCCCTTCCTTCTCCCTCCCTGGTTCAGTGCTTTTAGTGGTGAAGGTAACACACGGCCGTTTCCTAATTGTCATTCATCCGACACAGTTGTTATCCAACTGACTGTGGCAGCTGAGGGCGGCCCTGCCGTTGACCTTGCTCTCAGCGTCTACCAACATGGACCCAGGGGCATGGCACAGCCTGGGAGAAGGCAGGCCTTCTCCTATGCACCGGGGCCAGATCGGGGTGGGTCACATTATGTGAAGTGCTCCCATTAATGTCGGCAAAACCCTGAGCGGTAGGAGGACAGAGAATCTGAAGAAAAAGGATGGTCAAGGCCATTGCTAAAGATGAAGGATTATAAACGCATGAAATGCTTGGGGTCTTTAAAGGGGACCCTTTGCCCCACCTGCAGAGGACATGGGATTGTGGAGATCACATCAAACTCCACCATAGGAGAGATCTTCCTCCTCCTGCCTGAACCCCAGAGCACTCCACCTGTGTTTCTATGATCTTCTGGTATGCAGCACGGCACATGTGCGTACTTGTCTCTTCATACCTACTAGCCTGTCGGCTGACTGAAGATGGCAATGT
Source organism: Halichoerus grypus (assembly GCF_964656455.1). Classification (NCBI taxonomy): domain Eukaryota; kingdom Metazoa; phylum Chordata; class Mammalia; order Carnivora; family Phocidae; genus Halichoerus; species Halichoerus grypus. Next base: position 16,622,046 of record NC_135724.1, read on the forward strand.
CCCACTCACCTTTGCACTGTAAATGCCACATGACTAACACCCCATGAGTCAGGGGCCAGCACACCGGACTTCTCAGAAGGATGGGCCTAGGCCCAGCTCTGTCACTCACTAGCTCTGGGATGCTCAAGAAGTGAGGGAATCTCTTTGGGCCTATTCCCTCTTTCTGCAGTGGAGGGAGGCAAGCAGCCAGGAAGAGAAGGAAAATAGGAAGCAAAATCCAATGCCAGAAGGGAAGAGGCTTACAGCTGATTTTAGGCAACTTTCAATGCAAGAATCAGCCTGATTTGTAGACATGTGTTCCTAAGACTCTTTCATCTTCAATACTTAACTACTGTTCCTCCTTTTAATCCCCCTTAAATCACTGAGAAATTGTCTCCCACATTTTACTGAAGTATTTAATGATTTTTCTTTTTGTACAAACTGCAAGAGATCGTGCATTCCTTTTTTTTTAAAGATGTTGTTTATTTATTTGAGAGAGAGAGGCACAAGCAGGGAGAAGGGGCAGAGGGAGCGGGAGAAGGAGACTCACGAGCTCATGAGCTGGGGGCTCATCCCAGGACCCTGGGATCATGACCTGAGCCAAAGGCAGATGCTTAACCAACTAAGCCATCCAGGCGCCCTGATCATGCATTCCTAATAAAAACTTTATGGGGGTCAAGGTAGACTTCCTACTGAGGTGACAATATGCGTACCAGTGAAAACTCAAGTCCATCTGCAGGTGGTAACACACCCTCCTCAGCTTACTCACAGACTGCGGGACACATCCAAACACTCCTCATTATTTGGATGGGAAAAACTGCTATGGAAGAAGAAATCAGCACGCTTGGTTCAGTAGGAGCTATAGAACAAATCACCTTCCATTCACATAAGTCTCAGTTAAATAAGAATTAAAGAAGTCACATATACTTTTCCCTAGATGGTTTGCTTAGCCTAAAGAGAAAATACCCCGGGGCCACCATTCTCTCAGATGGACGCCTGACGGACCCGACAGGGAATAACGTATCCCCAGCATCAGACTACAGCCCAGAAAACATCAACACAGCTAAGTTGATATTGTTGTGAAAGTATCTATGACTGAGTCATACCCAGTGCAAGTTCTGTGATTATCAGTTTCTTTTTAGAATGAAATCGAACATTTAAACTGCAGAATACAGGGAATGAAAAATCCACCTGTCAGATAATACCCACGTAAGAGTCCACCCACTTAGGAATAATCCCCTAATGTCACTATTTTTATTTTTAAGCAGCAAATGGCAGTTATAAGTGAAAACTCACGATAAACTCACGATAAAATCACCATTAACAGGGCGCCTAGGTGGCTCAGTCGGTTAAGCGTCTGCCTTCGGCTCAGGTCATGATCTCGGGGTCCTGGGATCAAGTCCCACGTTGGGCTACCTGCTCAGCGGGAAGTCAGGTTCTCCCACTCCCTCTGCCCCCACCCCCGGCTTGTGCATGCACATGCGCGCGCTCTCTCTCTCTCTCCCTCCCTCCCTCTCTCAAATAAATAAAATTTTAAAAAAATAAATAAATAAAAAATAAAAAAATAAAATCACCATTAGCGAAGCATCCAGCCCCTGTGGTCGATCTCTACCAACCATGTTGATCCAAGTTTATAGATCGTGGTTTTTACAGAAACTCAAGACACAGAATCACGAACTACTGCCCAACTCCCACCAGAGTTGAAAGGGTCTGAAAAGAGTTGAAACACTGAGAAGTGTTTTTTTAAGCCACCACTTATCCAAAGCTTGGACCCAGGCTCTAGACGTCCCCGGAAGTAGACAGGCTCTGCCTAAATCTCTCCATCCTTTATGGTGACAACAGATTTATGTCATGTGCCCTCTCCTTATAATGTGGGTGAGCAAAGAACATCACCCAGTTTCACATCATTCATTCCAGAGGGTAGTCGGTTCAGAAACAAAAAGAACATAAAAGGCCATTCAACGACTCATAGGTGGTAGGCCCAGGACACACAATCACCAGAAATGATAAAAGGTCTCACATAAAACAAAGCCTGTTGAGCAACTGACAGGTCGGATCCGCAGTGCAACTGGCATGTACTCTTAGGAATACGAGGAAGATTAACAAAGGAATCTCAGCATCTTCCTCTCCTGGAGACACGAGGGACCTGCAGGATTCACCCACACGCAGGGACTCGCGCACTGCGGCCGCAGCGTTCCATCACCCGGTCACCAGCAGGACGGCACCCACCTTGCCGCCCGAGTCTTTTCCTATCCACCCGCCTAAAGTAGAGTGAAGGCCTGGAAAACCCCAGAGAGGATCCTCCAAGCCTGCAAACATCCCCAGGGGTTGAGAGGCCATTCCCAATGCAGGAACAACTCTCTCTCCGTCGTACTATGGCCACACACCCCACTCTCCCATCCCTCCGTGTCACCTAAGATTTGTACTTTCTCTTGCGGGAAGAGGGTGGACCTGAGGGCGCAATAATGGGACGTTCTAAAGAGCATTAGGGTGAGGGCGAATTAGCAGGGGCTTTGAAAAATGGAGCCAGCCCTCCTGGTTCACCTGAAGGAATCCAGATGCGAACATCGCAGACACAGGACGGGCATGAAAGCCCAGCAGGATCGCACAGCACCGCCTGGAACCTAACACCACCGGCAGGTGGACCCGCCGCTGCAGGGTTGGAGGATCAACGTAAGGAACACTGCTCTCTGTAACTTCACACTTCTTTCGTGGTTTCCAGAAATGTTTTTCATCCTCACAATCCCACTGTCCTATTACCCGCTCCCTTCCCGCATTCTGGAAGGCAAGAGCAAATTCTCCACTTGGCGGAACAAAATGTTTTAACTCCCACTTCATTTCCCAGTTATATCAGGTACAAAGAGAAATGTTTGTTTAAAAGTTTTCTCTCCATTTTTCACCCCAGTCCCGAAGTACCACTTTGTTGAAAACATCACAAAAATAAATTTCAGGGGCGCCTGGGTGGCTCAGTCATTAAGCATCTGCCTTCGGCTCAGGTCAGGATCCCAGGGTCCTGGGATCGAGCCCCGCATCGGGCTCCCTGCTCCGCGGGACGCCTGCTTCTCCCTCTCCCACTACCCCTGCTTGTGTTCCCTCTCTCGCTGTGTCTCTCTCTGTCAAATAAATAAATAAAATCTTTAAAAATAATAATAATAAATTTCAGTCTTCTCTTTTAAAAGATAATGGACAGACAGCTCTCTTGAGCTTCTCTTTCCCTGGACAGCTTGATTTTCAGACAGAATTAGTTTTAGTTGTTGTAATAAAGTCTTCTATTTCATTTGTACTCCATAAAACAGACCTTCCTTCAAAGGCACTAACAGTCTTTTAATTTAAAACTAAACCGCATATAAATAACCTATGATTCACTTATAGCATTTGTGCCTAATGTAGAATGTCCTTTCACCCAAAGATATTGAAAAACTTGGCGGTGGGGGGGGTGGGGAACGCTAGGCCTATTTACAGAAACGGAAATTGAAAGAACTTGAGTCTGTCAGGCGATCACACTTCATTCTCTCCCATGACATGGACAAAACATTTCCTTTCTTACCAAAGCCTCTTAAAATTACAGAAAGCTATTTCGTCTTTGTTGGCAAAAGTCAGAAGTTATCACGTCAAAAGAAAAACTTAAGAAAAACCTATTCACCCACTTCATCGTACTTCTTATATTTTGCGATAAAAGAAACTGCTCTTGGGGCGCCTGGGTGGCTCAGTCGTTAAGCGTCTGCCTTCGGCTCACGTCATGATCCCAGGGTCCTGGGATCGAGCCCCGCATCGGGCTCCCTGCTCGGTAGGAAGCCTGCTTCTCCCTCTCCCACTCCCCCTGCTTGTGTTCCCTCTCTCGCTGTGTCTCTCTCTGTCAAATAAATAAATAAAATCTTTAAGGAAAACAAAAAAGAAACTGCTCTTTGTGGAACTGTTTCCCAATTTTAAACTGGAGACCAGCGGGGTACTAGGCACAGGGATCACTCACCCAGGGGACGCTAACTTCAGATCATCCCCGGAGACGCGCCTGCCCGTGCCTGACCCAGCCTAAGGCCAGGCCTGACCCGGCCATGGTTCTGCCTCCAAAATGACCATGCAAAGGCCAATCCGAGCAGTGAAAACACATCAGATTCACCATTTAAATGAAGAAACAAGCATTTTCTTTCGTGAAAACCAATAAACTCTAAATCATAATAATCCTAAAGAAAACCATAGTATATATTGACCACCTTGACAGTCTTACACAAACTTTCCATAAAGCAACTGTAATAATACAAAGTGTTTTATTCTTTTGGGGGACTATGTTTGTCACTATTTTCTAGCACTATCTGGACACTGAAGCCCTTTTTGAAGGAATCATTCAATAGATAATCAATTTAACTCATATTTCTAGTCTTCTTACCTTTCCTTCAAATATAAAATGTTCTTTTTTTTTAAAGTAGGCTCCACACCCAGCATGAAGCCCCAATGTTGGGCTTGAACTCATGACCCTGAGATCAAGAGCCGGTTGAGCGTCCAACTCTTGATTTTGTCTCAGGTCGTGATCGCAGGGTCATGGGACTGAGCTCCTCATCAGGCTCCACGCAGGGAGTCTGCTTGAGATTCTCTCTCTCTCTCTCTCTGCCCCTCCCCCTGCTAGTGCTCGGTCTCTCTCTCCTTCTCTCTCCCTAAAATAAATAAATAAATCTTTAAAAAAAAAAAAGACATTTCACACACAGGGTGAAGAGAACAGAATATACATTTTGCTAATTCTGTATGAATTAATAAGAAATTTGTAAATATAGTTGCTATTTATCCGTAATAGATTTACTTGTTTCACTGAATCCTCCTATCCATTTCATTATGATCCTTTTATTAATTCCTGATATGCAGATACTTTGGCCAAGGTAGTGTTTCCTTTTTTAGTTAATACTTAGTGTTCCTGCTTTGAAATATAACTGATGGGAAAGTTCAAACCCCTACTTGGAAATATAAACACAGCACCACCTAATCCCAAGGGCACAACCTTGGGAGATACAACCAGCCCTTCCTTGTGGTTCTTCTCTGCACTGCCCTCAAGGCCTCAAGGCCTCAGGGCAATACACTCGGGCACCTCCCTGCCCTCCTGGCCCATCCACTCTCCGTAGCCCTGCAGGGGAAGCCAGGGGAGCGTCCCGCCACGGGAGCAGAGCAAAGGGTCCCTGCAAACCTCAGCCTTTCCAGAAGGTCAACTTGCAATCTTCGGTCTACTTCCTGTGTCACCCCCCTAAGGAAGGTCACCCTTAGATTCAGACTCTCAAAGCTCAGCCATAAGGAACTCCTTTGCTATTCCCACGGAGGCTCTCCAACAGCCAAAAGAACTTCTAGAGAAGACTGCAGATCCCTGTCCTTTATCACCTGCCCCCGGGAGCCCCAGTCGCACTTTGCTCCATGATGCGCTCTTCCATATTGCCAATTCCCAGGCTGCCAATGGTCAGAAGCTGTTCCTAACCTTCCCTCTTACTTGCTTCATGCTTTCTTCTCCTGCAGACAGTTTCAGAGATGGTGGGCATCAGGCAAGACCTTCCTGCCTTCCAACCTTTCCCACTCCTGCACGGCAAGCCATTGCAAGTCAGTCCCCCAAATCCACTGTGAGCTGGCTGCCCCTCTCCCGTACTCTTGGGCATGCCTGTCATCTCTACCTACTGGCATAAAGAGACCTCCCCCTAATCTCAGCCTTCGGACCCTACTCTCAGTGCCCTGACTCATGGGCATGCTGCCTTCAGGCAAGTGCTCGAACACTGGGACAGATTATGGACCTCCAGCTCCCTCCTGGCCCCTCTGCGACCCACCCTCCTGATACCACTGCTAAAATCCAGGCTGTAGGAAGGAATATGGGGGTGAAGAAACTGTTCTCTATCACCATTTTGGGGGTGGATACATACTTCTTTGCATTCGTGGAACTCCAGAGAACATTACTATATGCAATGGGGGCGGGGGAGAAGGCAACCAGGAATAATGGAAGGCCCAAAATGAAAGAGCGCCTCTAACAAAGAACCTAATTACATCATAGTCAACAGTACCAGTGTGCAGGAAGAGGGAGGGACGAAAAGAACTAGCTGAAGTCCCGGGAAAACAATTCTGTCCGTATGCTGTGAGGCCACAGAGGAAGGAAACTTGCACATACTCTCCTCTACTCAGTACAAAAACTGCTGAAATCGGAGTAAGGTCTGCCATCAGTTAGTAGTAATATACCAATGATAACTGTTTCGTTGTGAGGAGTGTGTTTTAATGATGCAAGGTGGTCAGGGAAAGCAGGGTAAAGGGTACCTGGAAACTCTTTATGTTATTTTTGCAACTTTTCTGTAAGTTATAATAATTTTAAAATAGTTAAATGAAGATAGTGCTATCATTTAATAGTTATAGCTACTAAACGAAATCAAGCGAGTGCACTGCGGCTAGAAAACACTCTGTACCATGGCCCCGTTCCGTGGCCGGTGTCCTTTCCCGCCGTCGTGGTCTTACAGCAGAATTCCACGCCCCAGCTGTCCTTCCCTCTAGTGAACCTCACCCAGGAGCCCACCAGACTTCTCCGGACTCGCTGGCTCTCCCCTCCCCCCCTGGTGGGTCCCGTCAGACTCTGTATCTCCCTTTGTTCAAGGGCGGCTACAGCAACTCCCGCGGTCCCAACCATCGTGCCCATTCACAGAACTCAGGCACTTCCACATTCAGCCCTAATTCTACCTGAAGAGCCACCTTTCCAAACTGCCACCTTCATGTTCCCCTCGGCTCCCCCAACCACGTGTCAAAGTTAACCTAAAGCCCTCATGTTCCCTCCCACCTGTTTCTCCTGAGTCCTGTCTGTGTTACGTCGATGACATTCACCTTCTCTGTGAAAACATTAAAAACCCTCAGGCAGCATTTCACACACAATGAAACAGACATGACTTCTGTAGGATCTTATTAGGCTTTTCGCAAACACAAGGCTGAAATACACATAGTAAATGCTGGATTTTTCTACACCAAACAGACTCCTTCCAGCAGGACAGCTAATTATCATGCTAATGAATATTCTAAATCTCTGAAAAGAGAAATACAGTAGTCCCTAAATTCTGATCTAACCAAAGGTCCTTTTTTTCCTGATCCATGACTACAAATGCCAAAATGATTTCCCAAAAGGCTATACCAATTTTTGTTGCCGCCATTATGCATTATAGTTATTTTAAGTGCATCCTGTCCCTCAACTTTATAAATATTTATCAGCAAATGTCTAAGGCAGCAAAAAGAAAACTTATTATATACCAATTTCTACATTATTATTAGAAAGTTTGAACTTTTTCCCATATGGTTTGCTTACCAGTTGTAAGAGAAGTATTTGTTCACTGAATAATGAATGGATGCACAGAGGGAGATGATGAATATCCTATTTACTTCTTTCTGCCGCTCTATGAGGTAACTTACCAACCTACGCTCTTGTCACTTAGCGAATAATAATCAGCAAAAGCACAGAAAACCCATCCATACAGTTCCCTAAAATAAATTAGTTTCTAATTTATTAGAACCTGACAAACCCTGATGAAGAGAATGAGCATTTAACGTCCCCGCTATACAACATGCAGACAACAGGGGGAAGGCACAACACCCCCTTCCAGCACTGTTCCATTCCAGCACCAGTGTTCCCTTTGCTCTGACTTCTTCGTGTCAGAAAATTTTTCACCCACAAAGTGAGGGTAACAGTATATACCCAACCCAGGGGATATGGGGAGGACTGGTACTTAGTCAGATATTTAGAGAGAACACTGTCAAAGTCAAACACACAGCACAAAAAAGGACAGAAAGTATCAGATTCAAACAAGGAGTGGTCACTGGCCAGAGAATTTCAAGGAATATTCCTCCCCTTGTCATTCCACAACCAGACGGGAGACCTACACCCAGAGCCAGGACACCTACCTGGCCAAGCATTCAGGACCGCATTGTGGAGAACGGAGGCTGGTCCTGAGGGGCCGGGGGATGGGAGGCCGCACACAGAACCCACGGGCCGAGCTGTGAGCCTCAGCTGGGGTCAGAGTCAGAGGCTGGGGCACAAATCAAACCCACCAGATCAGAATCAGGGAGGTGGACGGAAGAGATGCCCAGACAGAGACAGCCTCATCTGAGCCCACCTGCTCCCTACGGCCCCCAAACCACAGCAGAACTACAGTTTACCCGGACACAGCACTTTAAAGTTTGCACAACTTCCCACAAACAGCCGCTCTCTTCTGAAGATGGATGGAAGGTCAGCGAAGGTCACACCTAAGAGATGTGCCTTCTCCAAATCCTCAGAACTACTGCAAACAAGGTTTTCCCAGGCGAGCTCCAAGAATTGTCTAAAACTCCTAAGTTTTGGACGCCTGGGTGGCTCAGTTGGTTAAGTGTCTGCCTTCAGCTCAGGTCATGATCCAGGGTCCTGGGACTGAGCCCCATGTCGGGCTCCCTGCTCAGCATGAGTCTGCTTCTCCCTCTCCCTCTTCTGCTCCCTCTGCTTGTGCTCTCTCTCTCTCTGTGTCAAATAAATAAATTAAATATCTTTAAAAAAAAACTCTTAAGTTTTTAATCTTAGTTAATTAAAAAAAATCAATCAATAATTAATGTGATTTGAGGAACAGAAAAGAAAATAATGTATACCTCCACCTGTCTCGAGACTCATACTCAACAAGAAAGTGGTTTTCGTATAGGATTTCCTGTGAAGGACAAATAGAGAAGAAATTATATCCTGAAGATGTGAATTTTCATACTGTTCCAGTCGCCTACACTTTGCTTTAGTCTCCTTTGTTTAACTCTGTCACTACCATGGCAGCCCCTCTCATCAAAGCTACACTGTAAATTGGGAAAGACAAACGCAAACCTCTAGTTCCCAAGTCCATTTTATTTCATCCATTTGTTTTGCTTTCATAAAACCAAATGCTCAAAATTTAACATTAATGAGTTTTTAACTATCTCCCGAAGGCTCACAAATCTGTGAAAATTCTTGAGAAGTGTAATAAAAGATACAAATCACAGACCAAAAATATCATCAACCCAAATTCAATCCTCTTTGCCAGATGCCTGTGTAGTGTCGATACGGGAACTTAGGCCACAGAAAAAAAGCAGCTTAACTCCCCATCCAAGGAATAACAATTTTTTCTAAAGATTTTATTTATTTATTTTAGAGAGTGAGAAAGAGAGCACGCGCACATGCACGCATGCTCGCAAACAGGAGAGGCACAGGGAGAAGGAGAGAGAATCCCAAGCAGAGTCCGCTCAGCTCGATCCCACAACCCGATCCCAAAACCCAGAGATCACAACCCAAGCCGAAATCAAGAGTCAGACACTCAAGTGACTGAGTCACCCAGGTGCCCCAGAATATAATTTTGTGCTGATGTAGTCTTCTAAAAATCTGACAGCTAGGTGCGCCTGGGTGGCTCAGTTGGTTAAGCATCTGCCTTCAGCTCAGGTCACGATCCCAGGGTCCTCGAATCAAGTCCCCTGTCAGGCTCCCTGCTCAGTGGGGAGTCTGCTTCTCCCCCTGCCTGCCACTCCCCCTGCTTGTGCTCTCTCTGCCAAATACATAAATAAAATATTTAAAAAAAAAAAAATCTGACAGCTACACAAAAACCAAATCCCGGCAGTCTTATGGAAAGATGGATAAGCGAAAGAGAGTCATGCAAGAAGGTGAGCCCAGCACTGGTACAGATAGATGCCTGGCAAAGACCAAAAGTGGGGACAGCCAGCACACGAATCTTGGTTCCTGACACCATTCCCCACTAGAAGGAACCAGGGAACAACACAACTACATTGACAGGGTCAAGTCAAAGGAACACAGAGGTCAACCGAAAGAGCTCCTGGTAGCCAGAGCTGGTACAATTCGAGCAGTAAGTAAAGCAGTACGGGTTATAACCCAAAGTATAAAATAAAAACCCATGAGTCCATAATGATATAAAGGACTGGAAATATAAATGGGAGAAAGCAGACCAATCTCCTGCACAGAGGAATTCCAAGTAACTTATGTAGATGCCTCGCCCTTACAGAGGCGAAGACTAACTGCCCCCTACTTAAGTGACTTTCTTCCAAAGCGGACAGTGCGGAAAGGGGAAAGAAAAGAGTAACTTTCAGTGGAAACTCTCTGCACCAGATGACCACGGTCAACATCCACAGTGATAACTCACAGGTAGAGCATGTCCCCCCCCTTGATGTGATGAGAACAGCACATTATCCCAGAAACATGCTACCTCAGCCTAACGGTGAGAACAACACTGGCCAAGTCCCACTTGCTGCACATTCTACAAGATACCGACCACTACTCCTCCAAACTGTAGGGTCACGAAAAACAAGGGAAGTCTGAGCATCGCAGCCAAGAGAGGAGTAAGGAGACGTGATAACTAAATATCATGTGATGTCCTGCATGGGATGCTGGGACAGAACAGGGCATCAGGTAAAAACTGAGGAAATCTAAAGAAATCAGAGATTTCAGTTATTTTTTTTTTAAGATTTTATTTATTCATGAGAGACAGACACAGAGGCAGAGGCAGAGGGAGAAGCAGGCTTCCCGCTGAGCAGGGAGCCCGATGCGGGACTCGATCCCGGGACCCTGGGATCACAACCTGAGCTGAAGGCAGATGCTTAACTGACTGAGCCACCCAGGCACCCCTCAGTTAGTTTTTTTATTTTTTTTTTTAAAGATTTTATTTATTTATTTTGACAGAGAGAGACACAGCGAGAGAGGGAACACAAGCAGGGGGAGTGGGAGAGGGAGAAGCAGGCTTCCCGCCGAGCAGGGAGCCCGATGTGGGGCTCGATCCCAGGACCCTGGATCGTGACCTGAGCCGAAGGCAGACACTTAACCGACTTAGCCACCCAGGCGCCCCTCAGTTAGTTTTTTTAAAAGTGAGTAAGACAGGGGCACCTGGATGGCTCAGTCGGTTAAGTGTCTGCCTTCGGCTCAGGTCACGATCCCAGGGTCCTGGGATCGAGCCCCGCATGGGGCTCCCTGCTCTGTGGGGAGTCGGCTTCTCCCTCTCCCACTCCCCATGCTTGTGTCCCTGCTCTCGCTATCTCTCTCTCTGTCAAATAAATAAATAAAATCTTTAAAAAAAAGATCAAAAAAAAAATATATGCAAGTAAGACAGAGAAATGAACAGCTAGCTAAGAGGGTGGGAGAGCTTTAAAATGTGAAAAGGGGACTGGGATGAGCAGAAGTGTGGTAACTGCCACACTTGTACAGGGCCAACAGGATTACAAACAAGGTATTCCTAAAATGTTTACGGAACAGCTCTCATATATGTGTGGAGATTAATTTTCCCTTTTATCCTCTTACCAATAAGCTGCCTCAAGGTCAGCCACTGACTCATCAAAATGACTTAACTTTTTTTTTAAGATTTTATTTATTTATTTGTCAGAGAGAGAGAGCACGCGCGCACGAGCAGGAGGAGCGGCAGAGGGAGAAGCAGGCTCCCCACCGAGCAAGGAGCCCGAATCGGGATTTGATCCCAGGACCCTGGGGTCATGACCTGAGCCGAAGGCAGACGCTTAACCAACAGAGCCACCCAGGCGTCCCTGACTTAACAACTTTTAAAGCAAAGTTTATTAGAAATAGGATTTCCAGGGGCACCTGGCTGGTTCAGTCAGTGGAACGTGCGATTCTTGGTCTCAGGGTTGAGTTCGAGCCCCATGTTGGGTGTAGAGATTACTTAAGAAATAAAATCTTTAAAACAAATCAAAATCAAAGACAAGACAAAACAAGACAAAACAAAACAAAGAAAGAGAATTTCCCAAAGTTTACATATCCCATGCTTTCTGCACACAAAATAACTGGGATTATCTTCCACTACCACTGCCAGCCCCAGTCTGTGGCCAAAGATGATAAATGACTTATTTGGTGTCTCTTTTTACCTAATGGCAGACAATATGACAAATGGATCACTGATAATTTAATATATAAAACAATAGCCTATAAAAAAAATAGGTCCCTCTGGGGTGCCTGGATGGCTCAGTTGGTTAAGCATCTTCCCGATTTCAGCTCAGGTCATGATCTCAGAGTCATGAGATCCAGTCCAGCATCCGGCTCTGGGTTGGGCATGGAGCCTGCTGGAGATTCTGTCTCTCTCCCTTTTCCTCTGCCTCCCCGCCTTTAAAAAAAAGTCCCTCCTAAATAAAGGTTTGGTTGTGCAGGTCACATGGAAATAAATGAATTGTTTATGCCTCTCACCATGATTTAGGTATCTTCTAACAAAGCCAGTCTTTCCTTCCACGATAACATTGTAAATGGGGTCTGCCATTCTAAACTTTAGCAGCCATAAATAGAAACTGCTGCTTCCCTTTAAATAAATTATATGCAGAGTAATTTCCCAATCATACACTAAAATCCACTTTGTGAAGCCAATGTAATTAATGGCCCATATGCAGAAAAACAGAACAAGGTGTACATTTATTTATTTTTTAATTGTGGTAAAATACACATACCACAAAAGTTACCATCTTAACTAAATAATTTTTTTTAAGTAGGCTCCACGCCCAGTGGAGCCCAACGCAGGGCTTTAACCCACGACCCTGAGACCAAGACCTGAGCTGAGGTCAAGAGTTGGACACCTAACCAACTGAGCCACCTAGGTGCCCCCTTAACTATGTAATTTTTATATGAAAAGTACATAAAAATAATAAAAGCAAAAAATGCTACCTACTATTACTAACTGAAGACCTGCGGAGGAATAAAAAACAATTAGTTGAGCTGTCCCCAAATGCAGGCTGAAGGGGTCTTAAAAACCTCTGAAGTGCAATTTCTTAACTCACACATTCTCCAAGGTTTGGACTTCAGACTTCTGATACACACACACGCACGCACACACACTCTCCTGAACACACAACTGATTCACTGAACACTTGCATATCATACAACAGCTACTCACTTCGGAGAGGTTCAAACCTAATTTTTGTTTTTTTTTTCTGAGATATCCAGTTAAAGGGCCTAGGAGAGATTTACAGTCGTACATCATTTCAAGTCTCTTCCACTGAGTTCCCCATCTATCTATTCCTCAAAATCAGACTCTCCTCTCCCTATACTGTTTTTCTCTCAGACACTCAAGAGTATTACCTCTACTTCTCTCACCGAGTCCTGCCCATCTTCCTCAGTCATGTCACACCCATCCTCTCTATAACGCCTTCCCTCCTCTACGTGTGGACTGTGTCACCTGATACCTAGACAAAGACAACACCCGTTACTCCATGCTCTCATTCAGAACTGCCTGACTCATCTTTCTAAACTCCACTGTAACCATATCTATCACTCCCCTCTATTCAAAATCCTCGAATCACTTTCCAAACTACAGCCAAACTCCTCGGCCTGACCCCAAAGGCCCTATCCAGCGGAGTGCGGGCCAACCACTGCCCTGCTGCACCCAGCAAGTATCCCCTAGAGACGCACCTTTCCTTACTGGCTCACGCAATATCTTGGCCCAGAAGCCCCCCGCCACAGACACCCCTCCACTGGCCATGTGTAAGAACCCATTCCGCAGGTTTTTCTCAAAGAGCCTCAACGTCATCATTTTAAAAATGGGAACCAATAATAACAGCCATTGCACAGGATTGCTGTGTATGTGAAAATAAATAACATATATGGAGAGCACCAAACACATCAGCATTAAAATGCTATTTACTTTCTCTCTTTGTTGATTTGTTAGAATAGTAAAACCAAGTAGAAAAAAAAAGGAAAACTGATTAAGTGTTTTTGAGGCGAGAAAGTGAAGTAGCTTGGAGGTAAAGCTGGTTTGGTCGGAGGAAAAGGAGGAGGGCACCTTCCGGCGTGAAGACACCCGCTCCTTGCTGCACCTCATCTCACTTCCCAACGTACGGCCCTTCTCCTCCTGCGGAGGTGCTCCAGCCCTACCATCAGCCATTGCTAGGCTCACCTGGAGTTCGTATCTGGAAAAGAATGCAGTTTCCTCTGAAAAGGCAGCAGAATTTTAATTCACAAAGCAAAATACCTCAGTAGGGCTCTCTGTGCGGTAACCCTTTCTCCTAATTTCGAAACTGTCTCCCCAGCCAAGCAAGACCACGGACTAGCTGCGATTTCAACCACTCCTTGCCCAACCTTGGCCCAACCCACACCGCTAGACCACGTTCACACGCCGACTGACACGGCACCAGGCCCTGGCTCACAGACTGGGCCCCACGGAAGGCCGAGGACCAGCATGAGTAGCCACAACAGGTCACGGCGGATGAGAGCCACGCTAGGAGCCCTCAGTAGAATCCCCCCAGCCAGGAGCCCCAACCGGAGGACCAGTCCCCAAGTCCTACATCAGTGAACCAACAGTCCAAGAGAAGCTAGAGAAGGAGGAGAATGGACAGACCGCGCTCAGAGAAAAGTCAAAGCAAAAGGGGGCTGGGCGCCTGGGTGGCTCAGTCGTTGAGCGTCTGCCTTCGGCTCAGGTCATGATTCCAGGTCCTGGGATCGAGCCCCACATCGGGCTCCCTGCTCAGCGGGAAGCCTGCTTCTCCCTCTCCCACTCCCCTTGCTTGTGTTCCCTCTCTTGCTGTGTCTCTCTGTCAAATAAATAAATAAAATATTTTTTAAAAAAAGGGGGGGGGCTAACAAGTCCTCATCACACTGCAGAGTCATCTACCCAGAGTCATCTAGTGCTCTGGAAAGTTGAGTGGCTGCCCTTTCTTTGTGGAAAGATGAAGGGAGGCGGCCTTGGGGGCGGGGAAGAAGACCAGGGTCTGGTGGCTTGAAGGCAGGGTGACACGGGGACAGGGCTCCCTGGCAGCCACCCCAAGAAGAGGTTAGTGTCCACTCGGGATGATCTCTGAGGTCATGCTAACTCGTGACCCCACTCTCACAGGTGTGCTGGTCATCACTTCTAATAGGTGCTACGTTTGTGTGTTTGTCCTCTCTCCCTAACTGGTTCCATCCATGCTCTGCAACCGCCCATCAGCAATGCTCTCCCAAGAGCAGGTGTTGACCAAACAATGATGTATGAGATAAGTGACTGAGGGGCACCTGGCTCAGTCGGTGGAGCGTGTGACTGCAGGTCTTGGGGTCGTGAGTTCGAGCCCCATGTTGGGTGTAGAGATTACTTAAAAAGAAAATCTTAAAAAAAAAAAAATTAGTAGGTGACTGAAAGTAGTCTACTTTCACAAGCACACAGCCTCCATTTCCTCCACCCAGAAAATACCTGGGGGCCTGGATTCAAAGGCTGACCTCCCAGCTCCAGGTCAACTCCCCTGGACAACCACTCCTCAGACACTTGAAAATTGCTGGAAGCCAAGAAGACATGAAGGCTTAGCAATTTCCAGCTCCAAAAGATCCAAGTTCAGGTCAAGCAAAGACATTAAACATGGGAATAAAAAAGAGGGAAAGAAGAGAAAGAGAGAACATGGAGGAAAATTCCCATGTCTGGCAGAGGGTGCTTCCATCAATCCCTGGAATGCAGGAGTAGAGAAACAGGCAGGGTGTTTTTGTATCTTAATATTTTGTACAGGGCAACAGTTTCCCATGAAAGAATGTCGATTGCATTCATGAGTTTTTCTTTTCCCTTCCCTCCTGAAATCCTACAAAAATGACATTAGAAGTATTTTTAAAAAGATAAAAATAGAAAATACAGAAAGTATCTCGTACTGCTCAGGGCTGGGGGCACTGGGAGAAGTGAGGAGGGACAGCTAAAGGGAACAGAGCTTCTCTCTGGGGGATGGAAAGTCCTCCAAGTGACCGTGCAGATGGTTACACAGCTCTGTGAGTACACTGAAAACCACTGACCTATACACTGCACAGGGGTGACCTGCGTCTCTAAATAAAGTCCCTACCAAAAATTATCTACATCGTATACCCACAAGGAAAGGACAGCAAGAATGGAGTCAAACCCAACAAAGTTTTAGGAAAAGGAAGAGAGGACAGGGGAGTGGCAGCCGGCTCAGCAGGGTCAAGAAGTTACATTCCCAAGGTCATGCAGGAGGCTGCCATGGAGACAGTTAGTCCTAGGGACTTCAAAGAAGCTCAGGCCTTGGACTCAGCAAAGGAGACACTGCGTCTGGCAGGACGAGTGGGGTGGGGGCTCCAACAGGGAGTAGATAAAGCGCCCTTGTACCCTTCCCTGGGCCTCCGGCAGGCTGGGACAGCGGGGGGGGGGGGGGGGGGGGGGGGGAGGAGGTTGCAGGGGGAAAATGCTCCGGGTTATCGGAGCCACGGAGGATTGGGATTCAGAGCCCCCGTTGTGAAGTATGAGACAGAAAGCCTGGCCTGTGGCCTTCCATTTCCTCCACCCCTCACACCAAAAGCCAAGTTTATTCCCCAGGCAGGAGCACGGACGAGTCTCCTAAGAAACAAAAGCTGCAGTGTGAAGATACCAGATGCTGGCTTGTGGGATCCTGCAAAGAAGGGTCCAGCTCCATGAGTAATCAGAGACCATCCCCCCCCACCCAAAAAGGGCCATCTCACCGGGAAGGGAGAGTTTCCAATCAGCTTTTCATGGCCTTGTCCTTAACTCAGACTGCCAGACCTGAGGGAAAGCCTCCAACAGGAAAGAGCCCAGAATAAATAAAGAATTAAAAAACAAAAAGAGGACAAAAATGCTGCAAAGAGTGGAAGGATATATACACAAATAGTATCCTCGGAGAAAACAAAACAGGACGTTATGGAAAACAAGACCCAAAGAATAAGAAGGAACTTTTAGAAACAATAAATAACTGAAATAAAAGATAAAAACGGGTAAAAAAAAAAAAAGTCAAGGAACACAGAATTTAAAAAGAGATCCAGACAACAAAAGGGCAAAGGCATGAACATGGAAAGTTCAATCCAGTTGGTCCAACATCTGACTGTTAAGAGTGTTTCAGAAAGAAAAAATAAAGAGAGGATATTATCAGAGAAAAAATACCGGAATATCTCCCCAAGACTAAAGGGGCCAAGTGTCGGGAAGCAAGGGCCTGTAGAGGGCGGCCAGATAAAACACAGGATGCCCAGCTAAATTTGAATTTCAGATAAACAGTGATTCGTCTTTTCGTAGAAGTACGTTCCATTGTTTATCTGGGCATCTTGTATTTTCTATTTGCTAAATCCAGCAACCCTCTACCTCTGATGGCCTAGCACCTCAAGTGAAAACAGTTCACAGCACAGCGAAATTAAAGTAACACCAAAAAATTTAAGAAGTACAACAAAGAACTGGACGTGCTTCCTGGGCCCCTCCACGGCTACTGGGGCCCTCAGTGCCTCTGTCTACAGACAACAGGAGCCCCTGCCTGGGGCTTGTGCTTTAGAGAGCCATTTACCAGAAGTACCAGACACAGAGATTTGTTTTTTCTCTTTGGTCTCTTTGTTGTTTGTTTCTTTAATTTTGGACGCTGGCTGAGTGAATAGGAATTACGGGAAAGAGACAGGGGAGTGGCGTGCCCTGGGGTCCCAGAGCTCCTTGACCCAGGGGCACAGAACACACAGGTTTACAAATGCCTGAAAACCCTCCGTCACAAAAGTTAAGTGGGAGAGAAGTTCGAGAAAATTATGCTGGATGGAGCCTCCACCCATCCGGGCTCCCTGGGAAGCCTGAGCTGCTGTCTGCAGCTGGGTTCGGGCCTCCACCCTGGCGTCCACCAGCTCCCTGGGCTCACAGGGCTGCTTGGAGGATGAGGACGCCTTCAGGCTTTGGGTCTTGAGGGGTAGGCGTCAAGGCCCTGGGTGGGCACGGGGACCAGGCCAAAGATACAGCTTGATTTAAACCTTTTAAATATTTAGGCATATGGTATATACCTTTTAAATATTTAGGCATATGGTATATACCTTTTAAATATTTAAATATATCTTTTAAATATTTCATTATACCTTTTAAATATTTAGCCAGCTGGTCTCCTTTTGTAGTCTTGCCCCAGGCTCTCCTCCACAATATCAAGGGAGGCCTGGGGGCCACCGTGACTATTATGACTATTACTACTATTCCTATCTTATATACCAGGCAGAGAAAGTTTAAGTATCTCGCTCCAGGACACGTGGCCAGTAAATGTTTGAGGATGGACGAGAACCCACACCTTCTGTCTCCACAGCCCAGGCCTGGGACCTCCATCAGGATAGTCAGGAGGTAATATCTAAAATGAAGAAGTCCGAACGTAGCAGTGTGAGTTTATTACTTAGAAACCAGAGAGTCAATAGCGGAAGATCAAAGAGGTGAAATTAACTGCCCACAGGGATGAGGACTAGAAAACACTGTTAGATTCTTTCAAATCTATGTACATGTATTACTTTGACAAAAAAATTGAAACTGTTAGAAATCGTTAAGTAACGATCTTAATGTCACATCTCTCCCCTCAATAGAAACAACTTAAAAAAAAAAAAACCACTCTGCTCCTCAAAGCTGCTTTCTCTAAAAAAGCATAAAACCTACTCATGGCTTTTCCTAATGCAAATGCAAATCTGTCACAATTAGAAAGCAGTTCACTAATTATAACCCTTAGGGCATTACTGCATTAAGTGTGGTCTCAAAATTGTTTACAGTGAAATATGGCATACTCCCTTACTTGTTGGAAAAATGTTACATAACCAAAAACCCAGAAACAGTCATTTTTTATTGCAAAATTAGGCTTCATGAATATTCAGGAAGAATTTCTAAGTGTATTTTTTTTAGGTCTCTCTCCCCCCAACCTCAATGCGTGGAGAAGACCCTTACTCAGTGACAGTTAAAAATAAAGGAAGGAAAAAGAGGTGTGGGGGAGGGCTCAGCATCCAACTACTTTTAGATTGTGTATGTTCTAGAAAACTGCACAGCTCATAAAATTATTTGCTTAATTCGGAATCAGTTGAACTGCTCTACCAGACCTACCAAATCTAAGAGCACATATAATGAAATGTGAATAACAATCCCCGCTTAGACCAGGGCCAATATCAAAGAGAAAATTCCAACCCGGAGAATTTTTTTGTGTTTTCTGTGCAAGCCCTAGGGAGGAAGAAACAGAGAGAAAAAAGAAAAAGGCTTACAACCTAAGACTTGACCCCAGAACAAAACCATGGCCCTTTGAAGAATGCAGTCCTGTAGTCTTTCATGTCTCTAGCTAACCAGGCTGCCCATTTTAAAATGTGAGGTCGCACAGGGCTCGGGTCTTGTCTCCCAGCTTGCTCTCTTGCTGGCTTACCTCCATTCGCTCTATTCCTGAGCCTCATCTGACTTCCTCCTGTTCAAAGCCTCCTGAAGACACCTCTAACTGAGCAAGCCTGACCTGCTTCAATCTGTCCAATGTATTGGTCTTTCTAACGTTTATCTCCACCATGCGTCATTGCTTTATTTATATGATACCTTTGAACAAAGGAAGGATCTCAAGTGGTTTATAGTAAGAGATACAAAAGGACCCAAAACTGCGGAGGGAGAGGACTATAAAGGCATCCCCAGTGACGCATGTGTCTGAAGGTGTTCTAGGCGCGAGCTGCAGCCCTCCTTCCTCAGCTTCCATCCCACACCGGGGACGACTCTGCTGGATCCCAGCAGACATGCCGGATAAAAACTGCTGTATTTCCACTTAGAGGAGGTGCCTAGAACAGGCAGATTCATAGAGACGCAAAGCAGAAGAGAGTTTACCGGCGCGGGGGAAGGCGGAAAGGAAAGTTATCATTGAACTGGTTCAGAGTTTTTGTTGGGGGTGATGAAAAAGTTTTGCAGACAGTGATGTATTTAATGCCACTGGGCTGTATACTTATGGATGGTTAAAACAGTAACTATTATGCTACGCATATTTTACCACAATTTAAAAAAAAATTTGTGCTGAACAGAGAGGAACAGGGAGGACAAGTAACGACGGATTTTAAAATGAAGATTTTAGAGGGGCGCCTGAGTGGTTCAGGCGATTAAGCATCCGACTCCTGATCTGAGCTTCAGGGGTCGTGAGTTCAAGCCCCACATAGGGCTCCACACAGGGCATGGAGACAAAACAAAGGAAGACAGACAGAAAGCCAGACAGAAAGAAAGAGAAAAAGAAAGAAAATGAAGATTTTGGAAATGTATTCCAACAACCAGTACCCTTTTGTGACCATCTTTAAGGAAATGGGCTGATAAATATTGGCAGAGTGCTAGTAACCTTTAGCAAACAGCAGTCTGAGGGGTACAAAGCCCTGATCTTTAGCATTTATCCATTTCAGTGTTTACATACCCCCACCACAATACAATGCAGGTTACTAATACGACAAACATCACCAGTGTAGCTGAGAAGAGGTGCATGCAGTGGGCGAGTGAGCCAGTGAGGGGCAGCTCCAACCCACCAAGACATCTCCACGTCACTGTTTCCCAAAGTGTGTTCTGTTTATAGACATTAGGAGGGAAGGAAGATTCTGGAGTACAATGGTTAAACATTCAAACTGGTTTCCTTACCACAAGACTTCCCTAAATCTTTATCCCCAGCATCTTTTGAGATCTTTTTTTTCTTTTAAGATTTTATTTATTTATTTGAGAGAGCAAGAGAGAGCACGAGCGGGGGAGGAGCAGAGGGAGAGGGAGAAGCAGACTCCCCACCTGGCAGGGAGCCTGATACAGGACTCAATCCCAGGACCCCTGGATCATGACCAGAACCAAAGGCAGCCACTTAACCAACTGAGCCACCCAGGCGCCCCATCTTTTGAGATCTTTAATGCATTAATATATATTTTGAATCACAAAGAGGGGTTGGAGTATGAAATGTTTACCAAACCTATTTGTCCTCCAGACCCTTTTTCTTCTAAGTGCAACTCAGAGGTGCCCCACGTCTTTTGGGAAGTATTGCCGTAAAGACACGGGTCCATCCATTTGCAGCCCGCAAGCAGACACCAGCACACAAAGCACAGATGGCCAGGTCTCCAGAAGATGCCCACCTCTCTGTAGAGCACCACTAATACCGGGTGTGACTGGCGCACCCTGGTAGACAATCCAAGTGGGACAAGCCAATTCGGGTCAGTTTAAAGACAATTTACACAGAAGACCCCAAATAGAACCTCTGCTCACTGGTCCCCGAGCCACAGGGTTTGAGGGAAGAAGGGGAAAGTTTGAGCACAGTTTCTCTCCATGACCCACAACACATCTCTTATGATTCCAATAACACCCAAAGCCTTAAGGTACATTAACTTCTAAAATATTCCAGGTAGGGCACAGTATGAATCTAGATAAAGCTGCCAAAATATCTAGAGGTAATTGATAAACGAGCCCAGTTCAAGAATGCCAAGGAGTGCCTGAATGCAGGGGAAGACCAAGTCTAATGGAAATGAAGTAGGTAAAAGGAGGATCAGAACTGCAGAAAAGGCAAATGATTAATTAATTCCTTAGGGAAGGATAAGGAGGTCAATAATCTTAAAGCCTCGAAAATTAACACCCAGAATGAGCCACGGTTTATTGGATTTGATTAGTAAGAATATTATTTTCACTTATTATTTCATCCCCTCCTAAACAGAGGAAAGGCCTTCTGTGATGAAAATCACATATTTATGCTTCTTTGCAAAAGTGCTGAAAATGACAAGGACAGTGATGGACAGTAAGAAAGAGACAACTGCAATCTGCCACCAAGGGGCCGGAAGACACAGAGGGGCCATGGTGCTCTTCCTTCTCTTGAGTCTAGAATCAGAGGAAATGGCTCTCCTACCTCACTATCAAAGACAGTCGGCACAGGACAAGGAAAAAGCTACAACAAACCCAGTGAACATGTTGGGGGCTTTTCTGAAGATTCAGGATATTCTCGAACCATCCAGCTGACCAACGGATAAGTAAAAACGAGTCCGCCATAATTCCACGCAATCACTGCTCTCTCTGGCTTACACACACAAGAAACGTAAGCCAAACCCTTTAGACAGAAAGAAAATATCAAGGCCAACCATTTCACGGGTAAGCCAGGTCTTCAGACAATTCTAATAGATCGAGTAATAAGCACTTAGGTCCAAAAATGTATACAGCTTCCCAATTAGCTCATTTCTAAGAGTTAAGGGTTAATGTACTCCATGATAGTAAGAGATTCACTGAGGTCTGAAGTAACTCCAAGAAACTTCCAATTATTCTTTAATTTTTCCTTTGAAGAACAAATCAGAAAATGCTGATCTGATCACCTGGATTAACCAACCTGCTCCCTTTATTGACAAGCATTCCTTAAGACTTTCTGTCTACTGGGGGGCCTGGGTGGCTCAGTCAGTTGAGCGTCTGACTCCTGGTTTCGGCTCAAGTAATGATCTTAGGGTCGTGAGATCAAGGCCCACACTGGACTCCACACTAGGCGTGGAGCCTGCTTCAGAGACTCTCTCTCCCACTCCCTCTGCCCCACCCCTCTCTCTCCCTCTCTTCTGTCCACTGAACGCTACAGAAACAACAGGTCAAGAACCCCACCAATTCATCCACCAGCCACAGAACCCTGAGTTCTTTCACGGGAGTTCTGTTACAGTAATAGTATCCCACCCCCTCCAGCTCTCTCACTTCCGGCTCCCGGGACCTTCTAGCCAATAAAACCTCTTAGATTCAAAAATCTCTACGTAAACATTGCCACTCCATTACAAGCACTCTTAACCTGAATGCTCAGGTAGCGTCTTGGAAAAAAAGCTTTATTTAGCCAACAGGCTGCCATTTAGTCAAAATGCCTTTCTTTCATCCCTGGATTTTGAAACCATTTTTATTATAAGCATAGTAATATGCTCTCCACCAATCCTCTAAAACCCAAAGATATAAGCAAAAGTCTCCAGGAGGCCCACTCGTCTGAGGTAAGCTCTGATAACATTTGGGATACAGACTTCTAAATGCATTCAGAAGCATAAATATAAACACACACATATATTTTTAACATAATAGGTCTTATCACATCCAACAGTATCTCTCCATGTCTATGCATGTTTCCATCACGTCAGACATATGTTCATGTGAATTCAGTGCATATATTTGCTCAAGAATACCCTTTTAAATTTAGATTTTGATATTTTCCAAAGAGATTTTTGCCAAGGCAAGGAACCACGAGAGACCTTTCTTGGAGAATTCTTGCAAAAATAAGAACACTTCAAAAAATAACCTTTAAGATATACAGTGTTGAGTTTCACCCGTTTGCTTTAAAATTCTGAAGATTTATTTTTAACTCATGTGGTAAAATGAAAAGAGGGAAACAGACATTAAAATCATTTACTCGTGCTCTTAAATCATAACCCTTATGTTTAGCTTCTGTCATTCCATCCATCGAGAGACCACATATTCTTGATTTCACAGTAAACTAGGCTTCTCTGTGGATAAGCATTTATCCATAAACGTTTAATATATTTATCTGTATTTATCCATGTCTGATATCTCAGTATGCTTTCACTTCCACTCTTGAAGGGATCTTAGCCTGAAGGAAGTCTTATCTAAACAATAAGCCACTTCCCCCAGCTCAAGGAAAGGATGAATCCAGAAGCTCACCAAGCTTCCGGAGAAAGGGCAAACTGGTTGAGGCTGGCACGTAATAGCATATCATGCTAGGATGAGAAAGAAAATCATATGGGTCAATTAAAAAAAAAAAAAAAGCTGGTCAGAAAGACATACTGAGGTCACTAGTCAACTTTCTAAGGTACCTTGAGTCAAACTGATTATAAATCAAATTCTTACTTTAAGAGATTTCATACATATGCAAAAACACAGACGAAAACCCACTGTAAGAAAGTTTTTTTTTTTTTAAGATTTTATTGATTTATTTGAAAGATGCGGTGGGGCGGGGGGGGGGGGGGGGGGAGATGCAGGCTCCCCACTGAGCAGGGAGCCCCATGCTGGGCTTGATCCCAGGACCCTGAGACCATGACCTGAGCCAAAGGCAGAAGCTTAACCAACTGAACCACCCAGGTCCCCATAAGAAAACTTTTTAACCCCATTTATAAAGCACAATCCATTTATCTGGTGATTTTTAAATGTGCATATGTATAAGGGTCCCAGGTCCCTCTAAAAAGGAAGGAAGGAGCCATTTGCCTACGTGGTCCAAGGGAAGAGGAAGAGGAAGAGGGTGGAAGGGAGGCAGGGAAAGGGGAGGAAAGGGGAGGGAAGGGGAGGGAAGGGGAGGGAAGGGGAGGGAAGGGGAGGGAAGGGGAAGGGAGGGAGAAGGGAGGGGGAGGGGGGGAAATGGTAGGACAGAGGGGGAGGGAACAGAGTGTGCGTACAGGGAGACATTCACATAGCGGCTGGTCATATTACAGGTAGCACTTGCTATGCAATTCATATTATGCTTTTTGTTATATTTTACATTTCTCAAAAAAGAGAGGAGGGGAGACAGAAAAGAACTCTTTTACCAGGGCAATTGAGACTGATGGGGATTTTAGCAAGCAGATACCAGGTACCATTAAAAGTAAAAAAAAAAAAAAAAAAAAAGAAAAAGAAATATCTAGAAGTCATTAAAGAGGTAATAACCACCCCTCCAGGGAAGAAATGGGGCCCTGGGCACAGTAACTACCCTCTGGGTAGAAGGAAAGCAAATGTTTGGATAAGCCCAGATTATAACAGTTAAGTACTGACAAGGGTACTTAATTTTATTTAGGAGTTTATATTTCTTAAGCACCTGCTCTACTTCTGGAAAAATATCCTTTTAATAGAAAGTTCAAGTTAATGTGAATGCTGTTCTTAATAACTATTTTATAGAAAATGTAAAATATATATGAAGAGGCAAGTAAAAGCAATATGAAGAAAAAGATATAACATACGGATATTCGTTACATGGCTCAAGAAAGACAACCTTGGATTTCAGGTAAAGCCTGAACAAGCACCCCTTTCTTTATTTGTGCCAGCTACCTGGAAACAGGGAATCTCGGGGCTTATTTACCTCTACCTAGTTAACTTCAGAGCTTTTAACTCTTGTGTGTTATCTAAATGCTTGGGAAGAAGGAAAAGAAAGGAAAATCAAGAAAAGAGAAAATATGATCCACAATATGCTGAAGGGGGGGGCATGGGAGGAAAAGACTGAATCATATGCATTCTCACCTTAAAAAAAAAAGACTCGAAATGAAAATACCTGATTTCATATTTACAAAATTAGAAACCAAATGATATCAAGCCATGAGAGGGCACATTAGAAATGGCCCTTTCGTGTGGAGTTAACGGATTTAATATTTAATTTTCCTTCGTAGTTTGCTAAAATCACTTATAAATTCCAAAATGCCCAGTTTCCCACATTTTCCTCCACCAAAAACTATCCAAGGGGCGCCTCGGTGGCTCAATCGGTAAGCGTCTGACTCGGTTTCGGCTCAGGTCGTGATCTCAGGGTCATGAGATTGAGCCCCACGTGGGGCTCTAGAGCTGAGTCTGCTTGGGATACTTTCCCTCTGCACCCCCCCCAACTCACGCACACATGCTCTCTCTCAAATAAATTCTTTTTTATTTAAGTATTAAAAAACCTAAGAATTCCATCCTAAGTCTGCCTGTAAAAATTAAATATCCCATAAAGATTGTGTTTTATTATTCAAGCGATTAAAGTCCTTTAAAATACACTGGGTTTCTTAATTCAGACCAGAACGTAATCCCAGAAACCCTTACGGAAGACACAGAAAGTTCTGCTCCTTCAATGTTTTGATTTCCCAGTGTATAGGACATCCACAGAAAGACAACTACAACAGAAGAGCAGTAAAATAATTTTTGAAAGCAAAGCACTAACCTAACCAAAACATCTGCGGAGGGCTCCTTTCATTTCAAAGCCCCTGCTCAAAGGAAAATCAATGTGCATGTGATTTCTACTCCTCTGGGCTCCTGGGGCTCCAGGGTGAAGCAGCTTTCAAAAGCTGGCTACCTCAGTCATTTCCTCAGGAAATGGGACCGACCACAGCTCGCCCCCAGCTCAGCATGGTCGCCGACATTCAGAGAGGGTCTAGGATTTGGAAGAGGACACGTTCACCCCAACTAGCGATACTGGCGGGTCCCTGCAGGACACACACGCTCCCGCACACTCAAGCCTGGGGCTTCTGCTTTGCTTTGTGGCTTTTGTGGGAGCCCAGGTGGACGGTGACGGGCCCCTCGTTGCTGCAGCTGCTCAGACCCTTTTTGTATCTCCCTCTTCCCCCACCAGACCACCTCAGCGACCCAAGAGGCACAGGGCACAGGGTGCATCGAAACCCGTGTCTAACATACCCAAATTAAGCCCCTCCAGGCAATTCACATGACCACTATTTTCTTCTTCTTGCTCAAGAGCCAAAAATAGAATTGTGCTGACTTGCCCAGAGTGCTAAGGTTCTCGAGCAGTGGAGTATCTACTTACTGAATATACAAAGCTTCCAAAAATACCTGTCTCAGGTTTTTCTTTAGAAAGCAGAATGTCAATTTAAAGGGCAGGGCTGCCCTCAGGTTAGCATTTCAAAGCTATGGCTCCGCTAGAAAAGCTCCAAGCAGAAGTTGAGAGTTTACTGAATACCAAACCACAGCAGGCAACCCGAACCCGGGCTAGCCGAACCTGGCTATCAGAACTCAGTTATCTGGCGGAGCACGTCCTCCCTAGGGCTGTCCTTCATTTCACCTCCAGGAATTCCTCTGGAAACCAGGTAATCCACCTGGCCTGATGTCTCTGCAGATATCTGGTATATAACAATAAAAAGGTGCTCAGGGCAAGGGCTTGCCCAAACAGACACCCACTGAGCTTGCGAATAATGAAAAAGAACCTTCAGCTAAGGAGATTACCTCGGGATTCTCACTCTCCAGCAGCACACCCACAACCAATAAATCCTTAAAAGTCCAGAAAGGGAAAGAAAAAAAAAAAAAGGCTCTTTTCCTTAGTTCCCCTCCCCCCCCAAAGAAAAAAAGGCAAGGATCCTATTTCCTGTATCTGGACGACATGTCATGGACCTTAGGGCACAGGGGTATGTTTTAAACCAAAAAAATTAAAACTTCCAAAGTGAGAAGCATTGGTATAAAAAATGTTTGGTGCAGCAGAATCCTGGAAAAAATGTAAATGTCCATCAGTACGGAGATGATTAAATCAACTGTGGTAATCCTCTTAAAATGCGCTAAAGGGGCACCTGGGTGGCTCAGTTGTTAAGCGTCTGCCTTCGGCTCAGGTCATGGTCCCAGGGTCCTGGGATCGAGCCCCGCATCGGGCTCCCTGCTCCGCGGGAGGCCTGCTTCTCCCTCTCCCACTCCCCCTGCTTGTGTTCCCTCTCTCGCTGTGTCTCTCTGTCAAATAAATAAATAAAATCTTTAGGGGCGCCTGGGTGGCTCAGTCGGTTGAGCGGCTGCCTTCGGCTTAGGTCATGATCCTGGAGTCCCGGATCGGGCCCCACATCTGGCTCCCCCCTCAGCAGGGAGTCTACTTCTCCCTCTGACCCTCCCCCCTCTTGTTCTCTCTCTCTCTCTCTCTCTCTCTCTCTCTCTCTCGCTCTCTCTCACTTTCTCTCTCTGAAATAAATGAATAAAATCTTTAAAAATAAATAAATAAATAAAATAAAATCTTTTTAAAAAATGCACTAAAATACACATAATGTGAAATTCACCACCTTAATCATTTTTTTAAGATATTTTATTTATTTGAGAGAGTGAGCGAGAGAGAACACAAACTGGGGGAGGGGCAGGGGGAGAGGGAGAAGCAGGCTCCCCGCTGACCAGGGAGCCCAATGTGGGCCTCGATTCCCAGGACCCTGGGATCATGACTTGAGCCGAAGGCAGACGCTTAACCTATGGAGCCCTGCAGGCGCCCCATCTTAACCATTTCTAAGTATACAGTTCAATAGTGTTAAATACATTCACATTATTTATGATACATCCTTTTTTATGGAGTTATTATGCAGTCATTAAAATAAGGTAGATGAGGTGGCGCCTGGGTGGCTCAGTCGTTAAGCGTCTGCCTTCGGCTCAGGTCATGATCCCAGAGTCCTGGGATCGAGCCCCGCATCGGGCTCCCTGGTCTGCGGGAAGCCTGCTTCTCCCTCTCCCACTCCCCCTGCTTGTGTTCTCTCTCTCGCTGTGTATCTCTCTCTGTCAAATAAATAAACAAAATCTTTAAAAAATAAAATAAAATAAGGTAGATGAGGGCCATCTGGGTGGCGCAGTTGGTTAGGCCTCTGACTCTTGGTTTCAGCTCAGGTCATGATCTCATGGGTCCTGGGACAGAGCCCCGCCTCCCCGTATTGGGCCCCTTGCTCAGTGCAGAGTCTGCTTAAAGATTCTCTCCCTCTGCCTCTCCCCCCACTTTCATGTGTTCACTCTTTCTATAGAAAATGAATAAATCCTTTTTAAAAAAGGTAGACAGGGGCGCCTGGGTAGCTCAGTCAGTTGAGCGTCTGCCTATGGCTCGGGTTGTGATCCCGGGGTCCTGGGATCTAGCCCCACGTCTGGGTCCCTGCTCCACAGGGAGCCTGATTCTCCCTCTCCCCACTGTTCGTGCTCTCTCTCGCTCTCTTTCAAATAAATAAAATCTTTAAAAAAAAAAAGGTAGATGTAAGTACAGACGTGGACCAATCAAGGTATACCATTTAGTGGAAAAAAAAAAAAAATCAAGTCATAAAACAATATCTAAATTACATTAAACTTAAAAAGAAAAAACAAGCATATTGCATTTTACATGCTTCTACATAGATATGTAAAATGAAGAGCTATGTAAAATTCATAGAAAGGGTTAGGATGCACACCAAACATTCTGTCACTTGAATCCAGAAAAGAGCAGGGGATGATGGGAAGGCAGGGAGAAAATATTTTTCAAAGTTCACCCGCCAGGTGTAGGTGCACATTTTCAAAATCTCATACCTACAGGGAAGTAGATGAAAGTTTATATTTCCTATGAACTTAGGGATAGTCAAAGTCATCAATCCTGGTAAATTCTGTCAAAGGCACTTTTGCTTTAGCCCTATTTCCCACTGGATTTACGTTCTTTTAACTAAAAGACCCTGGTGCCGGCATTTGCTAATTCATCAATGAGTTTACAGAAATACTGAAAGGATCTGGGCTAAACCTGTCACCACCAATAAACTTCAGGAAAGTTCATTACAGCCTCTGCTTGAAGTGGGTTATTCAAAAGATTTTGCAAGAAAGCAAAAAAAAAAAAAAATCTAAATTTCTTCGCTATTAGTTAGATGTAAAGTGCCTTTTTTTTTTTTTAAATGAAACATGTTTGGTGGATTCCAGTATATCAAACTTAAGAAATCACTTGCCCATTTAAGTGCTAAAACAAAGGATTCCTCGTTCAAGAGTAAAACACATAAAAGCTTTAGCATTCCTTTGGCATTTCATAAATACCATTTTTTAGTAGCATCTCTACAATTCTGGCTTGAAGGAAAAGGATAGATTTTCTAAATTAGAAGTGATATTTTGAGTATATAATAGAGAACTTCAAAGTAATCTTCCTTTGTCACCTGAATAAGCCTTCTCAGTTTTCGCACATAAACCCTAAATCCTGCGTGGAAGCCTCTGTCCCTGAAACGCTATAGTTAACCAGCAGATCCGTTTTCTGCGGTTTCTTACTCATTTTACCAGCATTTATTTTCATCTTAAATACTAAATTTAAAATATTTGCAGGGCGCCTGGGTGGCTCAGTCGTTAAGCGTCTGCCTTCGGCTCAGGTCATGATCCCAGGGTCCTGGGATCGAGTTCCACATCGGGCTCCCTGCTCGGCAAGAAGCCTGCTTCTCCCTCTCCCATTCCCCCTGCTTGTGTTCCTGCTCTCGCTATCTCTCTCTCTGTCAAATAAGTAAATAAAATCTTTATTAAAAAATATATATATATATTTGCAAGTATTTTTGAGACTTCTAGCATTAGACAACACGGAAGAGAAAACTAGCAGCTCAAGGTATCTTGCATTTCTTAGGGGATTTGTACAGTTTCAAGATGCTTGCTTGCTTCCCTTGGAGGTCTTTGCTGGGAATTCTTACTACCCAAAGTTTTGAAGTACTGTTCTTGCTATAAGGCTTTAAGTCCATGGTTCTCAAGTGGGGCGATTTTGCCCCTTCTCCTCCACCACCACCAACACTGATATCTAGCAAGGTCCAGAGACATGTTTGGTTGTCACAAGTTGGCAGGGGAGTGAGGTAAGGGGTGGGTATCGGTGTCAGGGATGCTGCCAAACATCCTACAATGCACAGGACAGCCCCACAACACAGCACTTTGCAGCCCCAAATGTTGACAGCGCTAAGGTTGAAAACCTCGCTCCAGGTAAACAAGAGATTTTCCCCTCATCACCCTGTCCCCCTCTCACCAAGACCTAATCCTCTTCAAATCACCATAAACCTGCCTCCCCCCACGCCCCACGTCATCCAGGTGGAGATGGTGGAGGTCACTGCTCCGGCTACCCCGGCCCCCTGCTCTCCACCTGCTGAGGAAGGGTGTGCGCGAAGGGCTTCCTGCATCCGGATCACAACTGCTCTCACATTTCATTCCAAAGTGAAGCCACCGCCTGAGCATCAAACGAGTCTCACCAGACACCAGTTTCATTTAAAAGGTGTTTGGAATTATGAAAGGTACTACTTTCAACTATCACATCCAACTAAGAGCCTCCCCCCGAAGTTATCACTCACAGCAGGCCTACTGGCTGTTGACCTTACATATAAACTCACTCACAAATTCTCTTCTTGGGATAGACAGAAAGCAGAAAAACACACAATGAATCACATCATTTCACCAATCCGTATATTATACTAAAAGGAAGAGATCGGAGGAAGCTCTGGCCCTACTCCTCTCAAGGCCCCCCCATTTTTCACTAAGTTCACATCAGTGACAGCCAACAGCTTGAAGGATGTTCACCCAGGAATGTGCCACCAAAAAGAAGGGATTCCACAGCCCGGGAATGTGGGAAATGCTGGGTCAAATGCATGCGTGCATGCACACAGACTCATGCACACAACACTTTTCCTTCCTAAACTGCTGCTGTGAACTCTCCGTGAGAATCTTCATTCTGGGGACCCAGGCTGGGAGCACCCCCAAGAGTACTGGGAGGCCAGAAGCTTTTGGGTGAGACATCTTTGGGACATGCTTGAAACAAAGTGTAAGCGGCTGTTCTCCCTGGGAGATGGTTATTAGCAAATAGGAATGCATTGTGGAATGGAGTGCAGGGGAGATGCTTCTGGCCCATTTTCCCGAACAACGTCTAACTCCGTGTTTCTCCTAGTGGCTCGGCTCCACGGGCACCTCCGCACCAACCCCGAGGACAACTCAAGAAGGAGCAAGCGACCCGGGCGCCTGGGTGGCTCAGTTGTTAAGCAACTGCCTTCGGCTCAGGTCATGGTCCCAGGGTCCTGGGATCGAGTCCCATATCGGGCTCTCTGCTCCGCGGGAAGCCTGCTTCTCCCTCTCCCACTCCCCCTTGCTTGTGTTCCCTCTCTCACTGTGTCTCTCTCTGTCAAATAAATAAATAAAATCTTTAAAAAAAAAAAAAAAAAAAGAAGGAGCAAGCGAACGAATCTCCAAACTCGGAGGAAGAATAATAAAAAGGTAATTCTACAGGGGCTCTGCCTTAACTTTAACACCGCAGAAGGGAGGATAAAGACATGGTTTGGCTGGTTCTACGGTCACGGCCAAAGGAGGCTGCTTGTGTTGTAAAATGCACAGGCGCACACGTAGGTACACGTATATGCGGTCAAGGAAGAAAACTCAGGAAAGGGAGCAAGGGATCTCTCAATGTTTACCTACCTGCGGCAGCCGGAGCCACATCGGCGTCACGGGGCAAGCCCGAAATACCTTGCGGATCTTGACAATAGGAGAAATACTGGTTGGCCCAGAAGCAGCGGCTTTGAACCTCAAAGATATTTGAGCCTGCCATCGACTGGCTGCAGAAATGACACCTATAAACCACAGTATGCTGTCGTGGTTAGAAGCATGGGCTCTGGAGTAAGGCAAATTGTGGAGCGAGTCCTGGCTCTTCCCCTTAGAAGTTACAAGACTCTGGGCAAGTTACTTAACCTCTTCAAGCTTCTGTTTTCTCATGTGTAAAATGGAAAAAAATAAGATCCACTTCACAGAGTTACTGTGAAGGTTAAATAAAACAATCCAGGGGCGCCTGGGTGGCTCGGGCGATTGAATGTCCGACACTTGGTTTAGGCTCAGGTCATGATCTCAGGATCGTGGGATCGAGCCCCGTGTCGGGCTCCGTGCTTAGCACGGAGTCTGCTTGTCCCCCTCCCTCTACTCCTCCCCCTGCTCTCTAATAAATAAATAAAATCTTTAAAAATAATAATAATAATCCAGATAGGTACTTACTCCTACCCAGAATACCTGGAATATACTTAAGTACTAATTACTGTGAGTTACTATAACATCAAAACAAGGTCAGCGAGAGGATTCTAGCATAGAGAAAGCCCTAGAAGAAATGAAGCCACAGCTCTGGTGCTCTCAGTTAGGGTACAACAAGATCGATGCCATTAGAATTCCCAACCACTACCTGGGACATAATGAGCACCCTTAAATGCCTCTTGCAGATAGGCAGCCCCGCAAGGTCTTCTAAGCACAATAAATGCAGAACAAATGTTTCCTATCCTCAATGACCTGAAATAAGAGCACTGTGTAACCAAAGAGGTTAGAGCTACATGTGAAATTCCAGTGGAGGTTGACAATATCCTAATGCTCCAGATGAGAACAGAAAAGTTTTACAATTCTACGAGTCATCTAAAATCAAAAGCATTAAAGCCTAATTATTACCACTCAAGTGCTGAACTATGTGTTTCAACTTTCCCAAAATTAACATCGGCCAGATAAACCAGACTTGCCTTTTGCCAAACAGGTATGTACCTATGAGGGGCCCCAAACACGAGCACACACAGCACACACACACACACCCCTACCTGGGAGAGGCCTCAAATACACATCTATGTACACATGAGACCCTAAACATTAGGCTTGAATAATTCCTCCAGCCATTTGGCCAAATTTCCTACCGCCGGTGTGTCATTCCAATGCATAACTCAGACAATCGGCCTTTGCTATGCATTTATGGAGCAAATGCTGAAAACTAAACATATTGTTTTTGTGATTTTGAGTAAACAGAAAATCGACAAAAGAGTCCAGCTCTACACTCAAAAGAGTTCCTACACCTTAGCTACTATACTGAAGAATAGTAAAGGGTGCAGAAATTGGGATCAGAAAGATCCAGGCACGAATGTCAATTCCCAACAACTCAGCCTCGGCATATCTGCTAACCACTCAGAGCCTAAAACAGGGTAAGACCGCCCCCTTGTTGGGTCGTAGATGTTTCAGTAGGGGGTGTTTCACTAGCCCAATGCCAACTACCACCCATGTAGGGTTAGCAGTAACCCTGCCCTCCAAGCCACAGCTGAGTAGACCAGGACCAATTAGCCCGAGGTCTGGAGAACCTGAAGTGGGACCGAGCAATACAGGTGATGTTACTAGTACTGTAGACGAGGATGTGGGAACACAGGGGCTATGGGACAGCCATGTTTGCCAAGTGCACCGGAAGGAGAACGCAGTTCTACCAAAGGAGAGGCACAAAGAGAGCAGAGGCCATGTGGCCCTGAAAAGAACGCAGAGCAAGCTCAGTACGAGAGGACGTGGGAGTTCCCCCAGCAGCAGTCATGGCCTCGTCATCAGCTCCTTTTCTTCCGGTGTGAGTTTGAAAAGCTATGTCTTGATCACGTGTCCTGTGAAGGCAGGCAAACTCCGAACAATCTAGTGTTTTAATGCCTTCCCATGTGAATCTTGCGTAGAAGGAGCTACTGCTTCTCCCAGTCCGTTCTCTTAACCTCCGCCAGCTGAGCAATGCGTGTCCCCACCCGCCATATCACATGGAGGCTGCCATGTAGAGTTGGTTCTGATTCAGTTATCCGGCGATCACCGGCAACGGTAGCTCATCCTGCCCTCACCCGTTCACCTGTTCACACACCCCACAGTCCTTCCGGGGGCCTTTCCTCTGAGCACACACAGTCCCCATCACCCAACAACTGCTGTCCTGTACTTTCACAGACCCACTTGTTCCTGCCTGTCCACTAGACTCGTGACCATCCATTTTCACTCTGCCTTCTGACAACCGCTGAGCACCTATCTCGTCTCTGACTCCTAACTTCTCCTGACACTTGGCATGCTCCAGAAAGGCTGGGGACTTACTACCCCACTGCATTCTGAGCTTACCTCCGACCCAGATAACTTCCATAGTTCCAACCTCTTTCTCCAGGGCCGACCCCATGGCCTTGCCCATCCTGAACACCCAGCCTTGTTTCTATTGCCCCAACCGCACCCCACTGCCCTTCCAGCAGTCTCTGACTCCTCAGCAGCTACACTCATGGGCCAGCCAGGCACCCCCACCACACCGGGCACAGGATTCTGCACCAAGCAGGGAGCTGACAGATCTAGCCGACAATTAAAAATCCTGTTCAGTGTGCCAGATTCATATATCATACAACTCCTGAGTCCAAATTTCCAGCAAGATCTAAAATTCAACTAGGATATCTGTGAAATGGAGTTTTCTTTTTTTTTTTTTAATTTTTTTATTGTTATGTTAATCCCCATACATTACATCATTAGTTTTAGATATAGTGTTCCATGATTCATTGTTTGTGCATAACACCCAGTGCTCCATGCAGAACGTGCCCTCCTCAATACCCATCACCAGGCTAACCCATCCTCCCACCCCCCTCCCCTCTAGAACCCTCAGTTTGTTTTTCAGAGTCCATCGTCTCTCATGGTTCTTCTCCCCCTCCGATTTCCCCCCTTCATTCTTCCCCTCCTGCTACATTCTTCTTCTTTTTTTTCTTTTTTAACATATATTGCATTATTTGTTTCAGAGGTACAGATCTGAGATTCAACAGTCTTGCACAATTCACAGCGCTTACCAGAGCACATACCCTCCCCAGTGTCCATCACCCAGTCACCCCATCCCTCCCACCCCACCCCCCACTCCAGCAACCCTCAGTTTGTTTCCTGAGATTAAGAATTCCTCATATCAGTGAGGTCATATGATACATGTCTTTCTCTGTTTGACTTATGAAATGGAGTTTTCTTAATAGAGAGATGGGGATGGTAAGCTATCTCATGTAACAGACATCATTTTATCATTAGCTTACTTAATCAATGCACATCCCCAAATTTAAAAAATATACTGGGGGGTGCCTGGGGGGCTCAGTAAGAAGAGCATGTAACTCTTGATCTTGGGGTTGTTAGTTCAGGGCCCACATTGGGTGTAGAGATTACTTAAATATATTTTTTTTTAATTTAAAAAATTATGGGGCACCTGAGTGGTTCAGTCATTTGAGTGTCAGACTCCTGATTTCCGCTCAGGTAATGACCTCAGGATCCTGGGATTGACTCCATGCTCAGCAGGGAGTCTACTTGAGGATTCTCTCCCTTTCCCTGCTCGCAAAAGTGCACGCACTTTCTCTCTCTCTCTAATAATCATTTTTTAAAAATTAAAAATTTTTAAATGTTTTTAGAACTTTTTTAAATTAAAAAAATAAAAAATACACTGAAGCTTTGCACAGGCTCTTAGAGTTCAAACACAATACCCCAAGCTCCATCCTGAAACTCAATTTCTTATTTGGCCGACCAAGACCTTCCCCCGAGACCTCCTGATCCAAGGACTCCGGGGTGGTTGCCTTCATCGTGTGCTGGAGAAGGAGGTGGTGTTGATGAACCATCCTTCCACACTTCTGTGTGAGGTGGCTCACTGGAACTCCTATTCTAAGGAAAACTCATAATCAGAGAAAGACATGTATCATATGATCTCACTAATATGAGGAATTCTTAATCTCAGGAAACAAACTGAGGGTTGCTGGAATGGTGGGGGGTGGGAGGGATAGAGTGGCTGGGTGATGGACATTGGGGAGGGTATATGCTATGGTGAGCGCCGTGAATTGTGCAAGACTGTTGAATCACAGATCTGTACCTCTGAAACAAATAATACATTATATGTTAAAAAAAAAGAAGATAGTAGGAAGGGAAAAATGAAGGGGGGGAAATCGGAGGGGGAGACGAACCATGAGCGACGACGGACTCTGAGAAACAAACTGAGGGTTCTAGAGAGGAGGGGGGTGGGGGGATGGGTTAGCCTGGTGATGGGTATTAAAGAGGGCACGTACTGCATGGAGCACTGGGTGTTATACGCAAACAATGAACCACAGAACACCACAACAAAAACTAATGATGTAATGTATGGTGATTAACATAATAAAATTTAAAAAAATAACAATGAGGCAAAAAGAATAAAATAAAATAAAAAAATAAAAAGAATGTTCCAAACCATAAAAAAAAAGAAAAATCACAAGTCACCTCGATTCCCTGTCAGGCACGGAGGCAGAAATAGTGGCAGGCCAACTGCTCTGAGTCCTCATCTCTCATCAGATACTGACTCTCTGAACCAAACACGGCAGAGTCACCCCCAAGTGTCAATTTAAGGCCAGTCTTCATCACAAGGACTTAAAATAGATACCCCTGCCACATATCTCAGTATTACAATTATCTTCTGTTTTATCAGACTACAGGTGTCAAAGGGGTTAAGATACTAAAGGAGGAGTAACGCAGTTACGTAGCAACAGGAACACACTGATCTGGTCAGACCGTGTGTACGCAGAAATCAACAGTCAAGCCAGTGTGGACACCGGCGACCGAAACCGGTTCTGACCCCATTTGCGCTCACTGGCATCCCATGCAAAGCCACAGGGTGAGCCCCTGCAGAGTGAGGCAAGTTTTGGAGAATCAGATCACTCTGGAAGCAGAGGAAGCAGGTCCAAAACCAAGGGAAACGATGGAAACCCTTGCTACCCAACGTGTGGTCCAGCAGCAGACCACCATGACCGGCCAGCTTGTCAGACGAGCAGAACCTGGGGCCCACTCAGCCCTACTGCGTCGCTATCTGCATTATCTAACACAGCCCCAGGTGATTTGCATGCAAACTAAAAGTGTGAGAAATGCTACGTAGACAACAAGGGCACCCAGGACCAGGCATGGGACTGAGGAAAAGGTACAAGACACGAGCACCAAGCAGGAGCCGTTATTTGGAAAAGGCAGTATGACCTCAAAGCCAGCTCGTCCCTGGCCCAAATCCAAGGTCTGTCACTCACGAGCGTACCACCTTGGCCCAGTCACTTCACCTCTCTCAAGTCTCACCAGGGATGGTAATTATACTTCACAGGGGATGTTAAGTGTGAGCATCCAGCACATGGTAAACTTGTGATAAACACTGGCTCCCTGTCCATTCGGAAGCAGACACCAGCCTGGGATGGCTGTCTAGACCCAGTAGTGCAGAGAGATGAACTAGGAATATGTGGGAGAGAAAAGAGGTCCAAACTAGAGGAGCGCGAGTTTCTCTAACCAGGAGACATCACATCGTCTTTACGCTATCTTTACCAACCGAAAGGGGAACTCAACATCAATGAACATGAATACTTCGGGGCACCAGACAGATTTCACTGCTAAATTTCGTTAGATGTCCATCCAACACTCCAGAACAGCCCTGTCCAATAGAAGAAGAATGAAAGCCATATATATAGTTTTAAATTTTCTAGCAGTCACATTTATAAAAGAAACAAAGGGGGATGTGGGGGGGTAAATAAATTTTAAGTTAATAATTTTAATTGAGTAATAAATTGTATTCCACCAAAATAGCCTTGCTTCAACATGTAATCAATATGAAAAAGTATTAATGAAATATTTTACAACCTTTTTTTTTTTTCTTTTGTATAAGTCTTCAAAACCTGGTGTGTAGTCTATGCTTACAGCCCATCCCAGTTAGGACTAGCCACATTGCGAGCAGTCCACAGCAGCACGTGACTAGCGCCCACTACACTGACATTAAAATATCACCCATAGATTCCTTCTCCACTCAATCTTCTATCACCACCAAACCCCAGTGTGCAAGATACTGACTATCTGATCGCTGCCCAGCAAATGCGGGAAGCAGAGTGAAACTGTGGTTAACCTGCCATATTTTCACAATCAGGTTTTGTTTCTTTTAACTCCGGTTAACATAAATCACATCAACTAGACTATAACCATCACTGATTGGGCTGGATTTTTCTGGAAGTAAAGACAGTCGAAGTACGAGATAATAATGACAAAATTCATCTGACATCTTCCAGCTACGAGTGAATGTCCAGCCAAGTGGGAACTAGGACACTACCCTCCTGCTTACATTTCCCCCACTTTAAACCAGGTAGAGGGCGGCTATCACTGAAGACATTACAGACGAGGCAGGAGACACTCAACTGTGGATTTTCATGGGCCAAAACAAACCTACTTAAAAATGAGCTAAGAGGCAGGACAGGAAAAACAACGCCCTCTACGATGAGAGAAGAATGTCAGAGCAAAGGCCCTTCCCCTAAACCAGGGAAGCTGAGGAACACAGAACAGCTAAGATTTGAGGGAGGACTCACCCCGTAGCAGGCACTCCGCTAAGCACTTTACATGCACTTAATCTTCGCAACAACCCTCAAGAAAAGCATGGCCTAGAATTTAAGGAACTTGCTCAAGGTCCCAAGTTGGCAGAATGCAGCTCTAGGTCACCGAGGGCTAAGCAAACAGGTGTATGTCATCACTGAGAGCCAGGCAAAGGCCACTGAAAATCCCCGTGGACTGAGCCCCCAGACTTAACTAGAACACTAGGCATGATCACGTCTCAAACTAGAGACCTCAAACTACCTCTCCCGCTCTTGCTCTGTTAAATCAGCAAAACAGTTAAAGACCAGCTTACCAATGAGCACCTGTGTGGTTCACAGGACGTAAGGACTGTATGTATGAGCTGGTGCCTACGCCACCCAGCACATAACACTGGACGGCACAGAGACAGTCCGTAATGACGCAAGCTGCTTTAGACTGGGAGTCCAGCGTGCTGGGTTCTAGGTCCACCTACCCACCCCTCCCTCTCCCCAATTTGGGCTCGCTGTAGAAAAGGAGGTAAGTGTACATGTTTGAAGTATTTCCAGCTAAGGGAGCTTTAAAAACAAACAAACAAAAAAAAAATACAGGGCTTTGAATTTTCTAACTTAGTAAGTTTTTCAGCCACCTAATTATGATTCAGATCCCTAGAAAGAATTTGTTCCTCACAGAAGAAAATGATCAAAATCAATACCCATGAGACCAATGAGTCAGCCTTTGCAAAGCCAGAGTTTGCGTCCCAAAGAGAAAAAAAAGGCTGAATTGAGAAAACATTCAAGAACTACACCTTGATTTTATCTTTAGGCCTCTCTAAATCCTGCAAGATGCCTGGAATCTCTAATTATGTCAAGTTGTACTAATATCTAACTGAAAACAATACAAAACCTGCATTTTCCGTCCCTAATGACCATTGACTACAGGCCACTTAGGCGGGAATACTTGGGGCAGCTAAAAAGGCCACTTTGAGTTTGTCTAAAAATGACTTATTTTAGTTTCCAGATTTAGATCAAGTAGAATTTGCTCTCCCCCTCTCATTCTAAAAGAGGAAAAATTCAGAACTTCCTGTCTGCAGAAGAGGATTCAAAGAATTCTTTAAACTAACTGTGTCAGCACTACTTCCAATTTATTTTGAGTTCATCCTTCTCAAAGAATAAATAAAAACAAAAACATCCCGGTTCCATCTTCCTTCCTTTTTTTTTTTTTTTAAAGATTTTATTTATTTATTTGACAGAGAGAGAGACACAGCGAGAGAGGGAACACAAGCAGGGGAGTGGGAGAGGGAGAAGCAGGCTTCCCGCGGAGCAGGGAGCCCGATGCGGGGCTCGATCCCAGGACCTGGAATCATGACCTGAGCCGAAGGCAGACGCTTAACGACTGAGCCACCCAGGCGCCCCAATCTTCCTTCCTTTTTATATCCTCACCCTATACTGCCCAGTAAAAATGTACTCTTTTCAACCCGCTTTCTCCCACCGTCTCTGACGTACCGACTCTCCTCTCCATGCTGAGTGAAGTCAGGAAAACAGGGCTAATTACAAGTGAACCTCAACTGTATCCCAAACTTCCCCATTACGTGTTCTCACCTCTAACTTGAACCTTATCAGTGCCTTTACCGCCTAGCACCTACCCGTGCCCTCTCTCAGGCTCCTCCTCCTAGCCTCCACACCCCTAAACACCTTCCAAGGTTTCCTCATGCCCACCAATTCTGCTCCCCGAAGCAGAACAGCCTAGTGGTGAGGAACCAGCTTCAAATTCTGCCTCTAGTATCGTTTATGAGCTGGCGGGCCTTGGCCAGGGTCTTTGCTTCCCCCCGTAACATGGGAATAAAAGTACCCAGCTCCTCTCACTGTTTCAGTATTACGTGAAATAACAAGAGGAGAGGCCTACCATGAGAGGCCGTGTCTGCAGACGTCAGCTACTAAAATGACTTTCTGCCTCTCTGGAAATGTCTCGCCCTCCAATCTTCCAAAGCACGCATCATAAGTTCTTCAGCCCCTCCTTCTTTAAGGCTTTAACTATATAAACCATTATCTTATGGAACCCCAAACTCAACCTTTTTCACATCTTTCTTCTATCATCTCTGTTCTATGCCCATTCCTCCCAGTTAGGCCTCCAGCCCAAACAGATCCAGGCAACAGAGGACACCTCTATGGACAACTCAACCCAGACGTGAACCCACTGTATGGAGCCCCTCACGCCCACCCTCCCAATCTACTCTGCCTTCTGAATGCAGTATCTCACAGAAGAAAACAACCAGCAGCAAGAAACCTCAAGGAGCAAACCTGGCACCGTCCTCAGCTCCTCCCTCTCTACCACACCCCCTTTCTCATCGGGTACACACAACTACCCCACCTACCACTCCATCCCACTGCAACGCCTGGGCTCAGGCCCTCTTCTCTCCTGGATTTGCTATGGTGGTCCCTTCATGTGACCTCCCTGCCTCCAGCCTGGAGAGTCTCCATTCCCTCCTCAGACACTGCCCCAAGACCTCTGTCATTTCAAGTAAGGCTTTCTGCTTCTACCGCCTCCACAAGGAAGTCCCCACTTGAGTGCACTGTACAGAATGACCTTCAGAAGTCTAGCCCTTGACTGCCTCCTGATGTCATCTCCTACTCTCCCACACCCAACCCAGTTCTTCCGGCCCCGCTCTCTGGGCCCCGCTCTCTGGGCCCCACTCTCCCGGCCCTGCTCACAACACCAGGCTTGCTCAGTGCCTTTCCATAAGCTGCCCCATGGGACTAGCGCTCTTCCCCTACTCTCAGCTAGCTGTTCCTACTCTTAGCGTCTTGCACGGTTCAGCACAAAAGCCACCTCCTCAAGGGCTCCTCCCTCTGGACACTGGGCATTAGGGAGCCCATTCACATTCCTATCATAGCAACTGTAGGCTAACTTCCCACTAGAGTGTTCGCTCTGGATTCCTTTTCTCTTGGTACGCTCAGCGCCTAGCACAATGTCTGGTGCTTAGGAAACATTCAGCACCTGCAAAACGGATGAAATAATCCCCAAACGAAGATCATTTCCCACTTCTCGGGCTCTCCTCGGTACAGCACCATAACCTTGGTCTGTTTGTTCTTCCCATTCCTGAACGCTATTTTATCCTCTAAAAAAATTTTAAAAAGTTAAAATTAAAAAAAAAAAATTGAGATTAAAAAAAAAGCTCCCCAAATCTCCCTACTTCACTGCCTAGATTTTGCTTAAATATTTTCATTTCCTTAAAAGGCATCAAACCTGAACAATAACTTCAGATATTAAAACAACACCCATATTTTGGCAGTCAAAAACTAGGACGAATTATAATTAATAATACGTTGTTTACACAACTCAGATTTCAACAAAGGTCTTCGGTACCACTTTCCAAAATTGTGATTCTGTTAACAATTTGGCGGGGTATTGAACCTGAAGACAAATGTAAAAATTAAACTGCCAAATGTTTCTGAAGAGATGAAAAGTAATTGTTGTTGGAAATAAAGGATATTTTACCACTGGCAGTTTTCTGTTCCCACTTTTGGCTAATTCCGATTAGTTCTGGGTTATAAAGCATGTCATCCCGTTAGTGAGTGGTCCATTATCATAATCATCTCTCGTGTGTCTTCAGATAATGCTCCCTGCAATCTCTTACTTGGGAAGTCTTAGCTGCAGCTGACAAGGCCAGATCGCGCTCAGGAGCTGCGAAGAAGAGCTGAAGGTGCTTTCATTCAGACTTCTAATTCTTATGTACTGACCGTATGGCCCCACCATGCCACTTCCCCCGAAGTATTTAGGGCAGAGACATAAAAACTGACATTCAGACAAAAGCCGGTATGCAAACGTTTACAGCAGCTTTCCTCGCAAGCACCCCCAGGGAGAAGCAACCCAAACGTCCCGGGGAAATGGATAAACAAACTGTGGTACGTCCATATAGGGGTCTACAGCTTGGCAACAGAGAAACGGCCAGTACGGAGACGCGCGACAACATGGATGGATCTCAAATGCACTTTGCTAAGTGAAAGAAGCCATTTGTATGGCATTCTGGAGAAGACCAAATATAGGGACAGCACACATCGGTGGTTGCCAAGGGTTGCGGTGGGAAGAATCTGCCTACCAATGTACAGCAGGAGGAAAGTTCCGGGGGTGATGGAAACATTCCCTGTGGATAGTGGTGGTAGATACACAGCGCTATACGCTTGTCAAAACCTATAAAACTACACACCAGGGTAAATTTTACTGGATGTAAATGTAAAAGTGAAAAAAGTTAATTATTTAACCATGACTCTGTTAAAGATCATCCCTCAAATATAATTAACACACAGGTGTAGATTTCCTCAATGTTTACTGCAGATGTGGTTACTGTACTGATTAGGAAGAGATGTTAGGGGAATGAGGAGGGAGCAACCCCAAATCTTTTCCAGATACTTCCGGTTTCCCTTGCACTGGCAACCGTCCTGGGGTCCCACATCAGGACAACCTCTGCTCCAGCTGTGGACAGCTAGATGGGGAGTTCTAGCAAGGAGATGAGGGAGGTTATTCAAACCCAACAGAAGACAGACCCAAGAAAGCATTCCAAGGGAAGAAAAAAAAGGAGGACGGGAGACACAAATCTGAAAATTCTAACTCATCCTAGTCAAAGGTATATGTAGAAAATTCCATCTACATGTTGGCTGCCTCCCTCCTAAACCCTTCTTTAAAAAGGAGTCAAGGTAGATGGGGGCAGGGGATCTCTTTGTGAGAAAAGGGAGGCGGGGGGAGAGAAACAAGCCTCCTCTCCTGAACCAGGATGCTGAAGAGTCCTAAAAGCCCTGGGTCTCATGTTTCTTAACGTGGAGAAAATAATTCCAAGTAAGCAAATGATGAAAACAAAGGTTCAACACCCTGTGACACTTTCCAGTGTACCCTCATCAGCCAAACCCCCACATCCCTCCTCCAGAGGGGATGGCCAGCTTGTCATCATCGGAGCCTGCCGCAGGCAATCCCTGGCAGGCTCCAGGTGTGGCCATCCGCATGGCGACAGTGACAGCAAGGACACAGGCCCGGCCCCAAGTGTGGGTGCCACCCTGTTCCCTCCTGGCTCTTCCAGGAAGGAGAATGCTGTTGCTCATTCTCCACACTCACATTCACATTCCCAAGCCCAGAAAACTCTCCGTTCCTGTTCCTGTCCCCGGAGACCTGGGCCTGCTACATTGTTATACCTCAGCAGGAGACCGCCACCTGAGACAAACCTCAGTCCACAGATGAGCTCCTGATTGCTGCCCCGGAGAACCAGCTCTCCAAGCTTAAACAGCCCTTGCAGCTGGAAAGACTGGCCTAAATGCAAAACAAATGCGATTTTCCAGGAGCCTTCTGGGGGGGGAGGAGGAGTAACAAAGCTAAAAACGACGGAGAGAGTAAACCAGAACATTCTGTGACATGCAATGCCTTACAAAAAGGGCTCTTAAAACATACTATCAAGAAACATTCATTGCACGGGGTTAGCTGTCAAAGTTAAATAAAAATCACTGACTTTCTAAAGACAAGAGTGAAGGACTAAATTATAAAACAGCTTATTGTATTAAGCTAATTAAGGTTTATCATATCAGCCATCTGAGTTTTAGTTGGCACCAGAAAAGCAGGGGCAGCGTATCATGCAACGTGGATTGCGATCTGCTTTGCAAGCAGATTTCTACCACACTCAGACACAAAACCTCTGGCAGTCGAAAATGATGTAGAATTGAAAACCAATTTTAGCACAGTGATTTGTAAAGAATTTTGTTCCATCATGTAAGCTATTTACTGGTATATATCAGGCCAAGATTACATTTATCTTTATTAAATACTACACAAAGTATTCTGAGCTAACCATGCCCTCGCTTCCCTTTTACCAGCTTTATCACACACTGGATGCTCTGCAATCACATGAAAAAAATCCTTAACAATACAAACCCTTGCATACTTGACACCCTTCACTGCAGACACTCTGCCCACCAACTGCCAGCACACAAC
The DNA here is from genome assembly GCF_964656455.1 of Halichoerus grypus. Lineage (NCBI taxonomy): Eukaryota > Metazoa > Chordata > Mammalia > Carnivora > Phocidae > Halichoerus > Halichoerus grypus. The sequence continues at coordinate 16,666,121 of NC_135724.1, forward strand.
TTCACATATTCTAAGATCCTCGGCATTTCTGAAAAGACTCGACTCTGCACAAATCCAGGAGGAACAAAATCCCCTCTTCAAAGTAGGGGACAAATGTATTTTCAATCCTGTCCTCTATGGGCTCCTCTTGACTGTACTTCTACCAAACCAGGACACAGAACGAGTTCTCTCTGTCGTTGAGATCATACTGGATAGGATTCTGGAGCTGCTGGTTTCCTGTTTGGGGAAGTTGCAGCTCTTTGCACCAGGAACCCCAAGGCAAAATGTTCAGTGTTCCCCCTGTAAGCGCTCACTGCCTTTGTTCTTCACTTTGCTAGACTCCTTACTGCTTTCTTCTCCCTGCTCCTCGAAAACCTCTGGTTTTGGGGGGGGGGTGCGTAAAAACGCCAGCTCGAATTTAACTGCAAGCTCTCTAAGGCATCAGACATTTTCCACCATCCACTGCTATAAAGCTTTGAGTTAACAGGCATCTTTACACAGATGAAGCCAGACTAGCCGGTTTCCTCCTGGTACGGCATTAGCATTCCACGTTAAAATGTATACCACCAATAATCCAATGGCAAACTCACCGTCAACAGCCCCCAAAATCAATAAAAGCCATTCCACCACTTGCCTCGGAGTTGACAAACCTTTCAGGTTAACACAGAGCACAAGGTAAAAGGAAGGTGATGAATGAACAAAAGGCAAATCTACCTTCAGACTCCTCAAATCCTAAAAAGGAGGCTAGGCTGCCTCGATTTGGCCAAGTCCTTCCTTTTTTTTTTTTTTTTTGTCATCATCGGGATAATGCTACATGTGTGCTGCTTTAGTCTTATGCAAAGCAGTGCATTCTCCACAAGGCCCTGATGCCTACCATTCTCTAAACTTGCCTCTTTCCAGGCCTGCCTCTTTCTAAAGGACTAGCCACATGCGAGTTAATGAAGTCATTCTGATTTTGTCTTGATAGCAATACCATCATAAAGTCACTCTAATCCCATTAAACTTGGATAACATTAAGAGTATTCCTTCTCCACTCGGAGCCCCAAATTATCTCCAGGGTACCAATCCACTGTCCATCTGTCTCTGCATGGACCTTCAAATAAACACTTAAATTCATGCTCAAAATATCATATCTCACCTTGTGAACCTTGACCTTTTGGAAAGACTTTGGCCCAATGTTCAGTTACTGTCACACGGTTGCATTCTCTGCAAATATGAAAGGGTTAAAAGCAGCCCCAGTCAACAGGCCTACAAGGAAAAAAAAGACAGCATGTATGCCTTACAGTATCACTGGAACGCATTTATGCTCATTTCCTAGAACAATATTGTTACCTTTTGGCCTTCATAATAGTCAGAAGTATCCCCAACACCCTTTAGTAGCTTCTAAAAGGAAAAGCACAAAACAGAACATACCCTGCAAGAGAAAAAAAAAAAAAAAAAAAGGCATGCAAAGTAGCATTCTCCAGCAACAAACAAACTACCATCACAAATCCATCAGTTCATTTTGGTTTTGTTTTGTTAGAAACACAGAGAAAGAGAGAGAGAGAGACTGCATAAACCAAGTGTCCCCACCCTAGCAAGGCACATTTTTTCTTTAATAAGGGTCATAAATCTCAGCTCCTTGTCCATCCCTTAAGCAAAAGAAAAAGGCAGGAAAAGCCCAAGTAATCTCAGACCTTGCAAACCTGCACATTTTCTTCCATCTTCTCTACACAGAATCTTTTAGGGCTCCATTAGTCACGTACCAGTGCTGTGTGGTGTCTAAGTGTGCATTCACATACTGTGTTGGGATGGTACCTTCCTGCAAGCTCCTCTGCTTTTGGCTGCCATGAAGGGAGGAAGCTGCTATCCCACTGTAGTAGCTCAGTGACTGCATTGTGTTCAGGAGCTGATCTGCCTCAAACCAGTTTCAGCCGGTTCTGGTCACCCTACATAAAAAAGCTATGGCAACCCTCCCTGAGTTGCCAACAAGTCCCTGAAAATCATCAGCACAGAGGGGATCTCGCTAGGGGTTGCTTTTCCCTTTCAGGTCTTCGTGAGGAGGGGAAGGTCATCGTGTGTCCCCCACCACCACCACCACCACACAAGCACACAGCCTTGGAAATGCTCACCTCCCAGGCACCCCAGAGCCCCTCAGGGCCCATCCCCCCTGCCCGTCCACCCCAAAGCCCACCGCAGACACTGTTTCCCCCTCCTTCTCCTTCCCCCACTTACCTCCCACAACCTGGCTCACACCTTTGTGTACGTGTGTGTCAGTGTGTGTTCTCTGTGCTAGTGGCTGACAAAGAGCCCCCAGGAAAGCAATCTATGTGTGTCTCCTCACACTGCATGCGTCGGCTGCGGGAGCGGCCTCGGCCTCCTAGCAGAGTGGTGCTGGCTTGTTGACCAGGCTCCTCTCTGCCTGTCACCCCCACCCCACCCAGCCCCCTCCTCCCGTCCCTCTCCTCGCTCTCCCAGCCCTGTCACCACCACCAGCAGCCCCCCCAGTCTCCTCCTCCTCCTCCTCCAACCTTCTCTTCTTTCAAGCACCTGGGGGGGGCGGGGGGAGAGAAGTCCAAATCCCTTCACCTCGGGGTAGGAAACTAGGGATGCCTGGGGTGGGGAGGGGGGGCAAGTGAAGGGGCAGTGAGAACGAGGGGCACAGAGGCCTTTAAAGAATCCTCTGCGCACCGCCAGCGCTGGAGGGGGTAGGAGCGAGCTCCTGCGCTCACGTGGCCCCCCTCGCTGAACCTGTGGGGCCTAGCGAAACCGGCTCGTCCTCGGCCCCCCCAAGGAAGCTGGCGGGGCGCGAAGGCCAGCCGTCCCCAAGGCCAGGGTGGGACAGGCCACTGCAGTCAGGCCAAGGGGCCTGAGCCTCACGCGCTCGCCCCGGCCCGCAGGGGTGGGCCCGAGGGGCCGGCGCGCCCGCCTCTCCCCCGCAGCCCACCCGCGCGCCCCGGCCTGCGCTGCCCTCGCCCCTCGCTCGCCCCCGGCCGCCCCTCGCCGCCCCCCGCCCCGCGGGCGCACACCCACCCCCTTCCCGGGGTTGGCCTTCGCAGCGGTCAAGCCCGGGCGTCTGGGCCGCAGCTCGGATGACCTTTGTTCAGCGCGGCGCCGCCGGCTGCTGCTGCTGTCGTCGGAGCGGCGGCGGCGGCTTCCATGTTACGGGCGTGTCATCTGCATTCCCGCGGCCGGGCTCTGTGTGTGCGCGTGCGGTGGAGCGGCCTCGCCGCCGCCCGCCGCCGCCCGCCGCCGCCGCCGCCGCCCGCCGCCTCCCGGGCTGCCGGCTCCCGCGCCCCCGGGCCGCCCCGCCGCCGCCGCCGCGGCCTCGCCGTGCGCCCGGCCCCGGGCCCCGCGCCTCCCCGGGCGGCGCGCTCTAGGCCGCTCGGCGGCGGCGGCGGCGGCGGCGGGGCGGCCCGCCACGCCGGGGCCTACGGCTGGGGGTGCGGGCCCTGCGGCGGCGGCGGCGGCGGCGGCGGCCCGAGCGGCGAGCGAACAAAAGGGAGCGCGGCAGAGGGGGAGGGGGCGGCCGGTGGGGGAAGGGAGGATTCGGGGAGAAGGGAGGCGAGAGCGCGAAGCCCCGCAGCCGGCGGGCGCGGACGCCCGGCCGGCGCCGACTCCGCGGCTGCGAGGGGAGCCCCGCGGACCTGCCAAGTCTCGCCCATATGGGGCTGCTGCATGGCAGCTTCGCCCCGGAGAGCGGGCTGGTGGTGCTGAGGGGATGGAGGGAGGGCTGCTTTTTTTTTTTTCCAAACGACATTTCGGGCTCTCACCCAGTCCTTTCCATGGCCCCAAGCCGCAACTTACTCGAGTGGAAGGAAGCAAGGCCTCGCCAAAGATGGTTGAAAAGGACCGTGAGCCTCTACCCAGGATCTTGAAGCCAAGGTGGTGTTTTGTTATCCTCGTAATGGTGGCAAATAAGCAAGAAGAGAGCACGCTATCTTCAGATCAATTAATCTGAAATTCTCCCTGGAGGTGGAAGAAGGGGTCTCCTCTGCTTAGTTAGTGGTTTGGAGCCCTTTTCGCCTTAAACTGAGCCACAAAAGAATGGAAGACACCCCCTGGGGTGGGGAGAAAGCCCTGGTGTAAAAGACACACGGTTTGCTTTCAGAGAAAAAGCCACTGGGGCCAGATTGAAACATGGCATGTTCAGTTCTTGTAGGATTTTTTTTTTTTTTAATGGGGGAATGATATTGAGTAAACAAGATGTAATAGCTCGGTCTTTAAATTCAAGAAGGGAGATGGTGTACAGAACAGCAAGCACATATTGTACATAGAGCAGGTGGTCAGAGGCTACAGAACGCAGAAAGATACATATATAAACCCCGTGCAGACCACAGAGGTGTGTATAATCGTTAGCACGTCCAAGAAGGAGACAATATGCTACCAACAGATCAGGTATGCTCTTTATCCAGCCCTGGGTCCTGGGTCCTACCTCTTTCACGGAGGTGCACTCAATTGAAAGGCTTTTTGAAAGAAGAGAGAAACCCCATGTCAAGCTAATTGTGCTTGCCCTGGAACTAGGACAAAATGGAAGTCTGAAAAAAATGTCACCATAAGCTCTTAAAAAGGCTCACTTGTGTGTGAACCGGGTGGACTCTAAAGATAATATTACTCGACTAGCACGGGAGACTCCCAGCATGGGAAGCTGTTGCTGTGTATTATATTTTAAATTAGATTAATTGGCTCATATTTGCAAAGTATGCTGAAAAGTTGTTATGGTTGGGGGGTTTTTTGTTTTGGGTTTTTTTTTTTAAATCTCAGTATGCCTCTCCTTTGCATTAACTTCCATTGAGGAAGCCATTGTTCTCTATTATGGGGACACTATGATGTAAATTGAAAGTAGCATTTTTGCTATTTAAGACTTTTCATGTAAATGAACCGAATCATTGTCTCACGGAAGAGTTGTTGGTCTTTCATTGCAAACGGCAAATTGTTTGGAGTTGCACGTAAATTGGCACACATATTTACACGTGTTTAGAAAGACCTCTGTAATCTGCAAATTTTGACAGCCAGGGCATCACATTTATCAGTGTTACAAGATGATGAAACTGAAACTCTCATCTTCTTTTAGCCTGAAAACCGTGCCAGAGCTCTGTGGGTTGAGTTTCAACTTTACCTGGGCTTGATTCCATTTGAAAGGAGGCCTTTTTTCTTCTCCCAAAGGTGGGCCTTTATTAGCTTGCATGTAAAAACATTCCAGGCATTGAAGAGTATACAAGGACCTACTTATCTCAAATCTTGATGCACTACACATATCCTGATATATGAAATTTCATAATGCACATATCCTAGTAAATCCTAGGTTCCCTAGATTTGGAATCTTTGTTTACTTAAAATGCTCCCTTGCCCTGCCCCCATTCCTTCTCTTAGGAGTTGAAAGCACAGCACAGCAGTCTTTGAATGGTTACACGAATTGTATTACCAAACTAAAGTCTGGACTTCTTATTTTTATCATAAAGAGGCTTCAGTTGTACAACTGCCTCGTGGCCTCGTAATGCCAAATACTTTTTGAGCAAAGCTTTTTACAAAGCCCAGTATTTTGGTCAAACTCGCTGGAGGAAATTAGTTTGAAAGCACAATTCATCATTTGCACAAACGGCGACAGATAACATTGCATCTGCTTTTAAAAACCATAAAAACCGAAAATAAAAAAAATAATTTCTTGCACATTGTCTCAGTTCTATTTTTACAAAGAGGATTTTAGAGAAACCCTTTTTGCCAGGTAGACCAACAGTAAAAGCAAAGCACCCATCCTAGCCCATTCTAGAAGATTATTGAGTTTCACAACAGAAAAAAAAAAAAAAAAAGGCACTATTTAGTGTAAGTTTTTAAAAAAATGACACTACCCCTCTACCAAAAAATCCACACAAAGGTTCATTCTATTATTCTACATACATAAGGCTATCTTGGGCACCATTCTGCTCTGGGCAACAATAGAAGTAACTTGACTGCACGAATGAAATAAACGATTATTTGAGTGCTGTAGATAAGAAAGAACAGAACAAAGAAATCACATTATTCTTATGCCAACTAGAAACTAAAGGAATTCCAAATCCTTTGGGATTTTGTTTGTTGCTGTTTTTATTGCTAACTCTCAATGTCTTAGCTTTTCCTCCAATCAGTATATTGCAAAATCCCAGCTTTTCTTTTTTTTGTTTTTTAATCCTTTTGTGGTTTGAAACCAGCTTTGCAAGCGCATATAGATATCAGTCTACACGTAATACTTCACCTCCAAATTCCACTATGAATTCGGAAATTCCTTTGTTAGAGCACACAAAAGGTGTGTTCCTTGAGGAAAAGGAGACCAAAAAACGAGAAGAAAAAGCTTTTCTTTATCTCACCATCAAAAGGCCTTACGAAGCACTCCTAAACTGGCAGCTTCCTGACCTGAGCTACCCATTTTTTACCTCAAAACTAAGGTCGGCCTAGGCAGTTATAGAGTTTAACAGGTTACATTTGCTGGCTTGTTTTTAAAGGAATGATTACACTATCCAACACTAGCCTTATAATTTAAAGATCTGTAGCTGAGTGACCAGCAAAGAAAAGAAAATCCATCTTTTTTAACATCAGAATATTGATAGAATCGGGATTTTTTTTTTTTTTGGTGTATTTTCCAAAAACATACCCTTGAAATAAACCATAATCAGACTTAAATTATTATTAGCCTACCAGAAACAGACTGAGGGGAGGCCTGGGAAAGGGTCCCCCTTTCCTTTGTTAGTGATTTTATAAAGAGATTTTTCTGTAGCAAATCCACATCCCCTTTCTTGACCCTTAGTTTGGAAATGCCTGCAAAGCCCTTTCACTCAGAGACCTGAATGTGGGGGAAGAGGGGTGTCTGTCTGTGAAAAGATAAACTGGGGCATATTAAAAATTTCAAGAGTTTATTTGAGCAAAAATCAACTCAAATTGGACAGTGCCAAACCGGAAGTGGTTAGGAGCGCTCCACCTACAGGAGCCCAGGGAGAGACAGAGAAGGTGCAGAAACAAAGGAAGGAAATTATGTGATTGGCTACAGCCTACAGCTCAATCGGCTCTTTGTGATTGGGTGTCCTTAGCTTTTCCATTATGTAACCTTGAGGTATTTACAGGCTTAGATTTTGATTTGCCTACGTGAGCCACCGTGTTATTCGAGCAGGTGCCTCAGTCTCTTGGCCTCCTTGTTTAATAAATTTAACAGTTCAAAGTTGGACATTACCTAGGAGGCCCCTTGATATCTGAATGACTGACTTCCTGAGTCCCGGCTACTAGATGGATCCGCTAAGGTTTATCTCCTACTGTCACTTTAGGGCCTAACTGCTGGAGAGCCAGGCTTGCCCAAGGAAAGAGAAGGATAGGGACCAAGGAAAGTGTTGTTTTATGAACTCTAGAGAATTCAAGAAAAGCCAGACGTATGGAGTTTGGTATACCAGCATAGAAATCATCTTCAGGAATGGTGGGCCAAAGGGCAAGGCCTGTTGAGAATTGTGTAAGATCTCCCGCCTCCCTGTAACGTTTACATTAATGCCTCAGGATCTTTGACAGGGACTGGTGTTTGGGCTTGTTTTCGACTCTCCAAGCCTAAGAGAAGGGAAGAAAAGCTAGGAAGGTATCTGACAAAAAGAAGAGCCATCCGGTTAACCTTTTAAGGAGGAGAAGGGAAAAGGCAGGAAATGAGGACTCCGTTCCACCGGTTTGAATCTTCATGTTTGCGTCTGCCCCCAACACCCCCACCAGTTAGCACAATGCCTTGTACATGCCACAGCTGAAGTTAACTAGTTATTGGGATGCCTGGCTGGCTCACTCAGTAGACCATGTGACTCTTGATCTTGCGTGGTGAGTTTGAGCCCCACGTTGGGTGCAGAGAAAAGGAAGGAAGGAAGAGAGGAAGGGAGGAAGGGAGGGAGGGAGGGAGGGGAGGGGAGGGGGAAGGGGAGGGAAGAAGGAAAGAATTAGTTACTTGGGAATGAAGCAATGGATAGTAAGTTCACAGGCACCTAAAAGTAAACATGTCCCATAGTAAATGTAAGAGCTTTTGCCACTGTAGTGCATACCACAGTGTTTTGTCCAGAACCTCTCTTCAGGAGGTGTGCCCCCATCCAGTAGCTGCTGAGAATGTTGGCTGCTGATGACTCACAGCGGAGTCCCTCCCTGCAAACTGCCTTGGTACTGACTTGTGCCGGTTTCTGGGAACTGTCTCCACTAAGTTTGCCCCCCCCCTTCCCCCAGGCCCCGGTCCCAGGTAGCAAGCAACCCCTGTCTGGCTGATGTAGAGATACAAAAGCCCCTTTGTCTAACTTGGGTTACTTCTGAGGGGCCACCCGGTTCCAGAGCTCCCTGTGAATCGGCTGAGGCCTTGGTCTCCATAGTACTGTGGCTCAACTTCTCATTCTGCCTAATTCTGTCTTCCTCACTCCCTCACATGTCTACCTCCAGAGATTTTCCACAGCCTGTTTCCAGGACACTCAGCCCCAGACACCCCACCAAACCAGACCCATCTCCCCACTGACTCCACTCTCTGATGACTCCATTCCCTCTCGTCTACTCCATCACTGTGTGCTATGGATTCTACCTCCCAGGTGTCTCGTAATTCCAGTCCCTTCTCCACATCCATCACCCGATTCAATGCCTGGCCCACCGCTTCAGTTCCCTTTCCCTAACTGATTGTCGTGCCTCCAACATGGCCAACTTCCAATACATTCTCCAGGAAACTTTCTAAAGATATCATCTTGCTGCCTCTCTGCTAAAACCTTCCCATTTTCCTCCATCGTCCTTAGAATACGGTGCAGTCTCCTGTAAATAAATAAGACAACCCCTTTGCCCGTCCACATCCCTTGCCCCTCCCTCCTCCATTCCAAGATGCAGCCTCCTAGAACTTTTTGTTATTTGAATGAGACCTGATTGCTCTCACTGTCAGGCCTTCACCCCGCTGTTTTCTCTTTCTGGGAGATTTCCCACCCTTCCCCAACCCTCTCTGTCTAACTAACTCCCATGTGCTACCTTTAGGCCTAATTTATATCTCTCACTTGGAGAAGTCTTCCCTGACCTCTCCCCCCACACACAAGCTGAGTCCGGGTGTCCCCAATGTGTGTCCCTAAATTGTCCTTTTTCCACACAATATTTGAGATGTATTTGGCTCTCTCTATGAGACAAGAAACTTATGAGCTCAGGCACAATGATACTTTGGCTCACTGAGGTCTCTCCAATGCCACCACACACAGAAAGACATTTAAAAATTAGGAGTTCAGGTGGCGCCTCAGTCGGTTAAGCGTCTGCCTTCCGCTCAGGTCATGATCCCAGGGTCCTGGGATCGAGCCCCGCATCGGGCTCCCTGCTCGGCGGGAAGCCTGCTTCTCCCTCTCCCACTCCCCCTGCTTGTGTTCCCTCTCTCACTGTGTCTCTCACTGTCAAATAAATAAATAATATCTTAAAAAAAAAAATTAGGAGTTCAGAACAACAAGATTGATTAAACAGCAATGGGGTTGTTGATTTTTTTTTTTTCAATGACATTTAGAGATAAGAGATGATCAAGTACTTTAAAATTTTTGCTAAACTTAATGATACATTTACTTTTTGCCAAAAGACCCAAAGCCACATCTCACTAGGGAAGCATTGGTTATTCCTGGAAAGGTAGAAAATACAAACAAATGTTAAAGATGAAAATAATAACCAGAAAATATGACTGCAAAATAAAATACATTCGTCAGCAAACAGTTGGAAGACGCTTAGAAAATATTGCTGTAGATTTGAAGAAACACGTATTAGAATAAATTACACAGTGTGGGAGGATTGCTCTACTGTTGAAAGAAAAGTACAGCTATTTCTGACATGCTGCTGCTTAGGGTATATGTTTGATCCTGTTCCAATGAGGACATTTCCGAAAAAACTTATTTTTTTATGAACCACTCAATAAAAAGTTTAGCAGAGAAGGGATATTCTCGACAATAGATGACTTCATTAGCCAAAATAATATATGCATATAATTTTTTTAAGGTTTATCATTATTATTTTTCTTTTTTAGTACTACCTACACCCAACATGGGGCTCGAACTCACAACCCCGAGATCAAGTGTTACATGCTCTTCCAACTGAGCCAGCCGGGCACCCCATGCATATAATTTTTTTACCTGTGTAACAACAACTAAAAAAACAGCTTCTCTACGGAATTTAAAATTCTGGGATTAAATTACAAAAATTCCAACACCCAAATTTACCACTGAATCATTCACAGATAAACCACGGAAGCCAAGAAAATGAAGCCAGAAATTTATAGATTGCTACTGTCAGGGAGGAAGAATTCCCTCTGCTCTTCAAGATCCTTCTAGCTGGACTAAGAATAAAAATGACATGAGACAGATTAACAGGAGAAAATCAAATTTAATAGCATACGTAAGGGGAATCCACACAGACTTGGAAGTTCTAAACAGTGAGGCAACAAGCTGCTTAATAGGAGCTAAGGAGAGGGGTAGGGTCTGAGGATACAAAGGGGTGAAAAGACCATTAGCAGGAAGGTGAGAGGAGATGTCTGAAGAACAAAGGTTGCTCTGTTATGCAGATAAATTTCTTTGGTAAAGAGGAATCTCTCTTAATACCTCTCTTCCTGGTACAGCAAGGCAGTTGAGGTCTGGATTTGGATTGCTTTTAACTTGAAATAATGCTCAAGCCAACGTGGCCCATCTTGGGGTTTGGATTGCTTTTAACTTGAAATAATGCTCAAGCCAACGTGGCCCATCTTGGGGCGGCCGGCCGTTGTGAAGTTAATTTCATTTTTAAAGGGCGGTAAGAAGGACTTTACAACCGTCCCTTTACAAGGAACTCTACTGCTCTTTGATTTTTTTTTTTTAAAGATATTTATTTATTTGACAGAGAGAGAGCACAAGTGGGGGAGCGGCAGGCAGAGGGAGAGGGAGAAGCAGACTCCCCAGTGAGCAGGGAGCCCGATGCGGGGCTCGATCCCAGGACCCTGGGATCATGATCTGAGCCGAAGGCAGACGATTAACCAACTGAGCCACCCAGGTGCCCCTAAACTGCTCTTCGAAAACGATGCATGACTATTGGAATATTCTGTATCACACAGTAGTTTGCTGTTATGCAAAGAACGTAAAGATGAGTTATTTACTGTCCTTTTAAAAAGAGGAGTTTCAAATTTGCTGATCTTTGGTAAATGCTGTCTATAATATGCTATCTGGCAGAAATATTTGTTAGAACAAAAAATGTTTAATCTGCCACTTTAAGGTAAAGAGAACATCTTAACCATGAGAAAGAAAGTGATTGCTTTCAGGAAGAAACTCATGCTATGGAGAGAGCATTTTAGAAACAGATGTTTGGAAATCACTCATAGTTGGGTGCTAAAAATTATGTATGAGTATTACCTTTGACAGCTCTCAGATATGTACGCTTAAAATGTCATAAGCAATTTTCTAAACCGTTAGCAACAGTTCCCAGATGAAGAGTTTCAGTGTGCTTGAGACTATTTGTTTAAAATTTAAAAATGCAAATGCAACATCTTCCAATTTACATTGCAGGAACGATGGACTGACTTTGAGAAATAGGGATTCATCAACTAAATTTCAACTAAACGTTTTGCTTAATTGGTAGCTGGCACTGAAAAACAAGCATTTTGGGGCGCCTGGCTGGCTCAATCAGAAGAGCATGCAACTCTTGATCTCTGGGTTGTGAGTTCAAGCCCCACGTTGGGTGTAGAGATTACTTCAAAATCTTTAAAAGAAAAGAAAAAACGAGCATTATTATGGTATATGGTATATGGTGAAAATAATCAACCTTTTCCAAGGGTACATAACTTTGTGAAGCATCTTTTCCCACTAGGACGGCGTTGAAAACAACTAAGGTTGGGGCGCCTGGGTGGCTCAGTCGTTGGGCATCTGCCTTCGGCTCAGATCATGATCCCAGGGTGCTGGGATGGAGCCCCGCATCCGGCTCCCTGCTCAGTGGGGAGCCTGCTTCTCCCTCTCCAGCTCCCCCTGCTGGTGTTCCCTCTCTCGCTGTGTCTCTCTGTCAAATAAATAAATAACCTTAAAAAAAAAAAAAGAAAACTAAGGTTGAAATAAACCTCATTTAGAACAAGATCTTCAAATCTTTTTATCATAATACGTTATTCCAAGATTTCCAATAAAAGAAGCATGTTCGATATTCAGAATTTTAATGAGAGCAAAATACTTCAAACTGCTACTAAAGAAAAGTAAATTTTTAAAAAGATTTTATTTATTTGAGAGAGAGCGAGTGAGCGGTGGGGAGGGACAGAGGGAGAGGGAGAAGCAGACTCCCCGCTTAGGGGGGAGCCTGACTGGGGGCTTGATCCCAGGACTCTGAGATCATGACCTGAGCCACCCAGGCGCCCCTAAAGAGAAATAAATCTCAATGACATTTTTAGTCCGTCATAATTTCAACTTTCTTTGACTTCTATTTTTGTGTAGAATTTGTATTGTGATGATATAACACCATATTACTCCTGGTTTTGAATTTATAAGTGAACATATGGGGTGACTGAGCAAGAGTTTAAAAGGCAGTGGGTTCAAAAAACGTCCTTGAGAGGGCAAGCTCAACTTCTGCTGGACACAGGGCAAACCCGGACTCCTTACTTTCACTGCACTGATAGTCTAGATGCATGTAATCCAAGCATCAGACAAATAACGTCATCACACTCTTTTTGAGTTTCCATCTCAGCCTGTCCCCGAACATAAAAGCTGCCTGGATTGCGTCACTCACAGAGAGTTCCTGGATCCTCCCTTTCTGGCCGTGCCTCTTCCCTGATCCTTCTCCCATCTTGTTCATCCCAGTGCAGGACATACCATGTTGTCACCTCAACTGTAGCCGTGGGAAATTCAGAGCCTAAACCACAAGCAGTGAAGCTATGTTGGGCACTAAACACCACTCACAGCTCAGGGGCTTTGCAGAGGGAGCAGTAAACAAGCCCCTCCAGGTGCTACCATCTGTCCAGATTCTTGTAACTAGTGCACCCGACTCTTACCTTCTGAACACAAATTAAGTCAAAGAGGAATAATGAAGGACCCATTCTCTGGGGGCATAAAATAAACCCTCTGGCCCCTTTTTGGCTGTCTCCCTTAATGAAATGATGGTCTGAAAGACTGTCTCTATTTTGGGAATTCTGCATGGGACACCTCTCACCAGCCCCTTCTTCAACTTCTCTCTTCCCTTAACTTCCATGAGGCTTTTCCCCTTTCCAAAAAGATCATTCCTTCTCAGGCTTTCTTCTTAGCTGATTTTTCTGCATTCCTATGTTAAATATGGATTTTTTTTCAATATTTTTTCTTTCTTTTAGTTTTTTTTTTTAAAGATTTATTTATTTACAGCGAGAGAGGGAGCACAAGTAGGGGGAGTGGGAGAGGGAGAAGCAGGCTTCCCGCCGAGCAGGGAGCCCGATGCGGGGCTTGATCCCAGGACCCTGGGACCAGGACCTGAGCCGAAGGCAGACGCCTAACAACTGAGCCACCCAGGCGCCCCTCTTTTAGTTTTTTTTTAAGATTTACTTATTTTATTTATTTTTTATTTTTTAGATTTTATTTATTTGACACAGAGAGAGAGAGAGATAGCATAAGCAGGGGGAGTGGCAGGCAGAGGGAGAGGGAGAAGCAGGTTCCCCACCGAGCTGGGACTCGATCCCAGGACTCTGGGATCATGACCTGAGCTGAAGGCAGACGCTCAACCGCTGAGCCACCCAGGCGCTCCAAGATTTATTTATTTTAGAGAGAGCAAACTTGAGTGGGAAGGGCAGAGGGAGAGGGAGAGAGAATCAGACTGGGCGCTGAGTGGAGCCCGATGTGAGGCTCAATCTTACTTATAACCCTGAGATCACGACCTGAGCCGAAACCGAGAGTCAGGCGCTTAAATGACTGCACCACCCCAGCGTCCCAGGTTGTTTTTGTTTTTTTGTTTGTTTTTTTTTTAAGTAAGCTCTACAGCCAATGTGGGGCTTGAACTCATGACACTGAGAACAAGAGTCACAATCTCTACGGACTGAGCAGGCCAGGTGCACCTGAACCTCTTCTTTTCTAAATCTGCACCTGTTGGGTAAACACATTTGCACTCAGGGTTTCAAGCATCTACGCCGATGTTCCCCAAATCTGTTCCTAGCGCTAATCTCCCTCTAACTCCAGATCACAATAAATTGCCAAGTAAATTAGAGAAACCAGTGACAACCATTTTCAACTTAGGAGATCCAAAAATGTACTTCTTCCTCTTCCATCCTCTGCCACCAGCATATGACTCAATGGCGCCACGCTCACTTCTCATCCCTTGTCCTTGTCCCAGAGGAGAGTGCTGCCGGTTCTTCCCGCAGCCTTCACAGCATTCGCCATTTCTGTCTGCACTGATGCCTTGTTTTCAGCAGTTGTCTATCACCTGGTCTCTCACAGAGACGTCACTAATCACTAACCTCTTTTTCTCACCAACAGCCCTTAAGCAACCCGTTTATCATAATAAATGCGGAGCAACCATGTTATTCCTTTCCTCTAAAAGAAAAAGGTCCCTCTTGTCAGAAGCTGGCTCCCCAAACATGACCAACACAACCTGCTGACAAGGCAAAGCCAAGTGCAAGGCTTCCCATGGCAAGTAAGGGAGAACAACGCCTCGGAAGCTTGGGCAGTATCTGGAGTGGGGGGTGGGGGGGTGATGTCAGGTCAGAGTTTATAGAGAAATGGAAGGTTGGCTTAAGGTGGGTCTCTCAATGCAGGAATTTGACTAAGAGGTGTAAGAGTCCAGGATTGGTGGAAACAGCAAGGAGAGGGATTTAAAGAATTTTAGAGCACAAACGCTGTGTCCTTTCCATTGGAAAGCTGGTAAGTCTTTGAAGAATTTCCTCTAAGAAACAATCAAACCGTTGGCTTGGGCAAGAGAGTTCTGGAAGAAGAAAGAAATGCTAATTAAGACAATGAAATAGCAAAGTAAGGTTAATGCAGATAGTAAGGTGTAGCTTAAGTTCTCAATGTATCCGCTGGGGTCAGGGGTAGCCAGTTGTCTTATCCTTCCAGTCTGAGGTTCGGAGGCTGGGTGACCAGAGAGGAAAGAACATTTGCAGAAGTATCCCAAAGCCTTCCTCTCTGGAACCTACTAAATAATAAAGAATTTGGATAAATAAGAAAAATCTCTAAAAAGATCCAATCGTTTTATCCTTCGCAAATCCAGAGTCTTGCCATAAAAGAGGGGCAAATCTTGCTGTCTGTAAATCCAAGACCATCACAGGACACCTGTATGATCAGGTAAGTAGGATCTGAGGGATGCACTGGGCAGATCTGGGAAAAGAATTGTGTTTTAACTTTTAGTCTCTTAACCTCTTGATTATTTTTTAAAGATTTTTTATTTTGGGGGGCGCCCTGGGTGGCTCAGTCAGTTGGACGTCTGCCTTCTGTTCAGGTCATGATCCTTGAGCCCCCCTCCGTCGGGCTCCCTGCTGTGTTCTCGCTCTCTCTCTCTCAAATAAATAAATAAATAATCTAAAAAAAAAAAAGATTTTTTTATTTTTAACTAATCTCTACACCTAACGTGGAGCTTGAACTTCCAACCCCAAGATCAAAAGTCACACACTCCACCAACTAAGCCAGCCAGGCACGCCTCCTAACCTCTTTGTCTTGTGTTAAGATATTTCTGTTGCTTCTGCTAGGAAACTTGTCACAGAAGAAAAAACCTTCCTTTTTTATTACTGTTCCTAGCGAAGATGTGAATAAGCACTTAGAATTAAATAACAAAAGCCCATGAACAAATACAAAGCCGGGGAAGGCCTCCCTTCGTCCTAGAGCTGTGTCTCTCTAGGCAGCATTTGGAAAACCATCCTTCATCTGTTCTCCAGGGCACTTTCCAACAGTGGATGCTATAGTCCTGAGGTGTACGTGCCAGTGTAGAAACAACAGGATCACTCACACTCAGGCCAAACTCTGATGCCTGCAGGATGGGATGTAAAGCAGCCCTTCCATCTGACGACTAGCCTGCCTTTAGAGACCCCAGGGGGACTCTCCAGCGTGGTCGCAAAGGTCCCCTCCCAGCCACGCCCAGCGTGGAGCTTTGAGGCTGAATCCCATCCTTGGGCCATGCTCAACAATCCCCCATACTGCCCGACTTCATTCCCACTCTTTGTCCTTTTCCACCCAACCACCTGGACTTCGATAGGCATATGGCAGAATTAGCGAATGAGTGGTTAACAGAACTTCAGTTATAAAGTGCCTGCTGGTGCAGAGCCCAAGTCTTGGAGCTAGAATTGGATCTCAGGGCCTCTGCAGTACAGTTCCTGCTCCCTCGGATGCTCTTTCCACCGATACTTACCTGCCTGGCCCCCTCCCTCACCTCTCCACTCAATTGTCACCTTGTCAGAGGGAGCTTCTCTGACCACCCTAACTAAAATGGCACCCTCACATCTCCTTACATCTCCAGCTGGCCTTTGACTCTGCTTTATTTCCTCCGTAGCATTGCCACCCCCTGGCTTTATTTTTAAGATTGCCTGATAAAATACATAGCATCTTCAGAACCTACTTATACTAAAAAATAATTCATCGTTCATCGGAAATTCAAATTTAACTGAGTGTCTTGTATTCTTCTTTGCTAAATCTGATAGCCCTGCTTATATTGCATCCCTCCCTCCCACTCCAGTAGAAACTCCATGAGGCAGAGATGTGGTCCGTTGGATTTGCTGCTCTAAATCCCCAACAGCTAGTGTTCTGGGGCCTCATCAGGCTTAGCACAAAGTAGGCACTCGTAAGTGTTACGGAATGAAGGAAGAAAGCACAAAGCGCTACAGAACCGAGGACTTAGTGTTAACAGGGCAAAGCATGCCACATTCCCATCTGGCTTCCTCTGTCTCCTTGGAAAATTTTCAATTGTAACGGGGATTCCAAGGATGTAAACGTTTGCTTTCAGGTCCAGATACTGGATTAGGACCACCAGTACATACCAACCTGCCAAACCCCAGGCAAAGGACAGCTTACAAATCCTACTGACACAAATCTAAATTGAGCCATAAATGTGGCAGTAAAAACAGAATCCTTTTTTTTCTTTTTTTTTAAACATACCCCCTCCCTATCCATTCCTTGTCTTGCCAAGTATCCTCCATGGACAATCGCCGGATTTCCTTCCCCAACTGCATTCACTCTGTTACTCCTTCATGGAGCTCTGGTTCCCATAAGCTAGAAAACAAAACTACATCCATCAAATACTGTCCTCAACAGCTAGTCTTTAAAATGCTTGGATGTGTCTAGGGTGATAGTTTGGGCGGCTTCATTTGATGTTCTGACACTGAGTATTGTTAGCTTTGATTCGGTTACTTAGAGGAGACTTTGTAATTCTCCCCCAATCACTCATGTGTATTTACTCAGCTAAGTAACTCTTGTGACCCATGGCATTCCTCTTATGGGTCTTTTCCAGAGGCAGGAAGCCAGAGAGGCGGTTGAAGCTCAAAAAGCACACCTTTTCTACCCAGCAACAGAACATGAGTGCTTCTTGCCATGGTTTAAACTTGAACAGTTTCCACCCAGAAGGAAACCAACATTCGTTTTCTTCTGCCTGTTCCACACCCCACCCATCTGGAGAAAAGGAAAGAAAATACACACACACACACACACACACACACTGGAAATCATCTACCTTTATATAAATAAATTGCCATGTATGTTATTTTCTCGCGAATTCCTCTAAGCTTTGCCGTGCCTTAACCCTCCAGTGTAGTTATGAGCAGTGTGCCTCTTGGTACATCTTGAAGTAAAGGACCAAATACCAAGAACACAGCGGAGGGATGCAGGAAGAAAGTGAGGCTAACAATTTAGACAGATGCTATTGAAAACCTGCCCAGGACATTGTAAAGATCCAAGAATCAACCCCAAGAAGAAAAAGCCAAACAGGTGCCAAACCTAGACAGCCGGGCGTGCTGGAGCTGTGGTTGAGAACAGAAATAGTGACAGCGTGCACTGGGCTGCTTTGCATTAGATCTCTTGGAAATCTGTTATGGTCTGTCCCACATAACATGATTTCTGAAGTTCATAAAACATTCTCCTGCCTTAATGGGCAAACGTTCAGTATTCTGAACAGCGTCTCTTTACGCGCTCAGGAGTTGTACTAGAACGCAGCGAAGGCTTCAGTGTGCTTTGGGTGGGCAGGACTCACCCTGTGCCCGAAATGACCAGTTGGCCAGTTTTTTCTACTAATGTGGTTCTTGTATCATCACGTGTCTCCTAGTACCTCTTGGATTTTCCTTGAGCTGCCAGGGGTTCCTTCCTTCTGCCTTTCCTAGCGGACCTGCTTCTGGCAGCCCCTCCTTTTCTAATCTGCTATGGAAACCAAGTAACCAAGTTTGTAAGGAAGCAGGACTAACCTGAGAGGAGGAGCTCCAAGTTCCGGGAGCTTCTAACTGCCCCTCCCCCGGCATTCCTCAGGTACATTTTACAGAGCCCGCTGTGCCCACGACTTAGCTGACCCCTTGCTGTGTGAGCTGTCCTAGCAAAGACAGTACCCAACACTTATGGGGCACTTACTCTATGGCAGGTCCTGTCCGAGTACTTTGCTCTGTACTTATTATCTCATTTAACCCACGTTCTCTCATGTGAGCCTATGAATTGGGTCCTGGGGTGTATCTCAGTTTACAAATGAGGCTTTCTCCAGCACACAGCCTTCAACAGTGGAGTCAGCATTCAGTCCCAAGCGGTCTGGCGCCATGTTCTGTTGATCACTGCTCCACGTGGAATCCAGGCTTGAAAGCCCTGAGTCATCCACAGCCCTCCTTTAGTCTTCCCTCCATGCTCTAATTTTTGCTGAGCCCGTGGAACCCTGTCTTCTAACACTTGATGTCTCTTAGGACAAAATCCAACTCCTTTATGTGGTTTACGAACCCCTCCCAAATCCAACCCTTGCTTACCTCCCCAGCCTCTTCTCAGGCCCAAATCCTCTGGCAAGGAACACTCCCATAGTTCTTCAGGGTCTCCCTGTTGGAAGAAAGTCTCTCTTGCCTTGAGAGCCCCGTACCAGGGCACTCAGATTCTCCACCTCTGCTGGGCTAATCACTGTTCATGTCACAGCATGGAGGCCACTTCCTCTGAGGAACCTCAGAGACCTCATCATTGACTTAGGTACTCCAGCTAGGAGCTCCAATAACACCCTTATGTCCCCCCTCATTGCCTTTATGCCATATCACTAGGCTAGCTTATTTGTCTTTCTCCCTTGTGGACTGCAGGCTCAGGGAGGGTAGGACCCTGTGTCTGATTCACTGTTGTATTCCCAAAGAGTAGCAAAGTGCCTGGACAGCACTGGGCAAGAATAGCCATAATCATTATTCATTCAACACATTTGTTGAGTACCTACCATACACCAAGTTCTAGGATACCCCAGATTTTCTCATTTAATCCTTCTTCAAGGATTACTTCCCGTAATCTTCATAACAGCTCACTCCTTGTAGATTAGGAAAGTGCGATGTAGTTCCCCCTTTAAAAAGAAATTGATCTAGGTCTCAGTAGCTATAAAAAATATATATATCTTTGTCCAATGGGTACCTGGCGGCCCTGGTCGGCCTTGGAGGTTACCCAGATTGGGATACCCCTGATGGAACTCAGAATTAAGGTCAAAAGTTTGCCTCCTTAGAGGTGAACTATTAAAAAAGTCTCAGATGAAAAGTCCTGAAATAGACAAAGTTCTCTTAAGAGACAAAGCTTGCCAAGGCAAGACGAGACTGTACGCTAATTGAAGGTATTAGCATATCTAAAGAAAGAATGTGTCAATCACACGAAGGGAGGTGGTTAGCTTAGAACCTTGGGAAAATAAACTCCAGTCGGTACGGTATCCTTCTTTGACAGCGCCCCCCAGAACCTTCCCCGGCTGGAGGTGCCAGCTAATGCGGTGGTGTAGCCCGGCTCCAAAAGGATGCACAGCAGCTGAATCAGCCGCTTACCTCCTCCGCTCTAGTTCCCGCAACCCGAGTGCAATTCCGCTTCCGCCTGCAGGCAGAGGCTAATAATAGCTCCCACGGGTTTGGTCTGCATCCTGTGCTCCACACCTTGAGTACGCTCCTTGTTGCATTTCGGTCCCACACAGCCCAGCTTCCGGCCAAGGAACCCAGGCCTCCGGGAGCTAGAGGACTTGCCCAAGGTCAAACGGCAGATACCAGGAAAGAGCTGGGGTTTGGATCCAGGCTCGCCCAGCTCCGGGGCGCAAGATTGCTTCGCCTCTTTCTGGTGTGCACCGCCCACGCGAGCATGCCTGGACCAAGGCGAGCTCTGTTTCTCTTTGTAGAAAATAACTGAGTTGGCATTCTGGTTTATTCCCCTGCCTTATGCAGGGCTGGTTTCGTGCATGTCTTCCCTGAGAAGCAAATCCATCTCAATATGTCGATATTGAACCGTCTACACTCCCGCAGACCTTCTCCGACCGCAGCTCCTCCCTGCCGCCCAACAGCTCACAAGAACACAGAAATGCTCCCATCTCTCCATGCTTTTCCTGTCTCCCTCCACCTGCCCTCCTGAGATCTCTCCTTTCAAAACAGCCACCATCATTTATGGGCACTTGGCATCCCGCTAGGGACTGAAGGTAGAATAAATAAATGGGTGCTTTCCTCAAACCGTTTAACAAAAGAAACCATTTAACATCCCAAGTGTTACACTTTGACTAATGAAAGGGATAATCCCATAGTAATTGTGGCAGGACAGTAGGCGTAACCTGGGACGGCGATGTCTATCCCCCCCATACACTTGGAAGTGATGCGGGAGATGTTATCTGCAGCCTTGGTTCAGCCATTGTATCACTGTGTGACCTTGGAAAAGTCACTTAACCTTTTAGCCTACGCATCGGTGGGCACCCAATTCATGATTTTGGACCTTTTTTCCCCTCAGATCCATACAGACAGGACTGCAGTGATGAGAGCCATACAGTGAGAAAAATATGGGCTGAAATCCCGTGACCTGTTTTGTTCATTCCCTTCTTTCTGCTCCCCCCCTCCTAGGCTCTTCAAACACACGCCAGTGCCTCATTAAAGACGGAAAACCATCCCATTAGGTCCAAATGCATGGAAACATATTCATGATTATTCAAATGATCTCCCGTAATACAGTATAATCAACGCCGCCTTCATAAATATTCATTTTCACTGTGCTAATCACTATGTAATCTCACAAAAGGGTGTACCTCTGTAATCCTCTTCCCTTTTGCCCTCTCCTCCCTCCTCCCTTTGTCTGATACTCTTTTCTCCACTCGTAAACCTCCGAAGGTCTTCCTAGGTCTTTGCAATCTCATTCAGGGTAAAGATATTTCTGGTTCTGATCTAAAGCTTTCTTTATTTATCTCTATCTTTAGCTTATTCTACCAGGAGGTTATCTCTGTTCTGTAAAGTATGTCTGACCGAGGCCCCACAGCTCTAGAATCTCAGGCATCGGTACTTCGTTGATATTCCCTGTAATGGATAAGAGAGGTTCTCTTCACATTTATAAATGGGCATCCCGGGTAGAGCAGTGTGCCCGTGCTGGAGGACCACCCAGAAGAATAAGACCTTACAGTCTGGTGCAGGGTAAACACAAAGGAAACAATGCTCTGTAATAACAGGCAGAATGAAATAGACACAGGAGACTTACAAGGCAAAAGCTAGCATGTTGGGAGCAGCTGGGGGGGGGGTGGTGCAGGCACCAGGGGTAGCCTGGAGATACTACAGAGAGAGGGGGCAGCTCAGGCCTGAGTGTGGCATTCAGAGTCTTTATTCCAGCTGATCCCTGAATGGTCACACTCATGATCTTTTATCCTTATCCCGCCGGGTGTCTGTCTCTCCTAAGTTGACACATCAGTCATTGATTGCAGCAACCATGTACTAAAGTTAATAAATGCATGTGAATTTGAGCAAGGCAGAGCATGAGGAAGATCCCTATAAGACCGATGAATCCGTGAAAGTTAATCCTTAAAATGAAGTCCCCAAGGGCGCCTGGGTGGCTCAGTTGATTAAGCATCTGACTTTGGCTCAGGTCTTGATCTCAGCATCCTGGATCAAGCCCCATGTCATGCTCCGCGCTCAGGGGGGGGGTCTGCTTCTCCCTCTGTACCTTCCCCCTGCTCCCCCCCCCGCCCCGTGCTCTTCCTGTCTCTCTCTCTCAAATAAATGAAATCTTCGAAAAAATAAAAATAAATGAAGTCCCCAAGGAGCTTGTTTCCGGTCACTAGGACTTGGTACAGTTGCAAGGAAGAACCCTAATTCACACAAGGAAAGACATTTGCATGCATAAACCCACGGGGAGCAGAACACAGGGTCAGGGGTAACCTCGTTCTTTATTGGTAGCACCCAGTATAGGGCCCAATATAGTCTGTGCATTTGATGGTAAGGAAGTCTAAGCCATTAATATCTTCTGATGGAAAAAGTCACAGGGCAAGAGGAATGTTTCTACAGTTAAGGACTTGGGAAATTCCAGAATGGGCATAGAAAGAACAAAATTAAGGGGGAAATGGATAGTAGCTACATCACCTCTAGGCCCAGAGAGAACGCGTAAGTTTTCCATATTGTATGCTGCTCTGTGACATATACGGAAATTTCACTGTTGTGTTTAATTTTATCTAGAACCACTTTACTTTTCAAGTTTTTCAGGGCGTAAGGAAAACCCACTGCTGCTTACAGCTTGAATAGGAATCATTCTTTTCAAAGGAGAAGCCAATTTCTCCTAAGCACCGAAAATGTATAGGATGAAAATGAATGGAACATGGTCTCTAAAGCAATGTGTTCAGTGATTGCGTTTGTCTTCTTAAAGGCAGAAAAATAAGCTAGCTTGTCAGAGAAAGCCGCCTTCTACCGGGGAGGCAAACGGGAGAATACCGCCATGGCAGAAAAAGCACGTGGGGTGACAAAAGTCATTATCAGTTTTTCATGGTTGATTTGTCAGTGGCGTCAGAGAGATAAATAATATTATTTTCTAATCCAGAAGGGTCTCCTACCTGAGCTTTGCAACATTATTTCTAAAATCCACAGAGCTTTTTCTTCCCAGAGATTGTCCCCCAAATCAGGAGTCCCTGGTTTGATTTAATGAGATTTACACAAAGGGAGTTGTCAGTAACCACAGAAACAGGGCCGGGTTTTCATAATGATTATGCTTGAATTGTATTCCAGCCTGAAAAGAGCCTTTTTAATTATAGGGTTTTGGGGTTGGGGGAGCAGGGTGTAGGAGAGCTGAAGGGGAGCAGGGAGGGCCTCTGGTATTTCATGGCCAGAGACTGAAATGTCTTTTATCTATTTAAAAGGATAGCAGGTGGGCTCCACTAACAAGTCTTAACCCCAGGACTTGGTTTAACCCGGAGAAAATGTTTTTCATTTTCAACCTGACGTATTTGCTTGCAACTTCTTTAAATTGCAAGCTCTTCAAATAGAGCTTAGCAGGCCTGGGGGAGTCGGGGAAGGTTCAGCCAAGGACAGTCCAGAAGGTTCAGAAATACCTGTGCCTAGCGGAGTTCCTGGCGGTCTCAATTAATTTAGTTCTGCAGGTGGCTGGGCCCAGAATCAGTGGCTCCCAGACCACGGGAGGTGGGCCGCTTTGGAGCTGACACCGAGGCCCGAGACCCGGCCTCTTGGTTTAACAGTACAGGAGCTGGGGTTTTTTTGGACAATGTTAGATAATTCCAGTCCATCTGCATTGCTCTAGTTTAAATTTTCACTTCAAGGGGCGCCTGAGTGGCTCAGTCGTTAAGCGTCTGCCTTCGGCTCACATCATGATCCCAGGATCCTGGGATCGAGCCCCGCATCGGGCTCCCTGCTCGGCGGTAAGCCTGCTTCTCCCTCTCGCACTCCCCCTGCTTGTGTTCCCTCTCTCGCTGTCTCTGTGTCAAATAAATAAATAAAATCTTTAAAAAAAAATTTTTTTTTTCACTTCAAGCCTGATGACATCTTGGAAGGAGCACAATTTAGTGAATATTACAAATGCTCAGTATAGGACTAAATCCAACCATGAAAGGTCAGGGCCCAGAGCCCTGCCCACCTGTGAGTCATGGCTGGGTTCAGGGTCAGCTCAGCAACCCTTTGAGTTCTTGTAGTCTCAGGATCAGCCCCTCCTCCACCATTCCTTTTATTTTTTTAATTAAGTGTATGGAGGCATAATTTAATATACAGTTTAACTCTTGAAGCAAATGGGATGGCGTTTCAGCGGATTCACAAAACAGAAGTTTATTTCTCATTCACATCACAGCTTGTGCTGTTCAGACGGTTCTCCTCCAAGCCGTGATAGAGGGATTCTGGCTCTCCCCATCTTGTGCTTCTGCCATCTTGACAAAAAAAGACACTCAAATGGCCAATGAGCACATGAAAAAGTGCTCAACACCATGAGTCATCAGGGAAATGCAAGTTAAAATCACAATAAGATATCATTATATGCCCTCCAGAGAGCTAAAATTTGAAATTTAAAAGATGGAGCAGGGAGCCTGGATGGCTCAGTCGTTAAGCACCTGCCTTCGGCTCAGGTCATGATTCCAGGGTCCTGGGATGAGCCCCACTTTGGGCTCCCTGCTCAGTGAGGAGTCTCCTTCTCCCTCTCCCTCTGCCCTTCCCCCTTTCCCCCCCTTGTGCTGGCTCTCTTGCACACCACACACTCTCTCTCTCTCAAATAAATGAATAAAATCTTTAAATAAAATAAAATTTAAAAGACTTCTAATACCAAATATTGTTGAGGATGTAGAACAACTGAAATGTTCATACATTACTGAGAAAATGAATCATACACCTAATCTATGACCCAATGTTTCTGCCCCTACATATCTATCTACCCAAGGAAAAGGAAAACGTATCTACAAAGACTTGCACAATAATGTACATAACTGCTTTATTTATAACAGTCAAAACCCAGACACAGCCCAAATGTTCATCAACAGGAGAATGGATAAACTATGTTATATCTGGGGGCGCCTGGGTGGCTCAGTCGTTAAGCGTCTGCCTTCGGCTCAGGTCATGATCCCAGGGTCCTGGGATCGAGCCCCACATCGGGCTCCCTGCTCAGCGGGAAAAGCCTGCTTCTCCCTCCCCCACTCCCCCTGCTTGTGTTCCCTCTCTCGCTGTGTCTTCCTCTGTCAAATAAATAAATAAAATCTTAAAAGAAAGATAGAAAGAAACTAGGTTATATCTGTAGAATGGAATATTACTCAGCAATAAGAAGGAACATACTACAGGTACATTCAACAATATGCTTGAATCTCAAAAACATTTTTACTGAGTGAAAGAAACCTTACACAAAAGAGTACTTCCAATTTGATTCCATTTATGTGAAGTTTCAGAATAGGCAAAGCTAATCTATGATAGAAAAAAAATCAAAACAGTGATTGCCCCTGAGTGGGTGGGATTGACTGAAAAGTGACACGGGAACTTTCTGGCAGAATGGTAAGATCTTTGATCTCGATGGGGATTTGAGTTATGTGGGTGTGGGCATTTATCAAAACCACAGAATGATACCCTTCAGATTTGTGCACTTCATTAATATATTTTTATAAGGTTTTTTAAATAATTTTTTTGATTTTATTTATTTATTTCTCAGAGAGAGAGAGAGAGCACAAGCAGGGGGAGCGGCAGGAGAGGGAGAAGCAGGCTCCCTGCTGAGCAGGTAGCCTGATGTGGGACTTGATCCCAGAACCCTGAGATCATGACCTGAGCCACCCAGGCATCCCCATTAATATATTTTTAAGGTAAAATTTTTTTTAAAAAATATTTTATTTATTTATTTGACAGAGAGAGAGAGAGACAGCGAGAGAAGGAACACAAGCAGGGGGAGTGGGAAAGGGAGAAGAGGCCTCCTTCCGAGCAGGGAGCCCGATGCGGGGCTCGATCCCAGGACCCTGAGATCATGACCCGAGCCGAAGGCAGTCGCTTAACCAACTGAGCCACCCAGGCGCTCCTTTAAGGTAAATTTTTAAGGTAAAGATTTAAAGTTAGGGGGCGCCTGGCTGGCTCAGTCGATAGAGCATGCAACTCTCAATCTCGGGGTAGTGAGTTCGAGCCCCAAGCTGGGTGTAGAGATTACTTTAAAAAAAAATGTTAAAGTTAGGTAAGGTCAATTTAAGGTAAATTACACCCCAAAACTGTTCAGTATCTTGACTGTGGTACTGGATACATGAACCTACACAGGTATGAAGTTGTATTAAATGTGATGCACACACACACAAATGAGTACAAGTCAAACAGGGAAAACCTGAGTAAGATTGGTGGATTGTATCAATGCCAATATCCTGACTGCCATATACTATAGTTTTGCAAAATGTTACCATTAGGGGGAATGGGACAACGTGTATAAGGATCTCTCTGCATTATTTCTTACAATTGTATAGGAATCTATAATTATCTCAATAAAATGTTCAATTTAAAAAGGATTCTAGGGGCGCCTGGGTGACTCAGTCGGTTAAGCCTCAGCCTTTGGCTCAGGTCATGATCCTGGGGTCCTGGGATAGAGTCCGGCATCGGGTTCCCTGCTCGGCGCGGAGTCTGCTTCTCCCTCTGCCCCTCCCCCCGTTCATGCGTGCGCTCTCTCTCATAAATCAATAAAATCTTAAAAAATAGGATTCTAAACAAATAGTCTACTTAATGACATGCATACTAAAATGTATGGGGTGGGGTGTGTTCTCAGAAATGCATTTAGAAGAGATGGACTAAGGGACGCTTGGAAGGATGTGTGATGGGTACACACGCAATGAAGCAAATATAAAATGAAGACGGGTGGTGGGTGTTCACTGTACAATTCCTTCAACTTCTCTGTTTAAGATTTTTCATAATGAAATGTCAGGTGGGGAGGGGAGTAGACAATAGCTGGCCTTGGGACGGCCGCTCATCAGTGCCAACGGGGACCCAGGGGCTTTCTATTTTTTGCTCCATCAATCCTAGCAAGTTGGCTTTCACTCCCAGACTGTCCATCTCGTGGCTTTAAGATACCTGCAGTGCTGCCCACATCACGTCGCCACTGGAGGGAGGGGGAGGCAAAGACTGGATTTGCTGTCTCTGCCCTCGTTCCGCAGGAAAGGCAAAGCTTCCCCAGGGAACTCCCAGTGGAGTTCCGCTTCCGCATCTCCGTCCTGAACTGTGTAACATGGCCTACCGTACCTGCAAGAGAGGAGGAAGGTGATTCATTAGCTGGGCACATTGCCAGCTCCACCCTCCCACCTTGGGTTCATTAGCAAAGAGGGTGGGACGGACACTGAGGAGACATACTAAGGGTGTCTGTCACACCCTATTATTGGTCACGCTGCCTGGTGCCAGTGCTGCTGGTCTTGTCAGGCGTATGCCCATTTCGCTGATTCTGGTATTTGTTGCTTCCTCTAACGTCCACATTCACTGGGCAGTATAAAGACACCCCAAAACATGTGTGATTCTATAAGTACATGGCTGAAGACCCTGCCCAGCTGTTCCACACAACA
Organism: Halichoerus grypus; assembly: GCF_964656455.1. Taxonomy (NCBI): domain Eukaryota; kingdom Metazoa; phylum Chordata; class Mammalia; order Carnivora; family Phocidae; genus Halichoerus; species Halichoerus grypus. Next base: position 16,693,412 of record NC_135724.1, read on the forward strand.
TATTATACAATTTGGGGGCCCTGGTGGTGTCATGAATCACATAGCTGAAAATGGACTTTAACCAGGCAAGAAATTCAGTAATATCCCAGAAATGAGATGCCTTGATTTCTTCTATTTTGAGATGACATTTATATAGCACATTAAAAAACAACCAGATCAACATCTGCATTCTTTGTGCATGCAAAATGTCAATCTGGAAACTCCAAAGGTACCATTCAGTACGCCCAACACATCTGTGTGTAACCACTCGGTACAAACTGATGGGAATGACCTTCGGCCTGCGATTCAGCTGCCACTGCAGGTCTGCTAGTTCAGTACCAGCAGGTGTTTTAAATAAGTTTTTTTAAGGTTTTATTTATTTGAGAGAGAGAGAATGATCGAGGGGGGGAGGGTCAGAGGGAGAAGCAGACTCCCCGCTGAGCAGGGAGCCCGATGTGGGGCTCGATCCCAGGACCCTGGGATCATGACCTGAGCCAAAGGCAGACACTTAAGGACTGAGCCACCCAGGCGCCCCCATGTTTTTTTCTTAACTTCCTAAGAAAAGGAAATTACCACTTAGCCAGTCCACGTGGACAGTCTCTCTTCTTGGCTGCCGTGAGATTACAGAGTCCTAATCTCTGTTTTAGGAGTTTCTGTTTCTCCTCCTCCCCTAATCTTGCATTCTCCAAGTTCAAACTCAAATTCAGTTTCCATGTACACCACTTACTCAGTGACATTGGGCAAGTAGTTAGGTTCTCTGGGTCTCAGGCTCCTTATCTGTAAAAAAGAAACTAATAATATCTAGACAGGATTGATGTGAAGAGTCAGCGGAAAGAAGTACGGAAAACCAGCATGGCACAGGGCCCAATACAATCAAGCTTAATAGATGTTAGCCTCTTTTCTTTATTACAACAGATGTAACTGTTCTTACCAATTAAAGATTTTTAAGAAGGGGCAACTGGGTCGCTCAGCCCGTTAAGCAGCTGACTCTTCTTGACTTAGGCTCAGGTCCTGATCTCAGGGTCCTGGGGTCGAGGAGCCTCCAGGCTCAGCGGGGAGTCTGCATGAGGATTCTCTCTTTCCTTCTTTCTCTGCCTCTTCCCCTGCTCTTCTCTCTAAAAATAAAATAAAATAAAATATAAATAAATAAATACAGATAAAAAATTTTTAAAAAGCCATGTCCATTTTTTTTTAAATTTATTTTTTAAAAGATTTTATTTATTTATTTGACAGAGCATAAGCAGGGGGAGTGGCAGGCAGAAGGAGGAGAAGCAGGCTCCCCGCTGAGCAGGGAGCCCGATGTGGGGCTCGATCCCAGGACTGAGCCACCCAGTCACCCCTGTCCATTGTTTTAAAATATAGTGTATCAATAGAGACTTTGAAGTTCAGTAAGGTCAACAGATCAGGAAATGATGGTCATTGAAAAGATAGTTTGTTATAGGTCCCAAGAGGGGCAATACCACACCACGGCTGGGGGGATGCATGGGGAAACTGCTAGGGTAGGTCCAGAGGCAGAGACAGAGGGGCAAACTGTGGGCTAGAGCCTTTATGGTGGTTTCTATGGGAAGAAATGGGCAAGGCAGGGGTATCAGGTTTACGATTGGCTAGTTTGAATAATGTCAGCAGGGTCAGGGGCACAGATGGTGCCCTTGATTGTCTCGGACTTGCCTTGGGATGATTAGGGCAAGGAGACAGTGACCCTCAGATCACGAGAGCCCAATAAAAGAGGTGGTTGAGGTGTGGCCTTTGGATTGGTTGCTTTGTATTTGACAAGTGTGCTCAGGGGTGAGTTGTTTATTCTCTCTGGGAAATGGCTAACCCTGGGAGGGACAGTCCTCCCAGGGTCAGCAAGACCCCAGCATCAGAATGCAGAAAATAAGACACATGGTTAATACACCAGTGTTTAGATGGTGGGATATTTCACGTAAGAATTTTGGACTTATGGGGCACCTGGGTGGCTCAGTCGATTAAGCATCTGCCTTTAGCTCAGGTCATGATCCCAGGGTCCTGGGATCGAGCCCCGCATCGGGCTCCCTGCTCGGCGGGAGGCCTGCTTCTCCCTCTCCCACTCCCCCTGCTTGTGTTCCCTCTCTCACTGTGTCTCTCTCTGTCAAATAAATAAAATCTTAAAAAAAAAAAAAAAGAATTTTGGACTTATGACTTCTGTGTATGAAGTAGGAGGGTCTTATAACGCCTAAGCTGCGTCTGGGTGTGGCCACAACAGCCAAGAGCTCAGCTCCTGCCTCCCCAGGGCAGGTCTGAGGGCTCGCAGGGCTACAGTCCTCACCACTCCCTACTGCCTTAGCCGGCTTCACTGTTTTTTTTTTAAGATTTTATTTATTTGAGAGAGAGAGTGCGCACAAGTGTGGGGGAGGGGCAGAGGGAGAAGGAGAAGCAGACTCTCCTGCTGAGCAGGGAGCCCGACTCGGGGCTCGACCTCGGGACTCTGGGATCATGACCTGAGCCGAAGGCAGACGCTTCACCGACTGAGCCACCCAGGCGCCCCTGCTTCACTTCTTCATAAGCCTTTCTCCGTCAAGCTTTTCAGTCTGAAGCCCCTCCCTCCAGACCTTGGATTTAAAGTGATCCTGTGGGGTGCGAGTCACTGGAGGGGATGCACACAGCTGCAGAGGTCCCTCGCACTCATCGGGTTTGGTAGCACTTTGCCTGTGGAGGCCCAGGTGACTCTGTCCTCGGGCCCAGGGTGCCCCTTAATAGGCATCAGGCAACATAGACCTGTGGGATCTGTCTCAAGGAAAAATGGCTTATAGGAAAAGGGGGTCTGCAAGGACTCTCTGAAGGGGATGGCAAAGAGTAAGAACATGCCCATGTGTGTCTGGCGTTTTACCACACTAAAGACTTGACAACAGACTATGGTAGTCTACTTAACTACTCAAGCCACTACTGGACACGAATACTTCATTATGGTTTAAAAACTGATCTTACAAGATTTGGCTGGGGTCAATCAGGTCATCTTCGGGTAAATTGATAAAGGTCCTCAGCCTGCGAAGATTGAGAGCTCCTTATGCTTTTGAGGCCATCCCTCCTCCTCTATTCCTCAACTTGGTTCCAGGACTTGCCTGACAGCAGAGTTGGCCTTAAGTGTAAATCCCCCTGCAACATGGGAAAAATCAGTTCATGTTTTCTGTCTTCTCTTCTGTGGCATTTCCTCTATAAATACGTAATGGTGCTGGAAACAGGGACAGGTATGGGCAGGTTTTGCCTTCTGCATTTGGTGTTCTACGATGGGCTTGCACTAGGGCAAATAAAAGGTTGCAGTAAAGACTATCTTTGCCTTTTCTTTAGTGCCCTGCTATGGCACTCTTCCCAATAGACGTCTTGCACTCTCTTTAACTATGGAAAGGTCTTGGTCCTGGTAAAGATATTACCCAATGAATGCTTCAAAACAAATTTGAGTGCCCACAGGTACCATGTTTACCATGTTAGGTGCTTGAAATATATATATATATAATATAATTTAGTTATTATGGTAAAATATACATAACATAAAATTTACCATTTTAATGATTTTTAAGTATATAATTCAATGACATTAATTACCTTCACGATGTTGTGCGATCTTCACCACTATTTATTTCCAGGACTCTTTCATCAGCCCAAACAAAATTCTGTACCCATCTCTCCATTACCCCACATCCCGGCGCCTCCAGTCCCTGGTAAACTCTATTCTACTTTCTGTCTCTATGAATTTGCCTATTCTGGGTACCTCAAATAAATGGAATCATATATTTGTCTTTTTCTGTCTGGTTTATAAAAGCATAATGCTTTTTGGGTTCATCCATGTTGTAATATGGATCAGAATATTATTCCTTTTGGGGGCTCCTGGCTGTCTCAGTCAGTAGAGCATGTGATTCTTGATCTTGGGGTTATGAGTTTGAGCCCCATGCTGCATGTAGAGACTACTTAAAAAAATAAAAAGTCTTGTGGCATCTGGGTGGGACAGTTGGTTGAGCATCTGACTCTTGATTTCAGCTCAGGTCATGATCTGGGATCGTGGAATCTAGCCCTGTGTTGGGTTCTGTGATCAGTGCAGAGTCTGCTTGTCCCTCTCCCTCTGCTCCTCCCCCAACTTGAATGCTCTTTCTTCCTCTCTCTGTCGCTCTCTAAAAGAAATAAATAAAATCTTTTTAAAAAATCTTTTCTTGGGGCACCTGGGTGGCTCAGTCGTTAAGCGTCTGCCTTCGGCTCAGGTCATGATCCCAGGGTCCTGGGATCAAGCTCCGCATCAGGCTCCCTACTCAGTGGGGAGCCTGCTTCTCCCTCTCCCTCTGCGCCTGCTTGTATTCTCTCTCTCACTGTCTCTCTCTCTAATAAATAAATAAATAAATTTTAAGATTTTATTTATTTATTTGAGAGAGAAAGTGCATGTGGAGGGGCGGAGGGAGAGGGAGAGAAGCAGACTCTGCTAAGTGCAGAGCCCTATGCAGAGCCCATCTCATGACCTTGAGATCACAATCTGAGCCAAAATCATGAGTCAATCGCTCAACTGACTGAACCATTCAGGTGCACCTCTTTTTTTTTTTTTAATGTAGGCTCCACACTCAGTGTGGACCCCAATTCAGGGCTTGAACTCACGACCCTGAGATCATGACCTGAGCTAAGATCAAGGGTCAGATGCGTAACCAACTGAGCCACCCAGGTGCCCCCCAAAATAAAAAATCTTAACAGCAACAAAAGAATATCATTCCTTTTAAAGGCTGAATAATATCCCATCATATGTATGTACCACATTTTGTTTATCCATTCATCTGTCAATGGAATATTTATGTTATTTCCACCTTTTGGCTATTGTGAATAATGCTGCTATGAACATGGGTATGTCAGTTTGAGTCCCTGATTTCATTTCTTTTGGATACATACTTAGCAGTGGAATTGCTAGGCCTTGTGGTGGCTCTGTGTTTAACTTTTTGAGGATCTGCCATATTGTTTTCCATAGTTTCCATTTTATATTCTCACCAGCAATGCCCAAGTGTTCCAATTTCTCTATATCCTCATCAACACTTGTTATTTTCTAGTTTTTGTTTTTGTAATAGTTATCCTAATAGGTGTGAAGGCATATCTCATTATGATTTTGATTCACATTTCCTTAATGTAGAAATATATATATTTCTCCTTCAAACAATTCCATGCGATAGATGGTATTCCCATTTTACAGATAAAGAAATTTAGGTTTATAGAAATCACACTGCTTTTAAGTGAGGGTGCCTGATCTAATTCAAGATGTGTTGATTTAATTCTAACTCTACTATGTTGATTCCCCACGTGCTTTATAAAATAATAGGTGCTTTGACTTTCAATAAGCATGACTTAAATTAAATGCTGAATCTAGCAATGTGACTGGTGTTCAGAAAAGTAATGCTTTAACTTAATCTATGAGAAACATTTTATAACCCAAAGCAGGTTCACTGTGTCATTCTTGCCTTCTGCTAAATGCAGAGTATTTCAGCCAAATGCTGTGCTTACTTTGAGAATGAACAAATCTAGGAAAATCTCCTGACAATTTTTTAAAAGATTTATTTATTTATTTGAGAGAGAGAGAGAAAGAGAGCGAGCTTGGGGAGTAGCGGCAGAGGGAGCGGGAGGGGGAGGGAGAATCTTAAGCAGACTTGAGTGCCCTGTGGGGGGCTCCATCTCATGACCCCGAGATCATGACCTGAGCTGAAACCAAGAGTTGAGCTTAACAGATTGTGCCACCCAGGCGCCCCCTGACAATTTTCTTTTTTCTTTCTTTCTTTTCTTTTTCTAAAGATTTTATTTATTTATTTGACAGAGAGAGAGAGAGAGCACAAGCGGGGGTTGGGGAGCAGAGGGAGAGGGAGAAGCAGACTCCCCATTGAGCAGGGAGCCTGACTTGGGGCTCGATCCCAGGACCCCAGGATCATGACCCCAGCCAAATGCAGATGCTTAACCAACTGGGCCACCCAGGCAGCCCGACAATTTTTTTTTTTTTTTTTTTTTTAAAGATTTTATTTATTTATTTGAGAGAGAGAGAATGAGAGACAGAGAGCATGAGAGGGAGGAGGGTCAGAGGGAGAAGCAGACTCCCTGCTGAGCAGGGAGCCCGATGTGGGACTCGATCCAGGGACTCCAGGATCATGACCTGAGCCGAAGGCAGTCGCCCAACCAACTGAGCCACCCAGGCGCCCGACAATTTTTTTTTTTAATGAAAGGAAATGGAATCTTGGAATGGAATACTGGAATGTCCCAGAGGTCTTCAACAAGACAAAAAGATTTTGAAATATTGGTATTTCCTCTATATTGGTGGGTACCCAGCTAATAGCATCATAACCAGATCCTGTTGGAGTTTTTGACAAGTGAAGACATTTCCTGGGGGGTAAACACAACAGGCTTTTATTCTATACTTTCAAAAAGAAAATCTCCCCTATGGATGCCTAAAATTCCACCTCTGTAACATTAAGTAATTATTATAAAAGTAAAATGTGCAAGTATTATAGAAAGAGCAGGTACAATGATCTTTCCTATCACCCTATCCCATTCCCCAGGGATCACCACTGTTTCTTGGGTCACCCTTCCTATAGTTTCTATGCAAGTCAAGTGCCTGCACACGAGCATACACACGGACACACTTAAGGGGACCACACTGTACATACACTGCTCTACAATTTGCTTTTATATTTTATTTCTATCAGTGACAATTTTTTTTTTAAGATTTTTATTTACTTGAGAGACAGTGAGAGAGAGAGAGCATGAGTAGGGAGGGGCAGGGGAATCTGAAAAAAACTCCGCACTGAGAGCAGAGCCCGCTGCGGAGCTTGATCCCACGATGGCGAGATCATGACCTGAGTCGAAACCAAGAGTCAGTTGGGCACTTAACCGACTGAGCCACCCAGGTGCCCCTCTTATCAGTGACATCTTTCTATGTCATATCAGGCATGTGGAGTATCCATAGCATGAATATAGCATAGTTTATTTAGGTATTCCCATGTTTATAGAATTTTAGGTTTTTAGCTTTTTCAATTACAAACAATACATACCCTTAAAGATATGTCTGTTTACTTGTGCTAATACATTTCTGTGCTTATGATATTCTGTTAAGCTTTGCCTCCCCAGTACATTCCTTTTAAACATATGTCTTCACATTCATTCCACAAGAATTGCTGAGTACCTCCCCTATATCAGGTAGGATCTGAGCTCAGCGTCAGAGGATAATGGTGAGAATATAAAAATAAAAAGGACACTATGTCATCATGGGGGAAACAAACAATCAATTGCAAAATAACTGGACATGATTGTGATACTTGCTAACAAGCAGAACCATCTGGTGCTTTGACAACATAGGGTATTGGAGCTGACCTAGCTGAAGAGTTGAGGGAAAACTTCTCTGTAGAACTTCTCACTGAGCTTAGACAATGTGAGAAAGCTGGGGGGGTTAGGAAAAGCTTTCCAAGAAGAGGGAACAGTTTATGCAAAGGCCCTATGGAAAGAGGAAACAGCATATCAAAGAAACGTGGCTGAATAGAGGAAGCTGTTTATCCTGTGCTTGACAGAGCTGGAGGGCAGGGCAGGGCCAAACCTTGTAGGGTCTCCCAGATTTTGATCTTTATCCTAGAAGCTAAGAGAAGACCCTGGTATTTTAGGCAGGAGGGTGGTATGATTAGGTTTGAATTTGGAAATGATTCTTTGGTTGTGGGGTGAAGAACATATTGGCAAGAGGGAAATGTGGATGATGGGGAACTGACATGTGGAGAAGAGAGATGGTGGCTTGGTCCAGCGTGGTGGCAGTGGAAAGAAATGGACTGATTCCATATGGATGAGTAAGTCACGGGATGAAAGGCACAGCATAGGAAATGCAGTCAATGATACTGTGATAGCGTCATATGGTCACCGATGGTGGCTACACTTGCGGTGAGCACAGCATAACCTACGGAGTTTGTCACATCCCTACGTTGTACACCTGAAACTAATATAACATTGTGTATCAACTATACTGAAGAAAAAGAAGGAAAGAAAGAAAAAAATGGACAGATTTCATTGACAGCTTTAAAAAGTTCTTGGGGAGGGGAGAAATTTGGCTGTCCCCCCATCTCCAACCGTCCCCCCGTAGAAGACACTGTTGAGGTCTGCCTGTAAGCCTTCGGCCCACCTTGGAGGCCGCCCACAACTTTGAGAGACAGCTTCCCTACACGCTGATGGCTTCTTGCTTTGAACACTTGTGTCTCTCCGTCTGGTGGCCTTCCTTGGCAGCACATGTGTGCTTGGTCCGTGTGCACAAAGCTGGAAATGCTGCGGGAGCAACCTTGAGTCAACAGCTAGAGGAGTCGGGAAATACCCCAGCTGCTTCCCCTTTCCGTGGGACAGTTCTAAGAAGTGTCCTATACCATCTCTCGGAGGGGACCCAACAGGATCAAACCGCAGTTGCCTAAGGAGACAACCAGGCATGAACACACACTACGTGCCTCATTGCCTTCCCTGTCTCACTTCCCTGTTGGCTCCCAGAACTTCCTGGAATCACCTCCCAAATACACCACTAGCATGTGGGGGAACCCCAAACTAAGACTTCTTCCTATAAGCCACCCAAAGAAATAGACACCTAAGCAAATATAATGTTTGGTGTGCGAAGACAACCCAAACCTAGTGTTCCCTCCCCTTTCCAGTCTACACAGAATTTCTGGAGTTGCCAATGTTAGTACCTGATGAGAGCTTGCATGGTAGGGGGATGGGAGGTTGAGAGAGAGAAAGAGAAAGAGGGAGAGAAAGAGAGAGAGAGGAACCGAAGATGATACCTAAGCTCTATTAAAAAAAATTTTGTTTTGAGATTCTACTTATTTATTTTAGATAGAGAGTGCAGGCAAGCTGTGGGGGTGGAGGGGGGGCAGTGGGGGAGGGACAGGAACAAGCCAACTCCATGCTGAGCTTGGATCCTGTCTCAGGGCTTGATCCCATGACCCCAAGATCCCGACCTGAGCTGAAATCAAGAGTTGGATACTCAACAGACTGAGCCAACCAGGTGCCCCTTATTTTAAAAAAATTTTTTAAACATTTTTATTTGTTTTTTAAGTAATCTCTACACCCAACACAGGGCTGGAACTCACAACCCCGAGATCAAGAGTTGCATGCTGCACCGACTGAGCCAGCCAGGCGCCCCGATGCTTCCTGGGCTTTAGCCTCGCAAGCGGGCGGGGTCGCGGTGCCTTCACTGAGCTGGGGACGCTGAAGAAGGGTCAGTTTAGCGTGAAGACCACAAGTGCGCTGTATTCCTTGTAGAACCTAGCACTGTGCTTCTTTTCCATCAGCCAGTGTTTGATGCTTGGTTAAGCTACATGTAGCCACAACTGGTTACGTAATTTGTGAGGCCCAGTGCAAAATGAAAATGAGGGACCCTTGTACAAAAAGGATTTAGAATTTCTTTTTTGGGGGCGCCCGGGTGGCTCAGTCGTTAAGCGTCTGCCTTCGGCTCAGGTCATGATCCCAGGGTCCTGGGATCGACCCCCGCATCGGGCTCCCTGCTCGGCGGGAAGCCTGCTTCTCCCTCTCCCTCTCCCCCTGCTTGTGTTCCCTCTCTCGCTGTGTCTCTCTCTGTCAAATAAACAACTAAAATCTTTAAAAATAAATAAATAAAAATAAATCTAAAAAAAAGGAAAGATTTTTTTTTAAGATTTTATTTATTTATTTATTTATCTGAGGGAGAGAGTGAGAGAGAGAACACAAGTGTTGGGGGGGCAGAGGGAGAAACAGATTCCCCACTGAGCAGGGAGCCCGACACGGGGACTGGGTCCCGGGACTCCAGGATCATGACCTGAGCTGAAGGCAGACCGACTAAGCCACCCAGGCGCCCCAAAATGATTAAGAATTTCAAGGTGGCAGAACATTAAGCCAAGCACCCTTCTGAGCTCCAGAGTCCTGTGCAAACACAGAGGCCCCACACCTGGGAAGCCAGCCCCCCAGCGCTGGCTCTTGGAAGACAGTAAGGAAGAGAAAAAAGTCTGGTTCTCATAGAGCTCATAAACTGTGGGCGTCAGAGGGAGGTAGAGATAGTTATAAAAATTATCCTTGTCTTTAAGAGATCTATGCTAAATATTTGCTGATGAAATGATACGATATCTGGGTTTTGCTCTAAAATAATCCTGAGGGATGGGGGAAGTGGGTGGAGGGTGTATCTGAAACACCATTGTCATGAGTTAATCATTGTTGAAGCTGATGATGGGTACATGAGGATTCAATATAATATTCTTTTTTTTAAAAATAAATCTTTATTTATTTATTTTTAAAGATTTTATTTATTTATTTGACAGAGAGATACACAGCGAGAGAGGGAACACAAGCAGGGGGGGTTGGGAGAGGGAGAAGCAGGCTTCCCGCTGAGCAGAGAGCCCGATGCGGGGCTCGATCCCAGGACCCTGGGATCATGACCTGAGCCGAAGGCAGATGCTTAATGACTGAGCCACCCAAGCGCCCCTCAGTATAATATTCTTCATATTTTGTATGTGTTTGGTATTTTCTATAATTCAAAAAAATTTTTTTAATTAATTTATTTTTTTTGATGTAGTGTTCCATGATTCATTGTTTGTGTTTAACACCCAGTGCTCCATTCAGTACATGCCCTCTTTAATACCCATCACCAGGCTAACCCATCCCTCCACCCACTCCCCTCTAAAACCCTCAGTTTGTTTCTCAGAGTCCACAGTCTCTCATGGTTCATCTCCCCCTCCGATTTCCCCCCCTTCATTTTTCCCTTCCTACTTCTTTTTTTTTTTTTAACATATAATGTATTATTTGTTTCAGAGGTACAGGTCTGTGATTCATCAGTCTTACACAATTCACAGCACTCACCATAGCACATACCCTCCCCAATGTCTATCACCCAGCCCCGCCATCTCTCCCACTCCCCACCACTCCAGCAACCCTCAGTTTGTTTCCTGAGATTAAGAATTCCTCATATCAGTGAGATCATATGATACATGTCTTTCTCTGATTGACTTATTTCACTTAGCATAATACCCTCTAGTTCCATCCACGTCATTGCAAATGGCAAGATTTTGGGTTTTTTGATGGCCGCATAATATTCCATTGTATCTAGATACCACATCTTCTTTACCATTCATCTGTTGATTGACGTCTTGGCTCTTTCCATAGTTTGGCTATTGTGGACATTGCTGCTATAAACATTGGGGTGCACGTACCCCTTCGGATCACTACATTTGTATCTTTGGGGCAAATACCCAGTAGTGCAATTGCTGGTTCATAGGGTAGCTGTATTTTCAACTTTTTGAGGATCCTCCATACTGTTTTCCAGAGTGGCTGCACCAGCTTGCATTCCCACCAACAGTGTAGGAGGGTTCGCCTTTCTCCGCATCCTCGCCAACATCTGTCGTTTCCTGACTTCTTAATTTTAGCCATTCTGACTGGTGTGAGGTGGTATCTCATTGAGGTTTTGATTTGGATTTCCCTGATGCCGAGCAATGTGGAGCACTTTTTCTTGTGTCTGTTGGCCATTTGGATGGCTTCTTTGGAAAAATGTCTTTTCATGTTTTCTGCCCATTTCTTTTTTTTTTTAAAGATTTTATTTATTTATTTGAGACAGAGAGAATGAGAGAGAGAGAGAGAGAGCACATGAGAGGGGGGAGGGTCAGAGGGAGAAGCAGGCTCCCTGCCGAGCAGGGAGCCCGATGCGGGACCCGATCCAGGGACTCCAGGATCATGACCTGAGCCGAAGGCAGTCGCTCAACCAACTGAGCCACCCAGGCGCCCCTGCCCATTTCTTGATTGGATTATTTGTTCTTTGGGTGTTGAGTTTGATAAGTTCTTTATAGATAGTATAGATACTATCCCTTTATCTGATATGTCATTTGCAAATATCTTCTCCCATTCTGTTGGTTGTCTTTTGGTTTTGTTGACTGTTTCCTTTGCTGTGCAAAAGCTTTTTATCTTGATGAAGTCACAACAGTTCATTTTTGCCCTTGCTTCCCTTGCCTTTGGCGATGTTTCTAGGAAGAAGTTGCTGTGGCTGAGGTCGAAGAGGTTGCTGCCTGTGTTCTCCTCTAGGATTTTGATGGACTCCTGTCTCACATTTAGGTCTTTCATCCATTTTGAGTCTATTTTTGTGTGTGGTGTAAAGAATTGGTCCAGTTTCATTCTTCTGCATGTGGCTGTCCAATTTTCCCAACACCATTTGTTGAAGAGACTGTCTTTTTTCCATTGGACATTCTTTCCTGCTTTGTTGAGTATTAGTTGACCATAGAGGTGAGGGTCCATTTCTGGGCTCTCTATTCTGTTCCATTGATCTATGTGTCTGTTTTTGTGCCAGTACCATACTGTCTTGATGATGACAGCTTTGTAATAGAGGTTGAAGTCCGGAATTGTGATGCCACCAGCCTTGCTTTTCTTTTTCAACATTCCTCTGGCTATTCGGGGTCTTTTCTGGTTCCATGCAAATTTTAGGATTATTTGTTCCATTTCTTCGAAAAAAGTTGATGGTATTTTGATAAAAAAATTTTTTGAAGGAGAAGTAGTAACAGTATCATATGGAAAATGTTTGGGTCTTCCGTGTTTAGACTCTTCGTTTACCGTGGTGAGTGTGGCCAGAATGCAGAGTCTCTATGAGGAAGCAGGAAGCAGGTAGGCGGGGAGTGAGCCTGGAGGAAATTGTGCTGTTGTCTGAACGGTACCTCGTTTTGGGGAGATCTTTTCTCCCTTGCTCCATGTGGTTCTTAACAGGGACCGCGTGTCCAAGTGCCTGGCCTGCCTGGCCTGCCTGGCCTGCCGGGCTCTCACCAAGAAGTGCTAAGGGGAAAGAGCCCCACTTGGCTTGGGGGTGGCGGCCATCGGGGAGGGGCAGTGGTTAGCCAGGAAATGGGAGACCCGGCGCTCTAGTGCCCAAGGCTGAGGCCTCTGCTTCTCCAAACACGTAGACATTCAGCTCTGAAGCAGTTTATGCTAATAGCCCAAAACACCCTCATTTAAGCGCTCAGAACAAGGGTCCTCAAAACTGAAGAAATTGGAGTCCAGCCCACTGGCTTCATTAGCACACTATTTCAGCACAGAGTTAATATCCTTGTGTCATGTATTGTCCCTGAACTCCTTTCTCTCTGTATGCCTTGTTGGCAGGGAGTGCTGCTGGGGATGTCTGGGCCCCGTGGAGCCAGCCAACATGCCAGGAAGGGCTCTTTCCCACCCTGGGCAGGAGAGAAGAGTGCCCCGGAGGAGACAAAGCCAGCCCCTGAGCACTGTGCCAGCCCTAGAGACTGCCCAGGAAACAAGCTCTTGGAGACTGTTAACTCCCTCGGGTCCACTCCGGCGACAGGGAGCTGTGCCTTAAATGCCAGCTTGCTGCCAAATCTGGGAGTCCTCCAAAGATGGTGAGTCCTACAGAAGTCACGTTAACTCTCCAACATCGAAGTCCCCTGAGAGGAGACAGATGTAAACATCCTACACTGTGGAAGACACGGTCGTCTTCTGGATAGCATAGAGCGTCAGATCGGGCATGGGCTGTGGAGTCCCAAGATCCAGACTGTTTCTTCCTTCATCCGTGAAATGTGCTGGATAATATCTGTGTCACCGATTGTCCTGAGCATCAACTGCAATTGTGCATCTGGAAGTACTTTGTGAAAAGCACTAAGTTACTTGCCATTGGTCTCCCCTTCCAAGAAACGGGGGCCAGCTGGAAGGCAAGGTCTTGGTCTCATTCTCCTTCTATTTTTTTTTTATCATGGTAAAAACACACACCATAAAACTGACCACCTTGGTGTACATCATTTTAGTGTACAGCACAGTAGTGTTAAGTATGTTCATATTGTTGTGAAACAGATCTCCAGAACTTTTTCAGCTTGCAAAACCGAAACCCTGTACCTATTAAATAACGATTCCCCTTTCACTGTTTTCCCAGCCCATGGCAACCACCATCTACCATTCATAGAGAATTTGACTACTCTAGATACCTCATGCAAGTGGAATCATACAGTATTTTCATTCAATTTTAAAGAACCAGTGCTCAGGGGTGCCTGGGTGCCTCAGTTGTTAAGCGTCTGCCTTCAGCTCAGGTCATGATCCCAGGGTCCTGGGATCGAGCCCTGCATCGGGCTTCCTGCTCAGCGGGGAGTCTGCTTCTCCCTCTCCCACTCCCCCTGCTTGTGTTCCCTCTCTCTCTGTGTCTCTCTCTGTCAAATAAACAAATAAAATCTTTTAAAAAAAATAAAAAATAAAAAATAAATTAAGAACCAGTGCTCAGCAGAGCATCTGGCCCCTTAAAAGACCCTCACTAAATCTCCACCAGAGGGAATGAATGGTGGTGACCATCCTGTCTACCCCCAAGGTGTTCAGACTTCTCACCTTCATGAGGGTGAGCACGCCACCTTGGGTTGCCTAGGACTTGCCGTGTAGCACTGAAAATTCTGCATCCTGGCCAACCCCTCAGACCCAAGCCGACTGGGACAACTGGTCACCCCACCTTAGCTGGCTGGCTATGCCAAAGAACATAGCTTGATCCAAATATCCAGTGGGGAGCTGGAATTAGGAGGTTTCCTGCTGAGCCGAGTTGATACTTCCTAAGAAAAATGTTTCTGCAGGACTTGGGTTTACTTTCAGAGCCTTTGGCCACAAGTGTCAGTCTTTTTGCTCAGAATTGGTCTCCCCTCCTCCTTGAGCCCTCCGAAGAGATCTGAGTGGACAGTAGGTGACACTGACTTATTTCCCTCAGCCATTTATACGGCTCAGATCCTTCTCTGGGGCAGAGCTAGGTTCTGTGGGGTCTGAAACTTAAACAATTTGGGGGTCTTCTTTAAGATAATCGGATATAGATAGTCATGGCAACACATTACTCGGGTCCTTCTCAGGGCCCCGGAAGGGTTTAGGCAATCAAGGGCCCTGAAGCTTAAGGTTCCTTAGCTTCATAGTAAATCTCTCTTCTTCCCTGTGCTTTTTTTTTTTTTATTTTAGAAATTGAGGTAAAATATACATAAAATAAAACTAACCATTTTAAAGTGTACAATTCAGTGGCATTTGGGACATTTACAATGTTGTGCAACCACAGCATTTATCAAGTTCCTAAACCTTTAATTAATTAATTAATTAATTTATTTGTTTGTCAGAGAGAGAGAGAGGGAGGGAGAGAGAGCACGAACAGGGGGAGCGGCAGGCAGAGGGAGAAGCACTCCCGCTAGCCATTCCTCCCCCTACAACCACCATTCTGCTGGCTCTCTCTGTGGATTAACCTATTCTGGACGTCACATATACATGAAATCATACAATATATGGCCTTTTGTGTCTGACTTCTTTCACTTGGTGTATGTTTTCAAGTATCATCTGCATTGCAACATGCATCTGGACTTCACTCCCTTTTAGGAGTAAA
Source organism: Halichoerus grypus (assembly GCF_964656455.1). Classification (NCBI taxonomy): domain Eukaryota; kingdom Metazoa; phylum Chordata; class Mammalia; order Carnivora; family Phocidae; genus Halichoerus; species Halichoerus grypus. Next base: position 16,708,716 of record NC_135724.1, read on the forward strand.
TCATATGGCATTGTATATATAGAACACACTTCAAATTCTGGTTTCTCCATCTTTTCTCCAATACTTATTATGTTCCATTTTTTAAAAATTGTAGCCATCCCAGTGATATCTCATGGTAGTTTCCCTCATGCACTTTTTGTTTTCCATTCAATTTGACATTTTCTCTGACTTTTATTTTTTTTTTTTTAAAGATTTTTTTTTTATTTATTTATTTGAGAGAGAGAATGAGAGAGAGCAAGCACATGAGAGGGGGGAGGGTCAGAGGGAGAAGCAGACTCCCCGCCGAGCAGGGAGCCCGATGCGGGACTCGATCCAGGGACTCCAGGATCGTGACCTGAGCCGAAGGCAGTCGCTCAACCAACTGAGCCACCCAGGCGCCCGACATTTTCTCTGACTTTTAAAAACATCTTGAAAACAACCATTTATGTAGAAATTTTTTTTCCTGATAAATAATAGTCAACAATAAGGCATTTACTCTGTGTACTTACAGCGGGGCTGTTAGCCCCCAAACATCTAAATGATAGGACATGGATATGGGCTGGGCAGGTCTGTATTCTGGGGATAAGCTAGGACCTGGGAGACACAGATACTCTCCAATCCTGGATTTGAAGTTGACACACTTGGACCTCCATCTTCTCTCAGACATTAGGAGAATTATGTGGTTCTTGTATTAGTTTCCTAAGGTTGCCCAAATACCACAGACTGGGTGGCTTAAGCAACAGACATTTATTTTTTCACAGTTCCAAGATCAAGGTGTTGACAGGTGTGGTTTCTGCTGAGGCCACTCTCCTTAGTTTGTAGATGGTCATCTTCACATGGCCTTTCCTCTGTATGCATGCATCCCTGGGGTCTCTTCCTCTTCTTATAAGGACACCAGCCAAATTGGATTAGGACCCCACCCGTAAGACCTCACATAACTCTACCTCTTCAAAGTTTCTCTCTCCAAATACAGCCACAATGAGCATTAGGGCTTCCACATATGAATTTGTGGGGGATGCAGTTCAGACCTCCAAAGCATGGGCTTTATCATTGTAAAGACAATTAAAATCCATTTGAGAAGTTTTAAAAAACTGGAAAGTAAAATCTCAGCCCTCTACGTGCCCTTCATTGTATTGTTGAGTCAGACCAGATGGTGAGACAGGGCAGAAAAACTGTGCCCTCAGGGCCAGGAGAGGATGACTTTCAGCTTAGAAGCTACCCCCAAAGTCCTTTTATTTCTCTGGCCCAGGAGTTTATGATGAGGATCAAAAGAGAAAATACATTTGCAATGATAAAGCCCGATAAAAAGCAAGCTGTCATTATTACTGCTTTTCTTGTCTACAGGATGCAATCTCAGCTAAGCTATGTAGTTACCAATTTTGTCACTAAATGCCACCTCCTCGAGTGCTTGACTTATAACATTTGCCACTGAATTAGTAATGAGTCAGTTTGTCTGTGAGTGACAGAAAACCCCAAATAACAGTTGCTTAACAAGATAGACAAATTGAAGAAGTAAGCAATCTGCTTCATGAAGTCTTCAGGGACCAATCCTTATGGTCCAACATGGCGGCATCAGCGTTCCCAACAACAGGATGCAAAAGGGATGATGAAGGAGAGAGAAGAGAAGGGTGGTGAGCCACAGGAGCTTCATAGCCATCCATCCCATTGGCCAGAACTTAGTCACCTCGCCACACCTGACTGCTAGGGAGGTCAGCAAATGTAATCGTTACGGGAGGCCTTGTCCTCCAATAAAATGTTTATTACTAGGAAAGTTAAGAAAAACACATATTACAGGAAATTAGGAGTCTCTGCCTTATAATGTGCTCCTCAGATCCTCTGGACTTGGGCAGTTACACAAACCAATCAACAAGAAGTTGCTGAATAAGCCAAGAAACACACAGTAGTCCCCGCCTTACCTAAGACCCCTAGTGGATTCCTGAAACCGCGGATAGGACCCAACCCTATGTATACCAAGGTTTTTTTTCTTGTACATACACACCTATGACAAAGTTTAATGTATAAATTAGGCACAGTAAGAGATTAACAACAAACAAATTGATAAAAAATTATTGATTGGCTATAGCTTAAAGCCTAGTTGGCTGTTTGTGATTGCTTGTCCTTAGGTTTTGATTTTGTAAGCTTGAGGCACTTACAGACTTAGATTTTGGTTTGCTTACATGAGCCGCCACGACATGAGAGCCAGGGCAGTCTAATGGCCTCCTTGTTTAATTAATTTAACAGTTATCATTTTTCGTATTATTATTAGCAACAGTTTGTTTATACAGTGATACAGAAGTCAAAAAAATGAGTCATTTATTTATTCACCACCTACTCTGTGGGAGCCACTGGTTTGGGCCCCAGAAATATCCCAGAAACCAAACGGGTTCCTGCTGGTCTGGAGTTCACATTCTGGTGGGGGAAACAGGGAGAAACAAATGGATGAAGGAAATGCGAGGAGCTTACAGGAAAATGGTCACGAAAACAGTCCTTACTATTTCACTGTGTGACGGGCACTGTGCTAAGGGATTTCCACACATTTTCCTAGTTAATCCTCAGAACAATCCTAGAAGCAGATTATTATTATCCCCATTTTACAGATGAGGAAAACAGAGCCTCAGGGAAAGAACGGTGCTAGTGAACGGCAGAAACAAGACTCTGACTTCTTAGTGGCCTCGTTTCGCTGCCTGCCTTTTTTGTGGTTGTTGTTTCGCTATCATTTTAAAATACAGCCTCCAGTGGATGGGAGTAAAATTGTATAAATCAAGGAGTCTTTAAAATACGTTCTTTGTAGTAATTTATTGTGCTCATGCTCTTAAAGAATATTCCTGGAAGTGTGCTTTATCTAAATGAAGCCTCTTCCTGGGAAAACTACTTAATCAGCTTCCGTGTCCCTGCGGTCAAACGCTCTGAGTCAGCCTGCACTGATGCTTTAATCAGAGGTCTGTTTAATTTATTTTCCTCCTGAACTGCGGTTCTTTGGCAGAGAGCTTGAGAAATCTCATACCTCACAACTTGGGAGCTTCTACGCTAGGAACTGGAAAATACAAAGAAGCACAACTGACCACTGAGATTTTAGGAGGATACATCCAGAGACCTTCAAAGGCTACAGATATGCACACCTTCACTCCAGCAAAACATTCCCCATTAAATGTACTTATGCATTGGGTGCATAAATACCGTTTTATTTATGTATGTATGTATGTATGTATGTATGTATGTAATCTCTACACCTAACGTGGGGCTCAAACTTATGACGCCGAGATCAAGAGTCACATTCTCTTCTGACTGAGCCAGCCAGGTATCCCTGAAATATCATCATTTAAACATTATGGTGGACAAGGCCATGTCGCCTCTAATCTGACCTCCAGTGAATTTTACTCTATAGCTTAGCCCAAACTTTCTGTTTCTTTTTCCCCACTAAGATTCATTACTTCCTTAAACATGTCCAATTTGTCTCCACTCCAGGACAAGCACTGGCTTTTTTCTTTTTCTGGGGTCTGAGTATTTACCTCTTTACATGAGCAATGGCATACCCAATTACAGGTAGGAACCAGCGGGGCGTCTGGGTGGCTCAGTCAGTTAAGCATCCGACTCTTGATCTCAGCTCAGGTCTTGGTCTCAGGGTCCTGAGTTCAAGCCCCATGTTGGGCTCCACGCTCAGCATGGAGCCTAGTTAAAACAAAAACAAACAAACAAAAAAACCCAAGTAGGAACCACCAAGATTGACGGAGACATAGACGTTAGGAAGCTCCGTCACCAGCCATGGAACACAGCACACCTGCTCTCAGGGAGCGAGGTGCAAATTCGTGGCTCAGCGAAGTTAGGAAGAACTCCACGACATTTACACCGGAGCCACTGATGAAGAGTTGAAGCTATGAATGCTACAGTGCCAAGAACACAACGTATTAATTACCTATTGCTGGATAAGAAATGACTCCAAAATCTAGTAGCTTAAAACAAAACAGAAGTTATTTATTATTGCTCTTGGTTTCTGTGGGTTAGGAATTCAGACAGGGCACAGCAGGGATCATTGATCTCTGCTCCACAGTGTCTGGGCCTCAGCTGGAAGACTGGAAAGCCTGTGGGCTGAAATCATCTGATGGTGTGTTCATTCTCATGTCTGGAGGTTCACGCCCAGGAGGCTGGCTGTTGGCAGGTGGCAGGAGTGGGGGGCAAGGGATGTTGGTCAGAACATCCACACTTGGTCTCTGAATGTAGCTTGGGCTTCCTTACAAAATGGTGGTTAGGTTCAAAGGACAAGCATCTTGAGAGGGAGAGGGACAGAGAGAGACAGAGAAAAAGCCAGGTGGACACTGTAACTTTCTACAACCTAGTCTCAAAGAAGTCCCATGGTATCACTTCTGCTGTGTGCCATCGGTCAGGGCGGCCACCACCACCACCCAGATACAAGATGTCGGGGGAAACTTTGCTTCCTCCGGTGGAAGGAGAGACAGTCCCATTGTAGGAGGAGCATATGAGACAGGATAAATATGGAGGTGTGGCTCACTTTGGAAAATATAATCTGCCACAGATGTAGGTGGAACTCAACAGATACTTATTGAGTAAATCTATGAGTGCTGAACACCTGCTCTCAAAGAAGTTACAATCCAACTGATGAAATCAAGCACAGCATCGTAGAACTCTTCTGCCTAATGGCACCTAAGGTCACCTAGCTGCATGCTTCTTAGCTGTCTATGTATCACCAATGGTCTGCTTTGGGAGAAGTACTGTGCTATGTCCAAGATCGTGGACAAGTTGGCTAATCTCTCCCAACTTCTGTTTCCTCTTATAAAATGGAGTGATTGACCTGGCCAGGAAAATGTATTCAACATCTTTGATATAAGGTAAAAGGATGGCTTCGTGTCTTTTCGATATCATATGGGAGCATTGTCCAGCCCGAGGCCCTCCCAAATTTTATTTAATTCTTTAGGAGATGTATTTTTGTTTGTCTTGCCATTTACTAATGACTAATGGCCACATTCTCTGAAGTTCCATGTTAACTTGTAGATTTCTAAGACTAGGGAAGATAACTCCAGAGGTTATAGTTTTCTTGCCCCATAGATAATAACCAGTTTTGTCTGTAGCTTAGAAAAGTTATTTTATCTTTCCTGACTGACTGCAGAGACATCTGTTCATCGAATTCTCCTTTGAACCAGCTTTACCATCCTCCTAGCACCGTCATGAATTAGCTACATAAATAATTGACATGTGTTCATTCTATATTTGTCTGAGAGTCAGGTTTTTAGCTTTTTGAAAATTATACTTTGATAACCCAAAGTCCTATGCACCATGGGAAAAAAAAAAGTAATTAGTGTCCTCGCTATTCACTGGAGGAAGTGATCTGAAGAGGGCCAGGACGACTTTATAGGAAAGACTTTTTATAGAAAGACTTTCGAGAAGATCTTGATAGATGTGAATACTTTCAGAATGGGGAGGGCATTTGAGGGCTGGGGGGATCCTCTGTGCAGAAGGGCCAATAAGTGGGGAAGTCGATGAACAAACCAGAAAGCCATGGTCTGGAGAGGGTAATAAATAACATTTTGAAACTAACCACATGAAAGACTATTGATAACCTCACCATTTTACCGACTGTGAATTATTAAGATGAAAACCAGCAGTCGTTTTGTATTTAAATTGTATTCGGTTTTATTTTGCGCCTTTGTTCTTTTGCTTTTTTCCACATAGAGGAGGTAACAATATGGTTGCTTCAGTTTATAGTGAAGTCTTGCTCTCTCAGCACAAGCCTGCATGGGTGGCCTTTCCTGGGCTTAGTTCAGAAAGGAAATGAAATAGTACTCTTGGTCATAAAGTTTTAATTTTTTCTCCTGGGCTCCGCAGGGCCATCCAGTGAGAAAAGCCTGTGTCGATGCAGGGGGTTCAGAATACCAGCTAGACTGGTAACAGAAAAAAAGAAGGCATTTTCTGCCCTAGAAATCTTTCTTTAAAACTCAGGAATTTTTTATTCTGTAAATTACAGAAAGATCAAGGACAAAACTTGGAAGCAGCCCAGGTAACCCCTTGCAGAGAGCCACGGGAAAGGGAGACCTGTTTCGAAATTCGGACTTTAAATCACCCCCTTTCTGCACTGCTTACTTGTGCAGCTGGCTCTTGGCTTTCCAACACTGCTTCTTTCTTTCTTCAAATTGTAGTGAGTTCTGTATAACACAAAATGCACTATTTTAACCCTTCTTAAGTGCACGGAGAGTGGCAGGAAGCACACAGGTGACATTTGTGTTGATTCACAACCAGCACCACCGTCCACCTCCTGAGCTCCTTTTATCTCGCAAACCTGAGACTCTGGACCTGTTAACCAACACCCCCCAGCCCCGGCAACCACCAGCCCACTTGCCGTCTCTACAAATCTGACCACGCTAGGTACTTCGTGTAAGTGGAATCATACAATCTTTGTCCTTTTGTGAGCGCCTTATTTCACTGAGCATAATGCCCTCGAGGTTCATCCACGTTGCAGCACCTGCCGGAATTTGCTTCCTGTTTAAGGCTGAATTCTAGTTCATCGTGTGTGGACGCCACATTTTGTTTATCCATTCATCCCTCCACGGGAACCTGAGTTGTTTCCACCTTGAGGCTGTTGTGAATAATGCTGCTTTGAACATGGTGTACAGATATCAGCACGCTGCTTTTTACCCGCCCACTTTTTATTTTTATTTTTTTCAAGTAGGCGCCATGCCCAGCGTGGAGCCCAATGTGGAGCTTGAACTCATGACCCTGAGATCAAGACTTAAGCTGAGATCAAGAGTTGGATGCTTAACCGACTGAGCCACCCAGGCGCCCCTACGTGCCGTCTTTTCAAAAAGTGATTGGCGTTGGGGCACCTGGGGGGCTCAGTCATTAAGCGTCTGCCTTCCGCTCAGGTCATGATCCCAGAGTCCTGGGATCGAGCCCTGCATCGGGCTCCCTGCTCAACAGGAAGCCTGCTTCTCCCTCTCCCCCTCCCCCTGCTTGTGTTCCTTCTCTCGCTGTGTCTCTCTCTGTCAAATAAATAAATGAAATCTTAAAAAAAAAAAAAAATGATCGGCGTGGTCCAGGAGACTGAGGCATGCTCAGTACGCCCTCAGCCTCACAAGGGACTCTTGGAAACTGTTTTGTCCAGTCCTAATCCTAACCAGACTTCTACACATTTTCAGGAAGAACAAAGTTATAAGCTGTGATGGCATTTCAATGTTAAATCGCGACTGCCCCCAGATCAAATATTCATGGGGGTAAGAGCCTGGGTGTTTGGGGGGGTGGCTATTACAGCCTTCCTGAAATATTCCCCCAACTTCTACCTCCTCCCTGGTATGAGACCCTACAGCCCCTGACTGCAGGAGGTGGGCAGGTGATGAAGCCAAGCCAACCAGATTATGTTTCTAGGAATCTGAAAAAGTCATCTGATGGCAAGATCTCCAACAGAAGCTCGTTAGGAGCCTCTGCTGCCATGGTCCCCAGATCTGCCCTGGTTCCTGCTTTCAACTCTGGGAGCAGCTCAGTATCATGCAAATAACCTCTTCCTTTTAGCCTTCAGTTCATGAGTCAATTTCTAGTGCTTTCTAGCAAAGAACTCCGACTGAGAGACTGTTCAAAGACTAATGATGCTTGAATTTCTTCAGGAAATATAGGAATGCCATAAAACTCAATTTGATATGAACAGGACCTATTTTATTATGGTCCATTTCTTTCAGCACTGTCCTGATAGCTATTTTAAAAACATGTCCTAACCAAGGCAAAATCTTTCTCTGTTTCCCTCCGTCTCTTCATGTCTTTTTCTTTGTGTTTATCTCTGGCTCTCTCTGTATCTGGCTTTCTGTCTCTCAGAAGAGGAGGAGAAGGGAGGACTAAGGAGGGAAGCAGGGGATACTCATAAATGCCCTGTAACACTACTAGGCAGACTCTTCAACTGTATAAAACCGTGGAAACTTCCAGAAGGATGCCTGTTCTTTGCTCCTAGGAACACATGCCTTTGCACAAGAGAGTGTTTCTGATTCAGGGTTTCATGTATTGTCTTCAGCTTCTGGCATCTCCTCAAAGTAAAGATCCATGGGGGCTGGGAAGTTACTCCCATCAGAGGGAGAATAATTGTGCCTGCGTTTTCCATTATTTGCTTTTGTGTTTTGTTTTGTTTTTTTAAATGAGAGAATTCCTCTAGAGTCAGAACTTCTTCAAATGCTCTAAAAACTTCTCTTGTTTGAGCCATAGCTCTGTGAGCTCTTTCTTCTAAAGAGCCGCTTCTGGATGCTCTTCCACAAAGCATTTTAAAATGTGGTGTTGGCCTCTTTTTTCTGAGCCACATCAAAGAGCACATATTGTTTCCTTTCTGAGAACAAAACTCTTTAATGGCAAGAAAGAACAAGAAACTGAGCAGCCAACCATCCCTATCAGGAAAGACACTGGTAACCCTAACTACGAAAACGATCTGCTGCCCCAATCTCTACTCACATTTTGAAATTTGAGCCCAAGTACAGTAGTCATGCCCTCGTGTATACGGCTCTAAAATGCAATCACGCCTTTCCACTTTAAAAACTCTTTATGAACCTGGTTTAATAATTAATCCTCACAGGGCAGTTAGTAACACCTATCAAATATCTAGGATGAAATGTTCAGTAAAATCGCGGGTAGCAAAATCACAACTATTTCACAAAGCTGCAAACGTCCTTATTTTCTGACTCAGTGATGTCACTTGTAGAACTTTATCCTACACATATAAGGAATATATCATCGGCGATGTATATGTAGACGCACGAAATGACAGATGTAAGATGTTATTTGTTGCAGCGCTGTTTTTACGAGCAAAATACTGGAAACAACCTGATACTCATAAATGCCCTTGTGTTCCATCTATCCAATGGAATGCTTTGTAGTTGTTAAAAAAAAGGGGGGGGGCATTCTTACATATTGGTGTGAAAAGATCTTGAAGGCATATTGCTAGGAAAAAAAAAATTAGTCTGCCAAGCAATGTGTATGCATCCGACTCAGGATGTACATCAGAATCGCCTGGGAAATTTTTAAAACTACTGATGGCTGGGTCCCTCCCCTAGAGATTCTGATTTAAGCTTTTTGAACAGCTTCCCCAAATGATTTTAATGTACAGCCAAGGTTGAGAAAAGCTGGTATATGGTGTGTTTCCATTTGCTTAGAGAAGAAAAAAATATGGGTTTCCTTTTATAAGCTAAGATGATCTCTAGAAGGATACCCAAGAGAGTAGTCAGTGTTTACATTGAGGATGGGAACCAGATACAACTTTTCAATTGTATACCTTTCAACCATTTGAATTTTATATCTTGTGAGCGTATTACCTATTTAAAAATATAAAAATGAGGGGCATCTGGGTAGCTCAGTCAGTTGGGCGTTTGCCTTCTGTTCAGGTCATGATCTCAGGGTCCTGAGGATCGAGCCCCACATTGAACTCCCTGCTCAGCGGGGAGCCTGCTTCTCCCTCTGCCTGCCGCTCCCCCTGCCTGTGCTCTCTTGCTCTCTCTCTGTCAAATAAATAAAATCTTTAAAAAATATTAAAAATATATAAATGAAATTTCACTTTAGAAATACTCTTCATAAATACTACTTTGGAAAGAACAGGTGGAAACATTGGGCAAAATGATCACCTCCTTTCCTTTTTCTTACCTCCAAAGGCTAATGTCATTTAAGAGGTAGATGTACCAAGGAGGCAATTATGAAAAGGATCAAAACATTAGTTTTCAGGCAGGCCCATCCTTTCTGCTTAGCCCAGAAATGGAGCTGTCATTCTGCCGGGGGAGGGGGATGGGGGTAAGAAAGGCAATAGTTCATATCAATTGTTGAAAGTCAAATACTTGTCCATCCATGCATCCATGCATCCATTCATCCATGCAATTCTTCAATAATATGTTGAGCACTTATGTTAGTTAGGCTGGGGAGAAAGAAATTTTAACCAAGAATAATTATATAAAAATCCAAAGTGGTGAGGGCTACATTAGAGATGCATGCAGAATATTTTGCTTTTGAAATACTTGGGATCCCCTACACCTTATGAAGATAGAAGAGTGGAAAAACTCATGGAGAGGGAATTTCAAGTTTATGGACACCATGTGTCTTCTTCCTACTTGGGACAGGTGCAAAGGGGCTTGGCACGTGTGGGAGGGGACATGCTGACAATAGGCAAGGGGCATGGGTGTTACTTCTGCCTCAAAATATCTTTCCAACTCATCAATTAGACTTTCACATGCTGACGGGATCTCTAGGTTCTTAAGTTTATCATTGGTTCCAATACAATCTCCTCTTATCTATCTCTTTTTCTCTGGTCATCTAAATTTAGGGGCTTAATCCAAAATGTATTCTCAATAAATCATTTCAATTTAGCAAACATTCAAGGCATTGGGATACAAAACAAAGACACTGTCTTATAACAGGAGGGTCAGGCAGTTAACCAGAATTCAGTGCTCTGAATATGACCCTCTACAAGCCTGTTCTGCCCACAGCCTCCTGAGCAAGCAGCCAGTTCTTTTTTTTTTTTTTTTAAGATTTTATTTATTTGACAGAGAGAGACACAGCGAGAGAGGGAACACAAGCAGGGGGAGTGGGAGAGGGAGAAGCAGGCTTCCCGCGGAGCAGGGAGCCCAGGGCGGGGCTCGATCTCAGGACTCTGGGATCATGACCTGAGCCGTAGGCAGACGCTTAACGACTGAGCCACCAAGGCGCCCCAAGCAGCCAGTTCTTAATGTAAAGATTGCCCGAGATATGAATACATTGGGTGTCCTGAGAAGGGAGTGATTAATTTAAGGTTGGGGGAGAGTTTGGGAGAGAGGTTAGGGTGGGGCCAACCACGGTGATATTTGAATTTGGACTTGAGTGCACCATTTCATAAAGTCATCCTACAAAGAACGAGAAACCTTTGAGAGAATTTGGAGATATGGCCCGTACCTGGATCTGCCAGGACCTGGAGTATGGGAGCCATAAAAGTGACCATGAACATCATGTAAGGGTTTGGGGGCAAGCGGATGGTCATGCAGTGAGCTGGCCCAATAGGCAGGGGTCAGACTGTGAGGTGAATCTGGACCTACTCCACGGCAGTGAGGAGTCATCCATGCTTTGCTGACATGGGGCTTGGGTTTGCCGCCATCGGACTTGCACCGCAAGAAGGTTGGTCCGGCGCCTGCGCGGGAGCCCCCACCCGCTTGGGGAGGAGCATGTTCATGCTTCTAACGCACCTCGTTTGAACTTACTGGCCTCTCTGCTTTCTCAGCTCACCTTAGATCTAAAACATAAAACAGCAAGTTTGATGCAGGCAACCAGGAAGGAGACAGAGGAAAACAGGCAACGCAGTAGACAGCCAAGCAGTGCCAGGGCGTTGGGTAGCTGGTCCAGCCGACTCTCGGCCGTAACCTCGGAGATCGGCTGATGTCGCCTGGCCCAGGCGCCGGACCCTCAGGAGATGCTGAGGTCACGATTGCTATGCTCTGTTTAAGAGAGCAGGGGCATGCGTCATGTGTCTCAGAACATTTCCATTAAAAACAAATATTTTCAAGGTTTGATACTTGAAGGGATAGAGCAAGAAATTTTTTAAAATTAATTTTTGGGAGCACCTGCATGGCTCAGTTGGTGGAGTGTGGACTCTTGATTTCAGCTCAGGTCATGATCTCAGGGTCGTGGGTTCGAGCGCCGCATAGGGCTCCTGGCAGTGCGTGGAGCCTGCCTGAGATTCTTCCTCTCCCTCTGTGCTCCCCCACCCCCTTGATTGCGTGCTGTCTCTTTCTCTCTCAAAAGAAAAAAATTAATTAAATTTTTTATTGTGGTAAGATATTCATGACATAAAATTTACCATTTTGCCATTTTAAGTGTACAGTTCAGTGGTAGTAGGTACATTCGCAATGTTGTGAAACCATCAGCAGGATCTATTCCAGAATGTTTTTGTCATCCCCAACAAAAACTTTGCACCTATTAAACAGTAAATTTCCATTTTCTTCTCTCCTCCACCCCTGGCAACCAGCACCCAACTTCCAGTCTCTGTGAATTTGACTATTTCATAGAAATGGAATCACACAGTATTTGTCCTTTTGTGACTGGCTTATTTCACAGGGCATCGTGTCTTCAAGGTTCATGCCTGTGTCAGACGTCCCTTCCATTTGGAGGCTGAGTAATAATATGTACCACACTTATCCATTCATCCATCCATGGATACTTGAGTTGCTTTCACCTCTTGGCTACTGTGAATGCTGCTATGGACAAATATCTCTTTGTGTCTCTACTTTCAATTCTTGTGGGCACATACCCAGAAGAGGGATATATGGCTAGGTGATAATGCTATTTTTAATTTTTTAGGAACCACCATACTGTCTAAAAAGAATCCTTTTATCTTTTCCTTCACTCACCTGCCCCCCATCCTTCAAGGTCCTAATCAAGTTTCACCTACTCCAGGAAGCCCTCAGTTTCTCCTGCACTTTCTTCTTGTAAACTGTGTGCCACACAGTTTGGCAGCTGACCAACTACTCCCCTGTGTTATCTGGTCTTGCTCTCCTTGGTTGGTTGTACATCCCAGATTCGATTGCAAATTCCCCAGGTGCGGATCATGTCATGCTCAGGATTGTCTGCCTCCTTATTGCATCCAGCTCAGACAAGAGGACAATGGCAGGTACTCGGGAATATCACGGACTGATTGTTTGAAGGACCTTTAGGAGGAAGCACAGGGCCATAAATCCTCATCCTCATGTTTTAGGGGATTTGGTGGACAGCAAAGCTATTTTGGGATAGAACCCAGAAGAAGCTTTCATACAAGGTGAGGGGTGTAAAGGGTAGGGGCCGGGACAAAAAGCTCAGGGTTGGGTTGTCATGGGCCTTGAGTATTATTGAAACAGAAATGAGTTAATCGTGGCCTCGTTACCTATGAGAGTGGCTTCGTGGCCTTAGACAAATTATTTAACTTCTCTTAGTTCTCCATCAACAAAATGAGGTTGATGTACTGTCCATTTACAAGCTCTTGATGAAGCGGACCTGGGTCATGTCCAGAGTTAGAAAACACTGGTCACCTCTCCTTCTCCTTCACAGACGCCCCTCCTTCTCCAGTCTTCTGGATGGAAGTGGTCGTTAGAGGTCTTAGCTGTCCTTTCCTTTCTTTCTTACCTTGTGTGAGGGTGTCTGAGAGCAGTGCTGGTGTTTTTAAAAATGTGGATTGTGTGACTATTCCGGGAAGGTGAGGCCAGAAGACGAGGAGAAAAGTGCCATTGAAGAGACAATTTGCCACTTGAAGCTCTCTAGACACAGGAGGGACACCATGCCACATGGGACCACACAGGGCCACACAGGAGACACAGGGGTGGTCAGGAAGCAGAAAGGGCAAAGGGGAAAGCACGGATGAGAGGCTTTACTGTGGTTTTCTGGGAAGGAATGGTCAAGGCAGTGTAAGAAAGGTACACAGGTTTAGGATTGGCTAGTTGGAACATTTCTGTGGGCTCAGGAGCATTGGGGTTATCGGTAGTGGTTTGGTCCCTAGGCCCTGGGATACTTGGGGCAGAGGATTATTACCTTCTGGAGGGTAAGGACCGTTTGGAGGGGGTGCTTTGGAGGACAGGCTCTGGTTTGGTTAGCTTGCATAGGAGAGGAGTACTCCCAGGCGAGTGGTTGGCTACCTTTCAGAATTGGCTAGACCAGGGAGGGGCAGTCTCTCCCCAGTCAGCAAGTCCCCAGGTGCTAGAACATCAAAAATATGGAAAATTAGGGGCGCCTGGGTGGCTCAGTTCGTTAAGCGATGGCCTTCAGCTCAGGTCATGATCCCAGGGTCCTGGGATCGAGTCCGCATCGGGCTCCTGCTGAGCAGAGAGCCTGCTTCTCCCTCTCCCCCTCCCTGCTGCTTTCCCTGCGTGTGCTCTCTCTCTCTCTCTCTCTGTCAAAGAAATAAAATCTTAAAAAAAAAGAGAATATGGAAAATTAGAACATATAGTGTAATATAGTTGGTGAGTGGTATAGATGCTCTCTCAAATACAAAAGGTGTGATTCCTGTGCTCCCAGGACCCTTGGCCCAAACCTGTCCTTACGGCTAAGGAAACACTTAATCTATGGGGCTGAGAATAATAGTCATTAAGAAAATAGCCTCTCTTTTCCCAAATTCCCCAAGGATTCTGGCTTTCCTAGGCCCTATCAGCTGTCTCCCCTCTGCTCTCCTTACACAGAAAGGTTTTAAACTCCTAAAGATAAATATCTCTTAGAGGTTAAGAAAATGACCTCGATGGGAAGAAAGTGAAAGCCTCCCTGGAAAATTTCAACGCAGGATGGCTCTCTTTTAAAGAGGAACCTTAAAAAAAAAAAAAAAAAAAAAATTTAACAAGAACACTAATAAATAAATAAAACCTATTTTCAAATGAAAGTTGCAACTCAGCCGTAAAACTTCACTGAAGCTTAATCTTGAACAAAGACTTTGAAAAAATAAACCTCACTCCGAATTAGGAACGCCTGCAAATGTAGTCGTTTCTACCTAAGAGGCTTTGTGTCCAAACATGTCATTTGAGAGCCCAGGCAGACAAAGGAGAATGCCCTTGGAAACAAGGCTGCCATTCAGCCCAGCGGCCCCAGGGCATTGGATTTCCTCCCTGGGCTCAATAACATTTTCAGCCACATTAGCCACCAGCTTCAAACCTGGTGGGAAGCAAATTTAAAGTGTCTCTTTTAGTGGAAAACAATAAGAACGCTGTATTTCACAAAAGAAAGGAATCCTATCGCCCTTGGACTGGCGGACCTGGAGTCTTAATGATTATATTTGAAGTAGCTTGTACTCCTAGATGTTGAATTTATAGACACCTTTGGGCTGGCAAAGCTTATCCCAAAGGGGAGACGCCCCAGATCCTCTACTGAGCACAAGTTCTTCCAATAGCCTCAGAACAAATTTTATCCTCTTCAACTTTGTGTTCCCAGGGATAAGTAACGAATAAATAAATGATCATAAAACCAGAAGAGTAGCCCCAAGGTTCTGATAGTAAAGAGTAATAGATTAGAAAAGCATTCACTGACTCATTCATTCGCTCACTCGTTCATTCAGTGAACAGATGGCTACAGATAGCTGCCCCCGACAGGCACCTGAGGTCCGGAGTGAACAGAGACACATGGTGAGCAACAAAATTAGCGGCATCTAGAGGGGGGCGGGGGGGACTCCCTCACCTTCAAGTGGAGGAAAAGAAAGACTCAGGAGGTGTAGAAGAAAGGAGAAGGGGGAAGGGGTGGAGCCTGGTGCAGGATATAGAACATGAGACTGGGTAAAAGGACATCAGATCAGGATGCAGGGAGGCTTCTGGTCAAAAACAAACAAGCAAAAAAACCTAAGAAAAGTTTTCCTATCAAGCAAGTCCCCCAGTCCAGGCCAGGTCCAAGCTCTAGGGGATGTGGTTGGGGGAGGAGAAATGGGCATCTTTAGTATGTATGTATGTATTTATTTTTTTCAAGTGAGCTCTACACCCAATGTGGGGCTCGAACTCACGACCCTGAGATCAAGAGTTGCATGCTCTACCGACTGAGCCAGCCAGATGTCCCAGAAATGGGCATCTTTTAAAGCTGAAAGACCATTGACCAGCCTGGCCCAATTTAGGAGAGCAAAGTCTCCCCTCAATTTCCTTTCCTAATTTCGGGTCAGGGAAAAAGACAAGATTCCGTACACTGATTATGTTACGTGACGTGGGAAAAAGGGAGTTTGCAGGTGTCATTAAGGTTACTAATCAGTTGACTTAGAGTTACTCAAAGGGAGATAATCTGGGTGAGCCTACCTGAATCACAGGAGCCCCTTAAAAGCAGAAAGTTTTAGTGGGCTTATAGCAAAAGGGGAAGTCAGAGAGACTGAAAGCATAAGGAGTTGCTAGCTCGTCATGTGCAAGGACCAGAGTGGCCTCAAGGAGCTCAGAGTGACCCCTCGTGGACAGCTAGCAAGGTAATGGGGACTTGAGTCGTCCAGCTGCGTGAAGCTGAATTTTGCCAACAACCTCCATGAACTTGGATGACGTTTCTTCCCCAGGACCCAGCCCAGCCGCCATCTTGTTTTCAGCCAAGTGAGACCCAGAGCAGAGAACCCAGATAAGCCTAACCTACACCTGAGTGAATAAATAGGTGCTGTTTTAACTGGCTACCTTTGGGACATGTGTTCTCTGGCAATAGAAATGAATACAGCCTATCAGACATTGGGCTGGGTACTATGGAGACATATTTGCTGCCCTCAAAATCTTTGAGCTTGCAGGGACAACAGATAGAGGTTCGTGCAGAAAAATGCAGGATTAAAGGCCAAATGAGTTGGGCCTGGCAAATCGCTGAAGAATCACTAGTGAGGTGGTCTGAGAAGACAGGGGTGTGTGAGCGGAAGTATGTGGTGTCCGGGATGAGCTGGGTGGGCTCCAGCTGCAAACATCAACCCCCGCATTTAGGTGATACTAGGGCCCCCGAGGTGCTCTATAAAGGGATGGGTATACACTCCCCACCCCCTTCTCTCTCTCTCTTTTTTTATTAAGTAGGATCCACGCCCGGCATGGAGCCCACCTCGGGGCTTGAACTCACAACCCTGAGATGGAGACATGAGCCGAGATCAAGAGTCAGCCGCTTAACTTACTGAGCCACCCCTCCCCTCTCTTTCTGACATCAGGATCAATAGAAAAAAAATCAAGAAGTGAGGATTTCGTTAAGGAGAGTTTATGGGGCTAGAATGCCCCTTGCTACTGGAAAATCATGGGCTGTCCCCTATGGTGTTTATCACAGACACTATTAACAGACTGTACCTGTTTTGTGGTAAAAGATGCTGTTACTGCCCAATTATCCAAAATTCTGTTTCTTTTCAACAGTACTTAATCAAAAGGCAGGGCATTAAAATAAAAGGGATGTTTAGGAACCCAGGGGAGATGAAGCTGTCAGGCAGCTAGGGCAGGCCCTCTCTTGGGAGCAGACGAATTCCTTCTCTTTTTATCTCTGCAGACTCTTCCCCAGCGCCCTGATGGATGAGGATGTCAGACAGGGAGATTCGCCTACTACGGACTTCTTCTCAGGAGGGTGCGAGGTGGGGAGGGCGGAGGTGGATGGGGTGCGGGCAGTGGTAGATGGGGAGAGGGAAGGGAACTCAGTGAGGTGTGGCCTGACAGATCCCCGGAGACATCACTTTCCAAGGGGGGTCATTTTACATCCTGCCAGTGAGCTTCCCCGAAGACCTTGATAAAAGGATGGCGAAGACATCTGTTGCCTTCTGCCAGGTAAACTGCCACGTTCACAGTTTGCTTTGCCATGACAGTGTATGCCTCTTGGGCGATTCATGGGACATTCGCCCTCTTCCTCCCCAACCTAAAATATCATGGTAGACCTCAGGCCATGAAGAAATAATCCAGTGGGGCGCCTGGGTGGCTCAGTCGTTAAGCGTCTGCCTTCGGCTCAGGTCACGATCCCAGAGTCCTGGGATCGAGTCCCACATCGGGCTCCCTGCTCCGCGGGAAGCTTGCTTCTCCCTCTGCCGCTCCCTGCCACTCTGCCTGCTTGTGATTCCTCTCTCTCTCTCTGTGTCAAATAAATAAATAAAATCTTTTAAAAAAAAAAAAAAAAAAAAAAGAAATAATCCAGTGACAGAAAATATTTACAACTGCACAAACCAACTTCTTCAAGTTCACTCGAGTATCTATCTTGAGTACCACTATGGTCTCAATGTTTGTGTCCCCCACCCCTAAATTTATAGGTTGAAATCCGAACTCCCGAGGTGATGGTATTAGGAGGTGAGGCCTTTGGGAGCCCATTAGGTCAGGAGGGTAGAGCCCTCAG
This sequence comes from Halichoerus grypus, assembly GCF_964656455.1. NCBI lineage: Eukaryota > Metazoa > Chordata > Mammalia > Carnivora > Phocidae > Halichoerus > Halichoerus grypus. Next base: position 16,726,425 of record NC_135724.1, read on the forward strand.
GAATGGGATTATCGACCTTCCAAGGAAGGCCTGAGAGAGCATCCTTGCCCCTTCAGCCACAGGAGGACCCACATCGCTGTCTATGAGGAAAGAGTCTCTCACTAGACATCGAATCTGCCAAGGCCTTGGTCTTGGGCTTCCCAGCCTCCAGAACTGTGAGAAATGAGTTTGCGTTGTGTATAGGCCACCGTTTTTGTGATATTTTGCTATCATAGCCCGAACAGCCCCAAGACTAGCCAAATAGAAGAGAGTCCCAAAAGACAAGTACAGTGGACGCTATTTTGGGATTTGGACAAAGGTGGAAATTCAGGTGTTGATTCAGTCACTGGGGGTAGGACTGTCTCCTGCGGGAGCCCTTGCCTTCCTTGGAAGGGATCCTGTGGGTACTTTTGTGCAGGATGGACGCTCAGCCCTTGTTAGCTGCAAAGACTCTCGGTCGTTGCCTGCGGGCAGATTTCCACATCATGGTCCGCCATGACTTGTTCCTGCCCACCTGTCTGGTTTCATATTTGGAATTCTTCCCTACATACTGATTGCTGCAGCTACTCTGGACTGTTTTCTGCCTCCCAGGTACCCTGTACTCTCTGTTCCCCTTTGGTACTGCACTGCTCTCTGTCTAGAAGCTTCTGGGCACCTCCTCCTCTCTCTTCCAGGCAAACTCCTGCTTCTTCTTCAAGTCTCAATGCAAATTCTAGCACCATGAAACGTTCCATGATTCTCTCAAACACGCAGGGGCTGGTTTCTCCATGCTCACATCAACCCTTGATTGGCATGTTGTATTGTAATTGTCCTTTTGCCTGAAACTCTCTCCCTTAGACTCCACTACCTGAGGCGGAGATCCCGTTTTGTTTTGTTTCCATATTTGTGTCGCTAATATTATTACATCTCTCTACTGAACATTTGCTGATTGAACGACTACAGAGCTTATGAGCTGTTACGGAGATGACATTTGTCAAGTGCCCTATACAATGTCTAGCTCATCCACCATAGGTATTCATGAAATGTTGGACTTCTCATGGAAAACAAGAGATCATGCTGAGAAAAATGCAGACTACTTCAGAGTGAAATCACCTGAAATGCTGACATATGGGGGTGGGGGTGTTGGTTGGGTGTGGGGAACATTTATCTGTGGCAGCAACAAAACAATAAAACTTTGGAAAGTACTTGTGAGGCATTCAGCCGTTGAGGATTTTGGTTTGACGATCTGTCAGGGAAGAAAAGAGTAAGTAGAGACCCATTTCCTCTTGGCGCTGGTCCTCATCTGCAGTCTTATTGATTTCAAGTGCTGTCTCCCTCTGGCAGGGTAATAGTTACACTCCTGGGGCTTCTTTCCCAGCATCTGCATGTGAATCATCATGAGCCCAAGAATGCCAGGTCCATGTGCTCGCTAAGTCACAGTTCCTGTGCTCATCAATGACAAGCAAATGAATAATGTGATGGGGTGCCAATTTTTTTTTTTTTAAACTCAGCAGTGGTAAGAATAGGGGATTTGAAGTCAGAAGACTCCCAAAGTTCCTGCCTGGACTCTGCCACTCTCTGCTAGTGTGACCTTAATCTCTTAGTTTCTCAGGGATGTCATCCTCAAAATGGCGGTATAACAATGGCAGCAGTAATGGCCCCACAGGGATGTAGTGACTGTCAAGTGAGATCCCTTAGATAATGCTACGAGAGAATTTTTTTTTTAATGGTGAAATTATGACTTTCATATAGCTATGAAATAGACATGCGTCAAAGATTGTATTTGACTCATCTGTCGATGCAGAAATCAATAAGATGGTAAAACTGGTTCAAGTGAGAATTTGACTCACAGAGATGTTTGTTCTCCACAGCATACAATTCCTTTGCACTGTCGTGAATGGGAGTCTGTGCGTTCTTATGGACAGGGAAAACTGGTGGTGTCAGTTTTCTAGAACTCAACTTCTTTCCCAATAGATTTGTTAAATAGTTTAGGCAGCCAAAAATAATCCAAGGTGCACATCCCCACAGTCTGATAATTCCTGGAGGGTCCACTAGAAAACCCCTAGCACTCTACTATGAGGACACCAGGATTCTCTTAGGCCGATTTTCCCTGACACCCAGTAGCTGGGTATTCCTACCCCTGATAATCCTGTCTCGTCCTCTTTCTCCTTGACAACCACCAACCACACCATGCCTTGATCCTACCCCTCTCACTCCACCCTCTTCTCCACTTGACCAAATCCCGACATATTTTCACCATTGTCCCTCCTTAAGGACCGTTCTCTTCCAAGATCCATTCTCCTTTCATTAACTTCCCTCTCTTCTGTTTTTACAACTGTTCCCCTGCTCCTTCTCCATTGTTCCACCCCATGGCTTTGAAACATCTTTTAAGATTTATTTATTTTAAAGAGAGAGACAGAGAGAGAGAGGGCATGAGTGGGAGGGAGAGAGGGAGAGAGACTTCCAAGCAGACTCCACGCTGAGCATGGAGCCAGATGCAGGGCTCAATCTCATGACCCTGAGATCACCACCTGAGCTGAAACCAAGAATTGGATACTTAACCGACTGTGCCACCCAGGTGCCCCATCTTAGAAACATTTTTAAATCTTTCTTACTTAACTTACGTTGTAGTGGTTTTTTTTTTTTTTTAATGTAATGCCTACACCCAACGTGGGGCTCAAACTCATAACCCCAAAATCAAAAGTAGGATTAAATCCCTTTTAATTTAAAAACAAACAAAAATATGAAATTGTTCATTTATATTTGTGCAGTAATCCTGTGTAACAACAACAAAAAAAAACTGGACATTTTTTTGGTTTACAGTAGAAATCAAACAAACTTTTTCCTTAAAGGGCCAGATAGTAAACATTTTAGACTTCATGGGCCACATATGGTTGCTGTTCCTATTCACCTTGTTTTTCTTCACAACTCCTAGAAAATGTACAAGTCATTCTTGTACCGGCTGGAGGCCGATTTGACTGGCAGGGTATAGTTTGTTGATTCCTGGCTTCTAGAGATAAGGCTTTATTTTTCAGTCACGTCTCTGAGGCAGAGCATCCTATCTGTCCCTCTCCCCATTGATGTTGGGAGCCATGTGCTTGCTTGGCTGATGGAATGTGAGCGAGTGTGGCATGAGAAGAATATGCCCGGGGTATCTGTTGGTCCAGGAAGGATGAAAGACTCGTGGAGCAGACCCGGACCCAGACCTCAGCTTGAACCCACAGCCAGCCAGGCCCAGCTTAGATCCACCAAACCGCAGCCCACCTGTGAAGTCGTACAACAGGGATGGTTGACTGCTTCAGCGCAAACTGCCTCAGTAGGGGGACTGGTAACTGTCGTTATTTCTGTTTTGCTGATGACAATCTAGACTAGCGTTCCTCCAGGTGTGAACAGGGACCGCCTACAAGGCATGACAGAATCACCTGGTGTGCTTGGTAAGCGTCAGGTTCCTGGGGCCTCCCCTTAGAGGGGTGAATTTGGAATATCTGGGGGGGAAGACTTACGAATGTGCATTATTTCTACACTCCCTGAGGAGTTTGGGAAGCCAACCTCAGACTTCTTACAAGAGTTCTTTGGTGCAGGTTGGGAACAGCAACGTTCGTTGGACATCTGCCACGTGCCAGATCCTCTGCATACACACAGTCTTATTCTTTAAACCTCACGGCGACCACTCTGTGCGGTAGTGGGACTGTCCCCATGTTACCACGGAGGAAACTAAAACACGCAGGGGCTCAGTAACTAAGCTCCGGTCACACGTCTATCCAGGAGCAGCGTCAGACCCACCTGCGATGCTTCAGCCTGGCTGGCCGGTGGACATACTCTGGTTTGCAGTTTTGGTTTCACTTGACTTAGGGAATTATGAAATCAGCTCATGCAGTCAGTGCTTCTGGTCAGAAAAGGGAAGTGAGGCCAAGGGAAGAGTATATCAAGGAAAGGAGGGGAAGGTGATAGCGGGAGGCTCTGTCTGTGGACTCTTGGTCAAGGGCAAGGGGAGGAGCAGGCGCCTGGTCCACTCTGTCAGGGCTGGGTCCTGAGGATGTAGAGCAGGGAGGCGGGGGGGGGAAGGGGCAGCCAGGAAAGCAGGCCCAGGGCCGAGGGCTTGAGTGGTCACGCCTGCATGCTTCACGGCCGAGCCAGGACCTTTGAAGAACGCAACCATCCACATGGTGGACTATATTCTCCTAAGCTGCCTGGTGAGGGTGTTTACAATGCTGTTTGTCAGCCTCCCTCTCCAGATTCTGGCTTAGTAGGTCTGAGCTACACCTAGGGACCTTCCTTTACAGCGAGCTCTCTGAATCTGATGCTCATGCCTTTTTTTTTTTTTTAGTATTTTATTTATTTACTTGAGAGAGAGTGCACATGCATGTGCTCACGTGCAAGAGGGGAGGGAGAGAGAGACAAGCCAACTTGCCGCTGAGCACGGAGCCTAATGAGGGGCTCGATCCCACAACCCTGAGCTCATGACCCAAGCCAAAATCAGGAGTCCCACGCTTAACCAACTGCACCACCCAGGCGCCCCAGAGGATCTTGGTGGCTATAAACCACAGTTTGGAAAAACACTGAACTAAAGGGCGCCTGGGTGGCTCAGTCGGTTAAGCGACTGCCTTCGGCTCAGGTCACGATCCTGGAGTCCCGGGATCGAGTCCCGCATTGGGCTCCCTGCTCAGCGGTGAGTCTGCTTCTCCCTCTGACCCTCCTCCCTCTCGTGCTCTCTGTCTCTCATTCTCTCTCTCGCAAATAAATAAATAAAAAAAATCTTTAAAAAACAACAACAAAAAAAAACACTGAACTAAAGAAATGATTCATGAACATTAGAATTTCTCTTAAAGTATATATATACATATAAGGAATACATGTGCTGTGTAAGTAAATTCTAAAATGCAGAAAAATAAAAGGCAAAGAAGTCACTTGAAATCCCACCAGTCAGGGATACTTCTATCAACGTTTTGATGTATATTTGTCCACTTTTCTCCTGTGTGTGCGTATCCCGTACACAGATGGGGCTATTACTGGTGCTATTACTCAGTAGCTTGCGTTTTGTACTTAACAATATATCTTACGCTCTTCCATATCAATAAATATAAATTTACATCCTACTTATGGTAGATTTTCAGGTATCAGTAGAGACACTTGTTTTGGAGGGATGGTCTGGGATCTTTCACCTCCTCTTCAACTTGTATTATCTTATCTAGCAAACACCTACTACCCTTGGGTAAGGCCAGAACTTGGGGTTCACTTCTGAACCTCCGTGCTCTGTACTTCGCCACACTTTACAGAATCCTGCCTGGGTTGAGAAGTGGGTAGCTACTGGTTGGTTCTGGACAAGGAATAACCTTTGCTGGCTTTCTGGGCAAATATCCTGGGACTTTAGAAAGCCATCAGGGGAATTTTCAGCCTCTGACGCCGATCCTGAGTGTTTCCGGCTCTGAAGCACAGTCAATCTGCAAGATTTGCAGTTTGGGATTACACAGACTCTCTGTCCCCAGTCCCCCCCCCCCAACAGGGCCTGGGTTCAGGATGGAAACGTGGGCCCAGGGAAAGCAGAGGGACCGCCTTTGAAGGGCAGAGACGGCCTTCCCCCCCAGGGGCTCTCTCTCCCGAAGCCCCTACAACATTGCAAAGTTCAAATCTATGGTTACTGGGAAGCGCATTTGGGAATAGTCAGGGGGCCCCTGACCTCTGACATGTGACCCCAGGCCCGCCCTCCCTGCCACAGAGACCAAGCTTGAGTCCTTGGAACCAAAGGGGAAAAAATGTGTTGTAGAGGCCTGTGTTTTTGAGAAGAAATGCACTTACAATACAAACTCTAGTAAACTTAAAAAAAAAAAAGTAATTGGAATAATTGGCTTCAGTCTGAGAGATAAACAAACAACAAAGCAAATCCTTTAACCTCCTGTTTGAGGCTGTAAAGGGGCTGCATTTGTGTTTTCCTGGGGATTTTATGACCTAGGGGGCCGGCCTTTCTCTGACTCTGGACTGGGCCGGCACAAAGCCTGGCTAATCACAGAGCAGTTTCGGAAATGAGGGTCTAGAATGGAATTTCCTCCACACGTCCCCCAGTCTGCAGCCTCCTTGTGAGCTTCCCCCTTTGGAAGGCTCTGGGCCCAGCTTTGCACAGGGCTGGAGAACAAAGGGACTGTTTCTCTGAATTTTCCCTGGAGCCTAGCGAGCCTTGTGTTGTACAAAAATTCAGTGAAAGCAACTCTTCTGTCCCGTCCCAGAGCTAGGGCGGCCAGAAGAAAAGAAATCAAGGGCTGCATGTTTATGGCACTTACAAGGTGTAGATCTCTGGTGGGCCAATTCAAAAATGTATATTGTAGCGATGAGCCTTGCCCTCAAAGAGCTTACTCTTTAGCTGGAATGTCATAACTAATCAGAACACAGGGGAACAGTCAACTCACAATTCAAGACAGCAATCCAAGTGATCGTTTGACAGATAAAAGGTACAAGCCTTCAGAGTTCTGTAATTGTGAAGACAAATAACATGCTCTCACTCCTATGTGGAATTTAAGAAACAAAACAAATGAGCAAAGGAAAAGAAAAAAGAGAGAGAGAGAGACAACCCAAAAAACAAGACTCTTAACTCTAGAGAACAAACAGTTGGTTACCAGAGGGGAGGTGGGCAGAGGGATGGGGGAAATAGGTGAAGTGGATTAAGAGCCCACTTATCGTGATGAGCACTGAGTAATAGGTGGAACTGTTGAATTGCTCTATTGTACACCTGAAACTAAAATAACACGATGTTAACTGCACTGGAATTAAAAAAAAAAAAAAACAGTTCAGTAATATTTGTTGAGCATCTCTACTAGACAAGCTATGGGATGGGGCTCCTGGGTGGCCCAGTTGGTTATGCATCTGCCTTCGGCTCAGGTCATGGTCTTGGGGTCCTGGGATTGAGCCCCGCATCAGGGCACCATACTCAGTGGGGAGTCTGCTTCTCCCTCTCCCTCTGGCCCCCCCCCCCCAGCCGCTCATGCTCTCCCTCTCTCTCTCCAATGAATGAATAAAAAATCTTAAAAAAAAAAAAAGCTATGGGATCACAAAGACCCTATGGTTGTATCTTGTCTCAAAAGATGGCTGCCACCACTTCTTTCCTTCCCCATACGTGCTGGCCTCTCCCTCTTGGAGAGGCAGAGTCTACTTCTTCATCCCCTTGAATCTGGGCTGGCCTATGACTGCTTTAACAAATGCATATGGTGGAGGTTATGCTGTGCTAATTATTTCCAGGCCTAGCCTTGAAGAAGACTGGCAATTTCTGCTTGTCTCTTAGAACCCAGTTGGCAAGAAACCACGTGGAAAGTCCAATAGCCCACCTTGCCAGCTATGCGAGTGAGCCATCCTGGAAACAGGACGTCCAGCACCATTGACCCACTGCAGCTGATGCTACCTGGTGCAGCTGTGGGCCGTCCTGCCAAGCTCTGTCCTAGTTGCAAAACTGAACAAATCAATGACAGTTGTTGCATTCATGCATCTGCTTTGTTCTCACAATACTTTAAAGAAGATATTACTAGTATTATCCCCACTTTGTAGATGAGGGGCTGAGATTAAAGAGGTTACGTGAACTATCCCAGATCGCCCAGCCAGCAGGAGGAGAAGTCACGAGAATGCAGGATGTATCCTGAGGTCAGTGGCCTGCACACTCTGACAGCAGGCAAGGATATCAAGTTGTGTGATACTAAAAAAAATCCCCAAAAAACCCAAGGTGGATGGGTTGGGGGTTGAATTAAAGAGGGTCCCAGGTGTCGGGATAAGTTAGCACTTCATTTAAGTAATGGCCATTTGAAAGTGGCCACTGAAGACTTCTGAGTCGAAGTGACAGGATACAAATGACTTTGACAAGTGGTTGGACACAGGTTAGTTTGAAGGGGCAAGAGGCTGTAAGCAGATGGCCCACCAAAGAGAATGAGCTGCTCTGGAGAGAAGCAGTGGGCTCGCTGTGTGGAATGCCAGTGATGGGAACAGAAAACCACACACTAAGACTTAAAAAAAACCCAAACGGTATTAGGATTTGATGGCCAATGGCTCTAGAACTTTGAATCTGAGTGTCCCAAAGGAGAATGGTTTAGGAGATACCACTATAGGAACGGGTAATGCAGGAAGGAGAGCCCACCTGGGAAGGGGAGTCCATCCTCAAACATTGATTTGTGGAATTGGAACAGATTCGAGGAAGATGATTTCAGTTTTAGAACAAGCTGGAACTGAAGAGCGGACAGAGAGAGAAGATGAGGGCCCAGGTCCTCAGTGGTTTACGGCGTTCTCTCTCTGTCTTCCATATATACCCCATATACCCCCATGTCCGTGGACCCGCGATCATGCACTCCTAATACATGTCCACGCCAGACAGCAAGAGTAGTAGTACATAATACATACTCATAAAAAGAACAAACTGCCAAAACGATTGGTACAGAGGAAAAATGCTACGGGTGATCTAGAGAGGAAAGATCACTGGCTCCGCAGCATCCAGAAGGGTTACAGTAGAATCAGAAGAAGGATCTTCCTATAAGATAAGCATCCCAGGGCGTGGAGGGACCGTGGAAAGGATCAGCCAGTGCACAGGCTTTGAAAACGTGATTTTTAACGGTCAAAGGGTATTCCGTCTCATGAATAACCACAGTTTATTAAACTCTCCCTTGTACATTTTGTATATTTATGAGGTTGATAATTTTTGCTCTTATAAAGAACACGGAAATGAAAGTCTCTGTAAAGAAATTTTTGCCTGCATCTGATCTTTCTTTGAAGACAGATTCCTAGAAATGGAATTAGTGGGCTGAAGGGTGATAATTTGAAAATATTCTTGATACTCGTTGCCAAATAGCCTCCTGAAAGCGTTGCCAATCCACGCGTTGTCCAGCAGCATGTAAAAAGCCCATCCCGCATTTGGCTTGCAATGGAACAAGAAGCTTTTTGTTTTTAAAGATTTATTTATTTTAAAGAGGGGAGGAGGGGCAGAGGGAGAGGAAGAGAGAGTCTCAAGCAGACTCCCCGCTGAGCACGGAGCCAGACACAGGGCTCCATCTCATGACCCTGAGCCAAAATCAAGAGTCTGACTCCTAACCAACTGATTCACCTTGTTTTAAAGATTTATTTATTTATTTGAGAGAGAGAGAGAGAGAGAGCGGAGTTGGGGGGAAGGCAGATGGAGAGGGAGAGAGAGAGAATCTCAAGCAGACTCCCCACTAAGCACGGAGCCCATTGTGGGGCTCGATCCCAGGACCCTGAGATCATGACCTGAGCCGAAATTAAGGGTCTGTCGCCCAACGGACTGAGCCACCCAGGCGTCCCTGACCTTGTTTTAAACTAAATACGTGAAAATAGATGAAAAGAAAACCCAAAAAGTTAACTGTGCCTCTGGGTGTTGGGGGCTCAGGGAAGATGTAATTTTCTTCCTTACACTTTCGTGTATTATATACATTTCCTAAATAAGTTGCGTATTCCTTAAAACTTTTTTTTTTTTTTAAGCAGTAAAAGTAACAGAGCAGGAAGAATACTGGGCTCAAGCCAGGAAAACTGTGCTCCCAGGTGTCCTGCTGGCAGTGGTATTTCTGAACCAGCTTCCCCGGGGGTCCCAGCGAGGGGCTCCCTCAAGGACCTGGGCCCCTAAAACCCCTTCCCCGAGTCCCACCTCAGACTGACCACATCTGCATTGTTAGCTGGGGTGGGGCCGGGGCGTGGGCATTTTTACAGAGGGACCCACCTACCCTAATGTGAGACTCAGGGACAGCACCCTGAGGCAACGGATCTAAGGAAGTTCTCGAAGGCCGCGCTGAAGCCCTCACCCCAGCAGGGCTGCGGCCATCTCCGGAGCCAGGGGGTGCGGGACAGAGCACCCCTTCACCTGTCTACCTGCAGGGCCTCAGCGGCGGGTGGAGGTGAGCCGATTCATATCCACCAACGTTTGCAGACAGTGAGTCAGAACCAAACAAAATTGCATCTCTCGCTAGGCCAGCCAGGGTCTCTGTTCTTCCTAGCGCCACAGAGATCAGATGGGTAAAGCCAGGCGGTGGTGGGCTTGGGCCCTCCCTTCCTCTGTTAGGGAAGCAAAACTGGTGGTCTCCCTTTTTGGGGGGGGGTTGTGGTTGAGGAGAGAGAAGTGGAGGTGGGGCAGAAGGGAGAGGTGGGGCCAGGCCGGTGACCTCCTGCTTCGTCTGGGCCAATGGGGAGCTGCCACCTCACACTGGCCAGGCTCCCAGCCTCCTCTGAAGCCTGAAGATTAGGGCAATTTAATCCCTTGCTCCTCTCCTCTGGTTATTTCTGTGGGGAAGGGGGCTGGGCCTCCCGCTGGTTCCCTCAGCAACAGGGCCTGGCCCTGCTCCATTGTGAGGAGAGCCCCAGCTGGGCAAAGCGGTGGGGGAAGGAAGGCAGGAGCCCGGTCTTTCTAGGGCCTTCCCTTCTCTGAGGTAGTGGAAGCTGTAGACACCCTAAAGCCCTTGGTTCCAGAAGGGGAGGGGAAGTCTTTAGGGTCCTCAGGCCCTCCCCAGGTGGAGAAGGCCAGAGAGGGGCCTGTGGGCATAGCAGAGCTCATTGTTTAGGTGCTGAAAAGGAGGGCACAGCCAGGCTTGGCTACATGCTGGGAGAAGAGGTGTTTGAAAGAGTTCTGGGGTGCAGACCTTTCCCTTTGATGAAGAGGTGGCGGCGGCCAGGGGCCAGGCCCGGACAACCCTGCCTGGTTCCTGGTCCTGGCCTACAGCCCTGAGTCCTCACGCTTGGCATTTTCTGACCAAACTAAGTATTCTTCTTAGCCTTTGTATTCACAGAGCTTCTTAAAACTTCTCTCTAAAGTGCCTTCTGCGGCAGGGATTCTAGTCCTCACCCTCCCACTCTCCATCTTCCCCTGTATTTTGTTGTGATCATGGCTCCCTCCGTCTCTCCCACATTCCTTGTTCCCATTTCTCTTTTATTCCCTACACATAGACAGACACACACACACACACACACACACACACAGCGAAAACAAACGAAAATCTCCCGTCCTCTTTCCAGGCGCACTTTTCTGTCAGGATAACAGAGGTTCTACTGGCCTCGAGAGCGTCGGTGAAACCGTCCAGGCCGAGAGACGTTGGCACACTTTGGGAACTAGACATGAGACACACACTTGAGAAAGGTTCGGTCACTGGTGATTTTTAGATGTCTCGGTACTTAAACACGTGAGCTTCCAGATCTAAAAACACGGCCACTCTAAGAAGCTTCCAGACCACAGCCAAGGAGTCAGATGTGACCACGTGGTTTAATGAAGTCCCTTAAAAAATAAATGTCTTTATGGGGCACCTGGGGGGGGGCTCAGTCGTTAAGCGACTGCCTTCGGCTCAGGTCCTAGTCCCAGGGTCCTGGGATCGAGCCCCGCATTGGGGTCCCTGCTCCGCGGGAAGCCTGCTTCTCCCTCTCCCACTCCCCCTGCTTGTGTTCCCTCTCTCGCTGTGTCTCTGTCAAATAAATAAAATCTTTAAAAAAAAGTCTTTGGGGGGAGGCCTTGCTGTTTTAATAATTCCCCGAATGCTGGTTCCTTAGGGACCCTTGCTTCAACCTGGAAAACGTCACGATACGAAATGCCATGTTAAGGACCTAAGAGACTCAGCCCCCCACATCCGGAGGTGGCTTTTAATTGTTGACGGCATCCCCATGGCAGCGGAAGGGCACCCAGGCTCCAGAAGAACAGAGCTGGGGGCCACCCCCACCCCCTCCGCAGGCCGGCTCTCCCCACCCCGCCCGAAGAAGAAGATCCCAGGTCATTTCTCCCAGGGAGGAACGGGAGCCCTGGGCCAAGACCTTTCTCGCAACCGCTTTCCTCACACAAGTCCACAGTCTCTGCCACACCCCCATGCTTAGGCTCCCCGTTCGCACGTGGGGCTGCTGTGAGGCTTAAGAAAACTCAGGTGTGCACAACACGGAGCCCGGGGCCTGCTGCGCGTGCAACACGCTCACCTGCGTGCAGGCACGGGACGATTGCCTTTGATCTTGTGGCCTTGGGAACGTGCCTAGGGGATGACCACAGCTCACAAGCAAAGAGTGCACGGGGATTGTTAATCCCAGCTCACAGACCTAGAAAGGGAAGCTCAGGCAGTTTCCAGAACTTGGTCACCCAGCATCACCCAGCCGGTAAGACGGCGCAGGCTGGATTTGAACTCACACACTCAACAACCCTTGGGCTCTTTCCAGAGCGGCCACCACCTCTCCTTCATCATGACAGTTTTAGAAACGGTTTGCCTCACCTGAGTCCTTGGAGGTTTGTGCTAGGGAGATGAGTCCATTATGTCGATGCATTTGAAATGAGCTAGAGGCCGTCCTTCAGTGCATGGCTTTCAGGGCCTATTAAGCAGGTGGGGAAAGAACAAGATCAATGCAATGAATGTGATGTGTTTGAAGCTCCCTAATAGGGCCTTGTAGCCCTGCCTGTGCTCCCAGATTCTCGGACAAGGCTTAATTGTAAGGCCTCCGAGGAGAACAGCTTTGCACAAAGACAGAGGAGGTAGGTTTTCCCATGCTGGTGTGATTTTAGGGGAAGGGGACCTTCCCTGTGGATGTATCCTTTAGATCCAGATTGTCTGATATGAAATGCACCTGAAGAGCCAACATTAAATCATTCTTCCGAGGTCCCCACTCTGTCTAGAGTCCTTTTTTTCAAACAAATATGCCTACAAGAAGGAAACCACCACAGTGCTGGGCCATCTTCCTGGAAGACAGAAAAGTAGACTGTCTAGGCCTGGGGAGGAATGGGGGAACCGGGGGAGGGGGTGCATGAGGACTTCAGTGTTCTTCCCAAGACGTCTGGGGAAATATCTTTGATTGGATGGTATCTGTGTTGTGATCTCTGCTGGGTTTTCTTGCTCTTCTCTGCTAGTTTTTGACCAAGAACAGAAAAGAAGGATGACAGAGAAAGGGGCATCTGCCTAGCTAAGTGGTGGTGGGGAGATAGGGAAGCTTCTCTCACCCAGCACATGTGTGTGCACAGGTACACACACCCCCACACCCCTCCCACACCCTCCGCCGCATTTCTAGAGAATAACAGTGCCACCTGCTGGTTCTTTACATTCAAAGTTGCCTCTAAACCTTAACTGCAGAATACGTTAACACAAGTCGGTGTTATTCTGTCCTTATTTACTCTGGTTTCCCGCAGTTGAAAGTCCCTCCTCACCCTCCTGATTTTTTCTCACAAAGTGAGCCAAGCTGTGAATGTGCTTCTGAGAAGTGTTCTACAGCATTCCCCAACAGTACTCTGGGCAAGAGAGACAATACTCCGAAAACAGCCTCCCAACAGAAACTCTGGGTTCTTAAGTGTCTTAAAACCCTGGCATTGTGCTTCTTTGGGAAAGAAGCAACAGGCTTGAGGAGCAGAGGTATGTGAAGCCGAGTCTTGACTGCAGGAACTGATCCCAGCCACTGTCCCACACTGTCCATCTTAAAAAAAAAATCTATAAATTACCAGAAGAGCAGAGAACCCTTTATTATCAGTCGCCTCCACTTCTGCTTCTCTGACTCAAGCGCGGTCTCTCCAGTAATGTCTCATCTCATTTGCTGTAATTATACGAAATGCCATCCATCTGCAGCACCGAGTTCCCACCCTGTGCCAGGTGCTGTGTAGGGGGGCTCTTCCCATGGCTGGTGACATCAGGGTAGAGGTAAGCACACGTGTGGGGCTTTGTTTTCCTCCCAGGAATGCACAGCACAGGTCACAGGTGATCTTTATCTCCCTAAGTCAACGAGATCGTGAGTATGATGAGCATAGCTCGCTGCCTGGTACCTCGTTAAGTGTCCTGTAACCGCCGCTATGAGTGTTCCAGGTGGGAACACGATACCATGTGTGCAGCTAATATCTATGCTGAGGGAGTAATGCAGAGTGTCCGGTGCTTTGGGATTTTAAAAGGACTCATTACAAGGCATCAAGATTACTACCTGTGACGCTTTTTATTTATGTAGGAGTTCAAGGAGTTCTTTCCAAATATTAACTCGTGGATCCTTGCAAAATCGCCTGGAAGTGACAGACCAGGAAAGGGAACACCAGCAAATCATTAATCTGCGTACCGTGGCTATGGAATCAGGACAAGGAGCAAGCGGTTCTTCCAATGCCCCCCCTCCAAAGTCGGAGCAGTAAAACTCCCAGGTAAACAACCTGGCTTTGCATCGCGCTTGCTAGGTAAGGGAGACGACTCCTCGTTTGCCCTGAGGCAGGGAAGGAACAAGCTCTGAACGGTAATTCTGGATTAGTCTGTAAGCAGGACAACAGAGAGGAGGTGGAGGGCTCATGTCGTCCCTTCTCCTCCCAACGTGTGAATACAGGTGCAACCAGGCTAAAGTGAGTATCAAGAGAGCTTCAGGGTGGAGGACCCAGATAGGAGTGCTCACTGGGACATCAGCGCCTGCAGGGGCCGGTGGAGGGAGAATCCGTTTCCTCGCCTTTTTAGCTCCCACTGGCTGCCTGGGTTCCTCGGCCTGTGACTTCTTCCTCCATCTCTAAAGAGCATCCCCCCAATCTCTGCTTCTGTCACACATCACCTTTCATCTCCAGCTCTCCCCTTATAAGAATCCTTGTGATGGTGCTGGCCCATCCAGATAATGCAGGACAATCTCTCCATCTCAAGATTGTTAGTCGAATCTGCAAAATCCCTTTTGCCATATAAGATCACAATCCCAGGGAATTGGGATGTGGACAACTTTGGGGGCTTTTTTCTGCCTCCCACACTGGGAAGTCAGGGCAGAGAGACTGAATGGCATTAAATCTTTCCATAACAGCAATCTCTCTAAGTCCAAGGACTATGGGATACCTCATCCATGAGTTGCCCGGTGGGGGGCTGAAATGTGCCAATGTGGCTGTGCTTCTTGACGTGTCCCCCACCTCCCCCCACCTCCCACCAGAGAGGTCATTCCTGGGACTCTCCTGAGCTAGGGGTGGGGACGTATTGGTGCAGCTCAAGGTTCTTCTCCTCCAGAAAGCCCAGGAAGCCCTTTAAAGTTCAATTACCAACTGGGCGGGCCACTCGGCTTGCTGGGGAGATGCCCTTGGCCACAGCAGTCATGGGGAATGGAAAACGGGTTTCATAACAACCAAACCTCATCAAGTTCTCTTGGACCATCTCTGATGAGACTGTTTCTGGCTTTGAGTTAGTAAGAGGAATCCGGATGGAAACCACAAACACCAAGTGTAAGCATTTCCTTCTGCTCTTCAAGAGAACCACGTTCAAAGGAAGAGTTCTCATCTGCGGAGATGTGTCCTAGTTCATGGGTCCTAAAACCTCCAGGATGGTTCTGGCCACAAATCGGCCTTGCTGTCAGGTCTTGCAGCAGATTCTAGGATCTGATCTGAGCTCACGGGCGCCTCGGACCCCCCCGCACTGTCGCAGGCACCGCGGTCCCCGCGGGCCCTGAGCGCTCCGGACTGCTGTCCTCTCTCCTGGTTCTGTGGCTTGGACGTCCCCTGGGGGACCCTCTCTACAAACCATGGTCTGCCCTGAGGAGGACCCACTGGTCGATTCCCCTAGAGCCTCGCATCCCTGCCACGTTTCCCCTCTGAAGAAGGTTCGCTCCATCTACAAAGTCTGGGATAGCCCCAAGTTTGGGATAAGCACACTTTCCCCGCTTGAAAGCTCTTATCGTTCCGTTCACACAGCTCTTTCAGTCCTTTGATGAGGAAGAACAGTCTTAGTGAGGGGTGTGTCAAATAGGAATTTGTTAAGATGCAAAACAAAGAAACGTGAGTAATGCTAGGTGAGACCGGGTGGGGCTCTCAGCACTGGCGACATTTGGGGCCAGATAATTCTTTGTTGTAGAGGCTCCTGTGCACTGTAGAATGTTCCGTGACATCCCCAGCTTCTAACCACTAGATCAGCTATTCCTCACAGGGGGCAGTTTTGCCCCTGGAGGACATTTGGCAAGATCTGGAGATGTTCTTGGTTGTCAGACCTGGGAGTCGGGGGGCGGGGTGGCTGGGTGATGCTAGTCGCATCGAGTAGCGCTGAGCTTGCACAGGACAGCTCCTCACAACAAAGAATTATCTGGCCCCCAGTTTCAATGGTGTCAAGATTGAGAAACCCTGGTTGAAAGAAATGGAAGTGGACATTTATAGTTGGTCCAACAGGATGAGACGAGAAAGTCCCGAGGGAAGGACATGGCCCCCCCCAAACAGAATTCATATCCTGTTCTCTCTGCTGATACAGCCGGAAATAGTCCGTTTTAGGTGACTGGTGCTGGGATGAGGGTCCTCACCGGAGGCATGCCTGGCAGGAGACTCAGGGAGGCGCGCACAGGAGAGAGGGCGCACGCTTCGTCTCGGGCCTGGCTGGGGCAGCAGGGGAGAGCGTTAGAAGATGGGCGCAGGGACCGCAGAAGTTCTGGAAGCACAGAGGCCATGGGCTCAGATGCCATGCCTCGGCCACCCGGACATCAGGCAGGCCTGTCCACACGTGCTTGGTACTTTCTGTCGTTTGCATTCGTTTTTTGTTGGTTTAGCACCCCATTTCTGTTGAAACACTTATAGCTCAAAGCACATGCAGACATCACCCATTTGTACCCACAAACGCAAGCAAGCCTCATTTACAGAAAATAGAGAACAGGTAACAAAGGGAATAAGGGGATCAGTCCACTCCTGGGGCGCTAGAGGCTGTCGGGTGTGTTCTGTAAGTAGGGCTGGGTGCTGGGAAATACACAGACCGGGTTGTCCCACTCAGAGCAGCGGCGGGGTCCCTCCCCACGGCCCCGGCCCTGGTGACAATGCGGTGGGCGCAGGCCGAGGGAGAAGCCCAGCCACGGGCAGCCACAGAGGTTCCTGAAAATGCCCGCGTGCTCAGCTGCCAGCCTCACCTGCCACGACGCTGCTTTGAAACCCTGTTGGCCCTCTCACTAGCTTGACATAGAAGAGCCAAAATGCATTTCAAAAACCAAGCACAGGAAAATAGACCATCATTCCCGATGTCCTGTTCCGCCTTTTCTCTCTGCCCTTTCGCATCGAGGGATCACACAACCTCCCTGGGCTGTCCCCGGCCAGGTGCTCTTGGGCAGAGAAGTCAAGAATGAAGAAGGGACAGGTTGAGGATGGTCTTCCCCAGGCAGCACTCCTCAAGAAGTGTTGGAGTGGTAAAACATTCCGGATTTTCTCTGGTCCTTTGGTGACATTATTTTCCCACCGAGGCGCGTGGCGGAAAGAGGTGGTGTGACCGGTGAGCAGACACGTGAAGGTCCCTGTGGTTGCACCAATGCCTCTTATTCAAGTTCTTACGTGGATCTTTACCGATCAAAAGGGACAGATGTAGGTCAGCGCTAGCTCATCAGGACCGGTGACTCTGACATTGTTCCAAGACAGGGGGGCTCACCCTTCCACCCATTTCTGAGCTCCCCCAGGGCAGGAATGTCCCCAGTCCACCTCCTCGCTGTCCTCCAGGCCCCAGGGCTGTGCTGGTCAGAGAGGGGGTCCTTAGGCCATGTCACTGCCAATGTGCAGGTCCAAATCCAGGCTCCATCACTCACTTCCTCTGTGAGCTTGAGCAAGTCAGCCTTGGGCGTCCGTTTACTTCTCTCTAGCTTGGAATTGGTAACAGCACCTCCACTGCGAAGGCCTGAGTGAGAGAAGTCAGTCCGGGGGCACCTGGGTGGCTCAGTCGTTAAGCGTCTGCCTTCGGCTCAGGTCGTGATCCCAGGGTCCTGGGATCGAGCCCCACATCGGGCTCCCTGCTAGGCAGGAAGGCTGCTTCTCCCTCTCCCCCTGCTTGTATTCCCTCTCTCACTGTGTCTCTCTCTGTCAAATAAATAAATAAAAAATCTTAAAAAAAAAAAAAAAGTGCGGTCCCAGGCTCAAAGGAGATGCCGTCTAAACATTAGACATTAATATTAGGGGTTCAAGTTCTGTGTCGTTCAGCTTTGTAGCTCATCAAAGGCCAAATATCTAAGGTATTTTACTGCTTAAATTTTGTCCTAAGTGCTTCTCAGTTACATACTATACAGATTATTTTCAAAGTGATATTTGAGGGGATTTTGAATGGCTTTGTTCCCGTTTCTGAACGTGGGCAGGGATCCCTTTGGGGTACTCACTGTCCTTCCAGATGAGCTGCAGGTGCACAGGGACTGTGTGGGGGAGCTCCGACGGAGATGTACCGCATAGGACACCCCGAGCCCCGGGGCCCATGCGTCCCGGAAAGCTCACCTGGGCCCGGTGGTCTGAAAAGCCTCTCATACCCGCTTTGGCTTCCTTCCATATTTTTCTCAGCAAAGTCTTTCTCCAGATCTCTGCCTTTTCTTTGAGGTTCGCTCTCCGTGCCCCAGGCTCTGTATATGAAAAGTCGCAATAAAAACAAAGAGTGGGAACAATGTGAGTGCACTTAACACTCCTAAATTGTACGCATTTAAAATGGTTAAGATGAGGGGCGCCTGGGTGGCTCAGTCGGTTAAGCAGCCGCTTTCGGCTCAGGTCATGATCCCGGGGTCCTGGGATTGAGCTCCTTGTTCAGCCGGGGAGTCTGCTTCTCTCTCCACCCTTCCCCCCTGCTCATGCTCTCTATCAAATAAATAAATCAATAAAATCCTTAAAAGAAATAAAATGGTTAAGATGGTAAATTTTATGTTAGGTATATTTTACCACAATTAAAAAAAATACAATCACTAAAAAAGAAAATCCCAAAAAAGTGCAGTGGGAGGGACGGAAACACCTTCACTCGTGATTTGACATCCAATTCTAGGAGGTTCGTTCAAGTCCAGAGCTGCGTCTTCCGTGAGCAATCCTCCTTCCCCCTCGCTGCGGCGGCGGGGGAGCTTCAGAGCCCAGCTGGGCCTGCGGGTTCTCTTGCTTCTGTACCCAGACTCCTCCCAAGAGGGGCTGCAGGTGGGCATTTGTTGACTGTTCCTCAAAGCAGAGCTTCCCCCAGACGGTTCCAGGGGCTTGTGGCCACGCCCATGCCCAGGAGGGGCGCTTCTGAGCATCTCTGTGCTTTTGGGTGCCAGGGTCGTGGGTGCAAGAGGACAGGACAGGAGAAGAAGCCACTATCGGCCAGGGCCTGTTTGAGCCTGGCTGCCAACTACCCCTGGGCCGGCAGCCCGTCCTGCATTCCTGGGCCTGTCTGGCCTCCTCTGGCCCCCTGACTTCCCGTCATCGTACTAAGCCACCAGCTGGGTTGGGGAGGCCCTGAGTGCACGTGGAAGCTCAGGGTTATAAAAATGCAAAACTACTTCCTCCTGCGTCTTCCCACAGCTGATTGGGAAGGGCCCCGTTGGCTCCCAAACCGGAAGGCCCAGGCCAAACCCAAGCCTGTGCTGCCCTCTGCTGGTCATTCCAGCCCATGGCATTCCTGGTCTCAGAACCAGAGGAAAGGGGAGCCTGGGTGTCTCAGTCGGTTAAGCGTCTGCGTTTGGTTCAGGTCATGATCCCAGGGTCTCGGGATCGGGCCCCGCAGCATTGGGCTCCCTGCTCGGCGGGGAGTCTGCTTCTCCATTCTGCCACTCCCTCTGCTCATGCTCTCTCTCTAATAAATAAATAAAATCTAAAAAACAAACCAGAAGAAAACCAAGGCAAGGCCGGCCCCAGTGAGCAAGGGCAGGCCCAGGAGGCCTGTGGAGAGCTGCAGACCTGAAAGAGACCCCTGGCTCCTAGCTTCCCTGGGGGTGCGGCCGCGCCCTGCTTGTCCCTCCGGGATGTGCCCTGTCACCAGCTTGTCTGCCCACCATTGCCACCTGCTCCTATTTTCTTTCCAGAACAGAGTTCTAGGTACCGTCCGACCCCATCTTGCAAGAGTCCGTCTCCCGCCTTTAGGCCATCCCGCCCGACCCTGCAGCCAGTCTTAAGCAGGCTGCCCGCCGAGCAGGGAGCCCGATGCGGGCTCGATCCCAGGACCCTGGGATCATGATCTGAGCCAAAGGCAGATGCTCAACCAACTGAGCCACCCAGGTGTCCCTATTTCTTTTTTTTTTTTTTAAGATTTTATTTATTTATTTGAGAGTGAGAGAGAGCACAAGCAGGGGGAAGGACAGAGGGAGAGGGAGAAGCAGATCAGAATAATTTGTTAAAAAGAGAGACGTTGATGATGTAGACATGAAGGGATACCCAGAGAAATGGAATTTGGGGGAGAAAAAAGGAGGCCGGACCCTGAGGATCTGTGGGGGGTATTAGACAGGAGGAGGTCGTGCAGGGAACTGTGGGTGCAGATATGGGCTTGCTAGTGGTGGTTGTGGCGGCTTCCACGGGTCTCCGGGAGGGCGGAGGCCAGGCTCCCAGCCAAGACGGAGAAGGTGGCAGGAGGAACGAGGGTCTGCGGAGGAAGAAAATGTGCGTGGAAGGCGGTTGGGGTTGAGTTTAGCCAAACAGACGAGGGCCAGAGGGCAGAGCGGGTGGTTGGTGTTTGCAAGAGTCATAGTAGAATGAGCTGGAGCATCCAGGTTAGGCAAGAAAGTAAGTTAAGTCAAGAGAGGCTGGGAATGAAGTTAGAGCCCCCCCCCCCCCGCCGCCCCCCCAGCAATATGGATTCGGCTGAATAGTTACTGTCGAGGGGACACCGGAGGAGGTGAGCTGGACACACAGAGTTTGGATCAGAACGGGGACGGTTTAAATTGCTTTCTGGGGTGACAGGTCCAGGGTGGCTCTGGGGAGGTGTGGGTCCGGTTGCAGGAAATGGTCTCAAGGAAAGGAGAGGAAATTTGCCATCAACCGCGGAGTTAATTTCCCGAAAAAGATGGCAGGACACAGGGCAGAGCTGAGGCTTCGGGCCAAGTGCCGAAGGCTTCGCCCTGTTTTTCAAGATGGGGTGGGGGCAAGAATGCACGGTTTAAGAATGTTTTCTTACAAACAGATTTCTGTGTCCGGTTTTGAAATTCCCCGGTTCTCCCGTTTCCCCTGAGATATCAAATAGAGGGGGCGCACTTCTCTCTGCCGGCCAGGAGGGGGCGCAGGAGACTGCCGCCAAAGAGTGACTCTGGGGAAGGCTCTGGAAAACAAGGTGGATCAGCTCAGGAACCACTGGGCATCCTCTGCCATCAGTGTCCTTGCGAAGGCAGCCTGGGGCTGGAGCCATCTGACGGCTGGTTCGCTTTGTGAGCGGCCCTTCTGTGTTAGTTTCCTAGCCAATTCCCTTGCTCGTGCCTTAAAACAACAGACGTTTATTGTGTCACAGCGCTGAGGCCAGAAATCCAAATTTAGTATTACTGTGCAGGAATTGGGGTCTTGGCAGGGCCATGCTCCCTTGGAAGTTTCTTTTTTTTTTTTTTTAAGATTTTATTTATTTGACAGAGAGAGACACAGCGAGAGAGGGAACACAAGCAGGGGGAGTGGGAGAGGGAGAAGCAGGCTTCCTGCGGAGCAGGGAGCCTGATGAGGGGCTCGATTCCAGGACCCTGGGATCACGACCTGAGCCGAAGGCAGATGCCCAACGACTGAGCCACCCAGGCGCCCCTCCCTTGGAAGTTTCTAAGGGACAATCCTGCCTTGCCCCTTGAGCTTGCGGTCCTGCAGGTATCCCCGGCCCCGGGAGCTTGGGGTCTAGGCTGGCTGGGGACCCCAGGCCCTGTGGCATCGGATCGGAGAGCTTTCCTGCAGCGTGGGCCAAGAGGCATTTGAGAAACCAGCTGCCCACGTGTGCCCCCTGCACCCCAAAGCCTTCATTCCTTCCTCCCACCTCTCACCTGCAGGGGGCCGGCTATGCCGCTCCATGGGGCAGGGCTTGCTGAATAGTCTTCCTCACCCTTCCTCGCGAAGTTATTTGGTGACATTCTTCTCAGTCTCCGGACGAAGCCGATGCTGTACAGTAACCCCTGCGGTGTGTGCAGCCCTCAGCCCTCCCAGCTGGCCCTCTTGGTCCCCCGTGTCCCACACATGCTGCCACCAAGGGTCCAGGCCCTGAACACGAGCAGGAGGGTGGTCCTGAGAGTCACGCCATGGCATCGAGACATCACGGGTCAGACCTGGAACGTGTGAAGTCAGCTGACGTGGCTAGAACGGCTCCCAGGCCGGGGGGCGAGGGTGGGGGGTCTGCAAGCGGACCAAATGTATTCGCTCCTGCTAAAGAAACACCTGTCGGAACAAGCGTTGGCGGCCGACCTTGGCAGCTCCCTCCAGGTGCTGTGCAGGACAGAGGCACTCCTGGCCTGGCAGCATTCTGGGCTCACTGGCAAGGTTGGCCATCGAGATGGATGTTTGTGGCATCTTAGCCTGGTGTCCTTAACCACAGGATTCGATGGAGCGCCTCCTCTTGTTCGTACTTACAAGAATGCCTTTGACCGTGATTCCGCCTTCTGCATGCGCCTGCTGCCGGGGAGGGCAGGGCCCGGGATGCTGGCCTCAGAGCGCCACCGCTTGGCCTCCCCCAACAAGCACACTTTGCCTTGCTGGTGGGAATGCCACCGCGTGCCTCCAAATCATAGATCTCCCTGGGCCACAACTAGGTCTGGTGACACCAAAGTGAAAAATCAGGTTTTAGGAAACCTAATACCTATTTAGCGATAACGGGTTCAAATGGGAAAGTATCAGATGGCGTCTTGCCTTGTTAATAACACCTACCGAGAAGCCACATCTTGAATGACAAAGTTGATGTGAGGGCCAAGTTTTGTGCTGTTTGCCAAAACTGCTGGTCAGTGTGGGCATACCCCAGAGATATCGTGGGTTTGGTTCACAATAAAGCGGTTATTGCAATAATGTGAGTCCAATGAACTTTTGGTTTCCTAGTGCACATAAAAGTTTATATGTTAACTTATGTTTATACTGTAATATATTAAGTTATGTTTATACTGTAATCTATTAAGTGTGCAATTGCATAATGTCTGAAAATGTACATACCTTTATTAAAAATACTTTATTGGGGCGCCTGGGTGGCTCAGTTGGTTAAGCCTTCCAACTCTTGGTTTTGGCTCAGGTTGTCATCTCATGGGTCATGGGATCAAGCCCCAAGTCCAGCTCTTCGCTCAGCAGGGTGTCTGCTTGAAATTCTCTCCTTCTGCCCCTCCCCCTGCTCTCTCTTTCTCAAATAAATAAATCTTAACAAATACTTTGTTAAAAAATGCTAAACATCACCCGAGCTTTCAGTAAATCATAATCACTGATCACAAATCCCCATGACAAGTATAATAATGAAAAATTTGAAATACTGCAAAAATGACCACAATGTGACACGGAGACATGAAGTGAGCAAGTGCTGTTGGAAAGATGGTCCCTGTAAACTTGCCCCGTGCAAGGTTTCCACAAACCTTTAATTTGTAGAAAACCCAGTAAGCAGAGCACAATGAAACGGGGTCAGCCTGCACCTGCTTGTATGGCCTTTGTCATTGGCAGCTCACACTGGCCTACTGAGCCCTCCCTTGAACGGGGAGGCTGGAAGCCCTCCGCTCAGCGGGACTTTTCCCCTCCTCTTCTTTCTCAGCACCATAGCCTGCTGGAAGTCACCCAGCCAGTATGGGGAATGGCTGTGTGTGACGGGAGGGTCCCCGAGCAACGGCGGGGTCTAGTGAGAGGAGATGAGGTCCATTGTTTTTCACTGAGAAACTTTCTATGCAAGCCAAAGGTAACTTGGAAAGGCAGTGTGTAAACAGATAAAGGAAGAGATGCTCTGGATGAAACAGGTGGGGAGTCCTAGTCCTACCAGCCAGAGAGAAGCTCTTTTTTTTTTTTTCTTTTTTAGAGAGAGTGAGAGAGCATGCACAGGTGGAGGGGGGAGAGGCGGAGGGAGCAGGAGAGAGAATCTTAAGCAGGCTCCACGCCCAGCGCAGAGCCTGACATGGGGCTCAGTCTCATGACCTTGAGATCACGACCTGAGCCAAAACCAAGAGTCGGATGCTCAACCGACTGAGCCACCCAGGCGCCGCCCCCCTCCCCTGAGAGAAGCTATTCTAACAGTTTGAAAACCACTGAACTCAGGTGTGAGGTCAACTGTTACAACAGGAAATTGGGAGGGGAGACATAGCCGCTTACCCAAGCTGTGGCACAGGATAGAGGACACCGAGGTCAGATAATAGTGTCAGAACCCAAGTTTGGCAGCAA
Organism: Halichoerus grypus; assembly: GCF_964656455.1. Taxonomy (NCBI): domain Eukaryota; kingdom Metazoa; phylum Chordata; class Mammalia; order Carnivora; family Phocidae; genus Halichoerus; species Halichoerus grypus. The sequence goes on from NC_135724.1 coordinate 16,750,315, forward strand.
GGGGAATACATGTGCATGGGAGAAATATAGTATAAAAATTATCAGTCTTCAGGGAAAACACTCAATCTTTGCAATAAAGAACATTCTACACGAAGATGAAAGTGGTAAAACTAAAGCTTATATGAAAATACTTTACGAGACCAGTGCTCTAACCCCTGAGCTACGGAGCCCCGTCTTATATGAAAATACTTTAAAAAATATATTTTAACACCTTCCCCTGTTAGAACTCTCTTGAGTATAATATAGCAACATTACTAATTTTTAGGTCAACTCCTTTAGAAATGTTTGGCATGTGACCTGTGACTTTCATCTTTAGAGATGGTAAATTATTTTCTCCTTTAAGAGTAATGTTTCAGTGTTTAAAAAATATTTTTCATACACTTAGAAGAATGAAGTATTAAGCCACACTGTTAACACATGTCATGAAAAATCACTGTTTGGGGGGCACCTGGGTGGCTCTGTCGGTTGAGCAGCCGACTCTGGATTTTGGCTCAGGTACGATCTCAGGGTCCTAGAATCAAGCCCCGCGTGGGGCTCCATGCTCAGTGGGGAGTCTGCTCAGGATTCTCCCTCTCTCTCTGCCGCTCCCCTCCTCCCTGCCCCACACGTGCACACACTCTCTCTCAAATAAATCAATCTTCAAAAAAAAAAAAAAATCACTTGTGGCTCTTTTTCTGCTGTGTTGGGAAAACAGCAAGTTTAAGTTACCAAACTCAAGATGCCATTCCTTCTGTTTTCAAAGTAGGACAGTTTCTTGCAAACTTCAAAGACTTGTATCTCTTAGATACAATATTTGATACTCTATCAAATATGAATATTCAATGTCATGCCACTTTTGCACTGGGTGAGCGTTTATGACAATAATGATTGTGCATCTCCTCATCACTGGATAATTAGCAGCGTTGGGGAATAATAATGGGCTCTGGTCTGGGTATGAGTCATCCTGCTTCTGCCACTTGTCAGCTATCCACAGTGAATTGACGTCTTGATTTAACCTAACAATTTCCTCATCTACAAATTGCAAGGCTGTTTAGAGTTAAATGAGACTGTGTGTAAAATGATTGTACGTAGCATGTAGAATGTGAAACACTCCACCCCAAAAGCTTGCTTTCCTTCCTTTGCATAAACATGTACACCTGAGGCTCCCATGTATTCATTCGATAATGTTGATGAACCACTTACTCTACAAAATAATGGATGCAAGCTGCCTTTTAAAAAGTGAGTTTGGAGAAAAAAAATTTTAAAGTCAGTTTGGGGGTGGAATTGCAAATAGGAAAGGGAATAGTTTGCCCACAGTGGTGTTTCTTGCAATATATGCAAAGTAATCCAAAATTATTTTCAACTATGTGATTAGCTTTAAAAATCACTTACAGATGGATGTTCACTTCCAGCCATGATGTAATGATAGGACTGGATTCACTCTCCCACCTTAAACAACTAGAAAGCTATATACACAAAGTATGAAACAATAGTTTTTAGACATTGGACAAAGATCACAGGTCACGATCTGTGAGAGAAGGGAAAGATGAGGGAAGGATTGTGGTTCCCAGTGTTTGGGCTCCAGCAGAGGGGGGTTCTGGCATCCTGTCTCATCCGGACAGTTGTACTGTGCTTATGTAGGAGAACGTTCCTGTTTTTAGGCAGTACATCCTTAAGTATTTATTTAGGGGCAAAAAGATAACACTTTTGAACAACTCGGGAAAAATATCATTTGTAGATGTATGTACATATACATACAAACGTATATATGTACATATATATATATACACACACATTTATGAGACAAAATGATAAAACATGGAAATATGTTAACATGGGGAACCAGGGTGAAGGGAATACGGGAATTCTTTGTACTAATTTTGAAATTTTTCTCTAAGTTTGGAAGTGTTTCAAAATTTAAAAAAATAGTCAAAGCCTGGTGCTAACAACTTATTAATGTAGGAATACTCAGCCAACCCTTCCTACGACTTAAATGCTGTTCCACAAAACTCAAACATGATGCAAAAAACTGGGAATTACTTCAGATTTGTTGGTAGTTACTTTAGACTTAGCTACTCTGTAACAGGTAGAATGAAAAGTATTGAAGTTTAGCATATTTACATTATACAATGCGTATATCTATATCTGCAAATTATATATAACAGCTGTTTCCTGTACAAAAACTGGAAAATCCAGGTAAGCAAAGACAAATAATCCCAGCAGAGAAATACTGCTCATCAATTGTCTTTGTGTGTAGACACAATGTATTTTATACTAGTAATTGGTGACGTTAAATTTCCATGTTTTTTGAAAAGTGATTTTGGGGTGAACATTCATTTGCAACTTATTTTTAAACACTTTTAATTTTTAATGTTTGTTAAAAGTAAGGTATACACCCAACATAGGGCTTGAATTCACAACCCCAAGATCAAGAGTGGCATGCTCTACCAACTGAGCCAGCCAGCCACCCCAATTGCAACTTATTTTAGAAGGCAATACTTACCACGGGGCGTCTGGGTGGCTCAGTTGGTTAAGTGTCTGCCTTCGGCTCAGGTCGTGATCCCAGGGTCCTGGGATCGAGCCCCACATCGGGTTCCCTGCTCGGTGGGAAGCCTGCTTCTCCCTCTCCCCCTCCCCCTGCTTGTGTTCCTTCTCTCGCTTGGTCTCTGTCAAATAAATAAATAAAATCTTTAAAAAAAAGAAGGCAATACTACATTGCCAGTACTATTAGGAGTACTTTGTAGGAAGCACCTTGGTAACAAATAATACACACCATACTGTGTGCATACTGACTAGTATGGTTTTGAGAAGGCCAGATTTGAAAGATGACGAGCCTTTTCAAAGAGCAGGCTCTTCAAAGGACTTACCGTCTCAGTACTGCCAGTATTAGAAGCCCTCTGATGTTACATCCTCATCCCCATTTTACAGATAAGGGAACAGAAGCATGGACAAGTTGCAGCCCACACTTCAAACCACACTGCTGCTGGGTGGTGAAATGAGCCGACTCCTCCTTCCTAATGTCACACTGTGTTGTCTGACGCTGAAATATCTTTAATGCTGTCAAATTGCAAAAAAATTAAATACATTTATACAACATTCTCATGTTCTGGGTATCTTTTTCTTTACTACTTAATCTTTTATCAATATGAGAAACAGGTCATATAATTCAAAGGAAAATATTAAAAAATATATTTTAGTTAGGCCTGGATAAAAAGTTACAACGTCAAAATAGAAAAAGATCGAAATTGCACAAAAGTAATATATAAATTTAAAAAAATTATTTGGAAAAAAAATTATTTTTTTGAAAGAGAGCAAGCGAGCACATGAGCAGGAGGAGCAGAGAGAAAGGGAGAGAGAACCTTAAGCTGACTCCACACTGAGTGCAGAGCCCAACGCAGGGCTTGATCTCAAGACCCTGAAATCACAACCTGAGCCAAAACCAAGGGTCAGATGCTTATCCAACTGCACCACCCAGGCGCTCCTAAAAGTAATGTGTAAATTCCGAGTGTTTGGCATCAGTTAACAGTTAAAAGCAATGATAGTATATAAATACTAGGGGAGGAGCGTCTGGGTGGCTCAGCTGGTTAGGTGTCTGCCTTCGGCTCAGGTCATGACCCCAGGGTCCTGGGATCAAGCCCCGCATCGGGCTCCCAGTCAGGACCCTCCTTCTCCCTCTACTTCTGCACCTCCTCCACCCTCCCTGCTGGTGCTCTCTCTCGCTCTCTCTCTCAAATAGATAATATCTCTAAAAAAAAAATAAATACTAGGGGAATGTTCAAATAAGAGGAAACAATTTAAAATTTATGAGGCCTTTTGTTAAAAAATCAGATCTCATCCTGATATTAAACTTGTGCCGATCTATGCATCAATGTATCAATTATCTGAGCTGTGGCTACATGATTGGATTTCCTGAGTCTAATAATTTTGACCACCGAAGAGACCACCTCATGGCTGCTTTGTGTGCAAGGAAGAGGTATGAAAAGTAATAAGCACCGGGGAAAAAGGAAAAGTCTACTGTCCCTTTTCTGTGTCAGTATCCTTCAAAGACTTTCCTTCTCAAGGCTGTATTTATTTGACCTGTTCACCTTCAGATGGATACCACTTTCATGTTTTATATTTGATGATCCATGTGTTAACTTTTTTAAATCAGAAAACATGTAATTTATAAATTGTTAACTTTAGAATTTTTTACTTTCCAGAAAATATCCCCTTCCCCAGAATCAAATATTAGCTTTGGATTTAGGTGAGCCTTTACTATCCTCATCTCTTCCTCCCACTGTAATTGTTATCAATGGGTTAGCCTTCCTAAATTGTACTGATGTATAAAATCCTCTGCTGGGGCTCCTGGGTGGCTCAGTCGTTAAGCGTCTGCCTTCAGCTCAGGTCATGATCCCAGGGCCCTGGGATCGAGCCCCGCATCAGGCTCCCCGTTCGGCGGGAAGCCTGCTTCTCCCTCTCCCACTCCCCCTGCTTGTGTTCCCTCTCTCGCTGTGTCTCTCTCTGTTAAGTAAATAAATAAATAAACTTTAAAAAATAAAATCCTCTGCTAATGTTATAAAGCAACTGGCATAAGAAGTCAACTAAAATAAAAGCATGGCTGATAGAAGAGACAGAAAAAATGCACAACTGTTATTCAAAAAATTTTTTTACACAATTATTTTAAAAAACGTTTTAAAATTATAAATACATGTTTAAAAAATTCAAATATACAGAATGAACAGCCGCACAGTGGAATATGGAAGCCACTAGCTGTGTGTCCACTGCTCCGGTACCGACACGGGGCGGGGCCGGGCACACACGGCACTTCTCCGTCCTCACAGAAGGCCCGTCGGACAGTTCACTGGTTACTGCTCTCCGGTGACCGCCATTAAGCGCTAGTATATAAATGGCTTATTATTATAAAAGTTCTGGATACACTCTGGATTCAAGTACCTTATCAGACATAATTTTCAAAAAACTCTCCCATTCTGTGGGGTGTCTTTTCACTTTCTTGATGGTGTTCTTTAAAACATAAAAGTTCATTTTGAGCAAGTCCAATTTTATTTTCTTTGTTGCTTGTGCATTTGGTGTTGTATGTAAGAAACCATTGCTTAGTCCAAGGTCACAAAGATTTGCTTGTATGTTTTCTTGTCAGTTTTACAGTTGTAGCTCTTACATTTAGGTAGATGATCCATCTTGGGCTGAAATCTGTGAGGAGGGGAATCCTTTAGCATGCGGCTATAGTTGTCCTAGGACTGTTTGGTGAAAAGATTACTCTTATTGAATACTTTGGCACTCTTGTCAAATATCAATTGCTCATAAACATTATAGGCTTACTTCTGGATTCTCAGTTATATTTTATATTCCCTTAATCCATGTTTCTTTATGCCAGTATCACACTGGGTTACTGTCACTTTGTAGTTAAGTTTTGAAATTGCTTAAGTGTGAGTCTTCCAACTTTGTTCAAGTTTATTTTGGCTTTTGTATTTTCCAATGTGAATTTTATCAGTTTGTATTTCTGTATGAATTTTATCAGCTGGTCAATTTTTGCAAACAAGCCAGCTGGGATTTTGACAGGAACTGCAGTAACCCTGTGGAGCAATTTGGGGAGCATTTTCATTTTAACAATGTAAAGTCTTCCAATCCATGAACAAAAATTTATTTATTTAGGTCTTAATTTCTTTCAACAATGTTGCATAGTTTTTATTCATCTTGATGCTACTGTAAATAGAATTTTTAAAAATCTCAATTTCAGAACATTCACTGCTGACATAGAAATAAAACTGATCTTTGTATATTGATCTTGTATCTATCCTGCAGCCTGGTGAACTCATTTAGTAGTTTTTAAATGAATTTCTTAGAATTTTCTATCTACTAAGATTATGCCATCTGTGAATACATAGTTTTACTTCTTTTCCAGTATGGTTGACTTTTATTTCTTTTCCTTGCCTAATTGCCCTGGCTGGAACCTCAAGTACAATGTTGAATAAAAGGGGTGAGAGTGAGCATCCTTGTCTTGTTCCTGATTTTGGGGACAAGGACATTCAGCAGTCTGTTGCCAATAAAGATGTTAGGTGTGGACTTTTTATAGATGCTCTTTATCATATTGAGGAATTTCCATTTTATTCCTAGTTTGTTAAGTATTTTTATCATGAAAGGGTACCGAATTTTATCAAATGTTCTTTCTGCAACTGTTAAGACAATTAAGTCAATGTAGTAATTTTGTCCTTTATGAACACGGGACAGTTGATTCTCATTATTTATGAATCTGTATTTGTGAATTTACCAATTTATTTGTAAAATTTGTTTGTAATCCCCAAATCAAAACTGTCAACACGGGGGTGCCTGGGTGGGTCAGTAGTTAAGTGCCTGCCTTCGGCTCAGGTCACGATCCCAGGGCCCTGGGATCGAGCCCTGCATCGGGCTCCCTGCTCCACGGGAAGCCTGCTTCTCCCTCTCCCACTCTCCCTGCTTGTGTTCCCTCTCTCGCTGTGTCTGTCAAATAAATAAATAAAATCTTAAAAAAAAAAAAAACTGTCACCACTTTTATGATCATTCATAGGTATGTGCAGACCCATGAAAATTTTGAGTTTCTCCATATGCATCTTCCCAGCGGGGGCGAACAAGACAATGCTTTTGCCTTCCTGTTTCAGCCCCCACCCCCAGACATGACCAGAAGATGAGGGGGCGGAGGCAGGGCTGTGAAAGCTTTGGCTCTGGGACCAGTTGGACGGGTATGAATCCCAACTCTGGCAGTTATTAGTGGAGTGGCGTGACCTCAGGAAGGTCACTTAATGTTTCTGAACCTCATTTTCTCTTTTGTAAAATAAAACAGTATACCAGGATAAATTGTTTTCAGGATTTAAGATTATAATCTACTTGAGATATGAATACACACACATTTCCCCTAGGAGCAATGGCTCTGCATTCACTGGTTCGGTATTCACAGCGACTTCCTAGACTGTAACCACTGTGAATAACGAGAATCATTTGCATAGGACATGGATTTTTGGATGTTAAACAAACCTTGCATTCCTGGGACAAATCTTACTTGGCTATGGTGTATAATCCTTTTCATATGTTGCTAGACTCAGTTTGCTAGTATTTTGTTGACGACTTTTGAGTCTCTTCGTAACAGATATTGATCTTTGGTTTTCTTGTGATGTCTTCACCTGGTTTTGCGTCAGGGTAATACTGGCTTCATAAAATGAGCTGGGAAGTGTTCTCTCTCCTTCCATTTTTGAGGAGAGTTTGCAAAGGACTGGCGCTAATTCTTTAAATGTTTGGTAGAATAGAGCAGTGAAGCCATCCGGGCCTGGTATTTCCTTTGTGGAATGTTCTAAAATTACTAATTCAATATTTTTGTTATTGGCAGTTGCCTTTTTAACTTGCTTTAGGTAGGACAAAAGGTGGTTAAGATTATCTCTTAAGGCCAGTAAAATTCATTAAGAAAATGTTATCAAGGAAGACATATCCAGTGTAAGATTCAATAAGCAGCTGCCAAGATTATCCAGTAGGAGAATTATCCTGCTGTCTTGCTCTAACAGAGACAAATATTTCATCACCTCTCCATGTGCTTTCATGACCTTAGGAAAAAGAAACTTCAGCCTGTTCTACATAAGATTTATATACAAACATCTTAACTAACACTTGCAGTAAAGTCCTATAATCACAAATTAAAGTTTGTACATTTCTAGATTATATACAGACATGCATATTTATATATTATCTTTAAATCTATCTACAAACATAATACCTATCTTAGAACCTGTTGGGAAGGCAGTGTGTAGTGGAATAAACACTGGAACAGAAATCTGGAGGTCTCAGTTCTGGGGCCAGCTCTAATGTAAACAAGATGCCTCAATCTGTTTCTCCCACTGATGAAACTAGGTTAAGCCTGATGATCACCAAGGTTTTTTTTCCTGATCCTAAAAATACAATGACTTACTCTACAATGCCATTCCCATTGTACTTACTTCAGAGTGCTCAAAATGAAAGTATTTTTGCTATAAACACATAAACATAGACACATCCATCCTTCATTCTTACAGAACAAGTCAACCAATTCACCAACTCTTAGAAGAGAACAAAGAGGAAGTCTGTGGGTAATATAATTCCAACACCTCAAAGTCCTGGGTTTGCCAGGAAATACCATTACTAATCTTCTCTCTGTACAAATACGTATTTGCTTTTTCATAATGCCTCCCTTCATGTCAGTGCTGTTGCATACGAGACTTCTAGTAATTACGATAACTTCCAAAAACAAGGAGGTCACTTTTCAGAAATCCGGAGCCCCTCAGAGAGACTGAATGGCATGTCGTCAGTTGTCTCCACTGGCACGTTGCTCCTACCAAACTGGCATGGATAATGGTGGGTGTGGTGACTTGAAATGAATGCATCTGCCATCCGGCTGCAGTGACAGCCATCTGAGGGCAAGACGTTACTGGAGTTACCAAGGTGCGAATGGTAAACACCGTGGAATGAGTCTTGAGTCGAGTGGTAATGGCCGGCTCCTGCTGAGGTGGATGCCGAGCTCTGGTAAGGGCCATTACACATAATACAAGTTTGGAAGCAAGTCTTCCTGCCCAAACCTCGGTGAATGTCCAGTTTGGCAATGAGGGGTTTCCCAACATTCACCTCCTGCTTCTCCTCTACGGTATCTTCCAATCCTGAGTACTGATATGATAGGCAGACTGTGAAGATCAGATGTTCCTGAAAAGGAAAAGAATTATTTTTATCAACCGTGAAAGCATATCAATCTTAGAGTAATACTGACAAATACAAATACACACGTGATCACACAACAACACACACTCTCACTCCCCTTTCCCAGGTCCCCAATCCTCAAGGCTCGTTTACACCTTCCCCACACAAAGAAAGGCCAGCTATGATCACCTTCCCCTCCCTCACCCAGTACTTAAAGATCTTGCTACTGCCCGTAGCCAGAATCACAGAGACCTTGTACTGTATTCCGGATGAACAGTTTAAAGGCATCTTCCAAGTAGTGGGGTTTGGGAAAATTACCCTTCCCTACTAGTGGAGATGGAGAATGATCCTTTAATGAAGAAACCTGGCTTTACACCTAGGCCAAAAGTTTAGCTGTTTTAAAAAACATGAAATAATAATCCACAGTCCTAGGTGGAGAAGTATAACTGAATCAGATCATAAGGTTATTTCAAAGACAAAGGAGACTGTAGGTAAGATTAGCTATAAACAGGGTGACAATAGTCTGTCTTTTATTCCTTAACTAGGAAATGATTATTTGGAGATGCGAAGGTATTTAAAAGCAGACTATGCAGGCGCCTAGGTGGCTCAGTCGTTAAGCGTCTGCCTTCGGCTCAGGTCATGATCCCAGGGTCCTGGGATCCAGCCCTGCATCGGGCTCCCTGCTCCGCGGGAAGCCTGCTTCTCCCTCTCCCACTCCCCCTGCTTGTGTTCCCTCTCTCGCTGTGTCTCTCTCTGTCAAATAAATAAAATCTTAAAAAAAAAAATAAAAGCAGACTATGCTCTTTATCTCTAACTTTTCAACAATATGGAGAGTAATCACATGTACTCTCACACAAAAATCCTCAGGCCATTACCAGGGACAGAAGAGAGTATGACAAGGGTCACTGATAAGACTCACTGTGTATCACTTATCTCTACTTCAATTTAATACCCAGTGAAGCAGTTCATCTATAAACTAATATAACTGTCACATGCCAAAATGAATTTTCACTTTCATAAAGTCAGTAGTTAATAAACAGGAAAAGTATTAACCTTTAATTTTTGCAGCGAACTGAGCCTAGTGTAGAGGCAATGCTTGGGAAGATCCTTAGATACTAAATAGCTGCCAGTTTCTTCAGGCGTCCCTTTATTTGCATCTTTTGGATCAATATCTAAGTCCTGTGAAAATCAGTGGATGTTATTAATGAAATCAATTAAAGTCACAACATTGTCTATGACAGTAAAATATCTTAACAGGTATTGTCCTCTTATAAATTTTGGCCTGAATAGGTAAGCCCATAGACAGGACTAAAGAAATAACAAAAACAACATTTTAGAGTGTAACAGGAATTCCAAATTCTGCACAGATACACTTAAAAAGTTAGCTCTGCAAGGATAGTTACTTTCAAACTATCCCTACAAACACTTCTTAATCCTCTCAAGCTTCCTTTTAAGTTCCAGCCCCGTTAGACTGTGACTCTGGGGATTCTCACCCTGCTCACTCATCACTTTTGGGAAGGTGCGGGCGGATTTATATGATTCATATATTTAAAAAGAATAAATGGACATGTACAGGCAGTCCTTCCCTTTTCCTTCTTTAAGAGCCAACCCCTGGGTAAGAGCGGGAGACCTGTTCTGGAACGTCTGAGAGAAGGCCTCAGGCTCTGCCCTGCCCAATGCCCAGGAGGCCCATCTGAGTCCAGCGCTGTTACGGCTGGTAGACAGACCTGTCTAATTCTGGGGTTCAGTGCTGGACCATTTGCTCTCACACTAAGCAGTGTCCTCCATGAAGTCTTTATCAGTAGCAAAGGTGATGTTCTGGATTTGTCTTGCTCCTTGCTTACTTCTCAATTTACTACACTCATGTAGGAAAGAGGGGTATATTTATTGGCTTCTTTAGGCCAACATGAAATAAATATCATATCTTAATTTACGGAAAAACAGAACTAAATTTCTATGCTTCCAATATACTACCATGTTACTTCTTCATATTTGATATCCTACTTAGGGTAAAGGAAATTAAAGGCTTCTTTCCTGGGTGAACTTTAGACATTCCTAAATTTGATAAATTTAAGGTATTTTAGGGATTAGTTTTTAAATATTTTGACCATTGTTACTAAAATACAAATAAATATTTATATAAATGGAATATATAGGTATTCGTATTTCCTTTAAATTTACCATCAACTTTAGGTTTCCAAATGTTTAGTCTTTAGTAAGTGAGGCTACACTGTGCTATTTTGGATAAAAGAAGAAAGGGGCTCTTACAAGAGGAAAATCGGTGACATAGGCATCGCACATCAGTACGTCGGGTGGCTTGTGGACTATGCTTGTGTAGATTATCATGACGTTGGAGAACTCGGCGGCAAACCCTAGCTGAATCTGAACACCGCACTGAAATTTAAGACACATACTTTCTGGGAGTTCTGAAAAAGAACAAAAAGAACAACTTACAAATAATCCCTTGAGGAGTGCTTTGATAAGTTTTCTGTTAAGCAACGGACAATTGTTCTTTATGGGGCAAAATAACAGTGAGAGCTTTTGCTTTCGCTTAAAAATGTTCTATAACGAACACATTGTTCAAAGACACACAAACACACATGCATGCACTTAAAGAAAGAGAAAAAGCCCCATATTCTGCTGGTCAAGCAAATAAAAATCTTTCATTTACTATTTCCTTCCAGTTCTCGTCCCTCTGCATATGTAATTTTTACAGTGGTAATCAAAAGTATCCATACAATTGTAGATAAATTTTCACTGTTGCCTTAATCTTCATGAAAATAGTTTTTAATAAAGCATAGTGTCACTGAATATTTGTTACTCTGAACAAATTCCACTACTCTTGAATATCTATAATATTTCTGGGTTTTATTATTTTTCTATCATAGTCAGTGTTTCTTATACATATGTACTTAATGCTTAAACGTTATTAGATACAGCTGCTCGATGGGTCCTCACACATGTGACATTCTCCATTTATACAGAATATAAATAGATTTCACCGTAACATTTCCAAAATGAAGTAATATTAATTTTCAAAGTGTTTACCTAGTTGATGGGATTAAAAAGGAAAAACTACACTATCATAATTTTAATTTTATTTTCTCTAATTACTACTTAAGCTTACCATTTTCTATATTTATTTCTTAATTATTAATATATTCTCAATTGTGTAGGCTGAATTTGCATCCTTTGATGATTAACTGAGGGAGTTTTTTTTTTTTTTTTAAGATTTTATTTGACACACAGAGACAGTGAGAGAAGGAACACAAGCGGGGGAGTGGGAGAGGGAGAAGCAGGCTTCCCGCTGAGCAGGAGCCCGATGCGGGACTCGATCCCAGGACCCTGGGACCATGACCTGAGCCGAAGGCAGCCTCTTAACCATCTGAGCCACCCAGGCGCCCCTAACTGAGGGAGTCTTAATGTTTTTCCTTTTACCATTTTGCATGAGCTCTTTAACATAAAAAATGCCAAATCTGTTACAAAAAAAAGTGCTCTCTTTCCAGACAAACTACTCCACATCTCTAGAGCCTATTTGCCTTTGGTAAGGTGACATTTACCCATATCTAAAAGATAAGAAATAAGTATTATTTTAAGACCACAATCTTTTCATTATGTTTTAAATATTTAGGCCACGAACTCTCCTGCAAATGCGGTTATGTTCTGAGTATCACTCATTCACTCACTCACTCAACAACTATTTTACTGAACACCTATTATGTGCCAGGCATGGTTCAAAGTAATGAGCAAACTGAAAAATACTGGACCAGCCCACGTCTAAAGTTTCTTTTTTTTTTAATTTGAAGATCTAATTGGCTTTATTAGGCAATTCATGAATTGGGCAGCATCTCATCCACCAAGTAAAGAGACGCTCCCTTAGTTTCATTTCATAAAAGGTTTTTTTTTACTATTGATCTTTACCACCATGATTTTGTTACTGTTGTTGTTTAGAGCTTTTTAAAGGAAAAGAATCAATTTCAATTACTTATCCAATTATCTGGAAAGCCAAGACAATATATTTATGGCATTTTATATTTTAATGTGCTTTAACATATCTAACCAAAAATATATCTTAGAGAACAGACTATTATGAAAAGAAAGATATTATATAGAAGTTCACCAAATACAATTTTCAATTATCTACAATAAGGGATTCACCATACAGATATTTGGGACTCACAGAAAATCCAAAATCTTCATTTCAGTCAATAATTTAAACTTACCTTTTCACTAAATCACATAGAATTACCAAAGGTAATTAAGTTATAGATATGATTTCCACCTCACCTTCTCTTTTCTTGCTCACTGACTCACTTATTCAAGAGTTGAAAAGAGAGAATACTCAGTAATACTGATGAGCAGATAGTATTTACTGACCAGCATGCTTGTCCCTTTACATGTGTGATAGCATTCAATACCAACAACCCTCCCAAGTATTATTTCTTGTCCCCATTTATATATAACATGTTTATCAAGTGGTAGAGACAGGATCAGAACCCAGGCCTGTCTGATTTTTCAAATAGCATACTTCCAACAGCTCACAATATAATAAAATCTAAGGGACTGTATATTAGATAAGTTGTTTAGTTTTGGGTTTGCCCACCAGGCTAAAGTGTTTTCACTACAAAATTGAGAGGAAGACCATTTATCCAGGAGGAAAAAAACCTCCTTCATGATTTAATACAGCATGTTATAGAAAAACCTCATAAGAACCAGGCTTCACCATACCATGTGCTTTGGCCCACTGCAGATTCCGTACCAGAGACTCCGCAGAATACGCTGTTCCCTGAATTGGGTCAGTAAGTGCTCTCTTTTCAGACAAGCTACTCCGAATCTCTAGAGCCTGTTTGCCTTTGGTAAGGTGACATTTACCCATATCTAAAAGATAAGAAATAAGTATTAAGACCACAATCTTTTCATGTTTTAAATACTTAGGTCAAGAACTCTCCTGCAAATCCAGTTATGTTCTCAGTATCACTCACTCATTCAACAACTATTTTACTGAACACCTATTATGTGCCAGGCAAGGTTCAAAGTAATGAACAAACAGAGAAAAATACTGGGCCAGGCCACTTCTAAAGACCCCCCGTTTAGCTTTTATCTTCTATAATTCTATTATCATATCCCTAATATTCTAAGCCTTAAAATTCACAAAGAACTGAAAGTATACTTTTTTTTTTTTTTAAGATTTTCATTTGAGACAGAGAGAGAGAGAACAAGTGGGGGGGGGGAAGGGAGAGAGAGAGAAGCAGGAAGCCTGACATGGGGCTCGATCCCAGGACCCTGAGATCATGACCTGAGCCAAAGGCGCTTAACCAACTGAGCCACCCCAGGTGCCCCTGAAAGTATATTTCTTTTTTTTTTTTTTTTTTTAAAGATTTTATTTATTTATTTGAGAGAGAGAGAGCACAAGAGAGGGGAGCGGGAGAGGGCGGAGCAGACTCCCTGCTGAGCAGGGAGCCCGATGCGGGACTCCAGGATCATGACCTGAGCCAAAGGCAGTCGCTTAACCAACTGAGCCACCCAGGCGCCCCAAAAGTATATTTCTTTACTGAAAGGGTAGCCATGATAATTTTATGTCTATACTCTGCTGAGAAATACATGTATCTAGTAAACAAATGACTACTTATCTACAAAAAAGGCAAGATATCATGCCATCTTTACCTCAGATATTTTTAAGAAAGGAAATAATGTGTTATAACCACTGATACGGCTAAAGCACCACCACTCCTCTCCCGACTCAAAATAACCACTGTCCAGGGTAGTACATATTCTCGTGCGTGTTTTAATTCTCACTCAGGCACAGGCAAGTAGTTTATGCTAATGTTTTAGTTTTTTTTTTTTTTAAAGATTTTATTTATTTATTTGAGAGAGAGAGAGACAGATATAGCGATAGAGAGCATGGGCTGGGGAGGAGAGGGAGAAGCAGGCTCCCCGCCGAGCAGGGAGCCTGATGCGGGGTTTGATGGCAGGATCCCGGAATCATGACCTGAGCTGAAGGCAGACGCTTAATGACTGAGCCACCCAGGCGCCCCTAATGTTTTAGGTTTTGAATGTAACAAAAATGTTATGCTACATGCATGCTCTGTAATGTGTTTTCATTCAACATGTTTTAGGCAAAGACTTGTGACTACTGATAAATATCAATTTAAATTTACAAAGCCATATACATCATTCTTTAATATGAACAAATTACAGTTTCTCTTACTTCTGTATATATTATTAATTATTAATAAATAAAGTTTATAAAGTTATAAAGTAATAATATCTGGTCTTTGGTATGTAGTTACTTATCTGGAAAAAAAAGAAGTAAAACTAAGATTCTTAAATAGAAGAATCTATTCTTAAATAGAAGCCAAATACAAAAACCAGATAAAAGCAGAACTTTTCCGGTTGAAGCAGGATGGCGGGAGGAGGTCAAAGCTCTGGCTGGCTATGTTAAATGGGAAAGTGGTTAAGTTAGGTGATCCAGCTAAAAGATCTACACTGATAAAAACATGAAAATAAACAAAGTGACTCACAGCTCTTAGTGAAACACTCACATACCTTATACTCCACCTGCCATCTTTGGAACACCCATGAAACTCCATTTCTCATGGGCTGGTTTGCAAAAGGATTGCCTTTTGGCATGGCTTTTAAAATGGCATTTCAAAAAATACCTGGCAGTCTATCGGGATAATAGGATATGTACTTGTTTGGCACCTGACAGGAGCGTAACATTATCCCGAGAAGGAAAGGGAACAGAAGGAAATGGAAGACATGATGTTAGCCCTCTAGGGTCATGTCCTGAAAGCAGAATTTAAAAACCATTAAGTCCATCAAGAAAAAAATGAACCCAGCCTTTTCCACCCGAGTCTCAAAATTTCTGCAAAGTTGGATCTGTCTGATCCTGGGAGAGGCTGCTCTCTGGACAAGGTTTTCTGCAAACAAGCTGACAGGGCCGCACCAGGCCCGAGGCAGAGATGAGGCACAGAGCTCTGAGGATGAAACTTTACTGATTCCAGCCGTGCCCGGGACCAGCCTTGCAGCTCGAGTCATGCTGTGCAGATGGCGCAAAGCTCAGTCACCAGGGAGACAAGGAGGAAGCAGTGAAACAGGAGTGAACGTTCTAGAAAAAACTGTTTTATCAAAATAAATACTAACTCCAAACCTGCACAATGACAGTAGGAATAAAATAATTACCAGAGAACCCTGAGTAGCTTTCTCTTTTTTATTTTACCTTCTGCAACTTCATCCAGTAACACAGTAATTTTCTTGTCTTCTAATAATCTATCTTTTAAAAATTTCATGAAAATTCCATTTGCCAACCCAGAATGCTGGATTTCAAAAGCTTCTGCTCCTTGACACCTTAAACACAGCAAAAAGACAGAAATTTTTTAAAAAGTAAACACTTGCCCCATGGGGCTTGTGTAAATACTGATGAGCCTCATTTGCTTCTCTGCCTCTCGCATGACACCCTCATTACAGAGCTGACCTTTCAGCAGGAGCTAAATGCTCTGGGGCTTAGTAAAAAGAAGATGCCAAGACATGAGGAGCTAAAGTCAATTATTTAACTCATTTATCCTTTCAAGAGTACCAAGGATGAAAATTTATGCCTACACTTCTATGGATATATCTAGGCTTCTAATCTATAATCAAAAAGAAGTCATCGAAAAATGAAGGTATCTCGAACAGGAATGTAAAACCTCCTTACGTGGCGTATCCAAACACAATATTGGCGGTGACTTTTAGCGCGTCCAAGATTGGGATGGTGTCATCATAGTCATTTCTGTTTAAAAGGGAGGAGGGAGAAGGGCAGACACAAATGTGAAAAAAGTTAAACAGCATTTTAAAGAGAGCATAAATAATAATGAAGAGGTGAAATCTGATAACACTATTCTATTATACATAATTTAAGATTATAGATTCAAAATTCCTTTACCAAATCAGGTACATATTTACCCCAAATAATCTAGGGCTCCTCTGCTGTTGAGACAGCAGACAGTCACATCATCTTTTCTCTGGTTAGCTTTAAAACTGGAGTTACATCTGAACTCTAGCACTGGTTTCTGATCGGTAAATGCTGAGCAAGCACAAAACTGTATTTCTGAGAGGAATAATCACTGGTTCTGTTTCTCAGTAACCCAGTGACAAACAGCTTCAAACACCTGGTCTGGTTACACTTTCTGTATCTGCGAGACCAGGACTGACAGAAGCCCCACCTCTATGCGTGCTGTTTCTGTCAATTTCTGGAGAAATAACTGCAGTGATGACTAGAGACATCTACAGGCATTCTGAAGAGTTGAACCTTCTGGAGTATGAATAAATACCCATACCCTTCAGTTCCTCACTTCTGTTCTATAACAAATAGGAAAAAGGTTAACGTAATTAACTACATATGGAGAAAACCTATTTCCTTCTAGTTTCCTTCTTGGTCAGTTTCAATCTCACAATTACAAACTCACAAGCTTAAGTGTTTCTTAGCATTCCTAGGTTTGCCTTAGATTTCACTGTCAAGGCTGATATTTACCTAACTCCAATGAGCTTTGTTTAACAAAGATGAGGCAGTTTACCTTTTCCTACACATGTCCAACAAGAACACATTAAGTCCAGTTTCTTTTTCTTGCATCAATTTCAGTATATTTTGTACACATAGACAGTTTTCAGACCTATATGGATTTGGAGCATCAACAGGGACCATAAAGCTGTTGCCAAAGTTTTCATAACCATGCCCTGCATAATATAATAATCCTGGAAAGGAAAAAAAGGAGGTAAAAATTAATTCTAAATTGCACTCTGAACATGCATGTAGCAAGCTTTAGAAAAAAAACCAGACTTTGTTTTCTTCAAGTTAATGCAAGCTTATTTAAGGATACCCAATTATAAAAACAACGTTAACTAAATTTGAAGACAACAGTCTTCAAGTACTGTATTTTTTTTTTTTAAGATTTTATTTATTTATTTGACAGAGAGAGACACAGTGAGAGAGGGAACACAAACAGGGGGAGTGGGAGAGGGAGAAGCAGGCTTCCCGCAGAGCAGGCAGCCTGATGCGGGGCTCCATCCCAGGACCCCGGAATCGTGACCTGAGCCGAAGGCAGACGCTTAACGACTGAGCCACCCAGGCGCCCCCAAGTACTGTATTTTTTTTTTTAGATTTTATTTATTTATTTGACAGAGAGAGACACAGCGAGAGAGGGAACACAAGCAGGGGGAGTGGGAGAGGGAGAAGCGGGCTCCCTGCCGAACAGGGAGCCCGACGTGGGGCTCGATCCCACGACCCCGGGATCACGACCTGAGCCGAAGGCAGACACTTAACGACTGAGCCACCCAGGCGCCCCTAAATGTAGCTTTTTCTAAGCAAAGAAGGGAAATCTAATTTCATGGATTATTTTTTCTTTTTGTTATGAGATATAAATATCATTTTTTCCATCTAGAGTCTCTTGAATTAATAATCTAAAATTCGGGTTCCTTTTAGTATTCCATAGATGAGTCATTATTTCTTTACTGAGAAATGATACTATAAAAACTGCACCAAACAACTCTGAAGATTTTCTTGAAGTTTGTTTTGGCTGTACAAAAACTCCCCCAGAATATCAGTATGGGCTTCCTTATTAAAATATTTGATAGAAATACTTGTGAAGACATATTCCCCTGGGCATGCAATCTCTAGGGCCCACTGACATTGCTCTCTCAGAATTCTGGATATGACGACTTCTTTCTATGGTATTCTAACGTTAACAGTAAAAAGGCGTTTAGACAGGGAACAACAGAAAAGCTAATCCCTTGTATCCATAGTCCCTATTCCTAGCAAAGAATGGGGCTTTGAACACTAAAACAATGTGCTTCATTTGGTCTTAGAGGGCGGGACCCCGGTCTACTTGAACTCCTACTAAAATGAGAAACATGGTTCTTTCATGTGTAACATTTCAGGTAAAAAATGACAAAATGGGCACATTCATTTATTCAGTATGGGTTTATTCTATCTCATCTGTGCCCTGAATGAAATCATGTAGGCATTGAAAGAAATGAAAAAGAAAAGACAAAGTTCCTGCCCCAGGGAGCTTGCAACTCATTCAGTCCTGCTCATGTTCTTTGCTCTAAAAAATACAAAACGTCAGCATACTGGTTGTTCATGGCTTCACTACACTAATGTTTTAAAAACTCCTTTTTTTTTCAAATGAACTCTTGGGCTGAACCTTAATATATTAATGACATATGAAAGCCGGGTTTCTCTAATTGAGGCCTCAAGTGGAATGCTACCTGGTTCAAATCTCCCATCTAAAGATGAAGGAAAAATGGAATTCAGGAAATTACAACAACAATAGCCACAATACTTTTAGTGGGCCAGGCGCAGGGATCATTTTGTCTTATTTATTCTGCAATCACCTCATTTTATGGTAGTCTACCCACTTCATAAATCCTTTTGGCTTATGAAACTTAACTAACTTGGTTCTAGTTATACACTGGTCAGCAGAAAGGCCAGAGTGCTGGACACGAACGAGCTTACTTGAGGCCTCCTGCTTCACCACTCAGCTCTGCTGAGCCGAACGACTCCTCTAGAGTAAATAAGGCTTTTGCCATATTCTGACCAGACTTCTTCAATATCCTTTTCCATAAAAGCACAGCGAAGCTGCCGCAGGCGATGAGTATAGAAAGGCACAGGGTGGGGGAGATATCGAGCCAAATAGTTACTCTCTATCATAGCCATCTACATATGATAACTGGAGATCTTTATCTTCATTTTGTTTGTAAGGACATGTAGTAGAAATCAGTTATTCCTCCTCTTAGAGTGTTTTATATGTTTTAGAAGTGAATTACCTATTTTCTGTTCTGTTGCAGTTTTTGCTTCTTCTACAAACCCACAGGCAACAGGATATAAAAGGGCATAAACTTGAGTGTCTGTGCTTTCCACATCTAAAGTTGTTCACGCTGGAATTCCGACGGCTCTGCCTTGGCCTCCCCCGCCCCCCCTCCCCCGGCAGGATACTAGCCGGGACCTGGGGCTGCCAACTGGAGGTAAAGGCATGGTGCAGGAGGACGGCCCTCACCCTCAGGCCTCTACCACACTTTTATGCATTTAATGCAGATGTGCCTGATGTTTGGGGTATTCACAATACTTCAAAATATAATGCAGTCACCCTGTTAAGACACGAATCACTAGGATTTAAAAGGCTTCTAGCTTCCTTCAGCTCCCATTTTGCTTTAATTGTTTTTGTATTCTGTACTCCAAGATGATGTTTTTATATTGGGGCAAAGTTTCAGCATCGGCTGAGTGTTTTTTTTTAAGATTTATTTTTTTATTTTTTTATTTGACAGAGAGAGCACAAGCAGGGGGAGCAGCAGAGGGGGAGGGAGAAGCAGGCTCCCTGCTCAGCAGGGAGCCCGACATGGGGCTTGATCCCAGGACCCCGGGATCATGACCTGAGCCGAAGGCAGACGCCCAACCGTCTGAGCCACCCAGGCGCCCTCAGCTGAGCTGTTCTTGCCACAGCTTTTTAATATTTCTGATTCTCGACTTTGCAGGGGCAATTAAAAGTTTTGATTTAAAAAGCTAGACAAGGGACGCCTGGGTGGCTCAGTTGGTTGGGCGTCTGCCTTCGGCTCAGGTCATGATCCCGGGGTCCTGGGATCAAGTCCCGCATTGGGCTCCTTGCTCAGTGGGGGAGGCCGCTTCTCCCTCTGCTTGTCACTCCCCCTGCTTGTGCTCTCTCTCTGACAAATAAATAAATAAAAACTTAAAAAAAAAAAAAAAAGCTAGACAAAGGGCTTAAAGCTAAGGTGATAATGTCAATAAGAAATGAGCATAATCAGGGGCGCCTGGGTGGCTCAGTCGTTAAGCGTCTGCCTTCAGCTCAGGTCATGATCCCGGGGTCCTGGGATCGAGCCCCGCATCGCGCTCCCTGCTCGGGGAAATTATTAGAAATTATTGAAGTAAAATAATTTGAAAGATATAGAAACTAAACCGATACTTTCTATTTATCACTGGCATGCCTAATGACAGGCCTGAAGATGCCTCTGTGCTGGTGGTCGGCTGTGAGCACCACCGTGCGTGCACCCCGGGAGATACAGCTCAGATAATCCCTCTGCTGGCCTTCCGTGTGTGCTTCTACCCAGTAGAAGTAACTTACCGAAGAAATTACTACTGAAGGCATATTCTGGCTCTTTAAAAAATCTTTACCATAAATGTGGTGTTCTTAACATTTAAATGGGAGAATGAGTAAAACAATTACAAATTTACCATTAGAATTTTTGTGGAGGTCCACCTTTAACTATGTTTGTGTAGAGTTTTCGTTTACAAATTGTTTTCATATGCTTCATTCACCAACATATCCTTGCTAAATTCCAGTTCCCATTAAAGGACTAGAAAATACCAGGCAATAGTCAGAAAAAGGAATAAAACACACAGAATGTACACTTGGTTCCCTTTGTACTACACACACACACACACGTGCGCACACACACACACGCACGCACACACACATGTGCACACACACGCACGCACACGCGTGCACACACACACGCGTGCACATGCACACACAGGACTGTACACATTTGACTATACAATGTGCCATCTGGTCACAGCTTCACTGTACTTGAATCTTATCAATAAAAAACAAAATCACCTAAGATAGGAAAGAATTCTAATAAGAACAATATTGTTTTGATAAAACAAGAGACCTGAAAGTAAAGACGTTGAGCTAATTAGTAATTCCCATGGAACTACAGAATGAAGATCAAATCCATCATTTTTACAAGAATAAAACTCTTCAGTTGGACATATTTACCGCACCTTTCTCTGATTTTTATCTCTTAACCTAACTTGTACAATGAAGAGTGGATAATTATAAAAACAAAGATTATAAATATCTTACCATATACTCCTTTGTCTAAAAGTAGTAAAAATTCATCCACAGCATTTCGCATCTCATATTCAGTAAGATCCAACAGTGAAACAACTTTGAAATCTAGTTGTCTTAATAAGTTGGTCAATTCATACACATCCACCAAAGGAGCTTTAAGCTTGGGGTGCTCCCAGTAATTCATATTTCCTATCAAAAGAGCAACTTTGTCCTTTGCTGTTAAAAAAAAAAAAGAGGGGGGATTTAGAGGAGGATATAAAGATTAAAATAAAACCTATGGAAGTGGTATAATTATAATAAGACATATACTTTACAAATAAGATCTCATTATTTAATTTCATTTTAGAACTATCACTTTATATAGTAGGCCACTTTATACAGTATACTCTCCTGAGGAACACAGGTTGATAACTGATGAAACGAAACTTACTGATGCTTTTGAGAACCAGGCAAAGGATATTTATGAGCAGCATAGGAAGCGTAATGGTAACACATATTAAATTAATACTTTTATTCAGTTAGTAAAGAAATTAGTAAAGAATATTCAACTAGACTTTTAGAGCAAATTTAAACAAGCAATGTTAGTAAATTGGGTTCCCATCAAATTAGGTTCTGTTTTGCTGACAGGGGAAAGAGGCTAAAAACAAAAGAAATACCAAAAAGAGGAACAGGACAAATTCTCGTCAGAGCAAGTATGGGGAAAACCAAAGAGGGAGAAAAGCAGGGACTTAACAAGAACTCTATCTGTATTTTTCAGTTGATGTACTGTCTCCTTTCGTCTTCCTTAAAAAAACAAAACAAAATAAAACAAAACCCTGTTTGGGAGACCTTAGGGATACGTGAAGACCTTTTGTATGAATATCTTAACAGTTTATTTTCTGACCTTAGTGCAGAGACTTTGCTCAAAGATGTACTCTCGTATGAGGAATTTCTGTTTTTAAGGGGCAAACAGACCCACACCTATGCCTTAGAAAGTACCAGCTAGCTTTACCACGTGTAGAGCTTGTCCTGAAGTGGCTGTAGAAGGCTGGTCTGGGGTGCGGTTAGTGGAAAGAGATCGGAGACCGTGCCCTGAAGGGAGGAACCTGTGAGGACCGCCAGTGGGGACGTGCAGCACAGGTTCAGGCCCAAACCGTGCCAGAGGTGCCAGGGAGCAGCGGACAAGGTGTAACCAGGGCACCTGGCAGAGCCCAGCCAGCTGGCTGAGGAGCCGCACGGGGCAGGATTGGGAGCCGCCGACTGACACAGGCCAGGACTAGGTGACCATCCTCTGTCACTAAATGCTGCTCAGTAGTTTCGTTATAAATTATGAATACTACTCTCCTGAAATTGAAACAGGCATAAATAATCCCATTGCTGACTTGATGTCTGCAATATGGGGTAGAATTTCAGATGTTTCAAATCATTAAATTGATGAAAAATCTTTGGTAAAATGTCTTTTCTTTCCACAGAACATTTAGGTCTAGCGTTAAGCCAGGTCTGGAGAAAAACCAGTGCCAACTCTAGACGGGGCTCTCTCAGAGTGAAAGAAAACCCCACTTTGTGAAAAGCCTCAATCTTTTTGTCATGACATCTTTATTCTACATTCACAGTCTTAGAGGCTTCTTGCAAGTTGCCTATTGTTATGAGTATATGTATTTTAGAAAAGAATGAAATGATACTTAAACATTTCTAATTCAGTAAAAGTCACTTCAAGGCCTACATAAATGATAATTTTTTATTCAAAAGAAAAGGTCAATTATCAAGACTATTTAAAACACAAAGATTCAGACATAAAGTTTCTACTGAACTGCCTTTAGTTCTAAAAATCATTGAAAAAGTTGAGGACACTCAGGATAGAATTCAATAGGAGGCAGTATAAAACTTAACGGTGCTTTTGTTTGTTTTAATTTCTTCTTAAATAAACTAGATCTGTGCTCTTACATCAAAGTACCCACTGTACGGCAAGACTGTTAGCTGGCTAATCCACAGAAAGAACATTCTCAGTGCATTTTTTGTGAGTCCATCAACCCCATCAGAATTTAGACCCGTCAATACAGTGACAGACTCAGTGCAGTCTACCTCTAAGTGGGGGAAGTCAGAGAATGTGTGTGTGGCTTACACGCTACAGCCCAAATCACGGGTCCCAAAGTTATGCAGGTAGTAAAGTGTTTGTAAATCATTTTTTTTTGATGGAATATTATAATTATTATTTTTTTTTAAAGATTTTTATTTATTTGACAGAGAGAGAGAAACAGCGAGAGAGGGAACACAAGCAGGGGGAGTTGGAGAGGGAGAAGCAGGCTTCCCGCTGAGCAGGGAGCCTGACATGGGGCTCGATCCCAGGACCCCGGGATCATGACTTGAGTTGAAGGCAGACGCTTAACGACTGAGCCACCCAGGCGTCCCTAATAATTTAATTCTAATATATGTCCTAGACTAAGTTTTACTGGCAAAAAACAATTATAAGAAATATAACCGAAAAAAAAATTCACTGGAGTCTAGGGGGAAAAGACCAGTTTTCAAACTAAGCATGTTTTTTGCTAATGTCAACTCTTTATTCATGGATTTAGTCATCTATTTAGAAAGAACACTCGGTACAGTTTACAGAAGGCCAGGGTTCAACAATTTAAGAACTATGTGGCTCAAAATATATGTATCAATAGTTGACCATGGCACCTTAAAAGAATTTTCCCCAATTACAGTTTTTAACAGCCAATTCCTAAAATGTCTTAGAGCACTTTCTCGAGTGTAATGGTAATAAAGATGATGGGTAAGTAAATCTTACCTTGCTCAATCTACTGTGATACAGTTCCTGAGTGACAGGCGAACTGGGGTGCATTTGGAATAGAGAAGCAGACCGCAGTGGTCAACGTAAGAGATGACAAAGACCCAGGCCAGGAATTGGTTGTAGAAAGGAAAAGGAAAAGCCAGACTTTAGAGATACGACAGAGAAAGAAGCGGTAAAATGCAAAGTTGGGGAGATAAGGGCAAGGAATCAAAGACAATTTCAAAATAGCAACTACATAAGCAATTCATGATGGCTTGCAAGTGATAAAATAGATGGAAGAAATCTTCTGAAGAAAAACATTTACTGTAAGAGCCACCCACAACTTCTTGAACACAAACCATTTATTGGAAAAAGGAAACAAAAATGCCAGTTGATTAAGCAACAGAATAATAAAACCACTTCAGAAAGCTATTTTAACTACATGATCCTAGGCATCTTCCAAAGCTTAATGCAATGTATTCTTCAAAAACGGCTACAATGTTACTGTATTAATTCCATGTGTAATTATTTGAATAGTGTGTTATTCATCTTACCTCCTCTAAAATAAATAATATTTGTAAGTACCTGGAAAGAACCTGATACAGATTAAGTGCTATTTAGGTATTTGTTAAGTATAAAAACACTTGGCTATCAAAAATTGAGTACTAGCACCAAATGTGACTGACTATACAGTCCTTGTTGGTCTGCACAAAATCTTTTAATCTCTATGTCCTATAAAGTCAAGTCGAAGCCTACCTCTCCAGATGTGGTAGAAGGTGTGGTGACCTCCAAGGAGCCACGCTATCCTTGCCCTCAGGGTATAGACCCGCAAGCCAGCTCCGGCCCCGAATCTGGGCTGCCCTGTGATTCTCTCTGAACAACATCATTTGGCGTGACACTTGCCCCTCCTTCCCCACGTGGTCTTGCTGTGTAGCTAAATTTTTTCTTTACATGGTGTCTGGGTCTCAAAAGTGGGAGTTGTCTGGACTTCCTAAGTTTACACCCAGAACTGGCACCTTCTACCACATCTGGAGAGGTAGGCTTCGACGGGGAGGGGGAGAGAGTGAAGTAGGCCCAAGGCTGTACAACGGGAAGACAGAGGAGTACAAGACCCTTCTAAGGGGGCAGCCACTATTTAGCACAGCTAAGCTACCCCTCAAAAGCTACCACTTTTCAAAAGAACCTAGAAATGCCTGCTGTATATCTTCACCTAGATGTGATCAAATACCTCATACAGGTTACGTCTCAAATGGATAGTCACCTACCCTCTGGATCTTGCCTTCCACTCTGTATTCTCTAACTCAGTGGACTATTATTGCTGCCCACCTAGTGGGACAACCAGGAATCCAAGCAGACATGGTGATTCCTCTCTACTTTTTATGCCCTATAGCAAGGTCATGAGAACAGCTTACTGATTCCGTCGCCTAAAGGTCTTCCGAGTCTGCTCTGTCTTCTGCATTCCCACTGGTACCATCCTTGTTTAGATTCCCATGATTTCTTATCTAGACTATTGCAACAGTCTCTTAATTTTTCTCCTAACCAAAACATTGTCTCCCTGCAGTTTACTTTCTCCACCCATATAAGGCTGGCCTTTCAGAGAGACAAATCACAGCCCTCTATCAACAAGTTTCCTTCCAATGGCTTGCATGAGAAACGGGGCTCCTCGGGGCTGGTGTCTTCCGACTTCTCTCCCACCTTCTCTTTGTGCTCTAGAGGACCGTGTGTTACTTCCAGTTCCCAAAATACAGCATACCAGCTCATTCTCTACAACGGTGTGCTTGCAATTTCATGCTTCCTCTGTGTGGAAGGTCCTTCTAGTCATCCTTTTTTTTTTTTTTTAAATTTTTAAGTAATCTCTACACCCAAGGTGGGGCTTGAACTCATAACCCTGAGATCAAGAGTTGCACACTCCACTGACTGAGCCAGCCAGGCGCCCCTCTATTCATTCTTTAAAATATAAAGCTGCTATTGCAACCTCTCCTGCTTCCCCAATCTCTAACCTCACTAAGACACAGGATTAATCACTTCTATGTAACATGTGCGAGTTTCTTGTTTACCTAGTTGTTTGTTTGCATGCTGCCAAAACAAAGAAATTGCTCCACAGAAGTTGACTAGGTCCCAGAAACTGAAGTCATAATCTTTTTAAGATCCCTGTTCTACAATTTCTTTTACAAATATCCAAAATAAAACATTTGGTCTCAGTGTCATTTAAATATTTATAATGTCAAATTAAAATATCTTGAATCCCCCTCATGACCACCATAAAAGCATTATAAAACTGCATTTTGACCAAGCATTTTATTTACTTATTTAAAAAAAGATTTTATTTATTCATTTTAGAGAGAGAGAGAAGCTTGCGGGTGGGGTGGGGAGGGGCAGAAGGAGAAGAAGAGAGAGAATCTCACGCAGATTCTGCAAGATCACAACGTGAGCTGAAACCAAGAGTTGGACGCCCAACTGACTGAGCCACCCATGTGCCCCTATTTTGACCAAGCATTTTATTTACTTATTTATTAAGCAGGCATGGAGCCCAATGTGGGGCTTGAACTCACGACCCTGAGATTGAGACCTGAGCTAAAATCAAGAGTCAGACACTTAACCGACCAAGCCACCCAGGCACCCCTGGACCAAGCATTTTAAAGCTCTACTCACCCAAAGGCTGATCAGCTGTTTGCTCTTTATTGTCTACAAAAAGATAAAAATATAAAAAATATAAGGTGTTATTGTCCATGATACAAACATCTGCAGGGTTAAAGATATATGGAAACAATGAACAATAACATCAGCAGCATCAAAAGACAGAATATGGTTTCTAACAGCTAACTAATAATTTTAATATTTTCAGATTTTTTTTTTTTTTTTTAAAGATTTTATTTATTTATTTGACAAAGAGAGACACAGTGAGAGAGGGAACACAAGCAGGGGAAGTGGGAGAGGGAGAAGCTGGCTTCCCACCGAGCAGGGAGCCCGACGTGGGGCTCGATCCCAGGACCCTGAGAGCATGACCTGAGCCGAAGGCAGACGCTTAACGACTGAGCCACCCAGGAGCCCCTAATATTCTTGATAAATATACCTGGATGGACAGAGTAGAATCAGGACAGGGGACTGTTTTGGTAATTAATGACCATAGCTGGGGGTAGTAATCTTTAATATGCTAGGGAGAAATTAGTCTGGAAATGGTGGGTGGTGGTACTAAGCAGGAGCAGGAATGGTCAGCAGTTACTGAAGGCTTGCCGGTACTGTTCTAGGTGTTTTAAATATAATGGATTTAGATAAGCCTCATCTTGTCTATGAGGTATATACTTCCTCCATAATATAGATAAGGAATCTGAGGCACAGGGAGACTGAGTCATTTGCTCAAAGTAATTGAGCTTCTAAGTCTCACTCCAGAAGGGGAGAGGGAGAGAGAGAAACAGACTCCCTGCTAAGCAGGAAGCCCACCTCGGGGCTTGATCCCAGGACCCCAGGATCATGACCTGTGCCAAAGGCAGATGCTTAACCAACTGAGCCACACAGGCGTCCCTGCTGTCCATCTCTTAATGGTCCATGACCACCTATTTCTCTGTATAACACCAATGATCCTCAATCACACACCTTTTACTTCAAATAAAGACACTCCAGGGGTGCCTGGGTGGCTCAGTTGGTTAATCAATTGCCTTCGGCTCAGGTCATGATCCCGGGGTCATGGGATCGAGCCCCACATCAGGCTCCTTGCTCGGCGGGGAGCCTGCTTCTCCCTCTTCCTCTACCTGCCACTCCCCCTGCTTATGCTCTCTCTCTCTTTCTCTGTGTCAAATAAATAAATAAAATCTTTAAAAAACAAAAAAAAAGACACTCCATTAACTGCCTTTTTATGACATAGAGTTATACACAATGATAAAAATATACATTGATATTTTCTATTGCTGCAGTATACTTATTCTGCAGTCTTATAATCTAGAATATTTTTAATATTTTCACTTGCATGAAATTATCCTTCATGTAAGTACTAATTTCAACCCTAAATTATATTATTTTAATAACAAAAAAATTTACTAGTACTACAACAGAAGAATATCTAGTTATTGTATTCAAGCTAATGTTTTATATTACTCACCAGGATGTCCAAGATTATTTAATTCATCTAAAATGAAATAAGAGAAAATAAATTAGTTTTAAATAATCAAACTGCCAACTTAGTACAAGTAGTAAGACTAATCAGAAAAGCAGGTTTCAAGCTATTAAATCATGTTATAATATTTCATTAGTTTAGAACTTTTCAAATGCCTTCAGGGAGAAGCCATGCAACTACCAAGCATGAAAGAATGCTACTGTTGATATCGTGTAGAACTTTTGAGCTATTGCTACTTTCATTAAATGACAAAAAGCTGAACAGACTCATTCATCATTTGTTCAAAGTTTTAGATATTCTGGCCTTTTGGGACAGAAACAGTCAAGGGATAGGTCTGTGGTCTCAACGGTAAACTTTGGGAAACTAAGAAACAATCTCAAATGATTTCTTCATTTTTTTTTTAAGATTTTATTAATTTATTCATGAGAGAGAGAGAGAGGCAGAGGGAGAAGCAGGCTCCCCGCTGAGCAGGGAGCCCGATGCGGGACTCGATCCCAGGACTCTGGGATCATGACCTGAGCCGAAGGCAGATGCTTAACCATCTGAGCCACCCAGGCGCCCCTGATTTCTTCATTTTTAATAAACTTTTAATTTTAGAATAGTTTGAGATTTACAGAACTAAAGTGAAGACAGTAAAGAAGAGTTCCTGCATACACCCATACCCAGCCTGTTTTAACATCTTATGTTTAGTAAGGTGTAGTTGTCACAACTAATGAACCATTAATGTTCTTTTTTCCCCCGGGACCCCATGCAGGACACCACATTATATTTTCTGATGTCTCCTTGGGCTCTTTGTTGTGACCGTTTCTGAGGCTTTCCCTGTTTCTGATGGCCTTGACAGTTGTGAAGGTTACTGGTAGGGACTTTGTGGAATGTCTCTCACTTTGGATTAGTTGATGTTTTCCTCATGCTTAGACTGGTGGAATGTGTTTTTGGAGGTACCGTGGTTTCAGAATTATTAACCCGTACTCTCCAGCTAAGGGAGAGATAAAATCATCTAAGCAAATACCCATGACATTACAGCCATCTATTTTTCCTTTACAAATCTTATGAAGATGCAAATTAACATTAACAGTAAATTACGAATGTTATGCTGTTGATAAGATGTCACAGAGGAACTTATTCTTATCTGTGATGTAAAGTCAACGGAAGAGCATCATCAACTAGAGTACAGGGCTCCATACAATTTCTTTTGCCTCTTGTCTTATAGACTTCATTCATTTCTAGTTACTTAGGTCAGCACCTTGTTCTTCCTTCCCCTCTTCACTGAGGTTGCTGCATACATTTGTAACGCATTTAGATTCTCTGGTCACATTCTGCATTCCATCCTGGGATTCCCCCTCCCCTGACCTCCTACTAAATGATTTTAAAAACTTGCACACATGTATTCACCATTACAATGATCATACAGAATAGTTTCACTGCCCTAAAAAAACCCCTGAGCTTCACTTACTCAATCCCCACCTTTTGTCCTGACCAAATATCTTTAACAAAACACATAAAGTGAAATAAGTAACATCATGTTCTGCAGGTTAAAAAAAAAAGATCTGATGTAGGATACTGTTAATGGTATGTGTCAATCCACCAATTATGAAACATCTCAACATTTACACTTTTTAGAAAGAAAAGTTGGATCTAATTCTCCCATTTGAAATTTCTGAAGTAGTTTTCATGCTTGGATCTTCATCTCTAAGTGTGCTGAAAGGCTTATGTGAAAATTAGAATTTGACAGTGTGCTTGCTACTGTAAAAACTACAGAGATAATCATACAGGTAAAGAAACAGCACAGCAAGTAATTTCCATGCATCACCTTGAAGCCGAACAGCAGGGCTAGTTTATATTTGTTCTTAGAGATATTCAACTTTGGAAAGTTTAAAAATCATGCAATTAGGCAAAAAAGACGTAAGAGAAGGAAGAGGAGTTTGTTAGGATTTCTTCACTTAGCTTCCCTCGTGTAAGGCCTCTATAGACAACAGGATTGGAATCCCCCTTACGCTAGAGAATTCCTGTTCAAAAGTATGCATTAGGACAAAAACAGTAATTACAGCATTTCAGCGTGATACCATAGAGATACAAAAGACAGGAAAACCCAGGAAACAAAAGATTTAACTTTTTTTGTTTTTTACTTTATCCAAGTAGAGCCCAAGATTATCTAATAGTTTAAAGAAGCAGAAATTGAAAAAATACTTTGCTATTTACAAACCAAATTCTGTAAAACAATGTGATGTACTAAGGGAAGGTAACAAGTATTAAAATTTACTCATTAGAACTTACGTACAATGCTTTGCATAATTAAATTTAAAAGCTTATGTTGAAACAGATTTTCCAGTTCTCTTTATATATTATTGTAAAGATGACATGGTAGATTAATCTACAGACTTATAGCTTCAAAAAAATGGATCTTACTAATTTTATACTGAAATAGAAATATTAGGCATTTGATAAAATGTGTTTAACAAGAAATCGCCTGTCCTGAAACTCTCACAAAAGCCACATTTACATTTGAACAGCAAATAATCATGGCTAAAAGGATGGCTAAAGTCATTTAAACAATTATCCATTGTGGTATAGCCGTCCATCTTTTTAACGAATTTTATAAAGATAAAAATTAACATTAAGAATTAGTTGTAAATGTTTCCTATTTGTAAGATGTACAGAAATGCTCTTCTTATATGCAATAGAAAATCAATGGAAAATTAGTTACCTTAATGGTGTGTCAGTTTAACAATGTCCCTGGCAATTGACAAATCCTGAGACTCAGTGAAATTTCTTTCTTATAGCTAGTATTTTTTCCATCACTGCACTCAGCAGGCTAGAGCACTCCACCAATCCCCAGGGGAACCAGCATGCAGGATATGTGGTTTCAAACCAAAGGATCACACTACCTTCAGTGCACTCCACTGCCTCATCTGTTCTTCCTTGTTCCAGAGAAAACAAATGTGAATATACTGTAATTCATGATCTTAGGAAGGGCAGCCATCAGGTAAACAGAGAAATAAATATCACAGAAATATGTTGGCAAACCAACATATGCATCAACCCTCCTACTGTTGACAACTTAACTATAAATGCATTAAGCTTAAACAGAGCAAACTTCCAGATTACAAACTTTATAATGGGGACTGCTGATTAATGAGCATTCTTTCCTTTCTATGTCTGTGATGCCTGGTTTTTAAAAGTGTTTTATTAAAAATCTTTTCCCACTTAAATAAAGTTTTTTTATAACTAAAGTTTTAAAGAATACTTTTTTTTGCCACAAATGTTTATGATTGTGAATTTAGAATGTATTCTCTCGATTTTCTATATAAATAATATAACTCTGGATACTTAACACAACATTAAATAGAATGAGGTAAAAAGCAGAATTTCCATTGCTTTAATATTTCATTTTATATAACTTCTACTCCACTTATCAGAACACTAAGATTACTTACCTATGATGATTTCTACCTTCTTGCTATCTTGACTGTCTCGGTCATTATATACATGACACCAATAGGTTCCCTGATGTTCCAGATCCACATAAGGTACCTGTTATCAATATCAGAACACACACACACACCATTTCCTTTCAATTTAATTTTAATTGGCTTGGAGAGAAACTTATTTTGAATTAGGAAAAAAAACCTGTAACATTTAAGAGGACTTTAGACATTCTTAGATTATTTCCATTTATTAGATTAAGTATTAGCAGGCAAATGATACAATGATTCCAATAATGGTGAGTTAGGTGGAGTACTATTTGACATTTTAAAGATTTTATTTTTAAGTAATCTCTACACTCAATGTGGGGATCGAACTCACAACCCCACGATGAAGACCTGGTGAGCCAGCCAGGCGCCCCTATCTGACATTTTAGTATAAGCCCTTAGATGTGGGCTAGTGTTATGTTCCAGCATTTCTGTAAATATAAGAATGAGTTAATACTGAATAACAAGGGACTTGAAATGAAAATAAGGAAAACATTAAAACACCTCAACGAATATGAATTTTAATGTTTGTCTTAATTTTCAATTATACTACTTATTTTATATATCTACACAAAAAAATACCCAAATAACCAACTTCTTACCATGTATAGCTTTTTTGTCTCATGTATTAATGGTGATTCATTTTTGAACCACTGGTAGTGAGGAATAGGGCTTCCAACAGCAACACACTGTAAGACCAATGTGCTACCAAGCATCAGCTTTTGGGACCTTGGTTCAACGCAGATTTGCAACTTGGGTTCAGAGATGCCATCCACACTTCCTTAAATTAAAAGAAAAATATCACTGAACATAAATAAAATCCCTAGGTCAGTAAGAAAAAATTTTCCCCC
This sequence comes from Halichoerus grypus, assembly GCF_964656455.1. NCBI lineage: Eukaryota > Metazoa > Chordata > Mammalia > Carnivora > Phocidae > Halichoerus > Halichoerus grypus. The sequence continues at coordinate 16,783,002 of NC_135724.1, forward strand.
TTTAACTAAAAAAAAAAAAAAAAAAACCAACATAAAAAGGTGTTTTCAAGTTATTTTTTATAATCCTTAACAGTACCTCCTAAAACTGTTTCATAAAACTGTGACACTTCCAGAAATACTAAGAGATGTTCTGTGGATAAAAGGATGCTGTAGACAAGTATGTTTAGAAAATTCTGGGTTAAACAAAGTTAAACAGATTTTTTTGCTACAGGACTTCTCAGAGCTTTAAGTGTTATATGCTTTGTTTATTTAGAAGGGCAAAATAGTTCAAGTGGCTTCCACACATGTTTGGCCACAGATTCTTTTTGGTGGGGGCAAGTAACTTATTAGCATCTTGAGTGATACTCACATTCAACACAGAAAGTTCTACATTCTGCTGTTTGATTTAACTTATTAAAAGAAGGAGTTTTAGCATGGAATAAATATGGATGGATGATTGCTAGCATTTCTTCCTGAGGCAGAAACCAGAAAGCATTATTACTATTATTTTTTTTAAGATTTATTTATTTATTTTTTTTAAGATTTTATTATTTGACAGAGAGAGACAGCGAGACAGGGAACACAAGTGTGGGGTGGGCTGGGGTGGGAGAGGGAAAAGCAGGCTTCCCACTGAGCAGGGAGCCTGATGCGGGGCTCGATCCCAGGACCCTGGGATCATGACCTGAGCCGAAGGCAGACGCTTAACAACTGAGCCACCCAGGTGCCCCTAAAGATTTATTTATTTTAGAGAGAGAGAGAGAGCATGTGCACGTGTGCACCCATGGGGGTGGGGGAGGAGGAGGAGAGAGAGAATCTTAAGCAGACTGCACGCTCAGTACGGCGGAGCCCAACACAGGGCTCAATCTCACGACCCTGAGATCATGACTTGAGCCGAAATCAGGAGTCCAGTGCTTAACTGAGCCACCCAGACGGCCCCAGGAAATGTTACTTATTGAACCCTCATGTGTTGCTCTAAGGTCCTCGAGGAAGGAGGACTTGTCATTGTTACCCAATACCAAGTCTCCATCATGAAACTCAGTGTCTCACACATTGCAGGTGATCAGTCTTTGCTGAATGAATAGGATTTAATTTATAAACATATTAAAGTTCATTACACGCACAGAAATATCCTAGAAAGACACAATTCCCTTGTTTAATAATGACTATTTTTAGAGATTATTTATTTAGGTGTAGGAAAAGCTAAATTGAGAAAGAAGAATGGAGACAGGTAACAACAAGTCTGTTTCCCACCTATTCTTTCTGTCTGGTAAAATGACAATATAGTTCTTGATTGTGAGTGTGAATACAGAAAATAACATCTGATGGCTACTCTTTAGAATAGGTTCATTTTTTTAATCAGTACTAGTTACTGGCCTAAGAAGCTGAATGACAGAGAGGAGAAAAACAGTCTGATGAAATGCTTTATTGTGGGGAATGATACGCTACCTGCCCTTTCACACCAAAGGCAACTCTAGAGGTTTTATTCCGCAACATGATTTTGTCAGCGTAATACAACAGTTTGGGAGAAAGACACACAGTGTAGAAAGAAATAGGAGGGACGTGTGCAGAGGCCAGTGGCAGGGCCGGCCTAACACATGTCTGTGGAGAAGGGACCAAAGCACACGGGATAAAGTCTGACCAACTGGTGATAAGAACGTACATGAGCTTCCGGTCCTGTTTGTGATATTGTGAAATTCAAGTAAACATTCAAAATAAAATAAGGCAATTCCCATCCCAATATTCAACTTAATTTATCACTTACCCTGAAAGCTTTCTGTTACTTCAGTGACATCACAAACATCCAGCTGTGACCACTGGCTGAATTCAAAGGTGAAATTATTATTAACTCGACAGACATAAAAGCCCGCATCTTTTACGTGCACTGTGTTAAAAATAAGTTCTGATGCATTTCCGTTTGGGATCTGTGAAAGAATCAGTAAGAGAATGTAAATGAATGACTCATCAAAACATGCCTTATAAAAATGTGCCATGCAAAAAAATGTGTTGATTTCTTTGGAGCTTTGAAAAGCATATTTCCCCCCCCCCCCCAAGTTCTAAAATATTTTTTACTTAAAAAAACAACATTTTGAATAATTTAAGACTAAAGTCTTAGAAATCCACACTCTTTTACAAATCCATTAACTAGAGAGTTAAGATCTCGTCCACAGATCTTCCAAAAACTAACAGAAAAGTATCTGTTCTGTCATTTAAAATTGTTCAAATCATTAGTATTTAAAGAATCTACAATGGCAAATTTATAAATAACACGGAAGGTTAGGCCCGACTATTCATTTCAGTTCTGGCCAAATTAGCTGTGAGTACCTAAGCAAGTTATTTCACCTTGAGACCCCATTTTCTCATCTGCAAAATTCTGTAAAAGGACAGACTCCTGAACCACCACTCTTCTTTCAGGGTCTGGGCAGGGAAGGGCTATGGAAAGCATGTCAGTGATGGGAAGAAATGGCCACCCAAGGGTTTGCTAAGCTCTCCCCCAGGGCTCTGGTCACCACATTAAGGTTTCTTTCACCTTTGCTGCTCTCATCAATCTGTAAGTGCACTTCTGCCACATTGTCAAGGGGCTTAGTCGAGTGCCCTGTTATATTACATTAGTTCCCTTTCAAAAGTATCCCTCTCCAAACCCCAACCAACTGAATTCCACTCTTGCCCCTTCAGAACCTGCACCAGAGCAAGAGCATTCTGCTGAGGATTTGACAACTAGGATGGCAGGCTGCACTTGGCACCATGTTAATGTACTAAAGTCTGCTTTTCTACTAGACTATTAATGCATATTTTGTGTCTCTTTAAACCTCCTACAATCAACCCTGCTTCTCTCAGCTACCGACTTCAGATAGAAACTCTCCTCTTCCTGCCACCAAAGCTATCTATGTATCTCTTTATAACTGCTCTCTTCTCTCTGTTAAAATGGAAAATGCGTCTTCCTGGCAAAGGCTACTTGGGCTTAGGCTCTGTGGGGATCCACTCAGAACCTCAGACTTGGTATGTAGACTAGTTCAAGCTGCAGACATTTGGGATCAACAGGTGCAGAAAGCAGCTTTCTCAGAGACTCCCCTATCTGACTAAAAGTAGACACTTCTGGGAAATGAGGCTACCATAAATTCCTTCTTCAGGGTGGCTTTATCCAGGAAGGAGACCAAGAATAAACCTACTACAAATCCCCTCTCCAGGAGAGTTTTATGGCCATGATGAAGATGGGAAGACCACTTTCACCCACATGAATAAACACGGTCAAACTTAACTTATCTCCTGCTTATTCTTCTAGAAACCCCTTTGTATTTCTTAAAGAAATCCATCTGTTCCTCTCATAGAGGCCTTTGTCCCTCCACCCTTTTCCCTACTAAATTAGGTATGTAAGGCTTTAACTTTAACTAGTCATGGAGCTACTTCCTTTGTAAGTTCCCATACGAATAAACTTCTTCTCTTGTCAATCTGTATTTTGTCAGTTAATTCACAGGAACCCAGAGAATGAACATAAGAGGGCAGAGGAAAACTTTTTCCTCTCCTGTCAATTCCATCCTCTCTGACCTTGCTCCTGCAATTTTCTCTCTGCTTTACCATCTATTTCTCTTCTATTGTATCACTCTCGAAAACATACTCTAGTCCTTTGTATCTTAAATAAGTAAAAAATCCCAAACAAGCCTCCCTTGACACGCACCCCCTCCTCTCAGCAGCACTGAAAATGTTAACTACCCCTTTTTTCTTGAAATGCCTTCCCTTTGAGGCTTCATACCATCCTCTGCTGGATTTCCTCCCATCTCTCTTGCAGGTTCTTCTTAGTCTCTTTACTGGTTTGTCTCTGTAACATAAACTGTCAAAGACTCTCCAGATATCCAAACTGCCTAGCTGATTCATGTAGATGTCTGATGGGCATTTTGAACTTAATGCATCTAAAACCAATCCTTGATTTTTCTCCTTAAATCCATTTCTTTCCCAATCTTCAATACCTCAGTATATAACACGTCCCCGGGTGCTTCCATAAAAAATCCCGGGGTCATCCTTGATCTCTCTTCCTTTTTCTTCATGCTCCACCTCTAACGTATCAGGTGTGATCAACTCTCCCTCTAAAATAACCTGACCTGAGCACTCTGTTCCCTCTCCACTGCCCTGCCACTATTTCCAGCCTAGCACAAGCATTAGCTAAACGGTCTTCCTGCTTCTCTCTTGCTTCTCTTCAAGCGGCAGCTTTGTGTTTTAAAAACACAAATCCTATTATGTTACTTCTGCTTAAGACGGTTAGTGGCATCTCACTTTAGATCACCCTGCTGATTCTCCTCATAGTTCTTAACTCAAAGAATTCTGTTTGTTTGCTGTCTCTCCCACCAGAGCATGACCCTGTGTGTCAGTGCTTCATCATCACGGCCTGAGATCACGGCCTGGCACAAAACAAGCGCTCATCAAGTACTTGTTCAATGAGTATCTCTTAAAATAACCCCATGGCCATAAAGGTAGCCTGACAAAACTTGACCTTGTGAGGGCTTCAAAATCTATTACAACTCTTCTAATCTAAGAAGTACTCCCCACCTCCTACATTTTTACCTTTCTCAAATCAGGGCATATTTTACAAATGATATGCTTAATGTACCAAGTTTTATCTGTTATTTCTCCCTTTTCAAAAGACATTTATTAAGATAAAAGCAACTTTGCAATTGAGAAAATGTTAAAAATAGCTTTAGTTACCATCTCCTGAAAGCGTAGGTACATGAAACACATTGTCTATTAAATGCTTATAACCCTGGATGACAGGAATTCATATCACAAAAAATGACACTCAGGGTTCCAACACAGGCCTGTGCAGCACCAAAGCCTACATGCAACCTTTTACTACAGTTCAGCGGCTCTACCTTACCTGTGTGTAAGGGATGGGAATAAAAAATTGTATAACACCACACATTTCTTCTAAGGCACAGGATGATCCCATTAAAGGAAAGATCATGATCTTAGAATGGCTCTTTAACTTAGTTTCAGGTTTGCAAATGTAGACTTAGTACTGAATTTGGATGAAAGCTTAGTTATTTGATTAACAGGTTGAAAAGAGTATGGAGTTTCAAGGTATAATCTAGGAAGGAAGGGGGCTAGGGGAGGTGGAGTGGGAGAAGAGAGGAGCCAACCAAAGCGAGACTCAACATGGGCTAGCCAGACCAGTGGGAACACTCAGTGGCACAGGAGCTCGAAGAACTTTTTTTTTTTTAAATATTTTATTTATTTATTTGACAGAGAGAGAGAGAAAACAAGAGTGCAAGCAGGGGGAGCTGTAAAGGCAGAGGGAGAAGCAGACTCTCAGCTGGGCAGGGAGCCCCATGCGAGGCTCGATCCCAGGTCCCTGGGATCATTACCTGAGCCGAAAGCAGACGCTTAACCAACTGAGCCACCCAGGCACCCCTAGCTCAAAGAACTTTTAAGAAAAAAGAATTCCAATATGTAATTTTAAATTATTTATTGGGTGGTGCAGGGATACAATATTTCCACCAAAAGAATAATGCCCCACTCCACCAGCCTGAATTTCACTTCAGAATCTACCACAATAGCCTAAATCTTTTGATATAATAGTTATGTGAAACATTTAAAATAATCTTCCATTAGCCTTCCGTGGCACCTTACAAATCTTTTAATTAAAGATTTTGGTTTCCTTTTTTCAGGTGGTTGGGAAGATGGTGGACATTCATACTGAGTGCACCTACCCAAAGCAGCCAACCATCTTTCAAAATAAGAAGAGGGACCTGCTTGGAGAAACTGGTAAAGAGAAGCTCCTACAATACCATAAAAACTTTGGTCTGGGTTTCAAAATGTCCAAGGAGGTCACTGAGGGTCCTATACCGACAAGAAATGCCCCGTTACTGGTAATGTCTCTATCTGAAGGCAGATTCTGTCTAGTGTGGTGATCAAGATGAAGGTACAGAAGACTGTCATCCACCGAGACTTCCTCCACCGCATCTGAAAGTACAACTGCCTTGAGAAACACCACAAGACTATGTCCGTACACCTGTCCCCTGGCTTCAGGGACGTCCGGATGGGCAATACTGTCACAGTGAGTGAGTGCTGACCCTTGAGCAAGACTGTGTGCTTCAATGTGATCAAAGTCACACAGGCTGCTGGCCCAAGAAACCATTCCAGAAGTTCTGAGACTAGAGGGCACACACGGCCAAAGAAAATAAAGTTATTTTCAAAAAAAAAAAAAAGAGAGAGAGAGAGAGAGAGAGATTTTGGTTGGAACATAATTTGTTGTTAAGGAATTTTGGATGGGTATGTTAGAATGTACTGGTGATATTTACTATTTGTTAATGTTGTTCTAAGTAATAATACTGATTTCCACAGTTTAGAGAATTGATTTTATTATTGCTTACCATTTTTAAAAAAATATTTTATTTATTTATTTGAGAGAGTGAACGAGAGGGATAAAGAGAGCACATGAGTAGGGGGACGGACAGAGGGTGAAGGAGAAGCAGACTCCCTGCTGAGCATGGAGCCCGATGCCAGGATCCTGAGACCACGACCTGAGCCAAAGGCAGATGCTTAACCAACTGAGCCAGCCAGGTGCCCCATTTACCATTTTTTTGTAAGACAACTTTTGGAACTGTCTTACCAAAATAATGATTATTGACTACTTCAGTAATAACACAGCCATGTCTATCAGATCAAAGTTCCAAAAAACACACTGAGGATAATGATGCTAAATAATCTGCTATCATTCTCTCTTTTTATGACAAGGGAAGTAAAATACATTAAAAAAGTTACCTCTTTATTCATTTTAAACCATTGATATTGTACAAAGGGATGTCCAGTTGCCCGGCAACACAGTTTCACAAACTGTCCAGCCAAGACTGCCTTTGACTCTGGGTTGACAGTGATCTTTATGCCTTAAAAAAAGAAAAGAAAAAAAGTTAAGTCAGTCACGGAAGAGAGGTTTTCCTTGTTTACATTTCTGAAACCAAAACGTATTTTGGAAATAACCTGTATATTCATCCTAGCTGTAAACTGCCCATTCACATCTCCCTCCCTGCCAGGTTATGCCTCTGTGAGTTCCAGGCTTTGTAAAACCAAGAGGAAAGAAAGTCCACAGAAGACTTTCATCTACCGTACTTCCCATGGCTGGGGGAGAAAACTGTTTGCCATCTTTCCTTAGAAGTATTTTTTTCATGTCCTAACCCCTCTGAAATCAGGATGACCTTACAATAGAGTCTGCTAGACAGCAGGTGTGAGGCAGGTCTCCGTGCCGACTCTTCCAATACTCGGCCGCAAACGCTCATGTGGCTGGCACTCCCACTGACTCAGGGGCACTGCTGCAAGCGGTGGCCACTGAAAAGGTCTTCAAGACACATTTATTTCAGTGCTATGATTTAGCATTAAAATGAAAATCACTCTGTACGCAGAAAGGCACAGAAACAGAACAGCAGGATATAAATCCGACACATGTGATACAGACATTTCTCATCTGAGAAATGACTCTCAGCATCAAAGCTTGGGACAGCTTTAAAGAAAATCCTAAGTCAACTATGGAACTACCTCCCCGCCCCACCCCCCACCCCCCCCAGCCGTGTCCCTTTCACTTACTCCCTCTGGGGAAGCCTGCTGCCACATCATGGGGATGCTCAGGCAGCCCTGTGGGAGGCCCAAGTGATAAGGAAAGAAACTTTCATGTAAGTGAACCACCCGAGAAGAGGACAGTTCAACCCCAGTTGAACCCTAGACGGCTGCAGCCCTGCCCCAACGGCTTGACCCTCACCTCATCAGAGGCCAAAACCGGAGCCAAAACCACCCAGCTAAGCCATTTCCAGGTTCCTATCCTCAGAAACCATGTGGAGTAAAAAATGGTTGTTGTATTAAGCTTTGGGTTTTGGGGTAATTTATTATGCGGCAACAGATAACTGACACAAAAGAAACCAAAGTTAGGAAATTCTACGTTTGCCAAGATTATAATACATAAAACTGGGTTAGCTGGCTTCCAGGAAGGAAGAAGAAAAGATCATTAAAACTTGTAAAATATAACTCCCTGCACCTAGTTTTATTTTCTTTCTTCATCTATCCTGAATATGATCTCATAACAGTATCTTTTTCTTCTATAAGCCGCCAATCCAAAGGAATAAAACAAGATTACAATTGAAGAGGAGTTAGTCCAATAATATCAATCTTAGTACATCCAAGATACTAACCTTTCCAGGATAAAAATAGTATATAAGGTAAAACAGGTATGTGAAAACCATTCCAGAAAGATACCAAATAAAACCAAAATCCAAAATAAATAAATATTTATTGCCTACCTGTTACATTTGAGGGTCTGGAGAAACCCTAGAAAATCTTTAGTAAAGACAGTAGAGCCTCTCAAAAAAGAATTTAAAACTTTTGCCAAGGGAGAACTTTCCTATTCATTAATTCTTTACGTTGATGCCAAGTTAGCACAGTATGGCAGAAGTAACAGTTCTTCTGGAACCTGTACTATGTGCTGGTTGCAAAGGACATGGTAAAGACAGAAAATGGGATGAGCACTCTCACTTTGGCCGGCAAATTCACAGCACTGCATTTAAGGCTCCCAATGCCATTCTTTAGCCACGAGAGACACATGTCACAACTTTAAGATACAAAGATTCTGATTTTCAAAGTTTACGTGTGGTAAGAAAGAAAAAAAGTTGTAACAACAAAAGAAGGGAACAAATATAAATCTGAAAAAGAGGATTTGTGGCTAAATGGGCTTTAAAATGTGGCTGTCTTCTAGTCATCTCCAACTTAACGTGTCCCAAATTCCTCCGAAACAAAATCTACTCCTGCATGAGACCCCACTGTCTTGCCAACTCAGCCTGTCCCCATGCATCCAGTTACTCAGGGCAAAAACTTAGCAGTGCCCCCCCGGAATCCCTCTTTTCTTCCTCATTCTCCACATGTAACTTCTCTGCAAGTCCTGCCAGTTCCGCTTTTCCCCGTCTCCACACATCTTCAATGCCATGATCTTAACCCAAGCCACCATCAGCTGTGACGAAACCATGTTACAGCCTGCAAACTGGTTTCCCTGCTTCCGACTGGCAGCCCAACTGTCTTTTTAAAACATAAATTAATCCAGTGGCGCCTGGGTGGCTCCGTTGGTTGAGCGTCCGACTTATGATTTTGTCTCAGGTCATGACCTCAGGGTGGTGAGATCGAGCCCCACCATGGGCTCCACACTCAGTGGGGAACCTGCTGGAGATTCTTTCTCTCCCTCTTCCCCTCCCCTCTTTCTCTCTAAATAAAATAAAAAAAACATAAATTAGTCCATACCACTCCTCTGATTAAAACCCTCGACTGACCTATTGTACTTCGAATAAAGTCTACATTCCTTATCATGGTCACAAGGTCTTATATAAACTGACCTCTCTAACCTCGTCCCCTCCCGTCCTCCTTGCTCCAGCCACACTGGTCCTCTTTTCGGAAGCCAAGCTATTTTCTACCTTTTTACTTACTAGTCCTCTGCTGGATTTCCCCTCCAACCCCCTACTGTTTCACGGCAGGCTCTTTCTTTCTCATAATCTAGGTCTCTAGCTTCGCTGGGAAATGTCTCTAAACTAGCTAACCCCCACCCCCACTTCTCAATTACATTCACCCCACTTTGTGGTCTTCACTGCACTAACCATCTGAAATCCCTGTGTTTTCTTGTCTGTCTCACCTACTAAAACAGAAGCTTCATGAGAACAAGGACCTTGTTTGTCTTAGTCACCAGTTTACCCGACACCCAAACAGTGCCTGGCATATGGTGACACAGTGAGTGTTCCGCATGTATTTGCTGGATGACTGTATCATCACCATAATAAAACTACTATGGTAGCAATTTACTGACTGCTTTATATGTGCCCGGTGTTTTGATCTCTAACCTTCAAAATAACCAGATGAGTTAGATATTAGTTAGATCTATGTTACAGTGAAGAAAATGAAGTCGTTTGCAAAAGATCACCCAAATTACCTTGAGTAAACTATTTAACCTTTCTGAGACCAATTTTTTTCCCATTGTAAAATAGCAGAACCAAAATACAAACCTAGGTTTTCTTGGGCTTTAAAATCCCCCTGCTTTTGTTAATCCAGTGATTCCCCCCCACCCACCTTTATGGAAGTATGCTCGACAAACGAAAGTTCTATACATTTATAGCGTTACCATGTGATAATTTAATATACATATACATTGTGAAGTGATTACCACTGTTGACTTAATTAATACACCTATCACCTCATATAGTTATCATTTTCCAGTGATTTTTTTTTTTTTTTTTTAAAGATTTTATTTCTAAATAATCTCTATGCCCAACATGGGGCTTGAACTCACAACTCTGGGATCAAGAGTCACACGCTTGGGATGCCTGGGAGACTCAGTCGGTTAAGCGTCTGCCTTTGGCTCAGGTCATGATCCCGGGGTCCTGGGATCGAGCCCCACATTGGGCGCCCTGCTCAGTGGGGAGTCTGCTTCTCCCTCTCCCTCTGATTCCCACTCCCCCGCCCCTGCTCTTGTTCTCTCACTCTCTCTCAAATAAATAAAACGTAAAAAAAAAAAAAAAGAGTCACACGCTCCACCAACTCAGCCAGCCAGGCACCCCCCAGCAATTCTTAATGTCCCTCCCAAGCTGATCTTTTGCCACATGAGCCTCTCTTACTGAAGGGAAAATGCCAAGCAGAGTGCAGTGTCTTGCACCATGGCAGTGCTTATAAACTGACCACAGCAAACATTCTCTCCTATTATACAGAGACAAGAGTGATGGAAATTAAAAAAGCTTTCTCCCTAGAGTGTCTTACAAAGAAATGAATAACTTTAATGGACATAGGGCCCATAGGGCCAGGATATCCTAAAAGGTGTCCTTCTTTTGTGTGGGAGACAAGACTATATGCTTTCTAATGTACGTTCAAGCTCAGTTTACACATCTGTCCTGGACCATCCATTTCAATAGTCTAGTCTTCAATAAGCAAGCAAATAAATACATGTATTTATTACTTAATGCTTCAAAGACTGAGAATTGAAAGGCACAATGTGATTTGGAAACCGCCCTTGGTGAGTAGTAAAGACAAGAAGTCGCAAGACCTCCCATGCCTTAACCACACAAATTTCCTTCCTCCCACGTAGTGTTGTGCGGCAGGGAACCATGGTCAACCTGTAACCACCCTCGCGGGGCGCCCACCAGTCAGCAGGTGCTGAACAAAGGTAAGGAAAGAAGACAGCACGGAGCTATGGAGGGTGTACCAAGGCATACAAATGAAAGTTCTATTTTAAAGGGTGAATGCACAGTTTCCTGGCAAACAAGCCTATTTTCAGATAACATCTGCAAAGAAGTCAAAGAGGTTATTTGATTTCCTGTAAACCGGGGAGAATCTGAACTAGGTACGATGGAACATGAGGATTGTTCATTCAACACACACCTATGCAGATCACAGATTCATGATACTGAGCAATAAAACTAAAAACCTGCTGGAATTTCAAAACAGTAAGTTAGGGTGACTCTTGACTTGACAGAAGGATTCACCATAGCTTCCCTTTAAGTTACCCTCTCTCAGAATGCTTTAAAAAAATTTTTTTTTTAAAGATTTTATTTATTTGAGAGAGCGCGAGCGAGAGAGCACAGGCAGGGGGAGCAACAGAGGAAGAGGGAGAAGCACACTTCCCACTGAGCAGGGAGCCCGACGTGGGGCTTGATCTCAGGACCCTGGGATTACGACCTGAGCCAAAGGCAGCAGCTTAACCGACTGAGCCACCAAGGCGCCCCATGGATGCATTTAAATATTGATACAACTTACAAACAGCTGTTCCAGGAACAGGTCTATTGTGTACATGACAGTACATCTGTTTTTTTTTTGTTTTTTTTTTTTTTTAAAGATTTTTTATTTATTTATCTGAGAGAGAGAATGGGAGACAGAGAGCATGAGAGGGGGAGGATCAGAGGGAGAAGCAGACTCCTCGCTGAGCAGGGAGTCCGATGCGGGACTCGATCCCGGGACTCCAGGATCATGACCTGAGCCGAAGGCAGTTGCTTAACCAACTGAGCCACCCAGGCGCCCCAGTACATCTGTTTTTAGAGGCTGCAAACCAAAAATTTCTTTCCATCAGTTTCTATCTTAAACTCTTCCTCAGAGTTATTCTGAAAATTTCTAAGCTATCATTGAAAAGTGCCTCATCCTGTCCCAGAATAAATACCATTTCTCTCCCTTCAACAGTCTCCCCTCAACACAACCAAAGCATGTCCATGTACGCCCTTCCTACAAGTCAGTTTAAATTTGCACCTCTTGTGGCTAAACCTAGTTTCATCATACCCTGTATGCTTCCATATTGCCCAGGGACCCTGAACACCTCAATGCAGACATACATTCTTTCAGACGTCATGACTCCCTTTCTATCGCTCTCCTCCTCCTTTGTCCTTATTCCCGTCCATACCATCATTGCCTCTTCCACTTCTTGATATTTTCCTTTCAGAAATTTCGTCACTCACACAACAAGAAAAGTCCTTTATAAAAGAGGATCTAATATGAGTATTTTTTAATTTGGCAAGGACAAAAAATTGCAGTCCACAGGTCAAAGAGGCAACTGGGAGAATAAGTCATCACCAAGTTCCTGAATAACCCAGAAATTTCCTAGCATGATAGAAATGACATTGAGTTCAGGTCAGGGTCAGCAGACCTGGGCTCTAATCCACTTTTGTCAACAACTGTGACTCTGGCTAAATGATAACCAGTGGAAATCTCATTTTCCACACAAATGTTTGCTCACATTTAAAATTTAAATGTTCATAATAGCACAGTTCTGTTCCTTCACAGAACTGTAAAGATAAGATGGTTCTGAACTAAAGGTATTTTGGAAATTAGAGAATAATATTCAACAATCTTGGTTCCTGTCTTTTTTTTTTTTTTTTCTCAAAGATTTTATTTATTCATTTGAGAGAGAGAGAAAGTATGAGAGGGGAGAAGTAGACTCCCCACTGAGCAGGGAGCCCGCTGGGGGGATCGATCCCAGGACCCCGGGATCATGACCTGCGCCGAAGGCAGACATTTAACCGACTGAGCCACCCAGGCGCCCGTTGGCTCCTGTCTTAAAGACAAAAAAGGTGTGGGGCAAGTGGAAAAGGTGCCACTGAAGAGGTCTCAGCCAGAGCCGTCTGGTATGTATGGAGAGTGAAGTACCTTTTACATAAAGAAAGAAATAAAATGGTAACATCACAGAACTAGAGTTGGAACCCTGGGATTCATCTAATGAAACCCATACATAAAATGTTAATTCTCTCTAAATATCCCCTATCGTCTGGCTTCTGCTTAACCAATTCCAGGCCAGGGCATGACTTCCTTGGCAGCCATTTTGTGATCTGCATAACTACCCTAACTGATGGAGCCTATAATCACTCAAATATTTTCACTTAAAAAAAGAAAAACAGGAACATCTTGAACTGCACATCTAGGCTCAATGACATTTGCGAAGGACAGAGATGCCAACGTCAGCTGCTTTGGGATCAGGAGTTTTGATCCTTTAATGAGAAAATAAAGGTCTAAAAAATCATTACAGACTTCTGGTTCAAACAACTTCAGCACACTCATTTAATGCTCCCACTCCCCTCCAATTCCCACTGGAATGACCAAAAGAATAAAATATGGAAACAATCAGTGCTGGGAAATGGGCATGGGGAGCAGCTAGCTATCCATGTGCTGTGAGAAAGCCCAATTAGAGACAAAGCAGAAGCTCAATCCTATGGGGCTCCTTCAGAAAATATATTAAGTGTCAAAGCCCATGGAGAGCAAGAATTTAGGGATGAGTTACCCTCAGCTTAGATCCCATCCTAAGTGAAGGACCACAGAGGCTGGCTCCTAATCAAGGGAATCGCTCTAGTTAGAGGCAGGGGAATGCTGCCCCAGCTATTGCTGGGCTACCAAAACAAATACATAAAAGAAACTCAGTTTCTCAGAAAAACAGAGAAACTCCTTATTATAGCCATCTCCCATGGCTATCTCTGGCTGTCAGCCCACAAACAACCAGAATGGAATGGGGCAAAATAAAACTAAAATAAATCTAAAGTTTCCTTGTCTTCCTGCATTTAGGTCTGAAAGGTCTGTTCAGAGGCTCACAGCATCTTTGACAGAACTCACCGCCCTCACCAAAAGCAGACCTCTCTATAGAGACAATGAGAGAAAAGTCACTGGATTTTCTCTGGAATAAGAACTAATGTCCTCCCATGAAACTGTCTTACTACAAAAAAAGAGAGAAAACATGAGAATATTTCCTTTTTTTTTTTTTTTTTTAAGATTTATTTATTTATTTGAAAGAGAGACAGAGAGAACACAAGCAGGGGGAGAGGCAGAGGGAGGGGGAGAAGCAGACTCGCCGCTGAGCAGGGAGCCCGACATGGGGCTCGATCCCAGGACCCTGAGATCATGACCTGAGCTGAAGGCAGATGCTTAACAAACTGAGCCACCCAGGCGTCCCAACATTAAATATTTCTATACTGTATTTTCACCAAGATACAGGAATACACTGAAAAGGAAAACCCAAAGATCAGATAAGACTTGTTCTACTTGTGTTTACGATTGTGTTGGATGTGATCATTTACAGGTTTGTCTTTCCTGTTAGACTACGAACCTTTCCTAGGCGAGAATTTTGGTTCTAGTCATCTTTGAATCATAGTACCAAGTGCAACATCTGGAACAGCAAAGGTACTAGAAACCTGTAAGTGTTTACTGAATGAATGAGTAAAGTCTTAAATAAAGTTGATTCTATCAGAGCTTACCTTCTTAAGTACAATAGTTTTTATTCTCAGTATCCTTATTAAAAATTAAAATTTTCTCTATAATTCTTATACTTCTTTATTCTAATATCTGCAAATACAGTGAGTTTTAGATTATTCACATAAAATGCACATAGAAAGCTAACAGTAAATTACCTCTTCCTGAAATTACTGAGCTTTACAGATCCTAAAATATGTCCTCAAAAATGAATACTTAATATTCAAGAAACTGATTCCCAATGGACACTATACAGCTAATATGAGATAAAACTTCACAGAAATAGTGAATAAGTGTTAATGTAGAAATGTTAACATAGAAACTGCTTTCCTCTTCCTGGTCTTCCCTCAAATGCAAGGAAGTCCTAGGGGATAACTCTGAAAAAGCTTGTAGGCCAAGTACCAGAATGATCTATATGGGGAACACTGATGGTAAAGTGCTAATCCTACTATGTGGAGAAAAACACAAAGAGCAGAAATGGATCTGTGAAGGGATTAGATTACTGATGTTTATTAGGTTGGCTCTGTATTCACTGCTGGTTTGTCAAAAATTAAAACATTGTCAAAAATTTCAGGCAGATCATTACACATCAACAAACATGTGACTCAATTTCAGGAAAGCCCAGTGTCATGCATGGGAAACTGAAAACGTGGAAGCCCGAGATCTGAGGCCAGTGATCCCACCACAGATCAGGAGACGGGAAGCCTCTGTGGCTGCCTAGAGACCATTCCACATGGCATTCATGTAACTCGTCCAACTCTGCCAGGTAGAGAACACTTACTCTCATTTTATAGACTTGGCAACCAACAGTCACAGTGATTAGTGTAATTACTGAAAAAAGATAATGAGATATACAAGTTATATTCATTTCCTGGAGAGGTTTCTTAAGTTTTCAGAAGTCCTGGTATGGTATTCTAGGAAGTATGAGAACTTAATAGCTAACTGAGTGCCCCAACTGGCAGATTTCAATCGTCACAACTCCTGGGTAATGTTCAAGGCACTGGGGATATAAAAGTTAACAAATGTCACCTTATGAAGAAGTTCACTGATTGGTGACAAACAACAATTTCATCTAGACGTAGTTACTCCTACCCCAGACCTCTTGGTATGAAGAAGCACTGAGGAACAGATGTTAAGCATCCAGTGCAACGTGTAACTCAAAGGAGGCACCTATTTTATCATCACCTCAGGCCTTGGGAGGCAGAGGATGATCTGAGAGTCCAAGTTTCCTGACTTGTAATCTAGGGTCCTTTTCCTTTGTAGTGGACTCTGGTTACCTCCCTAGCATCTGTTATGCCCTTTCTCCTTCCAACAGGCCCACTTTTGTTTAGTATCCTATGTGGTTTCTGGAAAGCTGACTCAACCCAACTCTGTTCCTGGCTCTAAGCCAGCAAATGGGTACATTCCATCTCCCTTGCCACAGTGACAGGTGTAGGGACAGGCATTCGAAATTAGTTAACTAGAGTGAATCTTATGATTTTTGCTGGAACAAAGATGAATGCAAGTCAGTAGAGATCTTGCAACTATGCAGAAAGTCACTCTTGGAAGGAAGCCAGTAACAAGAAAGGAGGGGCAAAGATGAAAACAAACCAATTCTTTGAAAACAGGGCTGTCCTCAGCCTCTCTTGAAGCCCAGCTTGCTTCAAGACTTTTCGGTTAGAAGATTCCCGAAACCCAGAACTGACAAAAATAAGATCTGAATTATAATTTTAGCTTTCTCATGTTAACTTCAAAATATTATCACAAATAGGCTGGTTATGTAATAAAAACTACATACATCAAAACCATGTAACATAGAGAGCATGAGTCCTTAGACCATGGCCCTCCCAACCTCGACTGGCTTCTCTGCTTCTGGTGGAACCTATAATGGTGAACTGGACCCGAGAAGGGAGGTCTGCAGTGCTGCTGTCATCACGGGACTCCGATCACATGGTCTCTCCTGCCTGACACTGCTGCAGGGGACCAACTTTACCTGTGGCTGTGCAGACAAGGGGCTGTTTCCTATTCCTCACACCTGACCTTGCAAGTGAGAAATCTCACTCAATATTGGTATATTCAGAAAAAAAAAATCATGGTTGAATCAATCAACATTTCAAAAGCATCATGTTGGTGAAATACTTAAACAGTAAATATCTACCATATTTGCTTGATCTCATTTGTATACATACATACATATTAATAAATGTTTGGCTGCACTATTCCTCCCTTCCTCCCTTTCTTCAGTTCAAAGTAAACTCTACCCCCAATATGGGGTTCAAACTCACAACCCCAAAATCAAGAATCACAGGCTCTACTGACTGAGCCTTGGCTGCACTATTTCAACATGAGTTATAGAAATCCTACCCCTAGGGGCGCCTGGGTGGTTCAGTTGGTTAAGTGTCTGCCTTCGGCTCAGGTCATGATCCTGAGGTCCTGGGATCGAGCCCCCACATCGGGCTCCCTGCCTGGCAGGGAGTCTGCTTCTCCCTCTCCCTTTGCCCCTCCCCCTCCCATGCCCCTTCGTGCTCTCTATCCTGCTTTCTCTCTCTCAAATAAGTAAGTAAATTCTTAAAAAAAAAAGAATCTTACCCCTAAATACTTTACTTTTTTTTTTTTTTTTTTTAAAGTAGGTTCCACATCCAACGTGGGGCTTGAACTCACGACCCTGAGATCAGAGTTGCATGCTCTCCCACTGAGCCAGCCAGGCGCCCCATCCCCTAAATACTTTAGAACGCATCTCCTTGGAATAAAGACATTCTTCTACAGACTACACCACCATTATCACACGATAATTCCCTAATACCTAATACACATGTTAAATTCAAATGGCTTTACTTGTCTCCAAAATGTCTTCTATAGTTGATTTTTTTTTTTAATATTTTTTTAAATTTATTTGACAGAGACAGACACAGTGAGTGAGGGAACACAAGCAGGGGGAGTGGGAGAGGGAGAAGCAGGCTTCCTGCCGAGCAGGGAGCCTGATGTGGGACTCAATCCCAGGACCCTGGGACCATGACCTGAGCCGAAGGCAGACGCCTAACTGAGCCACCCAGGCACCCTACAGTTGATGTTTTTGAACCACAATCCAATCAGTGTTTATGCATTGTATTTGCTTTTTATGTGTTCCTTAGTCTCAACCTGGAGGGAAAAAATGAGTCTCCATATGTCTACATTTTCCAAAAATATTTAATACAATTCATTGGCAAATGAGATATTTTCCTCTACGTTTGTCTCCACGAACTCCTGGAGAACAGACCTTAGAGAAGAACCTACCTGGGGGGCTTAGAAGCAGAAGAACCTCTGTGTGCTCCATAGTTTGCAGGAAGTCACTCAGTTCCGTGACCGTACAACCTTTCTCACCCAACAGCTTCAGTAAACATAAGCTTGGACTTCCTTCAGGCTCCAAGACCTTAAGAGAGCACTGCTCCAAGTCCAGGCAACTGCAAACAACAGATTTAAGTCAAGTCAACAGTTTTCTCCAACATGATATGCCTGCTCTATGTTTGGCATGATTGCAGATGTTGTAGGGATAAACCGTGAGTTGCTGAGTAGTGAAAAGTTATTTCCATTATGAGTGCTACTGTCCTTTCCTCCTCTGCCATTATAGGGAATTCCTCTTTATGCCCTTCTCCAACTCAGCTCCCAAGACTACTAAATCAGAAGATGAGAGAAATCCCGAAACAGGATGTGAAAGAAATTTGGCTTTGATGTTGATCAAAATTTTTACCTTTAATTTGGGACTATGGATTAGGAAGATCAGATACATTTCTCTACTTGTTCTTCTGCTTTTATTAAGCATAATATGAACCCAAAAAGAGGCATAGATCTTCGAGACATCTTGAAAAATGAAAAAACTTAACATACAATATTTTGTATTAGTAGTGTGCCTACATATGTATTCATAAAGATACAGAACAGTGTTTGTTCTGCATGATACCGTTTTTATTAGTAAGAATATGTGTTTGTTCTTATATGTACAGAGTTAACTTTGAAAAGATAGCCAAGAAACTAGTAGCGATTTTCCTACAGAGCAGGGGCCGGAGCAGCAGAGCTCAGTTGGACGATTCAACTTTTCACTATAAACCCTTTTGTACTGTCGGACTTTTTACTACGTGTGCTCATTTTTTCAACAATTTTTAAAAGACTATTAGTGACATTCAAAGTACTTCTAAGTACCTAGAAATACCCTAACACAGGGGCAAGACAAACGCTGGTCTGTGGGCCAAACCCACCCAGTCACCTGATTTTGTAAACAGTTTTGCTGGAACACAGCCACGCTTGTTCACATACACGTTTGCAAAGGGGGACAGCTGCTTTCCTGTTAGAATAGCAGAGGTGAGTCGTTGGTCTGCAAAGCGGAACATGTGGACTATTTAGCTCTTTATAGAAAAAGCTGGCTGACTTCTGCTCCAAAGAATCTACTTTCTGTCTCATTGTCCTTTTGTTCAAACTATTTTTTTTTATTATCACTATTTAACATACACAACAAATTTCCTTTTCAGTGTTATTATGTTCAGTAGGCATGTACAAGGTTAGAAAGACAGGTAAGATCAGACTACAGAAGGCCATAAATAATGGGGCAAGGAGTATGGACTTCAACCATTTCATAGAAAGGGAAAGCACAAGTATAAAACATTCAAGAGAAGAAAAACAATAAAAGTTAAACCAAACAATCAAAACAACAGAAAACCCCCAAAAATCTTCCCAAAGATGATGTAATGTATGGTGATTAACATAATAAAAAAAAATCTTCACTGGGGTGAGTATGTGCTCTGGTAAGCGCTGTGAATTGTGCAAGACTGTTGAATCTCAGATCTGTACCTCTGAAACAAATAATGCAATATATGTTAAGAAAGAAAAAAAGAAGAAGAATGTAGCAGGAGGGGAAGAATGAAGGGGGGAAATCGGAGGGGGAGAAGAACCATGAGAGACGATGGACTCTGAAAAACAAACTGAGGGTTCTAGAGGGGAGGGGGGTTGGGAGGATGGGTTAGCCTGGTGATGGGTATTGAGGAGGGCACGTTCTGCATGGAGCACTGGGTGTTATGCACAAACAATGAATCATGGAACACTATATCTAAAACTAATGATGTAATGTATGGGGATTAACATAACAATAAAAAAATTTAAAAAAATAAAAAAAAAATAAAATAAAAAAAAATCTTCCCAAAGAGACATAACCAGTAACAAAGGCCAACCAAAGTCTTTAGATAATCTTCATGATATACTGTAGAATTCGCACGTCACACACCTTTGCGGCGACCTCTCCCTTTCTTTCCAATTTGTAGTCCAATATAAACTTTAGCTTCTCTGTGAGGTTCACCCAGACCACACAAGTCCCCCAAACACGTGTGAGACATAGTCTCCTGATGGCACTTATCTTACATATTAAAGGTTGACAAATTTCTGTAAAGTGCCAGAAGGAAAATATTTTAGGCTTTATGGGCCATTTAGTCTACTGCATGTTCTTCTTTCTTGTCTTTTGTTTTGTCTTACAATTTTTTAAATATGAAAACCAATCTTAGCCCATAAACTGCAAAAACAGGGGCAGTG
Source organism: Halichoerus grypus (assembly GCF_964656455.1). Taxonomy (NCBI): domain Eukaryota; kingdom Metazoa; phylum Chordata; class Mammalia; order Carnivora; family Phocidae; genus Halichoerus; species Halichoerus grypus. The sequence goes on from NC_135724.1 coordinate 16,803,231, forward strand.
GCCCAAATTTGGCTCAGGGATCATTGTTTGCAGACCCCTGTTCTCTATGTCTCAGGTGACACAATTTTGCCTTAACGACTGAGCCACCCAGGCGCCCCCACAATTTTGCCTTAAAACCATGAGCTTTTCGGGGCGCCTGGGTGGCTCAGTCGATAAGCGTCTGCCTTTGGCTCAGGTCATGATCCCAGGGTCCTGGGATTGAGCCCCGCATCGGGCTCCCTGCTCAGCGGGAAGCCTGCTTCTACCTCTCCTGCTCGCCCCTGCTTGTGTTCCCTCTCTGGCTGTCTCTTTCTCTGTCAAATAAATAAAAGCTTTAAAAAAAACAAATAAATAAAACCATGAGCTTTTCTTTCATAGGGATGTCTTCTCTACCTAACTAGATCACAGTACTCCTTGAAAACAGAAACCCTGTATTTTTAACCCCTCAATACCTAAAATCTGTCTTGCCCATATTAATTATTCATAACTGAATGATTACTGCATGAATTTCAATCATAACTAAAAAGGCTGAAGGACTGGATAGATGGAAAGGGTCAGACATAACAGTATCACAGCTGTGCCCGATGCAAGGTGAGCAAGTTTTCATAGGACTTGGAACATTCTTTTCCTTTTTGGGGGGGGGAGGGGGGAGAGGGATAGAGAGAGAATCTTAAGTAGGCTCCATGCTCAATGCAGAGTCCAACACAGGGCTCGATCTCAAAATCAAGAGTCGGACGTTTAACAGACTGAGCCACCCAGGCACTTAATCCACATTCCTTTTGATCAGTTTTATTAAAAGGCTACCATAGCATTTATATAATGGTCACTCAAGATTTATAATTCTGTGGTGAAGTTGGTAATCTCTTAACTTTAGGAAAAAAAACGTATCCAACCAAAATAATTTCAATACTAGTATCATCTAGCTCATAGGATTGTTAGAATTAAATTAGATAATCCATGCTAGAAGTACTTAGCACAGTGCTTGGCGAATAATAAGCACTCAATAAAAGTGAGTTCTTATTATACAATAAAAATATGGGATATTAAAAGAACAACAGTTTCTTAATTATGCTGATTTCTGAAACTGTTTTCCCTTTTCCTTAAAAATGTTTTTGAGTAGTTACTAGTTTGGTAACCTGATCATGTCCTTCAAGGCCTCCTGTCTCTATACTCACTAGGTGTTCCTTCTAAGTGTCTCAGTTAAATGCGTATATTCAATACTCTATTTTTGTTAAATGTGAATCATAATATAGGTCAACTGTCCCCAAATGCTGGATGGTAGACTAGTGGCAGCACAATTTGAAGCCCAAGGTAAAATGATAAAAACAAGGACAATAAGACTGCCTTTTACTCTGAGATGGTCTTTCCTATTTCTTAGTGTTAAAGCGTCCTTTCTCCTCTGAGATAATGGTGACTATGAAGACAGCAAGAATGAAAGCTGCAGATGCCCGCCACTCCTCTACTCTGTAAAATTTTCTTCCGTTAGTCCCCGTAACACCCAGGTCAAGAAACCAGTATTAGAGACAATAGAAGGATTACCATTCTTTTAGATAATTAGAATATGAGATCTATAAAAACAAGGATGTTGTATGCTAAATATAATTTTTTTTTTTTATGATTTAGAAAGGTGGTCGGACTCTGGTACATAAAATTCAGCAGCCATCTCACCAAATGCAACCAAGTGATGCTTTGATGTTTATACTCATATAGAAAAAAGCGAAAAACAATTTGACTTCTTTCTTCCAAATGAAGAAAGAGGTCGAGATGAAGTAGACAAAATTTTCCAATACAAGAGGCACAGGAGAAAAACATGATTCTGTATCTCCTTTCCTTTTTTACTGATTTTCCGCCTGGGCACTGGCTTTCAGCTCAGATGATGCCCCAGCCTCTTTCTTTCCTTTTTTAGTTACATTCCTGTAAGACTGTGCTTTGAAGTGGTTTCTACCAGGCCTAATTTGGAATTTCTCATTTAAGTTAAAAGACTATTACTGAAAAAAATGGGCTTTGCTTTTAAGAAAATATATTTGTATTTCTCTTCACTTCATACATATATATTAATCACTTCAAAAAATATATCATCAAATAGAACACATCATACATCCCTTAGGGTACAAACCATCGCATTGCTTTTAGGTTCTTTTGCTACTCTTCTTGGAACATTTACTCTTTGAAATCTCTATTCATTAATTCAGCAACTACTTGTTAATCATCTAAAATAGGCCAACTATTTTTCCTAGGTATTTAGGATACTGCAGCAAACAAAATTCCCTATCATCCTGGATTTTTCTATAAGATATAAATATACATATGCACGCAGAGGCAGACAAACAGAGGTGTGTGTGTGTGTGTGTGTGTGTGTGTTTATCCATCCAATGGTCGTAAGTGCTCTGGAGAAAAGCAAAGCAGGGGGCTAAGTAATGCTGGAGCAGATGTATGGGGTAATTTTAAATAATGTGATCAGAGAAGACCTCACTGAAGGAGGTGACTTGTAAGTAAACACTTCAAGAGGTAAAGTCATGCAGTTCACCTGTGAAGACTATCTCAGACTGAGGAAAGAGCAAGTACAAAGACCCTCCTGTGTTCAAGCCAAAAGCAAGAGAGCAAATGTGCAGAAAGCACAGAAAGGGAGGAAGATAATGGGGTCCAAGAGATGACTGGTGGCTAACTAGTGTTTTTATCCTGAAACAGAAAAGCAATTAAAGGGTTTTGAGCAGAGGAAAGGTAAGACCTGACTGGACGTTTCAAAAGAGTATAAATTCTCACTGCTATGCTGAGAATAGCTTGGGGGCAGAGGCAAAGCGGGAGGAGAAGTTAGGCGGCTACTGGAATGATCCAGGTGAGAGAGGGCAGTGGCTGGCCCAGGGCTGGGGCAGCGGAGGTGGGATTCTGGATGCACACTGAAGGCACAGCAGATGTGGATCGCTGATAAAACGGACGTGGTGTATAAAAGTGGAGTCAGGAATAATTTTGAAGTTTGGGGCCTGAGCAATCGGAGGGGTGCAGTTGCCATTTCCTGAGATAAAGAAAACTGAATGAAAAACAGGTCTGTGGGGGAAGACATGCTAAATTCTGGACATGCTACGCTCAAGATATCTTAGTCATTCATGAGGAGATGGCAAATTGGCATCTACAGGAACGTATCCAGGGGGTTCAAAGCAAAGATACGGACTGAAGATACAAACTAAGAGGAATCCACCTAAGTATGTATAGTCCTGAGACTTAAGGATACATCGAGAAGGGGACTGGGTGAAGACACGTAGATAGAGGGACACAAAGCCTGGATCCTACGGCACTCCAAATTTCAGACACCGAAGAGACAGACCGGAGAGACAGAGACAGGAGGAGATCCTTTGTTTCAGCTTTGTACACGTTCTCATTCTGATCATAAACTGCAGGAGGGCAGAAGTCTGCAGCTACAGAGCACGTTCTGCACAGCAGGTGCGCAGTGATGGCTCTCCTAGGTCCGAGTCCCAAAGCCCCCTTCCTACGGAGTCCAGGCAGCGTTAGGGCCTCCTGAAAGCTCTGTCACCTTCAGGGTATGGTGGGCAAGACCCTCAGAACCTGCATCTGTCTGCACTGACGGCAAAGGCTGTTCAATATCAGGGCGGTCTGGAATGGCATTAGGGCTGAGTTTGTATTTAGGGCACTCCCGTATGCGCACGGTTGTGGGAAACTAAACTGGAAGCCAGGACTGATTCTGAGTCACCCATAATCGTATGAAGACATTTACAATTACTCCTAATCCCTGATGGACAGTTCAGGATGGACTCTTGGGGTTTCTTCATCAAATTCTCATCTATTTGAGGAAACATGTATAGAGTCAGAAAAAAGTGTAAGAAACAATAGGCAACCTTGGAAGATTTTAGGGAAAAAAGTCCACTACCTCATGGGAACTGTTGTCCACTTGGACCCTCCCACTTCAGTTCCTCGGTCTGACACTAGAGAAAAATACCTCTGGGACTTTCTGCTATCCTAGATGCTCTTCTAGCACCAGTATGAAATTACTCTGAATTAGCTTTTTGTCTTACACAGAGTAAGCATCACCAGCTTACCTTGCCCCCCCTCAGATGTCACTCTCCAGCCCCTAAGCTCCCAGTGCTAACCTTTTGTTATGCCAGTTTAATTCCGATTTCAGTAGGTATATGACTCTAATATTCCCCAATTTTCTAACCTGCAGGGGTGCCCCCACTCCCACTGCCACTCACCTATTCTGAGCTAATCTTCACCATCCTGGAAGACTGGTGAAATCCCATCTATTTCTTTTCAGACTTCCCACCCTGGAATTTGCCAGATTCCATGAATGCATGCCCTTTGTTGCCCGCGAGGCGACTGGCCTTCTCTCTATACTACCTTCCCCAGAGATGTGGCCTCAGACTTTTCTGTTAGTTTGCCAAACGAACCATTCTGTAGCCTCCGGCAAAACCTGACTGAAGGCTTGGGGAGGAACACAGAACACCTGATGTCAGGTATCCACTACTCCAGCCATGCTTCTTCAGTGGCAGGGCCTTCCTTTCTTCTCTTTCCTCCACTGTCAAATTAGGAGCCCTCACTCCCAGGCCCTCCTCAGGAAAGTCCAGAGCCTTCCCTAACTAGCGTACTAATCACAAACTAACCAATCACAGATCTGATGATCTGATCCCAAAGAAGACAACTTCTTACACTATTAAGTCTAGAAATTCAGAAATCTACAGACCTAGTGTAATAGTATTTTGGATTTTCTTTGCACAGTCCCCTCTCCCTAAGAGAAACACGTTTTTTCCCGGAACAGAAAATTGTGCCATCTGTCTGCTCAATTTTGCAAGTTTACCACTTCTTAATCCCAACCTCACATCATTACTCCTCTCTGTGGCCAAAGAACCCTAAATCATCATGACCCTGGTTTAACCCCAAACTCTGAAACTCGAGGTTGTTGTGAGGGCTAAAGTAGATAATGCATATAAATATTTAGTGCATCGGTATATACTAAGTGCTCAATAAATGGTAACAACCCATTGTTATTATTATTCACACCCAACACAGCATTTAACATGTTATCTGTAAATGTCCCAGAATAACAATCCATTACTAGAGAGGTCCTTGTGAATAGGAACTAAATATTTGTCATCTTTTTATCTTCTGGAACTTCCCACTCATAATAGGCACTCAATAAACATAATTGTGAATGAATGGCTCCCCTCTCAAAAGTATTTATAGTGTCTAAGATAGGTTCTATGCATAACACACAGAATCTTAACTGATGCCTCCTCTTCTCAAGGAGTTTGTAAGAAAACGTACAAATAATTATGGTCCAAGGCAAAGTTTAGTCATATGAGAGGTTAAAAAAAAAAAAACTTCTAAGGGATTCCCAGGCAGACCAAAACCCTAACAACGGTATAAAGGAATGGTTCTAAGTGTGGTCTGGGCACCCCTAGTGCAGTTCCTGAGACCCTGTCACGGGATCTGCAAGGTCAAAATGATTTTTCACAGTAACACTGAGATGTTATTTAGCGTTTTCATTCACTCTCTGAGTAAGTGTACACTGTGGAGTAACCAGTGTTACATGATCTGGGATAGTGCAACAGACCGAATGCAGAAGCACGTAAAAGAGGCCAGTTCTCTGCAATAAAGACAAAACATAGAAGAGATCTTCAAAATGTAAAACAATGCCACTTTTCTAATTTTTTTTTTGTTTTGGAAAAGTTTGTTTTTCCACAAAAACATGTAATTTCTGTTAACATGTAACAGGCTATTCTTTTAAAATAAAATTTTTAACGTTTCTTAGTTTTAATTTTTAATAGGGTAAATATATGTGTGTAATACATCGAACCCACATTAAAAACTCTCTGGGGTCCTCAATAATTCTTCACAGTGTAAAGTACCGAGACCAATAGTTCGCAGTTCCTATCCTGGGAAGAGGAAAATAGTTTTACTTCGAGCTCAGTGCTCACGGTGAAGTCAAGAAGAGAACCTGGTAAGTTGGTTTGATGGAGGAAGATGGTAGTTTTAGTATCAGCCTTTCCCATGATCATCCTCTCCTATATAAAAACTGCCATGAAATCCTGCACCCAAGCCCTTCGCTTTCATTATCTCTTTACCTGCACTTCGCCTTCCTTAGGTCTTCCCGGTCTGTGCCCACATCCCGTTCTTTTGTACTCTAGGTCCTTTGGAATGACTGCCCTGTCCTAGTGGTTTCCAGACAGCCTTCCCTCCAGATCCTTCCGGGTCGCCCCCCACTTCTCCCTTTCAGCTCACGGGGAGGAGGGTCCAACCTCGGATCTCTGGCATTCCCACGCTTTCCCGACCGAGTTCCCCCTCCGCGCGCCTTTCACCGCAGCGGCCCCCGCACCACTCCAGCCGCCGGAGCGTCGGTCCTCCCACCCGGGTGCCCGCTCGCCCCCGCCCCGCGAGCCCCTGCCCCACGCCCCCCGCGCCCCCGCCCCTCACCTGAGCCGGAGGCGCCCCCGACTCCCCGCCACCTCGGCCAGCCTCCTCCAGCCCCGGCCCTCGGGCGCTCGGTCCAGGCTCCCGCTGAGTCTCCGCAGCAGCGGCTCCGGAAGGCGGTTGAGGGTCGCGCCGAACGAAGCGGGGAGCGGCGGCCCCGAGGGCGCGGCCGGAGACGGCTGCAAGGCCGGGGGCGGCGGGGCCTGCAGCAGCTCCCCGCACAGCGACCCGTCCGACGCCGGCGACCCTGCGACTTGTCCTGCTCCCCCCGGTCGCATCGCGGGCCTCGGCTCCAGCGCACCTTCCGCTCGCCCCCTCGCTCGCCCCGGCGCCGCGGAGGCAGGGGCGGAAGGACAAAGCCGGCTACGCCGTACCGCGCTCTGAGGAGGAAGCTCCGCTCCCCGCCCAGCCGAGACAGGTTTGCCTGGGGGAGCCGGGCTGGCGGGCCGTGCCCGCTGCGCCGAGGGGGCGGGGCCTCTGGCGGGGCGGGGCCTCTGGCGGGGCCGCCCTCTTGCGCGCGTGCGCGCGGCCGCGCGTTTCCTTCGCCTTCCCCCGCCGCCGCCGCCGCCGCCCGGTCGCGGAGGCGCGCGCTGCGGAGCTGGGGAGGTGGAGTCTGGCTGAGCAGGATGGGTCGGGTGGTTGCCGCTGGGGGGGGAAGCGGTGCAGGAGCTACACCCGGGCGGCTCCACTTCGGCTAGGAAGCCTGCGGCGTCGGGGCTTCCCGAGACCGTGGGAGGAGGATTGCCTCACGCCGGAGACGGGAGCTCGCGGCTCTCCATCGCCGGCCCCCCGCCGCGCTCAGCTGACTCAGTGACTTGCGTGTGCCGGCTCCCGCGTTGGGCAACCTCGGCCGAGGCTTCCTCGTTTTAGGGTTTGACGTGTATGGCATTGCTAAGGGAAGTGGTTCCTAGACATCAGATACCTAATGGAAATTTGCTCGAAATCTGTGCCTAGACTTTTTTTTTTTTAACTGGGCGGCAGATCATGGAAATGATTGTTTTTAGCAGGAATTGCCTGGTTTCTTTCGAGTCAGGCTGCCACCCATTGAAAACTATAGAATAGTTTGGGACAAAAGCAAGCAACTTACGGAATGTGACCAGCCAGGTACTCTCAGACACAAGGCTTCCTTTCCCATTTTCCGGTGCCATTAGCTTTTTCATCACACAGGACAACAGGATTTTCTGTAGCAATTTGGGCACTCAAATTCTCCCTAACTTCTGGCGAGATAGTTGCTCCATGCATTCTCCCATCACATTCTAGCACAAGCAATCACTATACTTTTTCATCCGGGGTAAGTGCAGAGTTCAGAATGCACTATAATGGCTAAGTGTACGACCTTTAGATCCAGAAAGATCTGCTGGACTCTAGTTTTATGACCTTGAATAAGTTACTTAATTCTCTGCCTCGTCTGTTAAAATGGGATTGAAAATACAGTAGTCAGTATAGAGTTGTTACCAGAATTAAGGGAGTTGATGTAAGTAAAGCATGTAACTCTGCTTGTCACATAGTAGATAACAAATGGTAGCTATTCTCCTTAGAAATGCAAAAGCTGGTTTCATACTGTTTGACTTGGTAACCCTTTCCCAATTACTTCTGGTGCCTTCCTGTTTTGTTCTTAGTCGTTGAACATATAGGAGAGTCTATTAGCTGCATGTGCCAATTATGGGAATCAAGTCTTCTAGTTTTTATTGGTCTAGTCTTTATTAGTTGACTGGTCTTTTAAAATTGAGATTCAACAGACTTCTTTTTTCTAAGTCTGCTATGTGCAAGGTGTTGCGTATGCAGCTTCTCATATGTGCCTAGGGGTTAAAATGCACATCTATCTTATTTACTCTGGAAGAATCCTTCCCAATTTGATCTTTGTCCAATACAGCTCAGCTAGATACTAACTGTGTCCATCTCCTCCCATCTCCTCTTCAGCTTCTCCTCTCCTGCCAGGAGGACTGCCTCCCTCACTTCACTCTAGTCTGGGCCCTATTTTCCACCTTGCAATTTTATTTTATTTTTTTTAAGTAGGCTCTACCCCCAGCGTGGGGCTTGAACTCATGACCTCAGAGCAAGAGTCTCATGCTCTACTGACTGAGACAGCCAGGTGCCTCCTACCTTGCAGTTTTATAACCTATTCAATCACCCCACCCACCACCCTCCAACCTCTACCATGGACTGACATTACATTTTATGATTGGTCTTTTTTTCCTCCTAATCAAATATTAATATTTTTATTATGTAATTTCACCCCCTGTTGTTCTCTTAAGGGGCATAATGGTTTAATAGGGAAAATTATGACCTTTAGAATTAGCCCTGAATTTGAATTTTGATGCTGCCACTTATTAGAGACATGACTTGAGGCAAGTTACTTAACTTCTCAGCTTCAACTTCTACATCTGTAAAAAGCAGAAGATAATAGTACCTGCTTCAAATGATATTATGGGAATTAAATGAGAGATAATAATGTATACATATAAAAAGTGTCTGGGAGAAATAGATGCAGGGTATATTAGTACTCTCAAAATTGCCACATTAATTTTGGGACAAAATAATAAACAATAATTCAGCTTTCCTTTCCTATACCAACCATTAAATTATACACAAGAGAAAAATTGAGAGTGGAGATCTGGCTTTTAAATGCACCTTAAAATTTCATGCATATCGTTAAATAATGTACTTGGGAGTTCTTCCTCAGTAGTTGAAAGTGGCATAGGTCTTTGTGAATCCAGACAGTCTGCAAGAAGCTTGTGGTTTCTTTCTATGGAAATCCATTGATGTAATCTTCAAAATACAAATCTGGAAACTGACTCATAGATTTCTCTTCCTTTACACAATTTGACTCTAGATGGTACTTTAACTAAAAATGCCAGAACAACATGTTATTTCATATCTGGACAGGTTTTCAAAGGCCCAGTGCAGGAGAAAACCTGCAGGTCCTGGGATTGGTATACAATAGAGAGGAAGGAAGCAGGAGTCTTGTGACTTAAGTGGTACCCCTTGTCTTTCATCCTTATTCCATACCAGCACCTTTCATGTCCTCTGACTCAGCTCTGTGTTCGGGCCACTCAGTGCACCCTCAGATTCGAGGTTCTCCACATCCACTGCAGCCCCTTCTTGCTGCCATCTCCCAAAAGATTAGGGGCACTTTCCCACTTTGATTTCACCTTTGGAATAGTAACTAAGTGTTGTAATAGTATTCCATACTTTTCCATCATAATGAATCATCCATAGCAAACTACATTTACTTGTCTAAATTCATTCATTCATTCATTCGATCATTAACAAATATTTACTGATGCCTACCTTGTGCCAAACTCTGTGCCAAATACTGTTAAAGGATAGTTTTTATTAAGGCTTTTTTGGAGGAGGGCACAATTTTAGACTCACGGCAAAATTGAGGGGAAGATACAGAGATTTCTCATAGACCCTCTGCTCCCACGCATGCAACCTCCCCCATTATCAACATCCTGCAGCAGAGTGGTACACTTGTTACAGCTGATGAACCTCCACTGACACATGACCACCCCAAGTCCATAGTTTACATTAGGGTTCACTTTTGGTGTGGTACGTTCTGTGGGTTCAGACAAATGTATACTAACATGTATCCACCATTATTGTATTATATGGATGGTATCTTCACTGCCCTAAAAATCCTCTGTGCACCACCTATTCATCCCTTTGCCCTTGAACTCCCATGAGACTATCAATGGGTAGTTTAGCAGTGCTTTTTGAGTTGGAAGACATGCATGTGCAATGCAGTCACATCGCTTTCATCCCCTTTCCTTCTGATTCAAGAAAATATAGCTGAGGGGCGCCTGAGTGGCTCAGTCGTTAAGTGTCTGCCTTTGGCTCAGGTTGTGATCCCAGGGTCCTGATCCCTGCTCAGCGGGAAGCCCGCTTCTCCCTCTCCCAGCCCCCCTGCTTGTGTTCCTGCTCTCGCTGTCTCTCTCTGTCAAGTAAATAAAATCTTAAAAAAAAAAAAGAAAAATATCTGAGCACTGGTATGATGATAGAAATAATTTTATGTATCATGATAGACATGGCATTGTGATAGGAAAAGTCTTGAATCAGGTCTAATTTATTATCTACAAAGCAGATCACTCAGAAACTCTGATACTTAAATGATCATTACTAACAAATCACTGGGGACACATTTCAGCTGAAGGTGGGAACTGCAATTGAGGTACTATTTCTCATGGCCATGAGACACTTTGTTGGGGTTTTCAAAAGAGTACTATTCATCCACCCAGTAGTGTTCAGACTTTGTGACAAAAACAACTGCATTGGGCTGCAATACAATTAATGAAGGAAGTCACTCAATAATGTTTACCAACTACCAATTAGTACTCTCTTAGGATGTAGGAAAAACACCAGTGTTCCTCATCTTTGGCTTTACTTAAGAATCACATGAGGGTGAGGCGTCTGGGTGGCTCAACCTGCTCAACCAGGGTCCCAGGCATCCTACTCTTGATTTCGGCTCAAGTCATGATCTCAGGGTCATGGGATCAAGCCCCGCTTCAAGCTCCACGCTCAGCAGGGAGTCTACTTGAGATTCTCTCCTTTTCCCTCTGCCCTTCCCCCCCCACTCTTGTGCTCTCTTTCTCTCTCTAAAATAAATATTTTTTCTAAAGATTTATTTATTTATTTGAGAGAGAGAGAGAGAGAGAGAGCATGGGGGGGAGGGTCAGAGGGAGAAGCAGACTCCCCCTGAGTAGGGAGCCCGATGCAGAACTCGATCCCGGGACTCCAGGATCATGACCTGAGCCAAGGGCAGTCGCTTAACCAACTGAGCCACCCAGGCGCCCCTAAAATAAATAAATCTTAAAAAAAAAAAAGAATCACATGAGGGCATGGCAGTTCATCAAAAAGTTAAATGTGCACTTTGGCAGCACATATACCAAAATTGGGATGATACAAAGAAGATTAATATGCCCCCTGAGCGAGGATGACAGCAAATTTGTGAAGCATTCCACATATATCTTTTTGTATCTGTATGAGACGATGGATGTTAACTAAACTGTTGTGACAATCACTTCATGATATATGTAAGTCAAATCATTATGCTGTGTATCACTTACATCTCGATGAAACGGGAAAAAAATTAGACATAGAATTACCGTATGATCCAGCAATCCCACTTCTGGGTATATAGCCAAAAGAATTGAAAGCAGGCACTCAATCAGATCCTTGTACACCAATATTCATAGCCTCATTATTCACAGTAGCCAAAAGGTTGACAGCCCAAATGTCCATTAACAAATGAATGGATAAACAAAATGTGGTATGTACGTGCAATGCAATATTATCCAGCCTTAAAAAGGAAGGAAATGCTGACACATGTTTACAACATGCATGAACTTAGAAAGCATTACACTAAGTGAAATAAACCAGTCACAAAAGGATAAATACTATATGATTCCAATTATTTGAGGTATCTAAAAGGGACAAATTCATAGAGACAGTAAGTAGAATAGAGGTTACCAGGGCTTGCAGGGGAGAAGAGAATGGGGAATTATTGTTTAATGGATACACTTTTTGTTTGGAATAATGAAAAAGTTCTGGAAATTGATAGTGCACAACATTGCATTGTGAATGTACTTCACGCTACTAAATTGTATGCTTAAAAATGGCAAAAATGGTAAATTTATATTATATATAGTTTACCACATACACACACAAAAAGAATCACCCAAGGAACCTGAAAAACATACTGATACCTGGGCTATAGTCCTGAGAGACTCTAATTTTAATTGGTCTCAGATGGGGCAATAGTAGCTTTTAATGTATCCCTCAGGGTATTCTAATGTACAGTCAGGCTTAAGAAGGGATGCTTAATCTCCAGGGCAGTGAGGCTCAGCCTTGACTACACATTAGAACCATTTGGGGAGTTTTAAAATACACTGATATCTGATCTTACGTCCAGGATTCTTATTTCACTGGCTTGGGGATCCTGCCTGGTCACTGAGATTTTTTTTCTGAATTCCCCATCTGATTCTAATATGCAAGCTAAGGTGAGAACCTTTGCTCTAGGGGCACCCCAGGATCTCTGCCTTTCATTCCACCTTGGGAGAACCAGTATTTCTGTCAGTGATGAAATCAGGGGCAGAGTGCAGGAAGGACTTCTGATGAGAGTCGAAGGGCCAAAGGCCACTTGATTCCTTCTCTTTCCCTCCACAGAGTCAGAATGTTAAAAATGGGAGAAGCAAAGACCAGTAGAGGGCTTAGGAGAAAAGGGTGAAAAAAATCTATTAGGCTCACTCTTATGAGAGAGAAAGGCTCTTTATTCTTCTTGTAGGCATCTAGCTCCTAACAGCTTCTAACATGGGCAGTGTTCCCCGTCCTACCCCTCATCCCCCTTTGAGTTCCCCTCCCTCCTTAGGAGGGACTCAGAGCTGACCTGCTCAACCAGGGACCCAAAGAGCCAGGGCTGATAGGAGTATCCCAATCAAGGGGCTATATTGTTGGTGCATGAAAAACTGGCCGGCTTATCTAAAAAGAACATCGAGATGGTAGACATACACCATCCTCTGGGTGATCCTGACTTACCTTCAGCCAGTCTTTTGTCACTTTTATCTTCTGTGGTATTTGTATTTCTGTTCTTCTACATACATGTTGGCTCATTCTGTTTATTAGGTCCTGTTGTATGCTGCTATCTTGTTTGGGAATGCCTTACTCCAGCCCTAGGTCCTTGGGACCAAGGCCAACTAGACCAGGTGTGGGGATTTAGTCATGCAGCTGAAGGGCAATGTGGGATCAGGGTGGCCCCTAAAGATAGGAAGTATGTAAAGAGCAGATGAGGCCAGTCCTGCTGTAGGCCTTGAGGTAAAGTAGTGGTTCCCCATTAATCTGTATCATTTCATCATGGCAGAATTCCACCATCAGCATTTGGGCTGGTCACTGGCCCAGCGGTGGTAAGTGCCTTTAATGTCCCCTATATCACATTCCTCTCTTCCATATATATGGCCCTTGGGAACCAACCCAACACTGGAAAGGGGACTTGGGGTTCCAGATCCTGGCTATCCCTTCAGGCACAGCAGACAAGGGACACAAATAATAAAACAGAACCTTTGTTTTCTAGGAACCTATGATCTTGTTGAAGAGATAAATTACATAAACATGAAAAAATGGCAGAACAACATGTTGAACCTTAGGATTTCTGTACTGTTAATGTAGTCAAGCTCATTAGTTTTCCAGAGATGGGCCACGAACAGAGAGAAATAAACTTCTAGGATTAGGAATGGTGGACCCAGAGAGTTAAAGGAATCTGAGCAATGAAGGTATGATTATTTCCTGGATAATAATGGTATAACTTATATGTTTTTAAAAATGTGGCAACTGTGATCATTCTCAGTTAATGATATTAACCTTTGCATGTGAACACGCTCAGGGAGAAAGGTGCTGGCTCTCTACTCCATGCCTGCAAAGGTGACTTGTTCTGTTTTCTGGGGTGACTGATGGAGGACCTCAGCAGACTTTCACAAGGTGTTAGTGATGATTCAAAACTCCTGATTGCGTGGGCTGTCTCTTCTGAGTCTGGGAATTCCTTGACATGGTACCTTGAAGACACATTTGGTGGGTCAGATTAGGGGAGTGGACTAGACACTAAGTCTCCTTCAATCCTAAGGTTCTGAGTAGAAAGGCATTAGGTCCCAGAGGTAGGAAAGCATGTGGTCAAAGACCAGCCAAGGAGGGTAATTGCAGCTGCTCCAGGATTGAGTTAAGCAAATTAACATGTAAATACAATTTATTTGTGTGGGGCAGAGGGGCAATATTTAAATGACTGACAGTTGAAGTTGTACCATATTTGTTATTTGCTAAAATTAGATGCTGTGAACAGCATGGCTATTTCAGGAGGATGGACATACACGGTATTAAATTAAAATGCAAGTAATATTTATTTGTTAGAGGAAAGGGGAGGAGAAGTACATGTTTAGTTGACCAACAGCTTAAATCATATTTAAGGCCTTTAAACATTAGTTATATGCTAAGCCTTATATGCTAATTACTAATTTGTTCTGTAAAGCCATCTCAGTGAAAACTTTTCTTTGAAACGTTTTTGTGGGAGGCTAGTTGACATTATGAGTAAAAGGTCATTTACTTAAAATATTCTATAAGTTTTTCGTAAGTGACAGTAATGAATTTTATTTAATGGGGTTTTGTTGTATATAGATCAGAGCTTCTAAATTCCTGGAAATTTTTATGGTATCTTTTTTTTTTTAAAGATTTTATTTATTTATTTGTCAAAGAGAGAAAGAGCACAAGCAGGGGGAGTGGCAGGCAGAGGGAGAAGCAGGCTTCCCGCTGAGCAAGGAGCCTGATGTGGGACTCGATCCCAGGACCCTGGGATCATGACTTGAGCCGAAGGCAGACACTTAACCCAGGCGTCCCTATGGTATCTTAATATAGGTAGTCAATAATTATTTCCTTAATATAGGTAGTCAATAATTATTTTCAGTAATATAAGTAATGAGAAAAGCTTGGCACAAATACCCATGTAGTCCCCTGTTTAACACTGTAAGCCGGGTGTCAGTCCTAAAGAGCATTTTGGCTGACCTAGCCCAACACCTTCACTTTCAGATGAGAGCCCTGTGGCCCAGAGAGCTTTTTTGCCCCTTCTTGAACCTCTACATAGTAGTTCTCAAAATGTGGTCCTTGGACCAACAGCATCAGCTTTTTAGAAATGCAAATTCTCAGGCCCCACCCCAAACCTACTAAATAGAAACTCTGGGATGGGACCAACAATATGTAGCTTACCAGCCTTCCAGATGATTCTGATCCACCTGAACGTTTAAGAACTACTCCCCCACACCTTGGCTTTAAAATATCTTGAGGCAATAATTTCCCTTAGATCACTCTCAGCCACATAGAGATTTACTTCCTGTTTTATGTCTAAATTTATCTCCCTGAAGCTTTGAAGGGCGTGTCACACAGTCTTCACAAGCGTCTTACGTTCTTTTGTGGGCAACAGTGCAGGTTGGCTCTCAGCAGAAGGGGAACCAAGCTGAGAGGGGAGATTAAGACAGAGCTGGCAGTGGGCAGGGAGGGGGAAAACAAGGGCTAATCTTCAGTCCCTCCCCATTATCATTATTTGATAATTTGGTAATCCAAGATCCACTCCAAAGAGGAGCACGGCACAGTTCAGTTGGGGGGTCTGAGTTTCTAAGACAAATAACATGGAATCAAGGGAGTACAGAGTGGGGACATGACTTAGGAGCTACATGATAAAGAAGATGGGAATCTAGAATATTGGCCAACATTGTCCCAGAAATTCTGATTACCAGCAAGATAGAATCAAGAAGGGTCCAGCCCTCTAGGAGTTGAGCACTGTTGACAAGCTAAAAAAAGGCTCCCGATGGACTGGCTGCGATTCATGGTAGGATGCTACTGCTCCCCACCCACTCCTGCTAACCTGGTTAGCAGAGAAATCCAGGGATTCAGGATGCCCAAAAAATTGAGGATTCAGAATGCCACGGGAGCCATGTGAGGCCGCTGTCTCTGAGGTCTTCACAATGCTGTTTGGAAAGACAATGCAGTGCGTGGTTACTGTTTTGTCTACCTAGAGTAGAACTCCTGGCTCAGAAATACTGCTTCTCAATGTGTGGTTCAGTGGGAGCTCCCAGTTTCTTACCAGTCTGTTTCTTTAACTCAGTGATTGGCTGGAGGTAGGCATGTTCTCCAAGCTGGGCCAGTCCTGGGAATTTCTTTCTTTTTTTTTTTTTTTAAGATTTTATTTATTTATTTGACAGGGAGAGAGCCAGCTAGAGAGGGAACACAAGCAGGGGGAGCGGGAGAGGGAGAAGCAGGCCTCCCGCCGAGCAATGAGCCCAATGCGGGGCTCGATCCCAGAACCCTGGGATCATGACTTGAGCCGAAGGCGGACGCTTAATGACTGAGCCACCCAGGCGCCCCCCTGGGAATTTCTGACCTTCAACCAGATGAAGAGGGTCTCAAGCTGTGAGGTGGCAAAACTGGGAGGTATAAATCTGAGCTGTTTGGTGGGCATGTCCCCACTGGCTGTGTGGAAGAAGCCAGTAAGGTGGCGGGGAAAAGTGACTGGTACACTGAGGATGAGAAATGAGAGGTGGAGAAAGGATAGGTGGTGCTCCAGTCCCTGGTTGTGGTCATCCTGAGCCTGGCTCATATCTACCTTTTCAGCAGTTCAGTTGGCTGAACCAACAAATTCCCTTTTTTGCAGTAGGGGAGGGGAAGAAAAAGTTTCTTCTACCTTCTTATGTTCAGTAATTGGGGCCTGCAAATTACACTGATAAAAGACAGATGAACAGGAGAAAAGGTTTATTTTGCATGCACAAGAGAACCATCAAAGAAAGCAGCTGGCTTCTTAAATGGTTGGAGTTGGAAGATTCTATACCTAATTTAGTAGAAGAAAGGGAGGAGGGAAGAAAAGGCTTCTTATGGGAAGAATAGGTTTTTTTTACATCCCTTTTTTTTTTTTATTTACAGTAGAAACAAATGAAAATGGGAGAAAATGTTAGCATCAAAAATGTTGAGTAAGTCACTCTTAGAAAAGGTTTGTAACTTTTCAAATAGGTTTCTTTAGGAAAAGCAAATGGGTTTTAGGAAAAAAAGAGGAGGATAAGAAGGTTTGTGATAATGTTTTCTATATAGGTACGAGAGGTCTTTCCATTTTCAGGGTCATAAAACTGCCCTGGAAAACGGATTTGGGGTAGGTTTTATTCATGTTCTCCCTTCTCAGAGTAGATCAGCTCTGAAGAGGAATTTATGGCAGCCTTATTTCTGAGAAGTTGCTGCTTTTAGTCAGACAAAGGAAGCTCCCCCCCCCATCTGCTGAGTCTCAAAAATGTCTTCAGCTTAAAATAATCATTACGCCAAAGTGGCATACTTTGGTGTGCCATATTCTGATCCCCTTCATTACTGAAGCCAATTTGTCTCTAAGTACTATGTCTCACTTCACAACAGCTTTTGTAGGTGCTTTAACAAAACACCTTGTAAAGTTTTTAATTATTTTACTTTCTATTCTTTTAAAGATTTATCTATTTATTTATTTGAGTGAGAGAGAGAGAGAGAGAGAGAGAGCATGTGCATGCAGAGGGAGGGACAGAGAGAGAGAATCCTAAGCAGACTCCCTGGTACGGCCCTGAGATCATGACCTCTTAACCGACTGAGCCACCCAGGCACCCCTCTTTTTTTTCTGAAAGATTTATTTATTTAAGAGGGGAGGGGCAGAAGGAGAGGGGGAAAGAGAGAATCCACAAGCGGACTCCTCTCTGAGCACGAAGCCAGACACGGGGCTTGATCCCAGTACCCCGAGATCATGACCCCCAACCAAAACCAAGAGTTGGACATTTCAACTGACTGAGCCACGCAGGTGCCCCTATTTTACTTTATTTTAAAGTGGAGACATGATCAATTCATACTATTTTTAAATTTCATATTTCGAGAGCAGTTTTAGGTCTACAACAAAATTAAGATTTCCAGTATACCCCGTGTCCCAGCACATATATGGCTTCCCCCATTATCAGCATCACTCACCAGAATGATGCATTTGTTAGAATTGATGAAATCTCCCTTGTCACTTCATAAGCACCCAAAGTCCATAGTTTACCTTAAAATTCACTCTTGGTGCTATCCATTCTGTGGGTTTAGACAAATGTGTAATGACATATATCCATCATTATAATACAATACAGAGTATTTTCACTGCTCTTAAAAGTCCTCCATGTTCCACTTATTCTTCTGTGGCAACTGTGGATTTTTTTTACTGTCTCCATAGTTTTGCCTTTTCCAGAATGTCATAGCATTGGAATCATACAGTATGTGGTGTCTTCCTATTGGCTTCTTTCACTTAGTAATATGCATTTAAGGTCCTTCCATGTCTTTTCATGGCTTGGTAGCTCGTTTCTTTTTAGTGCTGAATATTAATCCATTGTCTGGATGGACCACAGTTTATTTACCCACTCTCCTATGGGAGGACATCTTGCTTGTTTCCAAGTTTTGACAATGACGAATTAAGCTGCTGTAAACATCCGTGTGCAGTTTTTTAAAATTTATTTTTATTTTTATTTTTTTATTATTATGTTCAATTAGCCAGCATGTGTGTAGGTTTTTGTATGGACACAAGTTTTCCAAACTCTTCCAAAGTGGCTGTATACTTTTGATTGCTACCAGCAATGAATGAGGATTCATTTACTATCACTGAGCCCACATTGAACTTTTGCACGTTCTTTAATCTTATGAAAACTGTGTGTTTAGAAAAATTTGCTTCTAGAAAATTTCTGCCAAAGAATTTTATCACTATAAATAATTCACATCCACTTATTTGTACAATATTAACCAATTAGGCTTTTCTTTTTTCTGGAAAGCAGGTTACTGTTCACTCTATGGATTGCTTATTGTTCCATTTAGATGTTCCTATATTTTATGACAGATTCCACTAAGGGTATCTCCGGAAGAAATATTTTGTGTGTGTGGAAGTAGTGCTGTCAGCTCAATAGCTTCTAGCCTGAGGTCATTTTTGTTGTTGTTGTTGTTGTCTTGTTTGTTTTGTTTTAAAGATTTTATTTATTTGAGAGAGAGGGAGACAGAGAGCAAGCGCAGGAGCAGGGGGGAGGGGCAGAGGGAGAAGCAGACTCCCCGCTGAGTGGGGAGCCCGATGCGGGGCTTAACCCCAGGACCCTGAGATCATGACCTGAGCTGAAGGCAGACACTTAACCGACTGAGCCACCCAGGTGCCCCTAGCCTGAGGTCATTTGTAACATCAGTTTGACCAACAGTAACTCAGCTTCATTCCCAGCTGTCTTCAGAGCTCAACAGATACTCCCTGATTCTGGTGACTTAATATTCAGGTGATTTGTCAAGTGAGTTTTAAGTATCTTCTGTTTAACTGAATGCTTTAGACCTATTCTCTTCAAAAGATATTTGGGGACAAGCGTATCCCTGAAATATGGGGTAAACAAAGACTAAGGCAAAGAAAGCTTAAATGCTCCAATCCTATCATTCCTGAGTGCACACTTGCGCTGCGCTTACCTAGTATCGAATGAAATAACGTGGACTCTTGAGATTTGGCTGCAAACTTTTGTTTTCACCCTGTTGTGTTTCCTCCCTTTGTGGTTAGCTACTTGGGAGGGGATTTCCGGAGATGTGGGCTATACAGTTTGTTTCCCAAAATATTTTGCATTGTTTTGGGTGAGAGAGTGTATTGCCTGCTCTGTAATACCTAGATCTCAGAGAGCTGATACACCTTATAGCCATAATCACATGAGTATAGTGTGTCTCAGTGGTGACACATTCTTTCATAAGAAAAGAAAACATTAAAAAAATATTCTTTTTTAATTTGGTAAAATAGACATAAGTATCTACCATTTTAACCATTTTTAAGTGTGCAATTCAGTGGCATCAAGTTCTCAGTGCTGTGTAACCCTAGCTACTATCTATCTATTCCCAGAACTTTTTCATCCTCCCAAACAGAAACTCTCTGTTACACGGTAACTCCCCATTTCTCCCTTTCCTCCTGGTCCTTGGCAACCTCTCTTTGACTTCCTGTTTCTATGAATTTGCCTATTCTTCGTACCTGATATAAGTGGAATCATACAGTATTTGTCCTTTTATTTCTGGCTTATTTCACTTCGCATAATACTTTCTAGGTTCATCCATGCTCTAGCATGTTTCAGAATGTTACTTTTTGAAAGCTGAATAATATTCCATTGTATGTATAGACCACATTTGATTTATGCATCTGTTGATGGGCATTTGGGCTGTTTCTACCTTTTGGATATTGTGAATAGTGTTGCTACGAGCATCATTGTGCAAGGAGCTCATGGAGTCCCCACTTCCAATTCTTTTGGGTATGTACCTAGGAGTAATTATGTTTAACTTTTTGAGGAATTGAAGAAAGGAAAACTTATGAACTATCCTATTTTTTTCTTCATTAACCACAAGTTGTATCTGCAGGCCCCAGAAGTGTTGTGATAGAATGTCTCATATTACACTATTGTCCCTTGGGTAGACCCCACAGCACGTGAAATGCTCTAGAAGCTGGTTTGGTATTCCTGATATAGGGCATGGTGGGGGGAGGCAATTCACTTTGGGGTATCTTATCTGAACGCATGATATTTCCTTACAGAAGGGCTCTATGTCTTTTCCCAAAAGGACCCTGATTTTCAGGGCAACTCCAAAACTAACCCTTCATCCTTGGATTGATCCAGATTGGGTCCTTTATAGAACTGGACTAAATCCCAGAGCTTCTCCAGGCAAGACTAGAAAAGCAGCTCCCTCTTCTGAAACTACCAAATCACATTCATCACCAAGTCCTGCCACTTTTTATTCTTCCTTGGCACTTGATCCTCTTTCCTTTCTACCTCTGCTGCGACCATCCTGGTCCAAGTTACCCTCATCTCTCTTGTGAACTCCTAAAATGGCATCTCTTGCTGGTCTGCCCCCATGCACGCATCTTCACACTGTAGCCAGAATGATCTTTCTGAAGGTCAGATCTGATCATGTCACCAACAGGGTTTTGGTGGAGGGAACCAGATAGGAGGATCATAAATTTCATATGGAGAAGTAAATAGGTAACATCCAGGAAGTTTTTGAAAATCAAGGGTAATGAGAAGAGACCAGCCTTTTCAAATATCAAAATAGATTAAAGAAGCCATAAATACTAAAATAGTTTTATGTCACACATGGGTAGGCAGATCAATGGAACAGAATACAGGACTGCAAAAGAGACCCAAAATAGTTGTTTCCCTAACTCATGCATCACACTAAAGCAAGTTCCAACTGTATCAACATTTTAGATAATATTTTAAAAAATGAAACCGTAAAGATACAAGAAGAGAATTCAGGAGGATGTCTTTATATTCAGAGTGGGAAGGGCTTTCTGAATATGAAAAATAGACGACTTGAAAGAAAAGATAGGTGAATTTGTGTACATACAAATGAAGATTTTGTTTGTGGAGAAACAGCATACATAGCACAAAAATGCAAGTGACAAACTGGTAACTATATTAAGGACAAGGGGTATTATTCTTAACTTATAGAGTACTCATAAGATAATTTAAAAAGATTAATTATCAACAGAAAGATGGGCAAAGAATATGAATAGGCAGTGCATAGACAAAAATAATTCAAATGGCTTTTGAATATATGAAAAGATACTTTACCTCTTTTTAAATAACAGAAATGCAATTAAGTAATAGAATAATGTAATTCCACTATTAAATTGGCAAATAAAAAATCCTGATACTAGATTGTGCTTCAAATCTGGTATCTCATATATTGCTGGGAAGAATGTAAATTTATATAACCAAATTGAAGGACAATTTAACAATATCTATCAAAATGAAAAATGCACTTACCGTTTGATCTAGCAATTCCATTTCTAGAAATTTATCTGAAAAATATGAGACTCACCTACAAGGATGTCATGAGAACATTCTAGAACAAGTCATATATTCTGGCAGGAGAGCGCACACAAAAGTCTTTCAGGGAGGAGTCATCACTGGAAGAGTAAAACATCTGACACTTTCTTAGCTAAGCTAAAAGAAATTCTCCACCATCAGCCAACGTCTGACATGGTATATGTACATATGTATGGATGGTTGGAAAGATCTAACTGCAGCAACAACTGTTGTTGCTGAGTTCTAAGGCTGGAGAGAGAGAGATCCTCAAGTTTCCTTCTGCGACCAACATTAATTTTTAAATGAATTCCCTTCCAAAAAGTACCTGTATTTCCTTCCCCACGAGTAACTTGTGCATCATCCCACACTTATATTTTCTGATGAAGCACATACCATATCTGCTCCTGAGACCAGCTCCATAATTTGCAGGGCCCACTGTAAAATAAAAATGTAGGGCCCCTTGTTCAGGAATAACTAAGAATTCCATGGTGACAATAGCAGAGCATTAAACCAAACATGTGGCCAATGGGAGCAAGAGGCCCTGTGTGACCCCACCGGTCACAGGCCCACCCCTGCTAACTATAGTCCAGCTATACCAAACTCCTTTTTTAGTTCCTTTAAATAAGCTGAGCCTTTGCACACATCACTTTGCACAAGCTCTTACTTCTATCAGAATGTTCTTCTGCAGACCCCTTATCCTTCTCCCCAAAGCGCCTATTCATCTTTCAAAACCCCCCTGTTACGTTACTGCCTTGAAGCATCCTTCGCCCCGTTCCCTCTCTTCCCTCTGAGAAGCCCTCCTGCATACTTGCTTGGCTCCCTGCGCACACCTGTATGAGGGCAGAGGTCTGTCTTCTGCTTGTCTGTGTGCCCAGCCCCTCCCCCACAAGGTGCCAATTACTAACAATTAGTGGGCACTTACCATATAGCAAGTAACATATTAGGAACATTCCATAAGTAACTTACCACTACATCAACCTAAGGAAGAAGCTGTAATTATTCTCATTTACCAAAGGAGTTTCAGGGAGATAAAATGTGTCCAGGGCCACCCATCTAGGGGCAGATATGTTAAGGAAAGTGGACTGAGTTTAACATTTTAGTGCATAATTAATTTTGACCAGTGGCCTAAGACGTAACAATAGATTATGAAGCCCACACTTGAAATAGCTTTGTATAAGCAAACTTAAGGAAATAGAGACTCTCTAACCAGGTAACTGAGGGTCTCCCTTACTTCAGAAGTACAGGAGTACCTTGAATATTAAAGACAGTGTCTTCTTACTGCCCCTTCCCCCATAATGCTGATTTTCATCAACGATGGTGATGTCTCAAAGTGGACCCTTTGAGTTTCACATCTTTTAGGTAAACATTGCCCTCTTTGGGCATTCTCTTTAAAATGCAAATATTCTCCAAAGTTAAGGCATTAAATTCCTAACTCTGTCATGGGTATGAGTTTATCACAGACTTTTCTACTCTAGCCTAAAGTAGAATAGAGAAATATGGGGCTAAATCTAATTACATGATGTGGTGAAAGGTGGTTGATTGTCCATCAGTGTCTTTGTGATTTTCATCATGTGGTTCACTGGCTACTTGCATGGGGTGTGTGGGAGGGGTTGTTGTTAAAAATGAAGATTTGTGTTGGGCGCCTGGGTGGCTCAGTTGGTTAAGCGACTGCCTTCGGCTCAGGTCATGATACTGGACTCCCTGGATCAAGTCCCGCATCGGGCTCCCTGCTCTGCAGGGAGTCTGCTTCTCCCTCTGACCCTCCCCCCCTCTCATGTGCTCTCTCTCTCCTCTCATCCTCTCTCTCAAATAAATAAATAAAATCTTTAAAAAAAAAAAAAAATGAAGATTTGTGGCCTTGAACTCAGACCCACTTAGTCTGAATCTCTGGGAATGGGCCCCTAAATCCTGCTTTTGAACAAGAGCCCCAAGAGATTCGGATGCACGTTGAAATTCAAGACTAACTGCTTTAAGGGTCAATGTAAACTCCAGATAGAATGACATGAAAATATCCTGGACTGTATGTTTTGTTCTTGTCACTACTTCTATACTGGTATGAAAATTATGGGGAGGAATCCCCCAACACTGCATGGTAAGGGCAGAAGGAATACTGGAATAGGGGAGAAAATGGAATCGAAAGAAAAGATCTAGGGAATGACACTTCAAAACTTTCAGTCTTTCCCGGGGCTGGTGCTGGGCCGGCTAAGGCTTCCCAGAATAACTGTAGTTGATTTTACGTGCGGTTCAGGAAGTTAGTCCTTTGAGACAGCACGAGCAACACACTACCATGAGAAGACTCTAATATCTAAGACCTGTCCATTCATTCAGTCAACGACCACGGCTTGAGCCGTTGCCAACCAGGCGCTGTGCTGACTCCTGGAGCTGTAGGGTGAGCAGGTGTTTCTCATAAAGCTGACAGACTGGCTGGAGCGAGAGGTAACCCTCGAGAAAACTTAAGGGGCTGATACTGGACATTGCTTTCAACACTTGCGTGAAGAAAAGGAATAAGTTGTTAGGTCAATGATAAAAATGGAAAGCTATGTCGTGATAGTATTTCAGCTTCCCCGTATGGGGGGAAAGTGAAAATGAGGAAATCCCAGGGCTTTTAGGGTTTGGGACATTTTATTTGCAGTGAAAGGGGCTGGTCAGACGGTGCGTAATGAGGCATCGTGGCACAGGTAAGGGTTATGTCAGCAGCGGGAAAATGGTTTGCTCATGATCGGGAATAAATTCATTTTAATGGTGCAGTTTTCAGACTAGAGCAGACTTATTCTCTACTCCCCGCCCCTCCCCCGTCTTCAACTCTGTCTGAATCTGGGCTGGTCGGAATGTGTGATTTGGGTAAAAAGAGGAAGTTGGATTAGGCAATCGGGAAGGCCCTGCAGCTATTTTTGTTCTTCTGGAAAAGAGGGATCCTTTGCTCCCGTTAGGCTGGAAATGGAATGGAGCAGGAAAAAGTCTAAAACGCATCTCAGGTAAGTCTAGACAGGTGTATCTACACAAAGCACATCCACAGCAGAGCTGGTTCCAGGCGTGGCATCGATCGCGCCCTCCTGAGCAGGAACCACAAGGAAATGGAATGACGGCCTCAGGCCTCCAGGACTCCACGAGTGTAGCTGGGGAAACTACACAGACGTGTGCACTAGTAGAGGCAGCAACAAAATGTGGTTGGCTGAGCCTGCTTTAACCTCCTCCTCTGGGCCACGGTGGGTTTCCAGGGAGGAGGTAAACACAGCCTAGCACGGTCTTCCTGCCCAGCCTTTAAAAAAACTCCCACCATCCCCACCCTGATTTTTAAGAATTCAAGGACCTCAGAGTGCCAAAACCAATGGGTGACATGTCTGTTCAGAGAAGGGAGGCGCAGGAATGTTGGATCAGGAGCTTGCCAGCAGGAGGGTGCCCCTCAAGTTGAGCCATGGAGGAGGCAGAAGGACCGGTCAGCAAGGATACAATGTGGGGTGTTCGGGTTGTATGTGTGTTGGGGGAGCGAAGGGGAGGGCCTGGTGGGAGCAGAGTGCCTATGGGGGGAGCAGAGTTCAGTGAAAGCATTTCGACCTACTGGTCAAGGTATTACTGTCCTGGCAATGTGCGCTCTCATAGTCCAGCTTAATGCCAGTGTACAATAAGTTCTCATTGAGAAGTCTCTGAGGTGCTAGTGACATGTGCCACGGACAGTCTGTGTCACTGATTAAGCTCTGATCGTTAACCCATCGACTCGGGTGAGGGTATGGCTGAAACGAATAAGAAAGCTGAGGAACCTGGGCAGGATGAATGTTTGAATACAACAAGGCTTATACCCTCCCCACAGAAGAGCAGTCATCCAGAAACCAGGCCTACATTTCCCTCAGAATTTACTTCTGGGCCGGCTCTCATCACAGGACAATAGAGGACTTGGGAATGTCCACCTGAGATGTTTAGCTTTATTCCATTAATGATGGGGAATCACTGAAGATTTATCAGCAAGGGAGAAATATGAAAAACAACAGTGTTTCTAGAAGACTGGTCTGAAGGCTGCCTGCTAGTAGCCTCAGCTGATGGTGGCTGTGGTGCTGGGAAGTGGGGGTGACAGTGGTAGCCCCGGAAAGAGGAGGCTGGTGGGCTACTGCTGTGGTCCCATCACTTAGGGGTGGGGGGGAGTTGGACAGAAAAAAATGGACTCAGATTAACCCTCATTGAGTAAATGCATATGGAGAAGTGCCTGTGTAACACAAATGTTAACTGGTGGTTATGTTGTTACAAGCACACACAGCCACAGTTCGCAGGTCAGAGATGACTGTTTTTCACCCTGCAATAAGATTCTCTTTGTGTCCTTGGGAAGACCGGTTTGGTATACCTTATGAGAAGAGTATCTGTGAAATAGAAAGAAGGGCCATATTTTCAAGGCTGTAGTCACAAGCCCTCTGATGGGGGCAGCAAAGACGGGAGTCTGCTGCGCCGGCAAAACCGAGCTCAGAACCCAGCCACACGAATCTTTTACACACAGAAAGGGATAGAACTGCATGAAGCTTGGACAGGACTCTGGAGTTCAACAAAGGGAGAGAAGGCAACAGGGGTCGACCGCTTCAGAAAGCTGTGATGTGGAGGGAATCTCTTTTGTGAAATTTTGCTCCAGGAAAGGAACTTACACGTTTCCTGCTCATTTATCACTTAGGTAGAATTGACTGGCCCCTTAATTGACCACGCAACTATAAAAGTAAGTGGTAGGAATAGGAAACATAATAGTTTGCCAAAAACCCTGATTTAAGATCCTGTTAAGTTTTACTCTGCTTTTGAAATTGTTGTTACTAATGCAGAATCTTGGGCATTCAGCTCTGCAAAGCTACCTCCCTGCAGGTAACCTGGGGTAAAGGAGCGCAGGAGCTCTTTCTCCTGACCTTTGCAGGGCCCCTTTAGAGCACACCATTTCCCCTGCTACCTATACGTTTGTTGGAGGACAGGCTCGAATGCCGCCTTGTTGCATAAGAGAGTGGCATAATGACACTGTCAAATGAGCAAGTGTCACATCAGGTGGCTGGTGATAATTCTTGTCTTAGACTTTTGGCTCTTTGGGTATCTGTCATGAGGAATATCATGTTCAGGAGGATTTATTCACTAGGTATCTGTTTCTTGGGTTCATAGCAATTGAGATCTGAAGTAATCATTCAAAGTCACAGGTTTATCCAGTAGGTCCTCTGTTTTTTGACATGACTCTAGAATAAAGGTCAGGTCAAAGGCATCCAAACTGGAAAGGAGGAAGGAAAATTATCTCTGTTTGCAGATAATGTGATCTTATATGTAGAAAGCCCTGAAGACTCCACAACAACTGAAACAAAAACAAAAAAACAAAACCCCGCAACTGTTAGAATTAATAAACAAATTCGGTGAAGTTGCAGGATACAAAAACAACATACAAAGATCAGTTGAATTTCTATACACCAATAACAAACTATCTGAAAAGGAAATGAAGAAACAACTCCATTTACAATAGCACCAAAGAAAATAAAATACGAGTAAATTTAATCAAGGAGGTGAATGACTTGTACACTGAAAACTATAAAACACTGATTAAAGCAATTAAAGCAGACACAATTAAATGGAAAGGCATCGTGTTCACAGATTAGAAGAATTAATATTGTTAAAGTGTCCATACTACCCAAAGTGATCTACAGATTCAATGCAATCTTTCTTTTTTTTTTTAAGCTTTTATTTTTAAGTTATCTCTACACCCAATGTGGGGCTCGAACACATGACCCCAAGCTCAAGAGTCGCATGCTCTTCTGACTGAGCCAGCCAGGCACCTGTCAATGCAGTCTTTATAAAAATCCCAGGGACATTTTTTTTTAATAGAACAGAAAAAACATCCTAAAATTCATATGGAACCACAAAAGACCCTGAATAACCAAAACAATTTTGAGAAAGAAGAACAAAGCTGGAGGCATCACTCGTCTTGATTTCAAACTATATTACAAAGCTATAGTAATCAAAACAGTATGATATTGGCACAAAAACAGACACACAGACCAATGGAACAGAATAGAGAGCCCAGAAAGAAACCCATGCATGTATGGTCAACTAATCTTTGACCAGGACGCTGAGAACACACAATGAGGGAAGGACAGTGTTGGGAAAACTGGATCTCCACATGCAAAAGAATGAAACTGGACCCTTATCTGTCACCATACACAAAAAGTAACTCAAAATGGATTAAAGATTTGAATGTAAGATCTGAAACCATAAAATTCCTAGAAGAAAACACAGGGGAAAAACTTCTTGACATTGATCTAGGCAGTGCTTTTTTGGATATGACACCAAAAGCAAAAATACACTAGAAAGACTACATCAAACTTAAAAGCTCTGTACAGCCAGGGAAATAATCAAGAGTAAAAAGGCAACCTACAGAATAGGAGGAAATATTTGCAAACTATATATAAATTATACCTCAATAAAGCTGGGGAAAATTGAAAAATAATAAAGTACAAATAAAAATTGTTTTAAAAGGATAGGCAAGGGATCCATTAACTGTTTCAGTCTATTTTTTAAGCAGCTTTACTGAAGTATAATTTACATAAAATTCTTTCATTGTTAGTGTACAATTCAATAATTTTTAGTATATCTAAAATTGTGCAACCATTACCACAATCCAGTTCTAGAGCATTTCCATCATTCCAAAAAGTTCACTCACATCCATTTTTTAAAAAGATTTATTTATTTGAGAGAGAGAGTGGGGGAGCAAGCACGCATGCATGAGTGGGGGAGGAGCAGAGGGAGAGGAGGAGGTAGAGAATCCCAAGCAGAGTCCCCGCTGAGTGTGGAGCCCGACGTGGGGCTTGATCCCAAGACCCTGAGATCATGACCCAAGCCAAAATGAAGAGTTGGACATTCAACCGACTGAGCCATCCAGGCATCCCCCATCATGGCCTTTTGCAGCTAAATCCCCACCCACCTTCAGACTTAGAAAACCACAGATATGTTTTCTGTGTCTATAAATTTGCCTTTTTTTGGATATTTCATATAAAAGGAATAATTCAAAAGTAGTCCTTTGTGTTTAGCTTCTTTTACTTAGCATATTTTCTTCTAAGTTGTAGCATCTACCTGTTTGTCCTTTCTTTTTTGTTGTTGAATAGTATTCTCCTATATGTATGGATGTATCATAATTTGTTTTATCCATTCACTGGTGGACAGGGACTTGGATTGTTTCTAGTTTTTGGAATACAGGATTTTGCTGGGACATGAGTTTTCATTTCTCATAGGTAGATTCCTAGGTGTGGAATTGCTGGGTTATATGGTAAGGATATGTTTAATGTTTTAAGAAATTGCCAAACTGTTCTCTAAACTGGCTGTACCATTTTACATTCCCATCGGCTTTGTAAGAGGATTCCAGTTTTTTCACATCCTCATGGACACTTGGTATTGTCTGTCTCTTTTGTTATAGCCATCATACTGGGTGTGTAGTGGTATCTCAGTGTGGTTTTTATTTGTGTTTCTCTGATGACTAATGATGTTGAGCATCCTTGCATGTACTTATTAGCCATCTGTATATTTTCTTTGGTGAAATGTCTATTCAAGTCTTTTGCCTATTTAATTGGATTATTTGCCATTCTATTGTTGAATATATATGTGTGTGTGTGTGTATGCATAAATGTAAGGGTTTATTTCTGGATTCTCGATTCTGATAGATCTATACAGATTATCCCTCTCTATGATGGTGTGGCCGTATTGCACTATTTTGATTACTGTGGCTTCTTAGTAAGTTCTAAAATCACAGAGTATAAGTCCTCCAACTTTGTTACAGATTTTTGTCAAAATTATTTTGGCTGTTCTAATTCCATTGCATTTCCATATAAATCTTAGGATCAGTTTATCAATTTCTACAAAAACCCTTCTGGGATTTTGATGGGGATTGTGTTGTTTGCAGATCAATTTGGGGAGAACTGCAACCTTGACAATACTGAGTCTCCCAATCCATAAATATGGAATGTCTCATTTTATCTATCTTACTTTCTCTTTTCAGTGTTTTATATAGTTTTCAGTACACATGTCTTTTTATTTCTAAGTATTTTTTAATTTAAATTCAATTTAATTAACATATAGTATGTTACTAGTTTCAGGGGTAGTGATTCATCCGTATAACACCCAGTGCTCATTACATCACGTGCCCTCCCTAATGCCCATCATCCAGTTACCCCATCCCCCCCACCTCCCCTACAGCAACCCTCAGTTTGTTTCCTAGAGTTAAGAGTTATTGATACTATTGTGAATGGAATTGTTTTCTTAACTTTATTTTTGAATTGTTGTTCGTACATAGAAAAATAATTGGTTTTTGTATATTCACTTACATCTTGTGACTTTGCTAACCTTGTTTATTAGTTATAGTGGTTTGTCTGCTGAATCCTTGGAATTTACTACATACAGGATCTTCTCATCTGTGAATGAAGACAGTTTTACTTTTTTTCCAACATAGATGCTGTAATTTTTTTTTCTTATTGCCCTGCCTAGAACCTCCTATACATTGCTGAATAGATGTAGCAAGAGTCACATCTTGATTTGCCCCGATATTAGGGGAAAAAAAATAATAGTAATTCTGTCACCATTAAGTAAAATATTCACTGTGGGTTTTGTTTTGTTTTGTAGATGCCCTTTATTCCTAATTTCTGAGAGTTTTTATCATGAATGGATGTTGTATTTTACCAAAAGTTTTTTCTGCCTCTGTTGAGATGATCATGTAGTTTTGTCTTTTATACTATTAACAGTGTATTACATTGATTGGTTTTCAGGTGTTAAACCATCCCTGCATTAGTAGGATAAATCCGAGTTGGTCCTTTTCGTATGTTGCTCATTTCAGTCGGTAATATTTTCTTAAGGATTTTTGCATTTGAGTTTTTGAAAGACATTGGTCTTTGGTTTTATTTTCTTGTTATGTCTTTGGTTTTGGGGTATCAGGGTAATACTGAGTTTCTATTGACTGCTTTTTTCCTGTGTAAGAATACACTGTCCTATTTCTTTGCATGTCTCATAATTTTGTGTTGAAAACTTGAAAATTTAGATAATATATTGTGGTAACTGAATTCTTGTGTGTGTGTGTGTGTGTGTGATAACTGAATTCTAGTCATTCCCCCCCCACACACACACACAAGTTGTTGCTGCTGCTTGGTTGTTGGTTTAATAGCTTACCTGAGATAAATCTGTGAAATCTGTTCCCTACAGTTCGTGGACCCAGGTATTTCTACTCAGTTTTAATTTTCTCTCTCTCTCTTTTCCTTCCTTTTTTTTAGAGAGAAAGCATGTGGGAGCGCATGAGTGGGGGTGGTGGTGGTGGAGGGGCAGAGGGAGAGGGAGAGAATCTTAAGCAGGCTCCATGCCCAGTGTGGAGTCCAATGTGAGGCTCAATCTCATGCCCCTGAGATCATGACCTAAGCCGAAATCAAGAGCCAGACACTTAACTGACTGAGCCACCCAGGCGTCCCTCTTTAAATTTTTTTAAAGCATGGCTTCCTAGGGGATCACTCCTGTGTCTATATAGCCTCATGTCAGCTAACAATTAAACAGAGGTTGTGCTCAAATACCTTGAGCCAGTAAAACTTCCATCTTCTGCCGATGTATCTGTGTGTGGGTAGGGGAACACATTCAAATTTTGGCCATGTTTGAATCTGCCCTGATGCTTACTTTCTGCTGGGTCCTTTCATGTCTCCTCTGTGCATGCTGGGAATGTGTGGATGGACAGCTGGATCCTCCCTGGTCTCCACTGCACATGCCTGCAGCCTCAGCCACACAGATGCTTGCCCGAACCCCAATCCTATTCTCAAGCTAGTAGAGCTGTTGGCCTTCTCCATTCATCTGCTACCAAGAGTTACTTCCATTGCTAACACTGCTGGGCATAGCTGTTTTCCACGGCTCCAAATCCAGTGAGTCCTCTTTGACCGTGGCAGAGAAAATGCCAGTGTGCCCAGCCTGCCCTAGCAGAACCTCCATGACCTTAGAGCTGGGTGGGGGAATGGGAGCAAGTGTGGGCAAGAATGCCATGGAGACTCATTGTTAGTGCCCCAAATTGAGAATTTTTTCAATCATAAGTGCTTCTCAAATTTTTGCATGCCTTTGGTTGATATCTAGAGCACTAAGACGGCTGCTTGTCTGTATTTATTTATTTTTTGTATTATCCATCTTTATAGTTGCTTTCGAGGGAGAAGATTTTCCAGCCTCTTTATTCAGTCACAGTTAAAAGTCTTAACTCCCATTTCATTATATTTTTAATGAGGGGAAAATCTAGTTTTCAAATCAAAATCCTATCCATATCAATCTCTTAGTTGCAAAGGGTGGAAGCCCCAACAGCAGCAAGGAAACTGAGAATCTTAGAGATCTGGGTTAAGGAAAAAGACACAAACAAATCCAGGACATTAGCACAGATGAAGTAATGTGAAAAAGGGGGAAGGGCTTGATTCAGACCCAACTTTACTCTCTGCTCTCCCTATAGCAGCATGGATGGGAGGTAAGTGCGCAGAGGGATGGAGGCCTTAGAGACCCAGGAAGAAACCATAGGAAAAAGATAGTTTTCTTTGTTGTTGTCATTTAAAAAATAACAACATTTGCCATTTCTAAGTGTGCATCTCAGCAGTGTTAAGTATACTGACATTGTTGTGAAACGGAACTCCAGGACTTTTCATCTTGCAAGACTGAAACTCAGAACTCATTAAACAATTCCTCCTTCCTTCCTCACCCCGAGATTGTTTTTAGTAAATAAAAATTCATACCTTCTGTATATCAGAACTTCACAAATAAAAGGTCAAACCATATATTGGAAGATAGGGCCCATATCTAGCAAATTACATATGAAATGCTTTTATATGTGCCAAAGGAAAATACTCAAAGTTGACAAAAAAAATTAAAGAGACAATCTGTAAAAGAAAAAGGGCCAATGAACACATGAAACAATATTGGGCCTTATTAGTAATCAAAGAAATGTACATTAAAATATCAGTTTTGCTTCTTAGATTACCAGATATTTTCAGTGATGTGCTTAGTGCCAGACATTGTCCTCTCAGTGAGATGGGTGGGCTCAGACCTGCTGGTGGAAATGTAATACAATACAACTGCTAGCATTTTATTTGACGATATGTTTCAAAAACCTTAAAATTTTCATACTTTTCACCCATTAATGTCACTTTCTGAATGTACAAGCACCCAGAAAGGGAAAATAAAAGAGATCGAAGGAAATATGTCAAGATGGTGGCTATCTCTGGATAGTGGGAGATTTCAAAATCAAAATATCAAAGATTTTCAGTGAAGAGTTTATATTGCTCTTAGAATCAGAAGTAAAGCCT
Organism: Halichoerus grypus; assembly: GCF_964656455.1. Taxonomy (NCBI): domain Eukaryota; kingdom Metazoa; phylum Chordata; class Mammalia; order Carnivora; family Phocidae; genus Halichoerus; species Halichoerus grypus. The sequence goes on from NC_135724.1 coordinate 16,836,286, forward strand.
TAAAAAGGAAAATTTTATAAAATAGTATAAACAGCATACACAAATATTTTTTAGAATTTAGATTTCTATGCACTGTTCAACTAATTAATTTTACTTAGTAATTGTCTTAGGGTTTAGCATACAAATTTATGAAAATTGGAATTTTGCTCCTGTTCTGAGGAGTTGTAATACTTTTTTTTTTTAATGTCTGTTTTTAAAATGAAACTAAAACTGTGCCAAAATTTTATTTTGGAAGTTGAAGTCTGGATATTTTTTTGCAGATATTTAGACTTACATATATAGTTAAATTGAATTTTAACCTAGTTTTGATCCTTGTGGTTTTAGGAAGCTGAAATACAGTACTTTGGGAACATGATGGATTAAATACTTCTGTAAGGTGTTCTGTAACCATTTATTATTTTGAGACTCAGGGAGAAAAGGAAATCTAACTTCCAAACAACATTCATATATTTGGAAAAGCCCCTTTTGGATATATGAATTCTGAGAAAATTGCATTTTAAAAATTATTTTGCAAGTATTTTTTATAAAGATTTTAAGTAATCTCTACACCCAACAAGGGGCTTGAACTCACAACCCCGAGATCAAGAGTCGCACGCTCCACTGACTGAGACAGCCAGGTGTCCCTTTTGCAAATATTTTTTAAACTTCATATTCTAATGAAGAATTTTATCTGCTACCTGGTATGAAAAACATCATGAGAGAACACAGTCCTATTTACATTGATCTTTCTGTTGCCACTGTACTTAAGGGATCAAAATGCCTGTTGAGTTGACCTACCTGATTGGCAATACGGGGAACTGAATGAAGGTTGCAAGAGTTGGATTCAGGTCGTGTCCTCTGAGCAAGATGCCAGACACAGTGCAGAAACTATCAGAACCCCTGGATCCTGCGTAGGGATGGACTGCTGAGAGAGGGAACCCGAGCTGATGCTCTCAGTAGTGGGGGACTCTCACAAACGTTGACTGTGCCCTGAAGTTGGAGTGGCTGCCTCAGTTCCAGCTTGGCCCAAGGACCCTGGCAGAAAATCTGATCTGACCTGACATGTGACTGGTACCGAGCCTCCGCCAAGAATGTGCTCTGCTGGAAAGGGCATTCATCACTCCTACCATTAGACACAAACATTTGAGGGCCTTCTCTGCCAGGAGGGATAAAATGAGCAGATAAACTCTTCACGTACCAATTCAAGCCCAATTTATGGGAGTGAAAAGCAGCTTGCAAACCTAATGAATTGGCTTTAAATATTCAGATTAGTTGGGAACTGACTAGATCTGGTCCCCAGCAAGCCTACTGTAGCCAAGGAAATGTGAGGCACCTGTTCATTTGAGAAGCCAAGAAAATAACAAAGCCCCAGAGGCCTTTGAGAGAAGCAATTAAAAGACATCTGATAAAAAATACATTTCCAACTCTGCTCTGTGGATGGGCAATCCCCTTACAGAGGGAGGGCTTTGTTTATCCTCCTCTAGCTTCAGAAAAAGAGATAACTTACACCTATTTTCTTTTATGTCATACTGCTTTACCTGAAATGGTGCTACACATCTTTAGGTCTTCATTTTTAATCACAAACTCCGGTATTTTTGATGCTTTTGAAAGGGCACAAATATATGCCCTCCTTTTTCTCTTCAACACCTTAAACCTTCCATCCCCTCCTTTGAATAATCACAGAAAATTCAGAACAGTGTCCTGGCCTCATTGAGTTTAATCCCAAGGTCTGTTTCTGATTGTCTTCTATTCCTGCTCCCCAAACCTAAGATTAAAACAGAAATTCTATGGCTGCAGGTTAATGAGATGAACAATAAAACATATATAGGCAAGCCTACTATATATATAATATATATAAACATAAATATATATATATTTTTTAATCCTCTGCTCCTTAAATTTATTTTACTAGAAGATGAATGCTAGGCGCTGAGGGAGTCCATCTTTCAGACTGTCGGGAACAAAAGCAAGTTTCATAATGAGCGTCAACTTTTCCATTTAAGAACTCCCAGGCAGCAATTCTTTCATGACCATATACGTCTGTCTACTGCACTGGGATGTTGATTCCCTTTTGTCTTTATCCTATCTTGCTGTTGTGTGATAACTTTTATTTATTTTTTATCATCACACCTTCCTCTTATCGGCTCTCTTAACAACGTTCTCTCCTTTTACTTGGAAAGAGCCTCTATGAAGAGGATCCAGCTCTAAATAAAAACAGCTGATGCCTGCCGTCACCAAGGGGTGGTAATTTCTGCATCCGGTTGCATTTCATAGATGTGTTCCCAGAGACAGTCATTATTTTAGAGTCTCTCGGCTTTCAATATCTTTCTTCTCACATGAAGATAAAACTGAGAAACAGAACACATCAACCGTATACTTCTTGATATTTAATAATTTTAGATGATGACTTTTCATCTTGTGGAAAATGTCATTCCATCCAGGGGTAGTGATGCACACACTGCGCTACGTAAGAACAATCTGCTTTTGAGGATTATACTGCCCAGGACAGAGTGAATATATCCAGTTATGTCCCTCTCAAAGTCACCCACTCAGAGCTGCTAATTTTAGCCATCTCTGTGAGTGTCCTAAGAAGTTTCTTTCCAAGCTGTCCGTTTCCAGGTGTGGCACACACTTTTCCAGAGAGGCGAAGTAGTTACAGAAGAATACTTCAGGATTTTTTATCTTCTGTCTTGGATTTGGACAAAGTTCAATCAAAGAAATGCCCGCCTGACAAATTCTACTTTGGTATGTAACACGAACAATTCTTGACAGTTTGATGGATTTGTGGTATTTCTCTATGGTTTTCTTGTGTTCTTCCTCTCTTCTCTTCTTACTACAATAGCCAAAATAGGAAGAGAGAGAATGTGCGTGTGTGTGTGTGTGTGTGTGTGTGTGTGTGTGAGACAGAGAGAGAGAGAGGGAGGGAGGGCTGTGGGGGGAGGACCCCGATGGGAGGAGGGAGGAGGGAGGAGGGAGGAGGGTGGATCTTGCCCTGCTGTGGCTTCTGCGTTTCTCAGAGAACTTCAGAGAACTGTAATGCCAATTCTAAACGAACAACATAGTGCCTCTTCTTTTCACCTCCCCTCCACCCCCTCCGCCCCCTCCACGGGTTTCCTATGTGTACTTCAGTGCCTGGTATTCTTGGTATGAGACCTGCTGGTGTTACACCGGCCTCAGGGTCTTTATCAGACAGCAAGATTCTGCTTTTCTGAGAGGGAAGCCACTACCTCAGGGACAGCTCGTCTGCGTTTCGTCAGCTCACTGGAGCTGCATTTCACCAGGCCCCTCTGCCAGGGCCTCCCTGGCGGCCTCGTCAACAAGTGTCACACCTCCTGCAGAAACAGCCCTCAAGTTTCATCACAGTGATGCTCAAAAATATTATCCAGCTTCAGCAATGACCTAGTTCATTCAAGTGCAAGGGGGAAAATGTCTTCTTCCAGAACTTCTCTGGGCACGGAATTTTCCCTCTTAGGAAGATAGGAGCTTTTCTGGAAACAGACCCAACTGTGCTTTGACTCGAACGTGGAAAAGACCCTGAACCCTGTAACTCCTCTGAATCCCCAGTCCCAGGAGCAGGGACACCCAATCAATTCCTCCCACACAGCCTGGGGAGCCCACAGCCGAGCCAGCCCTCCTATCATGTCTCTTGGACAAAACGTATTGAAAAGTAAGTATCTAGACTTTGGTTTTTACATAAGGAATGGCTGTGTTTTAAATATGTAGTTGTTTGCATTTTCTGCAATAAGGAACAAAGCCGATGGTTTCCTTACGAAATGGAACAGAAGGGAACAAGTAGGGGCTGTCTGGCATATTTGGCTATCTAGGGTTTTAAAGTGGCCAAATTATCATTTGTAGTTTAAGTCCATGCAGACCCTTTTTGGGAAATGATTCTTTTTCATGTCTGTTTAAATAATTAAAATTGATTCTTTCACATCAGGGCTATCTCAACACTTAGAGAAAATAAACACATAGGATGACTTGAAGGAGTGATCTGCAAAGGCTTTGCAATGTAAAATGAAAAACTGAAGTAATTATCCAGGTAACTCAGGCCCCAGATCCTTTTGCCTGAAGTATTTGAGGATTTTAGTCAAAAGTTATTTCTTGGATTATATGAGTGATTGAAAATCCCCACTTTCTGGGTGGACACAGAATGACACCCGGAATGCAAATTGCTGAAAAGCTATCAGGCATTTCAAAATGGCTGATGCAGACATTCATCAAGTCATTAAATAGATTTGCTTTCCTCTCCTTTCCCTTTAAAAAAAAAAAAGAAAAAACTGAGGTAAGAACATTTAACATGACATCTACCCTCCTGATGAATTTTAAAGTGTACAATACAGTATTGTTAACTATAGGCATGATCTTGTACTCTAATTGTTAAACAGAGTCTTTAAAAATCTAAGGCAAAAAGTCAATCAAAAAAATCCATCGATAAAATGGCACCACTGTCACATTGCATTTGGATGAACACATCTAAACTTAAAAACCACTGATTAAGGGTGTCAGTTACAGACATGTTTCTTTACAGCGTACCAGCTAAGGGTAAATTGAATGAGCTGCTTTGCTGTGAGGCTTCTGAACCAAAATCCAGGATGTTGTGAGTGACTTTCTGAATCAACAAATTAACAAATTCTGTATTAGCGGGCACTGAGGGTCAATAAGCATGTTCAAATCTTGGAAATCAGGACTTAAAACAAATCTGGTGCCAAATTACACTGTCCTTTTGAAGTTTTTGCAAAACATTCACAATTTGGGGAAGATTTTTAGGTGGGGTGGAATTCCTGTTTTTGTCACCTGCAAAAACCACCCTCCCCCGATCTAACTGGTTTTTAAGTGCCCCGTGCACACCTACATGTAGATATCAGCCTATGCAAGGAGGAAGCAGTGGATGTTCTAATCTGGGTAGAGGTGTGTGTGGGGGGGCAGGGGGTGCTGAGTAAAGTCCAGGCTCTGGAGTCAGATTTCCAATCAAATCCTGACTCTAGCAGTTTTCCAGCTTGTCTGAACTCCAGGGTTCTCATCTATAAAACGAAGGTAGCAACATCCACTCTGACAGGAGTGATGGGGACATGAGTAAATATACCTAAGTATCTGTCACATCCTAGCTTCTCCCCAAAGTTCAGTTCTTCTCCTTGGTTAATTTAAAAAACTCTTTTTTTTGCTAAAACTTCCGAATGCTTTCATAATACAAACTATTATAGTGGAAGTGGCACATTTTTGACATTGGTGCCACGATTAAACAAAAATAACATAGGAAATTAGATTTTTTGAGGAACTTTCTGTACTTAAAAACAGTGTGTTTGAGAGCAAAACAAAAAAGGATTATATTTTGGAATGCATCTGCAATAAATAAGAAAAACTATTTTCTGTTTGAACATGGCTGATGGTATATTTATTATCTAAAAGGAGAGGTAGAGATTTCTCAACATCATTGGATCTGATACTTTTTAGCATATATTGGTACCATATTTAAATATGAGTTCTCATAATTCATAGGAATGGAGGGTAAAGTTAAATCTCTGCATACAAGGTGATATCTCTGTGATTATTACGAAAATTAAGGCACAAGTCCAGTCTTTTCTCAAAAATTCTAGCTGCGCCTTTCACTGATCCCTTTTTGCTTGGACAGAGACATAGTGGAGTGAGGGCACGTGAAAACACTCTGAAATGGGCTAGCCATGGGGGCTGAGTGGAGACAGTAGCTGGGGGGGGTGCATTTCAGGAGCCATGGCTGGAATTTCGAGGTCAGCGATGAAAGTGCATAATGAACAGGATGCTTCCTTGTTCTGGAGTGAGGGTGAGTCAGGCACAGAGGGACGGAGCAGACAAGGGTCACAAGCAGGCCTCATGGAACAGCTCCAAAGAATGTTATCCACATCTTTATTATTGCACTGTCTTTACTGAGCTACACCACAGCTTTTGCCCAGACACATCAGAGTAGCTTGATAAATTCTTTGCTTGAGCTACTGACAAATCCACAAGGAACCCTGTTATTTTGGGTTTAATTCTGCCAAAAAGGAAATCTAGAAATTCAGAAATGTAAAGAAACTTGGGAGAAAGTAAACATGTCATCTTAGGGTTGGCAAAAAGGAAAGAATAAATGCCCAACCTACATGAGAGAAAAAGACCCACAACTCACGTTGATCTTTGCTTGGTCTTCAATCCTGCTCTTGGATAACCAGGCTCATTTGCTCCTCAGTCAGTAGTTTAAGATTTTCCTCTAGTCCAGTGGTTCTCAAACTTTAAAGTGCAACAGAATCCAGAGAGCTTGTTAAAACGCAGGCTACTAGGTCCCACCCCCAGAGTTTCTGGTTCTGAAGTTCCGAAGAATTTGCATTTCTGAAAAGTCCCCAGGTGATGCTGATGGTGTGGTCCAGGGACCCACACCTGAGAACCATTGCTTTAGCCGTTTCTTTGGCCTGTAATTCCTGAGGAAAACCTATTCTTTTCAATCACTAAACTTGCCTCCTTCTCAAGAGGTGTGGAAGGCCCGGCCACAATACGCTGGAGCTGGGGTAAATACAAAAGATAAACCCAGGAGTTGTCTTGCAGGCAAACATGTCACAGTGGAGTGTGTCTGGGGGGGGATACTGAGTGTGGGCGGGGCACACTGAGGTAAGCGGTCCACCCTTTGGGAGGGGGCTGTTTTTTTCTAGCTGAGGCTCTCAGGGGAGGCTTCAAGGACAAGCTAGCACTTGAGCTGGGGTTTGAAAACTGGTGGGACTGAACATAAGAACCAGATGGAAGGTGCTCTTTCTGTGTAAACAACAAAAAGCAAAACAAAACACAAAGGGCAGAAATAGACAGGAGGCAAATACAAATGGAGCTCAGAAATTCGGTTATGTTAGGCGTCCCCACAACTTTCTTGGAGAAGCATTCTTTGATTAAGCTCTCTAATCTTAAATCCTTCCCTTCTGCCTGTAGCTTGGCGAAGGCACGTACGACACGGAGATGTGGAATGGAGGGCCAGTGGTAGGAATTTCAGGCACCATGGGCCAGGGAGGGGAAGCTATGGATGCTTTGGTATGCTTTCCAGAAGGAACAATCAAAAATCAACTCAAACTAGCTTAAGCAACAGCAACAGTGGGGATGTACTGCTCACACAACTGAAAAGTCCAGGAGTTCGGTCAGGACCCCGGTTCTGGTTCTCTGCATTTCTGGAGACTCTGCTCTTCTCTGAGCTTTGGTTTCCACCTCGGGCTGGCTTTCCACAGTCTCAAATGGTACCCTCCCCTGGGCTCCGCACGCGTTCTTTTTCCTGTTTACAGGACGCAGTGAAAGACCTAAGCTTTGCACTGATTGGATCACCCCTGAACCACTCTCTGGAGAGAGCCGCGTGCTGACTGGCTTAGAAGTAGGTTATAAGCCAATCACTGAGCAAGAGTACTTGACCAGTTTGGACCAATCAGGGCTCATGAAGCAGGAAGGGTGAGGTTCCGCACGTTGGTCCCCAGGCTGAGTGATGGGAGAGGCATAGGGGAATGCAGTTAGGAGGACAAGGGAAATGGCCAGTCTAGGAGGTTTGGGATATACTCTAAAGTCAAACCATCTCTTCCCTTAGTCACGAGGTTAGTCGTGGGCAGTGTGGATACTTCACAGGGCTTAGGATGGGCCTGCTTCAAACTCCAGCCCAAACAGATGAAAAGAATCTCCCACAGAAGAGTCCTGTGTTTGAAGGCAACGAACTCCACGGATGCAGGACTACTCCCCCGCTTTCCTTGGGGGTGGTGCTCCTTATCTCTAAGGCACACTTTACTAAAAACAATTCGATAATGAACGATAAAAATAATTCTTCAGAAAACAAGGCAAGTGGGGGCCAAAACACAAGAGTTTTCTCCTGAGACCGTTTGACTGGCTGGGGGAAGGATGGTGGAGGAAGGTGGCCGAGGTGACGCTGGCACTCCCCACAGCACCCCTTCCCCGTCCCAGGCAGGGAGGGGACAGAAGGGAAGATAACTCTTTCCGGGGGCTCCCCTATCTGCAGATGCCTGAAATTGCACACCTCTTGGTCCAATTTAAAATAGATACTCTCCAAAGAGGGACACAGAGAGCCTAGGAGAAAGCAGAGGACAAGAGGAGGAGGAACCAGAGAGAGGGTTTCTTCACAACACAGTGAGGACTCTGATGACCCATGCCTGGATGGGACACGGCCTTCAGCCCACCACGTTCAACCTCAACCGAAGTGATGTTAACCGGTTAATCCATGGCAGTTGGTCTCATTAACAACACTGTCATGCTCTGTATGTTGGTAGCATCATGATCTTTCCTTTCTACCCTGTCTTTACCCTGAGAAAGGACCAGAATAAGCCCGGCAGAGGAATATATCCTCTCAACAGAGAGTAAGTTGAAAATCAGAATCAAGAATCGTGGACTCTGCTGCTAACAAGCAGTGTGACCTTGGAAAAGTCACTTGAGCTCCCTGTTTCAGGGCATTTTTCAATCGTAAAATCAGGGAGGTACTAAACTCTCTCACATGTTTCATTTAACCTTGAGCTCTTTGTTTTTAGCCCTCCCTTAAAGAATTGGAAACTGTCATAGATTTTAAATAGCAGGGAGGAGTACCAGTGGAAAGACTATTCTACTGCCAAAAAAGTTCGAGCAACTTCTGAATGCAGAGCAAGCAGCAGCTACAGCTCAGTGGTCAGCACAGATGTGCCAGGCACACTGTCAGGCACACGGAGTTGCTCGCTATTAATATTTAAAAGTTAAATTGTATTTATTAGGTAACATGTATAAATTTAAATTATCCAAAAGGATCTGCAGAGACAATCACTGTCCTTAACAGGCTCCCCACACCCCTTTCCTTAGATACTTGGGCCTCCTCCCAGTGGCAACCATATTACCAGTTTCTTGTGTGTTTTTGGAATCATTATGTGTATAAATAAGCATATCAGAATATTCTTCTTTTTTGCCTATACAAGCGATAGCATACTCTACATTCTCTTCTGTATTTTATTTTTTTGAGCAATGTATCTTGGAGATTATTTCAGATCAATGCATACAGAACTGCCTTATTCATTTATAATGCCTGTTGCTGTTAAAAATAGAAAATTCCGTTTAACAGATAAACTGTAAGCATATTCCTACCGGTAGACATTTTGGTTGTTTGCAGTCTTTTGCTATCACAAGTAAGGCTGCAATGAACTCAGTATGTACTTATGAAATGTTTGTCTCCTTCTTGCCTCTGTTTTTTTTATTGTATGATTTCATTTATATGAGGCATCCAGACTAGGTAAATCCATAGAGACAGAATGCAGACTGGTGGTTGCTGGGGCAAGGGGGAAAGGGAGTAGGGGGTTTCCTTTTGGGGTAATGATACTGATTTGGAACTAGACAGAGTTGATGGTTGCACAACATTTTGAACGTACTAAATGCCGCTGAATTGTTCACTTTGAAATGATTAATTTTGTTATGTGAACTTCACCTCAGTTTTTAGAAAAATTTGTATAGCATATAAGCAAACCTCCAGGGCACATTTCCTTGGTTCTATTTTGAAAATTAACTTTATTGAGGCATATATTGCATATTATAGAATTTACCTTTTCTTTTTTGCTCACCTGCCCCACACCCCTATAATTCACCTTCTCTAAGTGTTCAGTTCAATGATGTTTTTAGTAAATTTATCAAGTTGTACAACCATCACCATCGATTAGTTTTAGAACATTTTCATCACCCCAAAAAGATCCCTCATGCACATTATTGTTGTTGTTATTATTATTATTATTATATTTTTTAAGTAGACTGCACGCCCAGCATGGAGCCCAACACGGGGCCCAAACTCACGACTGTGAGATCAAGACCTCAGCTGAGATCAAGTGTTGGATGCTTAATGGACTGAGCCATCTAGGCTCTCCCATGCACATTTATTTTTTTTTTTCCTTTTTTTAAATTAACATATAATGTATTATTTGTTTCAGGGGTACAGGTCTGTGATTCATCAGTCTTACACAATTCACAGCACTCACCATAGCACATACCCTCCCCAATATCCATCACCCAGCCACCCCATCCCTCCCACCCCCCTTCACTCCAGCAACCCTCAGTTTGTTTCCTGAGATTAAGAGTCTCTTATGGTTTGTCTCCCTCTCTGGTTTCGTCTTGTTTCATTTTTCCCTCCCTTCCCCTATGATCCTCTGTCTTGTTTCTCAGTTTCCTCATATCAGTGAGATCATATGATACTTGTCTTTCTCTGATTGACTTATTTCACTTAGCATAATACCCTCTAGTTCCATCCATGTCGTTGCAAATGGCAAGATTTCATTTTCCTGATGGTTGCATAATATTCCATTGTATATATATACCACATCTTCTTTATCCATTTATCTGTTGATGGATATCTAGGCTCTTTCCATAGTTTGGCTATTGTGGACATTGCTGCTATCAACATTGGGGTGCACGTACCCTTTTGGATCACTACATCTGTATCTTTGGGGTAAATACCCAGTAGTGCAATTCCATGCACATTTATTAATCAGTGTTTTCCCCATTGCCTCCACCTCCAGCAACCATGAGTCTACTTTTGGTCTCCATAGCTTCTTTTCGATATCTTATATAAATGGAATCTTACAATATGTGGTCTTTTGTGTCTGGCTTCTTTCACTGGAATGTTTTTGAGGTTCATCCATATTGTACCGTGTATCCAAGTTTGCTCCTTTTTATTGCTCCAAAGTATTCTATGGTATGGCTTTATCCCATTTGTCTATCTATTCACTCGTTGGACATTTAGGTTGTTTCCAACGCACATTTAGGTTATTTCCCATTTTAGGTTATTATGAATAATCCTGTTAAGAATATTTGTGTGCAAGTCTTTGGGTGGATATATGTTTTCATTTCTCTTGGGTAGATACCCAGGAATGGAATTTCTGAGTCTTTTGTTCAATTCCTGTTTAACTTTTTCAGGAACTGCCAAACTGTCTTCCAAAGTGTCTGTACTGTTTTACATTCCCACCCCAGCCATGCTTGAGGATTTTCTCTATATCTTTGCGCACATTTGGCTGCCTATCCTGTTATAACCATTCCAGTGGTTGTGAAATGCTATCTCATTCATTATGGTTTTTATTTGAATTTCCATGATGACTAATGATATTGAGCTTCTTTTCATGGGCTTCTTTTCTTGCCTCTATTTCGCACACACAACCCTAAAATCACACCCAAGAAAGAAAACAGTGCTTGAGCTCCGACAAACCTGGACTCATTTCCCAACCTTGTCACTTACAGGCAGCGAGAAACTAAGTTTGTTACATCAACGCTTTTAAAGTTACCTTAAGCTTTCAAGTCATTATCTGTGAAATGGGCAAGAACACCTACCTTGGTAGTTTTGCTGTGAGGATTAAATGTGATAATGTCTTTGAAGCGTCCAGCCTGGGGGTTGACACATAGAACGTACCCAAGACATGTTCATTTTCTCTCTCCCCCCTGGTTTGCCTCCTCCCCATCCACCTCCCCAAATTCCCAGGACCCATCTTTGGGGAGGTTCTCTTCCCTAACTAACATGATGTCCAAATCTGTAGTAACTCAGATGGCACATGCAGGCACCCAATTGCCATTGGATTAGGCTGGGTAATCAGAACTAATCCCGCCTGTCCCCAGCGAGAAAGCGCTCTGACAGCTGGCTTTCCTGACAGCTCCAGGGGAGCTGGTTCCCCGTTCTCTGCACGTGGGCTGAGATTGCTTCCCTGACCCTGTCAGCTGGCAACAGCTTTCCTGCTGAGAGCAGCCACACCACCGGCTATCTAAACGGGGCAGATTGGCCGAAAGAAAACTTGGCGTCAGTCGAGGGCTCTAAATATTCAAAGAATTCTCCTATAACCTCTGGTCTGTTCTCTAATTTAAGAGGAAGATATTTGGGTACTTTTACTGATGTTAAACCCAAAGCTCCTGAGAGCAGCTAACACAGAGTTCTTACTCTACCATTTAGAAGAGCTTTGTATGTACTCACGTCATTTTCCTAACAATGAAATGAAGTAGATACTGCGATTATCTTAGTTTTACAGATGAAGAACGTCGATAGAGCAAAGGTGAGCTAGGAAGTGGCAGAGCTAAGATTTGAACTCAGGAATCCGGCCCTTCATCACCACATCCTTCTACTATTCTGTTAAGGGCCCCGCCCATTTCGGAGTATCTATCAAAATAAAATATGTGAATGCTCTCTTATTCAGCAATTTCTTATTTATTTATTTATTTTAAAAAGATTTTATTTATTTATTTGACAGAGAGAGACACAGCAAGAGAGGGAACACAAGCAGGGGGAGTGGGAGATGGAGAAGCAGGCTTCCCGCTGAGCAGGGAGCCCGATGCGGGGCTCGATCCCAGGACCCTGGGATCATGACCTGAGCCGAAGGCAGACGGTTAACAACTGAGCCACCCAGGTGCCCCTTATTCAGCAATTTCATTTCTTGGTATTTAGTATAGAGAACCACTTATGTGCCCAAGGAAGCATGTAGCAGGATGGGTTTTTTTTGTTTGTTTGTTTTGAGACACATTTTGTAAGTGTAAAAAACTGTAGCCTGGCTCTAGGTCATCAACACAAGAACACACAGAGTAAGCCTGGTATTGCGTGCTATGCAATATTGATGTCATTGAGCAGTGTTTAAAAAATGAGGCAGCCCTTTATGGATTGGATTGACATTGGAAGATTTCCAACGCTTACTACTAAGTAAGATAAGCCAACTGCCTGGGAAGTATACACAATTTAATGCCATGCATGCAACAAAATTATATATGTATATTTAGATGACTATATACATACATGGATAGAGATTATACAGGTATATTTATATATACGTATATATAAAATAAAATATAAATGTTATATAAATATATATATATATTTAGATGATGATATACATACATGGATAGAAAAATGTCTGAAAGTCTAGCAAACCCTTCCTCTTGAGAGGGTACTGAGTTGGAGGGATAGGGCCTGTGGGAGACTTTGCCTTTAGATGTATTTTTACAAATACAAATGTATGCATTTAGAATCTGTACAATTAAAAGTAAACCAAATTTTTTTCTTAAAAAGGAAGCAGCTTGGGGACACCTGGGTGGCTCAGTCGGTTAAGCATCTGCCTTCAGCTCAGGTCGTGATCCCAGGGTCCTGGGATCGAGCCCCACATTGGGCTCCCTGCTCAGTGGAGAGCCTGCTTCTCTCTTTCCCTCTGCTGCTCCCCCTGCTTGTGCTCTCTCGCTCTCTCTCTCTGTCAAATAAGTAAATAAAATCTTAAACAAAAAGGAAGCAGCTGGTTCTGGACCCCACAGCTAAAAAAAAAAAAAAAACAAAAAAACACAAAAACACAAAATAAAATCATGCAAATCTTGTGTTCCTTCCAGTTAGCATGTTACCTCTCCAAGGTGTCTGTGAACGCCACCTTGGCCCCCTCTGCTCAATCAGTAATTGGTTGTCCACATCTAGCAGAGAATGATAAATCTGTCTTCAAGGGTTCTGAACTTCAGAGAAGCCACGAAACATGAACCACAGCCTGACTTAACTGTCCTTTCTCCTTTATAGTCAGCACCGTGGTGGTGACTGAACCGTCTCTATGAGTCAAATAACGTGTTTGTCAGTGTTGTAACCTGTGGGACCTCACTGTCAGGAAGCAGTCACCTGGGGAGGAGTCAGAGATGACACATCAGGTTGCCAGCGTCACCCCAACTCTTCTTGGCAGTTTGATTTGTCCTTTCTTCCCTTTCTATCCATAGCAGTGGACCCTGGTCATGGGAATGGGAGGAGCCTCGTCTTGAAATTACTATTACAGGTGAATGTTCCACAAGGAGAGATTTTTAGACATTAACTGGTGTATCACTTAAAAAAATTACTGTGGTAACTCACAGCAGAAAAGGAAACTGATGAAACCAAGTGACGTCTTTCCCTGATTATCACCTCGAAAACCAATTATGTAGCAGATTCTCCCTAGGCCATTTACGTAAGGATTATTCTAATCCTTAGAACACTAACATCATCTCCTTTTACAGATGGGGAACTTTGACCAGGTAAGTGGCAGAGCTAGATGTCGATTTGTCCCTGACAAGTGACAAAGCCTGGGTTCGGTCCCCAGTCTTATGATGCTTCCTGATCAGGAGAGATTTCCAGCCTCTAGAGCCCTTCCCCTGCTACCCTCCCAATTGTCTGAGTAAGCATCCTAGGACTGTGGAGAGCCAGGGAGTCATCCTTCCGCCCCGACAGCTGCTCCCAAGAAGGGTTGCAGAATGTTTAAAAAGGACTGAATACTGACCCGTGCTACAACATGGATGAACCTTGGAAATGTCGTGCTAAGAGAAAGAAGCCAGTCACAGAGGACCACGTAGCATTTGATTCTGTTTACCTGAAATGTCCAGAATAGGCAAATCCATAGAGACAGAAAGTAGACTAGTGGTTGCTTGGGGCTGTGTGTGTGTTTTGGTGGAGGGATGGGAAGATGAGGACTTGAAAGCTAAGGAGTGGGGGATTCTTTCTGGGGAAATGAAAATGTTCTACAATTGATTGTGGTGATGGTCGCACAACTGAATATATTGAAAGTCCCTGGATTGTACACTGTAAATGAGTGAATTATATGGCATATGAATTATATCTCATTAAAGCTATTAAAAAAAAAAAAAGTGTTGCAGAGCTCCCAGTCTCACTGCCAGTCAGATGGGCTAGTGTTTTCAACTGAAGCCACATTTTTTTTTTCAATAATTAGTGCGAACATTTACTGAGCATTTGCTTTTGTGCCAGGTCCTGTACTAAGTGCATTACGGGCAATAACTCATTTGATCTTTATAACGACCTATGACGTATAGACCATTTTACAGATGAGGAAGCTGAGGCGCAGAGGGGCTGCGACATGCTTACTGACAATGCTAGTAAGGCGTGCGGCCGGAATGTGAACCCAGCGTATCCGGCTCTGGAGCTCTTAACCACCGGTGCTATGTTGCCACTCAGAAACGATCAACAGATGTGTTGGAACTAGAACTTCTGACTCCAACTTCACTGCTTTTCGTGGGGAGTAAAACCTACCTATGTGCCATGTCCAATCAATATACTAACTGGGGATATAAGATACGTAAATTGCATGGTTCCCATCTTTGGGAAATTTACCAGACCAGCAATAAATACCCCAAATATCTTTATTTGGAGGATGATTCTAAATCTGACTCTCTACGTCTCTTTCTCTTGCCTTTCTTTCTTCCTCCTTCCCTCCCTCCCTCCCTCCCCCCTCCATTCCTTCCTTCCCTTCTCTCTTTTCCTTTCTTCCCTTCCTTTCCTTTCTTCTCTCTTTCTGAAGTTATACTTTTATATGTTTGCCAACCCTTGTTCTATATTTTATATTAAGTTAAAACAGTAGATGAGGTCATGAATACAACTTACACTCTTAGTTGTGAAATACCATAAAAAATTTAAAACTGGACTTAGGTTCCATTCTTACTGCCTTATGCTTACATTTAGCCCTAACGTTCTTTGTTCAATAATACTGAGAAATATCAACTTTTATCTCAAGTCCAATCCAGAGCTCTAGCTCCCATCACCTGCTCAAACCTCTGAAATGGATAAGCAAACACACTGGCGTTAACCGAAAAGCTGCTTCTTTCTGCGCATGTTTGTTGGGGGTGGTGGGCAACATTTCCTCAGTAGTGAAAGGACAGCATGTTGCCATTCATTTTCTTGGTTTTCTGAGTACTGTGGGACCCGCACTCATTCTGGCTTAGTCATCTATTCATACGGTAATTCAGCCACACTCACCATGTCTTCTCTAAACATCATCCTTGCGCAAGGTGGCTACCATGAACGTTGTCCTTTGGAGTTAGTTGTTTTTGAGACTTCCTTCAACCTAGTTGAGAGCAGTATTTCCATTAGACATTTCTGTGATTGCTAAGTAAATAGTAATACATGTCAAATCTGGCCTTTTTATACCAATCGGAACCATCAAACACCAAACGCACTTATCACATAATCTGGATTGGAGGTGTCTATTTGCCATTTTACAGACGGAGTTTCTTTCTGTTCTGTGCAACTAACTTACCATCTAGACCGAGAGGGGCTTATGATGCTTTTAAATATAACACCTGTTGACCAGGGACCTCATGGGGTCCAATCTCAGCACAGCTGCATTTAAAATGCCCTATAACCAAAACCCACCAGAAATGCAATTCAAGTCTTTATTAAAGAGTGTTAAAATTCAAGTGTCGAGAGGATCCAATTAACAACCACAGAACAAAACTTCTTACAATCCTCCCTTCAGTCTCTCTGGCTCAATCCCCCCCCTTTCCACCACCACCCCCATCCCAGATCCCTGCAGCTCATCAGGCTTCTCTCCTTGTCCTTGTGCTGTGTTCCAAACCCAAGTGGTTGTCTTCCTTTTTGATGCAAGCATACTACTTTTTCAGCTTTCCAACTTTCTCCCTGTTATGTGCATTAGCTGAACCTCAGGTCAAAGCACAAAGTTGCTTCCTGCACACTCCTCCTGAGGAAAGGAAGGAATTGTATTCTCCTAAATATGTTTATCCTGATATTCAGAGAGCTTGGGTGTTTCAGTTTGGGAATGCTTTTTTGTTTTCAAGGAATAACCTTGTTTCTAAACAGACACCTTGAGATTAAGGAAATGCTGTGGGAACATCAGAAGGTGCAGGAAAGGCATCAAAGGGAAGGAAGAGCTAGTGGACATTCGTGAGCAGAATGTTCCCGGGGCTGTGTCTGCCCGGCAGGGCCAGCCTCAGGATCCCACGATGTGAGCCTCACACACTGATCCCCACGCCCAGAAGGGCCCCAGGGCTCAGTTTAGTGTTCTGTTGTTGCCATCTCAAATAGCTTAATCATTTTTGAACAAGGAACCCCTCATTTTCATCTTGAACCTGGCCCTGCAAATTGGAACCAATTCCTAAACGGTTAAGAAACTGGTCCTGGTGACTAATCAAGTGTTAAATGCCTTCTCGTATCGATGAGTACATGCTTGCTCAAAAATGCTAGCCAAAGGAACAGTACTTCCCCAGTTTCAAAATACCTCCCTCCTGGAGATTCATTTGCACTTCATCAACTCGTCTTTTTTGGAGGCATGTGTGGCTATGTCCTTTTTTGAGCCCAGTGAAAAGACTTGGAGGACAGAAAGAAAGAAAGAGAAAGGAGAGATGGCAGTGGCTATCGGCTTAGGCAATTCTCTCTCTCAGTCTGGGCTCCAGCTGCCTTGCCCTCCACTCGGATTCCTGGTTCTGCACTGGGGCTGCCCTCCCCAGGGAAACTGGCAATTTCTGCGGACATTTTCAATGGTCACGACTCGGGGGAGGGTTGCTGGTGGCATCTGCTGGGTGGAAGCCAGGGGGTGCTGCTAAGCCCGCGACAGTGCACAGGACAGCCCCCCACGATGAAGCATCTGGTCCTGAGAAAACCTGCCCACCAGCCCAAGTGCCGAGGCCCAGCCCTCTCTAAGCCAGGGGGCAGCGCCGGGCTCCTTCTCTCCCAAAGAGCCACCGACAGAACCAGGAAAGTCAGAGGAGTCCCGGAACCAATGGTGATGTCAGGGATTTTTGTTTTTCAGATTCACGTGGCATGAAAGGATGACAGACTCGGGAGGGCCCCAGAGGCACACCCTTTGTTTTCTATCGACATTGCTTTCCCAGAAAGTTCCTGAGAAGTCAGACGCTTCGCTTCACTGCATAATATCTGGTAACCGTCAGCCACTAATTACCTCTGAAATCTCCCTGTGGACCATGGTTTTCGGCTCACAAAGGCATTATTAAAACATCACTTGTGGAAAGGACCTGGGAAGCTTGGTCTGAGTGACCAGTTGAACAACTAAATCCTCTACGATGATTTTTTTTTTTTTTTCTGGAGGATTTCTTCGAGTAACTTCCTGGACACATTTTAGTGATCTTTTTCACTTCACATTGTGGTTCTTGGTTAGGCGACTCCCACACCTGTTATTTTTTTCAAATAATACAGTCTTCACTTCCTGTGTGCATAGGAATGGCATGAATAACTTTGCTTCAGATGACTTACTGAAATCTTCCATCACTCTTTCCTTGATATCCCCAAACTGGTTAAATGCATCTCTGGCTGCTTGCGTTCCTCAGGTGGGCTAGTCAGCAGTAAAGAAGTCAAAACCAAGGCAGAGGGTGCCCAGTGGAGGAAAAGCAGGGGACTGGAACTCCCCCGGGACTGGAGAGTACATGACCCAGACCTGACCCCAAATAGGCACCCCCAGTGGTAAGAAGGATTTGTTATTAAAAGCAAATAGTAGAAGCAAAATAATAGGGCAGCGAAGTGGTCTCTTGTACCTTGTGGGTTCTTTTCTTTCTTGGATTATATCTCCACCTTCAAAAACATAGAGGCACCAGTGCTCTTTCCTGAGGATTCACAGGAAACTCTTCTCCCTTGAGATCCCTTTTTCTAGAGAAGAAGAAGAAAAGAGCCAGCTTCTGAAACGGCCAGGCTTCCTTAGCCGAAGTCGTAATAAAATCTCATCTCTGGCCTGGGTGCTGGGGTGTGCAACTCTGTGCTCAGGCTCTTCTACGAGGCCAGAGCCAGGGGCCCCCCTCTTTCTCGGTGTTTGTCCACAGCCATTCAGAGGAGGGACATGCACGAGTCCACCATTGAGCCTTCATGCTCGGGCCCCTGTGGCTCCTCAGGAAGCCCCAGTGTTTGGTCATACCCTAAACTTGGCCACCAGTCCCCACACATATTAGCCAGATGCTTGTGAAACATTCTGGAGGTGGCTCTTAGTATGTGACCTGCAGGTAGGCTTAAAAAACAAGGGTAGGATTTTCGGGTGAGGTTTCCAGCAAGTGGAGGGAGAAAAGAGAACCACCCACAAGGTACAAGATACCACTTCCCTGTGCAAGTCTCATTTCTGGCTGATTATTCAGATCTATACTGCACAAAAGGAAAAAACCAGTCAGCCATTAAGAAACTGGGGGCATCAACCAGCCCTGATCAGTCTGAATAAAAAAAAATGGGGGTCCAAGTGATTAGAATGAGTTCCCCAGGCCCAGTTGCATGCATACTTTATATACCTTCTTTTTTTTTTTTTTTTTTTTTAAGATTTTATTTATTTGTGTGTGTGTGAGAGAGGGAGAGAGCACAAGCAGGGGGAATGGCAGGCAGAGGGAGAAGCAGGCTCCCTACTGAGCAGGGAGCCGGATGCGGGACTCAATCCCAAGACCCTGGGATCATGACCTGAGCCAAAGGTAGACGCTTAACTGACTGAGCCACCCAGGAGACCCTATATACCTTCTTAAAAAAAAAAAAAAAAAAAAGAGTCAATTATACACAAAAAAAGGGGCAATTAGATGCTTCCTGAGAAGGAATCTAATAAAACTGACTGAACGGGGGACACAAGGCTGATAAGAACCAATAGAAATGAATTATGATCAGCAACCTCCTTGATGGTTTTTCAGGGAAGCTCATTTTTGGTGGTTTAGTCATTTGCCTGGAAGGGACTCAGCCAAGCCACTGGTAAAGAAGGATCTGTCCTTGCACGCAGATCTGTCTGCTTCTGGTTCTGGCGACTGATTAGTCAGGCACCTACCTAAAGGGAGGGGGCAAGGAGTAACAACCACAGTTGCCACCAAGCACATTCATGGTATTAGCAGAGAGGTAGCCTAGCTGGGAGACTCCAAATCAGACAAGACACAGAGAGGGAGGCGGGGGCTCTGAGCACGCTCAGGTCCTGTCCATGGTACAGGTCTCAGAAGCACATGGAGTTCTTCTCTTAGTAGTCTCTGGGGCTACTCACCAAATATCCTGTGATAAATCAGACAGAAACACAAGAAGGATGGATCTAGAAAGTGTCTTGTTTCCCAATACTGGGCTTTCCTCCTATACACATGGCACATTTTGATAGGTTTTCAATGATACGGAGGCTAGGGGGAAAGCTCCTTGCGACACACTGGAAACCTTCCTTCGCCTGTCACAAGGGGTAGAAAATCCCAAGAGGTGAATGGGATTCCTGGGGGTTTCACCAGATGAGTCCATCAGCATCACAAGGGCAGGATGAGCTCCTTCTGAGGGAGAAGGCTTAGGGCAGTTCCCGTGAGACCTCCCTCAGGTATGCACAGTCCCAGCCTGGGAGACGCTCACCCCAGACTCTTTTATCCTCAGGAGACAGCATTTGTTCCTCTACTTCGTTCTTCCCTCTTCTGTGCCGTAACATAGGCTCAACTCTGAGTGCTGCCAAAGTATAATTTTCCAAAGGTCAAGGGACTTCCATGCAAATATGAAATGAACACTTCAGTGGTTTTTGTTCAATTCTTTGAGTAAAGAGGGAACTGGAAAGTAGGAAATCCTGGTCAGAAGACATTTGAGGAATTAGGTATTTATAGGCAATTTCATAAAAGAATGTTAGGATAAGATTGCTGACCCAGGTAAAACACTGGTCAATAAGCCACGACGTACAGAGTTATTTTTTTTTTCTTCCAGGCAGAGATTATTTACATCTCCGTTGGATAAAAATCTACCAGTGTACATGTAACTTCACTAAACCTGGGAATTTTAATCAGTAGTAATCATTGAATTAAACAGAGTACATTCCCCTAGATAATTCTTAGATGGACCTTTGTCCCCCTGTGACATTGAAAGAAGATACTATCCACATTTTTGCCTCAATACAAGTTTTTGATAATTTTTCTTAATAGCGGGCGCCTGGGTGGCTCAGTTGGTTAAGCGACTGCCTTCGGCTCAGGTCATGATCCTGGAGTCCCTGGATCGAGTCCCGCATCGGGCTCCCTGCTCGGCGGGGAGTCTGCTTCTCCTCTGACCCTCCCCCCTCTCATGTGCTTTCTCTCTCATTCTCTCTCTGTCAAATAAATAAAAAAAAAAAAAAAAAAAAAAAAAAAAAAAATTTTTCTTAATAGCTCCTTGAGATTAGGGAGAGCATCTTTCATTTTGTATGCCTCATCCTCACCCCAGCACCACACCATCTTAGGCACATAGCGTGCTCAGTCATGCTTATTGAATGATGCATTTGAATCAAGGAAAGGGAGATTTTCCAGTTCCCCGACTCGACATACTTTATCATGCTCATCCCTAGTGTTTATTACCCATTCTTGTTCATAGCTTTAGGATTTACTTTTCTAAAAATACTTAATGTAATAAGAATATTCTTATTTCTTCATTATCAGGTCAGCCCAAGCCAAAGGTAACTTGGTATAAGAATGGTCGCACCATCAATGAGTGTGGCATTGTTTCCAGTTACGAATTCTTCCAGAATCAGTATATTCATGTGCTACATCTCTGTTGGTAAGTGAATGTATCTCTGTGGACGGTTTGCAAAGGTCCCTGCATTCTGTCATGGGCTGGTTGCTATCAGGTAAGGCCAAAAGATTGGCTCCTGTTCGCTTTTTGCATCCTAATGTTAGATGCTATGAGCAGGCGTCAGCCAAGGCGTCCAGCTGAGCTCTGTCTGGTAAATTGTTCACACTCCTCTAATTTGCTGCCATTGATGGAATTACAACTTTATCTAGAATGGTATTCAAGGTGTCCAGGCATTTTCATTCATTAAATGAGCTTTTCATTTAATCTTGTTCTCTCTGGCAAGTCAAGAAATGCAACAGGGTTTTGGCACTGTCATTGAATCTTTCTTGTGTTAACACTGGAAGGAAGGAGGAGTGGCTGGCCATGATCCCATAGAACACTGGTGATGGTGGAAGGCTGGAAACCATGCCTTCTGGCTTTATTTTAGGAAGTAGTATGGTCCAGTACAGTGGCTTCTATTCTTTTTCATTTCCCCAAGAACTGTTTTTTCAGATGAAATCAGGAAGCTCCACATGTGAAGTAGAGAAACAGAACAGCTTTGGTTGAAGCTGGGTGGAGAGCCTGTGCTCTTGGTCCCCAGTGCTACTGAACTGGTCACGATGTTCCTTACGGGAACTCTGAGGAGCCTGAGGTCTGCAGAGCGTGATAGGAAAATGATTGGTAGGCATGCGCATGCGCCGATAGCCTTGGATCCGAGAATAACAAAGTAAGACTTGGGTTTGAATTCTGGCTCTACTATTTCCTGGCTGTGTGACCGTAGCCGCTATTGAACCTCTCCAAAACTGAATTTCTTTATCTGCAAAATAAAAGGATTGCTGAGAGAATTAAATGATTTTATGCTTGTAAAGTTTCTTGCTATGTAGTAGTTGTTCAATAAACACTAGCTTTCTTATCTTCCTATCCACTCTTTTGTATCAAAGTATGATCAGAGATCATTTTATCACTGAATGATCTGTGAATCATTGAAATGCTTCACTCAACTGGCTTACAGAATATCTAACCTGATATTCAAGACATTCATTTATTTGTCTACTATTTAATCCTTTAAAAAAAGATTTTATTTATTTATTTATGAGAGAGAGAGAGAGAGAGAGAGCGAATGCAGGGAAGGGCAGAAGGAGAGGGAGAGGCAGAGAATCTCAAGCAGACTCCGCACTGAGCATGGAGCTCAATGCGGAGTTTGATCTCAAGACCCTGAGATAGTGACCTGAGTCAAAACGAAGAGCCAGATGCTTAACCGACTGAGCCACTCAGGCGCCCCCATCTACTATTTAATTCTTTAAACAATATTCATCAAGCAACTATTATATGGCAGGCATGTTACATAATGCTAGAGCTAGAAATGAACAACATAAGTGTTGTCTCTGCCCTCATGAAATCTCAAGTCCAGTACAGAAGGTAAGTGGTGAACAAATCACATGCCCTTTTCCCCCTCACTCCCCAGTATCCTGGGAGCCAGTCCAGTTGTCACTTGCTGAACCTCATCCATGGAGTAGACTTTCCTGCCTCTTCAATCCAACTTGGCCCAGGCCTTCCCCTCCCTCCTCTTCATCCTGTTCAACTCAGAATCCATCTCTATGGTTCACAATAATTCTAGTTACCACGGCTCTGTCCAGCTTCAGACATCCTCTGTTCTTTTGCACAGGCCCCCCCTTTGGTGCTTATTTATTGCTTCGGATTGACAGTTCAGTAGACTGTGGACCTCCTAGGGGGGCAGGAACCTTCTCTGTTTCACACTAATGCGACGCCTAGGGCCTAGTACAGTGCAACATAAATATTTACTAAGAGGATAGGTGGGTGGATGGCTTTATATGTACCATAAATATACATGATGTTAATTTAGATCAGCATTGGCAAACTTTTTCTATAAAGGGCCAGATAGTAAATATTTTAGGCTTTGAAGGCCAAATGGTCTCTGTCACAACTACTCAACTCCACCATCGTAGTGTAAAAGCAGCCATAGACAATATGTTTTGTTTTGTTTTTTTTAAGCATGGTTGTGTTCCAATAAAACTTTATTTACAGAAACAGGTAGGGGGCCAGATTTGGTCTGTGGGCTATAGTTTGTCAATCCCTGGTCTAGATGGTAAGATCCTTGAGTATCTACATACTGTACTTCTTCATGTGTTTTCCACTCTTGCCTTTGTCCCTCTGAGCTCTCAATCCATATTTCTTGATTGATTAATTTTAGTCTCACACTAAGCTAAAACATTACACTCACCTTTTTAGCCAGAAGAGAGACTTAATGAGTGTTCTTTTACTGATGGAATGCTGTTTAAGAATTGAGGTTTGTTATTTATGTTATTTGCTGTTAATACAGGACCAGAAATGTAGGCAAAACCAGTGTTTGTGGGGTAAGGGAGCTAAGGGATGGAGGAATGAGAAGGCCATGATGAAGCCCAGGGGCAGGTGGGCAGGTTAAAATGGGAAGAGAAACTTAGGAAGAGAACTTGAGCTGTGGACGGGGCACGGAGTCCTCATTCTCGTCCTAGAAGTCCAGCAGGGCACCGGTTTATGGTAACAACTGAAGACTTGAGATGACAGAATGTACTCTTTCCAAACTCCTGTTTTGCCATTTGGAAAAGTAGCCCACTTACTGGGAAAAGCATTCAGTCATGGTGCAAGGAGTATTGGTGGGGCAATACAATAATAGATGTGGTTGCATTTTTCTGCTTCGTAGTCAGTGTGCTGGGGTACTAATGGTCTTTTGAAAGTTCTGACTTTTTACACCCGTAAAGTTCTGAACATTGCTGCCCATGAACATCCCCCAGGGAACTTTTAAAACCCCTTAATGCTTGACCTTCAACCTTGACTAATTCAATCTGGACCCCAGGTGATTCCAATGTAATTGCCCAAGGTGAAAAATTCTTATTTATTTATTTATTTATTTTAGTAATCTCTACACCCAACATGGGGCTCGAACTCACAACCCCGAGATCAAGAGTTACATGCTCTTCCCACTGAACCAGCCAGGTGCCCCCAAGACGAAAAATTCTTTACATCCTAAAATATTCACCTGCCAAGTAGTTTGACTTTTACCAGTGTGTTAAATGCTGGTTAGGCAAATGAATTGTATTTTGTGCCAATGCCTTTCAAAGATTAAACACTGGTTGTTCATTATAATATTAGTCTCAAATTTTCTTACCATCATTGGGTCACCATAAACCACCAGATTAACTCATAGTTCCCCCAAAGGAAAGTACTTTCATTTTTAATCTCCCTGAGTTTAGTCTTTGGGTCATTACATCTTCACTCTCAGATGTTCAAAAGCTCCCATTCCTGTGTTTCCCAAGGGTTTTTTTCCTGGTTTGATAGACCTAATCTGCAGTTCTGCTCTGGGGTCAAGAGCTTCTTAGTTGACCTTCTGATCTTCCCTCTTTCCTTACCTAGCACGGTCCTTCTCCATCCTCCCTGGGTCCTCCTCCTTATGCCCCTCTAATCTTGTCATACCATGTACTTTGGACAAGTGAGACGGCTCCGAGGAGATTGATCAGTGCTGTTGGGACCTTTGCATACCACAGGTCAAGTGTGCTTGGCAGGCGGAGGAGTGGGAAGCCGGGAGAGCATTCCAAGGGCGAGCAACATCAATAATAGCATGGTTTGCCCCGTAGCATCAAAAGTTTTCTTTTTTTTTTTCAGAAGATGTGGGGGTTGGGACGAGGAAAATGCAACTAGATGTTTTCTACCTCATAGAAAGCAAGTTGCAAAGAGCGTGTACACAAACGAGGAATTGTGGTCTCTTCTGAACACAATGTAAAGAAAGGCAGCTGAACAAGAGATAAAAATCTGTCCAGGAACTCACACCTAGAGAGACACACTCCTTTTCTCAGCAAGGAGGCCTCTTAGTGGTCATGATCGCGTCCCGCCGTGCTGAGCACCGATTACAAGAGAGGCAGAAGTGAGGGGGAGGCAGGGTGGGTGGACTGGGCCCCCGAAAACCTGGATCACAAGGAGGCGTGAGGCTGCTCTTCCTGTCCCTCGTCAGCTCAGCCCCGGCCCTACAGAGGACCTGGTGGGGACGAAGGCCAGGAGGCCTGCACAGTCACCACGAGCCAGTCTGCTCATGATGTGTACAGATTGAATAGTGTCCCCCCACCAAAATTCATGTTCACCTGGAATGTCAGGATGTGACCTTATTTGGAAATAAGATGTTTTCAGCTGTAATTATTTAAATGAAGGGGAGATTGTGGTGGATTAACGTGGGTTTTAATTCAATAAATGGTGTTTTTATAAAAAGGAGAAAACAGACACAGAGGGGACATAGCCATGTGAAGACAGGCAGAGACCACAGGGATTTAGCTACAAGCCAGGAAATGCTGAGGACTGCCCCCCACCACTGGAAGCTAGGAAGGGGCAAGGGAAGATTCTTTCCTAGAGCCTTCAGAGGGAGCACGGCCTTGCCAACACCTTGATTTGAGACTTCTAGCCTCCAGAACTGTGCAAGAATAAATTTGTGTTGTTTTCTTGCTACCCTCTTCGTAGTAGTGTGTTCTGGCAGCTCTAGGAAACGAATACGTGGTGTATCTGAACATTCTAGCAAAAAAAAGTGCTGCCATTTGCCTACCTTGACTTAGGGCTGACCAACTTATCTGATAATGTAGTACTGGTTCCCCAAATACCAGCTGGGTTCATCTGGGCCACCTGGGAGGCATCTATGGGTCAGGGGGGGAAGGAACATTTTTCCAATTACGCCTCAAACTGGATATTGATTCCTCAAGACTTTGAAGGAAAAATCAATATGAAGGTTTCCTGGGTCACTTGTGTTTTTGCTCCCAGGGGACATCTGGCCATGTCTGGAGATACTTTTGATTGTCACAGCTGGAAAGGGATGCTCCTGGCATCCAGGGAGGAGAGGCTAAAGGTGCTGCTGGACATTGGACATTGGCTGGGGCGATCCCCACGACAAAGAACTATCCAGTCTACAATGTCAGTAGTGTTGAGGCTGAGAAGCTATGTAATAAACCACCACCAAACAGAGTGCCTTGAAACAGCAGTGGCTTATTATTTCTCATGGTCTGGTGGGCGGGTTGTGGTTCCTCTGCTGGCTTGGCCTGGCTCACTCAGTGCTCCCTCTGACCACTTGAGTCAGTTGGTGGATTGGTTGGTCTGGAAGGTCCAAGATGGCTTCACCAACAGGTCTGGCCGTCGATGCTGGCTGCCGGCTGGGCCACCTCCGCTCTCCTCCACCTGGGCTCCTATCCTCCAGTAGTCTACAACCTCTTGAGCTCCACTGTTAACGCCGGTCCCCACACATCCCCCTGGTCAGAGCAAGACACTGGGCCAGATTTCAGCAGCACGAAAGCAGATGCCACCCCTTTAAGAGTGGAGTGGCGAAGTCACATTGCAATAGGGCATGCGTAAGTGGATGGGAGGAATTCATGGCAAACTGTGTCATCTACTACCCCCTCTATCCATCGAACACCTACCTAATTAATCTTTTTAAATCACCTACTTGCAAGCCTCTTTATCCCACTTGAAAACAACTTTCTAAGGCTCCTTTTTGCCTATAGAATAATTGTTTTCATTCTTATTCCATTCATTATTCTGTAAGCATCAAGCGCACTTTGTCGGTTCTCATCACAGCCCGAGATAGGAGGATGCAGGGTGGTAAGAAAATGTCTCGCCCCTGTCTTCTGTGATCTCACAATCCAGCGGAGGAAGCAGACACAGCAGAAGACAATTAGCAGAATGAGTCAGGGTTTTTCTTCCTGATACCAACCAGTTCCGACACCAGCTGTCTGTTTTACAATTCCATTCAGTTCTGACACCAGATATTCAGAGGGAGCATCCGATTCCGTAGGTTTAAGACCTCCCTCCCTCAAAATTGCCCCCCCCCACCCCCACTTCAGACACCAGATTATCCACATTTCTGTCTGACTGGCTACAAAGTCAGAGGGTTCCCACAATCTCCTCTCCCTCCTTCAGGTTCCATAATTTGTCGGAACAACTCAGGACTCAGGGAAAATACTTGACTTACAATTATCATTTTGTCATAAAGGGTACAATTCAGGAGCGGCTAAATAGAATCGACACGAGGGCAGGGTGTGGGGTCAAGGCTGCAGCACTTGGGGACCTCTCCAGGTATGCCACTCTCCCAGAACCTTGATACATTCACCAACCTGGACCCTTTCTGAACCCAGGACTTTAGGGGTTTGTATGGGGCTTCCATTATGTAGGTATGACTGGTGATTAACAGTCTTCAGCTCCTCTCCCTCTCTGGAGGCCTGGGAGTGGAGCTGGAGGTTCCAACCCTGTAATCATGCCTTGGTCCTTCTGGGACCAGGCCCCCTCCTGAAGCTACCTAGGGGTTCTCATTACCATGCAAAGGACATCACTCCAGAGATTCCAAGGGTTTTAGGGGCCATGTGCCAGGAGCCTGGACAAAGACTGAGTATTCATTTTTATTATACCACACCAAGCATGTGTTAAGATGGAGCTGAAGAGAAAGCATCCTGGAAGACCAGAGTAAAGGCCGTTAAGTCAGACTCTGCCGGGTGGGGGTAGGTGAGGGGCCAGTGCGGAGGTACTGGGAAGTTTTCTTAGAGGTGCCGCCAGCATGAAGCCTTGAAGGGCCTGGAGAAGGTGGATGGGAGGGAGGGGAGGACTGTGCGTCCCCTGGGATGAGAAAAGCATGAGCAACGGCACGAGGGCACCACCTCCTGGGGTGACTGGGGTGCATTCAGTCTCTGGCAGGGGTACAGGCAGGGCCCGGGGGGCAAGCAGCCTGCACTGGAGAACAGCCGGGAGGCCAGGCTGGGGCTGGACCCAGAACCCATGTGTCCTAGCTAAGAGGTTTGCACACTTGTCCTAAAGACGATGCCCAGACTAGGAAGGAGTTTGGGGCAGCAGAGGATCATGGGAAGGTTTGCATTTTTAAAAACCTCCCTCTGACTGGGACACCTGGGTGGCTCAGTCGGTTAAGCGTCTGACCTTTGATTTTGGCGCAGGTCATGACCTCAGGGTTGTGAGATCGAGTCTCACTTCAGCTTTTTGTTGGAAGTTCAGCTCCCAGGGGCAGGGACTGGGATTTCTGTTATCTCTTATCCCCGCAGCCTCATGTGTTTGTAAATGATGACTAAGTTCTCCGGGTCCTTCCTCAAAGTCCACACTTTTGCTGTTGCCATGCTCTACCACTTATTAGCTGGGTGGCCTGGAGCGAGTCAATTAACTTCTCCGTGCTTTGGTGTCTTCATAAACGATTTTTTGTGATGATTTAAATGAGATTATTCATGTAGAATGGTCAGCAAAGCGTGCATTAAGCATGCACCAAATATTAGGTATTAGTAACTAATACTATTTTACTGACCATTCCCTGAAAGCTATGTGGTCCCAGAATTACTCTGAATCACTCTGCCCTAGCTTATAGTAGTTGTATTTAGAGCCAGGATACTTTTATATGAATAGTTTTGAAAAGTGTTAGAATCAGTGGAACATTTTCCAAGACAGGAAAGAAGTGGACATTTAACAGGTGAGCTGGAACACAGACCCAGGTTGAAGCTGTTTTTCTCATCCGTGTTTGTACCTGAAACCCTGTTTGGATGGTTTTTAGATGGTGGACTCTGTGATTTTAGTGATGTCTTAGACTTTTTAGTTATTCCTCACATCTAGGTGGAGCTTTGGGACACTGTGTTATATTCTCGAAGCACTCCAGTTTATAGCAAAGAGTTGTTTATAAGTTCTTGTCATCTGAGTCGAAGACTTTGGTTTTTGGAGGCCGCTTGCTGGACATGATCACCCAGGGAAACCCAAACTCCTTGCCAAACATCTAAAAACCATGAGTTGTTGGTCGAGAATGAGTCTGGGCAAATGAGTATTGGAGAATCAGTTTAAAACATCTATATTCCTGCAAGAAACACTTCAAGGCACCTGTCCTGCTAACAGAATTGTCACCATCAACTTTACTTACAAAGGACAGGAGATTATTTCCACCATTTAGAGCAAGGATATGAAGCTGGGTTGTCTGGATTTAAACCCCAGATCTTATACACTGTATCATCTTCAGCAAGTTACTTAGCCTCTCTGAGACTCAGTTTTCTCATCTGCAAAATGGGGATAATGATAGTACTGCTTTATGGGATTGGTATGGGGATTAAATCAAGATGTGCAAAGAATTTAGAATGCTCTGTAAATAATAGTTATTTTATGCAATTTGAACATGTCCCCACATGGAACTATAATTTTGGAACTGATTAAAAATAGGGCAACTTGGAGGTAGGAAAGGTAGCATAGCTTGGCTGCATTTCCCCTCTGCTATTTCCCTCTTGGAGGGTAAGATATAATTAATGTGTTTCATCAAGGAACCATTGGGTAGAAATAAAGATGACTGAATCTTGCTGTCTTGACTAAGACAGGAAAAGGCATTTCATCTGGGGTTGGAAAGCATTTTGTGGACTTCATGTTCCTGTGAGCTTAAGTAGGTCTAACAAGTCTTAAGGATGACTGGTAGAACTTTCAGCACCCCAAGGCCTCTGTGTTCCCAGCACGGAGCCCAGGTGGGCATTCCTCCTGAATGAATTCAGTGTTGTAGTCATTCCTCAGACCATGCCTGGAGCATTTCTTGAATGAGTCCTGAGGGTCTGACGAGAAACTCCCATTTAGTCCCCAGGGTAATGGGTCTGTGCCGAGAATTCACATTGTCCTCCCATTCTGGTTTTGACTTTGGTTAGGTAAGTGTGTCAGAGGAGTGAATGGTTATGGGAGCCATGAAATGGGACACTCATCTTTTCCTGGGGGCTGGACTTGGGCCGTTGCTCTCACTGTGGTGCTGGCTCTCAGGGCAAATCAATGCTAGTTTGGGAACAAGTGACAGATTGATCCAGGAGCCCCTCCCAAGATGTCGGGACAGAGAAAGGTGCAGTAATCCCTGGAAATTGGACGAGTGCTAAATGTCTTTGTAAATGCCACTCCATCACCACCTTCTGAGGACTTAGAGCAGACCATTCGGGAAGCTTTGGGCCAGCTGGGGTTCGGTTTTAATTTGTAATCACAGAATCTCGGTCCAGCACTTCTGATGACTGACAAGATGGGGAGTCTCACTGCTCTACAAATCACGGCGTTAGTACTAGCAACCATTTGACTCTGTTTTAAAGGTGAGCATCATAAAGAAGGTACTTGACAAGTGCAGACAGCTACTTGGGAGAAGAGCTGGAACCAAATCAGGCCTAGGATGGGCTTTGCTCCAACTCTGAAGGGAGGGGCGCAGGGCAGGTGGTTGCGGGGGCGGGGGCAGGACTAAGAACAAAATTTGGTTTGGGAACATGTGTCCTTGTCCTGGCCAGCACAGCCTTATTTTCTCCCTCTCATGCACTCAGCCAAGGGCCTCCCATGAAGTTTACCTCTATCTTTGTCCCATCATGCCTGGGAGCTTCTCGTATCTCTGACTCTACCCACCTCCTCCCCTTACTTTTAGTTCTTTGTGAGCCTTGGACCCTGAGCCTCCTCTCTGCCTGCCTCCAGACTCCGTCACTTCTGACTGCCTGGTTTGCCCTCTCCCTTCTTCTGAGTCCTACAAGGTTGGGCCAGTCCCAGCACCTCAACCCCTCGGTTCCTAAGACATCAGCCCAGGCCTCAGCCTGAGTCCCACTCATATGGGTGAGGAGGGCCAACTCTCTGGATCCTCCTAGTACCCCCTCGAAGCCACACCTGAGCCCCAGATGAACCCAAGAATGAGCTGGACCTATGAGAGGGGTTTCTACCTGGCATGGTCCACCTGACCCCACCTGCATTAGTCAGCTCAAAATACCACACCCTGGGGGGCTTAACCAACAGAAAGTAATTTCTCACAGTGCTGGAGGCTGGAGTCTGAGATAAAGGTACCAGCATGGTGGGGTTGTGGTGAGAACCCTCTTCCGGGTTTGCATATAGTGACCTTCTTGCTGTGTCCTCATATAGTGAGCAAGCTTTCTACTGTCTCTCCTCATCAGGGCACTAATCCCATCCTGAGGGTCCTACCCTCATGACCTCACCTAACCCTAATTACCTCCCAAAGGCTGCATCTGCAAATACCAACACATTGGGGGTTAGGACTTCAACATAGACATTTTAGGGGGACACAATTCAGTCCATAATACCGCTCCAACTGTGGAAGTTTTCCCAGCCACGTACAGGGACAGGCCTGGACCGGGCCAGTGGGGGTGTGCAGGGGCCCACTGGTTAAGAATCAAGGATTTGCAACAGGCTGGGAGGCCACATGTGGATATTTATGAGGGCTGGCTCCAGAGTCTTATTGCCTGGGGTCAAATCTTGGCCCCATCTCTTAATTGGGCCTGTTGCTTATCCTCTTACCTGCCTCAGTTTCTAGATGTGTAAAGTAGGAATAATAATAGTATGTACCTTGCTGGGTAGATTGGGTAAAGATTAAATGAGATAATACACATTAGGTTTTTAGGACAGTGCCTGGCACTTACCAGATGCTTAGTAAATGTTAATTCTTTTTACCCTGAGGGCTTCCGTATTTTGTTATACACAGTCATTCTTGGTCATAAGAATTTGAAAGCGGAATCAGGCTGCCTGCCCATTTCAGAGAAGAAGGGATCAAACTGACCTCTGAATTCTTGAATGAGAATCTTAGTGCAGATTTCCAGAGCTGATGTTAAGAAGCCAGGCTCAGGCTAAAGACACGGACCCTACTTGGGTGGTCAGGACAGATGCAAGACTGTATGTGAAGCTTGGGGCAATTCTTTTTTTTTTTTTTTTTTTAGATTTATTTATTTATTTGAGACAGAGAGAGAGAGTATGCATGAGGGGGAGCACAAGCAGGGGCAGAGGGAGAAGGAGAAGCATATGCCCCACTGAGCAGGGAGCCTGACGTGGGGCTTGATCCCTGGACCCCTGGATCATGACCTGAGCCAAAGGCAGAAGCTTAACCGACTGAGCCACCCAGGCGATCTTAATGCTTTAACTCAGTTCTGAGCTATTTCAGAGCTCAAAGATGTTAATGAGGTCTAGCAGCTTGCTCCCACAGGGCCTTTGCACTTGCTCTTCCTTCTACCCGGGATGTTCTCTCCCCACGTAGCCCCATGGCTAGTTCTCGTGTCTGCTCCAACTCACCTGGATCACTAAGGCCTTCTCTGACCAGCCACCCATAGTACCACCTGCCCCCAGCATGTCCTACCTTTCTTATCTTTATTTTTCACATAGCACATGACATAATGTGTGTGCGTGTACATATATTTAACAGCTTTGTGTAGGTGTAGTTGACACACAATGAACCACACATTGAAAGCGTTCAGTTTGGTAAGCTTTGATGCGTGCATACACCCATGAAGCCATCACCACTATCAAGATGAGCGTATCTCTCACCCTCAAACGATTTCTCAGTGCCCCTTTGCAGTCCAGCCCTTCTGCCCCTCTCTCCCGCCCATCTTACACGGCAACCCCTCTGCCTTCTATCCCTGGAGACAGGTTCGTCTTTTCTAGAATTTTATATAAATGAGATCATAGAACATGTACTCTTTTGTATCTGGCTTCTTTCACTCCCCATAATTATCTTCAGAATCATCTGTGTCCTTTCGTGTGTCAATAGTTCCTTCCTTTAATCATGGAACAGTGTTCCAGTGTTTCATTGTTTGGATCTACCAGAATTTGTTATTCCATTCACCTGTGGATGGACACTTGGATTGTTTCCAGTCATGATGCTTATTTATTTGTATTTGTGTTTATTGTGAGTATCCCCCAGCTGGAATGTAAATTCCATGGGAACAGAAAGGTGTCCAGTGTTCCCTGCTATACCTCCAGGGCCTGCTCAGTGTCTGGCTATCATCAGACATTCAGTAAGGATTTATGGGATACATTACATAATGCATTCGGTACTTTTGTTATATTCGCCACAGTTTTGCCAAGGGAGGGGGAAATGCTGATAGGGTTCAGGCACCCTTCCTCAAAATATGGCACCTTGGCATATTAAGTAATTTAAACTGAAGGAATTATTAAAAATGGCAGAAGGAGGAAGGTCTGAGCCCCCCACCCCCACCCCAACCATCCTTTCCCTGCTTCCCTGAAACAGGTCATAAATCCTATGTGAAAGGTACATTTCCTGTGCCAGGAGGAGGGAAGCCATTTTTATCACCAGAGACAGGGAATCTGGGGCCAGATCTGTACACAAACAACCTTGTCACACTCATTCTTACCTTCCTAGTTACTTTACTTCTTCACCATTTGCTACCTCTAGCCCAAACCCCTTTGTCTTATCAATTCTTCACAGACTTATTGTTTCTTTGTCTAAAAGGTATAAAAGCTTTCCGCTCTTGTCACTTCTTCGGGTCTTCATTCTCTTGTGAAGGCTACCTTGTATGTGCAAAAATTAAATAAAATGTGTATGCTTTTCTCCTGCTAGTCTGTCCTTGTCTTTTAATTTTCAGACCCATGCAAGGATCCTGACAGGGTTGAGGAAACTTTTTCCTCCCCTGCAGAACCATTCCATGGTTCCTCCCCATGAATGTGGGGACCTGATTTGAATTACTGTGGCTTCTTGGTGGTCAGCAGACTATTACTTTAGAGACTATGCAGTCTAAGGGGATTGTGAAGACAGGAAGTAATTATAAAAGGCCTCTCCCCTGCAGGAGCTGTAGGAGCAGGCCACTATGTCAAGAGACCCTGGGGCCATTTGAGCTTCTGAGTCTGAGCTTCTGATCTTTATGTGGCTGCCCCCTCTCTGTCCTTGTCATTTCCCATTCCCTGGGTTGCCACGCCAGTAGCGTGAGGATTCTTCCTCCTCATCAGCCTAGATCAGCTTTCCTACAACCTGAGCCTGCTCCTCCCAGGTGCCTTATGGCTCCCTGCTTTCCTACCGGCTGCCAGGGGCCACCCTTGCTCACACACAGGGTCCCAGGAGATGGGAGCGAGGCAGACGCACAGTGAGATGGCCCAGAAGAATGACAGAGAGGGACATAGCAAGCACCAAGGCTCTGGCAGAGCAGCAGACAAAGAGAAGCCATCAAATTGTGACAGTTTCTTCTCTGACCGCAGGCCTCCCAGGCTGCTTTTGAGAGAGAAGTTCTTGGGTCTGGTTTTGTGCAAACCCCCCCCCGCCACACACACACACCTGGGTGCAGTGGTTGGTTTTCTAAAAAAGCAAAACTAGTTCCAACACCCAGAGAGCTGCTTGTGGGGGCAGCTTGTCAGGCATTTACTGGGAACTCAGCTTAAATTGAGCAGTGAGTCAAGTGACGGCAGATATTTTTCTGAGAATTTAATAAAGGGACTTTCACCCTTTAGAAACACTGGAGTCCTGGAGCTGGAAGTGACTCTAAGACCTTGCCCTTCAAAGTTGATTTTGGAGCAGCAACAGCAGCTGCAGCCCCTGGGGCTCGTTAGGCTGCCTGAGTCCCAGGCCCCTCCCCTGCCAATCGGATTCTGCATTTTAACAAGGTCCCGGGGGGATTCCTGTGCCTAGTGACACAGAGGAAGCCCAGCTCTAAGGACTATCCCGCTCCTGGCTCTCTGTTACATGTGAAGAACTCTTTAAAAAATACTGACACTCAGGTCCAACATCTAAGAAAGGCTGATTTAATTGGTCAAACCCAGTTGATTTTTACTTTATAGATCACCCAAGGCCCAGAGAGATCATGGGACTCATCCAAGTTCTTAACAACTGGTTAGGAACAAAGCCAGGATTAGAAGCCAAAAATTCTGTCTCCCAGTACCCTCGGGTCCTATTACATTACTCACTGCATTTCCCTCTACCAGAGCCGTCTTCCAAAACAAGACCTACTAACATGTGTGCTGGTGTATAACTCAAAGAGAAGTGATCATGAGGATTGCCTTCAAAAATCAGGATTAATGGAGGGCCTCCTGTATGCCAGAGCCAT
Organism: Halichoerus grypus; assembly: GCF_964656455.1. Taxonomy (NCBI): domain Eukaryota; kingdom Metazoa; phylum Chordata; class Mammalia; order Carnivora; family Phocidae; genus Halichoerus; species Halichoerus grypus. Next base: position 16,871,293 of record NC_135724.1, read on the forward strand.
TCAAGACCCTAGAGACCCTATAAGGGAGCACAGTGAAGTCCTGATCTCATGGGACAGGGATAGAGAAAGAGTCACACGTTAGTCACACCAGCAAAGCCAGTGGTGTCAGGTGACAAAGAGTAAAGGAGGGCAGGGAAAGGAAGGAGTCTCAGAAGGAAGCTGTCTGTGCTGAGGTGCTATGAGCACAGGTGGGGAGGGTAAGAGTGGGACAGTGGTGGCATTATTCTGGGGCAGAGTGTTCTCTTCAGAGGGACCAGCAGGGGCAGAAGGAAGCTGGAGGTGGGGGCATGCAAGGTCACTGTGGCTGCTGCAGAGGACACAGGGCAGAGCGAGGAAGACCCGCAAGCAGCAATGCCATGATCCAGACAAGGGAGGAAGTGGCCCAATCCAGGGTGGTCCTGGATCAGGTGGCAAGAAGCCGCCAGGTTCTGGATCCATCTGCCAAGAGTTCCTGCTGGATTGGATGCAGAAGGGGAATGAAAAATGGGACTCTGAAGTGTGCCCCATGAATGATTAGTAGAACGAATGACAATTTTTTTTTTTGAGACAAGAAGTAGGTTTGGATAGGAAATTCCAGAGGTTGATTTTGGGCGTGCTGGGTGTTTGATGAGTTAGCAGTACTGGTCGTTATGGATTCTAAGCTAACTTGCTTTTATAAAAGAGCTCTGAGTCCTCCAGTGTCTAGGGGTGTGTGGTTCTCGGTCCTGTTCTCAAGATGCCATGTCTTTCAAAGATGGATTTACAATTTACTGTAGGAGTTTTTCTATGGTCACAATGTACCTTGAGATTTCTGGACACATTCTGGGCATTATGGTAGCCTGGGTGCGTGGTAGGGACTGTTTCCAACTACCCTTGAGTTTTCTTTTGATAAGAGGGTTCAGCTGTCTATTAACTAAGCAACTAAGCCTGATGGTAGTAATGCTGCAGGGTTTTTTTTTTTTTTTTTTTTTTCCTCTCTGAAGTCAGTTTGCTCATTTCTTATTTAAAGAATATCTGGTCAGCCTGCTTTGCTCCCAGAGGTTCAAAACGCTGTCAAAAGCTTAGCACTTTTGTGCCACAAGAGAGCCAAAAATCACTCCTGATACATGCCCAGGCAAAGATCCCTCCTCTTCCATCAGTTTACCAACTCCCCTACCTCCTTCACGATCATACAAGAGCTAACATTCATTTAGCTCAGTGCTTCTGAGCTCTGGCTATCCTTTAGAATCACCTGGGAAGCTTAGAAAATACCCATGGTGAAGCCCTTCACCCTTGAGATGCTGCTTAATTGCTTTTTTTGGTAGAGCCCTGACCCTGGTATTTCTCCCCCTTTTAAATACTTCATTCTTTTTTTTTTTTTTTTTTTTTTTAAGATTTTATTTTATTTATTTGAGAGAGAGAATGAGAGAGAGCACATGAGAGGGGGGAGGGTCAGAGGGAGAAGCAGACCCCCCGCCGAGCAGGGAGCCCGATGCGGGACTCGATCCTGGGACTCCAGGATCATGACCTGAGCCGAAGGCAGTCGCTTAACCAACTGAGCCACCCAGGCGCCCCATAAATACTTCATTCTTTAGAGCAGTTTTAGGTCCAGTGCAAAGCTGAGCAGAAAGCACAGCTTCCATGTCTGCCCTTGACCCACCCCACGCACGGCTTCCCCCACAGTCAACATCCCCCACCAGAGTGGTAGAGCTGTTACTAGCAGTGGGCCTACACGAGCCATCATTATCACCCGAAGTCCGTGGTTTACATTAGGATTCACTGTTGGTGTTGCACCGCCCATGCTTTTGGATGAGTGCGTAATGACGTGTATTCACCATTATAGTGAATGGTGAATACCAGTTCCTGGTGGGCGACTCTAATGTTCAGCCAGGGCTGAGAACTACTAATTCAGTGCTTCCTGTGTGTGGGGCCCTGCTTTAAGCACTTCTAGGAATAACCTCCCACAGTCCTCATGTCATCCTCTGGGGTAGGTATAGTTATTGTACTTTGGGAGCTTGTCCACGTCACACAGTGAATGGGCAGTGTGTGGACCCAGGCAGTCTTGCTGCTAAGTCTGTCCCTTAATCGCTGCGCTGTACTGGCCTTGCAAACTGCCTCTCCCCTCTGCTCAGAATTGCACTCGGGTGAAGGGGAAAAGTAGAATTCCCACTGCCGTTCACTCGTGTGCCGTGCTCCTGAGAGAACTCTGTGCCTTTCGGTCCCCAGCTCCTGTCCTTAGGGCCCTCTCCCCACCAGCTCATTTTTTTTCCTGTCCCTTACACATGACCTGCTCATTCCAGCTCTGCTACACCTACCAGGAATGCCCTCCCCACCTCCCCACCAGCCAAAATTTAATCCTTCCCACTATGCTCAAGTTCCACGCTCCTGGCACGTTGTCTGAAGATCCAGGCCACTCTGACCTCTCCCCTCCTAGCACCAGAAACGCTCCCTGCCTCAATTGTGCCTTTTGAGATTCAATGACACTAGAGTTTGCAAATTGCATATTGCTCCCTGTGTAACACCTGAAAGTCTTATCTCTCTGCAAAACGGGCAGCTCCCCTGGGGAAGGAGACAAGTCTTATGCCATCAATTTCTCTCCCCTTTCTCAAGTCCCACACACTGGCTGGGCATGTCTTGTGGTAGGTCCAACAGGACATATGGGAGAATGAGGTGTTCCTGCTGGAGCAGGGACCACAGGCCATGTCAGGTAGGGAGAGCAGGAGCCCTCCATCCTCACCCTGCTACGTGTCGTGAGCATCTTACAGCATGGTTTCCATTCCTCCCTAAATGGCTGCTTTGATCAGATTCCCAGAGATTCCCAGTAAGCCTGAGGTCCAAACTTCTCAGTCCGGGGTGGAAAATCCCCCCCGATCTGGGCCCTGCCCAATTCCTGGTGGGTGACCGTACCTCCTGATTTATCTGAGTCAGTCTCCATTTCCCAGGCATGGCCCTGGTTTCTGCCTGTGGTCTCGGCGTAAGTATTAATAGTGTCCCTTTTCATCCTCAAAACTGTTCTATTTTTTAAAAAAATTTTTTTAAAGATTTTATTTATTTATTTGACAGAGAGACACACAGCGAGAGAGGGAACACAAGCAGGGGGAGTGGGAGAGGGAGAAGCAGGCTTCCCGCCGAGCAGGAAGCCCGATATGGGGCTCGATCCCAGGACCCTGGGACCATGACCTGAGGCAGACGCTTAACGACTGAGCCACCCAGGTGCCCCAAACCTGTTCTGTTTAAACAATAAATAATGCAATGGCCCTACCTTTTAGCCCACCACTCCCCCAGAGTCTCACCTTGAGGCTGTTTCTTCTGCCTGGAATGGTCAGCTTCCTCCCCAACCCTGGGCATATACCAACTTTCCTGCCAAAATCCTACTGTGTATTTTCTAGGCCTGCTTCGGGTTTTTTTCTTTCCTTTTTTTTTTTTTTTTTTTTTAAAGATTTTACTTATTTATTTATTTGAGAGAGAGAGTGAGCAGGAGAGAGAGCACAAGCCATGGGAGGGGCAGAGAAGCAGACTCCCCGCTGAGCAGGGAGCCCAACATGGGACTCAACTCCAGAACCCTGGGATCATGACCTGAGCCAAAGGCAGACATTTCACTGACTGAGCCACCCAGGCGCCCCTGCTTCAGCTTTTAAATACCCAGGAAACCTTCCCTCATTATCTTGCACCCCCTGACCCGAACCTCCATAATTGGTCGGATTTTTAATAGCCCTTAGCATGTACCACCCTGTATTATAGCCATTGGTATGGATACCTCATTTCTCTTATTGGCTGAGAAGCTCCTAGGAAGGGCCTAGGAATTTACCACCTTTATTGTCTATACAGAGCCTAGCACAGTGCCTTACACGTGGTAGACATTTCTTACAATTTTTTAACTGTTGTACGTAAGACACATCTTCTCAGGGCCTCAGTTCCAACGTCAGTGAACTAAATCATCTCTCTATCCGTCGGGGTCTAACCAGGAAGACAAAAACTATTTTCAGGCATTCAATATGGGGTTGTACAAGTGATTGAACCAAACACGGGTCACCCAGAGATGAGCATCAGCAGGAAGCTACCATTCCCTAGGCTTTGAGAGTGAAGGGAGGCGGCAGGACGACTAGTTCCAGGTCACAGGGCAAAAGCTGGAACCCTGGTGGGCCTGTCCCGTGGGACCTGGAGCTACTGACGATGACAGAGGGATGTCCTCTTAGAAATCCCACCGGAGGGTGACTTTTCCCTTCTCCCCACTCTCCAGTCTCCTGCCTCTCTGTTGTCCAATGCAGCAGGAAGCCAGAGGTCCCGGGAGCTGGGGAGCCTGGGCCTCAAGGGTCAGCTCCGGGAGACAGAGCAGAACAGGGAAGAGCGCAGGGGGAGGGAGGCAGGTGGGCCCAGGAGCCGCACAACTCCAAGTCGTCTTTCAGTCTTCAGACTTGTGGTTCAGTAAATCCATTGGATAAATGAGTAAACTGGTAAATGTATATGGAAACTCCTCATCAGTTTTTGAAATGTGTCTAGTTGCTTGTAGAAAATACGATCAAGAAGTTGTGTGTGTTTCTAGTGTTAGAGTTCTCCCCTCTCTACAACAAACATAGCTTTGGGGCGTGAAAAAACCCAAGCCTTTCATATTCCTTTAGTCATTCTGAATAATTCAATCAATCAAATTGATAGTAGCAGTTAGGCCAGTAATAAGATACACTTAGTGTAAGAAAATATTTTGAGCTTCACCTGGCGCTGGGACAGTGGCAAGGACACGGGTGTCATCGTGTATTTATTGAACCAGGCGCTCTCCTTCCTCCCTGCTGCACAGGCAGGCAAGGCTCAGAAAATCCACAGTGGGGGACGGAGTGGGGGAGGGGGGCTTTGGAGGCCTCCCCACCCCCCGCATTCCTGGCTGCAGACATTTTGTTCCCAGAGATTGTTTTCCTCCACTGGAAAGTGGCACATAGTAAAATAGAACAATACCTGAAGCCCAGAGAGGATTTCATGTCTTACCTCCAGCCAATAGCTTGAGCTTCCTCTCCCACAAACTCTGTCCTCAGGGTGTCTGGTCAGATTGCAGGGTTTGTTTCAGCAATTTTAATCTTGTTGGGAGAGTTTTCTGGGGAGCAGGGGAATGACCTCCAGGAGACAAAAGAGAGAAGAGAAGCAACTTGAGCTGGGGAAATCCACTTTTCAGTCCACACGGGTGTAAGTCATTCTATTTTATCTGTGTCAGTGGGGTGGTGAATGAATAGATGTATGAAGGAGTGTGTGTGAAAACCCAACCCCCTGAGGGGGCAGTAAGGGTGGGGATTGGAATGTAGGGATTTCAAAGACTATCAGGTCTGATAAGTCTGTTGTGCTGGTAGCTAGAGAAAAAAATTGATTCCTTGTCTTCTTTTTGCACCTGTTACATTCTATTCCCAAACCTTCTATTTTCATGTTCTTATTTGCCCTATTTTCATGTTCTTATGTACTCTTAGTTCTCACTCACATTTATAATCCTGTTCCCAAAGCACAAAACCGTCCTAAGTTGGCGAGATCCTGAGGAACTTCTAAGGTTAGCGCCCCCCTTCCACTCCTGCACTGATGGACCCAGCCTTCTCCTGCCCCAAATTAAATCGTGTAGACCCAGGTACTGAGCATTAAATCAGAATCTCTAGGGGGGTGGGACCGAGACATAGGTCTTCTTGCTCTTTGTAAGTCAGGAAATTGAGGCCCAAAGAGATGAATTCGTCTGCCTAAGGGAGCACCTAAATGATTATACCGAGCAAAACGTCAGCTCTCCATGCAGCTGCCCATCTTCCAGAGTGCAAGAGCACTCCTCTGTCAGGTGTTTTCCCATGGGAGAATGCTGAGAGCATTTTAAAGCTTCCCTCAGTGAATAGCTTTAATTAGTGGTTTTCAAAGTGTGGTCCATGGACCCCTGGGGGTACCTAATGACCTTTCAGAGGATCTGCCAGATCAAAACTATTACCACAAAAATACTGAAACATTATTTGTCTTTTTCACTGTGTTGACATATGGAGTGATGATAAAAAGCAATAGATGGTAAAACTGTCGGTGGTTTAGCATGAATCTAGGCAGTGGTCCCAAATTATATTAGTTGTCATAGAATTCTTCACTGCCATACAGCCTCAGTTAAAAACAAACCAAAACCCAAAACATTTTGCTTGATAATGTTTCAGATGCATCAATAAAAATGGTTAATTTCATTAAATCTTGACAAAGCCCTTTTTCTGCCCTGTAAGGAAATGGGAAATATGCCCAGAGCATCTCTGCTGGATTTCCTTAAGATGATAGTCATCTTGAGGGAAAGCACCTGTATGATTGTTTAAGTTGCAAACTGAACTAGCCACTTTTTCATGGAGTACAATTTTTACTTGGAAGAGCAATGAACAAATGATGATCATCCAGCCCCGGATATTTGGCAAACATTGTCCTGAAAATTAACAAAGTAGACCTGCCACTTCAAGGAAAACTAATAGTATTTGTTGCTAGTGATAAAAATCCAAACTTTTTAAAAAGGTACAAACTTCCAGCTATAAAATAAGTAAGTCCTGAAAATGTTGTGTACAGCATGGTGACTATAGTTAATAATGTTGTATCGTGTATTTGAAAGTTGCTAAGAGAGTAGATCTTAAAAGTTCTCATGGCAAGAAAAAGAAATTTGTAACCATATGTGGTGATTGTTGTTAACTAGACTTATTGCAGTGATCATTTACAAGGTATACAAATATCGAATCATTATGTTGTACACCGGAAACTAATGTAATGTTATATGTCAGTTATACCACAATTAAAAAAAAATCCAAGCTTTCAAGCTATCACCGCAGTCCCTCCTCTGAACTAAGAACTTCCACTTTCTTCAGCTATTCTTTCTGCCTCTTTCATCTCCTTCTGGGACTCCCTTTGTGCATATGTTGTCTCTGAGATTCTGTCCACTTTTTTCCATTCTTTTTTCTTTCTGTTCTGAAGACTGGGTAGTCTTAATCAATCATATTCAAGTTCATGGACTCTTTATTCTGTCTGCTCATCTCTGCTCTTGAGCCCTGTAGTGAATTTTTCATGTCAGTTATTATACTTTTCAACTTCAGGATTTCTATATCGTTCTTATTTACAATTTCTGTGTCTTTATTGAGACATTGTTCTCACATTTTCCTTTAGTTCTTTAGATATAGCTTCCTTTAGTTCTTAAAAGAGCTAATTAAAATCTTTATCTAGCAAGTCCAGAGATGGTTTCTATTGACTGCTTCTCCCCTTCCCCATGACCATGTATGGGTCATGCTTTATTCTGTCTTTGCATGTCTCTAATTGTTTTGCAAAGACTGGACATTTTAAACAATAGAATGTGGCAACTCTGGGAAACAGATTCTCCCCCTTTCCCAGGGCTTGTTGTTATTTGTTTGTTTAGTGACTTTTCTGAACTAATTCTTTCAGTCAGTATTCTTTATTGTTTGTGGTCACTGAAGTCTCTGCTCAGTTTAACTTAGTGGTTGACTAATGACTAGACGGAGATTTCCTTAGATGCCTGGAACAAGTAAGTCTCCCAGTTTTTGTTGAGAGGCTCTGTGCACATGTTGGTGCATGCCTTCAACACTCAGCCAAGCAGTGGAGAACTCTGTCTTAGCCTTCACTTCCTGCTAGCACGAAGCCTTCAGGTCAGTTAGAGTTGAGAGCTTAATGTCTTCTCAGGTCTTTCCTGAGCATGCATACAGCCGTGGACATGCTCACAGCCATACACATGTGCATGGCCTTCTGGATTCCCAGAAACATGTTGGAGCTTTTCAATGGCCCCTATGGACATCTCATTCCCTAGCTTTCCCTTTTAATCTTTCTGGTTAGCCTGTTGTTTGTCTCGCCAGTTATCCACTGCCTCAGGCAGCCATCATGTTAAATAGTTGCCTCTGAATTTTTTCCTGACAAATGTCTCAGGGAAAATGTTCTTCAGTCTAGTTGAACTCTGAATCAGGACACATAAACACAGTCTTGTACGTGTGATCAGGGAGCCAGCAGACAGATCAGATGATAATTCCCTGGGAATGGGGGCTTTGGAGTTGCTTCAACCGTGTTCTGCCCCTTCTGTGGCTGCCAGACTGCTGATTTTCGCCATGATTGTGAACACTTGGTTTACAGGACTCCATGGAGGTGGGGATGAGGGATAGGACAGGTGAAGTTACAACACCAGAAAATTTGCTATTCTTCCTGAGATTCAGTCATTTTTCTTGAATAAATCCCCCTCAGATTGTCTTTGGTTATTTTTCAGAATTCTGAAAAAGTTGATTCAGACACATTTTGCCAGCATTCTTATTGCTTTTATGGAGGAGAAAATTTTCAGAAGTCTTTACTCTGCCATTTTACTGATGTCCTCCATCTTTCCATTGCTACCAAGCAACTTAGCACAGAATTGACTTACACAGTTATGATCAATTAATATTGGTATTATTTCCCTAACTAGAAATTTCAAAAACTTGTATCCTTCATCAGAAGCTTGATAGTTTGCCAGTACTTCCAAATTATTCTGGAAAGATCAGTAGGAATATTAATTAATGTGATTTTTAAAAATATTATATAATGAAATGTGGTAATGTTTAGAAGATCTCATGAACCAAGTTCCTCCAGATGAACAATACATGATGTTACAAAATCACATATGGGTAAAAATGCATGTAAAATGCAGTCTAGATGAATGGATTTTATGTAACTAGATGATAGGGTTTCAGATTCCACATCGCAACCACTCTTTGTATAGTAATGAAGATTATCTGCAATCATATGAAAAGACTATTAAAATACTCTTCCTTTTCCAACTGCATATCTGCACGAGGCCAGATTTTCTCCCTATACTTCAACCAAACCAAAGTATTGCATCACAATGCAGAAGCAGATAGAAAAAAAACAGCTGTCTTTTATTAGGCCAGATATTAGGTGTGTGAAAAATGTAAAGCAATGCCATTCTTATGAAATTTTACTTTGTTTAGGAAAAATATAGGTAGCATATAAATATATGCTATCCATGCTCACATGTAATGAGCTTATTTTTGTTATTTTTAAATGAATAAACGTTTTCAATTTTTCTCAGTTTTAATTTTAATATGGTAAATATTGATAGATATAACCCTCATAAACAAACATTCTTGGGAGTCCTCAGTTGTTTTTCAGAGTGTATAAAGGGGTCCTGCTGCCCAAATATTTAAGAACCTCTGGTTTAGACCAACCCAGGGGGTTCAAGCCCAGAAGAAGCCCCATCCACTTAAGGTCACATGTGCCTCTTTTTCTTTAATATGGAAATGATTAATTGAGAAAGAACGTAGAGTATTCCAGCAAGACTTTCACAGCAAGGGGGAGGAATGCTGTTGCTTCCTTCCACCAAAAGGAAAGATATGCAAGGAGGGAACACAATTAATTGTTCAGGGAATTTCTTCCGGGAAGCTTTTGCATTCCTGTCAAATCACTGTGGGGCACACAGGTCACTCTGCCGGCATCTTGCAGATTCTAAAGCTCAGCACTACTCACACCATTTTAGCTGCTCCTACTGGAGTCCCCTCTTTGAGCTTCCCTTGCTCTTCCAGTTTCCACCTGACAACTTAGCACAGAACTGACCTACAAGGTTCTCACAGAAATTCAGACTGTTTCCCCCAGTAGACTTTCAGTCATTTTAGGGCTGGACATGACGTGGCATGCATCTCCTTGACTCTTGCTCAGCACTCAACATAATACCGGGCACCAGAACAAAGTCTTCAAGAGTGTGTCAGTTGACCAATGCAGATGAACACTTAGGACAGAAACATTTGTAAAAATGATCGCTCTACATCTGTCACTTCCTTTTTCTGAATGGGAGTTTTCTAACACGACGTACCGAGCCTGGCTTCAGGGTAGAAGGCTCTGGTTTCCTAGCCCAGCTCCACCACTTACCAACTTTGTCACTTCAGGGAAATTAGTCAACCCCTTTGAGCCTCAATTTTGCATGCAGGGAGCAGCACGCACATTGTTTACTAGAGGGGACATTCAACAAATGTAGCGCTCCTGGCCAAATGTTCGCCCTCTCTTCTTTAAGATGCTTAGAGATAATGATCAAGGACATGTCAACCACAAACCATAAGTCTCTGAAAAGAGGTCATTAGCCGGTGAGAAGAACTCTACTTAATTAACTTCTGAGAGGTCAGTTATGCTTTTTCCTCTTTAGTAGACATAAGATGATTTGTAAATCTTCTATTGGCTGAAACACATACTCCATAAAATCATACATTACTAAATCATAACGTTCTCCCATTTGCTTATTTAGTCATTCAGAAGTGAAATATATTTAACCCAATTATTTTCTCCATATTTTTTCTAAAATTTCTTTGATTTTCCATCCTTGGTTCTTGAGAACCATCCCTGTTCCCCACCTTGAATGCTTTCTTACCTGGTCCTTTGGCCTCTCCGCCTTATTTCCTTCTCTCCCTTTCTGTTCTTTCCACACAAGTCTTGGTACTTTCGGGGCAGGTGGTTTCTCTGGCATAGGGATCATGTCTGGATAAATCAGGAAATCAGAATTACTTGGGATTTCCCAGTAGCCCATGGTACTATTCTATGCTCCTTGTAAGTTCCTATCTGAGGCCAGGTCTCCAAGAACTAATGGAAAAGAGGCAAGCGGGCAGTGGTGTGGGCCATGTGAAGCTCAAACGAAGGCCCGTTTCTCTTCATTCAGCTTTAATTCAGCTCAACCGAGACCTATGTGTAAGTAATGAGGATGAGGATGAGGCTGTCTCCAAGGGCGGGCCCAGGACAATTTGTAGCAGAATGTGTTTGGGATCTCTTTTTTTCTTTTTTAAAGATTTATTTATTTATTTGGGGGGGGGCAGAGGGAGAGGGAGAAGCAGACTCCCCGCCGAGCAGGGAGCCTAACACAACCCTACCCGAAATCAAGAGTCGGATGCTCAATCGACTGAGCCACCCAGGCGCCCCTGTTTAGGATCTTTAAAAGCAGATTCTCAGGCCTTTAACCCATGGATTCTGATTCAAAAATTTTAAATAGAGTTTCCTGATGCTTCTTCTGCACAGTTCTTGAGAACCCAAGGTAATCTGGTCTCAGCACTCTCACATTTTTTTTTTTTTAAATTGAGTTATATTTGACATACAACATTGTGTATGTTTTAAGGTGTACAGCATATTGATTTGATGCATTTATGATTGCCATAGCAGTGTTAGCTAATGTCTCTATCACACCACGTAAATATCATTTTAGCCCTTCCACATTCTTATAGAATATATGTGGCATAAAGTTTCTGCTTTGCCAAGCCCCTTCACATTGATTTTCTCATTTGAACCTCAGAATAACCTTGTGAAGTAGACAGGAGGGGCAGGTACTTTTCCTCTAGAAAGTTAACCCTAAATTTCAGTCTCCGCATGTTGTTGGCCAAGACAAATCCGAATATCAGCTGTGGCCAGCCTCAGCCACCCCTGATTGGCTTCTACTTGGGAACCAGATTATTAAAAACCAAGATATTAACAAAATTGGAATTAGTCTATGATTTTTGAAAATGAGGTGTGTGTGAGCAGGCACCCAACTATTTTTTTTTTTTAGATTTTATTTATTTATTTGACAGAGGCAGAGAGATCACAAGTAGGCAGAGAGGCAGGCAGAGAGAGAGGGGGAAGCAGGCTCCGTGCTGAGCAGAGAGCCCAATGTGGGGCTCGATCCCAGGACCTTGAGATCACGACCTGAGCCGAAGGCAGATGCTTAACCAACTGAGCCACCCAGGTGCCCCAAGCACCCAACTATTGAGGGCTTATGAGCACATATGAGCTTGGGGAGACAGGGGGATGCCTTCAGCAAGAAGAAAGCGAGTAAGAAAGACTGTGCCATTGAGTGTCTAACAATGACCCTTCTAGGTTAGATATTGGTGCACATTTTATGTAAATCAGTCAATAAATATCTAAACATCACCTCTAATTCTGGCCAGACCACAGCTCCTGCCTTCTGAAAATCCTGATTGACTTCTGAGCTGGATAATGCATCTAGTGAGACCAGCAATGTCATAGCTACACTGAGGTCAAATGAATAAAGCAGTGCAAATTATAAAGCAAGTGTAACAAGTTTTTATTGGAACTGCAGAGCCTGGAGGCCCTAGTGGGAAAGGTCAGCAAAGCCTGTTAGGCTTGAGTCAATAAAGGGAGGGGCCACAGGAATACCATCTCTCCTGGAGCAGGGAGAGCAGGCTCAGCATGATCCAGGATTCAGTTTCTTCCCTGCTGGGCCCAAGCCAAACACCTGACTTGGTCTGTGTAAGTCAGGATGGCATGTGAACATGGGTTTCCAGCCAGAGGGGCTCATGGGGTGGGGTTTAGACTTCATAGTCATGTAAAATGAAGAGAAATGGCACCATTCTTCATGCACATAATCCCAGTGTGGTACCTTTACAGCCTCCTGGCAAGAACCTTGCCTTCTCAGCACAGGCTTAAAAAGAGTTATTGCTTATGCTGTTCCACTGCAGGGGGTCGAATTCTTCAGTTGTTTGTGTACCATATCTCACTCCAGAAAATGATGTTTTTTTTTCAAATTCCCATAGCATAAAAAAAGACTTAAAAGGAGAGAAGAAGGAACTAGAATACTAGAAGCTTCCCCATTCATCTGAATAATTCTCAGCAGTTTTCAAGTTGGGGTAATATTGTGGAAAGTTCTAAGGGAAAATGCTGAGCTTCCTGGGTTCTCAGCTCGAGGGCAACTGGAACTCAGGAGCTGGTTGCCTCTGACCACGAGCCCCTTTGCAGGGAGACCACAGATCTCTTTGTGGGTGCAGCAAAAACCATGGTGGTTTTCTGTGTGCCATGACGTGAGAAAGGTTGGCATGTCCGTCCAAACCCGGCAAACTTACCTGTGTATTCTCTTCCTCCTAGCTGTACCCCAGATGACGCTGCTGTTTACCAAATCTCCGCTAAAAACGGTTCCGGAATGATTTGCTGCTCTGCGTCCGTTGAAGTCCTGTGCTCAGCAGAGGACCCAGAGCTCTCTCCCAGCCTGAAAGATGGCGGGGGCACGGGCTGGAAACATGCAACAGGGGCACGTGCGCAGGAGAAAACAAATCAGCTCGATGAGAAAGAACATCCTTGCGAGGGGGAAGAAAGTATCTCCGCAGGTACTCCCATGTCAGCTGATGCTCCCTCCTCCAAACTCAGCTGTCTATGCTCACTCCAGTTTTTGGTCAATAGGGGCACTAGGGCCTCCAGTCCTGAAAGTCCCTTGGATGTTAAAGGAACGAGGTCAACGGAAGAGGCTCATGATCCGGATGACGCAGAGGAGGTTGCAGATGGGTTGCTTTTCTCTAATTCAAGTTATATTCCCGCTAAACAAGACATCTCTTGCCACAGGACCGTGCATTCCAAAGTATCGAGGCTAACGGACGGTGCCTTAAACAGCGATGGGCCTCATGAGGAAGTCTCAGACTCTGGGCAAGCGGAGCCCAAAGTGCAGAAATACATCAGCTTCAGCCGGCCCCTGTCGGAGGCGACCGCATCCGCCTGCCCAGGTGACAGGGCCACGATCAAGCAGCAAGTCAGCCCACAGGTGTCCAGCGAAGACTCTGACAGTGACTATGAACTTTGCCCAGAGATAACCCTAACCTGCACTGAGGAGTTTTCAGATGATGACCTAGAGTATCTGGAATGTTCCGACGTTATGACAGATTACTCTAATGCAGTTTGGCAAAGGAACCTGCAGGGGACTGAGCATGTTTTTTTATTAGAAAGCGATGACGAAGAGATGGAATTCAGTGCGTGTTGCCTGGGTGGGTGTGAGCATCTCCTCAGTGAAATGGGTTGTGGGCCTCGGGTTTCGGATGACAGCAGGCCTATGGCTGCCACCACTGGCTTCTGCGGTTATCACTCACAACCCCAAGAAGTGGGGGTGAGGAGCAGCCAAGCCTCCACCCACAGTCCCTCATCCCTGCAAACGGGGATGATTCTGACTTTGGGACCTCACCGGGACGCAACGTCTACGGTGACAGACCAGGGGAGATATAAACCACCCAGTGCTTCTGAGGCCGCTGAAAATGATTATCCAGGAATTCGAAGAGAAACCAGAGACAGCCACCAGGGAGGAGAGGAATTCACCAGTGACAATCTGCTAAACGTGGATAAAGCAGTGATAGAGACGGCGATGAAGCGCTTGTCTGGTGAGTTAGAAAAGTCAGGGGCGAACCAGTGGTTGGAGATCGCAGCCGAGGAAAAAGTAAGGGATGAGGGTTCATTGACCAAGAGGGGCTCAGAGAAACCTGCCAGGGTGAGGCGGCCCGGCATGAGAGGAAAACCCAAAAAGCTGAGGCCCAACCGGAAAGAAAGTGCAACAGAGGGCACCCTTAATCTCCTCTATCCCAAAGAACCTGTTAAGCACCCACTAACCCAGAGTGATAAAAGAGATGGTTCTCATGCCAGAGCGCAAGCTGCCGAGTGGAATTCCCAGTTCCCTGAAGGAGAATGTACTGCTGCAACCCAAACCGAGCAAGAAGCAAAACCCCTGCAAACTGCCCCGGGCCCACTCCCCCGAGGAGGGAACTCAGGCTTCTCGGGAGAAGGGGTGCTGGTCCAGAACCTATTCGAAATGAGCAGAGCTCCAGACTGCAGGGCTCATCCTCAGGTAAGGCTCCTCTTTTTTAAAAATTACTAGATGGAAGGTGTGTGTGTGTGGGGCTCATCCTCAGGTAAGGCTCCTCTTTTTTAAAAATTACTAGATGGAAGGGGGGTGTGTGTGTGTGTCTTCCCTTTATATTCACGATCACCGTACCACAGTGTAAATCAGAAGCTAGGAGTAGCCGCCGCTGCTGGGAAGGAGATCTGGTTTTGAAAAAAGGCCCAGATAAACCCTAAGCCATCCTAATTATAGCCAAAGACAGAAGTGAGAGGCACTAATGGGATTCTAGACAGCTGGAAAAAGAAATTCGATATTTTGTCGACTGCATGTGTTTTACCAGGCCATGTCCCTATTCAGAACGTTTTTCAAGCAAATGTGTTGGGTGAAGACTTTAAAAGGGAAAAAAAAATTCTCTGTGGTCATTTTTCAGGAGCCCTTTGAAAACGGTAAGCGCTGGCTTTAATCAGAATTCATCGTAAAAATGAAAGATCTTGGTGTGTCTCAGTGATTTGTAGAGTCCGCTTTCACGGTGCTGGAGAAGGGGGACAGAGTTGGTTTTCTGTGCCCAAAAATCAAAGTGGATTTGTGAACGAATGTTTGTTTTGTTTTCCTTAGATCACAAAGTATGAAAGAGGCTAAGGAAACACTGCCAGGAAATAAATTTGTTTCACCCTATTACTGATTGGGGGGGGGGTTATTTGAAAGAGATGGAATTAACAGAAATAGGGCACAAAAGGTATTGTGTTTGATATGTGAATTCTTGTATTTTTAATTTTTAACGGTCCGGAATGGGTTTTGGACTGATGTTGTGCTGTGTGGCCGAGATTTTATTTTTGTAGCTAACTACCTAAGAAAAGTTATTCAATTATTCTTACTAGACCTGTGTTCTCTCTCCCCCCAACTTCAGAGTAGGAACCTAGTGTTGTTTTTACAGATTGGACATACTCCAAAGAAAATGAAATATTCCCAAATGCATTCACAGTTACTGAACTCTAGCTATGAAAAAGTAAACACGTAATACATTGGTTTCTAAAGACCCAGTCATAAAGTAGCCAATCTAAAAATCTCCAGATCTGAGGTAGCTTTTTCCTGAGCAAATTCTCTGCCCCATAAAAGTCACATTTATACTTGACATTTTGCAGGAGAGCCAGCTTTATGCTATTTGGTTGTTTAACACCTACCACTGGGGTGATCACATGCCAATGACCACAGATGCCTGCCCGGGATAGGTTTATGGAGGTGGTTTAGCCAGAGGTTAATACAAAATGAAGTTGCAGTGTTAATTTTTTCATGTCAGTACACATAGCATTTCCTTTTCTATTCATAAAACGCTCTTCCTGGCTCAGCTAAGTACCTTGTTACAGTTGTTTATCCACATTGAGCATTTCACTGGGCAAATTATCTTCCTGATTAAAGGTGGGGGCGGTGAGGGGGGTAAAGTGGCCAAGGAAGAATACTTGGAGGGGAGGAGGCTGGTGACAATGTTAGTTTTAGACCCACCACTGGGGGAGACAATTTCTAGCTTCCTCAACTGCCAACAATGAGAGGAGCTAAAGGAAGGAGCCCCCTTTGTCATCCTCGGCTTGCACCCTAAACTGAATTCTGAGATCGGGAGTCCTGGTAACAGCAAGCTCCATGCAGCTAAATAAAATGGGCCGTCTCGGGAACCACAGTCATCTGTCTGGTGCACGTTCTTGTCTCCATCAAAGTTCTTGTGGGACTCTTGCTTGTACACTCCCACACACTCACCTCTCCAGCTATCGGCTCCGGGTCTGAGGTGCGTGTTTTGTGTTTTGTGGCGTGACTCCAGCAATTACCTCAGACCCATAAAGGTGACTTTTTAGGAAGCTTGCATTCTGCAGGTAGTTGGGCTGTCTCTCACCTGGCTGTTCTCAGTAGCAGAGCCAGCCTCTCACTCAAGGGTGACCAGAAACGTGAATGGAAGTTGGAGATTCAGGGGCGGTTCTGTGCAACCTGAAGTTGGAAATAGGAGCTCTGTATCTGTGGCATTTATTTTCCCTTAACTAAAGCGGGAAAATTCTGCCCCAGGGCCAGGGGCATAGTGAGAGCAAATTCTTTTATCCATGTAGAAAGTTACTAACTGTAGGAGATGCCTACGTCCCTTACATGCATAGACAATATAAGCCAAATTTACAGCGAAGGGCTAAATATCATTCTAAATGTGACACAAAAGCATGAGAAGCTCCCTGGGAGCTAAATCAGACTTTCTAAAAGTACTGCTGAAAAAAAAAGTTGGTGAATCTTTCGATAAGTCAAAAAGACATTTTAAATACTTATTCTCAGACACCTGACGCTTGTGGGATCTTAAAATTCGAAATGGTTAAAAATCCTTGGTTGGGGGGTAATATTCATAAATCTGCCCACTCTTGACTCTTGCCTGATGCACTTACCTTTAGGTGTCTTTTTGTAGAAACAGTGACCATCAGCTTATCTTTTAGTAGGTTGTCTTCATCTGTATATTTTAGCATTCTGAGGAAAAGTCCATACCTCTAATTCTGCATTTGAAGAACAAGGCTATATTGTAGAATATCTCCTGCCTAAACATAGATCTGCAGGTGTATTTACCTCCTGTCTTCCCCTCCTGCTTTTACAATGTAAGACCATCTTGTGCTGATTTGTGTGGAAATAGTATTTACCCAGGCTAGGATTGGAAAGCCCCCAGTTTCTCTCCATTTATGGAAGATTCCAAAGTTAATCCCAGTTTGGGGTGGAAAACAGAGAGGGCACCCCAGGATAACTTGAATCATCTTCAAGGATCACACTGCCAATCCTTCACCTTGGTTTTGCTCTTGCTTTTATGATCCAACTCAGAGGCAAGGCCTGATGACCTGCTCATCTTAAGTTTCCTTCTAGCCATGCTGGGGTAAGATCCTCCTGACTCTTAAATCAGAAGTGCTGTCTGTCCTTCTGCATCGCTGCCCAGCTGCACCCCAGAGAGATTTGCATTTCTCTTTGGGGTCGTGGGATCTCAAGTGTACAGTATGAAAGTATACTCTTAGGTTTTGAGAGTTAAGAATCTTCCTGATCAGGAATCAACACTAAGCATAGAAGGTGAGCTCCTTGACAGCAGGGAGTTTGGTCACTGTATTTTATTCATGGATAGGTCCCATGTCTTTGGAATCATGCTGGCCACATAGTAGGCACTCAAGAATTGAAAGAATAAGTAGCCCTATGAGACAAGATTTAATTCCATTAATTCCGTAATGATCATTGGTCTCAACCACTTTACGGCCTTTGGTGACATAAATACTTTCTTTGGTTCTCTTCGCGTACCAATTTTCCACTACCAGATTGCTTCCATTGCTCTTTGGGCCCTGGGAATGGATTACTTTGTACTAAAGTGTAAACACCTTGCACTTGGATTCCTTTGTGTATGCTGGCGATTCGCACATAACCTTGGCCTCATCAGTGCCTTGTTAGCTTTCCCAGATCGCTGCCTAGACCCAGGAAGACATTACCACATTCCCCTAACATTCAAGACCCTCTGCCATATTGCTTCCATCTACCTCTGAGTGGCAAAGCAGACAAACACACCAGTTTCTTCATCTGGAGAACGAAACTTTCTCTCAGATGTGTGGTGTTTCTTCTGTCTTCCTGCCTGGAATGCAATGCCCTCGCTTGGCTTGTTCCCAGATCAGCTCCTTTCGTCTTTCAAGGCCAAGATCCTGCAAGGTACTTCAGATGCACCTCACCCCCGAAGCACAGTCCTCATCCCTAACTATGATTTCTCTTTCCACAGAAACCCAGCATTCTTGTTCGCATACTCTGTGTAAGGCTCTGGACCTGAGTCTGGGTCCTGCCCTACTACTTTCTGATTCTGTGACCTTGGCAAAAACGACCTAAGCTCTCCCAGGCCCAGTTTCCTCATCTAAAACAGAAAACAGAAATGATAATAATAATAATAATACCTTATAGAGTGTTGTGAGGATTAAAGTCTCGCATGAAAAATGCTTATCATAGTACCTATTTTGCAGTTAACATTTAATGAGTATTATCATTTTTATTTTGGTTATTATTTACTTTTTTAAAAAAGATTTTATTTTTACTTAAAATTAATCTCTACACCCAACATGGGGCTCAAACTCACAGCCCCAAGATGAAGAGTTGCATTCTCTACTGACTGAGCCAGCCAGGCCTCCCTGTTATTTACTTTCTTAATACTCTGTCCTTTTCCCCCATGTTAAAGACATACCGAGGGCTGGCTGTGAGTGGTTTTATACCTTTTTTAATTGCAATTTTCATTGAGATCATTGTACGTGCACACACAGTTGTCAGAAACAGCATGAGAGATCTTATACCCGTTGCCCCGGTTTCCCCTACAGTGACATTTTGTAACATTATAGCACAATGTCACAACCAAGAGATGGATACGGATACCATCTAGTGATCTCATTCAGGTTTTCCGTGTTACTTATGTGTGTGCGCACGCACGCGCATGAAGATCTCTCAAAATTTATCATTTGTGTGGGCTTGGGTGATAAATGCAGTGTGAAACTTCATGCTAATCGGAGTTCAGCCTCGTAGCCAGGCAGGTGGTACAATAACACAGTATATGGCAGCTTGAAATGGGCATGGCCGTCCAGTAACGGGCAGGACACATAGTAGGTCTCCAGTAAATATATATATTTTTTAGCATAGGAAAATATCAAGCAGGGACACCTGGGTGGCTCAGTCAGTTAAGCGTCTTCCTTCAGCTCAGGTCATGATCCCGGGGTCCTGGGATAGAGTCCTGCTTTGGGCTCCCTGCTCGGTGGGGACCCCGCTTCTCCCTCTGCCTGCCGCTCCCCCTGCGTGTGCACTCTTTCTAATAAATAGATAAAATCTTTAAAAAAAAAAAAACAAAGGAAAATATCGAGCAGATAATCTAAACCTCCTTGTAATGTAGTTTTCGTCTCTGGGACAGAGCAACCTGAGATTTGAGTTCATCCGCATAATAAAATGCGCCCCCTCCCCAATAACAACTGTTCAAACGGCCTCCAGAAGGCGGATAAGCCAGCTCTCTACCGATGATAGGAAGGGCCGAAGTTTATAATTACTCAACTCTTAGCACGCAGCAGTCAGGCCTCTTGTCAACACCACCCCACGGTTGACCCGGCAAGTAACACAAACATTTGTTTTGTTTTTAATCACGAAGCCTACCGTGCCGCTTCTGCCCAATACTGTCACTGCCCCGCACCTGCAGGATCCGCCGGTGCCCTGGCTCCCCGCGGTAACTGTACTCAACGACTGTCAAATAATCAGTGGAGACTCGCTCGAACCTCCAGCCCTGCTACTCACAGTGCAGTCTGCAGACCAGCTTGTCAAAGTACAGACCCTCAAACCCTGCCCCAGCCTCACGAAATCAGGATCTGCATTTTAACCTGATTCCTGGGTGATTCATATACACACTGAAGTTCCAGAAGCTCTGGTCTACAGAGGGGAGATCTTTCTCAGATTAGAAAAGACCCGAACCCAGAGGTCTGGCTGGCTGGCTGGGACCCTAACACAGTCTGATTCCTGAGTTCGGCCCCCAGAGATTCTGATGTAATTTGGTCTGAGTGTGGCTTGGGCCTTGGGGGTTTTAAAAGCTCCCGGATGGTTCTCTGTACCCACAAATTTGAGAATCTTAGCTGTGCTTTAAAACCATCCCTGTTATTTTCTAAATGTAGAGATGCCTAGGCCCCACCCCCGGAAGTTCTGACGTCAGTAGTCCTAGGGTCCTAGGGCTCAGGCTCGTAGACCTGCAGCCCTTAGTGGAATGGAAGGGTCGCCCTGGCAGGCTCCAGGTTGAAGACCCGAAGAGCAGGGCTGCAGCCTGCAGGGAGCTGAAGGTTGTACAGCTCATGAAAGCACTCTGTCAGTGAGTCGGGAGCCCCTTGCCCCAGATTTCCCTCCAGTCTTAGCTGAGGAGCCCAGCACCAGGTTATTCAGTACTACTTTTCAAACAGGCAGTGGGTATTCGCCACCCAGAAGATGTTGCTGTTCTCGTGACATATATGCATTCCGGAAATACCTCCTATTCTGCGAAAATCACAGCCTTTCAATGATCAGGGCTTCTGGGGAAAATAGCATTCCCTGCAGGTCGCTTCACAAACTGGTCATTGGAAAACCAGAGACAGAAGCAAAAAAATGTGTGCAGGAAGTCCCCTTGGACGGTCCAGGGAGGCAGCCCAGGTTGGCCGTGGGTTGCTAGGGCAGATATTTAAACTACACCAGATAACTGCGTGGAAACGTTGGCAGCCCTCATGTTGGGCAAGTGGGAGGGTGCTGAGGCCGCAGGGACAGGAAGGGGATCTCCACGCCAGCGTGGCTGGGCCTGGGAGGGGGCGAGCAACCTGGCCTCAGACGCACCGGCCTAGAGTGCCCGTCTCAGGAGAGAGGAGTGCAGGACAGGCCTCATTTTTAATTTTATTCAAATACGCCTAGAGTTTCTGCTGCCAGTGCAAAAGTTGAGTTGAAGGCTCTTCCCTTTCCAGCTCAAGATTCTCTACTTGACCCCAGCACTTCGGGGGCCCCTTGGCCTAGGAGAGACCACGTAGGAACCAATGCAGCATCTACATCACAGCGACGTCATTCCCCTACTCACCCATCTCAGAGGGGTAACCCGTTATAGATCCCGTGTTGGAGCACAGAGACGCCCCGGGGCCCGCGGCCTGCCTCTGCTCGGGGCTCAGGGCAGTGCGGCTCCCCCCGGAGGGCCTGGATTATTTGCACTGGATTCACCTGCTGTGGTGCATGTTTAGATCTCTAAATTTTACCTCAGGCTTGTTGAATCGGCACGTGGAACCAGCGCTGGAGGTGGTTCTCGTGGGCAGTATGGTTCCAACCATGGGCTTCATGAGACCGAGATCTCGAGTGAATACTACCACCTGAGGTGTTCCCATAAAGAATCACAGGATTTTGGACGTAACAGGAAGTGTCGGGCTTATCAAGTGTAACCCCTTTGCCCTAAGAGGGAGAAAAACCCCTCATGATTTCGATGTTTCTCTGCTTTCTACTTGGCTTGCTCTAAATGCAGCCTGTTCCTCACCTGTCCGGCAACTGAAATAAATACAGATCCTGACTTATTGTAACTAATCCAAAACAGGTGTGCCATCTACAGCTGAGCTTTATTTTAAGGAGTAGTTCAGTGACCGGAATTTGGGCGGCAGCAGTGGAAGCGGACAGAGAAGGGTCGCGTGGCTGCTTGGGTGGGTTTAAGTCCTTGTAGCAAATCTCTCACCACTGCCTTGGATGGGAGCTGAGTGCCAGAGACATGCCTTGTTGGTGTTTTTTGGCTATGACGGAGAAAGAACTTGCTTCACTGATAATGGGACAGGAAAAATGTTGGATTAACTATCCATCTATCAATATAAATGATAAAACCGTGGCAGAACAGGGTGGGGGCAGCCCTCAGTAGATCAATAGATAAACCAAAGTAGAGAGTACAGAATCAGGCCCAAGAATATACTGGAATTTGGTTTATGATGGAAATAGCCTCTCAAGTTTTAGGAAAGAAACAACATCTTCAATGCTGACACGATTAGCCATCTATGTGGAGAAAAAAAAAAAAAAAGACCAGTACTTTTCAGTGGACCCAAATAAACTCCAGATGGATCTTTGAGTCAAATATATTTTAAAAAGCCCAAAACTATAAACTACTAGAAAAAATATTGGAAACTGTTTTCATGAACTTGAAAGCCATAAGATCTTCTTGGGACACAAAGGACGAAAAAGAAAGGAAGAAAACATTGATCATTTTGCTTACATCAAGTTAATTTCTATATGACAAAAAATGTCATAAACAAAATTAAGTGAAAGTGAGATACTGGAAGAAATATGTAGGACATATGTAACAGACGAAGATTAATTTCCAAAGTATATGAAAAGCAGATAAGAAAACATATCCCTAATGGTTGAATTTTAAGGGAAGTAAATAAATACGAAGTTCATAGACTAGGATATACAAATGGTTACTAAACATGTGAGATGTTCAACCTCATGAGTAATTAGGAAAATATAAATTTTAAACGTATAATATCTCTCACCCATCAGACAGGCAAAAAATTTACAGGATGGGAGATAAGATCAAGGTGTTGAGACTATGGAGAAATGGGTACTTTGTCAGCAAGCGTGTAGCTTGTTGATATCTTTTAAACTTAAAGAGGGCATTACCGGCTATTCTGCAGTTTCATGGGCCCAAGGAGACACGTACCATGATGTAGAGTGAGAAAGGTATATTACAGAATGATCCACAGAACATGGTATCGTGTATGTACCCACCCTGAACCAACCCATAACCATATATGTCATTTGTACCTGTACATGGGAGTACATAAAATTATCTTTGTTAAGTGTAGAAGGATCCACACCAAAGTGACAACTGTTGATAACTCTGGGAAGGGACACAGGAAACTTGCATTTGGACCATTGATTAGTAATGTTAAGAGTTTTTAAGGAAACTATATTCATTTGTTCCTTGTATTATTGAAAACTATTTTTTAAAAAAGGAGACTAAACAGAGGTCTAGGAATCCGTGATTTTGGTCCTGGTTCTACCATTAACCAGCTTTGTGTCCCTGAGCCCATTTCTCCTCTTCCTTGGGCCTCTTCCCTCAGTTTTTCCTTAAACTGAAAGGGTTTGAACATGAGGATCTCTAAGTTTCCAAGGCACGAAAGTCCTGTGAATCCCTAATTCCATATCAGCTGCCAAAATAAATATCAAATAGAGTGGAAGAAAATGTGGATCTCAAGGTGAGGAAAGCCTTTCTAAGCATAAGGGGGAAAATCGATAAACCTGACAATGTAAGAATTCTGCATATTAAAAAACTCATAAACAGAATTTAAAAACAAATGAAAACTTAGAAAAATACGTACTGGGGGCGCCTGGGTGGCTCAGTTGGTTAAGCGTCTGCCTTCGGCTCGGGTCATGATCCCAGGGTCCTGGGATCGAGCCCCGCATCGGGCTCCCTGCTCAGCGGGGAGGCCTGCTTCTCCCTCTCCCACTCCCCCTGCTTGTGTTCCCTCTCTGCTGTCTCTGTCAAATAAATAAATAAAATCTTTAAAAAAAGAAAAGTACGTACTGGTGATGTATAGACAAAGAAATCAGCATAAGAAAGCATGAACAGCTTAATCCAATATAGGCAAAGGAATCATAGTCAATTCATTAAAAAAATGTAGACTTACATCATAAACTTAATCAGCTGACTTCCTTCACCGTTCCTTCCTTCGTCAGTTTTCAGTGATTGCTTTTGAAGTGATAATATCTCCATCTGATAAGACTGTGAGGAAAGAGGCTTTCTTCTACTTTGCGGGTGGAAGTGCAAAGTGGTATCATCTTTCTGGGTGGCAGATTGGCAATATTTACTAATATCTTTAAAATGCGAACTTTGGCCCAGTGATTCGCCAAGTGCGGTGATGAGAGCTGTAAGAGCTAGCTGGACAAGAGTGTCCATTGCAGCATGACTTGTAATAATGAAACTTTGGGAACAATCTAGATCTTTAACAGCGGGGGTAGGGGGATGGTTAAATATTGTGGTACAAAATCCTTTGGAACACCACACGGCCGTTACAAATCATGCTTTGGAAACATTTAAGGGTATGAGAAAATACTTGCAAACAAATGACGAAGCAATATATACGTAGTCTCTTCCCTTGAAAACCTTGGGTGTCATGAGGGAAAGCTCCAGTTCTTCCCCTGTGGTCCCATGGACCCTAACCAAGCGAAACCCCTGGGCACTTTGCTATTCAACACCTTTACACCTCGCTGCAATTCGAGCATCAATCAGTCAGTCTCAAAGTCACTTACTGAGCTCTTGCCGAAGGGAACTGACAAAAACTGGTGGCTTTTGAAAGGAAATAGCCTCGAGGGCGTCTGGGTGGCGCATTTGGCTAGGTTTCCGACTCTTGATTTTGTCTCAGGTCATGATCTTGGGGTCCTGAGACTGAGCCGTGTCAGTCTCTGTGCTCGACGGGGAGTCTGCTTGAGATCCTCTCTCCCTCTCCCTCTGTTCTTCCCCACTCCCTGTGGGCTCTCTCTCTTTCTAAAAAATAAATATAAATAAAAGGAAATAGCCTCTATTCTCTTCTCCCAGCTACTTTACAATACAAATAAGTTCCGTTCCATTTTTCTTGAAAAACAGCCTATATAATACTACAACTTTTCTAAATCCCTTAAGAGACTGCCCCAAATGTAGCAAGAGAAGCTTTCTCTTTGATCAGTGAAAATTAATTCTCTCTGATGCCGAAAGTTAAATGCTGAGTAGAGGCCCTATGAGCATCCAGGGGGCCTAAAAATGAGTTAATACTGTTAAAAATAGAACCCATAAATATGGATAAAACCCCCTTTCTTACCATTTTCCTAGAACCCTATATGGTGAGACTGTATTATGTGAGATGTCAGATTTCCCCAGGAGGAAAGCTACTCTATAATGGTAAGCAAGGTGTCCTGAGTGTTTGTGTCCCCCCCCATTCATATGTTAAAGCCCCAACTCCCACAGTGTTGGTATTTAGAGGTGGGGCCTTTAGGAGGTAATTAGGTTTAGATGAGATCATAAGAGTGGAGACCCCATGATGGGGTTAGTGTCCTCATAGGAAGAGGAAGAGAGATGAGAGCTGTCTCTATCTCCCCTCTCTCTCCCTCCTTCCCTCCCCCCACTTCATGTATGTGCACATGTGTGTCTCTCTCCCTCTCTCTCCCCTCTTCTCCCTCCCTCTCCTTCCTTCCCTCTCTCACTCTCCCTCCCCTTCTCGGTCTCCCTCTCTGTGTGTATGTGTTTCTCTCCCTCCCTCCTTTTTTCCCTCCCTCCCCTTGTCTCTCTCTCCTTCTCTGTGTGTATCTCACCCTCCCTCTCCCCCCGCCCAACCTCCCTCCTTCCCTCCCTCTGCTCCCTGTGAGGACATAGCAAGAAGGCAGACATACGCAAGCCAGGAAAAGAGTCCTCACCTGGATCTGCACTGGACTCCAGAACTAGGAGAAATACGTTTCTGTTGCTTAAGCCTCCCAGGCTATGGCATGCTGTTTGAGCAGCCCAAACAGACTGAGACATACGGTCACCCTCAGAATTCCGAGCCCCAGGTAATTTGGGAGCCATTCGGGGCACTAATGTAGTAAATTACTACAAAGCATGCCTATAGTCCCCAATAGCTTTCATTTATACCTAATTTAAGCCAGAGGTTATTCACCGGGAGCCTGGAAGTTCTTATAAATTATGATTTGGGTATTTTTGTGCTCATTGCATGACACTTACGCAGTGCTTTAATAAGGCATTTTTCTGAGATGGGATTTTTGTTTACCAAAACCAAGCAATAAGCCAGTCATACCAGGCAGATGTGTAGTTAGAAAGCATGACGAAGAAGCTGTTGTGGGGGTGTGCTTTCCGATCATCATCTCAAGTTCTGTACCTGGTCAAAAGTTTGCACTGACTGGAGGGAGAAACAAGTGTTGTCATCCGTAAAAATAGTAACCATTCATAGCGTGTTTGTGTGTTCCAAGTACTAGGTTAATGCCCTACTACGTTTGGTAGTAATCCCTATAATAAAAGTGTGAGCTGACCTACAAAGCTCCAAGAGGTTAATTAACATGCCCACGGTACATCTATTTTAAGTGACAAAACTGGAATTCACATTCACTAAGGAAATCCGATCAGCACAGCACAAACTGAGGCTGAGGATTATGAGGGCCAGTGCATTCTGATGGACGGTAGAGTCAGAATCCTTCGGGTCAAAGAACCCCATTGATTGACTCCAGCATCCGGATGGTGTGTGAAGTTACCGAATTGTCCCCAAGGCAGATGCAGAGAGCACTGTGCCCCAACACTCCTCAGTCACCCGGGTTTCCCTGCAGCTGCGGGTGAAGACAGTTTCCAGCTCCCCCTGCCTGAGGCCTTTCTTCATGGCCTGGGAGGTTGTTTGGCCACACAGGACAAGGTAGCTGGAAGTAGGAGACCTCACTTTCCCGTAGGATGATTCTAAGGCAGGTGCCACACAGTTTTGGAGCAGTGCCCCGTGGGATCCGGCCCCTGTGTCCACACCTGCCACCTGTTTGGTCCCGTGCGGGCTCCTCCCTTCCCTGACTCACACTCCTCTTCTCTCGTGCTCCCTGAGGTCACCGCCCTGAAAGACTCACCACATCCCCGCTCTTGTCTCACGGTCGGCTTTTTGGAGGGGACTCAAATTAAGACCACTTCCTAAAGCCTCCAGTTGAAGGTTGAATCTTCCATCCCTGGAACACAGAGGGAACTCCCTTGAAAGGCTTGACTGTGAAGGCATCTGGCTGATTCCTTAAGGCCCGGTGTTCAGATGTCACTCATTTCATAACACGTTCAGAATCCTAATGTCCCCGCCTAACCATCCTGCCCTGATACACTCCCTCCGCCGAAGTCCTATGGCTCTTTGCTTCACTGACTTAGAGGCTTTGCTGCAAATGACGCTGGATTAGACAGACAGTGTAATTGTCCCATGATTCCTCATGGGCCAGGGGCGAGCCTTATGGAGCACACACAGGGCCTGATAGTTAGAGATGCCCAATACATGTTGAGTTGAACCCTGGCACGTGGTCGGACAGGCCTGCTTGTGAAAGAGGATTTCAACTCAGCAAGTGTGACAAGAGCTTCAGAAACTTTGTAAACCAGAGTCATATGAAAAGATTTGAATTGTAATAATTCATTTCAAACCGTACAACGGTACGAATGTGGAAAAGGAGTGTTTTCGTTTATTAGGGTTGCCATAATAAAATACCATAGACTGGCTGGCTGAAACAACAGAAATTCGCTTTCTCCCAGTTCTGGAGGCTGGACGTCCAAAGCCAAGGAGGTAGTTGGCCCAGCAGGTTTCTTCTCGGGCCTCTCTCTGCGGCTTGCGGATGGCTGCCTTCTCACAGCATGTGTCTGGTGTTTATGTCCCAATTTCCCTTTCTTGTAATGACACCAGTCATATCGGATTAGGGCCCACCCGAATGACCTCATTTGACCTTAGTTACCTCTTTAAAGGCTCTACCCACAAACATCGTTCATTCTGAGGTATAGGGGTTAGGACGTCAACATATGAATTGGGGCGGGGGACACTTTTTAGCCCCTAACGAGTAGTCTATAAATCTCTCATAGACCATTTTGGGGGCATATGTCAATAAGAACGAAGATCTGGAAAGTCAGTATTTAACTATCTCAGTCTGAGAAACTCCCACCATTCTGGAAAAGCAAATACACCCAGTTTCTTCTTATGGAATGAGGGTGAGCCAGAATGCTGGCTGAGGGACGATCCCAGCAGGTTGTCCAGACCCATGAAACACTGTGGGAAGCTGAACAATGCCTCCAAAGATGGGATCCATGCCCCCCATTCCTAGAACTTGTGAATATATTACCTTACGTGGTGAAAGGGACCTTGCGGACGGAAGTTAGCTTTTTGATATGGGGAAATTACACTGGATTATCCAGTGATCCAAATGCAATCCCAGGGGCTCCTCTAAGTGGGAGGGAGAGAAGAGGGTCAAAGTCTGAGAAAGTATTTGAAGTCCCCATGCTGCTGGCTTTGAATTTGGAGGAAGGGGCCAGGAGTCGGGGAATGCAGGCAGCCTCCAGAAGCTGGAGAAGTCAAAGAGATTCTCTTCTGGAGCCTCTAGAAGGAATGCAGCTTTGCTGATACCTTGATTTTAGCGCCCAGTGAGATTCATGTTGGACTTTGGACTTGCAGAACTGTGAGGTCATAAATTTATATTCTTTTAAGTGACTGAGTTTGTGGTAATTTGGTAGAGCAGCCACGAGAAACTGCTACCGACAGAAAAGGGTGATTTAAAAACAAAGTACCTCAAAGCAAGTCCGGGGATATCTTTCTTCAGGTTTTTTACTTCAGACATCAGAGAAGGAACCCATTCATGACACAGACTTTGCAAATTCCAGTTGTCTTTGGCTTAGGAAATCTGATGTGGAAGAGAAAACAAGAAAAATGGCAATCTCTAGCCCAGAATGAGGCCGGCTTAATTTAAAGTAAGTAAAACAGGGGCGCCTGGGTTAAGTCAGTTCAAGCGTCTACCCTCGGTTCAGATCATGATCCTAGAGTCCTGGGATCGAGTCCCGTGTCGGGCTCTCCCTCTGTGCTCTCTCTCTCTTAACTCTCTCACTCTCTCTCAAGTAAATAAGGAAAATCTTTAAAAATAAATAAATAAAGTAAGTATAACATTTGGGAACTTAGGAAGCCTCAGAGAGTGAGGACAGAGCCGTGGACTCCACAGCTAATCCACTCTGGAATTCCTGGGCCCTTTCGGGACTCTGCCTAGAACATCTCCAAGGGCACGGGCTCAGGTGTGCAGAGGAGCTGAGCACACCTGGGAGGTGGCTGGGCTCCAGAGAAGGCCACGCCCACAGTGCGTAGAGGAGGCCAGGAACCCCTGAGCAGCCTCCAGCGCCGGCCTCCTCAAACCTGACCCTACTGACATTTGGAGCCGGATAGCTCTTTGTTACGGGCAACTGTCCTGCACATTGTAGGATGTTTAACAGCATCTCTGGCCAATCTCACCCCACCCCACCCCTCTGGCTACTTCTCACCTCCACCCCAGCTGCCAACGAAGAATACCTCTGGACATTGCCACATACCCCTGGGGAAGGGGCAAAAATTACCCCATGTCCATTAGCTCTGGCTAAATTCTGTACCCTCACGGGTGACAAGAGAGGAACAGGCAGGTCATCTAAATCCAGGCTGTCCAACACAAAGGTAACGTAAGCCACATACATAATTTTTTGCATGTCTACAAGTTGAGCAACCATCACCACTATTTAATTCCAGAATATTCTCATCATCCTCAAAAGAAACCCATACCCATTAACAGTCATTTCCTATTCTCCTTTCCCCCCAAGCACTGGGCAAACCCTAATTTCCTTTCGGTCTCTATAGATTTGCCTATCCTGGATATTTCATATAACTGGAATCATACACTATGTGGCTTTTGTGTGTCTGCCTTCTTTCACTTAGAATATTATTATCAAGGGTCATCCATGTTGGATCATCTAGCAACACTTCATTCCTTTTTATGGCCGAATAAGATCACACTGTATGGACATACCACATTTATTTTCATCCATTCATCAGCTGATGGACATCTGGGCTGTTTCCACTCTGTAGCTATTATGGATAATGCTGCTATGAACATTCAAGTGCAAGGTTTTTGTGTGCACATATGTTTTCAGTTCTCTTGGGCGAATGCCCAGGAGTGGGGTTGCTGGGTGACTTTACATCTAACTTGTTGAGGAACGGCCATTCTGGTTTTCAAAGCCGCTGTACCATCTACATCCGTACCAGCAGCATCGAGAGCTGAGCCACACACAGAAATTTAATTTTTTTGGAAGCTACATTTTAAAGTTGTAAGACACAGGTGAAGTAAGCTTTAATTTTTTATTAACTAAATAATTTAATTTTTTATTAACGAAATACAACCAAAATATCATTTCAATATATAATCCATATAAAAATGAATGAGATATTTTACGTTCTTTTTTTTCTGGTATTAAGTTTTCCAAAATTTTACACTTACATTGTATCTCAATTTGGTTGCCAACTATTCACTGGAAACACTTGATCTGTATTTAGATTTCATGAAATTAACAATTGAAAGAGTAGATTCATACACCCAAATTGCTCCAAACCTCCTTAAAAATTTTACTGTATGTATCACACATGTCAGTTTTTGAATTTACATGTCAATTAGTAAAAATTAAAATTTAAAATTCATTTCCTTAGTTGCTCTAGGAACATTTCAAGTGTTCATTAGCCACAAATGGCTAATGTCTTCAGATTGGACATCTCGGTTCTAAGTTATTTCTGTTACAATTGTGATTTTTTTAAAAATCATACTGCCCCAGGCCTCGACCTCGGTTTCTTTCTTCCTCTCCTATAGCTGATTCAGTAACAAATTATAATTTTCTTTTTATTTTGAAAAATAGACTTTTCTTTTTCAGAATAGTTTTTGGCAAAATTGAGCAGAAGCTACCGAGAGTTCCCATATACCTCCTGTCCCACACACGCACAGCCTCCCCAACTGTCAGCACCCCCACCAGATTGGGACGTTTGTTATGGTCGATGAACCTCCATTGACACATCATCATCACCCAGAGTCCGTGGTTTACAGTAGGGTTCACTCTTGGTGGTGTACATTCTGTGGGTTTGGACAAAAGTGTAGTGACATGCACCCACCATTATGGTATGTGGTTCTATTTTTTTTAAGAAGGCGTGGGGGAGAGAGAGAGAGAGCGATGTGGGGCAGAGGGAGAGGGAGAGAGAGAATCTTAAGCAGGCTCCACGCCCAGCACAGAGCCTGACTCAGGGCTTGATCCCACGACCCTGAGATCATGACCTGAGTTGAAATCAAGAGTCGACGGAGCCACCCAGGTGCCCCTGTGGTTCTGTTTTTAAAGGAAAGGGCTGCTTCCTGTATCCCATATATTCCCAGCCATGGTCTACCTGTTTGGACCAAGCGGCCAACAGTAGCAATGGTCACCTCACGAACCCCTCCAGCCTCACAGCCCTAACCCCGTGGAGCCTTTACTCTTAACACCAAGTTCTAAGGCAGCCCCCCGTGGCCAGGGCCTTCATGTTCCAGTTGGCATCCTGGCAGCCCTGCTGCTTGTTGGGCAGGCTCCACCGTGTCTCTTGTATCACTTTAAAAACAACATGCCACCCGGCCCCGAGCCATCTATCAGGTTACTCAGGACAAAAGGGGACACTTTCCAGTTGTCTTTGAGGTCACAGGTTATTGGGCTTGGAAAATCAGATTTAGTGGAATAGAAAGCTGGAACCGGGTTGGGGGGAGCGACTGCTTTTCCCTTAAAAGAGGGAAATGTTCCTAGAGCAACTAAGGAAATGAATTTTAAATTTTATTTAATTTTTACTAATTGACATGTAAATTCAAAAACTGACATGTGTGATAACATACAGTAAAATTTTTAAGGAGGTTTGGAGCAATTTGGGTGTATGAATCTACTCTTTCAATTGTTAATTTCATGAAATCTAAATACAGATCAAGTGTTTCCAGTGAATAGTTGGCATCCAAATTGAGATACAATGTAAGTGTAAAATTTTGGAAAACTTAATACCAGAAAAAAAAAGAACGTAAAATATCTCATTCATTTTTATATGGATTATATATTGAAATGATATTTTGGTTGTATTTCGTTAATAAAAAATTAAATTATTTAGTTAATAAAAAATTAAAGCTTACTTCACCTGTGTCTTACAACTTTAAAATGTAGCTTCCAAAAAAATTAAATTTCTGTGTGTGGCTCAGCTCTCGATGCTGCTGGTACGGATGTAGATGGTACAGCGGCTTTGAAAACCAGAATGGCCGTTCCTCAACAAGTTAGATGTAAAGTCACCCAGCAACCCCACTCCTGGGCATTCGCCCAAGAGAACTGAAAACATATGTGCACACAAAAACCTTGCACTTGAATGTTCATAGCAGCATTATCCATAATAGCTACAGAGTGGAAACAGCCCAGATGTCCATCAGCTGATGAATGGATGAAAATAAATGTGGTATGTCCATACAGTGTGATCTTACTCAGCCATAAAAAGGAATGAAGTGTTGCTAGATGATCCAACATGGATGACCCTTGATAATAATATTCTAAGTGAAAGAAGGCATAAGATGCCTAAGGGCTTCTGCCCGAAGGTCAAGATTCAGCAGCAGCATCTGCCCAGAGGCAGGGAATCTACGGCCCATTCCCTCGAGGATTTGGGGCTCAAACAGGATAGCGCTCCTTGTGCTCTCACATGCGTGCAGGTCACCTGAGATGTTGTTGGAAAGCAGCTTCTGATTCAGCAGGTCCGGGCAGGGGCCTGGGATTCTGCATTTCCAGTAAGTTCCCAGGGATTTCCAGTGACCACACTTTGAGTGACCAAGACTTCCCCCAGAAAGTGCTCAATGTGTCCTGCCTTTCTACCCTCCTCCATCACACTCAACTGGCCAATAGCTAATAATAGCTGATGTCGATTGAGTTTGAATATGTGCCAGGCACTGTGCTAAGCCTTCAGTGGGTCAGCTTATTGAATTATCTCAACGACCCAACAAGAGAAATCCTGTGGCTGTCCGGGCTCTGGGTCAGGGTGGGGGATGGGGGTGGGGTGCAGCCTGGCTTTAAACAGAGTCTGCCTGACCCCAGGCCCTCAGCCCTAACCACATTACATACCCTCCTAATTCCATTTTAGGTCTGAGTTCCTTAACTGTCTTGAGAACGAAAATAACCTCTGGTAACTGTGGTGGCCTCTGGTGAAGGGGCCTGAGAGGGTGGCGGGGGTAGGAAGGACGCTTACTGGTCGCTCACGCCCTTTCCCCGTGTACCTTGTGAATGTTGTACTGTGTGTCTGACCTGCTCAAAGTGATGAACAGTTTGAAAAAACACAAGCCCACGGCCTTCATAGTCAGAACCATATACCAATATGGGGTCATTATCAGACCAGTTCCCCAGGGCAAGGGGATCAGATATCTTTCTCCAAACTCGGCATTCGACATCACTGGTGAGATGGAGAAGGTTCTTCAAGCTCCAGCTGTAGCCTTCCCATCCTCTGGGAATGTGCACAACATTCTCTTCTAAGACACTCCCCACGGGCTACAGCAACAATCTTCCTGAAACCTAAATCTGGGAATATCATTCCCTTCGTTTAAAACGACAACACCTTCCCAGCCCCGGCCAAACCTTGGGGGACCCTCTCTCTACAGGACTAAATCTGAATGCTTTGCATGACATGTATGGATCTCCATAGCCAGGCGGTAGGCTCTTGCTGTGGTCTCCCTGCTCTCCTGCCCTTTCCGTGAACCCCATATGCTAGTCATTCCAGATAACCGGGGTCTTCCCTGCCCCAGTGTCTTATTCATGCTCTTTCCTTCATCTGCTCTCCCGATAGCACATTTGCTGACCTCCTTAACCTTCTCTGCTTCCTTACGTGCAAAGTAAATTCCAAGAAGACAGTCTTTGCTGGCTGTTGTCCTTTTCCCAGCAGCTATGATGAGGTCTGGCACACGGAGGACTTTCTGTAAGTTGTTCGCTGAATAAAGGAATGATAGAATTAAGACATGGAAGGCATAGGCAGCGCATAAATGGAGTCTGGATCTTTCCCTGGTATGCTTGTCCTTCCTCTCTCCCTGAAGGAGGATTAATCTCTCCCATACGTTTTATTCCTGCCTCTCTGCTAGCATTCACCTTATAGTACAGCTGTTTGTTTGATCAGCTGGGCTGCTACTTGTGTGAGCTGCGTGGAGACAGACTCTGGGTCTGATTCATCCGTGAGTGCCCAGGACAAACACGGTGTTGAATTAAATCTCATTAAAGAGGCAAGACAAACACGAACAATCATATCCCCCCACCCCCTCCAGTCTGCTGCCTCCACCGCATTTGCCGAGCTGGGGAGGGGGTGGGGGCGGGCTGGTGGTAAAATTGCAGATTCTGTAAGTTCCCCTTTCTGCTGATGCTTGAAAAATTATCTTTCTGAGTCAGCACAGGTATTTTGATACTGCCTTGAGATGTCGGGCCCTTTTTTTTTTTTTTTTTTTTTAAGTGATGGTTTAAAAACAAGTGCTTTCACATTTACCATCAAACTGATGGTGTTGGGTGGGAAAATAACCATCATGAGAACCGCTTACTCCTTCATCGCGTACATGTCTAGCTCAGGGCCTAACTCTGACAACAAACACATTAGCAGCTGGAAGAATGTCCAACTCAGGCCTGGCCTGGTCCCTGTAAGGACATTCTGAAGTGGCTGTCACTGATTATAGGGCCCAGAAGCCGGGCAGCGACAAGAGAGATAAACCCTTGGTTGTACTGAATTCCACCATCCTGACAGACTGCTTACCACAGAAGCAAGCGGAACTTCCAGAAGAGAGCCAGCCTCCCTAGAATGATCCTGCGGCTAGAACATCATTCTAAACCTCAAGTCCACACTCCCCGTCAAGGGACAAAGTGTCACTGCTGAGCCAACTGGAGACTGTGGGGAGGGAAGGCCAATAGGACAGGCCGGGAAAGGAATGGGTTGCTGTAGTGGGTTGAAAATTGTCCTCCCAAATTTATGTCCACCTGGAACCTCAGAATGTGACCTTATTTGGAACTGGGGTTTTTGCAGATGTAATTAGTTAAGAGGAGGTCAAAAGACAGGAAGGATTCTTCCCTAGAGGCTTCAGAGGGAGCATGGCCCTGGGGACACCTTGATTTCAAGCTTCTGGCCTCCAGATCTGAGAGAATAATGCGTGTTGTTCTAAGTCACCCAGTTGGTGGTCATTTGTTTCCAGAGCTCTAGGAAACTGATACGGTCACCAATGGTGGGTCCAGAGATATGTCAGAAAGAAAAAATTCTGTTTTTCCATTTCTGCCTCCAGGACCCCTTCCAAAGTAGCTCAGGGGACTAGGGTCGCCTCAAGGGTGAAGTGAAGAAGGTGGTAAGGGTTGTGCTGAGGAAAGGAAACAGATGGAAAGAAGAAGGTGTCTGTTCTTATTTTTGTTGAGGCAGGACAATAATTTTTAGTTGGATTTTGTTGAGAGAGGAGTTTTCTAAATTCCTTTCTTCTTAGATCAGGGAGCCGTATGTCTGCACACTCAGTGGGACCGCGTGAGGGTCCGGACAAGGGTACGCAGCCCTTGGAAAGTGCCCTCGGAGATGCTGGGACAAAAGGCTGACAGAGTCAGGGCCCAGGGGGCACATCCACCCAGACTTTACATCTTCCGGCATCAGGATTGTGTTGGCACCAGCTAAGGGGAACTGCGAGAACAGATCTTTCCCCTGCTTCCATTGTGGGACACGGGGAGTAGCCACCACCAATGTACCAGTATGGACAAGTGGGACACCATCTCCTACGGGGGCAGGAGCAGAACCAGGCAGAACTAAGGGCCGGAGCGTTCCCTAAAGGAATGTTCAAGTTATTGGATCAGAGGTGGGGCCTAGGCAGAGAGAAAACTGTTACTCCCCACACAGTCCTCAAATTCCTACATGTGATTGAGAGCTCAAGAGGAAGACAAGATTAGTTACAGGAAAAAAAAAAAAATACAGGACTTGTATTTACTCATGCATCAGGGAAGAAATATATGCATTTCAAACCACCATCAGTGCAAATATCAGCTCAGCATATTTTTTGCTCTCCTGGCTCAAATCACTGCATTGAATCCCAGACATTGTCTTTCTTTCTTGGGTCTCCTAGCATCTCCCTAACAACTTCAGCCTCCCGAAACTTCTTTCTGAATCATTCTGTTTCCTCCACATCTACAATGGGAGAGTGGGTTTTGATGGCTCCCTGAATTTCTGGTCTAATCATCATATTCCTCCTTGCTCTCCACCCAGCCTTTGGTTCCGTTCATCTTTACAGGGCAGGTGTTTTCAACTTAACCCTTCAACTGCACATTGCAACTGTTCAACGCTGTGTCCGTGGTCACCTTCTTCACCTCCAGTGCCTGGTGCCCACTGGTGCACATATGCTGATGTCTTCTGGAGACTCTGTTTAGAACCTCAGTTGCTCATGGTAGAAACAAAAGGTGCTTCTCTCTCTCTACTCAAAAAAGAACAGATGGCTCAGTTTAGATCTAAAGAAGACCGAGCCCAACCAAGCAACAAATTATTAGAGATGAAGAAGACTTATATTTTAGTAGAAAATACATATTAACCAAAGCACAGGACCCTCGGGCAACTTTTCAGGTAGCAGATCAACATCTCAACAGAGAACAAGAAGAGAACCATACTCCAAAGAGGCAAAACCTTCCTGCTTGGGTTGGCAAAGAAACATTGGCCCAAGAAAAAATTGGATAGATTTCACTGATTTGGCCTATTTTCTGAGCACCTGCTATGGACCTCACACCAGGCTGAGTAAGACTACCTAAGACATTTTGCTTCTGCTGAACACAGCTGTCTCCGAATCGAATCGGGTAGCTGTGTTGCTTTCTGGGTATCTCTACCCTTCTAGAACTGAACTCTCTGGGGAGACATTTTCTAACCAGAAGCCAAAGCTGGGCACAGAGCTATCCTGCTGCTTACTGTAAGAGACAGAGGACCTTCAAGCCCCCAGGCTTGCATTTTCTCCTCATTTTTGGTAATGACCATCCAAGATAAGTGACCTGCCTGTATTTACGTTTAAATTCAGATTTTCCACGTGCCCATCATGGCTGTGCACTGTGAGGCCACGCTGCAAAGGCAGGGTAGTAATGTTGTAACCATGACAGGTATTTCCTGTTTCTAAAGTTTACAAGAACTTGCTTTGTACAATGTATTATTGTCAGTGCGGTACAGTAATTGCTACTACGTTGGTTTTGATTTTGCTCACAAATTCTAGAAACTGTAAAGAGAGAGATTGATTTGAAAATGCTCTCCTAGAACCTGACTAAGGGTTACTTCTCTCCCCCCCACCCCCACCCCACGTTATCCCATCTGAAATCTACATAGAAGTTTCAGGCTGTGGGAAGTAAACGGTACCACACAACTCACCCCCAGCGCACGACCAATAGCAGGAATTCAGTCCGTGGCCCCCGTGGGCCCCGAGGAGGAGATCGGTGGCCTCAAGGGGGTCTGGTAGCCCCTGCAATGATACACAAAACTGTGTAGGTAAAACAAGATCTGGGGGAAGAAGAAGAAGCCGTAACTTTTCTCAACCCCAGAAAGCATTAGCAGGGTTGGGGGCTGATCGGCCCTGCCCTTCTGCTCTGTGGCTGTGAGGATTTTCATCGGCCTGGACTAGGTCTGTGAGCCTCCAGAACTTGGCAGGTGGGCTTGAGGGGCCCTACGTCGGAGCAGCGCAGCCTACTGGGAACACAGAGTGCTCACTGCACCCAGGAGGGAGGAGCTGCAGCGCGGGAGAAAGGACGAGAATCAGGACATCGGGCCCCACGGTGACCAGCCCACCGTCTCCTCGCTGGTCCTCTCTGGGGTCCGCACAGGCTCCTTCTGGATCAGGTCCGTGCGTATGACGCCAGGCTGTGTCTTCTCCTCTAATAGCTCTCATAGTTCACAGAGAGGATTATTTTTTTTTTTTTAAAGATTTTATTTATTTATTTGAGAGAGAGAGAGAGCACATGAGAGCGGGGAGGGTCAGAGGGAGAAGCAGACTCCCTGCTGAGCAGGGAGCCCGATGCGGGACTCGATCCAGGGACTCCAGGATCATGACCTGAGCCGAAGGCAGTCGCTTAACCAACTGAGCCACCCAGGCGCCCCACAGAGAGGATTAGATCTGGAAGCCTTACGAGTCCAGGGGAAATCCGGTTCCAAGGAGAAGGTGAGGTTTAAGCCTCATTTCAGTGTTTGTGTTGTTTACAAGGCGGCAGGACATAGAACACCAGGGCCGTCCGGGCCAAGAGATGCTGTCCAGCCTCTCACTTTACTATGGAAAAAGCTGCCTCCGAGGGACCCGGTGATTTCTCCAAAGCCACTTTCCATGGCGCAGCAGATCCAGGACCAGAGCCAGGTTTTCTAAGGCTCACTCCTCCATTTCGCACCGATTCCACTTTCCTTTAACCTCCTCATCCAATCCCCATCTCCCCAAGACAGCAAAAAACCGAGAGACTATTCAGAAAAGGAATTGAAGAAAAATCATGGGCCTTCCCAACTCCATTTTCCTTATGTTTGCATATCTCCCCGAGAATTTCCAGATACACATGGGGAAAGACGAAGGCTGCTTTTCTGACTTGTTGTACTTGGCAGTTGAATACTATAGAGGTCTTCTCGTGTGTTGGGATAGCTGGTATATTTGTCCTTAACCTTACACAACCCCAAGTCCCAAAGGTGTACTTTTCTATGGCATTCTACAGACGTTAACTATGTTAACATACGTAAAGCACTTAGCATAGTATCTGCCCCGTGTTAAGGGCCACACAGGGCTTAGTGATTGGTAGTAGTAATAGCACCTGCCTCCCATCATCTGAGAGGCACAAGATACAGGTAGATCTCCTGGCTCACACGCTGATGGTCCTTCGCTCACACCATGTTTCCAGACAAAGATCCACCGAATGTACAAGAGCCCCTCGGCCCTAGGAAAGGACATTTGTTACGGAAACCCAGTCCCCTCCCAATAAAAAGATCCAAGTGGCATTTTACAAACTCTACCACCTTTCCAAGAAGTCAGGACGGGATTGGAATGCCAGCGGGCTGCAGATTTCTGGTCTCCTGGGAGGGAATGGCATGAAGAGAAGCAGGTCAAATGACAGGGGTGTTCAGGATCAGGTTTCAGGGTGAGGATTTTAGACGAGTGTCCTCCACGTTCTTCTGTGTTATTTTACCGTTCAAAGACTTTAAGTGAAGCTCCTTTCTGGGCAACCCGGCAACTCCTAAAAATAAACTCAGGTTCCTGAAATATTCTAGTTTGCCTGTAAGCTTGTTTTGGCTGGGCGCCGGGCTATTTCAGTGTTGCCGCCCCAGGTGGTATGGATTTGATCTATCGAATGACCGAACGACTGAATGACGCTATGCCCGTAGTGAGGGCTCGGCAGATACCGAGGAAAGGTGAGCCGTGGGCGAGGCTGCAGCCGCCCAGGATGGGCGGGAGAGGGGAGGGTCCCGGGGAAGGTTCCTGGAACCACGAGGCGGGGGAAATGGATGATGCGTAGACAACTGGCGAAGAACATGGTGCTATTTATGTCTAGATAAGGAAGAAAGAGCATTCAAAGAACATTTAAAAAGAAACAGGAATTAGAGACAGAAAATTATCCCCACCAGAGTACACATCAGCCTCTGGCAGTGTTCCCAGCTGAAGCAAGGATCTAAGTGGCTCGACCCTCCTGGCTCTGGGTTGTTGTATTTGGCCCTTAGAACCTTGGCCTCTCCTTTGATGACCCATCTTCTCACATTTCCCTGTTCTCCCCCGCTTCCCTTAACTTCAAGTTCACCTTGCCTCAGGCCTTTTTGATCCCTTGGCATTTAGACCAGCCCCTGGAGTCCCCTTTCCAGGAGCCACATCCCTTGCCCTTTGTGACATTAGCTGTCAGACTATTATCTACCCAAAGCCACCCAGATGCCTCCAGAAGGTCTCCAGGGCCAACCTCATGTGCCTTTTCCTTTTCCTTTTCCTTCATCCCCCAGCAGTGTATTTTCCTCTTGTGTCCGTAAGGAGAGCTTTTAGCTGCAGTGAACAGAATACCCAACTACTACTACTACATAAGGATCTTTGCCGCTCACTTCACCAGAAGTCTGGGTAGAAGGTCTCAGTGTTGTTCCAGTGGCCCAAGGATGCCTGCAAGCTCCCAAGTCTTTTCTCTCGTTCTGCTCCACTAGCCACAGCGTGTTGACTTTCATTTTTGTGATGGTTGCCTCTTGACGGGAAGATGATAGCTCGACACCAGGCATCACATCTTCGTGACAGGAAGAAGGATGGGGGTAGGCAAGGTACCTGCCCTATCTGTGCCTTCTATAAGGAAAGCAAAGCCTCCTCAGAAGTCCCTTAGCAGAACGCCCCTTGTGTCTCATTAGCAAGAACTAACCCCTTGGCCCCATCTAGCTCTGCATCTAGCTAATTATGTGGTTTTCCAGATTTTTTGGCTGGAGGTAGCAAGGGAGAAGGGGATTGGGGATGCTGTTGAGTTAGTCAACCACAGTGCCTACCACATCTGCCACACTTTGCTCAGTAAAGGAGATTCCTGAGACTGCAGAGAATGTCCAAGAACTATCTGAGAGTTGATACAAGTAACATAAAGGTACAACATCTGGGGGCATCTGGGTGGCTCAGGTGGTTAAGTGTCCGACTTGATTTCGGCTCAGGTTATGATCTCATGGCTCATGAGATCGAGCCCCACGTCAGGCTCCATGATCAGCGGAGAGTCTGCCCGAGATTCTTTCTCTCCCTCTCCCTCTGCCCCTCCTCACTCTCTGGGAAAAAAAAAAAAAAAAAAAGAGTGCAACGTCTGGTCTTGGCACAGCAGGGATTGTATCTGTGGAGTAGAAGAGAATTAGGTGGTGACCTTATTTCCTCTCCTGGAGCAGTACCCATAGCTAAAATCCATCCATTTGGCCGTTGGCTCAACTCGTCAAGAATTGTTATTTATCTTTTCCGTGTACATCTTGTCTCTTCAGCTGGATTATAAGCTATTTGAGAAGAGGGATCTTATCTCTTCCCAACTTCTATTGTTAGTGACTAAATTAGTCCCATGCACTTTATAGGCACTGAGGACTCGTTCGTGAAGAGGAGTGTAACTCTGAACACCACGGGGTGGACGAAGAGGCGACACACCTTTCCTAAGGGATCCTCCTCAGGAGGCCAAAGGTTTGAAAAGACCAGCGAAGGAAACAATGCGTTTGTAGAATGGGAGGCATGTTGATAGAGAGGGGGTTGGAAAATGCCGTACAAGCAGAGGGTCGGTTTTCAAGGCCAGTACCGCTTTCAAAAACAGGTTTGGAAGTGTTACTAAATTTGGTTCACCGTTTCCTTTCCTTGTATTCATTCATATGTTTATTCATGCAGCAAAGTTAACGGAGCCCCTACTGTGGGCTAAGGTTCTGGAAATTCAGAAATGAGTAACAGAGTCCCTGCTCTTAGAGCTTGTGAGGAAGCTGACAGATAAGCAAGGGGTCACGTTGCATAACAAGGACCATTACAGTCTTCCACCCAAAGTGTCTCAGGAGCCCAGAAGTGCTAGCTTTCAAATTAAGGGGGAGTTCCCAGCCTCTTGGTGGTGTTTGCCTTATCTTCTCTTGTTAGAAAACTCGAGTTGGAAAGGGCTTTATAGCCAGACAGACTTGGCTTTAAATCCTGGTTCTGCCATTCACGGTGGGACCTTGGGGAGATTTCTAGCCCCTGAACATCAGTGACCTCATGTGTCAATTCTCAGTTGACTGCCCCTCGGCTCCTCATGCACCCTTCCCAGGATGCTTACTGAGCACAGAATTTCATTAACCATTTCTCTGTTCAAGTAAGCCCGGTGTGAAGCCTTCTCAGCAGAGGGTGCTGGAAGGACACTGCAGGAGAAGGACGACCCTTGGCATTTTCAGCATGGGGTGTGTGTGTGGGTGTGTGTTCACCCCTCAGAGCCGGCAGCAGCCAAGGGGCTCAGAACATGGCCCATCCTGCAACCTTGTAGCCTTGGCCTGGGGATGATCTTGCAGCCCTCTCTACTCGGGAACCAGAGCTCTGTGTGGCCCCCTCTCTATACCAACATCCGGCCTCCCGTGGCCCCAAATACACAGGGCTGTCATTCCCTGTCCCTACTCCCGCCACATGTCGCCCACCCACTGTGAAGGCCCTAGCCTCTGCCCCCACGTCGTGCCCCTGCGCTGGGTGCTGACCTCCTCTCCCCGCCTGCGTGTGGAAGGGTGGTCTGTTGCTCACCCAGCAGTTCCAGACCAACTCTGGCCTGGCTAACCCAGCGAACTTCTCTGCCATCTGGCGGCCTGTTTACACCTTCTCCAGCTAGGTCTGAGCACCTTGCAAGCTGACCTGCCTTGGTGCTCTCCCTCCCCTTAGAGCGCGGTGGGGTCTCCCAGTTACTCTTCTATGCAACTAACAATTGTTGACATTCAATTTCCCTTACTTGTACTGTGTGGTTGCTGTCTCCTGATTGGACCCAGGCTATTCACCTCATCCGTGACGAAGAGATGATAGTATCAGTCTTTCAGATTTACTTGACCAATCAAATGAGAAAGCCCGTGTAAAGCCCAGGGCTCACCTCTCTGCTCATCAACGTGGCTCAGTTTTCTTTTGGTCCTAGCCACTATTTTCTTTTCACAGAGAGCAAGGGAAGCTAATGTCAGCATGCCAGGGGTTGGACAGGATGGTGCCGACAAATGTGTGGTTAGCCCTGGAGGAGGAGACGGAGGGTCAGAGAGGCCAGAGAGGTTACCTGGGGTCATATTATATACAATACTGTACTGAGCTGAACTCAGGTGCCCCGTCCTCGGAGTCCACACTTCACACACCGCACTGGGCTTCCTCCTGGAGCCCCAGACCCTCCCCTTCTTTCACCTGAATGAGAACAATCTTCTGACCAACAGAGCCTCCTGAGTCTCAGCACACACTCCATAATGAGACTAGCCGAGCAGCAGGAGAATCATTTGCTAGGGTTCTTTCACAATGACTTCACTGAGCGATCTCCTCCTAAAAGAAAGGTCTGACTCATTTGAAAGGTGTGAGTCTGTGGTTTCCCTCTCTCTCTCTAAGTCAGTGTCTGAATGAGACCCAAGGAGCCAGCCCTTGGAACCAAGTCTCAGCCTTGACAAGTATGCACTAGGCTGTTAAAGGCTCCACTTTGAGAAAAGCCCATTGTTTCAAATCAAATTGATGGAGTTTCACATCAGCAGCGGACCGTTTGTGTGGTTTGTTGCTTGGACATAATTTCCAAAAGGCCAGCAGTCTTTGTTCTGCTCACTGATGCTTCCCCAGTGCTTAGAGTAGAACTTGGTACATAGTAGATGCTCAGTAAACATTTGTCTGGTGGATGGATTTACACAGTCAAGGATTTGCCATACTTCTTTACACATGTGAGGCTTCACTAGGCTGTTTTAAAGTGGGATTTTATTTTCAGAGCAAGAGAGGGGAGGAGAGAGTATATGTTAACAGGAACATGACTGTTTTGGAAATCAAGGCATGCTACCGTGGCTATGCCGATATATCCCAATGACCAAAGTCCCCCTGATCAGAACTCATTTGTCCTGTGACGCACCCTCTCCAGAGACTAGTGTCTGCTAGGTATCAGCCTATAACTCTGTCGTTTGGTGATCAGCAATAATGGGTGGGTAGCATCCCAGTAAGTAACATAGTGGCTTTTTAACGGGAGCCCTTTGGGAAAAAATGGTCCAGTGCCTGGCAGAGAGTTCTGTACGAGGCAGCTACTTCATAAATGTCTGTTGGCACTGATGATAATGCAATGATGACAGGACCTTAAAATAAAGGACTGACATAGGCAGTGGAAATTCAGGCCAGGGAAGAAGGCTCAGGAGAGGGTCCTGGTGTTTTTAACTGGACAGTCTTCCCTCATTTCTCAAATCACGACCAGGAAACTACCCACACTTTCTATGCTTGATATTTCAGTATATTTTGTACTACAGCTCGTTACGAAAAAACTGAACCAAAAAAGCGAATGAAAAGAGCATTCTCTATATGTGTTACAGAGGTTCAGGTATAGAGGTGAGACCATATACATCTTAAACTTCTTGACACTAAGAAAAAAAGAAACAAACCCTTGTTTCTTATTTCCCAGAAGTGATCTTCCTTGTTTTCCCTTTTCCATTTTAATGTGATGGGGGCTATAGAAAGAAAGTAAATACATTTTTCTTTTTAAGAAACCCTGGGATGCAAGCCAGTAGTGCCCCAGCTTCTGGTTAAAAGTCTTTTTTTAAAATAGAGTTTTCCCAAAGTCGGGAGCAGATGGAAGTCCAAAGCCCTTCAGATTTAGAGGTTTAATGGGTGACATTGGCTTGAGCTGCCTGAACGTGCATGGTTCATTCATTTACTCTTTCCTTCAACAAGCGCTTATGGTGCACCTGCTAGGTGCTAATTGCTCTTACAGGCTTGAAGACAACACAGAAAGGGAGCTCCTTCCCGATGGGCAGGTTGCCTGTGCTGTGTCCGCGTCACCGGGGACACTCCCTGGTACCCTGGAGGCCGTCAAT
The DNA here is from genome assembly GCF_964656455.1 of Halichoerus grypus. Lineage (NCBI taxonomy): Eukaryota > Metazoa > Chordata > Mammalia > Carnivora > Phocidae > Halichoerus > Halichoerus grypus. Next base: position 16,915,348 of record NC_135724.1, read on the forward strand.
AAACATTTGTTGAATTGACAATGGTCCCAGCCCTCCTGGAGTGTATAGCGCAGGAAATTATCCTAAATTTCTTCTTGTTCATTTAGCGCTTGTATGCCAATAAGATCAGAATTAAATGAACATCAGGGTGCGTTTAAGGAGGAGATAAGAGGGGACTTGGTGGTGGCGGCAGGCAGCCTTGGGGGAGTGTGGAGGGCGGTGAGGCTATGCCCTTCTTTCCCCACTGGTAGTATGTAAACGGGTTGACTGCAGGGCAAGAAGACCCAAGATCTCCCCTGTGATTTATGGGAAGGATCCTCAGGACTTGGAGCCACACCGTACCCAGGATCATTCCAGGTTGGCTTTGTCATATATTGGGAGACTCTGTCTCCTCCCCTCTATAAGCCCATTTATCAGTTTCTGCACATTCGAAGAGGGCTGTTCCAAAGTGGGACTCCTGGGAGCAAAGATAGAGGTACTTGCCAAAATTTAGCAGCAATTCCCTTTTTGTTGGCTGGGCATGATTTTGATGTGTGTTGAAATAATTGATGAGCTAAAAGTTTTAAGAGACAAGAATGTAGTCCAAGATCTTGTTGCTTCCTTAAGCAATAGCCAACGTCACAAAACAGTCAGGGTTTACTCCTCACAAAGTGAGCTAGCTAGCTTCCTTCCATCCTTTCCTTCCTTCCTTCCTTCCTTCCTTCCTTCCTTCCTTCCTTCCTTCCTTCCTTCTTCCATTCCTTCCTTCCTCCACCCCTTTCTCTCTCTCTCTCTCTCTTCCCCTGAATCTTTGACTTCTCGTGGACATGGTCTGCTTGCCACAGGGCATCTGTTATAAAGGGGAAGAGGCATTCTAGGATTTTATAACCTTCCTGGGAGATAATTGGCAGCATTGGTGACCAGACATAAACCTGTTACTTCATTAGAGGCAGATTCAAAGGACAGGCCTTTCTCTGTTCTTTAGTAACATTATTAACCAGCAAGCTGCCGTATCCTGGGGACAAAGGTCGTTCATTACTACTTTACAAGCACCGTATATTTCACGTGAAATAAATCTTTCTGGAGAGATGCACACAGGCTCTGGTGACTTCACTTGATCAGAATAGTTTATATTCAATTTATTTCTGTCTTTTTTTCCTGAGAGAGAGACAAGAAAGCATTAAATGATGACGGTCAGAAGGCTTTTTGCTTATAATGGGGAATTTGACCAAGGGTTCCCTGGAACATAGTTGCTTAAATGTGCATTTCTCCAGGAAGTCTCTAATAGCTAGAGAGGGTTTGGGGACCAGTGTTTAGATTTCAATCATTCCTGCTACTCCTCTTGTCCATTATGACAGTCATCGAGGATTAACATTCTTGGGCTCGCAGGAATGCTCAATTGGGGGCTCTCCTAGGAACAAGTCTATTAATATCACTTTCATCTTCCTAGGTGCAAATTCAGGAAACAGTCAGGGGGAGAGACTTTCTCAGCCAGTTGCCAGCGTTCTCAGATCCTGCTGGGGAGCAGTCTGCATTTGCTGGGACCACAACAAATTCCTTCCCCAATGTAGGAGGGATCGACGAGGAAGACACATCATTGGCCCAACACCTGGAGCTGGGAAGCTGTACTCGATGCCCACAGCATGGAGAAAAGCAGTACAGAAAAGACCACTCACTTGGAGGTTCCTGGGTAGACCTAGGATATGAGCTGAGCATCCCAGATACCAATAATGAAAATACATCCCCCTGGGAGCTGTCAGTGCTTCTCCCCCAGGAGGGCAGTGCTGACCCCTGGGAGCCCAAGGCTCTCTCTGTTGCTTCCCCTGACCCCACAAATACCAGCTCCACCCTGGAAACCTTATACGATGGGCCAAGGGGCAGGGAAGCAGCGAGCGTGTTGGAGCGTCTTGAAGCACGTGACCAAGGAACCTGTGAAACGACGGATTCTCCTGTTGGAGCCTCAGCTGATAAATATTTGCCTCAGGAAATTTGCTCCATGGACTTAGAGCTGGCGGAGAGTCAAAGCAAAGTATCTGATTCCTGTTCTCATGATAACGAGATGCCAGGCATTCTTTCTCAAACACGAGGCTCTGAGCTTCCACAGTCTCCGTGCGAGAGCAGCAAGGAAAGAAACTCTGCCATGCCCCCTCTTTTCATCAGTACTTTTACCTGGAACATTTCACAAAAAGCCAGGGAAGGTGGCACAGGGGAAAATTTAGCAGAGATGGAGAATGTCACCTCCACAGTGGTCTCCTTAGCACAGACTGGCCGGGAGAGGCCAAGCGCCAGCAACTCGGGAGGCTTTGAGGAAAGACAGCGTCTGTGTTCTGAGAACACGTCGTCAGTGCAGTTTCCAGAAGGCAGTGACGAGTGTCCCAGGACTAGTGCCCCAGACACTGCAGACGCGCCAGCCAGAAATGGTTCGGTTGTAATGTTTCCTCAGGAGAAGCCGATGACTTTAACTGCTAATCTTGAGTGTCTTCAGGTGACCAGGGAGAGTGGGGACACATCGACGGTTACCATGGCCACCGAAGTCCACCCAGCCAAATACCTCCCCGTTTCAGTTGCTGAGGACAGTCATGCACATGGTCCCAAGGAGAGTTCTCCTCAGGCACCGGATGAAAATATTTGCCAGCTTCCTTCCAGGGCACAGTTGGGTCATATTTTAAATGATTCCACAACCACATCTTTAGAAGAGCCCTTTTGCGAGGCTCCCAGTGGACCAGGGGTCCACGTCCATGTACCTCAGCTCCCAGAGGTAGAGGGTTTCTGCTGCAGTTCCCCTCTTCAGACTGATAACCATTCTGGAAATAAGAGCCTGACAGTGGACAGAGCAGACAGTAGGAGCCGTGAAGAGAATTTCCAAGACAAGGAAAGTGAAACAACACAGAGGATCCAGCAGGAGAGCTTACCCCAACAGAGTTCTCCTCCTGAAGATGATTTCCGAGAAAGTCGGCCCACGACACCTGTTGCCCAAGGGGGAATAGACCCAGTGTCCTTGGACCGCTTATCAGCAAACTCCAGGGAGGAGAGAGGACAGAGCTCAGGCCTGGGGACTAGCGTGTGCAAGGTGGCTGAAGCCCCTGTGGAAGATAGGGGTCAGGCTCCAAGCCACATCCCACCTCTCTCTAATATCCCCCTGGAAGAGTCGGGAGGGAGCGGGCCAGGACTCTGGAAAGCAGACAGCAAGCTGAAGGTTATAACTCTGGAAGCTTCCATTCCAGAAGTCTGGCCACCAACACAACCGACAGGTTCCGAGTACGAGGAGTTGGAAGCTGGTCCCATAATTCCTGACAGGGTCTGGGCTGCATCGGACGTTCTCAAGGCTCACAGCCCTCAGGCTGAGTCTGGCTCAGTCCTTGCTAATAACAGAGAAACCCATGAAAATGGAAAACCAGCCAGCCGTGCATATTGGAGCAGTCTTTCTTCCGAGTATTTGAGCCAACCCAGACTCCTAGAGTCATCTGTGGATCCTTTAGACGAAAAGGAATTATATGTCACAGATTTGCTATCAGAGACTTGCAAAACTGGAAAGAGGGAAAATATTAACAGTGTGAGCCAAAACCGAGAGAAAAACCAAATCCAGGCGGATCACACTGCCTTCTTTAAACGGTTTCTGACCAGCCCTAAAATTGTAGAGTCCTCTGTGGATCCCACGGATGAAGTAGGTGTGATGGTGTGCGCCTGGGCTGAGACAGCAGGGCCTTCGGCATCCACGCCGGCTGTCATCAGAGAGGAGAGGAAACGGAATGATGGGCCCATGGGCCAGAGACCAGAAGTCCAGCCTGCCTTCTTGCAAGTCCCGAGTCCTGACGAAGGTGAGGGAACACTTCCACGTGGACGTGGAATCAGCCAAATACAAGAGGGCATCATGAGAAGCTCAGGGGAGGCTGAACGAAGTAAAAACAACAAAGCAGAATCTGTTTTCCCCACTTTACCTCTTTCTGATGGCCCTGCAGTGGTGACTCATGCATCTGTTGGAGCTGATATTCACAACTCCTCGGGTCAAATTCATGACGTCCCTGAGAAGGGTTTAGTGGAGCCCAGAAACCACCGATACGCATTTTCTGACTCAAAGGAGAGAGGAGCCGTTGAGAGTGAGTGTGGGAAACATTCACCCTCTCCCAGTGGGCTCACTCGGTTACCTTTTATTTCATGTCCCGAAGGAAACATCACAAACTTTTCAAAAAGCCACAAAATCCAGGCACCTACAATGGAGGAGCCCCACACTGGGGAAACCAAACCCGCCGGTGCATCGGGCTCCCCAGCCGTGACCTTGGCATCCATTGCAGGTGAATGTGTATCAGCGAAAGCTCCTAAGACACTGAAGTCCCCATGTCAACAGGGCTCCAATCTGGGCTATGGGGGAAAACCAAGGGAGGAGAAGCTCGGGCACACAGCCGCCCTGACCCTCAGCTTCCCAAAGTCCCCTCCAGCAGCGAGTGGCTCCGGGGAGGTCAAGAAGCAAGAAACCTCAGGGAGTGGACATTTAGCTGAGGGGGTGAAGAAGAAAATTCTGTCCAGGGTGGCCACCCTGAGGCTGCGATTGGAAGAGAAGGAGAATGTCAGAAAGAGTTCAACCTTTCTCAAGAGGATTCCTGAACTTGAAACATCGGCATCAGGTGCAGAGGAGAAACAAGACGCAAAAAAGCCGCCTTGCAAAAGGGAAGGGAAAGGTGAGGCTCTGTCGCTCTCTGTCGTTGTTAACGTTGGGGTTTGCGAACCAGATGTCCAGTGTCTGCGTGCAGATTGCCAGGCTCTAGCTCCAGAGTTTCTGATTCAAGTTTCGGGCTGCAGAAAGTGGTTTCTAACAGGTCCCCAAGTGCTCTCGAGAGAGAACCACTGTAAGAGGCTGCCTGGAGGTAGGTTTAATCGAGGGAGCGTGATTAAAATGACTTTCTGTTTAATTATCCTTTAAAAAATATTTTAAAAGATAAACAGAAGCATTCATCAGTGTAGCTAATTAGTATAATTAAATAGACCACACACGAAGCAGGATTTACAGAAATAAACATTTAGGTACAATTTGGGAGTCTCCCCTTTAATTGGTGATTTTCATTAAAAACGGCTTAATTGAATCCTGGGTTTTCTTCCAAATGGGAGCATAAAATTTCTTTCCAACTCACACTCCTCTTTGTCTGAGTCTAAGTGCCCTGGGGGCTCCGTTCCAGGTTTCAGACCACTTGAGGCTCAGGGCCCTGTAAGTGCAGTCACCTCTGCTTTGCTGGGGGCGTCACCTCAACCCCAAACTCCATCCCTGAACCGGATTTTAGCCTCTTTTATTTCAGAGCTCTTCTTTCCCTTCCCATGGGCGGGACGAGTCAGAAGAGAAGACACCACAGCCAGGTGATGCCATCTGCGCATGCAGGAGCCCGACGCTGGGGGCCCCCTTAACCCGAAGTGGGGGCTTTGTTCCTCCTGCCCAAGTTTTCAGACTTCCACACTGATGCTCGTTATTCCCGTGCACAGCACATGGCCCTCAGCCCCTGCTGCAGACAGGATTCAATACAAAACTCCCTCCGAAAGTTTGGGGGCATCCAACCAGGATTCTGGGATATATGTTTTAAAACATTTAAAGTTGGGGCACCTGGGTGGCTCAGTCTGTTAAGTGTCTGCCCTCAGCTCAGGTCATGATCCTGGGTCCTGGGATCCAGTCCCAAGTTGGTCTCCCTGCTCAGCGGGGAGTCTGCCCCTCCCTCTCTTCCTCTCCCTCAGTTTGTGGCTCTTCTCTCTCTCTCAAATAAATAAAATCTAAAAAAAAAAAAAAAAAAAAAAACCAAGAACCCACATATTTAAAGAGGATGAAGCAGTATTTTAAAAGATCTCTAAAGTGGTTTCAGCCCAAAGGGAAATGTCTATTCGGAATCCTTATCGGTGGTTATTCAAGTTACCGTAGAACAAGGACCATGCAGGTAAGCACAGGCTGGTGGAGTTTGCACTGGGTGTCTGGTGTCTGGGTCTGGGTGTGAGCACAGCGTTCTGCCGGGGCGGGGTGGGGGGTCGCTCTCGCACCAGAGACCCCTCGGGGCATGAATTAGTATGTGTGTGTGTGGGGTGACTCAGATGACTCAAAGAAATAAAACTGAGTACCCTTTCTTGGGGACATTCAAAGCTTTCTATTCTAGCCTTTCCCCTCAACATTTGGCCAGAATACACACAGAAGAAAAACCTGGCCACACTCCCAGGGCTTCTTTGTAGCTCCTTCCTCTCCATTCCTCCCTTTCTCCCACACAAGTAGGGGACCTTTCTGAAGCCCTGAGGCTTCTTGTCCAAGCCAGCTTTCTAGCTTTCCAAGACCCTCATTTCATTCTGCTGCCCACTGTATACCCTCCCCTCTGTGCCCCCCAACTTTCTGTGTTCAGAACTTAGAATGGGCGGTGGACAGGGTTGGCAGCCTTAGGAACATGTGGGTATCCACAAATCATCATGAAGACTGCCACCGCATAGTGTTGGAAGGGCCCTTGAGGAATTAGGTCCCAGATGAGGAGCCAGTCTGGGTCCAAACTCTGGACCAGGAGTTTGAGACCATGGGCCTCAGTACCTAGCACAGCTAGTCCCGTAGGGCCATTTGCACTGAAACGGGTGTTGCCAACAATAAGCACTCGGTATGTTTTCTTTCTCTCCCATCATATTGTTAGGATCTTCAGCTACTTCCCAGTTGAGGAACTTGTTCCCTGGGCAGCCCATTATCACTTCCTGGGAAGAAAATAAGCTTTTAAATATGCATTCTCCTGCCCAAGTGTCTGTCGGCATCCAGGAGGGATGAGAGGCACCTTTAGCCCATTCGCGACTTCACAGTAGGGGGACTTGAGGGCAAGGGGCAAACAAAGCGTCAGCATTGAGGACTTCTGGCTTGGCCGTGGATTACGTCATGCTTTGGGTTACCACAGCTGCAGAGTTAGGGGACTTGGTCTGTAGAAGACTGGCACCACATTTCCACATTTGGCAGTAACCTTAACTGCCAGATCATTCTGCCCACCTGGCTGGGTCAGCCGTCCTTGTCCCGTTCTAATGTCCGTGCTGCCACCCAGTGGCTGCCCTGAGTAATGACACATTTCCCTGGCCTGCAGCGCGCTCATCCCTGATTGAGAAAGGCGATATTCAAAGAGCGCAGGCTAACCCCCTGGGGAATGGTTTCCTGCTTGCTCCCATTCCATTCAAGAAGACACTTCTCTTTTGCTCACGAAATTGATAGCAGACATCACTGCAATCCTTTAGGATATCTTCAGCAAAGACAACTGATCAAGGGGAAAGATGGATGAATGTTATTCATAACTTACTCTTGAGTCGCCTTTTGTGTCTGGGGGCTTCACCACAATTACTTGGATAATCTGGATTTTATTCTGCTCCCTAATCCCCAGCTCTGATTTTGACCTGGACTATCTGGTGATCATTTAAAAGCATTCTATTTGGCCCAGGTTTATAGACTAGGTATCCACAGTCCCCTACCCTCTTCTTTAAAAAAAAAAAAAAAGTCTCTCACATTCTATTTCACTTTATGCATTATAGATCTCAGGGAGTTTTAAGTAACGAAAAATGAGATTTTTCTATTATATTGGTTTGTTCATTTTCTGTCTGTTTAGGCATGCCGCATCTCCCCGCAGACACTTGGTTTCCTCATCCATGAATTGAGGGTAATAATTATTATCCCTATTCTTGGGATTATTGTCAGAATGAAATGTGATACAAGAATGAAATGTGATACAAGATGCAACGTCTTTTCCCCACCGTGAAGCTCTTTGCAACTGTTGTAAGGACACTGACCTGCAAATATCTCGTTTCCAGCTCCGATATTACTGAAAAAGATCCAAGCCGAGATGTACCCTGACCACTCCGGGAATATAAGATTAAGCTGCCAGTTTGCAGAAATTCATGAAGATTCTACAATCTGGTGGACAAAAGATTCAAAGTCAATAGCCCAAGTGCAGAGAAGGTGCGATATTTGCCCGGTCACTTTTCACAGCTGTTGCTTGTTTCACAACGTAGTTCTAAAAGAAATTAGTTATAGGAAGTAAAAAGGAAAACCGAAGCCGAAACCCCACACCCAAAGTATCCAAGACGAGTAAGTAACTGAAGACAGATGTCTAGACAGGGAAGGGCGTGGAAGGTTCTTAGCCGGGCTCTGCCACCCCTGAGTTTTGTGGCCTCAGGAAGTCAGGAAACCTTTCATGATGTTTCTAGAATCAGGGGAACGGGCCAGATCATCTTCTAGTCTGAGGTTCTGTGGTCCCAAGAGTACAGAGCTCTCTTCTGTATGTCTGTGAATTTGGCTGTGTTTTCTGTTTCATAAATTCCCATGAGCCTGACAAATTTCACCGCTAAGAAGGTGAATCCAGAGGAAGAAAAAAAGAAAAACTACCTCTATACCATGAGGTCATAGAAAGTAGCAGCTTGGAGGGTGATAAGCAGCCATTTCTGAGATGGAAAAAGCTATTTATTTCTGGGGCCCTAGGATGGAAAGGCGAGGAAGAGGGGAGAGAGAGGAGAGTGAGAATCATTGCCTAGAATTCCCGTTGGAGTGAACCTGACGAACGGCTTCCTAAAGCTCCTTGCTGGCAATACACGCTCGTTCACGTGAACTGTGGACCTTGAGCTTCATCTGACACACCTGAGGGGCGTGGCTCCTTAAACAGATCACCTGGCTCAGTGGGAACCACCCTAACTCAAACAGTCCTCAGGTGCTTCTTTCTGCCAAAGGAGGTCCCATGCAGGTGTTCCTACCCCCTTCATCTTGTCACAAATAGCCTGCAAAAGGAAGAAAAATCTGAGAGCTTTCTGTCTAATTAAATCAAATATGTCTGCGTGGAACATGTGTCTGGAAATTATGTCCCAAATGCAACTATGGCAGATTTGAGCTATAGTTTTTTTTCCATGACATCACTCCAGAAAATCGAACTGGATTGTGATGGATGGAATAATGCCTTGCTGCCTAAAACGTTGCCATTATCCTGCCTGTCTTATGTATGGCTTAAGAAGAATTATAATGGAGAACAAATGGCTTCATTTTCAAATCAAGGCCGCTCCCTAGAGCTTTATAGAAAAGAAGCACTCATGATTCATTTAAAAAACTTTCTGTAGCTGTGAGCCAAGGATAATTAACCAGTGGGGCTTTTCGCAGTCTTGCTCTGAGCTCACAATTGGCACCCGAATCTTTTGGGTCCCTTTTCCATTTGAGACGTCTTTAGAAAACCTGACCTCCTTCTGAAGAGCATATGACAGTGGCAGACTTGCCATGTACTAGTGACACTAGGCCTTTATGTTCTTAGTGACGTTGGCTTCATTTCGTCTTGGTCACACTGGCTTAGGTGCACCCATTTGCCTTTTCTGTGGTGACCCGAGAATACTTGGGAGTCCTACCCCCTCTGTATATCGAGAAATCATTTATATTATTTCAAGTGGCTTTTTAAATGTTATCAAATTCTCTCTCACCCTTAATTCCAGTTGAGTGTTTCCTTTACGTGTCCCTCCAAGAAGCATCTCACTGCCTTGTCAAAACATAATTTTCAAGAAGCTGAAATCTCTCAAACAAGTAGAGTGTAGCCATGTAGCAGAGATCTTTTTCAACTCATTAAATAATGAAGAACCAGGAAGATGGTAAAGCTGTTCAAAGGAGCATTTGAGGAACAGCGATTTATATAGTCAGTCAGGCAGATGAAATGCAATAGATGATACTTTTGCAAACAGATACAAAACTGGTTAATATTTGACAGGTAATAAACACTGGGGGTTACCTTTTCTCCTAGACAGAACCTATAAGTTGGAAGTTTAAAATGTCTCAGGGGTTCTATTTAAATAGCAAAGTCACGCACAGGAGCGTTCTCCCATAATTAAATTCTCCTTGGGTGAACCCGTTAAACTGTGACCTATGAAGGGCAGGAAGGGGCCTCCAGGGTTCTCTGTCAAGTGTCAGAGCATCAGGGAATCTCTGGGTCAGAAGCCACAGAGAAAGACACTGCCCCAGCCCTTCTGTGACTCAGTTTCCCAGCCCAACAGGAAATCTTCTCCCCATAACTGGGCCTGTCCACTTTCAACCACGCATTCAGGATGTGTTCAGAGGCCCTGTCGGTGGATGATGTATTATCATTTCGTGGACTTTTTTTTTTTAAGCCTTTGGTACATGAAACATGTGTAAATCAGAGTCTCGATGTCCACCGAAAAACCAACCGATCATGAATACTTTGTGGAATGAGCAACTGAGACAGAGTCATGATAAGTGGAATTTATGGTTGAACTGTGAAATGACCTAAAACTGAAAAGGACAAACCTGGTGAATGTTTAACAACATTCAAAACAAAGCTGCAACAATATTTAATGTAACTTTTTGGCTACAACTAAATTTTTAGTCTCAGACTTTGGAATAAAGATTGGAGCATTAGCCATAATTCCCATTATCCCAGATTCGAGGGCAGTGATCACAAATCACTTGAGGAGGCACCATAACGAGATCAAGGTGAGGACTCCAGACTCAGGCTTTCTCGGTTCAAGTTCCGGCCCAACCCTTATCAGCTGTGTGATCTGAGGTCACGTGCTTGATCTCTGTATGCCTCAGTTCCCTCATCTGTGAAATGGGAATAGTAATATACTACTTCTCTCATTAGATTGATCTGTGAGCGACATGAAATAGACGTTTAAGTCATTACTACAAGGCCTGGTGCATACCAAGTGCTCCATATGCATTAGCTATCATCATCACCACCACCACCACTGGTTTTTCTGTTCATAGCACGGTGCCTAGAACTTAATAAGGTTGAATGGGTGGGAGGGCGGATGGATGGATGGTATTCAGTAGAGGAGTACCCTATTTAAAAGAATACCCTCAGCCACACATCCTTATTTATAGCAGAGACCTCCTTTCTCTTGTCCCTTATTGTGTCTGTGTTTAGATTTGGGTTTGGAATTTTCAGGTTTCCTTCAAGCACGGGTCATCTGCATTAGTAACATAATTGAGGTGAATTCTGAGCAGAAAGGTTAATGACAGTCCCCAGAATTCACACTTCTGGTTCTTTGCCAGCGGCAGCCAAACCTCCCAAATGTTTCTGTATTAATGTTGCATGTTGGAGCGAGGATGCTAAACCAAAATCGCACTGATCGTCCCCCACAGACAAATGAATTATTTAAACAGCTTATCGAGATCTTGTTCTTTTAGCCAGCCCGCTGGCCCAAAAAACAGGAGGGCAGGGAAGCATGTGTTTCTTTCTCCTTAAGTGTATTAGAAACATCCAACCTCAGAGCGATGAAGCGTTCAAATATTCATGTCCCCTATTGCAGTGCAGGCAACAGCTCTGCTGTGTCCTTGGCCATCATGCAAGCTGGTCAGAAGGACCAAGGCATCTACTATTGCTGCATCAAGAACAGCTATGGAAAAGTGACCACTGAGTTTAACCTCACGGCTGAAGGTAAGCCTCGGCTGTCAGTTTCAGGCGAAAACCACGAGCTCTGCTCCCCCCACCCCAACCCCAGTTCAGAATGCCCGTGTGTACTGAAGGCACTCTCTTCTTTGTCTTCCTCTAGTTCTGAAACAACTCGCGAGTCACCAGGATATGAAAGGTAAGCCAATCCGAGTTGGATGTCCGAGGACGGGGGCACTCCATAAAAGCATGAACTAGCTCCTGGAATCAATGGTAGAAGCAGTATTCCCATCGACTCTTCTAACCAAGTAGGAGAGAGTGCCCGAATGACCGAGACATGAATGACAATTCATGAGCTAGTTCAAGCTAGTCGCATGGCTTACGGTAAGTGCGGGAGGTGACAAGTATCCAGAAGGGTTGTGTTTATGCAAGATCAGACTGCAGCCGCAGTGCTCGCGGACACGCTGGCAGGGCTTTGGGGTGAGACTTCTTCCTTTAAGCCTCAGGCTCGCATCCAGCCCCTCTGCAGGGGGGTTTCAGTCTCTGGCAATGACTGAGCAGCCTGTTTTGTGTCTTCGGTTTACTTTGCGGTTTGACTAACTGGGCCGATTCCAAAGACAGCCAGGCGTTGAGCAGACTAACTCCATTCGTTTGCATCTTAATGAAAATGAAAGGTGTGTTTGGGTGCTTTCCTTTGGCGTTTTGGCCCTGGTATGGCAGCAGCCTAACAAGGCTCCTGAACAGTCACCTGCCGCTGGGCCACCCACTGAGGACGGTTTGGTGGAGTCCTGCTTGGCCTGTGTTTCCTCTTAGGGAAAAGTACCTGTCCCCACACATGCCCATCCCCACCCAGTGGTGTGCTGGGAAATGTTTAACGACCTGCCAGGATGGGAGGCTGATTCATCGAGTTTACTCATTTCTGTGGTGTAAATAGTCTCACCACGGCCGATTTTAAACTGCCAATGTGACATCGGGAAAACATGGAACCAGGAAGAGATGCCCATCTGTGCACGCCCGCCTCACCCACGTGACCACAGCTTTTAGCACCTCATAGCACCTTGGTCACTTTTAGAAGAGGTGCGAGTAAAACTGATAACTTAGTTGAGTTAGCCTCATAAAGAGATTCACTTCGTGTGCTGATTTTTAGACGAACAAAAGACCTGAAGACGGTGAAGTCTTTGTGAAGACAAGACAGGAAATGCAGTTATGATGGAGAACACCTAGTTCATTAAAGGCAAAGAGCTGGGATCTTGACTTAGAAATGGTCTAGCAAATACGTATCATGATATTTATCCAAAACAACAAACGCAGGCTCTTTGCAAACCTTTTCAAATGCTATGTGCCTGTCTTTAGCACGGAGTGTACTTGTATAATTTTAGATCCTTTTTCCATGTCTGCCCCCCCATCTCCCCAAAAGTCTAAATATGCAAAAGGATGTCCTTCCTCCTTATACACGAGAAAACACAATGACTTTCAGAAGGCTTTCTCTGCGTCATCAGCTTCTTAGCATTGCTTGGCATTCACATCCCAGATACTTGCTATGACCACGTTCATTTAGGTTCGCATAAACTCATTTTTCTAGGTTTTTACCAGTTAGGAATAAGACCCCAGTGGGGATGAGTGTAGCCCTGTGACTCCAACCAGAGGGCTCGGGTCTAGACCCGATGACATCACCTCCTCCCAGTGTCAGACCGCTGTGACTGGGGGGTCCAGTGTCAGTGACTCACCGGGCTGGGGATCCCGTACTTTCCTCCCTGTCCCCTTGATCTTTCAGATGAAGAAGACTCAAATGACTTCTTTATCACCTTTTGTATTTGGAGGAGTCTCTCTCACTAAACATTTTATTAGTTGAGTTCTCCAGAGGAAGAACAAATAATATTTTACAAGTTGGTCTCTAATTAAAAAACTAATAAAACCAAGCTTGCGGGAAAGCCCAAAATGAATGATAGTCCAAATAAAACACAAGCTAGCACAACCTAATGATAACACACGGGGCTTTCAAAGAAAAGTCCTAAGATTTATTTTTTTTCCCTTTCATTGTTTTATCTTTGTTAAGTAGACATTTCTGGTGGAAATTACAGATAGGATTGTTAATTATACCCAATATAGTACTATACAAAAAAATTTCCCTTCTTATTTCTGAGCACACAGTCTGGAACAACTTTTGTGTTAAATTTGATACATTTTTAAGTACTCAGTGCACACACTTCTGTTGAGAATAATGGAGTTTCAGAAATTTGGGGGATTATGAAGGAAAACAGAAGGGGGTAAATATAGCTCATATTTATTGGGCTCTGGTGTGTGTACCCAGAACACTTCCTATATTCTTTAAGTGGTAGTAGGGCCCAAATTGTTAACATGAAATTAATCATGTAACTAGAATTGAGAAGATTTGGGTTATATAAAAAAGCCTCCCTTCTTCGTTTTGTGATCCAATTTCAAAATTTAACTTAAAAAAAAACTATACTCTTCTCCATAAATTAATTTTTTTTTCTGGTTCTATCACTAAGGTTGAAATCCATGATACAAGGATCTCCTTAAAATCTGCCTGGGTGGCACAGTTGGTTGGGCGACCGACCACTGGTTTCAGCTCGGGTCATGATCTCCGGGTCGTGAGACTGGGTCCCGTGTCAGGCTCCACACTCAGCATTGAGTCCGCTGGGGTTTCTCTCTCTCCCTCTGCTCCTACCCCCTACATGTGTGAGCTGGCTCACTCGCTCTCTCTCTCAAATACGTAAATAAATCTTAAAAAAAAATTTGCCTGGGACAGTGTCCCATGTGCCTGCCTGTTTCCCAGCTTCACCACCCCAGTTCTGTCTAGAAACCCAGCACAGGTTACTTGGTCAGAGGCTCCCGCTCAGCTTTGTGAAGTCTTGGAGGATCTTTCTGCACACTCCCTTTCCACTGGCACCTTCAGCCCTTTTCCTATTCGAACCCCTCCCTCCCACTTCCTTTCTTTCTTTCTGTCAATAACTAGGCCTATTCGTTCATCAATACCCTTTAAGAATTATTTTATTTTATTTTATTTTTTTAAGAGAGCGAAGGTGCGGGGGAGGAGGGGCAGAGGGAGAGGGAGAGACAGAATCCCAAGCAGGCTCCACGCCAGCATGAGGGGCTCCATCTCACGACCCTGAGGTCATGACCTGAGCCGAAATCAAGAGTTGGACACTCAGCTGACTGAGTCCCCCAAGTGCCCCAAGAATAATTTTAATCTCCTTATACCTTTAATAGCTAGCTTTAGTCATAAGCTGCTCTTATTTATTTTAATTTAATTTAATTTTATTATGTTATGTCAGTCACGATACATTACATCATTCATTTTTGTTGTAGTGATCCACGATTCATTGTTTTCGTATAACACCCAGGGCTCCGTGCATAGGCTGCTCTTAAAACATATGATCTGAAAGTATTTTTAAAAGCAGAGAAAAAAATGTTTCTCTACACAGTCTAAGTAGAAATGTGAAGTGAGATTTTTCACACGACCCAGGATTTCTTTGTTCTTTTAAACATTCAGAAAGATGTCCGTTTTCATCTACTTTGAGGAGGAAGGCATTTAAAAAATTCTAAACAAACTTACTTCATTGAAAGCCATCTTCTTTACTTCTGTCAGCCCATCGGAAGGCTGACCTGCTCATCTCTAGTTTAAAAGAGAGCCTTCTGATTGCGTCCTTTGGCACCTGAAACGTGGAGAATCAACTTTGAAGCTGGTGCTAGAAAAAATAATTCTACTTTTCTTTTTACAAATAAATCCAAAATGATTAGATTTTTTTTCGGTCTTTCTTCAGAGGCAGTTCCTGTTATGGTTTGGTTTTTGCCTGCCTATTTCTTTCTTTTTCTTTAAGCTTTTATTTATTTATTTGACAGAGAGAGAGAGCACAAGCAGGGGGAGCGGCAGAGGGAGAGGGAGAAACAGGCTCCCCGCTGAGCAGGAAGCCCCACGCGGGACTCGATCCCAGGACCCTGGGATCATGACCTGAGCTGAAGGCAGACGCTTAACGACTGAGCCACCCAGGCGTCCCTGCCTGCCTATTTCTTATGTCTACTACGGACATTCTCAACACAGGGAGGCAGTATTGCCCCCGAGAAGGCAAAAATTGCTTTTTAAGGAGGCAAAAAACATGCACTCTGTGTGAGAAGCCCAGATATACACATAGTACATAAACGGATATACAGTATACGTGTGGAATTAAAATTTTGGGGTAGGGGCAATTTGAAAAAAAAAGTCTAAGAAGACTCCTTTCAGGGGGCAATCATGAGAAAAAGGGTTGAGAAACATTGATCTATCACATCTTACCATTGGTCCCTCCTCCTCCCTCCTCCACCCTTCACCTGTCTTTTCAACTTGCCTTTAATTACCTTTCAGGGTCCTGTCCATGTTTTCCAGGTCTGCCTAAACTTCTTTTCCTGGTCTCCCCAGTTTTGCTCCAGCCAGTCTTCTCCCCTCTCATCGGATCAGGGGAGGCCTCACACGGATCCTCCTCCGTCCTCCTCGATGACTCACCCCCCGCTCCCCACCATCTCATCTTTGAGCTTGGCCTCTGTTGGGAGTGTGGTTTCCCTCTAGGTTCTACAGGCCAGACTTGCCCTTATCTCTGCGTGGGAACATCGTTAGCCAAGAAGCAGCACTGGGGGGGATCTTCTGCCCCACTAAAGGTGAGCTGTGTTTTAGGATGTGAGGAGATTGAATTCAGCCAGCTCATCTTCAGGGAAGACTTCCTCAGTGACAGCTACTTTGGGGACCACCTGCACGGTCAGATTGCCACGGAGGAGTTGCACTTCGGCGAAGGCGTGCACCGGAAGGCCTTCCGCAGCAAAGTGATGCGGGGGCTCATGCCCGTCTTCCAGCCCGGCCACGCCTGCGTGCTCAAGGTGCACAGCGCCGTTGCCCACGGGACCAGAAACAACGATGAGCTCATCCAGAGGAACTACAAACTCGCTGCCCAGGTGGGTGCACCTGCCCGAAAGAGTCCCTTGGAGTGTGAGGGGGACCCATGATAGCCTGAGATGAAAGTCAGACTCAGAATTGTTGGGAGTGTCTCCAAGAGTGGGTTTCTCTCCCTTTGGGGTGTGGTTGTAAGGGAGCCACGGGATCAAGCCCGAATGCTGGGAACCAAGTCCAAGTTCTCAGGGCAATTTCTTGCCCTCATGCCAGCCGATTGGGACTCAGCCTGTGTCTGGAGGCCCCTCCCTGGTTCTGACCTGGGCTGGGATCATTTCTGTTCCAAGGGAGCCCCATGAGGTTCTTGAAGGTTTGAGTCTACTTGGACACAGGATGTTATAGAAAGTGGGGGCTCCAAGCTACACAGGAAGCCAGGATTCCCAAGCATCCCCAAGGGAGTAGTTTCTAAATTGTTTTGGTTTGGTTTGGTTTGGTTTATGGAGGGGTGTGGGGTATAATCAGAAGGTTCAGCACTTGTCCTGTTTTCTGCCGTTCTGAGTTTGGGTCAATGTCCGCCTATAAGCTCTGTGGAGAGATTGAGCCAAGACTCCAGCTAAGTTCCCGCCTCCCTATGTTACTGAGTCATAGAGTCTTGAGACACGAAGAGAGCATGGGCTTCCCTCGCTGCCCCCCCTCCCGCTTTGGCCCATGTATTTCACTCTGGACACCAGCACTGGCCAAGCTTTCGGGAGTGTCAGGTCTAGCTCTTTTGCAGAGGAGGTGCCCTTCTAGAACTGATACCTGTAGAACGGATAGGTTAGACTTCGATGAATCTCCTGGGTACTGTCAAGCTCTAACAACCCATCATTGTCTCAGATGTGCTGATGTCAGGTGGGACTTGGGGCTCATGAAGGCAGCCCCTCTTCTGAGTATAGTATTTTGCCAACTGTATTCCTTTCTCCTCCAAATCAACCCTCCTTTTTTCTGTTCTTTCATTGCATATCTTTCCATCTCAAGTACCATCTGGTCCAGTCAGGGAAGACCCCCATCATCCAGACTCCCTCTTGGAGAGGCCCTACAGAGCAGAAAGCAGAATCCAGTTCGCTTTTCCGAGGCAAACAATCTTGTCGAGGTGTTCACTACCCGCAACTCTCATCACACCCCTGAAGAAGAACTTCAGATGGGAGAGCTCACAGGCAGACCAGCGGGCCCTGACATGCTGCCCTGGGGCCATTCCCCTTAGCCTAGGGTGATTTTCAGCCATCCAGCTTCTAGAACTTTTGTAGTTCAGGACACCTGGCCCCAGAGACCACTTGAGCTTTACCTAGATAGTTCCTTCGGGTCTCAGAGCCCCTCGGCAAGTGGACAACTCTAGGTTGTAATAATTGTTGCTTCTGTGCTCCTAACCAAGGGATGGATGGGTTTGGGAATCCACTGGCTTGACCCACATCAGGAAATCTGATTAGCTTTACTGGCAACTCTGAATTTCTTCTAATCACTTGTCTTTCTCATGTGTGTGGGTGATGTAGGAATGCTATGTCCAGAATACTGCCCGACAGTATGCCCAGATCTATGCTGCCGAAGCACAGCCTCTGGAAGGCTTTGGAGAAGTGCCAGAGTAAGTGTGTTTACCCGCTCTAGTATTACCACTCCCGATCTGTCAGGGACTTGGGGGGCCTGGAGGGAGGAGAGGGTGAGAAGGACCAGTAGGACAAGCAGTTCACCTGGTCTTTCTGTCTGGGACCTATGAGAACACACGTGGCTGCTATCCTGTTCCTTACTAGGTGGCCAGAGGCTTACAGAGAGATACTTAATACATTCTTTAAATCAACGTATGTTTGCATGTACGTGTGTACGGATAGATGGATGGAAGGATGGGTAGATGGATGGAGAGATGAATTCAATAACTGTGTCATATGAAATAGAAAAGGATTGGATAGAAAATGAATTAGATAAACGTATCATGTTAAATAGAAAAGAAAGAGTATCTGCTTCACGGATATGACATTGTCTCAACAATAAGCCGGTATAAGAGAACACGAGACTATCACAAAACAATTACCCTACGATGAAAATAAAATATGGTGCCTGTGTCTAAGAAGAGTGACTTGGGTATCATCAGTGGAGGAACATACTACCCATTTCCTGGAACCCTGCAGAGATAAATTACACTGATTATTTTAATCCACTCATTGACTAAACGTGGATTGACCCAAGCAGATGTTTGGGGGTCTGGAACTTGTGGTTGCTAGCCTGCTTATGTGGTTGAGATCATATGTGCGTGTTTAAGTGGAAAGAGAAAGAGGTATGCCAGGGCACGTTGGAAATTTCAGACAGAACAGTCTTTTGTGTTTCAGTAGAAACTGGGAGAAGAAGGAAGGAGGGAATTGTTGCCTACATTGATTCTGTCAGCTCACAAAGGGGGGGAAATACTCTCCCTGAGGTGGTGTATCGGGCATATCATATAGAAAGTCCAGTCTTTCTGCTCTTTGTCAGGAAATGCTTAGTGTCCTTATTTAGTTCACAAACATTTCTCAGCAACTTCAAGAAAAATTAACATAATGCAAAGAAAATACACAATTGCTTTTCTGTTAAACCCACAAAGAGAGCAATCTGGACTGAGTTACGGTGAACTCGCACATTCTCTTTCTTCTCCAGCCCCCTTTCCCAGTCTCCGCCCCCTTCAGTTCTTCTTAAGGAGGAAGAGAGGCAACTGGGTGAGCTGTCCACAAAGCACGGGACCATGGCCCTGTCCGGCGAGGCACACCCAAGTTTTGTGTGACTTGACACCACAATCTGGGGGCTTTCTAAAGAAAACAGCACAAAATTATGAATACAAAGATTGGTGCAGGGACTTGGGAAGGGCCTGTGCTTGTGAGGGACACAGGGGCTAATGAGTGTCATCAGCACCCCCGCGTATATGTCACTGGTTTAAAGATAGACTAGGACATTTTGATATGTAAACACCTGTCCCTTCCTTACAGGGGAAGAATCTGTGAGTGCATGAATGATAACATACGGAAGGATAGGGGTCCTCACAAAGGCATCTGCTCCAATTCCATGCTCATTGAACCAAAATCAGAGGATTCTGCACTGGGAAACACACACACACACACACACACACACGCACACACATGCACACGCACACACACACACACAGAGCCTTCATAAAGGCTTCCATATTTGAAACCATGTTAGAAAAGCTGAACGCAAGCAGGAGACGGCACAGTGAGTGTGATCGTGTATGTGTTGGGTGGGGATGATTTGGATGCTTCTCAGCCTCGAGATGCTCCGGGGTGTGCAGGGACCACCGAGACGTTTCCACCTGGCGGTGGCGGTGCAAGTGGAGGGCAGAACATTGGTGGGGGCATCAGTGCTAGCCCCCGGAAGGAAGAGGCCCACCCGAGAGGAGGTGCAGAGGCTGGATGCAGTGAGACCAGTCGGAGAGGCCTTGCTACAGCCCCGGGGAGGGGCAGTGGTAGTGGGACTTGGTCACTGGACAGCAGGGGGAGGGGCAGTGTCCCAGATCTGGTTAAGGGGAGAGGGTCCTTCCAGAGGGGAAAAGGGTCAACGCTCAGGTGGTGCGGCAAGATCCTGGGCAATAATTAAAAGCCATCAGAATGAGTGACCTTAGCAAGCGGGAATTTTTTTTTTTTTTTAGGACTTATTTATTTATTTGAGAGAGAGAGAAAGAGAGCATGAGCAGGAGGGCAGAGGCAGAGGGAGAGAGAATCTCAAGCAGACTGTGCTGAGCGCAGAGCCCGATGCGGGGCTCGATCCCACGACCCTGAGATCACGACCCGAACCAAAACCAAGAGTTGGACTCTTCACTGACTGAGCCACCCGGGCGCCCCAGCAAGCGGGATTTTTGTAAACCGAGGGGTAACGGGTCAAAGAGCGAGTTGGACTTGGAGCCAAACCAACGCATGGTTGCTCCCGCAGTGAGTGGTAGGTGAGGCGCATTCCTACACATCCCCTCACAAGCCCCCGTGCAGTTTGTTCCTTGCTCAGTGACTGATGAACGGGAAGGGCCAGTTGTGACGTCACATCCTTGCTCCATGCTAGAGTAACTGGGGAGTGGGGGGGCGGGCAGAGCACCCCTGCGGCGGACCTCAGGGAGGAGTGTTAGGGAAGCTTCAGTTCAGGCAGGGTGGGGTGAGGAGAGGACCTGGGGGTGGGACTCAGATGGGCTCGTGTGCGTGTGTGAGTGAGCGGGGGGGACACTAAGTTAGGGGGTACCAAGATGGAGGGGATGGGGTTGTTAGCGTGCCCCTCCCCCTTGCCTCCCACTCTACCAGCTTATTTCTACTCAGTCTTTACAACTCAAGTCACGCCACGCCGCACCCGGAAAGCCTGCAGCCTGTCTTTATTAGTTAGGAGTTGGGAGCAGCGTGCACCTCCCTTCCCAGCGTTTGTCCCTGCAAAGCAGGGGCTGTGTCTCTTTCATGTTCGCTTTCCTGGTGAGTTTTTGAGATTCTGGCATAAGCTACTCAGTAGACCTTTATTGAATGAAAAGAATGGGAGGGTAAGCCGCCAGTCACCGAGGTGGGGCAGAGATAGGAGTGTGGGGCACATGAGGGGTTCAGTTTTGGCTGTGTTAAATTTGAGGTGCCTATTAGACATCGATCGAAGAGAGTAGGAGGCTGGACATGTGAGTCAGGAACTCAGGGGAGAGGTCTGGACCAGGGATATAAACGTGGAAACCATCACCATGCCGATTGTACTTGAAGCAAGGAGGTCACTGGCCAGTGTGGGCAGAGAGAGAAGAGCTCTCCCAGGGCACGCCGGCTCTAAAGTTTGGGGAGACATGAGGATCCAGCAAAGGAGACAGGAAAAAAGTAGCCAGTGGAGCAGGAAGGAGACCAAGAGGAAGTGAGTCTCTGGAAGCAGCGGGAAGGTGCTTTGAGAGATCAGCTGTGTCCAGTGGCACTGAGAGCAAGTAAGACGGCGATGAAGAGGAGACCGTTGGACTCAGCCACACCTGGATGCTACTGGTGCCCTTGACCGAAGCTTCTTTAGTGGGCATGCCTCCGTGAGTGGGTCCCAGAGAGACTGGGAGGGGAGGGACTGCAGACAGTGAGTCTAAACTGATCTGAGTTTGGATGGCAGCCGTGAGTCGGTGGTTGAGGGGCAGCGGGGTCAGCATGCTGTGCAGAGTGTCTCAGCAGGTCGCTGGGCCACTTGGCAATGATGGTTCTGCAGAGGGAAGAGGGGATGGAGGATGTGGGCAGTACTTGCTGGGGCAATATCCCTGATATCAGAGGGGGTGGCCAGATCCAGGACACCAGTGGAAGAAGAGGTGCGGGGGGGAGCAAGGAGGCTTAAGCCATCGTGGAGGGCAAAGGGGGGGCGCAGACTCCGGGAGGTAGGACTCTGTGGTGGTGGCAGCTCTTAGAAGCTCTCTTCTGATTGTTTCAGTCTGCACAGTAACCCAGGAAGCAAGGCCATCAGCTGAGAGGGAGGCTGGGGAGGAGGGGGGCGGAGTGAGGAGAGGAGCGATGGGCAACAATCATCTAGGGGGGTGACGGTGAATGGACTGTGTGGAAAACCCCATTCAGGACGTATCCCTTCTCCCCTGCGGCCGCCACCACTGTTGTGCTGTGTGCTCCCTGGTCTCCCTGCTCAGCCCTTGCCCCCGCATGGCCCCTTCTCCCCAGAGTGGCAGACTCATCCATAACACGGGTGTGTGATCGTGGCACTCCTCTGTCCAAAACCCTCCAGTAGCCTCTCATCCAAATCAGTACAAAGGGCCAGAGTTTTTCAAATGACCTTCCAGACCCCACAAGGTCTGGCTTCCCGTTCCCTCCCTGTCTGCACCCACCTGCTACCACCTCCCCTTTGCTGACTCTACTCCAGCCACACGGGCCCCTCCCTGCTCTTGGAACCCACCAAGAATGCTCCTGCACCAGCGCCTTTTCCCTTTGTTGTTCCTTCTACTTAGAATGCTCTTCCCATAGATACCTTCATGGCTCCCCACCTCCCTTCCTACAGGTCTCTGCTCAAACGTTCTTTCTTAACAAGGCCTTCTCTGATCTCCCTCAGTAAAATAGCAGCCCCTGCCTGACCCTTGCGCTACCTAGCACCTTTCCACTGCTTTATTTTTTCACCTAGCACCTAGCACTATACATTGACTTCTTTATTGCCTGTCTCCCTCATTTAAATGTAAGATCCTTGAGAGCAGAGCCTCTGTTTTCTTCGCTGTTTTCTAGAACAGCATGTGGAAGACCATCTGACATAGAAACCACTGAATGAATATTTGCTGACTGAATGGAAGGAAGGAAGGCAAGAAAGAAAGAAGGAGAAATGATGGGTGGATATATGGCCAATGGGTCACTGAGATATGACTATAAAGCAAACATTCATTTCCACATGGGCAGTCAAACTCCTTCCCAAGGAAGGATTTCTGACCAACTCCAGGCACAAAGGAAAGACAGAAATATATCTTTCCACCTTTTGAACAACCATTGTGGTCGGGGGCCAGCCTATATCTAGTGGGGTCTGGGGATTTGTTCTGCATCTCCCCGCTCCCCCAAGTGAAGGCAGAATGCCCCCAGTCTCTAATTCCAGGTGAGAACGTGATGTGTGCCCATGCTGTCTTCCCTTCCAGGATAATTCCCATCTTTCTTATCCATCGCCCTGCGAACAACATCCCTTATGCAACAGTGGAGGAGGAGCTGATTGGAGAATTTGTGAAGTATTCCATCAGGGATGGGAAGGAGATAAACTTCTTGAGAAGAGAATCGGAGGCTGGTCAGAAGTGTTGTACCTTCCAGCACTGGGTATACCAGAAGACAAGTGGCTGCCTCCTGGTCACGGACATGCAGGGTGAGGAAAGCAGCCTGGCCTGGCTTCCAGGGATGCCGCGGGCCTGGAATATTCCTGGGGGTGTGGACGGGAGGAGAGGGAGAGGTCTGCTGGATGCCTTTAAGCATCTTTACCAGCAGAAGGTGTGACTAATGTCTCATCAGGAACAAGGGCTGAGACAGGAACCTGAAATGACCAGCCAAATGGAGCACTAAAGTACATTGTAATAATTCATACCAATAATGCGTTCCTATTACTACAGGTAACCGAAAATTGGCTTGATTGTTCTATCCTCCACAGGGGCAATTCCGAAGTATGGAGGAAAATCTGGCTGTACCAAAAGATGAATTAAGATGTAATCATTCATTCTTAATAGATGAAAGGGTCTTTCACAGTTGCTTTAGATTTTCAAGCTCCACTGGCTAGTTTGCAGCATTATCAATTTATGTGCAAATTGACGGGAATGCCTTTGTCATATGAAGTGGGGATATGATAATTAGGGTACCCAGAGAGACAGCCCTGAGACCAGTTGCAGTTTGGGGTTCCCCAAGACCACCTTCTGGTTCATTAATTTGCTGGAAGAACTCACAGAACTCAGAAAATCCTTTACACTCATGGTTATGGTTCCTTACAGTGAAAGGATACAGACTCAAGTTAGCAAAAGGAAGAGGCTCGTGGGGCAGAGTCAGGGGGAAGCCAGGTGGAACTGGCAGGTGTCCTGTCACAGTGGAGTCACGTAGACAGCGCTTACTTCTCCCAGCAATGATGTGTGGCAGCGCACAGGAAGAGCACGGGAAGCTCGCCCAAACCTCGGTGTTCAGAGTTTTTACTGGGGGGCGGGGAGGGAGGCCATCACATAGGCATCACTAGTCACAAGGTGGACTTTGGTCTCTAGCCTCTCCAGAGGTCACACCCATGGCCCCAGGTAGACCAAGACACTCTTATCAGGCAGGTCATTCCGGGGCTTAGGGGTTACCTCTCAGGAGCTGGGCAAGGATTGAACCTTTATTTGGGCAAGGTTAATCCTTTCCTGCACACAAATGTTCAGGTACAAATATTGGGGAAGGGATCCCAGGAAACACTGGTAGGAGAGAGAAGTGGGACAGGCAGTGGGAAGGCGGCCAGTAGGGGAACCTTATAACAAAGCCAGTTTCCGCGGCGGGTCACTGAAGCTCCTGCCTGCTGGGGAGACTCTGGGAGCCTGTGCAGAGCAGCTCCTCAGAATTATCTCACGCAAGAGTGAGGGAGCAGGGGTCTTTATACACCAACTGTCTTTAGCTACCGGTGGAAGGCTACTCCTGGTGGGGGTGTTAATGCTCCTGCACTTACCACCTGCACACGGACAAGCCAAGCTGAGCAAAGCAGGCTCCCGTGATCAGAGAAAGTTCTCAGGCAAAGAAATGCTGGTGGCATGTGGAGGGGGGCCAGCGTGCACGGAAGCGGTTAGGGTGAGGGCAGTGGGTGGGGCGCCAACAGTTTCTACCACAAGGGTTTTCCTTTTCCTCTTCCTTTCCAAATAATAATACTGCAAAGAAAAATCTGAACTATAATCGGGTGCCTGCTCTATGTCAGACCTTGTCACAGACGAGGATCTCCAGCTCTTTCTACAGCCTGGTGGTGAAGAGCAAGACTGCCTCTGGGTTCTGTTCCCACCGCTTCCTAGCTGTGAGCCTTGGGCAAATTACTTCCCTCTCTGCGCCTCAGTACTTTACGTGTGGGGTTGTTGTGAGGCTTAAACAGAATGGGAAGACATGTAGCACAGCATTGCCACATAGTAAGTGTTCCCCGATTTTTTAAACTTTTTATTTTGAGATAACCATAGACACAAGAAGTTGCAAAAATGTTCAGAGCGGTCCCCCTTTTTGTATGTACTCATTTTTCCTATAATTTTTGTCTGATCTTCATAAGACAAAAGGAAGACATAAGACATAAGTCTGCAAAGAAGACATTAGGATCCCATTTTACAGATGAGAAAACAGAGGCTCAGAGACAGTGCTTTGTCTGCTGTCACTCAGCCAATAAGCAGAGGGGTCCAAGACTCTACCCTGTGGTTTCTGACTCCAAAAGCCAGGCTCTTTCCACTAAACTGCAAATTTACCAATTTGCGAGAGATTGCCAAGTGTCTCCCGATGTTAAAGCTTCTAGTGAGGACCTTCTTGTAGGCCAGCTGGGAAGTGCACCGTGTTACAGTCTTGCAGATGGGGCCAATCTGCATACTGAAGGCTGCCATACCCGCTCACTTTCTGAAGAGACTCCACTGTCACTCTCACACACACACACACACACACACACACACACATCCCTATCTATTCTAGTTAGACTCCGGCTGTGTAATTCTGGATTCCCCCCTCCATCTTTTCTCCTTCAGAGTTAATTTTGCAATAAATGTAGTTCTTCTACTGAAAAGCAACACCCTGGAACTCTGTGCACAGCTAGTTTTGCTTCCAGGCACTTGTAAACAAGCGTAGTGGAATGTTAACATCTCTCCGTAAATGATGTGTGCGGTTTAATGTGTTGGCACGGTGTATCATAACGGGGTTTATTTACTCTCTGCTGCTGGGGAAAATCTCTTTATTGTCATCATCGTTGTGTACAAGATAGCACATCCATTCTCTAGAGAACCTGTACATTTTCTAATTTAACTGAGACACTGGAATGAGGATTAAAAAAACCCCAAACAAACTCAAACTCCACTATGACCTTCTCAGACTCTTAAAAGCGATCCCCTCCCTCATTGCATTAGGTTGTTGACAGGATTGTGGTGGGTTCTGCAAGCTTGGGGGTAAAATCCCCACATGTGATTTGGCCCTGAGGTCTGCCCACCGCTGAGATCACTAGGGATCGTAAGAAGCGGTCACCCCAAAGACCCAAGAACTCAAGTTCTGGAGAACAAATTCCTGATGCTGCCTACTTCCTTCCTTCCACCAGAAACGACCCGTAGATGACTGTTATCCCCCACTCCACTTCATTGCTCCACACTAGAATTCAAATTATTATCCTATGGAGACTTTGGTTGAATCCCCAGCAAATTACTAAACCGAGACACGTTTCCTTTTCAAAATTATATTATTTTTCTCAACTGTAACTGATAGCTGGTAATTGTGAGAGGCAGGAAAAGCAATTCCCAAGTTCAAGGACCTTTTGCCAAATGACTTTTTAAAATTGGATTGAAATGCAGCTCAGAGCTGTGATTTTTAAATACAGCATTCCACAAAAACAAGATGTCCAAAGAGGGCTTTTACAATTTGGTGTCTTTTTTTTTTTTTTTTTAAAGCACAGCCCCTGTAATAAAGGTTATGTGAAGCATTTCTGCATATGTTCTCGTTGTTAGCAGCTTTGCAAGAATGAGATGAATTATTCGCCCTCTGCGAAAGCGGCTTTTAAAATGCTCACTGGCTCACCCGAAGTGCCAGGTCGGATTTAGCTCACAGGTGCACTGCAGAAAAGGAACGCCATTGCTTCTGTCTGACTAACCAGCCTGAATAGCAGCATGGCCTGTATTTTTGCCGTACTCCGGGCAGATGCTGCTGAATCAGGGCATTAACCCATTAGGGTTCCTCTCCCGGGCCTCCGAAAGCAGCGCTCATAAGAGTGGAGACCCACGGAGCTGGGCTGCCATCAAGTCTGACCTCGGGGTTGGCTTGGGAGAGGATGCTGGTTCCTTCGTCCACAGCCCAGACCGGTTTCTGTGCTGCCAGGCCCCTCTGCGAGCGGGTCATCTGCTGGCCATGGGGAATACAGCAACCACAGGCCTGGGTAGGACAAGAGGTAGGGGCAAGAGAGGGGGAGGCAAGCCAGACAGACTGGTGGGGTAGCACTGTGGACCCCATGCTCTGCCACAGAAGGCCTATCACTAGATTGCAGGCATGTGCTTGAGGCGGAGGTCCACTGAGTCGGAGCCCGTGCCCGTGGCCACCACCCTAGAGAGACAGGAGCTGAATGCTCCCGGGTCTGGCAAGGAGAGTCTGGAAAGGCCAGAGGCCATCCACACTCTGGGCGTCAGAAAGGTTTGTCTTCCTCCAGATCTGGAAGAGGTTAGGGATGCAGAGTGAGACGGGGACAGGGTGAGAGCATGGCTCTTCTACCGCCCCAGGTGATGGCTACTCCGGCCTTGCCCGCCCTGCAAGACAGAAGGATTTTCCGTTTTCTTTGAGTCTCTGGTTCCTCAGCCACTCTCTCAACTGCTCCTGCTGGAGGGGCAGAGGCAAAAAGCCTCCTGTGCGCTTGCGCTTCTATCCGGGGTACACCATGGCTCTTGCTGAACCAGAGTGGGAAGCTCAGGGAGCTGTGTGGCTTGTTTTGGTGTTGGTAACCAGCCCCCCCATGGTTTAACGGGTAGAGGCTAGGATAAGTTAAAGGGTTAGACCATGGGTCACAGCGGTCAGCATCTCCAGGCCAGTAGTTCCAAGTCTCCATGTAACTCAGGAGTGTTTCCCTGGGCCTAAAGCCAACCCAGAAAATCTTCCCTCCTTAATTGGGAAACCATCTTTACGGGGATGGGAAATCGCATGTCTGGAGTTTGGCTTGGAACTGAACCAATGCCATCTTGGACTCTCTCACTGCTGACCTCACCACTCCCCCGGCCCACGCCCATGCCCACGTCACCCGCCACTGCAGTGACCCGGTGGAGCAGACCGAAGGCCCGTCTGAGCGTTTCCAGGGAGAGAGCTTGCGGGCCAGGCAGCCGGGCTCAGAGCCGTGCATGGAGCTACGGCAGCGGGGGGTGGGCCGGGCACACAGAGGACATCGTTGCCCGAGCTACAAAGGCCTGGGGGTGGCTGGGGGTGGCAGGCCCCACCACTGGTTCCCGCGAGACACAATTCCCCTAAAGTGCTGTCGGAGGCCTGCCGTCCCCCGTTATCATCCCACAAAGCTGGAAGTATGTCTGCAAGGCCGTCAGTGCTGATGGAAACAAGGAGGAACGTGTGCTTATGTAGGAGAGGAAGGCGGGTGGGCTATCAGTACCCCTTCCCCCGGAGTGGATGGCCAGTCCTTTCCCAGGAGCCCCGGGTAACACAAATCTCACCTCTCTCTCTCCCTATAGGTGTAGGAATGAAGTTAACTGACGTTGGCATAGCAACACTGGCTAAAGGGTGAGTAGAAAAAACCCCAGCACATCTCATTCGATTCTGAGCCTCCAAACACCTGCCGGGCACACACTGTGAAACTGATATGGGCAAGTCGATTTCTTGTCCTAACTGCAGATGACAAATGTTCCTGGGACGAATTCAATTCGCTTCTCTCACTTACCAGGAGAGCCATGGGGGGTCAACGCCAGCATGATTGGAATTTCTTTTAATCATGAACATTCCATTTTTCTGCCTTTGATATCTTCACTATTAGAATCTTCTTAATTTTTCTGCATTTGAGTGCAGTGAATTCAATTTGCATATTTTTAACGATTCCCCCCCGCCCCTTATCCCAAAAAGTCCTTCAGGCGGCTCCCACACTTCCCTGGAGGTGGTTTCAGGAGCAAATGGCTAGGGAACAGCTGTGATGCCTTACTTTGGTGGTTGTGTGGCTTTGTTTTCCCAGTTCAGTGTAGGGTCTGGCTTGGTTCCGTGTGGGCTATGCCCGGACGGCACTGTGACATCTTCCTGGCTGATCTCTTGAACATCTGTGCCTTCTCTCTGCTTTGCTGGACCACCGTTGAGGAGAAAGCAGGCAATTTGTGGTTCCTGGTGAAAATACAGTTCTGGGTTGGAGCTGCCCCTTGCTTTTGCCCACTCCCGCTGTTCCCATGGCCCAAGACTGTCTATCACGAGGACGAAATAGAGGGACGGATGACTTTTCGAAGGGACGGATGGCTTATGTGTTATTATTGTCCAGGTATGGCGAGGCCAATCCTTTTCTGGATGGAAAAGGAGGACAAAAGCCACTGACAAGCATTTGTTGCTCACAACCCCGAAGAGGGCCAGGCTGTGGGGTCCGCACAGGGAAGCACGAGGGTCAGTCTGGAGGCAGAACATGAGCAACATGTTTGATTTGGTTTTCAAGGGAAGGAATGGGTGAGGCAGGGAAAGCAAGCTTGGGATTGGCTAGTGTGAAAAATGTCAGCAGGCTCTGGGGTCGGGGGGGGGGGGGGGGGGGGCAGTCCTCCTTGTCTGGCCCTGGTGCCACGAAGGCAGGTGTGAGAAAGGCTTTAGATGGGCTAGTTTGCATATGAAAGGTGTTCTAGAAGGCCAGTCATCCACTATCTCTAGGAATTGGCTACCTGGGAAGGGCAGTCTCTCCAGGGTGAGCAAGACCCCAGATGTCATAACATCAGAAATAGAGAAAACAGAACGGCCTGATTAATAGAGCTTACTCCCCCCTTGGCTGCTAATGACTTATCCGAGAGAACTTTCTGGTTATTTCCGCCCACCAGCATCAGCAGTCCTTCAACAAGTAAACCTATCTCCAACCTTAGTGAAGGGCAGAGAAAAGCAGAGGAATGGGGCAAAAAAAAGGGGAAAATGGACTTTTTAACCTCCAGATCATTGACTCTGATTCACAGAGTTCTCACTGACAACACAGAGCTTCTGGTCTGGGTTTAGAACTAAGATGCAGTTTGGGTGTTTTCCTTCTAAAAAGCGGCTCAGGATAATACAGTTTTGTGTGGGAATTCCCTCCATACGGCATCCCCAGTGCCAACCAGAGCCCTAAGCATCAGATGAGTCTGGAAATTTCGTTGTGGCCTTGGGCATGTGAGGAGAGCATGGCAGGCGGGGTACGACGTAGTGGGGAGAACTGGGGTTTCAGAGAGAGTCTTGGGTTCAAATCTTGGCTTGTGCCATTTACTTGTGACTCTCCCAGTGGCGGCCTTGCTTCTTCTTGTGTTACAGGCGTTTGTCCGGCCCGTGGGATGGGTGACCGCACATCCTGGTGTGTGCGGGATGGTGCCATTTCATGTCTGCTGTCCTCATACCCATCGAGTTAGTCATTTGTCCTGGACAGTTTCCCCCACTTAGAGAAGAAAATAATGGTGCTGCTATTTATGAAGAGATTTCTCTGGACCTCAAAAGCATTGCCCAAGTAAAGCAGATTCCGTGTTCCCTGTGGGCAATTGCAAATTCAGCATCATGCACACCTGGTTTGAATGCTGGGTTCTCGTCTTACCAGCTATGTGATCAGGTGACTTTAAAAAAAAATTTTTTTTTTGAAGATTTTATTTATTTGATAGAGAGAGAGAGAGTGAGAGTGAGCGTGCGAGTGGGGGGGGGAGGGGCAAAATTGGAGGGAGACAAACAAGCAGAGTCCTCACTAACATAGAGTCTTGATCCCACAATGCGAGATCATGACCCGAGCAGAAACCAAGAGTTGGAAGTCTAACAGACCGGGCCACCCAGGCGTCCCGGGTCACGTGACTTTAAGTTCTGGAAGCCACTGATCTACCGAATGGGGACACAGAGGGCTGTCTTGAGGATCCCTCCCCCACCCCCGTTAATCTGCATCCAGGCCCGGAAGCTCAGTATGTGCGTGATCAACACTGGTTTCCCTCCTCCCTCTTCCCTCAGCCTGATGCCAGGGTAGACAAATTTCATACCATTCTTTAGAACAGCTTTCTACCAAAACAAAGCAGAAACCTGCCCAAGAAGTTTCAAAAGCTAAGACAAGCTTAAGAGCATGATTATTTAAGACATCTTTTAAAAGCATCTTAACAGTTTCTGGGAACTCATTGTACATTTTGGTCCTCATTTTAAAAAGAAATGCAATCCCTTGGTTTTGTTCTCAGCTTTAATGTGACTTATCTGGCTTGGGACAACTGCCCAAGACCCATTAGGAGAGCTGATGGCTGGAGCCCAGTGCAAAATGTTGTCTCTAAAGTGTTACTTATGGCCTTCTCTCCTAAGGAGTGGTCAGGAGGAGACGGGACAGAAGGGAGTTCTGAAGCACCTGAGAGCTTTAGAAGGGATACTAGATCATCTTGTCCATTGTTTTTTAAAAACTGTTCTTTCAAATTTTCCTAAGTCACAATTTTTTCCCCCCAAAGAAACATTTCTTAGAAGCCCAGTTTAAAAAACTGATAAAAGGGGGACCCTCAATTGGAGTGTAAGGAGTGGTTGGGAGATCTCTTCGGAGGCCCCTGGGAACCCCTCTGCTCTGGATTGAGAACCGACAACCATGTCCAGCCTTCTTACTTTCCCAAGCAGGAGGTGCAGGGAAAGGGGCGGGCTGCTTGCAATCACGGCACGTTTGGAGCTGAAATTCAACTGAAGAGACTCTCCAGGGAAAGCTAGAGCTGCAACATGGAGCTCAAAGGGAAGAACCCTTAGAAAGGGTTCTGATTTGAAGGCAGCTCCAAGACAGGCTGAGGAGAGCCCAGGTGGGAAGGACTGCAAGCTGGGGAAGAGGCTGGGGAGCGCTGCAGATGCCCCAGGGCCTCTGCAGAGCAGGAGAGAGGATGGACAGCTAAGTGTCCATAATGCACTTTCTCTTTATTCTTAGCAAGCACCCCAGAGGGCTTAACTCATCCTGGCTGGAAAGGGAGGAGCCTGGGGAATGGGCACGATCCTAAGAAGCAGTGTTCCGTGTAGGCAGCATTACACACGGTCTTTTAACCACATTAGAAAGAACACAAGGCATGGGTGGGAGAAGCATGGAGGAGGCCAGTCTGACTTACTTTACTAATAATTAATAACGACAATAATAATAAACAGGGGCGCCTGGGGGGCTCAGGCATGTGACTCTTATCTTGGGGTCATGAGTTCAGGCCCCACGTTGGGTGTAGAGATTACTGAAAAAAATAAAAACATTTTTTTTAATAATAAACAATACACCGTATTGTTTAAAGCAGCAAGAAAAGGATCTCCCAAATTTAGGACCCACCCTTTTCTGGCCAGCAGTGGTCAGAATCTTTGGCAGGAAGAGAAGCCATTGTGTCATTTAAAGAAAATATTCCCTTATGTCTCAATCTGCACCGTATGTTTGGCTGCTGGCCTCCCAGTAAGTGCGACCTGTCTTGTCCTCTTGTTGAGTGAAGGCAGAGGGTATGCGACTATTTTGAGGGCAGTTATTTACAATCTTGTAAAATAAAATAGGAACTGTCATGACTTATTTGTTTTGATGCCACTTTACCTGGTAGAATGATCCTTAAGACAGAAGTATGTCCTATTTCTCCTGGGAGCCAGCGATAGGAAGATGTCTGGAAACGCATCACCTGTCCCCAGTACCCATGACCTTCCAGCAGTGGTGAGTGCGAAAACTTCAGCTTACAAAGCGTGGCCAATAGCACTGTTGCAACATCTAATAACCCATTTTCTCGGCAGACCCAAGACACTGACCGGACAGTTGAATATTTTTCCCATTTGGAATTGCTTGAAAGCTCTTTGAAGGGGAAAAGGGAAAACGCCTAATTCTATAACTGGAGATTTAGAAAGTTAACTTCACCAAATCAAAGCCCGTGTAAACCATGTGTAGGGGAGCCGACCGGCAGGTGTCCCAGTAGGTCCTGGAAACCCGCGCCCCTCCCAGCCAGCCATTGAATTTCTGGGGAGATGTTTGTCAATAGAAGACATGAAAATGTCTAGAAGGTAGCTAGAAAAAGGAGTGTTGTGTGTGTGTGTGTGTCCCACAAAGAATGAGGGGCTCACTGTGGAGTGATGTTCCAGAGGAGCAGAAACCCTTCCCTAAAGATTTCAGAGCTTGTCACATAAAGAAGGCGCCTCAGTCAGTGCCATCCCATCCTGAGCACACTAAAAATGTGGCCTCCACGACCACCCCATGCCCAGATGCTCTCTGATGGTGAAACCTTAATGGGAATGAAATTTGTCTACCTCTGGGGAGATGGCGTGATGTGATTGGCCACCAGAGGGCACCAGAGCCAATACGTTTTCCCTTTATAGGCTCCAAAAAAAAAGCTCATTTTATGTTGCGGGGATTAAAGTGAAACAGCGAAGAGTACGCTGAGTAGATTTCTTCCCAGTCAGTAAGCATTGGACGACATAGGTCTGATGTGAAGAGCACCAAAGGACACTCCTCAGGGTGACCAGCGCCAGTATCTCAGATTTCTACACTTGAAAGAAAGAAGCAGCCACGAGATGCATGGCAATGCCCAGTGTCCCTGACGTGGAAACCAAATTCAGGAGACAGAATGATAAATGGCTTGTTCCCTGCAGAAGGGCAAACATGAGGTGATGGGGACTCAAATGTCAAGGCAGGAGCCTGGGAAGGACAATTGCCCTGAGAAAGCAGGCTCTGCCGCTGTTGGTGTGTGCAGTCTCGTCCTACAAGCCCTGAAAAAGAGGAAAGATTAAACCAGACTCCCACATTTAGTCAAGCTAAGCTCCAGAAAAAAAGGCTGTATCCTCACTGCCAAGAGCAGCCCACGGCAGAGCCTCGAGTGCCCACGGGCAGGCACAAGTCTGAGACCCCACCGTACCTGGAGGGAAAGGGCAACACAAGCTGGGGGATGCAAAGAAATAGGATTTGTATTCAAGACACACGGCCCTACGGTAGGCTTGTGTGTGCATGTGCGTGCGCATGGTGTGTGTGTGTGTGTGTGTGTGTGTGTGTGCACGCGCCCTGCGTGTGTGCTGACTCCAGGCAGACCATTAATGCATGAATCTGCCAGGAGGGGAGGAAACAAAGGGACCCGGGGACAGAATCTCCTGACATCCTGTAAGTGCTTCTCACAGCAGGGCCGTGTCCCTGTAGAACCCACACGTTCCAGCGGACTTGCCAACACAGGCTTCAGAGGACAGTCTCTCGGGTCTAAGGGACCTGAGAAAGGCACCTTACCTAACTCTCCGCTTCTCCCCACGGCCCCATTGTCATCTATCCTGGAGGGCGGTCTGCATCCTGTTTTAATCTGATGAAGCCGTCACACAGTAGAGCACCTTGGCCAGTGGCTGGTTTATTTGGCCAGTCTTGGCCATCAAGGAGGTCTGGAGGCCCATGAAGGGAACATTTACCCTTTTCACAATTTTGGCAAGGCTGGTACCAACAGCAATGTTCTCGGTGTGTTCAGAGTCTCCCGGATCCAACAGTCAGCAAGGACATACCCCTCCATGGAGTGGGAATAGCATGGCAGTCTCCTGGTCTTGGCCCAAAAGTCTTGCAAAGGACAGCTTGTTGAAGTGAGTAAAGTTGGAGCTGTGGGCTTCTCCCCCTTCCTCGGCACTATCCCCCAGCCTGGCCATCCCCAGGACCAGAGTGACCTGCAGCCAGGCTCCTTGTCATTTGCCATCCAGCTTCAGAGGCAAGTCTGAACAGAAAGAACATCTGGAGAGGTTGAAGGGTTTGAGATGGGCCCCTGCAGGATGGGCCCCTGGAAGACAGGAGGAGGGAAATGGAAGATGAAGAACTGAGGGCCAAGAAGGTCAGGGTTCACAAGAGCCTGAGAGCATAGGGCTAGATGAAGACCAGACTGTCCAGAAAGAAGTTCTCGGTGCCTCCAGGAAGGTCCAAGCAAAGTGCGCTGGAGCCAGGTTACAGGGATGGAAGAGGGAACGTGCCACAAAGATGCCATGGACTCAACAAGTTTGTCAATAGAAGACATGAAAATGTCTAGAAGGTAGCTAGAAAAAGGAGTGTTGTGTGTGTGTGTGTGTCCCACAAAGAATGAGGGGCTCACTGTGGAGTGATGTTCCAGAGGAGCAGAAACCCTTCCCTAAAGATTTCAGAGCTTGTCACATAAAGAAGGCGCCTCAGTCAGTGCCATCCCATCCTGAGCACACTAAAAATGTGGCCTCCACGACCACCCCATGCCCAGATGCTCTCTGATGGTGAAACCTTAATGGGAATGCTGATGCCCTTTTGTCTTAACTGCCCGACTCTGTGCCCTAAAGGGGCTCCTCCCTCTGCAGCTAAAATCTGGGTTTGGGCCGGAGCTTTGGGAATCACAGCTCTGGGGCTGAGGACAGTGGATGACTCTCAGACTGCCCATTTTAGAGCTGTCTGGTCTCCAGGATCCCCTCCTTGGCCCTCTGTGTCCTGACTTGAGTTTGTGTTTCAGATACTAAGGAGAGGACTATGTGCTGGCATATCTGTGGGGACCCACGGTCACGAGAACGGGGACCATTGTAGATGCTTGGTTCTCCCTCACCTCCCCAGGACCTCCCTCCTGCTCTCGCTTCCTCAGGGCTCACAGCACAGAGCCCCTCCTGGCTTAGGGAGATTCCTTCAGCAGCAAGACAGCAGAAGCCATGCAAGTGTGCAGGGCTTCTAGAATGCCCTTGCCAGCAGAACCAGAGCACCAGACTCGTGGGCTGCTTTTGGCCCTCCTCTCTTTACGACTCCGCGTTTTCCAGCCTGGGCGGATGTCAGGGAAGAAAGTGCCAGGGCCGGTTTCCATGGAGCCTCCCCAGGCTATTGCTCAAATTGGGGCCTGAGGGAGGAGCCGAGAGGAGGCGGAAGGGCAGGGAGTGGGCAGGCTGGGGCAGAGCGGGCTGTCAGCCAAGCGAAGGAGCTGGGGTGGCTTCTCAGGGACACGGAGCCCCTTGAGCAGCTGTGTGACCATGATCTGACTCACCCTGTGGGGCAGGAGACTGCCCACCATGGCGGGCAGCAAGGACAGCCCCCGGGAGGCTACAGCCATAGTCTGGGTGAGGTGGTGGTGGCCGGACCAGGGTTCCCATGGTGCTTGTGGGGGTGGGGTGCGAAGGTCACCTCTCCAAAGGGAGGAAGATCGTAGACAAGCTCAGAACACAACTTGTGTAGAAAACACAGATGTGGTTACATTACAGCATCCCCACCGCAAAGAGCTCAGCGACTCTTACAGAAGCATTTTCAAAGGGATTGTGTGAAAACAAGATTCCTGTTGTCAAATAATCTTGAGAAACCCTGGATTGAATAAGTGTAGGTGGTTTCTTTAGTGTGAAACTTCATATGGTGTTTAAAGAGCCAGTGGGTGATTTCAAGGCCCAGGGGCGCAGGGAGAAAGATTAGAGAGCATTAATTGCAGTACTTACACCACAGGATGATTTTTATTTCAAAGCATCTTGTGGGGCTCTTGCTCCTTGGAACATATTTCGGGAAATGCCGACCCACAGGAACAATTACATAGCATGGCTCCTGAAGCCTTCCACAAATGTCCTCTGGCCTCATCCCTCCTCAGAACACCTGCTCTTGCTCGGAACGTCCTCTGAATCTTCGCCCATGCCGTTCCCTCTGCCACATAAACCCCAAGCCGTCCTTCCTGCGTGAATCCTGCTCAGGACCCACCGCGCAGTGGGAAAAGCCCCATCTCTCAGGTTCCTGTAGCTGTTTATCACATAAAATGTAATTATTTGTTTGTGTATCTGTCTTCCCTACAAGATGGCCAGCTTCTGGGAAAGGGCCATGTACCTTATTAATCCTTTTTAATCTCCCCATCATGTCTGCTGTCTAGCTGGTGCCTAATGAAGGAACAAATGAAGAAATGGAGGGTATTGACGGAACTGTAGGAATTACCAGATGGTTCCAGAGTGGGGGGCTGCCCCGGGTCCCTCCTTTTGTACATGTAGATAGCAATCTGTTCTCTCTGTTCATAAATCCAGCCCTGGCTTTCTTGTACACACACACACCCCAAAACTAGAGGTTTATTTCAATTCCTCACCCCTCTCCTCACCCTGAATTCTGGGTCCTTGTAGCCATTCCCTATAAGTTAAAAGTTTCTTCAGAAAGGATATCAAACTAAAATTTGTTCTAAATAGCCTCTGGCTTGCTTCTAAAAGGATTAACTAAAGTGTGGGAATTCTCTATTGCTTTTTCTTGTCCAACGAAGTTTTAACGGGTCCCTTAGTAAGTCAGACAAAAACCTTAATTCGTTCAACACAGCCAGATCTGGAAGTTTCTGCCACTTGGCTCCACCCACTTGCCCTCTCCAGGTGTGTTTGGAGGCAATCCATGGCACAGGGAAGCCATGATGAGCTGAGAAGAGAGAGAGAGAGAGAGAGAAAAGCTGGCCATGCCATCAGCTGGCGATTTTTGTATGAGTCTGATTATCAAGAAGTCAGCCTAGCATGGCTGCCAACGCGTAGTGAGTACTGAATAAATCTGTGCTGAGTCAGGACAGGATTGTGGAAATAGAGAGCTTCCTAGGATGTTGTATGACACAACTTTCACGAACAAACCATATGCCTGTGTTCCAATTTAAATAGAAAAGTGTCTCCAAGATGCAGTAGGGCTGACTTGAAGTCATCACACTTCAGTTCATCTCTTGGCCCCTCCAGGTGGGGTTGCTGGACCAGTGGCATCAGCATCCCCCCACACCTCCTTAGAAATGCAGGATCCCGGACCCCAATGCAGACCCCCGGACCTACTGAGCCCAAACCAGCATTTTAACAAGATCCCTGGGTAATTTGTATGCACCACTCCCATCCGAGGGGAAAGATATTTAAGAAAAGACCCCATTGGGTGATGTTTGGTGGAATGAATGGATGGTTCTACTTGAGGGAGGTCGTGAGGGAGGACGGACAGATGAACATAAAGTGATGGGCTAGAAAATTATACTAATTTGAGGTCAAGGATAAAAAGATCCAGTTAGTAAAATTCCACAGAGCTAAGCTTTCTAAAAATGGAAATGTGTGAAAAAGTTCTACAAGGTTCTCTTTATTCTGTTGTATTAGATTCCTGGGGCCACCATAACGAACGGCCACAGACTAGTGCTTAAAACAACAAAAATATATTCTCTCGCATTCTGGAAGCCAGAAGTCCAAAGTCCAGGTAGGTGTCAGCAGAGTAGGTTCCTTCTGGAGCTTGTGAGGGAGGATGTGCCCCACGCCTCTCTCCTGGCTTCCCAAGCTGGTTGTCAGTCCTTGGCCTTCCCAGGCTTGCACATGTCCCGCTCCAGTCTCTGCCTCTGTCGTCACGTGGTATTTCCCTGGTGTGCCTGTATGTTTTCTCCCCTTCTTGCACAGACACCAGGGTGTTGGGTTAAGGGCCCATCCTATTCCAGTGTGACCTCATTTTAATTACATCTATAATAACACTGTTTCCAAATAAGGCCATGTTCTGAGGTTCCAGGAAGGATATGCCTCTTGGAGGGGACACTATTCAACCTAGTACAACCGTCTAACAAGAACAAAAGAGGTGAGTGCAGTGGGGATCATGCTGGAGAGATGTCAGGCTACTTGAGATTCATGGTCTCCTCTACTCCTGCTGGTGGCCGATGGCACATGGGGCTTGCAAGGGGTACCAGAGGCAGGAGAACTTGTATTCCCCATTGCTTGGTGGTATAGGAGAGCTTTATGTCCTTTGAAACACTCTGGGTTAATTGATCTAGGAACACGAAGGATGTTGCCCTGTTTTCTCTTAAGGCATCGGCCATGGCTGTGAGTTTGAGAGAATAGGAAGTCATGGCAGGAGCCCAGCATCCCTGACTGAGACCAAAACTAAACTGAGAACGGAGAAAGATTTTTAATTCAGCAGATGCTAGGCAGCCCAAAAGATCTACATGTGAGATAGGTAAGGGATGGAAGTTCATTATTGCATGGTATGCCAAGTGGAAGGTCCAAAATGAGACTCAGAGAGAAAGAGAAGTTCAGAAATGTGCTCTGGAGACCCTCTGGGCTGAGATGAGGCAGCTCTGAGGATGGGGCTAGTGTCCGTTTTATCCTTGACCTTTACTGAAGAGCCTCCCCTGGACGGGTATGTTGGGAACCAGGTAGTGTCCTGGGAGAGATCACAGTCTGTGTAGAGATGTGAGGCATCCCCCGAATTCTGAGAAGTGGATGTAGTTCTCCTAAAGATACAGGGAAGACGTTGGAGATATTTCTTCTCGTGGTGGGGCTAGGGCCAGGGAGGGCTCCACAGAAAGGCACTTGAGCTGGTGGCTGAGAAAGGGGCTCCTAGACCAAGCAAAGCAGCCTTCCCTCTAGGGCCTCACCAGGCCCACGGCCGTCTATGGTAAAAACCAGCCCCAGTCCCTGCTGCCCTACTTTGGCTTTCCAAGAGGAGTCTAAAGAAAGAGTGACATAGAGGAAAAGAAGGGGCCAGATTTCCGGGAACAGGCCTGGGCTCCCCAGGGCTAGTCAGGAGGGCAGACCCTGCTGCAGAGACTGGATATGGTCCGAATGTTTAAAAGCCTCAAGGCAGCCTGAGACAGGTGACCACGACTTGTTTCCAGGCAGGGAGGCTGCCCCTGCCCATGACCTTCCTAGTTTGTGTGAGGAGCGAGGCCTCCCTCCAGCGGAAGGATGAGCTCGGGCTCT
Source organism: Halichoerus grypus (assembly GCF_964656455.1). Taxonomy (NCBI): domain Eukaryota; kingdom Metazoa; phylum Chordata; class Mammalia; order Carnivora; family Phocidae; genus Halichoerus; species Halichoerus grypus. The sequence continues at coordinate 16,954,449 of NC_135724.1, forward strand.
CCAGCTTGTCTGCGAAGCACAGGCCGAGGCCGCCTCGCATCCTGCCCGCATCCTGCCCGCATCCTGCCCGCATCCTGCCCGGGAGCGCTCAGGCACCAGAGGGACGCAGTGGGCCTGACAGTTCAGCCTTTCTCGCGGTGTCCTACAGAAGATAGAGATGTTTGGATGACGTGGTTGGCAGTGGAATTTTTTCTGCCCTGCTGGATTCAACTCCTGTCTCCAGCTGACTTTTCCTTCAATGAGGGAGCTTGGCTTTTAGGAACCGAGTCATTTGTCACAAGCAAATGGACTGTGGGCTCCCAGGGGCAGAGCGTTCCCTTGCAGGGAGGAGGAGGAGGGAGCAGGCTGGATTTGTAACAGATTCGTCAAGTTAGAGCTGCTGCCTGATGCTCTGGCCCCAGGGATGAAAGGAACCTTTTACTCCCTTAACAGCTTCAAACCCAGCTCGGATTTCATAGGGAAAAGCGTACAGTCCTGGTCCCCATTCATTCCAGGCTTGTTCACCTTTGTGGTTTCTACCAGCCAATGAAAGAGACCGATTTCTTGTTTGTCCTATTAATCAGATGTGCCCAGAGCTCTCTCCCACCCAGCAGGGCTGGTTTCATGGGCATGCTATCTGTGTGGTCCGCTGGGTCCTGCGCTCAGAAGGACCCTGGGCTTCATTGAACGCGTGCTCGACTGTTGTTGTCTCAAAAGTCTTCATAATTTTTGAACATGGTGCTCATGGTTTCATTTTGTACGGGGCCCTACAAATTATGCTGACTGTTCCTTAATGCCAGGCTCACCCCTGCTCCCCTATTTACCTCCCTCACTCTTCAATCTTGGCTTGAACATCCCTTCCACAGGATGAAATGTTATAATATTGATCATTAAATAACTTGGTCAACACTAATTGAATCTGTACAGCATGTCAGGCCCTGAGCTAGGTGGTCTGTGTGGATTTTCTCATTTCATCCTCTCAACAACCTGTCAAACAGCTTTCTTGGTGGGTGGGGAGATTGGGGGCCTGGAGACTTGTCCCCTCAAGGAGGACACTAACCTTCTGTGATTGGGATGTGAAAAAAGTCATTTACAGTTCGAGTATTAAATGTCCCAACCCAAAGGAGCAACCCTTGAGACTACTCCGAGGCAGGTCAGTGTGGTCCCTTCTAGAGCCCACTAATGACAAAGGCCCATATTCTTCTCCTGCTGGGGAGCAGGGGGAGGCGGGGTGACACAGGACAGAGCTGAGCTGCATCCTAATCTTGGCTCTTGTACCAACTTGCTTAGTTTTCTTGGCTGGTGCCAGAATCTCTGGGCCTAAATTCCTTTAACTATAAATCAAAAGGTCTAAACGAAATAATTTTTTCCAGCCCCAAAGTTGTAGAATTTTTTATTTAGAACCTCTGGATGGGATGGGGTAGCTTTCAGACCACCAAGAGGTCTAATTTTTATCAAGATGGTCCAGCACTAGTCACTATGACTAAAAGGAAAAGAGCAATAACGTGCTGTTTTATTGGAACCATAAGCATCTAGAAGACTTGTGTAATCCCAGGCCTTGGGTCTGTACTCTGCATGCCAGTGGGTCTTTGCCTTTGCTCAGTCCCACAGGGTTTGTTTCTCCTTTCAATAGTTGTGACAAACATTTAGCCCTTCTTGTCTAGAGTGGGAATCAGTATATTTTCCATGTACCCTTAGTCTCCCCTGATAAAGCTGGTGAAGTGTCCTGTTTTTAAAAAAGTCTGTGTCCTTCTACCCAAACTCACAGGTACAAAGGATTTAAAGGCAACTGCTCCATGACCTTCATCGACCAGTTCAAAGCGCTACACCAGTGTAACAAGTATTGTAAAATGCTGGGGCTGAGATCGCTCCAAAACATCAGCCAGAGACAGAAGGAGCCACGTGTCAGTAAAAGCAAAACTCAGCCCAACTCCACAACTGTCAAGATGGCGCCCGGGCCCCCCGTGGCAGGAAGGAAGGCCTCGCGTCCCCTGTGAACTGATGGCCGCCAGCCGGCAGCACCCAGCCTTGTGGGCGGAAATCTGGGGACACTCAAGAGAGAACGTGTAGCCTGCGTCACGCACAGCCGTGTGACCGTCCTATTTCCCGCTGCCCCGGCGCCACCCTGCTTCCAAACCCATCACCTGCTGGCCTCCCTGAAACGACTTCGGGGCAGGATTTGTGACCAGACGTGGGGAGAGACGGAGTCAGCTGTCACCCCCAGAAGACAGTCCATCTTTGTGCCCACCGTTAGCATGTTTACCGACTTCACGTTCTTTGTCTACTTGTGTGTCTGCACGTGGTTGTGTTGTCAAGGACTTGGTGCTGAGCCCGGTCTGTCCACGGCCCAAACCCTCCCGGCCCCCCCTTCCCAACCTGGGGATTTCTAGACGCACCCAGCTGCTTATACACGGAAAATGTGAATTCCTCCATGGGGTCAAGTCGTCAGGCTAGTGTGGAATGTTCTATTGTTGCCAGAGGGGGTTTCTAACACACAAGGCCATTTCCTTCATTCTTTACACACCCGGCTAGAATTCTGTGCTTAATTAAATTCATATTTAAACAAAGAGTGTGAGATGCATAGATTGGCACAGACCCTTGCTCTTTAGAATCTGTGCTGTATTCTGCCTTCCCCCAGGATGAGTACTTTGGTGATCTCCTACTCAGCTTACTGGAGCACGACATCGATGCATCTGTGTTTTCTCCCCATTCCTACGTCCCAGAGAAGGTTCCATCAGGCTCCGCTCTGTAAAGTCAGGGCCGACCCCGCCGTAGGACACGGGAAGATGGTGCAGAGCCTGGCTGGGGCACCCCAGCTCACGGGGACCCCCGCCCCTCCCCACAGCCCACAGTGTGTCCTTCCCGGCCAGTGGGGGGTCCCACAGGGGTATAGGGCAGAATGGTAGTGGCCGTTCACGTCAGGCAAGAAGAAATGACAGAAAGACAGCTCGGGGATGGTTGTATACACCCCAGAGTGGGAGAGAATGTCTGCCCGCCCCACTGGTTTGTTGTGGTGGTTGTCGAATTAACAGACTAGTTTTGAGAGCAGTTTGGGGCTTACAGAAAAATGAGTGGAAAGTACAGAGGGTCCCCATATGCTCCCTCACCCCCACTCCGCCGTTTACCCCTATTACGGTCATCATGCGTCTGTGCGACACGTTTATCACACTCAAGGAGCAAATGTACATTGTGATTCATTAGAGTCCATAGTTTACATGGGGTTCACTCTTCCTGCTGTGCCTTCCCTGGGTTCGACACACATGTAATGACATGAATCCACCATGACGGTACCATACAGAGTGGTTTCTCTGCCCTACCGATCCCCTGTGCCCCCCAATTCATCTTTCCTCCCCCCACCAACTCCTTGTAGTCACTGGTCTTTGACTGTCTCTGCAGTTTTGCATTTTCCAGAATATCATATACAGTAGTTGGAATTCCACAGCATGCAGCCTTCTTGAATGGTTTTTGAAGATGATTTTAACTACTCCCTGACATATCATTAGGTCACCCCTGAGGGGTGTGAGCAACGCTTCTCAAGTTGACAGTGCACACGGGTCACCCAGGATCTTGTGAAAATGCAGGTTCTCATTCGGCACATGTGGGGTGGGGCCTGAGAGTCTGCATTTCTAGCACACTCCCAGGGGCTCTCCATGCCGGCCAGGGACCACACGTAGAGGGGGTGTCTACACCACAGGGCCCCGGAGGAGCACCATCTACTTCTCCGTGGGGATGTGTGAAACCACAGGAGGCAATTGCTCGAGGCTGTGGGAGCACATGGATGGGTCCGAGCGGCCTCCCTTGAGGGGCAGCCGGCTTCCACAGAAGATGCCTGGCTTCTGCTCTAAAATACGGTTCTCCTTGGGCACCAGCTTTGGCTTAAAAAAAGAACATACATGGGATTTTTGTTTTGAAAAGGGATTTGGAGAAATCCCTTCAGCCAGTCACATCTCATCTTTTCAGAAAATCTGCCATCTCCAGCCGTCCTCCTGAAGTGATTCCCTGGCCACAGATCATAAAATGCTCATTTTTCTATGAGGCAGCCTACAGTCTTCTTTCCCCATAGAGATCCTACAGATGTATTTAGCCGTGGAGTTCTAGAAAGTTCCACAATAGCAAGGGGATCGTGGATGCTTAGATTTTTTTTTTCAAAGTGCCCTTATTGTTTATTGTCATCTGATTTCATCTGTCTGAAAACACTGGGAAGACCAGGGACAGAAGGGGTGCCCACGGTGGGTGGGGCTGCGTGGCCATCTGTCCACCACCCAAACACGGACCCGTTCTGAGATGATAGATTGTTTTCCTTGCACGAATAAGGTGCGTGTGCACTGGGCTCCCTTACACCAAAGATATCGTTCTGGGGTCTCAGAAATGCCCACGCTGGTTGCCATTGTTTCAGCTCAGTTTGTAACCCGTTCAGTTTCCATTGATTTTCCTGTTTGTCTTCTTAAGTGGGCAGGGTTAGGTCTATAGACCGAGGCACTGAGCTGGGCCGGCCTAGTGGGTCCAGCTGGGGATTCTGTACCCGAGGCACACAGGGTGGTCACATACGTTAAGTGTCTCAGTTTCCTTAAAGGGCTCAACCGTGGAGCTCTGTGATGGGCAGATGACAAAAATAAATGAACGTCTCATTAAAATGGGCTTGTGTTTTCAACAGCAGGTTTATCACTAAGGAGAATGGCAGAGAGCTGATGCCTTCTTGCCAATGGGCATCATATTCTGGAGAGGTCTCGTTTCGGATGTGCAGATGGCTGGCTTGTGTTAATATTTCACGTTGTCTTATGGTCCTGGCACCTCCCCAGCCACGCTTCGGAGAAGCCCCATATTAGCAAAGGGTTTCAATAGATTCATCTTAAAAAGAATGCCAAAAGAAGCAACAATTATTTTCTAATTATAAAGTACTCTCGTGTCTAAATATCCATACTGTTTTGTGCGTGTGTTGGGCACGTGTTCCGCTGGATGCAGATGGGAGGCGCCGGCCGCAGCCCCGATCGGCTGGCTGGCCCCGTGGATGTTCTGCTCGGCTGGACCACGTGTGCCGAAGTGAACAGATCTGCATTTCTCCCCCACTTGGATCTGCAAATGCCATTTGGGCTTAAACAGTTTTTTAAAAAAAAGAAAATAAAAGAAACACCAAACCTCCTCTGCCTCCCAGCACAGGGCATGTTTTCCAACTCTTTGCTGTAGCAGCTTTGAAATCCTTTGACAGCCTGCCTGCACTGAAACCGTTTTGTGAAAGCCTTCAGCATGGTGTACGCCGCGTGCGGCTGCCTGGTCCCGGGAGCCCAGACTTCGGCTCTGTGATGCACTGAACAGATACTGACAAGTACTCACCGTAGCACCAGACCAAGAATTTTTAAAGTTCCGCTTTTCACGAGAGGCCCAAATGGTTCCAATTGAAATCATCTCAGAGGCTTTCTTTCTTTCTTTCTCTTAAAATATTTATTTATTTTAGAGAGAGAGACCATGAACAGGAGGGGCAGAGGGAGAGAGAATCCCGAGCAGACACCACGCTGAGCAGAGCCAGACGCAAGGCCCCATCTCACGACCCTGAGATCATGACCTGAGCCCAAACCAAGAGTCGGATGCTTAACCGACTTTGCCACCAGACACCCTCAGAGGCTCCCCCGCCCCCCGCAAACCACATGTTCTTGATCAGATCTGACCCAGAAAAGCCCTCTGTCTGCTTCTATTTTAAGGAAGAAAGTTTCCGTCTTAGTATCAGAAGCAATTCCAATGCTCTCACCTCCATCTTCCTGTCCATTCCATCACTAGCTCTTTCTCTGTCCAGGAGGAATGAGAAGACGGTGCTCTCTCTGGTGTCTGTGTCAGTCTCCTGGGGCTGCCATAATAGGGGGCCACAGACTGGGTGGCTTAAATAGCAGGAGTTTACTGTCTCCTGGTTCTGGAGTCCTGAGTCCTAGATCGCGGTGTTGGCAGGGCCACGATCTTGACTGGTGCCTGGGAAGGCTCTGCTCCAGGCCTCTCTCCTGGCTTTACCTGCAGCAGCGGGACTCTGGTCTTCACGTGGTGCTCTCCCCACGTGCACGTCTGTGTCTGAATTTCTCCCTTTTATAAGGATACCAGTCATGTCGGAGGAGGGCCCACCCTGATGACCTCATTTTAACTTGGTTCAGACCGTATCTCCAAATAAGGTCGCATTCTGAGATCTCGTGGGTCAGGACTTCAACATATGAGTTTTGGGGGAGACAATTCAATCCATACAGCATCCTTGTCTTTCACACCCACATTGCGGGCAGTTTGTTCAGGCTAGGAGGCCAGGCCAGAGAAAATCAACATGGTGTGTGTGCTGCCTCCTCAGGGCCTCCCCTGACATCAGCCCACTGGGAGCCTATCCGCACCACCAGCCCTCATCATTCCCAGAGAAAGATCTTCATTTGGGTGCCTCAGTTTCCTCTCCTAGAGTCTTAGAGAAATCTCTCCACTTCTCAAAAGCTGGAGATGTAGCCACAGCTGCCACTGAATCCCAGGGCCCAGGGCCTTCTCCTTGCCCCAGCCTTCCCATGGCGTGACCCCCACATCCTAATTGAGCAAACCAGCCTCGGTGCCCCCCGGCTGCTCACTCATTTCACACCATAACCCACCTTGCAGTTTTCATTCCCATCCCTTCTAGATGCCCCTGTGCCCACACACCAGCTTCTGAAACACTGCGGGGTTAACTCATTCATTTTGTTCAATGTTTATCTCCCCCATTACAGTGTAAGCTCTATGAAGACAGAGATCTTCATCTCCTTTGTTTACTGTTGGATCCCTAACAACCCAGAGTGCCTGGAACATAGTAGAGGCTTAATAAATACTTGTTAAATCAATCCTCAAGGCCCTTTAATGCCCAGATGTTCACAGTGGATACTGTCTTCAGACCGTGCTTTCTGGTTTCTCTGTATATCAGATATACTTCCAAATACTTCATTCTTTTTGTTCATTTCGGCAAATCGGAGGATGAGGCTTAGAGAAAACCCTCTTCTCCCCTCTCCCATTTAAGAACGCGCTAACTCCCCTGCCCACCCTCCTCTGCCTCGCAGCACCCTGAAGCCTCCTCCCCTCTCGTCCTTCAAGCCCCGCCCCCAGCAAGCCCCGCCCCCAGCTGCGGCTGATCCTTCCCACCGGAAGCTCACCCGGTACAGCTCTTCCCCCACTTCCGGCGTCCCGCGTCCCCCGACAGCCTAGTCCAGCTTTCCTTCTCCCACTGCCCTTTATTGGTGGGTCTGTACGTAACCGGCAAAACCCCATTCTTTTTTTTTTTTTTAAAGATTTTATTTATTTATTTGACAGAGAGAGACACAGCGAGAGAGGGAACACAAGCAGGGGGAGTGGGAGAGGGAGAAGCAGGCTTCCTGCTGAGCGGGGAGCCTGATGCGGGGCTCGATCCCAGGACCCTGGGATCATGACCTGAGCCGAAGGCAGACGCTTAAGGACTGAGCCACCCAGGCGCCCCCAAAACCCCATTCTTTTTTTTTTTTTTTTTTTAAGATTTTATTTATTTATTTATTTGAGAGAGAGAGAGAAACAGCATGAGAGGGGAGAGGGTCAGAGGGAGAAGCAGGCTTCCTGCTGAGCGGGGAGCCTGATGTGGGACTCGATCCCAGGACTCTGGGATCATGACCTGAGCTGAAGGCAGTCACTTAACCCACTGAGCCACCCAGGCGCCCCCCAAAACCCCATTCTTAACCCCACCCTCCCACGCCCCGTTCACCCGTGGATTCCAGAGCTCCCAGGGCGTCGGGGGCAGGAAGAGGCGGAATTAATGTGGGCGGCGGCTCCGTGCACCCTCCCAGGGGCTGCTGCTCCCCCAGGAGAAGCGGGCACCTGGCCCCTTGCGCTGTGCCGCAGGCCGGCTGGGAACGGTCACACGCAAGCGGACTCTACACCTCCCGGCCCGAAATTAGTCTCTCTCTGAACTCCAGGCCCAGCTCTCCAGTAGCCTATTCAACGTCTCCACCTGAATTTCCAGCTGGAGGACCAAACCCAGTCCGTCCAGCACCGGCCACCTGGCTTGCTCCCACGTCTGCTGCTCCCAGGCTCCTTCGGCTCGGACAGTGGCAGCTCCGCCCCTCCTGCTGGTCGGCCCCGGACCTGGCAGTGATTCTTGTCCCTTCTCTCTCCCTCACGCACCGCACCTCGTCCACCACCGAATGCCCTGCCTTCCCTTTAAGTGTATCCAGCACGGCCTCGATCCCTGTCTCGCTGGCCCAAGGCCCCATCATCGCGCATCTGGCCTTCTGCGGTGGCCTCCTAACCCGTGTCCTTGATTCTGTCCTTGCGCCCACTTCAGGCTACCCCCAGCAGAGCAGCCAGAGTGATCCCATTAAAACCAACATCCTAAGATGCTGTCTTCTTAGGACCCTCCACCACTCCCACAGCTTCCCATCTCCTTCAGAGGAAAGGTCCTGTTCCTTACAGAGGCCAGTGAGACCCCCACGGGATCCCCCAAATACCCGTCTGGCTTCATCTCACCATTTGCTCACTCAAGTCCAGCAAACCCTCAGGCCCTTTGCACTTGCTGTCCCCTCTGTCTGGAATGATCCTCTGCAAACATCCACCACCTTCTTCAGGTCTTTGCTCAAAAGTCACCTTCTCAGGGAGTCCTTCCTTGATCACCTGAGTTTAAATTGCTCTCCCTCCCTGATTGCCTTATCTCCCCTCCAGGGCTTTATTTCTATAGCCTTTATTACCATGTGACATAATATACATTGTACTTGTTTTTTAAACTTGTCTATCTCCCTCGCACCAGAATATAAATTTCCAGGGGGCAGGAATTTTGGTTTTTTTCTGGTTTATTCACTGCTGCATCCCAATACCTAGAAGATGCCTGGCACATAGAAGACCCTTTGATAAACATTTGTTCACGGCATGAATATCTCTGACCCATCCATGCTGGTGTTCTCTGACACCGAGGCAGGGCATCCTTATTTCTCTCAATTTGATATGACTAAAAACTCTAGCCTCCCTTCATTCCTTGGCATGAGATTGTCAGAGCTGAAACACTTCCAAAGCAAGAAGGCCACATGATGAGCAGTAAGCAGCTGGTCTCTGAATCAAACAGACGGGGGTCCAGTCTTAGTTCCAACACTTAGCAGCCGTGTGAGTTTGGAGAATGACTTCATCTTGCTGAACCCTAACTTCCTCATCTGATAAGTGACTCTAAGGATACCTACCCTTTGGGGATGTGAAAATTAATTCATGTATAAAAAATAACCGGCCTAGAGTGGCATTCAATAAATATGAATCATTATTATAGCTATTAAGCTTTTATATATCTATTTTAGCTTAGAACAACTATTAATCTGTAAATATCTGTCTTAGTCATAATAGAAAAATGAATTTTATAAATCATTTTACTATTCGCTAGGGGAAAAGAGTACAACAAAACATCACCTAAAATGACTTACAACTGGAAATGGACTATATTTTCCCCTATTATTGATACTAAGAGGAAAATGAGAAGAAATCTTGTCATAGGATGGATTTATGTCATAGATTTTTTTCAGGGTTCAGTTTTCAAAAGTCATTTCACAGTGTTTCATCAGTCCCGTGCTATGTACCCCCTCTATTAACCTCAGCCACCCAGTCTCTTAAGGGAGCTAGGCAATCGAAGTTCTAATAACTTGGCTGCCCATCTCTTTAGAACTCACTTTCAAGTATCGAGGAGCCCTCGCTCACTGGAAACTGTCCAGGAATTACTGACAAGCCCATCTACCTGATCTCTGTGCTATTTTTAGCTGAGCGCAGCTTTGATCCATAGCTGTGCTAGCTCCTACTTTTTCTTTCATCTTCCATCTTTCTGAAAGAGGTGAATTTTGAGCAGGGCATAAAAGGCGGTGATGGATCAGCAGAGAGAAGAAAGGAAGGTAGCCCCCATGGGGAGAGTCTCAAGAGCCAAGGTTCAGAAGCAAGGAGAATACCATCCGTGGGCGACAGCAAGCCGACTGGCCTGGAAACGCAGGAGGCGCTGCCCTGAGTAAGGAAAAAGCAGGAGCAGGCTGGGGGCATGAACCGAGTTGGTTTGGATTTTGAGGCTCCAGCTGCCCTCACCGTTAACCTACAGGATAATCATTTTTAAAAGGCAAACAAGCTATTTTTCTCTGAATTACTGGAATAATGCCTTTCATTGGCTCTTTTTCCCAAACCTTCTCTTGGCTCTCTCCTTATCTTTTAGATCTCTACTCAAAAGCCATTTTCTCAGGGTATCCTCCCTAACCCGCTCACTGCGGTTCTCATCCTGGCTGGGCACTGCAATATCGCGGAGCTTCATGGGTTCCGTCCCCCCTCCCCAGAGCTGCTGATTGAATTGGTCTGGGGTGTAGACTGTGCAGTGGGATTTGGGGGCTCACTTTTAATTACTTTGGGTGGTAGGATTTGATGCAACCCTACGCAGGAGATGGGCCCACAGGGACCCCTTCCTTACATTCAAGGTTCCAATGTGTTTTTCTGGTACCACCAAGCAATTCTGCAACCCCATGTCAGCTGGATGCCCTACAATTTAACTACATGCTGACACTATCTCCATGGAGATGGCATCAGATCCCACAGGTTCAGGGCTCGGTCCCACAAGACTGCCCCCACCGCCCACTTCAGGTGCCAGTCACAAGTCCAGGTTATCACCTGTGCTTCTCACCAATGAACAGGCTATAGATCGGAGGTTCCAAAGACCCCAGCCCCCTTTGGGTTCCATTAATTTGCTAGAGCAGCTCCCTGAACTCAGAGAAACATTTTACTTGCCGGATCATCAGTTGATTGTAAAAGGATATGGCTCAGGAACAGCCAGATGGAAGAGATGCATACAGCAAGGTAGGGGGATATAGATATGCACCTTCCATGACCTCTCCAGGGTGCCATTCTCCCACCACCTCCACAAGTTCACCAACCTGGAAGTTCTCTGAACCCCATCATTTTGGGGTTTTATGGAGGATTCATCATATAGGCAGGATTGATTAAATCATTGACCACCGGTGATTGATTTAACCTCCAGCCCCTTTCCCCTCCCGTGAGGTTGAGGGGTGGAGCCAAAAGGCCCAACCCTTTGGTCACGTGGCTGGGTTCCCTGGCAACCACCCCTTCCTTAGATGGGGGGGGCTTTCCCAAAGCTACCTCATTAAAATAACAAAAGACACCGTTATTACTCCCATCACTTAGGAAATTCCAAAGGTTTTAGGAGAGCTCTAAGCCAGAAAGGGGGACAAAGACCAAATATATATTTCTTATTATAAATCACAGTATCACACAAAAAATAAAATGAAAAATAAAAACATAAAAAATAAAAATAAATCGCAGTATCACAAGGTTACACATAGCTATGAACAAAGCTTAACAGGAGTACTGTCCCCACCCCTGCAACTTTCCTGTGATATGGTGGCCTTAGTGACCAGTACAGCACACAAGAGGACATCCCTGAGTACTTATCCTCAGCCAAGTCATCAAGGAGGCACTCCGGGCTCAGAATTCCGTAAAAGGAAGGCAGTTACTTAGACGCAGAACTTCCCAGGAAGAAGCCTACACTCAAGCTTATTTTTCTGAAATTTCCATTTCCACCAAATTACAAGTGGTACCAAGAAATTTAAGCACCACTTTCCAAAAGTGAGAAAGCCTGTTCCATGCTTTTGAGCCCTAGTGAGCCCTGCTCAATAAGTTGCTGCCTGTGTGATTGGAGATTAGGTGACCAAGCGCTCCCCTGTCACAAAACACTCTTCATCCTTTTGTCTCACACCCAGAAAGTCAACCTTTTGGGTGAAAATGTTGCATCTCAAGAAACGATGAAGATAGGCTGCGTGAGAGGATCACTCCTGCCATCTCCTTAACATGGGTTACCAGAAAGCTCAGCCCTGAGGGTTGTGGACAGAGAGATGTGGAGGAAAGATGGGAGCCTGATAATGAAGCAGAATAATGCCAAGCTCCATTTGCATACAGCTGTCACTTCTTGAAAATGTGGACTATGCCATAAGCTTGTGACAGTTCAGGAGGATTATTTAGGCATCTGAATGCCCCCTTTCTCAAGATGGTAGCTGAGTATGGAGATGTTCAGTGAGTTCCCATGGGTCATTCATGAGCCAGCAAGGAAATCAGATCTGACACATGCCTTATCCATTGCTCTGCCTTCCAGGCAGGTGTTTTTGGTGACGTACACCCAAGATAAGTCTAAAGCCCTAGCTTATCTTAGCCCTAGGAACCTCCAGGAAGAATATCAAAGCAAGGGGTGGGGGTGGATTTGCAAAAGAGACCCGCCCCTCCCCCCCACCCCCAGACCACCTTAGTTGACCTCTCTGCTTTGCTGTGGTTCCTGTGTCCCTACCTGGCCTCTGATATCACTGGCCTTAGGGCTTTGGACATGTTTATTCTCTTCATACTGAGGGTGAGACAGAGAGACCTCACTGTGTGGCTTACCCGGTTTGTCAGCATTAAATTTTCCAGGCTGCTTATGAGATGTTTCACCAAATACCCTTAGTGTGATCTATTTTTATCCTTTTATCTTTATTGCATAACAACTCAAGAGAATTGCCACGGTTCATATAAATATATGTATATATTTATACCATCTATAGATACACACACAATGCACAGTCAGTCCTAAATGCATAGTATGTGAGTGGGCGATTCAAAGGTCACTCCGCTTTCTCCCAAAATTGTGAGTCACCACTTTCCTCATTTTGTATAAAGCTGGGTGCTGGCCCTGACTACCAGGCAGTCCTCATACTTAGCCTGTGTTGGGGTCTGGGTGGGTGGGGGGCTTTGCCTTTCATATTCCACCTGCAGCTCTGGGGGTCCACCCCCACCTATAGTTCTGACCAAGGAGATCTAATCAGGAGTCTGTAGGTGGGGCTTCCAGGAATGTTCTTTAAAGGGCGTTAAGCTACACTTCCAGGGAAGATGGTGGAGCAGGAGGACCCTAAGCTGTCCTGGATAACACCCATATCAGTATAAATAACCCAGAAAATGACCCAAAGACTGGCAGAACAAACTCTCCACAGATAAATGTAGAAAAGAGGCCACATCAAAGAGGGTAGGAAGGGCGGAGACACGGTTGTGAGTTAAACTATCTGCAGGAGGGAGGGATGTGGTGGGCATAGAGAGGGGAGAGGAGCAAATCCCCACGCTAGGCACCCCAGGAACCCGTATGGGGAAGACCAATTCCCATAACATTTGGCTTTGAAAACCAGAGGGGCCTAATAAGCAGTGGGGCTTAATACCCGGAATTTTAAAAATCAGCAGCTCCAGGAGAGCTGGAGGGTGATAGGAAATAATCCTAGCCCTTAAAGAGATAGCACAACAAACAGCCCCACGGAGATACGGCATAGAAGCAGCAGTTTGAAAAACACCTGGGGTATACAGGAAGGAGATTTACTTGCTAAGGAGATTTATTTGCTAATCTCTGCGCATGTGCCGGAGATGCAGGGATGTTCGGGAGACTTCTCCAAGAACAAAAGAGCTGGTGGTGCCGTTGCCCTCCCTTGCTCCCCAACCTAGACACACAGACCCCTGCAGGAACCAGCTCAGCAGGAACATACTCCACCTAACTTGCTAACAGTGCACGCCCTGCCTCTGAGTTCTCCTGCAGACACGCTGCCTCCATCCCCGCCTGGGTATGAGTTTTTCCAGGTGGCTGCAGGCCCCCTTCCGCTGCAGACCAGTGCAGGTCTTGCTGGCACAACCTGCCCCACCCCCGAGTTCTCCTGTGGACTCATCCCTCCAATATGCCCTTGACCAGAGCCCATCCAAAGCAGTGCCACAAGCCTGGCAGCATGCAAGCAGCCCGGACAGTGGCCAACACCACTCCAAAGTGACTCTTGCCACGGGGAGAGGGGAAGATAAGCACACACACCAGTCCCACTGTGGCCCCAGCAGCGGGTAGGGCGCAGACAGCTGATCTGACTGCTGGCCCTGCCTACCAATGCAGGCTTCTCAGGGGACAGCATGGGGAAAGCACCCTGCAATTTGGTGCTACCGCATCTCTGGCAAATGCCTGATCTGACTCAATTCAAACCCAAGTTGGCCCCGGATTGGCCCTCTAACAAGACAGGGATTAAACCCCGCCCACAACAGGCAATGAGAGCCGTTGCCAATGACTGGAATGCAGGCAAATGGGGCTCAGCCACAACAGGAGGGCACATGCAACATGCGTAGGAAACAGTCCTGAAGCACCAGGTTCTGGTGAACAGGGGATATTGTACTACAGGGCACCACAGGATCTCTTCCTCTCAAAAGCAGGAGATGTAGCTGACTCTCCTAACAGTAGAAAGAGAAAGTTAGACAAAATGAGACAGAGGAATATGTCTCTTTCAAATGAAAGAACAGGACAAAATCACAGAAGAGACCTAAGTGAAATGGAAAAAAGTAATATCCTGATAGAGAATTTAAAGTAGTGGTCATAAAAATACTTACTGGACTTGAGAAAATAGGGGAGGACCTCAGTGAGACTCTCAACAAAGAGATAGAAAACATAAAAAAGAACCAATCAGAGATGTAGAACTCAATAACTGAAATTAAAAATACACTAGAGGGAATAAATAGTAGACCAGAGGAAGCAGAACAGATCAGTGACCCGGAAGACAGAGTAATGGAAAGCAATCAAGCTGAACAGGAGGGAGAGAAAAAATAATAATTAATGAAAATAGACTAAGGGAACTCAGTGACATCATCAAGTGTAATAACATGCACTTTATAGGCGTCTCAGAAGAAGAGAGTGAAAACGGTCAGGAAATTTATTTGAAGACATAATAGCTGAAAACTTCCCAAACCTGGAGAAGGAATAGAAATCCAGATCCAGGAGGCACAGAGAACACCCCCAAAAAATCAACCCAAGGAGTTCCACACCAAGACACATAGTAATTAAAATGGCAAAAAGTAGCACTGAAGAGAGAATTTTAAAAGCAGCAAGAGAAAAGAAAACACATACAAAGAAAAGCCCATAATGTATTCAGCTGACTTTTCAGCAGAAACTTTGCAGGCCAGAAGAGGGTGGCATGATATAATCAAAGTGCTGAAAGAAAAAAACCTGCAACCAAGAATACTCTATCTAGCAAGGCTATTGTTCAGAACAGAAGGACAGATAAAGAGTTTCCCAGACAAACAAAAGTTAAAGGAATTCATGATCACTAAACCAGCCCTACAAGAAATGTTAAAGGGGACTCTTTGAGTGGAAAGGAAAGACCATAAGCAGAGCAAGAAAAGTAGGAAGCACAAAAGCAATAAAATGAAGTATATCTATAAAAATCAGTCTAGGGATTCACAAAATAAAAGGATGTAAAGTATGACACTATATACCTAAAATGTGGGGTGAGAGGAGTAAAGAATGGGTTCAGACTTAAGCAGCCATCAACTTAATATAGACTGTTATATGCAGAAGACATTATATATAAACCTAATGGTAGCCGTAAGTCAAAAACCAGTAGCAGATATGCAAAAAAAGAAAAAGAAAGGAATCTAAGTATATCACTAAAGAAAGCCAGCAAACCATGAGAGGAGAGAGCAAGAGAAAAAAGGAACAGAGAACTACAAAAACAACCACAAAACAAGTAACAAAATGGCAATAAGTATATACCTATCAATAATTACTTTGAATGTAAATGGACAACATGCTCCAATCAAAAGACTAGGGTAGGGCACGTTCTGCATGGAGCACTGGGTGTTATGCACAAACAATGAATCATGGAACACTACATCAAAAACTAATGATGTAATGTATGGTGATTAACATAACAAAAAAAATAATGGAGAAAAAAAAGACTAGGGTAACAGAATGGATAAAAAAGCAAGATCCATCTATATGCTGCCTACAAGAGACTCATTTTGGACCTAAAGACACATGCAGATTGAAAGTGAAGGAATGGAACAGCATTTATCATGCAAATGGAAGTGAAAAGAGAGCTGGGGTAGCAATACTTATATTGGACAAAATAGACTTTAAAACAAAGACTGTAACAAGAGACAAAGAAGGACACAAATGATAAAGGGAACGATCCAACAAGAAGATACAACAACTGTAAATGTTTATGCACCAAACCTGGGAGCACCCAAATACATAAAGCAGCTAACAACAAACATAAAGAGAGCAATCAATAATAATACAATAATTGTAGGGGACTTTAACACCCCCACTTATATCAATGGATAGATCATCCAAAGAAAATCAACAAGGAAACAGTGGCTTTGAATGACACATTGGTCCAGATGGACTGAACAGATATATTCAGGACATTCCATCCTAAAACAGAATACACATTCTTTTCAAGTGCACATGGGACATTCTCCAGAATAGATCACATATGAGGCCACAAAACAAGTCTCAACACATTGAAAAAGACTGAAGGCATACCATCTATTTTTTCTGACCACAACACTACAAAATTAGAAATCAACCACAAGAAAAAATCTGGAAAGAACACAAATACATGGACATTAAATAACCTGCTACTAAACAATGAAAGGGTCAGCCAAGAAATCAGAGGAAATAAAAAAAATACATGGAGACAAATGAAAATGAAAACATAACAATTCAAAATCTTTGGGATGCAGCAAAAGCTGTTCTAAGAGGAAAGATTATAACAATACAGGCCTGCCTCAAGAAGGAAGAAAAATCTCAAACCCAACCTTACACCTAAAGGAGCTAGAGAAAGAAGAACAAGCAAAGCCTGAAACCAGTAGAAGGAAGGACATAATAAAAATTAGAGAAGAAATAAACAAAATAGAAACTAAAAGTAAGTAAGTAAGTAAGTAAATAAATAAATAAATTAGAATAATGAAACCAAGAGCTGGTTCTTTGAAAAGATCAACAAAATTGATAAACCTTTAACCAGACTCATCAGAGAGAGAGAGAGAGAGAAGACTCAAATAAAATCAGAAATGAAAGAGAGAAATAAAAACTGCCTCCATGGAAATACAAAGGATTATAAGAGAATATTATGAAAACTTGTATGTCAACAAACTGAATAACCTAGAAGAAATGGATAAATTCCTAGAAACTTATAACCTCCCAAAACTGAGCCAAGAAGAATTAGAAAATTTGAACAGATTATCAGCAATGAAATTGAACCAGTAATCAAAAAACTCCCAGCAAACAAAAATCTAGGACCAGACAGCTTCACAGGTGAATGCTACCAAACATTTATAGAAGAATTATATACCTATTCTGTTCCAAAAAATAGAAGAGGAAGGAAAGCTTCCAAATTTTATTCTATGAGGCCAGCATTACCCTGATAACAAAACCAGATAAAAACACTACAAAAAAAGAGAACTACAAGCTAATATCTCTGATGAACATAGATACAAAAATCTTCAACAAAATATTAGCAAACCTAATCCAACAATACATTTAAAAAAAATCATTCACCAGGATCAAGTGGGATTTATTCCTGGGATGAAAGGGTGGTTCAGTATTTGCAAATCAGTCAATGTGAGACATCACATCAACAAGAGAAAGGATAAAAACCATATAGT
This sequence comes from Halichoerus grypus, assembly GCF_964656455.1. Taxonomy (NCBI): domain Eukaryota; kingdom Metazoa; phylum Chordata; class Mammalia; order Carnivora; family Phocidae; genus Halichoerus; species Halichoerus grypus. Next base: position 16,971,873 of record NC_135724.1, read on the forward strand.
CATTTCAATAGATGCTGAAAAAGCATTTGATGAAGTATACAACAGCCATTCATGATCAAAACCCTCAACAAAGTATGTGTAGAGGGAAAACACCTCAGGCCTCTCAAAATGGCTAAAATCAAAAATGCAAGAAACAACAAATATTGGTGAGGATGTAGAGAAAAAAGAACCCTTGTGCACCATTGGTGGGAATGCAAACTGGTGCAGCCACTGTGGACGACAGGATGGAGGTTAAAAATAGAATTTCCTCAAAAAGTTAAAAATAGAATTACCATATGATCCAGTAATTCCACTACTGATTATTTACCCAAAGAATATGAAACCACTAATTTGAACAGATATATGCACCCCTATGTTTATCACAGCATTATCTACAATAGCCAAATTATGGAAGCGACTCAAATGTCCATTGATAGATGAATGGATAAAGAAGATGTGATATATATACACAATGGAATATTACTCTGCCATAAAAAGAATGAAATCTTGTCATTTGCAACCACACGGATGGAGCTAGAGAGTATAATGCTAAGTGAAATAAGTCAGAGAAAGATGAATACCATATGATTTCACTTATATGTGGAATTTTTTTTACAATTTTATTTATTTATTTGAGAGAGAGAGAGCGTGAGAGAGAGAGAGAGCTCAAACAGAGGGTGGGGTAGAGGGAGCAGGAGAAGCAGACTCCCCGCTGAGCAGGGAGCCCAATGCGGGACTCAATCCCAGGCCCCTGGGATCGTGACCTGAGCTGAAGGCAGACGCCTAACCCACTGAGCCACCTAGGCACCCTATATGTGGAATTTAAGAAACAAAGCAAACAAAGAAAAAAGGAGACAAACCAAGAAACAGACTCTTAACTCTAGAGAACATACTGAGGGTTATCAGAGGGGAGGTGGGTGGGGGGAATGGGTGAAATAGTTGAAGGGGATTAAGAGTATACTTATGATAAGCATTGAGTAACGTGTAGAATTATGGAATCCCTATATTGTACACCTGAAACTAATATAACACTGTATGTTAACTATACTGGAATTAAAATTAAAAATAAAATAAAATAAATAATAAGGGGATTGAGCTAGCAAGCAACTACCCTTTTTGTCCTTCAGCCTTTAAGTTTTCCTTCCTGGAGCATGAAGTTGATAGCTGGAGCTTTGGCAATCATACTGTGACCATGAGGACAGGAGAGAGTGGCCATCTAGGATAGAGGACCCAAATTGCTGAAGACATTGTAGAGCCACTGCCCCAGTCCTAGGCTCTTTGCTTCCTGACTTTTTTTTATTAAAGGAGAGAAAAATGAAGTTCCAGTTTTTCTAAATCACTTGTTATTTGATACATACTTTTATGTAAGTTGTTCCTGTTTAAAAATAAATTCTCAAAGTCATTCAAAGTAGAGGATCTTGTTGATACCTTCTCTTACAATAACAGCGCTCACTTTTGGCAGCACATTCGAGTCACTTAGTATGATTTAAAAACATCTGTGGCTGGGTCCCCCTCAGAGACTCCTGAGTAATTGTTCTGGCATGGCCTGAGCAATGGGGTTTTTAAAACCGTCAGGGTGATTCTGATGTGTAGCTCAGGTTAACATTGTGCTGTTCTCTTTCTCAAGGCAAGAATAATTGGTTGATTGATTTCCTCCGTTGCTCTCCCATTAAACGCTAATAAGCCCCACAGCGGCCCGGCCCCGAGCTCAGGGATTCATCCCAATCACCTGGAGGATTTGTTAAAACAGGCTGCTGGTCCTGCCTCCAGAAATTCTGCTTTAAGGGGTCTGGAGTGGGCCAGCGAATTTGCATTTCTAGCAAGCTCCCAGGTGATCCTGATGCCACAGGTCAGGGTTCACAGCTGAGGTGTGGTTTCTTTTGTCCCTAAGCTTCTTCCTTTTGTGACCTTTTCTGGTTCTGCCACCCCACCAGGCCCCAAGGGCTCTCTGGTTTGCTTTGCTCTATTGAAAGCAGAACAAAAAGCTTGTTCCCTTTTAAAAGGTGAGCCTTTTTTTAGGTGGTAGCAGCACCCTAGAAGCTTCTGCCAATACTCTTTCCCCCACTCCTTTGTCTGAAAAACTTCTACTTGTCCTCCACGGTTCCACTTAGATGTCACCTCCTCCAGGAAGTCTTCCTTTGATCCCCCAAGTCTATGCCTTCAGAGCCCCTGGTACTTCTATCTCCTTGTACTTGGGTGCAATTGCTTCATTGACTCTATTCTCCTGAAGATGGAAATATGTTTTATTTCCATATACCCAGGACCCAGCACAGGATGGACACTCAGTGTTTTTCCTGCAGGAAGGAAGGAGGGTGGCTTCAGGCAGGTCGGGCCTCTGCTCACAGTAAGAAGGAACTGGGACTGGTCCCAGCTGAAGCCAGAGCAGACAGAGGCCCTGGTGGGTCCCTCATGACCTGAAGACTTCCCCACCAAGCTCAAATCTGCCCTTTGTTTACCCCTCCCTCGAGACCCCTCCCTCCATAAGCTTAGGCCATGTCCTTCCTCACATTCTCTGACTCCAAGCCTAACTCTGCCCTTGCTTCTCTCTTCCTCACCCTCCAAACATACTCTGCTTTGTGGGACATTTGGTGTCATTTGTCTTGCCAACCCCTCTAACCCTCCTGTCATTTCTACCTCTTGTTCTGAAGTTCCCAGCCAAGGAGTAGCTGCTTTGAGCAGTGGTTCTCCAGTGGGTGGGCTTTTGTCCCCGTGGGATATTCGTCAACCTCTGGAGCTGTCTTTGGTTGTCACGACAGGGAGGATGCTCGTAGCATCTGGCAGGTGGAGGCCAGGGATGCTGCTGAACATTCTACCGTGCTCAGGACAGCTACTGATAACAACGAATTCTCCAGCCCAGATGTCAGTAGCACTGGGCTTAAGAGACCATGAGGGCACGCTTCCCTGCCAAGGCCTCCCTGAGAACGGAGAGGACCCTGCTGTTTGCCCAGCAGGGCTGCGTTAGTCAGCTAGTGTTCGGTGGCGGTAGGCAGCCTATAACTGGGCCCAGAAAGTCTGAGAACCCTCCACATGCTGGTGGTGGTGAGAATCACAAATGGCCAACCTAAGCGCAGTCCTGAGGGCACAGGGAGAGCTGAGCTGGGGCGGGGGGGGGGGGTGGGAGGTGGCGGGGCGGGGGTTGGCGCTCCCTCCTTGCCTCAGAAAGAGAGAGCTGCTCTTGGAAAGCTCCTCCTCCTGGAAAGGGAAAGCCTCTGGAATCTGGGGAAATGGCAGAGACCAAGTGTCCTCGGCCAGATGATCTCAGAAAGGACTGTCCTCTCTCGTCGTGCCTCCCCATCAGGAGCCCTGCGGCTGGGCTCCTGATTCCCCTGGAAAGGAGCAGGGAGCCTTGGCAGGAAACTGATCCCACGGCACAGATACTTGACAGAAGATGTAAATGAGGCCTCACGCTCCAAGAAGTGCATCTAAAGTCATTCTGCCAGGACCTGTCAGGGGCCCTTCCCGGAGAGTTTTGCTGTTTGAGGCCATGCGGGAGGCTCGGTCCAGCACTTTCTGTGGCCCCTAACGCAAACAGCTGCTGCCGAGCAGCCACTGGGGGGCCCGCGAGCTGCACAGGAGCCTGGTGAGGTGTTCACCATGTTTCAGAAGGTGGCAGAAGGGAGGAACCTTCCAGAGGCAGACAGCATCCCAGCGAAACCAGCTTGAGCGCCAAGAACACAGGACACTGGAGAGTGGAGGGCACCCCCCAGGAGGGCCGGTAACAGACTAGAGAGCTTGGCACACATTTAAGCAAATGGACTACTGTCGCTTAAAATCACAGCTCTTCAGCTTTCTGAGGGTTGAGGACCCTCTTGACGATTGGATAACAGCTCTGGACCCTCATCCTAGAAAAGTGCATCTATGCATAAAATGTCATTGTCGGCTTCAGGGGTTGAAGAATCACCCTGATTCCACCCCTGGGCCCAGGATTATCGCATCCATCCTCAGGACAAGAGAAATGGAAGCATCTCAGGTTTGAATCTGGCACGAGATAGCCACAGAGCAGATGTTCAGATGATTAAATACAAGGTGTTTGGCAGGAAAAGAGGCCACTGGATGCCAGAGACAGGCAGCTACATAATTGTAACAGGACCAATATTGGCTAAAATAAAATACTGATTAATAGTAATATGGCCCAATGAGTGGGGACATGGCCCCGGAGACATGCATAAGATTCTTAACTCCACCAACCACTTATTTATCCAACAAATATTCATCACAAACCCACCATCACTGTTCTGTGAGCAAGGGTACCACAAGGTCCCTGTCCCCATGTGCCTGACCTTCTAGTATAGACACAGAACACAAATAAGTAATGTCAGGAGGTGAAGAGTGCTATGCTGGGGGAAAAGGCTTCACTGAAAAGGCAACTTTGAACTGAAACAAGAATGAGGCGAAGGAGCGAGGTGTGCATAGATCGGGGAGACAGGGTCTGGAGAGAGGCAGCAGTAAGTACAAAGGTCCTGAGGCAGGATTATACTGGGCAAGTTTGAAGAACAGCAAGGGGGTGGGAATGGTGTGGAGCAAGCAAGAGGAAGAGAAGGAAAAAGATGAGGTCTGTCTGAGAGGGATGTATGGGATCCTTGGATTTAATTCCCAGTGGGATGGGAAGCCATTGAAGGACCTTGAGCAGGAGAGTGACATGATCTAATTTAGGTTTTAGAAAGGAATCAGCTTCTGATGGAGAAAATGAATAGGCATAGTTAACACTCTCATTAAAGTAACAATCAGTTTTATTCCCTTGTCTTATCAGATAAGTTATCTACTTTTCATTGGTCTTGATCACAGGTCAGCAAACTTTTTCTATAAATGGCCAGATAGTAAATATTCTAGGCTTTTGGAGCCATATGGCCTCTATCATAACTACTCAACTTTGTCACTGGAGCGTGAAAGCAACCATAGACAATATGCAAATGAGTGAGCCTGGCTACGTTCCAACTGACAAACCATCCCAATTTGCCTGGAACTGAGGGGTTTTCAGGGATCTAAGACATTCAGTGCCAAACTGGGATAGTTTGGGCAAATGGGAATGGTTGTAGGTTCCAATAAAACTTTATTTATGGACACTGAAATTTGAATTGCATATAAATGGCACATATCATGAAATAATATTTTTCTTTTGACTTTTTTTTCCCAATAATTTAAAAATATAAAAACCATGCTTAGTTCATATAAAAACAGGCAGTCAGGGGCACCTGGGTGGCTCAGCCAGTTAAGCATCTGACTTTGGCTGAGGTCATGATCTCAGGGTCCTGGGATGGAGCCCTGCATCGGGCTCCCTGCTCAGCGGGGAGTCTGCTTCTCCCTCTCCCTCTCCTTCTGCCCCTCCTCCCTGCTCGTGCTCTCTCTCTCTGAAATAAATAAAATCTTAAAAACTCTCTGAAATAAATAAAATCTTAAAAAAAAAAAAAAAGGCAGGCTAGTCATCTGAATTTGGCCCACGGGCTATAGGTTGTCAACCCCTGGTCTTGATGACCCACCAGCAAAACTCATGATGATAAAATGATGGTGGCCATCATGCCTGCCCTCCTCATAGGTCCCTCCTCCATCCTGCTGCCAGGGATGCCAGCCCCCACCTGCCTCTCCAGCCTCATCTTTTGCTTGCTCATCACACTCCCGCCACACTGGTCAGCTTAAAGTTTTCGGCTCTTCCAAACTCTGTCTCACTTGGGCTTAAACACACGCCAGCTCTCTTCCCTGAGAAGTCTTCCCCTGCCTTTTCATCTGGAGAATGGACAGCCCCTGCTCCAAGTGAGTCTCCATGCTAATTCCTGCATTCGGCTTTCTCATACATACCCCGGTTGTATGAGACTTTCCTGCCCCAAAGGTTGACCAGCAGCCTGTGTCATGGCTTGGACTGAAAGCTCCACCTCAGCGGGAACACACAGCTTAAATGAGACAATCAGTTCTGTGGCTCCGGGATCCAAACTGGAGAGACAGGGAAGGAGAAGTTACATGGTAGCACGTGAAGAAACTGAGAAGACACCCAAATGTGGCAGGCAGGTGGAGGCCAGTAAGTAGCAGGAGCCACTGAGACCCCAGAATTAGCAGGAGACATGAGAAAACAGTTATAGGTAGTCAGAAGCTGTGAGGATGGACACAGATATGACAGCAGCAAGAGCAGAAAAAGGGAACAAATGAATCACCATCATAGTAGAGGCTTAACTTATGTCTATAGCCTTGGGGGTGACCAGATACCCCAGTCTCAGGAGCACTCATGAATCCTGACTATCTGCCACTTTCCATGGGGCCTTACCTGGTGATCGGGAGCTTCTGTGTGATTCCTGTCCCTTTACTTCCTTGTGTCCCTTTCCAAACACCTTTCCCCAGCTCAGTGCCTTGTACATAGCAGATGAAGAAAACATTGCTATAAGGATGAATTACTTGAGATGATCTAAGAAAAACTGCTTCTTGCCATCAAAATTTCCTAACACACTACCTACATTTTGGGATGGTTATTTGTGGCTACCTCCTTTGGTTCGCATGGAGCAGCCCTGGCCATGTTTTACCCAACCCAGCATATCGATTGCTCTAATTGCTGAGCCAAAGATCCGACTGAGATAGCCCAAGCTCACGCAGAGATATAGGAGAGACCAGGAAAATCTCAGGCATAGGGTGTTAGTGCTCAGTGCGAGAGACTGTAAACACAGCACCTAGCCCGTCCAAATAGTGGGAGATCATCTCTGACTTCTTTGTATCCAGAGGCAGTAGGAAGTCAAGTGGAAAAGCAAGACAAGACGTGCTGCACAGAAGACAGGTAGCCTTAAGAAATGGGAAGGGCTTTGGGGTGCCTGGGTAGCTCAGTCGTTGAGTGTCTGCCTTCGGCTCAGGTCATGATCCCAGAGTCCTGGGATCGAGCCCCGCGTTGGGCTCTCTGCTCAGCGGAAAGCCTGCTTCTCCCTCTCCCACTCCCCCTGCTTGTGTTCCCTCTCTCACTGTGTCTCTCCCTGTCAAATAAATAAATAAAATCTTAAAAAAAAAAAAAAAGAAATGGGAAGGGCTTTAATTAGCTCTTGTCTGGGTTAAATGTGCCAGAAAAGTGAAAAGGATGGGACTTATTCTCTAGGTAGAACAAGATTAGTTCTTGTCTGGTGTATTTACCAGGTCAACAGACGCTGGATAGGACAATGCCTTCTGCTGCTCTCTCCCTCCCCTTCAAGCCTTTGAAAACTTACTTTATCAAAATTAAAGCTGAACTGTGCTGCCAGGGAAGCTCTGAAAGCAATCAGTTTGGAATACTGAGCTAGCAAACTTGAAATCCTTTGGGAACACTGGTGTTACGACGTGCAGAGGCACATCCTACCATGAGGGGGCAGTATTCCCAGTAGTGCTGGGTCCCAGGCTCAAAGGGGCAGCCAACAGGAGGACGTTCATTTCAGCCCAAGTTGGAGATCAGAGCCCTGCCTTTTCCCTGATTCAAAAATTAAAGGAAAATAAAATACAATCCCAGTTGAATGAGACTTTAAAGGCATTTTACCGAGCTCCTTGGAGAAATTGAAACTCTTCACAAACATGTGTCCCACAAACATACATACACGCATATGCACCTGCCCCAGTCACTTGCCAAATAGTACAACGTGCTTCTTTTATTTAAAAGGTGATCTTTTTCTGTGGATGTTTGGCTGCCTTTCTGAGAAGGAAAATCCCCACCAAATGACTTCCAGGTTCATAGTTCAATTGCTCTCTGGAAGAGCTTCTTGGGGAATGATTTGGAAACTTGAAGCTAGCTCAAGGTGGAAACTTGACATGGTGAACACTCCTATCCTGCACTTGCCAAGGTCACGAATTTCTCTTTAACTGGACAGCCATCTGGAGCACCAGAGTGCTTCTGCCCCGGAGAGTGGGTCTCCTCGCGCGTGCTTTTCTCACCTGCCACAGAGGGTACTTCCTTCTTAAAGGTCCCCATGACACCCCATATCTACGTCAAAGACTCTGAGGCTCAGCACTGCTGACTCATTTGCCTGGCTGTGTCCTCACTAGGTCGCCAACACTAGACGTTGGAGGAAGCATCTTACTGTTAAATTCTTGGTGACTAGCTTAATGCCTGACACACAGGAGGAACACTTGGCTGGATGTTGGCTGAATGAATGACTGAGGGCATGAATGTCTTACTCATCTCTGCATCCCATGCAGTGTTTAAGTATTCTAAGTACACAATAAATTTGGGTTACATCAGTCTTTTTTTCAGAACACATAGGGTGACCCGGCTGTCTAAAGCAGGCTATCTTATGACCAAGCCCTTGGGAATCTGCAGAGGCCATCTACTTTTTTTGTAAACCTGGATGTGTTATGGAACCTCTCCTTTTCCTTCAGAAAGCTTGGAAGGAAACTTGAATTTCAGATAGAAGAAATGGTGCATGTTGTGTGCATGGGTTTGTACCCAGAGCTTCCTCGAACCTGTCCCAAGGGAGGGGCAGCTGAGACGCAGTGAGGCATTTCACGGTGGCCTGGGACGAGGCTGTCACAGGGAAGGAGGCAGCAAGGGGAGAATAATGGCCCACTGGTGTGAGCATGAACACAGACTGCGTCATGAAAGACAACCAGCTCGCATCTTCCCCAGCTCCTCTGAGAAATGCAAATTCTTCGCACACATAACGGAAAAGTGTTCTAGTCCATCCCCTAACCCTGCTGAGGCCCCTCGGCACATCCTACACGGCTCATTGTGCTGCCAGGTGGCAAAGGAAAAGCAGCAAGATCTTCAGGCCCAGCACTGCCACCGATTGCAACGAAATGCCCTTGACCTCTAGCCTGTTGGCAATCGAATCTTCAAAATAAAGACGAGCGATTATTTTCCCCGATAGTAACAAAAAAGATGATAATGTCAAAGATTCAGTGTTTCGTCATCTGAAAAGAAATGAAGGCCATAACGGAAGTCTTTGAATACCCTGTTGATGGCACTGTGGTGGCATCTAGGACCCTGAGGCCTAAGTGTCTTTGTTTAGACCTCTGTCCAACTCCTGGATTAAGAGCAGCTCAGAGAAGGGACCTAGCTTCCGTCTTGCATCCCCAGAGCTCAGTACGGTACCAGGCACAAAGCAACCAGACAACGCATGTGTTTCCAGGGAACAGCGCCTGATGCAGGGAAGGGGGACATCCACATGGACCCATCCACCAAATTCTAGAATACCGCATTCAGGAGTGTTCTTTTGAAACCTGAAGGAGACCGTTTTCCTAGGAATAAAAGAAAAGGGGACTTTGACATGGCATCCATGTCCTCATTCAGCAAGTGCTGCTTGACCTCTGTGCCTACCTTGGCAGGCCGGAACCTCAGAACACAGGGATGAAGGGGCAAAACCTGGGTCCAGCTTGGCCACAGGCCAGTTGAACAGCCTTGGGCATGTCCCTTAGCCTTTCTGGGCTTCAGTTTCTGCACTGGAATAAAGCCTACACTGGTGCACAGTTCTAACATTCTAGTAGCTTCTGATTCAGAAAACATACCCAGTGGAAAATACAGATTTAAGAAGAGTTCAGAAAAAATGTGCAGAATAGCCATCTGCATCTGGTCAACTGCTATGCTGTCACAAAACCTCCTCTGGGGATGGCTGGGACATTGGACGGGCCCTAAGTGGCAGTTGTCACGTCCGAGGTACACATCGTACTAGGATGAAAGGATGCCTAGGGCCTCGCAGGCCTGGCTCACAAAGCAAAGTAAGGCCTGTGTCCTGGGGAGGAAAACATGTCGTCGCGGCCACGGGGGGGGGGGGGGGGCTCTGCTGCCTCTCGGCTTGAGTGTGCTCTTCACTGCACTTCCAAGTGGACTGTTCATCTTACAGACTACATCCGGAGTCCGCAGGTGTCCCCAGGAATGCTTTATCAGAGAACACTGGCAGGAATTGTGCCAGGGGCAGTAGGAGAGATGGAAGCAGAGCTGGAGAAGGATGCCATAATCAGAGATGCGGAGCAGCGGGGTTATAGGAGACACGGCTCTAAAATGGAGAGTGAGAGGTTTGCCTTCTGTGTGTTCCTTAGAGATCTCTAGAAAGAACGATCCCCAACCCCAGATGCAGAACTAACCCAGGAAGGAACCCTAATAAGCCCTTTCGTGAGCCAACCTCGTAGGAAAGATGTAGAATGTCCTTCCTTTTGCTTCCTGTCTGATTCCGTCTGAACATAATCTCGGGGCAAGTAGGAATGAGGAAGAGGAATGCCTGAGGCCATCTCGGGCCTGTGCCTGAGCCTGGGCATGGAGTGCAGCCTGAGGCCCTGAGCCAGTGAGCGCCACGTCAGTTGGCTGGGTCACTGTGGACAGTCTGGCCATCCCCTTCCTGACCCCAACAGTACCGCTGAGATGTCCCTTCCCTTCCCCTGCATGATTATGGGGTTTCGCTGTGTTCGACTTTCTCTGCATTATGAACACTCACAAGGAAAGACTCATACGAGTCATCTCTCGGTCTCCAGGCTGTCCCTCAGAGTCCCTTGACAAAGCAGGCAGGGAGCCAGCTCCCCCACGGCCTCAGCTGCGAAGCAGGAGGTTCTGAGGAATAAGCAGGCCAAGGAAGGCCACAGGTGAAGGACAGACCTTCAGCTTGGGGAGACCGTGGTGAGCTGTGCTTGCATTTCTAGACAACTCCAGGACCATTCCCAGTCTCCCTTTGTCATCCGTGGAAGGACCCCCAAACCTGTCATCTTTGCTCTGCATTGCACGGATCGGACGAATAGTGTGCATTGCACACCACGGAGCCCTCTATCCCTGCTGCTTCAGTTAGAGCTCTCTCTCCAGAAAAATACACCGAAGGACGTCAGTGTATTAATCATTTCAGGGGAGCTGGTTCTCCTCTTGACAGCGAACAATGCCAGGAGGAAAGAAGTAGAAGATGGAAGGAGATGCAGAGCGGACAGGAATGGACTTCCTCTTGGGACAGAAGCTTCTCTGGACCTTGGAGCCTTTACAGTGTATAATAGATGTGTGGACTGCATTCACATAGTGCTTTTCAGCCAGGGACTTGGAGTTATTTTGCAAAGTTCGGCTCCTTTAGTTCCCTAATAAATATAATTGGAACAATCAGAATGGTCCCAGACAGAATGTGAGCCAGGGAATACCCTTTTCCAAAAGTGACGTCAGACGCATTTAATTTAAAAGCATCCCCAGTGCCTAGGGCTGAGCCGGACACATGGTAGCCTCTCAATACAGATTTGTTTGATAAATGAACGGCTGAACGATTGAATGAACTTATTTCTGAGGGTTGCTCCAAACCTTTCAATTTGATTAAACAGATACTAGTTCATGCAGCCAAGTCACGGAAAAGAAGCTTCAGCCCAGCACAAACAGAACCTACTCCTTACTTTAAACGCCTCTCAGAGAAAAAATGTATTTCAAACGAGAACACCCAGCTGGTCCAATTGTCCCGGAAGCTGCTTGGGTTTAAAATGTTCAGATTTGCTATGGCAACTTACACGCAGTTCATATAACATTTCCTGATGATAATTCATTGAAACATAAGGAAAAGGACTTAGCATACAAATTCAGAAATCAGCCTCGTAATTGGTTAGCATCAGTAGAAATCAAACATGTTCTAGACTTCCTGAAAGGTCGGTTAAGCCATGTGTAAGTTTACTAGAAGGTTGTTTTCTTATGATGGGAAGTGAGGACCCACGTACGTTAATTCTGTTCCTATAAGCCTGTGGTTTGTACAACCTGGATTCAACCCACTTTTTGTCTTCCGGATCTAACCCTTACCTAACTATTCATTTCAACTCCACAAGCCTGGGTTGAACAATTGCCACGTGCCTGGCCTTGTGCTCTGGGGGACATGGCCATATTTTTTATTGACTCAGGAAAACAAGAAAATTCATCACCAGCTAAAGTATTTAACAACAGTGTGTGAGAGGCCAAGTTCGGATGACATGTTGGTTATGAGCACCAACGGGCCTGCATTTATTCAGTAATTACACAGGACCGGGAACACTGCTGTAAGAGGAACATTCTTGCCCAAACCACACAGATGCCAAGGCATTTATTGAGCGGAAGGATTGCCTAACAGTAGCTATTTAGTGTGATAATGGCGTTTGATAGTTTGGACACAAACACCATTGTCACACTCCACAGCTCTGCTAAGGAAAGTCTGTGACTTCACCTCCACACTCCGCCATTGCCACTGGTCACCATCAGGGAACCTTGGCAGCTCCACATAGTGACCTGAGCAGAGAAAAGAGGGATCACGAGTGCGGGGAGCATCTTGAGGAACGGAAAGAGAGAAAAATGTCAGGCTTCTGTGTCTGGAACAGTTGAGCTAACAAAGCGACCCATTGCCTTGTGTCCACTGTTACCACCCCACGGAAGGCCTCCCACTGACGGGAATGAAACTTCCTATGGAAACGGATGGCAAATCTGTTTGCATCGATTCTCTAAGAGGGTTAAGAGAGAAAGAATCCTTAGAGGGAATTGATTTTAGAAAACAAAGACCCAGTGAAAGGCTGTATTATAAACTGTAGTAATATGACCAGATTCATGGGCCCTCCTCAACTCTTACCTTCCCATCTATCCCAATCCACTGTCGATAAATATAGTAAGTTCTGCCGTCTAAGAAAATTAAAATGATTTTGCATGGGGATATAGCATTTGGATGTGCTGTAATTTACTCTCTGGAACATCTATTGCATACCAAGGCATCCGATGGTGCTCAGATTTTAACTCTTACTCACCTTGGTCATTTTCCACCAAAGTAGAGGGTGGGAGATGAGGGGAGATAAGGAAAGGAGGGCGGGGAGAGAGGGGAACGGTTGAATTTTTTGTTTACAATACTTACATTCTAGAAAAAGGGAGCCTCCTATGAATAAATCCCTTCTGTTTTCCTGGCTTTCCTGTTAAAAATGATTTCTAACTGATACACGAACTCCTGCCCACCATGGAGAATGAGAGGAAATAAATCATTTTACCTAATCCTTTATTTTCCCCCAAATGCTAGGAAAGGCAAAGGTTGGGGGCCAGTTTGTTTTTTCCCAGGATAACTGAGTTGTTAACTTTTGACCAGAGCCTTGCTTTGGCCATAGAATTGGCTCATTCTTAACAACTGAATATGCACCCTTCTGCATTTTTTAGTAAAAATGGCTCTTATTCACATGCAGACCAGGAAATCACCCTCTTCGACCTAGAATGTGCAATTATTAGCATACCATCTCAGTCTCCATGGGATGGGGTGTGGAACCCGGCCTCTTTTTTCCCCTTACCTTCTTGCCTGGGTTGATTTGCTTATCCTCCTATGAAGCGCCTGACTTCCTTTGGTTCCAGTCTGTGACCCTCACTTGTCCTGACAGGGTGTGGTCATTTGCACGGCAGCGGGAATATGCCACTTGGCCCACTGGTAGACCAGCTGTCTTCAGGGGGAGCTCTTCACCTGGGCGGTTTTGGCATGACTCACACCAAATACAAATTCTAGAATTCCAGCTGGCCCCAGTCACACCAACCCTCGGCACTCTGGGCACAGCCATGGTGGACACACTCTTATGCTTCTTCCCCCGAGCCAGGTTCATCTGCTTTGTCTTTGCCTGAGGGACTTAGAACAGAAACCCCCACTTCCTGGTCACTCATGGGATGTTGCTGACCATGACAAGAGGCTCCAGAAATCTCTTGGCCTCAGTCGGGAAGAATCACTGGGAGGTGAACAATTCACTGGTTAGTAGGGTCCCGGTAGGACATGCTTGGAGAGCCGTCCATCGGGCAAGAGCTTGGGCCCATTTCACCTCTCAGGACGTGACAGCAGGGTCTGAGCATGCCTGCACTTCTCCAGGTGGGCTCTGTATGCTTGAGGCATCTTAATAATCTGCAAAAGACAGAAAAGGGAAGGAAGAGTAAAGAGGGAAAGAGAGAGAGAACGTTAATGCGTTTCAGGTAAAGCTTACAAAACTCCTGTTTTTATTTATCACCACCTCTATTTCTTTGGTCCAAGAAATTTATCTCAAGCAAAAAGCTGTTGAATTTTAGAAAAGATTTTTCTTTTCTACCAATTTGTATACAGATTTACCTATAAGGTTGTCCATGGAGCCCCTGTTTATAATAGCAAAAATTGCAAACAACCCAAATGATAGGAAAAGGGTAATATATTTATAATATAACCTAGTCATTTAAGGTGACATTGTAGAAAAATGGTTGTTGACTTGGAAAGAGATTCGAGGTACGTGACTGAATGAAGAAGTAGTTTACAGAACAGCATACACAGTATGAGCTCTTTTCTGTGACAAATGCATATACACCCAGGGCAAAAACATCAAATGTTAACCTTGTTATCTTTGAGTGGTGGAATTATAGTTTGGGGTTTTTTCCTCCTTTTGCTTCACTGCATTTGTTAATTTTTGCAATTAATGTAGTACTTTTGTAATGAGAAAAATAATTAGAATTTAAACAATTTTTTAAACAATTTTTCTTTTTTTTTTTTTTTTGGTGGATCCCATAATAAAAATTCCTTCTTGCAAAACACTCTTCTGAAATTCGGAGGTTAGAGCTTCCGCTGCTTTGTCGACAAGCTTGCAACGTGAGTGCTCTGCAGACAGAGGAGCCTCAGGCTAATTTCCTAGCAAATTATTAGTGAAATACTTTATTATGCAGAACAACAATTTTATGGTCTTATTGCATCCATCAGTAAACACATATTTATTGACTGCCTATTATGCTCTCAGCCTTGTGAACAATTTTTTAACGTAGTTATATCAGCCCTCATCTTTCAATGCTTCTTTGTTTCTGTAGGAGTGGGTAAACTGTCAACTGGCAAAGCAGTTTACACGAGCAAGTGGAATGTTTTCGGTTTCTTCAAATGCCAACCAATAATATGCCACTAATTAAAAAAAAAATTAGAAGTGGTTAATGCCAGGATCTCCTTGGATATATATTTTTTTAAATTTCACAGTCATTTCGCATTCTGCAGCTTAAAAAAAAATCTTTTGTTCTAGTACTTTCCAATTTAACAAGTGCACTTACATAGTACCCGTTAATAAAGAACAGAATGTTTATAAGCTGGTTGGGAAATAATTATACCTGTTACTTCCTGTGAAAAAAGTAATGCATCAGGCAAAGACACTGGGTGTTATTCAGGGTAATGTGAGCAGATGCCCGCACCGTTTCCCACAGCTCAGAAAAGACCTTGCCTTTTCTAAGGATCCTCTGCCTTACTTCCTAAAAGAGGTCAACTGCTACGCATACCTAAACGCCTGGCTATCAAAACTCAATTTCTGTGCAGTGTCCCCATCTCCCTTCCCTCACTGTCCCAACCTGGACCGAATCTCTAGATATTCCTAGTTGCTGTGGTCAATTCAGAATGTTGTTTTCCCACTGAGCCTGTGGGTACGAAAAACAGGCTAGCCTGGGTTTGCTCCTTTTTTTATGTCATGGGTTTCGTTCCATAAATGGGGAGGGAGAGTTCATTAAGGAGGAAATCTTTGCAAGCCTAACCTTCTAGTAAATTCATCAGCCTGTTAAGTATTCTGTGTGCCTCACAGCTCCTTGATCTTAGATTCCAAAGTACCAGGAATATCACAAGACTCCCTATTCTTTCTCACGTCAGATCTGGGCATGAGCGGCTTGTCTTTGCTTTCAGATTTTGTTTCCCAGGCGCTGAGAATGTTCTAGGGCCAACCCTGAGGACTGAGTGCTTCCAGGGTCTGTGAAGTGTCACCTTTCTGCAAACCTAACCCATTAGCCTAAAATAAAAAAAAAGATTTCTTAAAAAGCAAAAGATAAATGGAGATGCTTTTTAATTCCAAATCCACATTTACTGTCATTTCAAACAGATGTGTTAGAGACATCAATTTGATTCTTTAAGGCTGTTCTAGTCTAGAGGAAGGCAAAGGAAGTCGGTATCATATGCCTGAGACTTGTCATTTTGAAAGTACATGGAAATTTTAAAATAGAATGTTCTTGTCAACAAGGAGCAAAGGCACATATCTTTTTTTTCACTGAAATCCATCTACAAGGGAAAATCTGGAAAGCTCCTTATGCCTGCAGTTATTGGCCATGCTTATCCCCAACCAGGGGTGAAAGTGGGGGTGGGAGGATGATTGGGAAAATTCTCAGGCAGGTTGGGGTCTCAACAGACTCTTTTCAAAGAGAATTGTTGAGGTTTGGGGATTCCTGAGAACCGGTTTTATTCCTGCGCAGGTGTCTGTTTTCAGGGTCGTCAAGGGAACAAGGCTTCAGACAAAGGAACAACCCTGAGGTTGGCTTTTCAGAAGTATCAGAGGGGAACACAGGGAGCCTTGCGGGGTGCTTGCCCCAGAGCATGGGGAAGGGGAGGGATTCCTGGCCAAACCAGCCCCCTAATGCCAATTATCCTGCTGATGGGATCTTGTGTGAAGGCCTCGGGTCAGACCTGTTCAGTCAGACCATCCTTGGACAGGAAGGCCACTCCAAGGGCACCGATAAAAGTCGGGGCGTCTCTCGGCCCTCAAATCCTCCCTCGCTCCTCTCCTCCGCTGGGCTGAGGGGAGCCTCCAGGAAGGTCTCCGGTTTTCCCAGGCTTGCTGAAGAAACAGAGCAATCACGGCCGACAAATTCAAACAGGCTGTGTTAACACTTCACGTCGCTCAGGTGCTGGGCGGGCTTTCTGGAAGCACCTGGGCGCAGCGCGCCCCTGTTTCTCGGAGTCGGTGGCTACCCCCAAGAACGGCCTGATTCCCCCAGGGCAGCTGGAAGGGGCTCGGGGAGAGGGGTGCTTACCTTCCAGTCCGCGCTGGGCCCTCGTCTGGCCCGCGGCCCGCGCCGGGCAGGCTCCCCGTGTGTGCGGCCTGAGCCCTGAGCTTCTGGGGGGTGTAGGCCTTTCCGCTCTCCCTTTATGGGATCCAGGGTTTTAAAGTAAACAGTTCTTTCTCTCTCTGATAAGTCACATTAAATTATTGATTCGGAGGCTGGGAGGGCATGACCTTAGCCCACTAAGTCCCTCACCTTTGGTCAAGCACACTAAGCCGGGCCGGGAAGCCCAGCGGCGCCGCCCTCCCCCTGCAGGGCCAGGTGGCGGCCTGCAGCCCAGGCAGGGATGGGGGCCGGCGGGGGGAGGGTAAGCAGGCAGCTGCACGTCCTGAACACGTCCTTATCCCCCCCCCAAAACCTGGGTGTTTTTACTCTTTCCTTACAGAAAGACTGCAGTTTATGACATTGTCACCACCTCAGATTTCAAGACCCGGAGACGTCACTGGGTCATAGGAAGCCATTAAATAAATTAAATATATCCTTGACTCATCCTACTTGGAGCTCTTGACCAATATTTGGAAGCCGGTCTCAATCTCCTCTTGAACTGCTCATTTCTGACGTAGTTCCAATCTATTTGTTCACGCCAACAATTATTAAGCTCCTCCTTATCAGCTGAGCTCTTGTAATGGAAAGGTGAGCAAGACTGACGGAGTTTACAGACTGGTAGGAAGACAGATCCACACAGAGCTCAACAACCATTGGGGACTGCCGTCGGTCCTCAATGGGGTCTGTTAGCTGCTATTATTCTGTTTTTATTTTTAAAATTTGTTTTTTTAATTCCAGTAGAATTAACATACAGTGTCGTATTAGTTTCCGGTGTACGATCTAGTGATTCGACACTTCTTTACATAACTGCTATTATTTTTAATGTCTCTGATCATTTCTTTTCCTCCTCAGGCCACTCCGTCATTTTGCTTTCTTAGAAAGGAAGCTACTTGTCACCCTCCCTAGTAATAAATGCAATGTGAAGTGAGGTCTGGTTACCCCAGTCTGAGCGCATGGTGACCTGAGACATTGGGCGGCCCTAACTAGCAGGTGTTGTCATTTTGCCCTACCCTTACTTATAGTGATTCGGTTTCTTTTCAGGTGCAAGTGGAAAGCAAAGTATGCTGTGGCCTTTTTTTTTTTCTTTTTTCCCCTCTAAGAACTGGTCTCAAGAAATGAGCCTGTGGTGCCTGGGTGGCTCAGTCGGTTAAGTGTCTGCCTTCGGCTCAGGTCATGGTCCCAGGGTCCTGGGATCGAGTCCTGCATCGGGCTCCCTGCTCAGTAGGGAGCCTGCTTCTCCCTCTGCTTGTGCTCTCTGCCTCTGTCAAACAAATAAAATTTTTAGAAAAAAAAATGAGCCCAAAGAGTTGCCTGCTATTTGGTCCTGCTACTGCTCCCTAAGTCCCTGTGGGAGCCCCCTTCCCTGGTTGCCTCAGGCCACCTGGGATCACCCTGCAAATCACCCCTAGAAAAGACCGGAGTCTTACCCAAGAGGACTGAGGGATTGGCTGTGACCTTCCAAAGGCCGACACATTCCTACGGTAAAAGCCCAAATATTCATCCCGAAAAGAGAACATTCTGGAGCCCTGTGGAAATTGCCAGGGCCCTGTGCGCTCCAGCTTTGTTCCACGGATGTGGCGGCAGCGGGATGTTTCTAAGCTCGTGTTCCTGGCACTGCCGTGGTTAACTTGCTTTGTGGTTTTCAAATTGTTCTCCTGGTTACAACAATCGTCGTTCTTTTCAGAATCACTGTTGGTTTTCCTCCTTGAAAGTGAAATGGATTCCCCAGAGCCTCCCATGTAGACATTCTTTCAAAGGGCTGGACGAATCCCTTACTCCCGGGGCTTCACCACATAAACATCCGGATCATTTTCACCAGCTTCTCTGACTTATGAATGCTGCATTTTTGCTGAGACAGTTTTCTCTTTGTTTGGAAAACCATGATGAAGACAAATGTTCAACTTTTAGATGATTTTCTTTAAATTCCCAGACATGGTATTTGCAAGGATTCTGGATTGCCAAGAAAGGATAAATTGTGTCCTATTTATAATCGTTACCAAACTTCTTCCAGCAAATCCCACAACCCCTACTTCAGGTGCCTTTAAAATTGACTTTCTTTTTTACATTCCTTTAAGGTAAGATAGATTTGAATCCTGCAAGGTTGGAGTTCAGCTTGGAATGTCTGCATCCCTAGTGTTTGTACTCAGATACAGGCTACAAAACTGGGCTTCAGGCACAGGGAAAATCAAAATCAGTTGTTTCCACTGGTGGCAGGTGGAAGTTGACCCCGCCCCCTGGGGGGTGACTCTGTTTTCTCCTCTTTCTGCCCAGAGCAGCAGAAATGGAAAAAAGCCTTCCGTTTCAGTGAAGAATGCCGAATTTTGCCAGGAGGGAGGCAGAAGCTTGGGAACTGGGAATCCTGGGTCTCCTTTGAAATCCTTTGCCATTTGGATTTTTGCCTTTGGACAAGACACTATATTTCTGAGACTTTAGTTACCTCTCTGGGTAGCAAAGCTGAGAATACTTGCTTGCCATTTGCTCTGAAACCTTAGGTGAAACAGGAGATGGATGAGTTTTTAGTAATGAGTAGAGAAAAACAAAGATGGACAGAAAGCGATGACAAGGGGCAGGAACCGTATGGACTAATCAGTGATGTACTGGACGAGGACAGGAAGAGACCAAAGGAGTCGAATTTGCCACGTGTGGGAAAGGGCCAAGCCCAGAGGGACTGGAAGGACGCCAAACTGTCACAGCCTCAGATTTGCCACCAAGAGAATCAAAGTCACTTTCAAACCAGTGTCACAATCCAGGGCCTCAGTGAAACGCAGAAGGCTGATTGGTACTGGTTTCATCATGGTAGTCGCATGCAGGCCATCTTCTCCCACTAAAGGTCCTGTTCTCATGGTGGGAACAGGCTCAGAACACCAGTAGGCATGGGGGGGTCAGGAGCCTGACTGCCATGGGAGGTGGGGTGGGGGGGCTGAATTAACAGTAATTCCCTAAGAACATCTCATTTTCAAATTTCCCTATTATCTCCAAAATCTTTTTTTAGCGCTTCTCTTTTCTTCTTTCCTTCTTTTTTAAAAACTACAATCCAGTCAAGATTCATGCCTTGTATTTGGTTTTTCTTCCCTCATTGTTTTTTTTAAATTTTTTTTAAGATTTTTTATTTTTAAGTAATCTCTACACCCAACATGGGGCTCGAACTCACAGCCCTGACAGAGCCAGCCAGGTGCCCCTCCCTCATTGTCTAAATGACAAAAGTAATCTAGATGCTCTCTAGCCCCTGTCAAAATATTATGTTTCCATTATGGGTTTTCCAGAGATTGGCCACTCTTCTGGGACTTCTAATGAGAAAGGCCCAGACGTAGGCCCTTTAAACCTTAAATCTTTAAACTTGGCTTCCCTCCCCCTCCTGCAAATGAGCAAAACTCTCTTAAGTAAATCTTAAACATCAAACAAGAATCTCCAATGAGACCTCATTCATTCACTCGTTCATGGAAGAAATATTTGTTGAGGGCCACAATGTTCTCAGCACTATTCTAGATACTGGGTAGACAGCAACAAAAACCAACCAACCAACCAACCAGTCAACCTACACTGAACTGCCTTCCCTTGTGGAGTTTACATCCAGGAGGCAAGGAATAAGAAAAATAATTAAAGAAAGATAGAGTAGGGGGTAGTGAGTTTGGGGAAGGGCTCAGGTTAAAATAGTGTGATATCTGAGGTGGGGCTTGAGCAGAGAGCAGGAGGTTAAAAGGTGAACCATGAGGCTACCAGGGAGAAGAGCATTTCCAGGCAGAGGCCTGCGTGCTTGGATGTGTCTCAGACAGGAAGGCCCGGACAGCCAATGCGGTAGGGAGAGGGGAGAGTTCCACATCCCTTAATCTACGGGATCTAACCCTGTCTCTGGGTAGACAGTGTTAGAATTGAATTGTAGGACACCCACCTGGTGTCTGAGGATTGCTTGGTGGTGAGGAACTCCCCTGCCCCGCAACATACACTCGCACACATTGCAAACTTATGGCCAGGATCTTAACCACATACTTTGGACAATCTCAAATGCCCTCCAGGTTCTGGGTCTCTGCTATAATTTTCTTGAAGGTCAAGGCCAGTTCACAAAGCAAATATATATATATATATGTGTATATATATGTGTATATATATGTGTATATATGTGTGTATATATATATATACATATATATATATATACACACTTGCATGGTTTCCTTGGAATTGAAACTTGGCAGGAAATTCTGAGCCATTTGGTCACTGTAATAACATTCCCTCTGTCTCCCTCTAGGTCGAGTGTCAGGCTGAGCAGATTTGTTTGTTTGTTCAGAGAGGGAGGGGGGAGGGGCAGAGGGAGAGGGAGAGAGAATCTTTTTTTTTTTTAAAGATTTTATTTATTTATTTGACAGAGACACAGAGAGAGAGGGAACACAAGCAGGGGGAGAGGGACAGGGAGAAGCAGGCTTCCCGCGGAGCAGGGAGCCCAATGCAGGGCTCGATCCCAGGACCCTGGGATCATGACGTGAGCTGAAGGCAGATGCTTAACGAAGGAGCCACCCAGGTGCCCCGAGGGAGAGAGAATCTTAAGCAGGCTCCACGCCCAGTGTGGAGCTAGACCTAGGGCTGGATTTCACAACCCTGAGATCATGACCTGAGCCTAAATCAAGAGTCTGATGTTTAACTGATTGAGACTGAGAAGTTTGGGTGAAAATCCTGGGTACATGTTCATGTTATGCGTTGGGATCTTTGTGCTCATCCCTGAGTGTGTTTCTCATAGACCCCACTTTAATGGAGAGTTCTGTAAAGACCACTACCCCCCCACATGCACACACGTACATACATACCATTTTTGTGCAGGTGACTTTCTCCCTCTTCTCCTCTCCTTGCTCCCCACTCCCAGGGCCTTTCCCCCCTTGATTGGACAGGGCAGCCTTCATGAGCTTTGATCTCCAACCCTAGGTCTCCCCTGAGGTCTGTCCACCAGCACCTCCGAACAAAACCTTCTCTACTCTCCTTGTTTCCTCCTCAGCCCGCCCCCACCCCCCACACCAGCACACTTAGGTTTTGATAGAATCAACCCAAGAATTACTCTGAATGAAAACAGTTTAGGCTGATAATTTTTTTGAAAAATTTAGCTAATTTATTTGCCTTCTATCCTGGCTACAGCAGCTTTCTGTTGCCCCTTCATTTCAGAGTCGAGCAGAGAATTGGCATGTAGTTCGTACCATAGAACAACAGATGCCAGAATTCAGAGCCAGGTGCCAAACTCGTTGTCTGATCAACGGTCTTAATGCCGGACTCCTGAGAGAACGCCATGCTGTCCTCTGCATTCCTCTCCTGCTTTCCCCTGTCCCTTCCTAAGGTGTAACTGTCAGGCCAGGGGACTCTAATGGTTACAACACAGATTCGGTCCAAGAGTGTTTATGCTGAGCACCCGTCCTGGGCCTGGAGTGGACTCTTGAGCAAAGTAGAGAGACCACCACTGACTGCTCATGTCAGAACAGGGGCAAGGCCTCAAGGAGCCCACAAGTGAATTGAAGAGACAGGGTTTTAGAACTGCGAACTAACTCTGTGTTTGAGGTAACATGCACACAAACCCGTCAGTGAATGGTAGAGATGGGACTCGGGTCAGAGCGGTGGTCTCGGACCGAGGCGCAGCCAGCCCTCCAGCGGAGCAAGGCAATCATAAAGCCTGGTTCTGGGCTTTGGCCGGGCCCTGTGATCCACAAGCACAGGTCCAAGCATTGCTCAGAGGTCAGGCTGAAGAGAAGGGCCTAATTCAGCCAGCCACGGGGACCTGCTAGACCTAAGGTAGTACTTAGGAGACATTATCTGCTAATAGTGGACAAGAGGATGATGGGAGGCACAAGGGATTGTGGGAGGCACAGAGGATTGTGGGAAGCACACAGGGCTGGTTCGTGACGGTGAGCACAGCGGACTGTGGGAGGCACAGGGGATTGTGGGAGGCACACAGGGCCCATTCTTGACGGTGAGCACAGAGGATTGTGGGAGGCACAGGGGATTGTGGGAGGCACACAGGGCTGGTTCGTGACGGTGAGCACAGGGGACTGTGGGAGGCACAGGGGATTGTGGGAGGCACACAGGGCTGGTTCGTGACGGTGAGCACAGGGGACTGTGGGAGGCACAGGGGATTGTGGGAGGCACACAGGGCCCATTCTTGATGGTGAGCACAGGGGACTGTGGGAGGCACAGGGGATCGTGGGAGGCACACAGGGCTGGTTCGTGACGGTGAGCACAGGGGACTGTGGGAGGCACAGGGGATTGTGGGAGGCACACAGGGCTGGTTCATGACGGTGGGCACAGGGGACTGTGGGAGGCACAGGGGATTGTGGGAGGCACACAGGGCCCATTCTTGATGGTGAGCACAGGGGACTGTGGGAGGCACAGGGGATTGTGGGAGGCACACAGGGCTGGTTCGTGACGGTGAGCACAGGGGACTGTGGGAGGCACAGGGGATTGTGGGAGGCACACAGGGCCCATTCTTGACGGTGAACACAGAGGATTGTGGGAGGCACAGGGGATTGTTGGTGACACACAGGGCCACTCAAGCGCTCCCGTTGTGAACACAGGGGATCCTGGGAGGCAGAGTGCTTTGCTGGAGTTACACAGGGCTGCGCGATGCTGTGGGCACAGGGCACGATGGGAGGGAAGAACGTAGGGCAGTTTTGAATCCTGTTTCTGCCCTTTCCTTGCTGAGTGAACTTGAGCCTAAATTTCCTAATCTGTAAAATTCAGATAATAATACCTACCTTCCCAGACCATGGTGAGGATTAAATGAGATGATGTACACAAAATACTTAGTACAGTAGCTGACACATGGTAAGCAGCTGATAAATATTATTACCATTATTAAGCAGGTATTACAGAAGACTTGAGAGGAGAGACACCCAGTTGGCTTTTGGGGGAGGGGGCATGAAGTGGTTTATCAGCATGGGAGACCACAGGTCTATTCCTTACGGGCTCCTGCTTTCTCTGCCGCTGGGACCGTAGACTCCAGTTGCTGCAAATTGCCTTCCTCACTTTGCTAAGGAAGAAGGACCCTTGGGTCTGAGGTTTGGAGCTGGCCTAGAGGGCAAATCTGGACACTGGCCTGAGCCTCAAGGATTCCTCGCTGCCTGAGTCTCCCAAGTGACCAGATGAAATGCTAATCCAGTGGGGGCACCTTACCTGTCTATTTATACCTCTCGACTACAGCCATTCCTCCTCCTGTCGCTCACATAGCTCCTTTGGCCCTTGAGAGGGACAGCTTGGGAGTCCCAGGCACCATGTGGAGCCTTCTCAGTCTCTCCCTGCCTTTTGCTTTAGCTGCCTGGATCTCAGCCTGGACTGGATCAGAAGTCAGGACAGTCATAGCAGTCCCCAGAGCCGGGGCTGGGCTCTCCTCCCTCGCTCGGCCCCAGCCTTCCCTGTCCCTGGTTAACTGGCCCAGAAACAAATTAATTATCTTCAGTTGCTTTACTTGGCCTGTGATAGGCAATCTGTTTGCACATTTCTCAGTAACAAAATGCAACAAAATATAACACCCCTTCCTCTACTTGGGAGTGTCTTCATTTCTTGGGTTCAGTAAAGCACTTGGTTGTTTGCTGCTTTGCAAGAAAATATGTAACTGTGATCGTTTCTCCATGACAAAAAGAAATTTTTTTAAAAGATTTTATTTATTTATTCGAGAGAGACAGAGCATGAGCAGTGGAGAGGAGGCAGAGGGAGAGGGAGAAGCAGGCTCCCTGCTGAGCAGGGAGCCCGACGTGGAGCTTGATCCCAGGACCCTGAGATCATGACCTGAGCCGAAGGCAGATGCTTAACCAACTGAGCCACCCAGGTGGCCCCCAAAAGAAATTTTTTATCACTAAAATCATATTGAGTCCTTTCTGCTTTGTTTTCATGCTTCTGCATAAAAATTAACTTTTCATTTCAATGCTGAATCATAGTGTAATCTTGGAAGACGTTTTAAATGACAAACTCAGGGGCGCCTGGGTGGCTCAGTCGTTAAGCGTCTGCCTTCGGCTCAGGTCATGATCCCAGGGTCCTGGGATCGAGCCCCGCATCGGGCTCCCTGCTCAGCGGGAGGCCTGCTTCTCCCTCTCCCACTCCCCCTGCTTGTGTTCCTGTTCTCGCTATCTCTCTGTCAGATAAATAAATAAAATCTTTAAAATAAATAAATAAATAAATAAATAAAAATAAATGACAAACTCAAAATATTCTGTACCAACAATGCAGATCCCTCCACTGAGGTGACACCACGACCAGCAATGACTGAGTGCTCACATCCACATAGATGACAATTACTTCATTTCTGCCACCTGCCCAACGGTGATGATGATGCCATTAATCCTAAGGGTATCCGAATTTTAGAGATGTTAAAACATGAGGGGGAGAAGCATGCCTTGATAGGCAAAACACAATTGTTTTGCAAAAATATGATAGCAACCTGTATTTTTCATTCAATATTCTACCCTCAACATACTTCCATGTCAAGGATCATCTAGAGCAACATTCTTAAAAATAACCTTGGATTCCATTTTATTTCATTGTTTTCCATTGACTGAATTTATTATTCACCAAAACCCTATTTTGGAGTAAGTTAGGTGCTTCCCTTTTTTTTTTTTTTTTTTTTTCAGAATTATTAACAACGATGCAAAGACCATCTTTACAGATAAATAATTGCACACAGCTTTTGTAATTTTTAAAGGACTTTGGTACATATTGCATTATTAATTTTTAGTTTGATACCAAGAAAAATTGGCAGAGGTATTCTTTGCCTATGAGATCTTAAGTGTTAGGAGGTGATCTTGCTCATTTCTATGTTGGGAATCCCAAATGTTGTTATATCTATTGACACACAATTTCTCCTCAATTAGAATTGCCAGATTTAGTTTAAAAAAAAGCACAAGACACCCACATTTTAAAATTTAAAATTAAATTTTAATTTCAGATAAACAAATGTTTAGTATACATATGTCCCATGCAGTATTTGGGGCATATACTAGAAATTATTTATTGTTTATCTGAAATGCAAATTTAACTAGATATGCTATATTTTACATGGCAACCCTATTTGAATGTATTCTGGGAGTCTGCAGGATCCTGTGCTGACCTGGCTCAGCTCCTTTTGGAAGCTGAAGGTCAGCTTCCTTAGAGTTACTTTGTTCCTTGAGCACATGATTATTTTAATAAAAGCGTTGCATTTAACCTTAGCTTTTCCATTCCATGAAAGGTGCTATCAACCAGGCGGACAGGGAGAACTGGGGAAGGACCAGTAGACTCAGAATCCTAAGGCAGAAAATAGTAACCCAGCCTAGCCCTTCCTAACTGTGTTACCTCCATCTCCCGGAGCCTCTATTTTCCTACATAAAAAATAGGGAACAATATTATGACTCTCGTCAGTATTGCTACATAATAAATAGCAGTGGGCTGGTTTACATGAAAGGTTTTTTTTTTTTTTTTTTTATGAACTGCAAACCCTCCAAACATTACAATCTAAAACTCATGGGGAAAAGTCCCATGATGCCAGAGCTGTAGACATACTGAATTTTCCCACGTTTGTGTTGCTGTGATCTCCTCCGATAGTCACCCCCATTCATCCCTTTCCCCCACAAGTAGAAAGCTACTCCGCAGGCCGTCAGAAAAACGCCCACCACTCTTCGGAGCGGTTCAGCTAAAAGTGCTGCACGCAGAAGACCAAAGACAACTAGGGAAGTCATTTCCTCCAAAAGTTTTAGGGACGACATTCAAATAGGATTTTATTAGACCTGTGTTTATGGGATGTCTTCTTCAATCCAGGTTGCATAAAGGGCAGCAGAAAGTAATCAATAACCCAGACAAGAGTTTGGAACCAGGGGAAAAAAATCAATTGAATTAACCTCAAGTGTATTGGCTACTTCGGCTGAATTTGTGAGTAGGGGGAGATCCCGGCTAGGACTGTCAAAGGGAAGATCAGCTCTCAGCATGGTGTTAAAGCTGTGATGTCCCAACAGGGGCCGAGGAGCTCTAGACACTAGGTTGAATCTTTATAACTGTCTGCAGCAAGTGTCTGGCTCTCGAAAATTTCTAAAAATACATATAATTTGGGGCCTTCTCAGCAGCACACAAAGCCTAAACTCAAGAATTTCTAACAGTAGGTGATTAAAATAATAAAGTCAGAAGACAAAAAAAAAAACACCAGTATTAGCGACACAGAACACAATCCCATTTCTCCCGTTTACAGAGCATTCCTCTCGATCAAGATTGAATAATTCAACCTGAAAATCAGGAAAGGATATGAACATGGAGTTTAGAGGAAGAAAACCATTGTGGTTAACTTGACTCATAATTGTAGAACGGAGATGAGATATCAATTCTCAGTGAGTGGACAAGCAAAAATGAAAAGGCTGGTCAATATCCAGTACTGGACAGGCTGCGGGACACCTGCCGCTCTCCAACACTTGTTGCCGGAAGTGTTCATGGTCTACTTTGGAAAGGATAATTTGACAATATCTGTTAAAATTGGAAGTACGTCCCTCTTGGTCCAGTAATGCTGTGAATGCAAATTTACTGTATAGATATATTCACAAAAGGATACTAAGACATGTTCATAAAAATACTCATTGCAGCACAGTAAGAGCAAAAAACTGAGGCAAATGAAGTATCTCTGGTAGGGTGGGTAGGTACATACTGGAGCTGTATCATAGAGCACTGTAATCACAGAGCTGTATCATGCAACAGCGTGCAGACATTTAAACAAAAACAGAAAAAGACTGGGAATTGGGGTAGGGATGGCAACTAATGCCATGCCTCCCAAGTCCAAAATACATCAGAACACATTTGGTATAAATAAAAAGGATCTGAATAAATACTTATGTGTGTTTGTTATATGTATTTATTTGGTGGTAATAGTTTACTTTTTCTTTTCTTTCCTGAAAGATACAAAGAACATAATTGACGGTGGGCCTGGGGGGAGTGGGCTAGGCGTTGGGAGGTGGGGTAGGGAGCTTTTGCATTTTGGGCTTTACCTGGCTGTTCTTTAATTTCTTGGAAGATCAGAAGCAGAGCTCCAAGGCCTCTGAACCTGGCAACGGATGAGGGAAGACGTGGTCTCTTCGTCCAAAAGCTGAGGACAGATGCAGTGAGACATCAAAGGACTAGGATTTCTGCACAGACGAAGGCCGGCGGCTTGCTGGTAGAGGTCACAGCACCGGCAGAAGTGACCTCCAATGGGAAGCAGAGGGCCTTGACACTCAGCAGTCCGGGGGCCAGTCAGAGTGGGAGTTAGGGGAGCTTTAACTCCATCCCAAAGGGAGGCAGACGGCTCCGAGTGTTTGCTTGTGGCAGGGGTGTCGGGGGGGAGATCCTGGGGGGCCTGACCTAGCAGTGGGGTCATGACAAGTTTCCTCCAGGAAGCCATGTTTGGCCTGAGCGCTGAAGGAGGCATAGGAATTGTCTAGATACCAGCGGGGGCTGGAAAGATACCAGGTACAGGGAACAGCACGTGTGAATGTCTGAGGCAGGGGCCCGAAGGGGAGCCCATGTGGTTGGACCGAAACCAGTGGGAAAAGGCGCACACTGAGGACACAAGGTAGGCAGGGTGCTATCCTGTGGGACTTGGGGGCAAAGGTGGGTTTCATCTTTATCCCAGCAGCACTGGGAAGCTTTTGTTCTGTTGTTTTGCTTTTTTGTTTCGTTTTGTTTTAAGCACTGGAAAGCTCTTGAATGGTGTTAATTTTATCTAGACGGGATCACTTAGTGGGCAGGGAGAAGAGGGGTACGGGGAAGGAAAAGAGAGGAAGTTTGGAGGCCCGGGCGAAGCCCACTTGAGGGATGAGATGCCCACGGTGGGACCAGCAGAGCTGGTGCCAGAGTTGGATAGAAGTTTCTGGGTATCTCTTGTGATCTCTGCCTCAAGACGCCTGCACCAGCTAGCGCACCTTCCACTCCGAGCTGCCTTGCAATGTGCTTGTGGGGATGGGCACCAAAAGTGAACAGAGATGACAAAGATCCACAGATCTGAAGACCAGTCGTGGGAGCTGCAGACTCTGTGAGACATCGGTCTGCAGCCCACATTCCCATCGGTGCTCCTGGCCCTCCTCTGCTCCCAGGAGTCGGGATACACAGAGACGCTGATTATTTCCACGTCGGCATTAGACTGTAACGGTGACCAGCCACTAGAGTAAGAACTGCTGTGTTCTGGGGCATGAATTTCTTTTGCAGATATTGACTACATTGTTAACCACCTTTTCAGCCTCTTTCTTACTTTTCACCAAGCCTTAGGGACAGGACCTTCTCCTGGCAAAACTGTGAGACCCGATGCCCCAGCTTTGGAAAGTTCTCTTCTGCCTTCAGTATCTCCTCCCCTCTAGGCTGCAGACATGAGAGGCAGCGAAAGGCTCAAAGTCCAAGCCTCTGAATACACGTGGGTGCTGCTGTGATTGGTGAACTAGGAATTTATTTTAATGTTCTACTGAGTTCAACATAACTTAGGTCATGATGCATTTTCTTAACCAACAGATCTTAAAAGTCTAACCTGTTATTATGTGGGGGGGGTTCTGTGGATTTTTTTTAAAGGGGTCCTTATATTTACTAGTCTAGGGAAAAGGATCAGTAGGTGGATGCGTTATTCACTCAGTAAATAGTTATTGCATGCTTCTCGTGTGCAAGGCACCATTCTGAGCCCTGGAGATACTCATGAATGAAAGAGACATAGTCCCTGTCCTCAAAAAATGTACCCTGTGGTGGGAGACTGAGGCCAGTCAACAGGTGGTTAGTGACTGGAACACTGGAGGAAAGCTGGTGTTAGGTAGAACATAAGAAGTAGGGCGCCTGGGTGGCTCAGTCATTAAGCGTCTGCCTTCTGCTCAGGTCATGATCCCAGGATCCTGGGATCGAGCCCCGTGTCGGGCTCCCTGTTTGGCAGGAAGCCTGCTTCTCTCACCCCCGCTCCCCCGCTTATGTTCCCTCTCTCGCTGTGTCTCTCTGTCAAATAAATGAATAAAATCTTAAAAAAAAAAAAAAAAAAAGAACATAAGAAGTATGGGTGGAGAGTAGGTTGAGTTTTAGGACTCGGGGCCAAGATGCCTGCCACGCCTTCCTCAGGGATGTGCGTGTTGAAAGAGGAGCCCCAAAGCGGGTGAACATTCACACAAAGAACTCGATTTCTGCTGGTGGGATTTCAGGAAGTATTTTGGTGGACTGAAGAAAGCCATTTAAATAGCTCGACTGGAAGACAAATTATAACCTTTGCTAAAATCATAAGATATTATTCAGAGTATATATATTAATAACCAATATCATCAACATATTAACCATTTAGTGTCCAACATTTATTTATAGGCTGTGCCTATGTGATGGACTCTGTTTTCATATATTTAAAGATCTCTGTCTGATAATTGCCTCTGTAATGTTATTAGGATGTCAGAGTAATGCTTCTGGGGTCTGGAATGGCACCACTGTTTGGTGGCTATTAGCCAACTGTTGGAATTTGAGCCTGACCTGCACAGCAGGGAAAGCTCAGTGATAAAATTACCAATAATAGAAACAGAAGCCAAAATATTTTTTTAAATGAAAAAGAATTTGGGACCTAGCTGGCTGGTGAGAGAAGCATGAGGAGGTGAAGCATCACGCAGAGCTCATGGGTAATACATGGTATGGGCTTTCTTACTTGGACTATCAACGCCCTTTAAAAAAAATTGAAATCATCCTGAAGGGTATTCTTCTTAATTAATATGACTTAAGTATATTTTGTTGTTAATGGTTATCATGTTGGAAGGTACTCACAGAACTCCCATTGGGGACCTATCTGCCAAGGGAACACCCAGGGGAGGCTCCACCGAATGCCACCAAGCTTGGCTTGACTGGGAAATGAGAAATGCGTCCAGACCTTCCAGAAACCTTCTGTGCCTGTATTCATCCACTGGGTTGGTGTCATAGCAAACTTCAAGGTGAAGGAGAATGTTTCAGTCATTGTAAGGCAGAAAGGTCAAAGTCTATGAAATTCATAAACCTCCCTATTTAAGCATCCCAAATCAGATGGAGATCAGCTCCAGATGGTGGGGACTTTGCTTTGGGACGAGTTGCCCCATCTGCCTAGCCTCTGTTTTCCTCAGTGGGAGCACTCCCTCAGAGACTGGTTGACATAATCCCCTTGAAGCTCTGATATTGGGGCTTTCTGATTCAGTTACTCCGGGTCAAGTATATTTAGTTTCCCATCCTCTGCTCCTTACTTCCTTTGCTTCCCTTCTCCTCCCATGAATGTCGGTCACATGGATGGCTGCGTATGTCTAGCCAGGTTGGGCAGGGAGGATTTGTCAGAGAAGATCAGGATCCCTTAGCTGTTTACAGACACTGGTCCGTCACTGGGTCATTCCCCGCCGGGAAGACAGGCCATGTCTCTGCCTGTCCCTCAGGAGAGACAAAGAGCATCATGAAGGTAAGGGGTCAGTTTCCCCACCTGACATTTCACACTGGTATCTAAGTCCCAAAAAGTAGAGTGAACATGGCCAGCAAATTGCCTGACACTGAACGAGGGTAGCAGCCAGCCTTGTCTTTAGAAAGCTAAAGAGAAGCCTGTCTTTACTGACCAGAACACCAGAAGACAGGGGTTAGAGGCCATTACTGGGGGCTTCAATTCATTAAACCACCTTTGCAGATTTGTAGTGAGGGGAGGGGTAGGCAAAGACGGAAGCCTCCTCTCAGACCTCGAAATCTTTTTGGAGAAACTAGACCCCCGCTGGTAGAGAGAGAACTAACTATTCCTGGCCCCTCATGTGCTGTATGCTAGACAGTCAAGAAGCTACCTATGCGTGGAGATCAGCAAACCTGGGCAATCACCTTTGAGCATCTGCAATTCCTTCACAGGCCTGGATTTTACTTCCCCTCAACACGATGCAAACATGTATCTTGGCACCAACCTCAACGTGATTGGGGACCACGGAGCCTTTCTGTTGTCTTCGCCCTGACAGGACTGAGAGGTGGGTAGAACTGGTTTCACGGCTTCTAATGTCTCTTGTGGCAGCCAGGTTTCTTCTCCTGGGCAACCCCCAATGCCTTTAAGCTTCTCTTCAAGCACCAGAAGCTGCCACGGGACACCACACGGAGCCTAACCATCCCACGCTGGTGACCCTCTTGCCTCTTGTCCACTGTAGAAGTCTACAAGCTCTCCACAGTGTTGGCAAGGGTATGGGAACGGGCACCCTCATCTACTGCTGATGAGCATATAGATCGGTACGGATTGCAAAGCAAATTATCAGAATTACAAATGACCATATCTTTTGACACACAATTCCACTTTTAGGAATTTCTCCTACAGATATGTGCAAAATTGCAGTACTGCTCATATAGCAAAAGATTAAAAACATACCAAATATCTATTAGAAAAGCACTGGTCAAATAACATAAGGTATATTCATAGAAATATTCTGGAGCCATTAAAATAATGTGAAATGTGTTGGGTTTTCTTTTTTTTTTTTTTAAACAAACCTATGAATCAATCTCAAAGATCTACTGTTTTTGTCTTTTTTAAAAGATTTTATTTATTTGACAGAGAGAGAGACAGGAAGAGGGGGAACACAAGTGGGGGGGGGTGGGAGAGGGAGAAGGCTTCCCGGCCCAGCAGGGAGCCCGATGCGGGGCTCGATTCCAGGACCCTGGGATCATGACCTGAGCCAAAAGCAGACGCTTAAGGACTGAGCCACCCAGGCGTCCCATCAAAGATCTATTGTTCTTTAAAAACTCTTAGCTCACGGGGTGCCTGGTGGCTCAGTCAGTTAAGCATCTGACTCTTGATCTTGACTCAGGTCTTGATCTCAGGGCCATGGGTTTGGGCCCTGGGTTGGGCTCCACACTGGGTGTGGAGCCTATTTAAAAACAAACAAATGGAAAACAAACAAACAAACCCCAAACTCTTAGAATACTCTCAAAGTTTTATTAAGTAAAAAACACAGAATACTCAGCTGTGTGTATAACCTACTTCCATTCCAGTAAAAACAGGGAAAAGAGTAAGCTATGTCTTTACTTGTCTGGCAGGACACCTGGGATGTTGCTCACGGAGGTTGCCATGAGAAGGACGAGGGGTGCCTGGGGTTTGGGGAGTCGTAGAGACAAATCAGCTAAGTCTTCGTCTCCAAAGGCTCCTGGTTAAGTTCCAGTATGTTGGTGGAGAGTATGACCCAGTCATCCATTAGCACTTCAAAATGGACTAATTGATCATAGTTCCAGCAATAAAACAGAATGGAAAAGGATCAGAGAGCAAATCTGGTAAGATTTCGGACACTTCTTGGAGTTGATATATCAACATGGCTCAAAACTGGAATTCTGAAGGCAGCATGCAGCAGTTGGCGGGAGGCTCGGTGGAGAGAGGGCACGTGGTGGGGGCTGCTCTGTATTCACGTGGCATCCAGTGGCTCACAGTTCCCCGCAGGGCACGTGACGTCCACGACTGTGTGTGGAAGATAGAAAAGAAACGGAGTGCAGCCCCCCGCTCTGCCACGCACCGGCTCCGTGACATAAGTCCGGCCCTCCCTGCCCCGGGTGTCCCCCCCCACAAAGAGGCTGCGATGTTGCAATGAGGCAGCATATACGGCCAAGGATTGGTACGTGAGCGCGACAGTGGACTCTGTGCCCGAAGTTCTAGATACCAGCGTTTCTCCACTTCTGCCCTCCTCCATCGGCGCTTCTTCTCCTCTGGTTTGGAGGATGTTAACTCGCTAGCACCTTTCATCGTAACCTGTCCTCTAGAGGCGGGTGCTGCATGGCTCCCGACTTGGTATCTGAACACTGGGTTTCCGAGGCGGGCTCCGGCGCCCCCTTTCTCTGCTATCCCCCGAGTTGGTGATGTCCATCTCCTTGCTTACTTTTGCTAAATGGATGTAAAGGCCCATTTAATTTGGCTTTCTCTCTACTTGCCCAGCTTAGGGGAGCTGCTTACCTCTAACTGGGCGCCTGCTTTGAACCATTCGGAGAGGCCTTCAGTGAAAGTGGGACCCCCAAAGCCCGTCCCCGAGACAACAACTGTTAGCCATTTCTTGTATAG
The DNA here is from genome assembly GCF_964656455.1 of Halichoerus grypus. Taxonomy (NCBI): domain Eukaryota; kingdom Metazoa; phylum Chordata; class Mammalia; order Carnivora; family Phocidae; genus Halichoerus; species Halichoerus grypus. The sequence continues at coordinate 17,005,541 of NC_135724.1, forward strand.
ACTATGACCGCAGACACATGTATGTGTATACATAACCACCGGGGCCATAATATCTACTCTTCTGACCCTTGCTTTTTTATTTCACAGTGTATCTTTGAGATCACTTTATATCAGTGCACAGAGAGACTCTTTACTCTCCTTGGCTCAGTAATAGAATGTTGTGAGTTATTAGAGGGGTTGGAGTTTTACAGAGGACTGAACATATTTCCATAACGGAAATTTGCAAAATCTGCTCAAGCTGGCCTTAAGGGAAAGTAAAGGGAGATGATACACAGGCCAGCTGCAAGCAGTGATTTTGGGGGGACATTATGTTTACACCCCATGAGACTGCTCAGTGGACCGCTTCCAGCCCCCATGCGTTCCATTGGAAGGGAGAGCCGTAATCTGTGTAACTAGGTCCCTGGATCCGTTCGCCCACCTGTCGCAAGTTCAGACAACGCGACCACGCAACTCCCTGCCCCGGTCTGGAGCCGCGTGTCTGGCTGGAGCCAATCTGCAAGTCAATTCTCCAGAGTGCATCTCCAGAATTTTCTTAATCCAAACACAGCCCCTGCCTCTTAAAAGGCCATTGTCCTGTCAGAACTCAAACTCTTCTGACAGCTATGTGCCCCGGAGCCAGACTGCTCCCCCTCGCTGGTGACCTCAACTTGGCCGGCTCAGTGGGGGGATGTGGGGGGGAAGTCTGTGCTCTGTCTAGGAGGGCTGGGAACAGTGGAGTCCCAGGTCCTCCCGATGGGCCATTTCTTCCAACTGCCTCGCTCTCGTCCTTTTAAGGACTTCCTCCTCCCTCTGCATCTTTGGGGGCAGAAATCCAACAGTTGGTCCCCTTTGAGGTTGAGCTCTAGTCCCTCTGCCCCGTGCTGCTCAGCGGCTCTTACGACAGAGGGGGATGGTCCGCGATGGCCCAGGCTTTGCTTGGGCATAGACCAGAGTCAGACACATGACAGGCTCGATTTACAGAACGAGGGGCTCTGATCTGCTCTGATCTGTCCTGGGTGACACCATCCGAGAAGCCACATGCCAGACCTGGCTCACCGTAAGCACCTAGGAGAAAACCTGACACCTATTTAAGGAGGAGCAAAGAAAAACCAGCTGCTTTTCCGAGCTTGGCATACAGCTGCCCCGCTCCTGGCTCAGACAGCGGGACACCTGGTCATCTGGCACTCACTCCTCGCCCCCGACGCCCCCCGGGGCAGGCTAACGGCAACACTGTGGTAAAAGTACTTGAGTCTTACAGATGCTGCTAATAAACCAGCAAAGGAGCTGACTTGGTGCTGAGGCCCACTGAGCCCACCGCAGCATCTCCCACGCGGCAGTTCACTTTGAAGTCACAAACACCCAGCCGCAGAGGCAGATAATTCCCGGTAACCTTCAGAAAACCCAATTTCCAACGATGTGCGACAGAAGGACTATTTAATAGATGCAAATGTCATGCTTGAATATTTTTAGTCTTTCTTGTCAGTGCGTGAGTCATTTGGAGTGACAGATTGCATTCAGGGGGAGAGCAGGGATCTATCTTACCAGAACCCCATTCCTTCGCTAATTTATTTCATACTTTTGACTTTCGTGAACCCTCTCAGTGATTTTACAGGAAGCTGCCTGGTGCTTTCTGACACCACATCACACACTTACCAAATCAATTCAACAGATCTGTGGCTCAGTTCCCTTTAAGGAAAAAGCAAGTACCAAGAACTGGCCCTGCCGAATCTACTCTGCACGTTTCAAACTCTGGCTACCTTTCCAGCTCATTTGTCTCTTTTCCTTTAGAGCTGCCTATCGCAGGAAGTCTTTTATTTATTCATTTAAATTTTATTTTATTATTTATTTAGTGGCCTCAGACCCCAGAGGCTTTTGCTGGGAGGCTGCGTTGGCCTCCTTTTGCACAGGTAACAGGTGAGGGCAAGTAACAATGTGACAACGCGCTTCCCCCTCTGCAGCAGGAGAGAGGCTCCGAGGAGACAAATCAAGTAGAATTGGGGTCCGTGACTTCATCAAAGCTATGCCTTCAAGCTCGATTGACCTGGGGAGATTTTTAAGCTACCAATGCCTGGACCTCAAGCCCAGAGATTCTGTTTCCACTCATTAGGGGTGACACCACACCCAGTGCCATTTCTAAAGGGAAGGGGAGGGAAGGAAGGAGAAACCATGAAGAGTTCTTATGTCCCTCGAAGGAAGGGATGAATCTTGTTATGGGTTCGTCCCCAGGTTCTAGCCCATCGCTTAGCACACAGAAAATACTCCAGAAAGAATAAATAAAAGGCTGAATGGATGGTTGAGAATGTGAACTGGAAAGCTTTGAAGACCAATAAGAGGCCAAAGAATGTGGTGGGAAAATTCCAACCAGCTGGGGTTTGGGTGAGTGGGCTCTCATTTATTGCCACCATTTGCTCACTGGGTACTTTGGGCAAGATGCCCCCCACCCCAACCCCGCCTTCAACTCTTAGTTTCTTCATCTGCAAAGCAAGGGGTTTGGAGCAAATAATTTCTAATGTTCCTTCTCTATTTTAAAAATTCTCCGAGTAGATGGTTGCTATGCCTACCGATGGCATTTGGCCACCTTTATTGCTACATGTGTGATTCCAGTCAGCTCTGAATTGGCTTAAGCTAGAGAGCAGTTGTCCTTGAACAAGAACTCTGGGGCCATCAAAAAGAGGTTGCTTGGTGATGGTGTGTGCAGCGATGACAGACACCCAGTGTAAGGGGAGAAGGCAGAGTGTTCCAGAACATTCTCTGATGCCACTGGTAATTCCATGGTGGGCGGATGGGGTGGGGAGGGAACACAGACGCCTGGAGCATTTCTTTTTTGATGTGAGCTGTAGGTGTGCTGGTAGAAACATGGAAACCAAAGCCAGCTTCAGAGACTTAAAAGTCAAAGTTGACTTTTCTCCTGACCCAACTCCCTTCAGCATTGCCCAACTCTCTCCAAACACAGGTGAACGGCTGTTTATGTGCAGATGAAGAAAAGCTCTCTGTTGACTATTTCCAAACCCTGCCTTTTGGAATTGACACAAGAAGAGGGCAAACTGCTCACCAAGCTTGACCATCCAGTCAGCTGGCTCCAACCCCCTCTCCCAGCTTCCTGGCTCCATCTCCTCAAACAAACTCTGGAAATAGATAATCAGTAACACAGATAAAAAGCAGGGCAACATGGGCTTTGAACCCCAAGGCCAAAAGGCTGATTGCAAACTGGTCAGCTTCTCTCCGGGGCTGTCAGCCCCCAGGGGTGAAAGACCAAAGCTCCCCTCCTTCTCTAAGCCCCACCCTGCATGGTCCAGTCCCCACGGGCGGGGGGGACCAGGGCGTGATTTGCACTCCCAGGGATGCTTCCTCAGGACTCTGGGTGGCCAAAGTCTCGGTGTTGTGGTGGCTGCAGGTGGAGGGAGGCTGAAGCTTGGGACAGATGCCTGAGTCAAAGCAAAGGCAGTGTTCCTTTCCGGTTAAAAGCACAAACTCTGGAGCCAGACGTCTTGGTCTGTCTCTCACAAGCTCTGTGACCTTGGATGAGATCTTCTTTACCCTCTCCTCACCTTTTCCCATCTGAAAAATGGGAATAATAATGCACTTACCTAGAAAGGCCGTTTGGAGGATTAACTTCGTTCTTATTTCTAAAGCAGCTTAGAACACTGCCTGGCAAATGGGGTGTTTCAAATAAACTAGTGGTTCCCCCGGGGAAGAGTGTAAATGGAGTGTGCAGGGTTCCACTTTCTGGGTGGCGTTGGGTGAAGCGTTCTCGGCTGTGCCAGCAGGACCCTGCTTCCCCTGCGGCTGGCCCTGGCTGCCCTATGGCCTGCCTGTCTTTGCAGTTGGCTGTCTGGTGCGCGCTGCCAAGCTCTTCCTCTTGAGCAGTTGATCTACATTTCAGCTCAAGCAGCACCTCCTCCAAGAAAAACTCCTTACCTGACTTGTTGACAGATCTCTGGGCAGGGGCACAAGCCCTTCTGTGCCATTCCCAAATTCAGCTTTTATAAATGTGAAAGCAATCTTGGGGCGCCTGGCTGGCTCAATCAGAAGAGTGTGTGACTCTTCAACTCAGGGTCGTGAGTACAAGCCACACGCTAGGTGTAGAGAGGATGTAAATAAATAAATAAATAAATAAATAAATAAATAAATAAATAAGCTTTAAAAAGAAGAAGAAGAAGAAGAAAGCAATCTCACTGGGGGCATTTGATGGCAAAACCCCGACCTAAACTGACATGAGGCTCTTTATAGTCTTTATTTATTCCACTTGGTGTAGGTATTCAAATGGCTGTAGAAATATTAATGGTGTGATGACAGCATGCTGCCCCAGACTCTACCAGCACATTATATGGGGCATAGGATACCAAGCTTTTCTAAAATACAAAAAAAAATCTGCCTTCCAAAATACAGCTGGTCCCAGGAGTTTGGGGTTGCAGATCTGCAGCACGTTTGCTCTGATTATTGGCTTTTCTCTTCTGCCTTGCCTCTAAATGAAAATCTTAAGGGCCAATGTTTGTTATAAATGATGATCAGTTAGTATTACTTGAATGAATGAATGAATGCTTTCTTGTAGGGAAACTGTAGCCATCTTTCTTAGTCTCTGTGACATTCTCCACCACTCTGACATTTGTGGGTCTATAAAACTGATTTCATGTGGCTCTTTGTTTCTTCCTCCTTGGGGCCAGGACTGCAATTGGGTAGGCTGTCCCCACGTTGGGATGAGCAGGGCCTGGGAAGATTGTGTTTTGAACAGCTAGACTCTTCCACGATCCATTTTTTTGAGCAGGGTTTAGAAAAAGAGGGAGCATTTCTGGGGCATTGGCATGTCTTTTAATAAAAGAATTTTCCAAGATTGGGGATGGGGGGATGAGTTGATGTCTTCACTCCTGAGATTCTCTTTTCCTTCTCCTTCCCCAAGATAAAGCTCTCCCTGTACAAGGATGCTCCACCAGACCCAGCCCTCCAGGCTCAATAGAGGCAAGGACAGTGAGAAAGACACGTTGGCAGCTCCCAACCGAGTTATTAGAAGAGGGGAGGATGTGGAGGCCTGGATAGAGTTATGAGCCATCTGGCTCCCAATGTACACGAGTTAAAGACCCCACAGGGGATATATTGTGACAAGGGAGAACAGTCACGTTCTAAGTAAAGAAAAATGGATAATTATTAGATAATTCAAGCCCAAATCTCACACTGGTCCAAATTGCCTATGGTCACGAGCAGAGAGCTTGGTCAGCACCCAGAGGACACCTGTGAGCAGCCACCAGGAGTCACTTGCCAGGCACCTCTGCGTAGACCGCCGAGTGTGGCCGAGACGCCCACCGGCCTCCAAGGAGACTGCCATCTCTCAAGAACTAAAGTGTGGCTTATACTATGGGGCTTGAAGATCACGTCCGAAAGGATGGGAAGCAGAGCGAAAAGGCGACACTTGCATTGCTCATGGGCTATTGTTTGAGGCAACAAGGGGAGTTGGCAGCACCAAAAGCCTCGCTCGTGCCAAGGCCGTGTGACTCTCTTACTTAGCAGGCCATTTTTGGGTTTCGATGTCTTTGGCTGACTCCTTGTTTCCTCTCTTGTTCTCTTTCCAGAGACCCCAAATGCCTTTTTTACAGACAACTGGGTCCCTCTTCAGCATCACAAGGTGGAAGGCGCTCAGCAGCCTGGCCAATGTTTGGTTATTATTCAGGAGTGGACAGAGGCAGGAAACAGTGAGGATTCTCGAAACTGAAATCCACAGACAACCTCCAAGTTCACTGTAACCAGCAGCTTCACCCCATTCCCCAGACCCCTGTCCAGTTCCTTTTAGACCAGCTTTCTCGAGCATCCAGGGTGTGGCGAGCATGGATGAAGCCCTGTGCCATCAGGTGGCTTATGGTGATGCGTAGGAAGGGGCCCAGTACACAAACACCACGACAAGAGGCAGAAAGGGGCCAAATGCCACACGTTCAGAGGAGGGGTGGAACTTTCACGTGCTGGGGGCACCAGGAAGGGCTTCGAGTGGTGAGGTGACATCGGAGATGGACTCTGAATTTTGACTAGAGTCGGATGTGTGGGAAGGTCCCTTCTAGTAGAGAGAACAGGGTGAACAAAGGCAAGATGGGAGGAAAGCATGGGGTGTGTGGGCAGATGGTCTATGGGAAGGTGAATATAGGGGCAGGAAGCGGAAGTGAGTCTGAAGCCTGACCGTGGCTTGGAGTGCTTGGCTAAGGAGTTGAAATCGTCACCAGTGGCCACTGGCAGCCATTGAAGGATTTCTGCAGGGGACAGTGGTGAGTAGAGCTGGGCTGTGTGTGCACTGGATTGGGAATGGGGCGAGGAGGAAAGGTGGTGCACTGTCAGGAGGTTACTGTCATAACTGGGACGGACGTTTCTGAGGCCAGTCAGGTGGAGGTGGGGGTGCAGATCCTGAGCTGGTCAGCGTGTTCCTGCTGTCCTCTGCCCCTCCCCCTTCTCCGTGAGTGCCACCCCCCCCCCGCCCCGGCCAAGATCAACCTGTGTCACCCTCCGGGCCAGTCCCAGTGGTCATGCCTCAGTCCTCAACTTGCAGACCAACCGCAGTACAGATCTGCCTCTACTCACGATGGGTTACGTCCTGATAAACCCAGCAGGAGTTGAGGTTTATCATTAAGTCAAAAACCCACTTACTGCACTGAACTATGGACCATCGGAGCTTGGCCGGGCCTCCCTTACCCGCGCTCCGAACACCGACCTGAGCCTGCACTTGGGCACAACCCTCGCACACACAGCCTGGTTGACAATCAGGGGCTGACGTCTCCTGTACGGAGCTGACTCCCTCACCGCGTGGGGGGCAGATGGTTGGCGGTGGGTCGGTCGTTGACCTCCCTGTCATGCTCGCTGGCTGACGGGGAGCCAGGTCGCTGTCCCCCTGCCCAGCGTCACGGGAGAGGGTCCCACGCATGTCACTGGTCCCCAGCAGGATCCACATGCCAACTGCCAAGTAGGGTCTCTACTGAACGCATATCCCTTTTGCACCATTGTAAGGTTGAAAGATCATGCAGTTGAACAGTCGGGACTGTCGGTAACTGACACCCATGGTCTCCCCGCCTTCAAAAATAAGCTCTCCTCTCCTGTTTCTGGGACCGCCCTGGCTCCCGGTTTCCACCCTCCCCCCCGCCCAGCTTTCTGGGCCACTCCAATCCTGATAGTCTCATCTTATGATCCTGGGACCCTCCTTTTCAGTCTCGGAGCTTTAAATGCCATCGACATGCTGATGGCACTTACATTGCTATCTCCAGCCTGGACCTCTCCCTGAACTTCTGTGTTCAACTTTCTACTTGCCCTCTTCACTTGGATGTCTAACAGGAGTCTCACGTTAGCATATTCAAAAGGGCTTCGACCTTATTCCCCAATCCTGCTTAGAGCCTTTGTGTTTCTGTTACTCCATCCCCCTGTGTGCTTCCCCAAGTAGCCACAGAGCTCATTCTCTCAGCCCCGTGAGGTCTTCACCTTGACCCACCCCGTCTAGATGTGGACCCTTCCACACTGCCTTAATCCTTCCCCTGCTTGCTTTCCATTCGTGGCTTCATCAACATTTAATGTAACATACATTTTATTTATGTATATGTTTCCTATTTGTTTGCCTCCATTAGAATAGATATTTCCTCATGGAAAGGATTTTTGCCTTGCTAATCATTTGTAATTGCTGTATTCTTAGCCCCTACAAGTACGTGGTACATGGTAGCTGCTCAGTGCATGTTTGCTGAACGAATGGAAAACTGGACTTTGTCCCTCTTTGGACTTGGGGAGCAAAGCCATATGGAAGCACAAAGATGAAGTTCCAATGTGGATGCCTGGAAGAAACCAGGGTACAATTCCCAGAAATTTAGAAAGAAGAGAGAAGAAGTTTGAGAGTGGCGTGAGTTTAGATTGGGATGTGTTGAGATTTTGGCTAGGAGAGTCGAGGCCTCTGGGAGGGGGTAAGAGGTAGATTTGTAATTGCCCACACAGAGGTGACGACTTTAAGCCACAAAAAGAGGAGGAGGAAGAGGAGAAGGAGGTGGATGGGGTGGTGGGGGGAGAGAGAGAGAACCAAGAGCAAATTATGGGGGAACATCATTTAGGGGAGGAGAAAAACTAGCAGGAGTAGCTGGGGAGGGAGAGAACAATCCGGAAGGTGAAACGTCATGGAAACCAAAGAGCATTTCAAGAAAGAAGCAAGGGTTGTAGCATTGAACACCTCACAACGAGGGAAGGATGAAGACTGGCGAAGGGCTAGAAGTGGCCACACAGAGACCGCTGTCCTATTGCCCAAACACCCCACATGGCCTGAGCGCCAGGCAGGCGTACAATGGGGACTGGTGGAAATTTCGCATGTAGCAGAGTGAGGTGCTCGGAGCTTTGCTGGAGGCAGCCTAACAGGAATGCAGGTTGGCTGGGAAGGGGAGACAAATAAAGAGGACACACCCTTCAGGAGGATTCTGCAGGCGTCCTGACTAAAGGAAGTTCTGGAAGCTAACTTAAGGGCTGGTGGCTTCAGTGTTCACCTCGTAGAGCAAGAAAATGACTGGCCCAAGGTCCTTGGGGCCCTTGGGTTTCCCAGACCCTCAAGACGGGTATGACCACTGCTCTTTCCATGTCACCAGCAGTGGATATTTCCCAATGCCGTGGCTCTCCAGCCTCCACAGCTAATATTTGTCTCTCATTGATCCAGTTGCCAGCCTGTTACTTTTTAACTGGAGTCCAGGGTTCAAAGGCCTGAATTTTGTTTAAAAACTCATTACATTGGGGAGGGCATGTCCCCATGATAATCCCAACTGATGAACAAGCAAGGATCTTCTAAGTCAATATAGACAGCAAAGAAGGCAAGAGAGGGTGGGGAGGGTGGGGGAGGAGGGGGAGGGTCGGGGAGAGAGTGGGAAGCCCCTACTGGCGGAGGAGTCCTTAGAATTTGTAAGAGAGCTAAGTAACTAGGACTGGAAGGACCAATCCCAAACCCAAACTTTCTGCCACAAGTAATATTAAATATGTTATACGTTAATGTCTAAAATCCTTTATCAAACAGAAACTCTTTAAAAACTATAACAACATCCTGGTGCTCCATCGAATACCTCTTGGGGGCAAAGACACCAGCCCTCAGTCTCTGGTCCCTTCTGGTCCTTCGGCTCTGTCGGCCAAAGGGATGTTTGTGTTGCCCTGGAAGGTATCTGGAAAATATGCCTTTGCTTCTGAGGGTGGAGAGAGCTCTCTCCTTCGACAGGCAGAGAGGCGGTGTGGCTTCCTTTGAGGACCTAGGGTGGGGGCCGTTCCTGAGGACAGGCTGGCTTTTCAGGGGGGTGTCCTGACCTGGCCGTCCTTCCGTTCTCCACAGGTTCCCTTCAGCCTCTGCCTGTGGACTGCAGAGGTCCCTGGCCCAGGGGATGGTGGAGCGGTGAGGGAGGGTGCCTGGGTTCCTGAGGGACTCCTGGAGCACAGTGTCATCTTGAACCTACACAGACCCATGAGGAATAAACCTTTATCATATTAAGTCACCACTTGGGCTTCCTTGTTACAGCATTAACTTGCCCTGATAAACCCTTGCTTTCTTCCCTCCTCAGGACGCATTCGTGAAGAAGGGGGCCTGGGAACTGGGGCATGATCCAGGCCACCCTCTCCATCTCGAGGCCCTGGTGATGGACTATAGCAAAACATGTCTGGATTTCAACCTGTAAGTTCAAGATGATCGCTGTATGTAAACAACAGGCTTAAACATCCTACAAGGTGATTGTGTGTATTTGAAAAGTGGAGATTTTCACGTTATATATGAAATGGGGGATACTATTTGGGTATTAGACGATCATCTTTTTCATTCGTGATGACTCGTGGCTTCTCACCCACTGACTTAATGGGTTTCATGGCTCCAGGGCAGTGTAGACACCAGCTAGAATTTAAAAAGTCACTGTACTAATCTCATGGTTCCATTTCTGTGAAATCCAAAAACAGGCTAAACTAATCTATGGTGCAAAAAAAATTCAGAACAGTAGTTGCTGGGGGGCGGGGGGAGGGCACCAGAGTGGAGATGGGCCCGGAGGAGACAGAAAAGAACTTCCTGGGGCAGTGGGAATTTGGGCTACATGGGTGCAGGCATTTGTCAAAACTCCATGAATGTACACTTAAGATTTACTTCTTGTACATGAATTTTACCTCCATTAAAAAGGAGACAGCGGGTCCAAAATGGAGTCACTTGTGCTAAGCAAACCAAGACTTCCTAACTGCAGTCTCCCCTCCCCCCACTCCCAGGACTGTGATGGGGGGGGTGTTCACCTTTTTCCACAGAGGGAACCTTCCTTCTCACTCAGTCTCCACCCGTGGGCGCCCCCAGGTCGTGACAGCCTCCCGCCACCTACTCATGAAGGGGCCTGACCGGGTCTTAAGGCAACGCACCATCAATTTGTTTTCCTGTCCATAGAGTTCCCAGAATTAGGAAGTTAGCCATTATCAGGCCTGCTTGGCCTGGTCCAGACTGAATAACGACAAGCTAAAGGTAGAAGCTATGAATCATCTAGACTTAGCTCTTGATAAGTAAAGAGAAGCTTTAAGAACGGCCAGCTCGAACTTCTAGTACAGTCCACTCAGTGGACCCAGTCTCCTGGAGCTCTGCAGAGACGCTGGGCAGGAGGGGACAACCTGATGGGGGGGGTGTTCACCTTTTTCCACAGAGGGAACCTTCCTTCTCACTCAGTCCCCACCCGTGGGCACCCCCAGGTCGTGACAGCCTCCCGCCACCTACTCATGAAGGGGCCTGACCGGGTCTTAAGGCAACGCACCATCTATTTGTTTTCCTGTCCAATTCAAGTCCCCTAAAGACCCACGGAGAGTCCTCAGCCTGAGTTCTCTGGGAACCTACCGTCCTTTCCGAGAAGTGTTCTCTCCTAGGTGAGGTGTCTGCCAGCGGCTTTTGTGTTCACGTCCTGGGGCCTTTTGACCAGGGCTCCCCAGAAGCAAACCGTGGGAATGAGAAGCTTGGATCCCCACGCTGGGCGCCGCCATCTGACTGGGGGCTTTAGCCTGCCCGAGGTGCTCGGCTCACTCACGGTCTTCAGAGCAGATGACGAGCTTCCTAACCCAGCCGCTGTGTACCCAATACAGGGTGATTTATTCCTCTGTTCATTCCACCACTTGGCTTTTTCTCTCAGAAAGAACATACACAAGTTTGGAGCCGCTCTTCCCACCGGCACCTCACACGCTGCTCACACCACCTTCCCAGCAGGACGCCGTCTGTCGCTAGCTGCAGAAGGACTCCATCACGCCCGGCAGGGAGGCTACCTCCTGGCAGGCCCTGAGGGGCTGTCCTTGATGGGACAGGGCAAGGCCATTAAGAGGAGGCTTCCTACTAAAGAGGAAACATTTTTGAGGCGGCTACAGTTGTTAAAACTGTACGGAATTGATGCAAGATCTGGATTTTGACAGCATCGTTCTTCTGAGAACCTCTTTGGGCTTCATGACCGACTTTTTTTTTTAATTAACATATGATGTATTGTTTGTTTCAGGGGTACAGGTCTGTGATTCGTCAGTCTTACACAATTCACAGCGCTCACCATAGCACATACCCTCCCCAATGTCCATCACCCAGCCACCCCGTCCCTCCCAACCCCCTCCACTCCAGCAACCCTCAGTTTGTTTCCTGAGATTAACAGTCTCTAATGGTTTGTCTCCCCCTCTGGTTTCGTCTTCATTTTTCCCTCCCTTCCCCTATGATCCTCTGTCTGTTCCTCAAATTCCTATCAGTGAGATCATGATACTTGTCTTTCTCTGATTGACTTACTTCGCTTAGCATAATACCCTCTAGTTCCATCCATGTCATTGCAAATGGCAAGATTTCATTTTTTTGATGGCTGCATAATATTCCAATATGTGTGTGTATATATGTGTGTGTGTATACCACATCTTCTTTATCCATTCATCTGTTGATGGACATCTAGGCTCTTTCCATAGTTTGGCTATTGTGGACATTGCTGCTATAAACATTGGGGTGCACATACCCCTTCGGATCACTGTATGACCGACTCTTTAACTCACATTAAATTGAGGGTTGGTGGGTTAAAAACCAGAAGTGAGGTCAGCCTTTCTAGGGATGGACTCCTTTGAGTTAAGCAAGTATTATATAAAGTCATTAATTCCCAAGCTGAATAACAAGATGACAGATGGCTAAGAACAGATGTGCATCCCAGTGAGTGTGAGCCTTGTGTTTCAGGCAGACTCCAATGGCGCCGTGAAGGTGTGGGGCTCTGAGGGGTATTAAGGAAATGAGTGCTCTACGTCTGCAAGCATTTAAATCCCCCGGAACAATTAAGACAACGCATTAACCGAGAAGCTTGAAATCAGACAACCCATAATACTCGATGTAGAAAACGTTCCAGCTTCCATAATTCTTTATTAAATATTTGACAAGTTGTATCACTTCTTTACAACGACTTCATTTGTCACATTACTTTTTCGCTGTCAGGAAAACAATCTACAATTTCTCTTTAGATCTCTCAAGAAAAATGAAAAGCAAAAAAGGATTTGTTCTTAAACAAAACTTTTCCTGTATCAAATTCAACCATATTTTAATAGCCATTCTGATTGTGAAAAGGAGCGTTATCCAGAAGTTGTGTTTAAAAAATTTCAAAGTAGTTTGGTTTGTAATCACCATATCAAATAGTACTTGGCTTTGTATTATTAGGAGGTGGGGGGTTTATAATAAAAAGTTATGAAACATTGAGAATTCATTTGGAATGCTTGAAACTCTTTTCACCTTAAAAGTCACTGTTTTTTTCATGTTTCATTTGGTAAAAGATCCTGAATTACGGAATGCCAGCACATTAGCATCATTTTCCTGGGGTCCCTCTCAGGCTCTGAGGGTCAGCCATCTCAGGACACAGCTTGGAGGAAACTGTAGAAGGACTAAGCTCTCACTCCCTTTTGAAACCAGATTACTCGAAAGGTGTAAGAATGCTATACAAATATATACATATATATTTGGACAGCATACGTGCGTACGTATGTACGTATATATGTATATACATCTCACATAAGTAGTAGCAAAGGAAAAACAAAGTTACGTGAAGTTAACATGAAGGAAACACCGTGACCATCTAGGTGGAATCAGTCTGAGTGAAAGGGCAAACTGGCTTATCTAGGAACACAGATGTCTGCGGACACAGGGTTATGGTCATCAGAAAGGCTTTCAATGCTCTGACACGAGGCTGAGCTGCAGGACACTGAGGTCTGTAGCCAATGCTGTTAGATTCCTACTGATACTCCTTAGAAACATAAGCCCAACGAACAAGAAAACATGCATTTTCAACATGCGTTGCTCTGTGCACACCTTTCACCAAGGATAAATGTCTAATGAGAAGTTTTCTTGGAACATTTCATAAAGACAGAAAGCTATCCTTTTCTGAAATAAAACATTACACGAGCTCACGTCCTAATGCTACACACAGCATCGTTTCTGACACTGAAAACACTCTGGGGTGGGGGTGTGCGTATGCAAGTGTATATACACTGTTCATTAAGGCTTAGATAAATTAAAAAGTGGTCCAAAGTGTATCACATTGTCTTCCCAGTTTTAAAATCTAAAGTACAAAGTGGAGTTTATAAGGATTTTTTAAAAACGCATCTCAGACCTGAAATTGGCAGTTTTGACGTGACTTCTCAGGATGTACCCCAAAGCCTGAAGGAGACAAGAGGTAGTGCTGGATTTCCTGGGGGCCAGGAAGGGAGCAGACCAGGCAGTCACCCTGCGCGGCAGCGCCCCCTACTGACAAGGCAGGAAATGACACCAGACAGTAAGCGTCCTCTCCCCGTCAAGAAGGGTGGGGGGGTGCAGAGGAAAGAGGAAAAGAGGGTGGCTAGCACAGAGGGGAGGGGGCTCGAGAACTGATTAACCTACGCTCTCTATAGATTTTAAAAGTTCAGAGGTGAGACACAAGACTTAGGAAAATGCTAGAGTCAAGTGTTAAACAATTAGTTAACTGTTACAACGATTAGTAATTTGCTGCATATGAACTTGGCTTTCAAGAGAGCCACTCTGGATCTGGCAAGATCAAACAGCCACGGTACATGTTGTCTATTTAACACTGTGAGATGTAGAAAGTGGTTCAAATATTTTGCCAACCATTCCTCAGAATCTGTCGCTGCATCTTCACGTGGGAGGAATAACCCGTGTCCGTCACTTCAGAGCATTTGCCATCTGACCACAGGGAAAATCCGATGTTCGACCAAAGGGCCTTGTAAACAAAAATCAAAGAAGCATCTTACATTCTTATGATTTGGTTCAGGACTGGCTATAGAGAAGTACATAACGGAAAATGTTTCAAAGCTGAATACAACTTTAAAACAGACAAATGCCTCATGGTTTCCCGTTCCAGAGGCAGCCGGCTGAAACGCAGCATACCATCTGAAGCTAATCCAGACTTTCCAAATTCGCCTGCAGGCCAACAAGGGACAGGGACTGAGACACCCTGGACTACAGGCAGGCATCGTAACTCATGTCCACAATGCAGTTGTTAAACTCTGCAACTAGCTTCCTAACCTCATGGCAAAATGATCCGCAGTAACTGTTACTTTCTTCAGACAACTAAAAAAAGCCAGATCCAGGTAATTTCTAAGGGAACAGAAGGTACAGAGCCCCTGGACTCAGGAGAAGCGCCAGAGGGGAGGGTAACTAGAGGAGGCAGCCAGTCCTGGCCCTCACCCTCCCTGGGGCCTGCTGACGGGAACGACCAGCAGTCCCTGGGACTCTGTCGTGAAGATGCCGGAGAGTGGTTGTCAGCATTTAGAGAAAACAAGATCTAGGATTATTTTAGACAAAGAGTGAAACACTGAGAATTGCTGAGATGAGGGAATCTGATGTCGATCAAAAGCCAAACAAAAAACAAACCCCAAACCCAGCACTGTTCGGCTGTCACTGAACCCAGCATTTAGTGGTAGATGCACCGGACGGTCAGTCACAATTACGGTCTTTCAAGTATTCATAGGGGTATAGTTTGACAATTCCCATCTGCTCCTGGCACAGAAATGATCTTAGGATGGATTTTTCTTTCATATTTTTAACACTGCCTAATTTGCAATTACACAGAATATTCTGATTTTTTGAATATATGGTTTACAAAATGACAGAATCCCAGTTCTTCAACTAGAATCGTGGGCTTTCTCCCCTGTAAGGACATGATCACTCTTGAGAATCCGTCCAGGCATTGGCTTTGGTGTGAGTCCTAGAAAGAAAGCCCTCTGGACCAGGAGGGGCCACATGATGGGGGTTTTTGCCATGAGACATTTGTTATATATTGACTGAAGGGAGAAAAAAAATCCCACAAATAGAGAAAAATACTGAGCATTGTGTTCTTCTCCAATTATTCAACCTCTAAGTTCTCTGATCACTATTGGATATTTGTAAATCAATAGGAAAAGGGAGCCAACCCTCACCTCTGTAGAAATCCACCTTCTCTCAGACCCCTCCGACCTTTGCACCTCTTAAGACGGCTCACTTATAACCACGAACATTCATGGTTTTTCACAAGCCACCCAGAGCTGGGTAACAATGAATTTCTTACACCAAAAGGTCCTTCTTACATAACCAACGGGGAGGCCCCAAAACCATGATTTTCTGTCTTATCACTGGCAAGATATCGAATCTCTACAGCCCCCTGACTGTCACAACAGGGTTTAGGACAACACAGGTTAAAAGGACAGCAGGGCTGCTGAACTCCCAGGCTGCCCTCAGGCTTTCTCTCAAAACACCACGGAATTCTGCGACCAACACTCACAAGCGGCAAAGAATCCAAGCGCACGGAACCCTCCATCCCCGTCACGGCCAGCCGAACGGCCCAACCGACCGTGGGGGTCAAGTCCAAGTTCCCGCTCACTTTTCAGTCCAGCACAGAACGGACACCACTCAGGCAATACACAGTGGCGAAGCATGCAACATGTCCCAGGGGACAAAACCCGGTTAGACGAAGTGTGCATTCAATGAATCTTGGTAGTTGCCCCGCAATCACAGAACAATGGGTGAGGACGGGGTCTGTAGGCTCAGCTTTACAGCCGGGTTTTATACACCAGCAGCCAGAGTCAAAACTGATAGATATTGCACCGGAAAGATGTGTGCAGGGAGAAGAAATAATCATCACATTGAATGTCTACAGTAAAAAAACAAACCATCAACAAAACCAGATAGGACCTCCATGTCGTACATAAAGTGCCTTCAGAATTGGTGCAGTTAGAACAAAAAACTGGTTATTTAGCGACCATTAGCCAACGCGTACAAATAAGACATGAAACAGATCTCTGGTTTCCACAGTTTCAAATCAAGCGGTGCCAAGGTTCATTCAAACGTCTCCACTACGAACAGCAAAGAAGAAAAGGTGAGAAGAGAAGGACTGTACAGCATCGGGGAGGGGCAGGTGATTTCTCTTCCGAGAAAGTAGAGTCCAACCCTGTCCCCAAGGTGTTCTGGCACACGTCATTACTTCTAAGGAATAATGGTGTGAGTCCTTCAAGTCAACACCGAATTTGTCATGCTATGTTACAATTCTCTCAGCCTGCAGCTATATGCTAAATTTGTACAAAAAAAAAAGTAATATCCAGTTTGTTTGCATTTTGAGTACGGAGAAAATTATCATTATGCCTAATGTTATAGTTTAAATGCTCTCAGAGTACTTGTTTGTAGAAGGTTTTTGGACAAAAATCAGTCTTCCAATTCTAATGAAGTAGGGAGTGGGGAGGGTGCTCAAAGTACTTCCAAAATAAAAAAAAAATGTCACTGACATTAAACCTGGTATGAAATTCAAATACAAAAAAAATATGCTCACTTTTCCAAGTACACGAGACATCTTTAATTGTAATGAAAATCTGAAAATCGATCTAAATCATTTTAAAAAGTAAACATGAGTTGTAATACTATACCTGTAGATGATTAATTCCATTCATTGTCATTATAAAGTATGTAAAATATTTATTAAGGGCTTTGCCTACAGAGGCACAACATAAATAGAATTAAGTCCTCCTGAAATGTAATTAGTGTACACATCAACCAGTTGATAATTCGTGGTGGAAAATGCAGGAACTCGACCTGGGACTGGGCTCCCACGTCTGAACCTGGGCAAGTCGTGGGCGAAGGCTCGAGAAGGCTCGGCTCCAAGAGCCACACCTGCGGCTCCTCTTTCCACCTGGTCTCTGCAAAGTCTGTTGTTAGGCAAATGCAAAAGTGCAAGCAGGACTTGCTGGACGACCAACCACCCCGAGGCCGGGGGGGCGATTAATCCACCCCCTCAAATCCTTGAGCGTTTTCCACGGCCATGAGAAGCTTCTCTCGTAAATCTTCAAAGGTCTCATATGGAGGTAAGTCAAGGCGATTAAAGCTGCAGAAGCAACAAAAGTACAGGTCAAAGGCCATCCTTGTTACCTGTGGTCATGACGTTTCCTGGTTGGGGGGGGGGGCGGGCTAAGCAGGCATTTGGTATTTGAGCAAGAGGATGTGCAAGTCTTCAGCAACAATTTCGAGTCATCAAAAATAAATACCAGCAATGAAACTGTCCACGCCGAAGAGGTTATATAACCTACGGATGAGAGATGAGAATTTTCTGATAGGCCACAAAACCTCTCTACCACAGCTAGATGTGGGGCCGGGAAAGGCCCAGCTTGGGGGGAAGGGAGGCCCGAGAGGGTAGGTCCCTGACGTGCGTGCTGAGTTCCAGACCCTCGAACACCAAGCACTTACACGTTTGGGATGAACCAAGGTTGAGTCTATTTGGAATGCTCTCACTTAATCTACACTAGATCCCACGCCAAGCGCTTTTCCGGATTAGTAACTTCCAGAGAGTCACCTGTGATTCCAAATATGAACAGAACAAATATGAACAGAAGTCCCCACATTTCTCGGGAACCCAGAAACCCTGAAGGCGACGTCTAAAAGGGTTTTCAGTTCCTTGATGCTCTCAAACGTGAAACAGAACCTCACTTTTGCAGACTGCACTTAACGGGAGCCTGTCACAGAAGGTGGCTTTCATGTCAACTGCAGCTGGTCCTTCATAGTCCAGGGTCGGGGATCCCTAGGGGGCCTGGTGGTGCCTTCTCCAGGATCTGTGACCATCTTCCCCTTGTCTATGACCCTCTGCTAAGAATCACCGTGATGATCGTAGGAGTTCAAGCATATCAAGTGCTTAGGACCCTGCGTGGACCACAGCAAGTGCTTGCCAAGTGTGAACGAGCTGGGGGGCAGGGGTCTGGCTCAGGCCTGGCACTAGCCAGCTGAGTGGCCTCCGTGGTCTCCATGGGCTTCACTTCCTCATGTGGACGAAGTGCGGGCCTCGGGAGGTCATTTTTAGTCTCGTCCAAAGAGCAGGCAGCTCTGTGATTCTTTGTGAAGTGTAATTTTAAATATCCAAGGACTGATCTTGGCTAAACAGTGAGATGAAGCCCTTTCCACCTCAGACACTCAATAATCACCTCTGCGAGGTTTATGGAAAGTACGCTAGCTCTCGCTCTCCTGCTAAGTCAGGTTTGTATTCTGAAGCCTAACTGCCAATTTTATCTTTTCATAAAACATGGAAGAAATCAGGCCTATCTCCAGCTGAAGTTCGGTGGTGGCCCTGTTGCTGTGAGCAGCCAGCAAAGCTCTGTTCCTCTTGGACAGCACAGGCCGGGGCCGGGCCGGGAGGACAGGTGGCCCCTGCCAGCCCTCGCCCAGCGCCCTTGCTCAGCGGGCGGCAGCCATCAGTGGGGAGCACTGGCAGGAAGACGCTGTGACCCACAGAGAAGCACAGAGGCTCCAGTAAGAGCCCCGGGGGCTGCTTTCCTCCCGTGGGCAGACCTTCGTCCTAGGGAAGGGCAGGGATCTTCAACTCCAGCTGTCTGTGCCAGAGCCACCTGGGGAGTTCTGAAAATCCCACAGCTCAGGCTACACACCACACCCACGAAGTCCACATCTCTGGGGGCAGGACCCTGGCATCCGTATTTAAAAAAAAAAAAAAAAAAACTTTCTAAGAGGTTCCAATGTGCAGCCGACGTTGAGAACCACTGAATTCAGAGGCCGTATCTGGGCTGCACCAGGTTTTAGTTGTGACCCAAGCATGTGGACTTGGGAACAGAAGTTCAACAGTAAGACATCTGTCCATAGGGGCACAGAGGGACATGGGCTGGACACTCGATTGCTTGGTTCTCCTCAAAGAGCCTCCCAAGAAAGTGAACTGTATCAACTGAGGCAGCAGATCTCAGTGCAGGGTTAGCGTGTAGATTCTGGTTCTGGCAGAGCTGAGTCCCAATCCTGCGCTTTGGGAATCTGGGAGCTGCGTGATCACAGGGCAGGCTTCCCCGCTGCTGAGGGGAAAGAACGCCAGCGCGCCCTGAGGCCACCAGAGAGATTTGATCATGCCCGGCCCGCAGAAGACGGCTGGGCCCAACCAGTCAGCTCCCACTCTGCCTTCTCATGACGAGACCTTGAGTTTGGGAGCTGTGCATCAATCCCAGCAGGCCCGGGGCCCGGCTCCGTACCGACTGCCCCCCAAACGAAGACTATCATAACCCAGAAAATGACACTTGACTCAGATACTGTTTGGAATAAAAGCTCCAAACTAGCAACACATTCTCCCTCTAGAAGAAAGGCAGAGAACGACGGCAATCGCCGCTTGGGAGATCCGCCACTTTTAGCTGGGGTCAGCTTGCTTTCAAGGGTCAGATGGGCAAGGACCATATTCCTGCCATTCAGAGTCCTGTGAATGGTATAAACGGGGAATGCTTCCTCTCCGGCAAGGCGAGGGAATCAAAAGAACCTCCCACAGCCAATTTTCCACAAATACAGTTTCATGAGAATTCTCTCCTAGGTACTTTGAGGGCGGGGAGGCGTTTCCCACGACGAGTGTTCGGTTGCATTGTGCAGCCCAGAGTGGGCTCTCTAGCAGTGAGGTGAGGAGGAGGACCGTAGGCTCACCATTTTCCAGACGGCCCACCTCCACCTGCTTCTAAGAGCAAGAAATAAAAGCCTGTGGGGGGAAACCAACCCAAGGCACACAGGCGCTTGGATCATTCAGAGCTCCCCCAAGAGCTGCTGGGTTTAGGGCACTCCTCAGAGACACAGGAGGCCCCTCCTCCTGCCCTGCATCCTGGAGGCCTGAGGGCTGCCTTGCTCCACACCTGTCTCTGCCGCTGACCCCGGGGGACAGGGCCTCTGTCACACCTCTCATGCTCCTCCAGCCAGTCGTACTGTTGCTGAACTCCAGAGATGTTATTGATGGCCATGAGAGGCCTATTTTTTTTTTTAAATATTTTTTGTATTTATTCGTTTGAGAGAGAGAGAGAGAGAGAGAAAGAGAGAAAGAAGAGGAGCAGAGGGAGATGGACAAGCAGACTCCCTGCTGAGTGCGCAGCCTGATGCGGGGCTCGATCCCACGACCCTGCGATCACAACCCAAGCCGAAATCAAGAGTCCGACGCTGAACAAACTAACCAGCCAGGGGCCCCCATAAGAGATCTTTTAAAACAAAGTTTCTCCAGGGAATTTTATCCGAAGTTCTGGGGATAAAAACCAACTTAAGGTTGGAGTAAAAATCCAATCTGCCTACAGAGTTTGAGAACCGTCATTTCCGTGTCGAGTGAATACACAGTGGGATCTCTGCTTCTGGGAACGATGGGGTCTCGAGGAGGAACTCCCCCCACAGCATGGGGGGGGGTTTAAGCCTGTATGAGACAAACGCACCGGGTCCAGGCAGACCCTGGTTTGAGTTTTATCAGCATTACAACTTCCATTTCATCGCCATCACTTGCACCTCGTACTCTGCTCTTCGTGGGCAGGCAACATAGCCTTCTGGGACCTCCAGCCCAGCCTCAGCCCCGGCTAAGTATTTAAAGCCCTTTTTGTGGACAACTGTGTGTTTCTGACACTCACCATGTGTGAGCTCTGGGCAGTTTTTCAGGACTCCCCCATTGCTCTATTGTAAACAGCTGAGGACCATTGGAACCTAGACAAAGACAGAGAAATAAATAAATGCCAAGCACTGTCGAGGCAGGCAGACAACAAAGCTAAGGTGGGGCTTCAGGGAAAGAGACGAAGGTGGGCGGGCGTGCCCAGGGGGAGCCCGAGACCCCCTCCCTGGCTCCCAGACAGTAGTGAAGATCTGCTGGGGGAGAAGCAAGAGGCCCGCACAGCCTCAGGGGGCACGGACCCCGCATCACTTCAGATTGGAGGCACGCCACATCGAAGAGCACGCAGGGGTGCAGACAGGTACAGCGTCACTGCCGAACCCCACGAGCTTACACATAAAGCTCCTTTCGGGGGGAGGAATGAAGCTTGAGTTTTACTATGCAGAGCAGAAAGAGTGATTCTCTAACATCTCTACAGTAAGCACGGAGCAATTCTGTCTCCTGGAGGTACGGAGTCCTTCAAGATACACCACAATACAAAACAAAAAAAACAGAAAAGACCAACTGGTCTCTGTACAAACCCGAAAGCGCCCCCCCATCCCACACGGGACCTGCAGGGGACACGCGCGCCTGGGGGGCCGAGCCTCGCCGGGCCACAGCGGACGCCTGGCTGCCAAGTCGCAAGAGGAGAGCAGAGAGTCGCACAGGGCCCCGCTCACCATAAAGTTCGGCGAAGCCGTTCATAGGTACTCGGGACGTCCCTGTGACAAACTGCAGTAACCGGATCCGCTTCTCGGCGTCCATGAGCAGCACAGCCTAGGGCCGGGGGCAGAAGGTGGTTAGAGCGCCGTGGGACACCCGGCACACGCTAACGCAGACACACGGGACCCCATCGTCAACGCCGCGGTGTCAGACCGAGACAGGTGACTGAAAACGGAGTCTTTTTTTTAATGGGCACCAGAATACCACCTGTGTCATCTCAGAGAATAAGAGGGATCACAATGTCTTTTTCTTCTTCCGCCAATAGGTCAAAAGAAATGAAATACAAAGCAAACTCTTTGGTGGCACTGAGCTCATGTGTGCGTGGGTGAGGCGTGCCAGCAGCCCCCGGGCCAGTTACAGACATCCAGTGTTCGAGAAGCGCCGACACCAGGGAAACCCGGGTTACGGTGTGAGATTTCAGACTGTAGACAAATTCTCTAAAGAGAACGTTTTATTAAAAGAAAAACAGAGGCCAGGATAGGCCCCTACAATACCCTGTGCATGCTACACATCTGAATCAGGACAGGAACTGAGCAGACCGTGGACCGGGCTTTGAAGAGTCTGCTTTTAACATCTTCTCTCTCTCCACTACTGCTGGCACTTGAAACAGTCTTTATAATAGAGATTTAGAAATTAAAACAAGTTATAGAAGTTCTTAGTTGTGTAAGTAAGCAGTCAGCCCTTTTCCCCCCTGGAATTGTTATTTTTTTAAAAAATATCTTATTTATTTATTTGAGAGAGGGAGAGGGAGAAGCAGGTTCCCCACTCAGCAGGGAGCTGGATGCAGGGCTCCATCCCAGGACCCTGAGATCATGACC
Organism: Halichoerus grypus; assembly: GCF_964656455.1. Lineage (NCBI taxonomy): Eukaryota > Metazoa > Chordata > Mammalia > Carnivora > Phocidae > Halichoerus > Halichoerus grypus. The sequence continues at coordinate 17,027,910 of NC_135724.1, forward strand.
TGAGCCGAAGGCAGACGCTTAACCAAATGAGCCACCCAGGTGCCCTGAAATTGTTCTTTAGAAGGCAGTTTATGGTCTCTCCCTTGGACTCAACTCATTTCTATTTCACTTCTCTCCTAAGCTCAAGAGAAGGCAAACACTGGCCCTAAGACAGTAAATCACATTTCATTTGCATCTCTGACTGAAGGATGTAAAGATCAAAATGTTTGTTGGAATTAACCAATAAAATGGGGAAAATGATTTTTTAACCAAAAACGGCATCTTGGAAAAGTCAGCCCCAAAGCACATTTTGCCCTGAGAAGCCTCCCATTCTTAGTCACATGTTGGCAGGCCAGTTCAGTCTCTTGTACCTACTTCATCCTACTCGGTGGGTTCCTCAAAGAGAGCTGCTTTAGTCAGGTGGTTAAGGAAGGACAAAGTGCTTTGATAAGGATCTACCTGAGGCAGGGACAGCTCTCCACTAGAGTTATGGAAAAAGAGCAGGGAGGGCTGCTTTCTGCCCCCAGGGGTCCAACCGAGGCTGAGGAGCAGGACCACCCAGGCAGCCATGGCCTTACCTTCCAGAACCACTGAATGACAGGGTGGTTTGGGCAGTAGCCATTCTTGTAAATAGAATGTTGCCTCCAGTCGTTCACATCCACATCGCCAAGGCCGCACATCAGCAACTAGGAGGGAGATTGAGCAGACGTGAGTGGGGCCCTCGTGAACGCTGCACAGATCACCCGTGGAGGAATGGCCTTTTCTCAACACTGGCATTTTGTCATCTGCAAAGCAGGTAAGCTGGCAACTCTTAAAGACGCATGACGGGGACATCACTTTCCTGTCCCTTCAGATCAGAGAGGCAGCGCAGGTAAGGAGGGGGACCCAGTTCTAACGCGTGTTCAGGCCACGTTTCGTGGTGGAAATGCCACTCCACGTCTGTCTCTGGCCCACGCCTCCAACATGTGCCCGGGGCTCAGATTTTCTTGCGCTCCCTTTACAGCTGCCCGTTACTCCAGCTGTTTGCCCTTCTGAGACCCTGTGTGTCTCAGGATGTGAAATGTCTCCCGACCCCCAGGGGAATCAGTGCTGGCAGCCCAGAGCTCCTCTCTGCCAGCTCGCTGACCAGAGGTGCGTGGGTGCAGACCTGCACTAATGCAGTGACCGGGTCTGCAACGGAGTCTGAGGCTCCTCGGGCTGCCTAACCCCCAAGCAGGGAAGGAGTCCTCGGGGAAAAGGGAGCATGATATTCCTGCAGAGGCACCAAAGAAAAATGGAAGGAGAACCAAACCAGAAGGCGGAGAATAGATCCTAGGCCTGACTGTGCCCAAACCTTGTTGGGTAAACCCAGAAGGTTCTTAACTGCTGCCCCCACCTCAGTTTCCCCACTTATAAAACCAAGGGCTCACACTATAGGATTTTGACATCATCTGTCTTCAAGTTTCTATTTCACGAAGAAGAACAGAAGGCTAGTCTGTGAGACATGGTTCATCGGATACGTGGCCTGGACAAATGGGTGACAGGTTCTCCAGACACAGCCTCCTCCTTCTATTTCTCTCAACACAACACAGGGTGAGAGATCCCTGTGCTTTTTAAGTTGCTGGTTTTCCTCTAGGTCAACACAAAGAAGTTGAAACAATCCAATATAAACTGCCTCCTGCTACTACCTTGTTGTCTTCTGAGGTTCTTCCGTATGCGATATAAACCAGGTCAAGTTCACAGAGACGTCTGTTCCACAGCCCCTGCTGCTCACGTCCTGGCCAAGGTCACATGACTACCACCGTGTGGGGAGGAGGTGCAGGATCTCAGCTGCTGCCCCAACTGGATGTCCCAACCATGACTCTATCAGAAGCAATTTTCCTTACCTGGTGCTCCTGGCCATGAACCCAACCCAGCTCGGTGGGCCTCTACTTGTCTGGTGTGCCCCAGAACTACTCTCTCCTGGGTGAGGAATCTACAGCTGACTACTTCCACTATTCCCTACTTGAAGATCGACACACGCACCCCATAAGAGACATAGAGTAGAATCCATCCCAGCTTACTCCCTAGGACATCATGGGTCAGAGAATAATAAAATACCATTTAAAAATATCTAACTTTACAGAAAATGTTTAAAATACAAACCTCCAACTCATTTTCATCAAAAATTTTAATCAAATCAATAGGAAGCAGTTCTGTGAATCCCTGAAAGAAAAAAAAAGTCACCCTAAGATATATTTTTCCTTGAAAGAGACAAATTTTACAGAGAAAACAGCCAGGAAAAAACACATTTTTTGCTGATTTATAGATCAACGACAGTATCCCATAACTGCAGTTCTAATAAAAACAGCATAGTCCCAATGTAAAAATTTAGAAAGGGAGGAGAATCTAGAAGGTTCAGGTATTTGAGCAATTTCAGAAGCCCTTCGAAAATATGGGTTACTGTAGGCAAATTCCAAAAGCCATTTATGACATAGCTATGAGTCAGTATGTCCTAGAACGCATGAGCCACGAATGTGCAAGAGAATATGTTTAAAAATAAGGTACTGAAGGCACAGAGATGAACTACATAAGGAGGCGGTGTGATCCAGGAGAGGAGAGAGGAACGCAGAGACCCCGCTCTAGTTCCCGGGTTCACACTGACCACCGGACTGGTCTGGTGAGATGCTCCATGCTGCTGGGCCTCGCAGGTGTCTGGTTTCTGAAAGTGGGATCACCTGGGGCGAGGCCAGCATGGAGCCTCCCGGGTTTCTTATGTAAATGAAGTCTGAAACCTGCTGTCCTCTTGTAGGTCTAACGCACATTCTATGCCCCAAGTCCCTGAAGTTTTTGAGTGTTCTGCGGGGCTTGGGGCTTTACTGCGGGTGACTGAGCTGGGGCAAGCCGAGGAGAGCGTTGCCCAATGAGAACTCTGCACTGGTTCAGTGGGAATTTATAATGTACACTTGGGGCTTGTTTCTACCTTCTCTTTACATAACTAAACCTGTTATCAAGACTTAAAAAGGAGTTTTACTTTTGGTCAGAGTGAACCATTTTTTAAAGAAGATTTTATTTACTTATTTGAGAGAGAGAAAATGAGCAGGGAGAGGGGCAGAGGGAGAAGCAGACTCCCCGCTAAGCAGGGAGCCCGATGCGGGACTTGATCCCAGGACCCTGAGATCATGACCTGAGCCGAAGGCAGACGCTTAACCGACGGAGTCATCCAGGTGCCCCCAAACTGAACCCTCTGTAAAATGAGGAATCCCGCCACCCTCTGCTAGGGGCCTGGGAGCATCGCTGACATTAAATATTTGGATCTGAGGAGTGGCTGCTTCACCCTCTAATAGGAGGAAGTTGGCACAACACAGGTCGGTGTTAAGACAAAAACCCAGCCGAAGACCATGTGTTTTCCGTGTACCTGTGTGGAAGCGGAGTCTGTGAGGGATTCAAGGAGAAGCAGGGCAAGAGAACACCAGATGAAGAAAGGGTGGCTGAGTGCTCCAGGCCACCAGCATCCCCACCCCAAGGACCAGAGCCCTCCTCTCTCAACCCAGGACTGAGGGCGCACAACTTACCTCCAAGAAGGCGTTCATTTGCTTTTGGACCCTGTTCACAAATCTCCACTGGATGACCAAGCTGCGGGAGCAACGGGAGAGTAGTGAACCACCCTCGTCACCGCAAGCCCCATTTGCTTCCTCACACCTTCTCACCCGGGGAGGGGAGAGCAGAGGAACCCCCACCATGGCGGACAACAGGGAGGGTGCAGAACCGCGGCACGCTGGATTCAGTAATGCTTTCAGGAGTAGCTGGGAACCTAAACTCAGAGATCATTTATTCCCCCCCACCCCCGATCAAGCCTTAGTTTAGCAAAGTTGCCTACAGATAGGACTACGGGGACAGAGAGGTAAAAAAGGTCGTGGAGTGTGAATACATAGGTGCATCATGCATGCACGCACACGCAAACTCACGCAAACACACACCCACCTCTGCATAAACGTGTACATAGATTTTTTTCCCCCTTTTTTTCAGATTTCATTTACTTATTTGAGAGAGAGAACAAGCAGAGGGGAGAGGCAGAGGGAGAGGGAGAAGCGGGCTTGATCCCAGGACTCTGGGATCATGACCTGAGCCGAAGGCAGATGCCCAGCTGACTGAGCCACCCAGGGGCCCCTAAATATGTACATATGTTTTTAAAAGGAGTATCTAGTACAACATTTTGTGATACATTTCGCTCTGGTGTTCAGTATACTGTTTTCAACAATGACACATAACTTATCAGCAAAATGATTTATGCTAATCCTTTAATGCCAAAATTTGGAGGATTAATGATAAGACCTCTTGAACAGAAAGCATTTTCTCTGTGATGATGTTTCGGGCACAGCAGAATCTAATGCTAGGTGAATCCATGCTGGACTCCAGCGAAGGCATTTTGTCGTGAGACAGACCGAAGGCCTCCATAAAGGGCTCTCCCTGCGAGGTGCCACCATGGCCACGGCCCTCCAGGCCCAGCCCCTCTGCACACGCCCTGCTCAGCCGCCTGGGGCTTCACCGCACTGCTCAACCATCAGCCCCAGAGCCTTCTTGCACCCCAGGGGCGCCCATGTGCCGGGGGGCGGGTGGAGATTTTCACCCTCCTTTCTTTTCCAGTGAAGCCACCTGCAACTCTGTCCAAGGCCACCCCCCAGCAAACTTGAAACCTAAAGGAATTAACGGCAAAGGATGATGTACCACATGTATCAAATGTCCAAACACTCAGACTTCAGGCCCTAATCCCCCCTCAGAGGCAGTTTTTGAAAAATCCATTCAAAGCCTATACTTTCAGATGAAGACCATGGCATCTGCCAAGGTGGCGTCCAGCCTGCTGAGACTGTCCAAATTCAGAACAAGTGTGCCAATTAATGTGAACAGGTAGAACTGTACTGTCTTATTCCTAGGTGGGTTTTTTTTTTTTTTTTTTTTAAAGCACAGCAAGCTTTTAACTTGTGAGGACGGGCGGGGAGGGGGCATGTCTGCTAAGCATGCTTTGTCAGGGTCTCTAAGTAGTGAGTGGCTCCAACACTCTCCATTTCTCCCTAATTAGGAAGGATGGGTTTTTCTTTGTAGAGGACACTAAAAGATGCCAAGACTCTAGGCCAATTCTTCAAATTCAAGTCTTCTGACCAATTACATTGAGCAGGGAGGAGGGAACCAGCTTGTCGAATGCAGACACTGGGACCCGGGCACCAAACACCGCTGTGCTGACCTCAGCCCTGCACTGGGGCTAGCGAGGGAGATCCGGACTTGTGTGCGTGAAGCATACATACCTACCAAAGAGGAAATCGTGTAATGTGCCCGACAGACAAAGGCCTTCTGGCCAGCATAAATGCCCTAGGATTGCTTAACAGTTGGATTTCCAAAGGACTAAACATTTTGTTCCACCACTGAGGCTAAGATTGGGTTAAGAAAATCATAAATATCAGAAATAATTCACTGTGTTTGCATATGTGGATTTTCTTATCCATTTTAACAATTTTCTTACATTTTCATTACGGAAAAGAAGTCACTAGAGAGAGGAAATATTTTATTTCTGGTTGTTCCTTATTTTACCCCACTGGTTGTTGACACTATGTTCCAACACAGCAAATCTCAATTTTAGACTACATATCACATCCTCCAAAAGCATGTTTGTCATATTACTCAATACTGTACACTTTTTTCTCCTTTTATGACTCCCTCATAAGGCAGCTCACTGAAGTCATGATACAAGGCCCAACTTTCCATCTTATAATTTGACTTCCTATTAGCCCAGCCAGAAAGGAACTCATATCACTGAAAGTGTGCCCACAACAGGCATGAGCTGTTTTAGAAAGGGACATCAACCAAACAGCTTGTTCAATTTAATAAAAGGTTGTAAATCTGCATATACGTACTCAATATATTCCCTCTTGTTTTCATTTGTCACCATTATTTCCGACCCATTAGGCTTCAGATCCACTTGATAGGTCTGTAATTGCAAAAATAACACAACAATCACCATCATGAAGTTACTGTGCACATTACTGAGTAATAATGTCTTACCAAACAAGATAAGCAACATTCATTCAGAAAGACTTTCCAACAGATGGGCTCTGAATCTAAGAGAATATCTAACGAGGCTTTTAAACTTTTGAGATGTTACACATTTAAAGATGTTATCAAAGGTAAATTATTTTGAGGTTATTTATGAGTTTTAATTATTCTTCATACATTATCAACAATGGAGAAGAGCACCATTTTGTCACCTATTCATTTATCAAGAAATTAATCACGTGTAACAGAAAAGACAGGGAACACTCATCGAGACTACCGAAATCCAAATTCTAATGCACTTTCTGAAAATTAGATTTTATAGTCATAAAAGATGATGCATGGAATTTCTTTCAAAAAGGAGAAACATAGGGACTTTAAAAAAAAAAAAAAAAAAAAGGGCAGCTTAAGAAGCAAGGCTGAGGGATGGATTTACCTGCTGTTCTGAGAACCCTAGCTTTCTATGTGCATCCGGACACCTCCTTGCTCACTGCCTGGACCAGCTCCCTCCCGCAGGGCCACCCAGCACTGTTAAGAGCAAAGCGGCTGAAAGCAAGCATGGCCTTCTTCTGTGCCTCCGGCCGGCCCTAACTCAGTATCATGCCGTAGAAAGCAATAACTAGCAGAAAGCAAGGGAGGAACAGACCTTTTTTTTTTTAAAAAAAAAAAAGTTTACTCATAGAAAAATTTTTTTTTTTTAAAGATTTATTTATTTGACAGAGAGAGACACAGCGAGAGAGGGAACACAAGCAGGGGGAGTGGGAGAGGGAGAACCAGACTTCCTGCTGAGCAGGGAGCCTGATGCCGGGCTCCATCCCAGGACCCTGGGACCATGACCTGAGCCGAAGGCAGACGCTTAACGACTGAGCCACCCAGGCACCCCTCTCATAGAAATTTTAAAAGAAAAAATTACCACCCACAAGTCTCCTATTCAAAGATAGCCACATCGATGTTCTGCTGGGATCCCTTTCTTTTCTACGCAGAACTGGCTATTTCAGAGAGTGAGGGTTTTCCAGAGTAAGTCTGCGGGTCACATCCATCATGAGGGAGAAGAGATTCGGATCGGCGATGAAATCTGCTGCTCGGGCAGGGGTCCACCGTCAGCGATGCCTCCCCTGCTGGCCTCACGTGCCCGGGACAGACGGAGCCTCTGTGACCCAGACACGCAGCCCGTCTGCCTCCCAACGGTCTCCCGATTATGTGCAGGATCGCTGCTCCAGTTCGGGGTTTTCAGTCAAAGCACGCTGGTCATCTAATCCTTTTACGTTTCCTTCTTTCTCCTTTTCGTCTTATTCAGGGAGTGATCTGGTGTTTCCACCCCATGACTGAACTCCACGCTCTACAATGTCACTCCAACTCTTTACCGTCCACAATGTGGATTTCAACTGTTACCATATTCTTAGTTTTCTTTGAGCCCCTCCTTCCTGCCCGCTTTCCCCTTCTCCATGGCTGTCCTCCCGTCTGCCTGGCTCTCCCTGTGATTGCCTGCCTGGCCTCAAGAGGCCCTGGCAATCCTCAACGATGGTGGACACTTATGCGTAGCGTGTGAGGTGGGGACGTTTCTTAGAATAGAACCGACCGTATTCATTTATACCGCTGCATTTTTAAATAAGCTCCTCATGGCTTTTCCTTTTCTCCCCCTAAGACGGTCTCCCTGTTCCCTTTCAGTAATGGAGTTTTCCAGTCAGATCCACACCAAACAAGTTAATAAATCCAAGCCCAGTTCTTGGTACTGAGAGGTCTTCAGCACAGCTCAGCAATACTAAGAATTTTTTCCAGGAGCTGCAATTTCCAGAGAGCTCTGGAATGAGAAGACCGACCTCAGAGAGCGACATGGGGGAAGGGCAAGGAGAAAAACCCCTCTGGTGCCTCCAAAAGCCAACACCCAGTGAAAGGGAGGAGACAGCCCGCATTGCTGACTGCAGAGAAACCGGTCTTCCCTACACCGTTGGTAGGAGTCTAACAGCTTCAGCCTTTTGGGAAGATAATTTGGCAAGAGGCATCAAATTTTAATTTGCACAGCATCCCTTGTCATAATACTTTCTCTTCTAGAATTTATACCAAGGGAAAGAAATTGGCCAGATCAACAAAATGTATATTCCAAGATTATAATCATTCTGCGGCCTATACAGCAAAATCCCGAACTAGCCTGCATGCCCAGCAATGGGGCATGGTTAGAAAAGATACGGTCTAAGACATGGAATTCAGTGTAGCCATTAAAATGGATTACCTCGACATTTCCTGACACGGAAAGGTAGCTGGGGTATATTAAGTTAGAAGTGTATGTATCGTACAAGTTCATTCTGTAAAAATAAAAAATCTTGTTTGCATGTGATTATAAAGAATAATTCTGGAAGACAGAAATCAAAAGTTTAATCGTGAATTTTCTCTAGGTGGTAGGAGCTATGGATGATTTTTATTGTACTGGCTTTGTGTTTATTACTTAAATTATTAGTATTTTGTAATCAGATAAACAAATACCATCGTTTTTGAAGGAAAAAAGAAAGGGACCATGCTGTCTGTGTTACGTCAGGAGGTTAAGCAAGCAGTCAGTCTGTGGGCAGCCGTCTGGCTCTGTGGGTGACTCTGACTGCGGGTCCCTCGGGGAGGCGGTGCTGGGGGCTCACGGGCAGGCAGAGGAGCTGGTTTCCAGCTCTTGCTCCCAGAGCCTGGCCATCCGTGTCTCTCAGTGCAGTCCAGTTCTCTCCTGCTCGGGGTCCTCACTGACAACACCTGAGGGGGAAGTAGTGGGGGCTCTTCCAATTCCACGTCTTCAACTGGCTGCCAAGGGCCAGGCACAGCCCGCTTCCTGTGGTCCGGGTGCAGGGTTAGGCTCGTCACGGGGGCAATCCCGGAGCGGTCCCCACGAGGCAGGCCACTGCCCCCGTTTCCTCGCTGAGACGGAGACTCAGCAGGACGTGGAGAGTGGCTTCCTCCCACACCACCGTCTCCCCACCACACCGAATACATACTTCCTCTGTGTGAACACCTGCTTCTGGGCCAGGGTCATCGTTGTCTTGTGTCTGAACTCAAGGACCCGGGATGAACAACACTAACACGGCGCCTGCACACAGGAGGAGCTCAGTATGTGCTTCTGGAAAAATCCTTATTCTTTTTTAAGTCTACTGGCCTGAGTACGAAGTTACCCCTCTTCATAAAGACTATACGTTAGATCAGAGGAACCTCTGAGGAGATGGGACTCACACATCTAGACCCTCTTCCTTGGCAGGTTAAAGCTCTGGATTCACACACCCCCCCCCCCCCCCCCAGATCGTTGAACGATGCCTTACATCGAATGTCCGAGGAGTCTGCTGAGAAACTGTGTGGATCCTATCGAGTGAGTGGGACTTGGGCAGAGCGAGGTTCGCCTGCCTCTGGCCCCATCCTTGGGTGCGCTGCTCACTGCTGGGTGAACACCCACCTGCTGACAGGACACGTGCCCCACGAACCCTGTGGGATGAGCCTCAGGGTCCAGGCAGACATGAAAGCGAGCCATGGGGCCGAGGCATCTGAGTCAACCGCCCTTCTACCTTCTTCCCGTTTCCTACAGGTGTCATCTGTCTAGCTCCTTGACCTGGTCTTTGAGGAGCCAGAGCCTCTGCCCACCTCCTGCCCCCGGAGCCACCCCCACATTAGGCTCTTGGTCTGGTTCTTCCCAGCTTTGGCCAAGATCTTGCCCCCTGTCTGTTGCCCATCTTTCCTCCTAGATCCAGTTTCTGCCTTTCACTCATTTTCTTCCCCTATGCAGTTTCTCGGCCTTTTTTTTCATTGTTGCCCCTTAAGAGCCCTTTCAGACCCCCTCCCCTCTCCCTGCCCCTTTCTTCCCATTAAATCTTCATAAACAGATCCATCCTAATCCCGAGGCACATACTGTGGCCTTTTGGGAGCGCCACAAGCCACCGTTAATAGCTGAGACTTTTTTGTTCTCCAAGAGCTAGTTTTCACCCCCTTGGGGGTGATATCACCCCAGTTGAGAATGTATGCCTTCACCTAACTTATGCCTGGTCCTAAGAATTTTCCTGCAGGCTGCCCAGGCTCCTAAGAGTCCACACTTCTAGTCTTCAAAACCACCCGATCAGATGCGAAGTTGCTGAACCGGCAACAACGAATTTCTACTTATTACAGCTCTGAAAGAGTGCCTCCTCCTGCGGGTGTGGGTGCGTACGTGCGCCCAAGTGCACGGTTTATTCCTCCTGCTCGGCAAAGGACGACTGTTCGATGCTGAAATCTGTTCATCTGAGACATTCATAGGACGCCCCAGAAACCTGTGGCTCCAAATTCTCACCAACCAGAAAGAAAACACTGCACAATAATGACCACAGCTGGAGTTTCTTTCCGTGAAATGACAGCTACCGCCCAACTTCACGGCCTGATGTTTCCAGTTGCGGAATGAAAAAACAAACAAACAAACTGCTAACAGCCCCGAGGAAGGCCAGCTGCATGTACGGTCCACGTGTGTGGTGACTTCACGTCGTTGAAGAAATGACTATGTTCTGGCCCAAGGGAGGCACGCGCTTCCTCTTGGGTTCAAGTAAAAGGCAACGCAGTGAACAGTTGTGCAGAGGGCTGGAGGAGGGGAGAGGCGGGGACATCAGTGGACACCCACGCTGGTTCCACCGCTCCCCAGTCCCAGGCGCTGTGCTGCTGAGTGCATGGTGGCCAGCAAGACGCATACCCAGTGCTGCCGCCACCAGCCTGCGCTTAATGCCCCACACCTAATCATAGAAATAAATGCACAGTCATCCATGCTATATGCCACAGGGAGACATGGACGCACTCTGAAGTATTATGGCCTGGGGTCAGGGTTGGTTTCCTTGAGGAAGGGATTGTCTGAACAGCAGGTGGGAGGCAGTATGTTCCCAAGAGATGGAATGGCATGAGCAAAGGTCCTGAGGCAAGAAGGAACTTGGTACGTTCAGGAAGTCCAATGAGACCCAGCCAGAGAGCACGAGGGGCAGCTCTGTGATGCAAAAATGCATCTGGAGACAGAGCAGATGGGGCAAGGCCATGTGGGACCTCATGGGGCCAATCAATGATCTGGATCTTTATCTTCCAATGTTTCTGGCAGAGGGTTGACGACTTTTAAGTCCTGAAAAGACCAGTCTGCCATTAAAGGAGAACAAGGTGGATATAAAAGCCCAGCTAGGAGTCTATGAGACAGGATGGTAGCTTAGACTCGGGTGTTGGAGGAGTGGGAAGGGGGAACAGACAGATTTGAGAAGTATTTGGGGGTTAAAATGAACAAGGCTTGGGGAGGGACTGGAAATGGGAGATGTGATCAATATGTGGCTGCTTAATTCTCTCTCAATTTCTTCCCAGAATGCAAAAGAGATAACACTAGTTCCCTGTTAGTCAGGTTAGCTCTAAAAAGGGAAGCGGCAATTTAACAAATAGGGCGCCTAATCATTCTCTTACTCCTCCTGTGAGTCTGTTTTGATTACTGCATTACTCCACCCGATTCAATCCAAAAGTCAGAAGAACCTACAGCATCCAATGAGGAGGGCTGAGAATTGTTTTTGATGAATAACTGATATGAATTATAATGATCATCAGAACTTTTATTAGAAGTCTACTTAAAAATCCCAACATGGTGTGTTTGGGTGTCATTTATTAGGCAGAAACAGTTCCATTTACCTGTCACTAAGGCAGCTTCCCCAGCACATCTGCTTCCAGCCCTGGCATTGCTAACATCTTCTGAACCGTGGTAAGTTAGTCATATGGTTTTCTATATAAGTGGATATAAAGGGTTTTCTTGTTTTGTTTTGTTTTTTGCAGTCAACGCACAGGATCGATTTTAAGTCTTCCTTGGTTCCTTATTTCTACTCCTTCCTCCATGTGTTAGAAATGAAAGGAAGACAGAGTTCCAGGATGATTATCCGTGTGTTACCCTTGGAAAATTGGCAGTTAGCACCCTTAAATAGGTCCAGCTTAAAAAACGAAGTCATTGAGTTATTTTGTTTTCTCACACTCAGAGCTTCTGTTACTTACAACATTATTAACAGTTAAAAAAAAAAATAAAAACAAAACTAGGTTAGCGCCATTCATTCATTTGCTCGATAAGCATTCAGCAGGTCTCAGCGGCCGCTGAGCGCCAGAAAGACCAAGGCGACTGAGGTCAGCTCACAGGGGATAGTGGATCCGTAATGATTGGGGAACAGCCTGAGAAGAGTTCTGGGAGAGGGGACGACACTGTGCAGGAATGCGGAGGGCGCTGCACAGACAGGGAGCTTGCCCAGAAGTGTCTGTGCAGACAAGGTTATTGGTATGCTACGGTTGTCAAGGTGAGCAAGTGGAGGGGTCAAAAGATCAGGCTAAAGGTGGGCAGTGCCGGGTCATAAGCTATGCTAAAAAAAAAAAAAAAAAAAAGGTTTCAATTTACCCTGAAGGTCACAGAAAGGCCAACCAAGAATTTTTAAGTAGACAAACTGCATGTTTGTGTTTGCTTTCTAAGACAGTGAACCCAAGAGGGCAGGCACCTGATTTCCTAGCTTCACCTACATAACTGAGCACCGCAATGTAAAGTGATAGGCATTTTTGACAGCAGAGTACACTTTTAACAACCTCTGAAGCAACAAGGAAGATCAGTTTCATTTTCCACATGGCAACCCTTCAAGTGGGCTCCATGGTCTCATTCATTTCAAGGTCATGTAGATTTGCTCTGGGACATGGGAACCGTGTCTGGGCTTTTGTGAAAGGACAGGTACCAGGGCTGGATAAATACCGTCAACAGACCTCACAAAAAGCACCGTGATCACCAGGAACAAATGAATAGAAGGTTTCGGGTTTAAGACAAACACACCCTATGGAACTTTAGGACGGTGATGAGAATTCCCAGCAGGCATTATGTTTGACATAGACCTTTATGATGAATTCAGCCTAATGACAGTGTGTATGCAAAGCAAGAAGGGAATGCTAGAAAAATCCGAGCCTGCTGAGCCCAAGACAACTTTCATCATGACCATAGAACCCTTAAAGGCCCCGCCAAACATCACCTCTCCTGGTCATGTACTTAAACCACTACTTCAACACACGATTTTTTGAAGTACTTAAATTCTAAAACCAAGGCCTAAACACTCACATTCCGATTTGCTTTAAGTGAGAAGGAGATGGGCTTCACACCCCAGAGGCCTCAGAATCTCTAACTTGGCCGTAAGAGCGGAAGAACTTAGCTTCCTGGCAGGACAAGGAGGTACCCGTGTAATGAGATGCTAATTAACATCTGAAGCTCTCAGAAGTGATTTTAATTGTCCAGCGGAGTCCTGTTATAGCCCTTCTGTGAAGAAGCAAAGACTCTGAAGTCAAAGAGGGAGTCCCGGGGAGGCCCACACGTACCTGTCCAAAGTTTTCTTCATCAATACAGAACATCAGGTCCAGTTCAGTAGGATCATTTTCCAAGATCCACTTCAATGAGTTGTAATATTCACTATCCTATAGAAATGACAGAGAAATTAAGTTTTCCTCCCCAAATACAAACTCATTTGACTTCTTCAAGTCATTAAGTCTTTTTAACGCAATTCCCCTCAGAATGCTCAAAGATTACTAGTCACTAATAGGTTTCTTGCTCTGCTCCAAACCTACTCTTCCCCTGTAATTTAAAATACAAACCAAACCAAAAAAATGTTTTGGTAGTCAGGAGGGGATTGGACGTGAATCCTGTCCTCCGTAAAGGGTAGAGGAAGCAACCTGCTCTGGACTGGCAGAAGGAACATCAAGTTGACCATGGAGAGATCAATATACGTCCGATCTTTTAAGGGTGAAAATATCAGAGGAAAACAGGAAAGACAGAAAATGTTCTACTTAAATACCAACGATTTTATCCCCCCTTCCTGTGCTTTTACTGCTCTCGGCAAGTCCTGTAAGCAAACAGGAAGGCTGCTCTGTCAGAGCCAGACACAGCCCACAGGGGCCTGGGCTCCTCTCTCGGGGGCAGGCCCAGGGGCTCCACCACTGGGGACACGCTGGACAGGCTCCGGGAAGGCAGAAGAGAATGCGTGCACCAACCGTCAACAGGTGGTATAAAATTTAGGTTCAGAAGAAATGTCTATGTTCCCAGCTCCCTCATTCTATGATAATAAAAGGGTAAGTTAAAGGTGGAAGCTTTGAGGCTGCTACTGGGGTTCTGTGTAGCAACTCGCCCACGGGAAAACCAGCGGAGTGGATTCAAGTGCACTGTGGGCGTCACCCTCTTCCTTCACGCAGAGATGATGAGCAGAGCTCCGACGAATGCTGGTAAATGAGGAGAATACGGCTCATACATATGCCCTGAGAGTCAGCATCGACACCACAGCGAGGCCAAGGGGATGCACGTGCTTTCTCATCAAGTGACAGGATATGAAAGCAGAGCTGCAATACCCCAAGTGGACAAAGAGCTTCCTGATGGCCCTGTGAGTGCACTGGCACTCGGGCAAACACCCCCACGCTCGGCTGGAGCGGGCCGGTGGGGGGATGGGTGAATTAACAGAAAACCAGAAGCAGCAAGCACGTTATGAGAAGAGTGTCACTTTTGTTTTTATAGAAAATCCTTTTGACCCTAAAATGGTCAGCCTAGATATAATGGGTAAGTTGACTGCAATGGGAAAGCCCAAATCATGTTTCAGAGAGTGTCTTCTAGCATCCTTTTCTAACTGGGTTCATCCCATCCCCGGCACCGAACCGGTCACTTCCATATCTGGAAGTGCTCTTCCCTTTAGCTACGTTTTGGCCTGCGCTCCTTCCATGTTTTGAGATCAGAAAACAGAGGGATAGCTGATGAATCTCTAAACATTTGGATCAGCGGTTTTCGAAGGAAAGTTAAGAGCTGCAGTGAGACCCCCAGATGACCCTTGGATTCAGTTTGGTCAAACCAGTTCCAGGGAAGTGAGGTGGCTGAGACTGGAGTCTACCCACCTCGAGCAGCACGATTCTAGGAAATGTGAACAACGATTTACTTATTAGAATTTAGGGAGCTCAATTAACTTCGTGAACAAGTCAACGTTCCTTGTTGTTCACAGTGAATGAAAACACCCACAAAAATCACTGCAACTACAACATGGTCTCAGCTACCCCTCTGCGAGGCAGAGGGGCCCATGATGCCCAGGGGAGTGATCTATATTTACTCACCACAGATTCCATGTCATTCAGAGTTATCTGCTTTCCCAACATCATTTTGTAAAACGGTCTAATGAAGAAACCTAAGACAGGGAGGAAAAATATGGGTTAGTTCTCAAAGCTGTGATACTGCTGAAATAAAAAATGAAGCTGCCCTCAGGCTGAATGACAGGCCAGGCCTGGCCTAGGGGAAGGCAAGGCTCAGGCACGTCAGTACAACAGGAAGGGGTCTAAAGGCTTCTAAGGAGGGAGAAAAAAGTCAGGGCCAAGCGGGAGTCTGCAGCTCAAACAAGGCACATGACCAAGAGGACAAAAGAGCAGTGGAAGCAGAGGGGACAAGACTGAGACTTGCCAGGGGTGGGCCGGGGTGAGGACAGGCCAGAGAGGGGACTGGGAAGCACACAGCCGGCAGGGGGCGCTGGAGAGTCAGGCCGCTGCCAGTGGGGCTCGGGTGTCATGGAAAAGCCAGGTGAAAATTTCACCTGCACTTGGGGATCACTGCTTGGGCAGTAATTGGGAGAAAACAAGGAAGGGGGCAAGTGGGAGACGAGGGAGACCACTCAGAAGGCTGTGCAGTGTTCCAAGGGAGGGGGATGAAGGTCTCTGGCGATGGACTCCACCACCACAGAGGTGGCCCGCAGGGACCCTGATTTGCCTTCCCCAAGGGCAAGTCAGCATCCCTTGGGCACCACCTCCTCCCAGGGGGCCCTTCTCCCCCTCCTCCTTCACCCTCACCCCCCTGCCCCATCCAATCTGTCACAGCGCTCTGCTGCATAGTCCCCATCCTGCTGGCTCAATAACCTTCGGGGTCTAGGGAGGTAAAAGGTAGTAAAAGGAGGAAACCAGCAGAAGGCAGCGGTGGGCTGACCTGTAGAGCGCACAGCCTCTGCCTACAGGGGGCACGCACATTCTGACCACACACCCGGGGGCACTCTGGCTCTTAACTCCGCAATTCGAGGTACACTGTTGTCCCCCAGTGTGGCAGTCTCCTCCACTCCCTGACATGTTCCTGCCCCTCCCCGCTACTCCTTCCATGGAGCTTGGCTCTGAAGTGATCCCAGCTTCGAAATGCATAAATCCTACCCCACCCTCGAGGTGATACACAGCAGGTCAACACACTCCCTGGCTCTCCAGCCAAGCCGCCTTCTCCTCGGCCTGCTCCTTGTGCCCCCTTCTGTTGCTGTGATTCTTCTGCTCCCCACCATCCCCCCGCCCCAAGAGAATAGAAGTTCACTGAGGTCAGGATCCTATCTTCTACTTTCTAGATTTCTCCAAAGCAACTAAGAATGCCTTCTCACTTGGCAGAAGGTAAATAAACAGACCTCTAAGAAGGCTGAAATGAATCTGCATAGGCTGAAATAATCTATGGCATGACTCCAAAGTTGCAAATTAAAATATATTTATACACACACTATGTATATGTATATATTTTATATATACATAAACAATGACTGTGGTTTCCTTCAAATCAGAAAAAAAAAAAATGTTTATTTTCCCAACCAAAAATAAAATATGAAATGAGAGGATCAAAAATCAGCTAGCAATTACCAGTGAAAATGTATTGAAGGGAAAAGTACAGAGGGGACATCAATTACTTTTTGGAATAGCTAAGGTTCCATAAACACAATTAACATAATTCCCCATAAAACCTCATTTTCTATGGTAATTACAATTTTGCCCCAAATCTTACTCTCTGCCTTCTATCCTCAACTGTTTCATGCCCAAATTCTTCAAAAAATAGATATTTTTGAAGATTTTATTTATTAGAGAGAGAGAGTGCTCCTGTGGGGAGGGGGAGAGTGAGAAGGACAAGCAGACTCCTTGCTGAGCACAGAGCCCTTTGCGGGGCTCGATCTCATGACCCTGAGATCATGACCTGAGCTGAAATCAAGAATCGCACATTTAATCGACTAAGCCACCCAGGCCCCCCTTCAAAAACATTTCAGATTCAATTTCCTCACCGATTATTTCTGTGATGCCCTCTTATGGGCATTACTTCTGAAGTGACTGAATGCAGAAGAGGTCTCTACTACCAAGAATCCTATAGATCCAGCCAGGAAGGGAGTCTGACTTCTAACTTTAAGTATACCTTGAAATTCTTCCATGACTTATATGCTCTAAATAATAGAGAGATTCTTTTGTGCCATCTGTTTTAGCAGTGATCCTAGGGTCAATCTCTTCACTGAGTGATAACATTGCTTTGAAATTATTTACAATCTCTTCACATTCAAAAATAATAATTTGGGGACAAACGGAACAATAGCAGGATATTGGATGGATTAGATCATTTTAATTAACTTTTCAATTAGCTTTTCCATCTGTCACTAAATCTACCTCTTGTTAAAAAAAAAAAGTTATTCTGGAAAACATAGAAAATGTGCAAATACAGAATGTTCTGTGCTTTACACTGTATTTAAACGGTGTAGACACTATGTCTTCAGTGCTCAAATTAGGATGACACCAGGGAAAAGCACCTCTTTTATGGGCAAACCAAAAAACTAATTCATCCAATTACAGAGAATCAGTGACACTTTTGCTTAGCATCGTGATGTGAAAGATAGGACACCTAGTAAGGAACCACAAACGGCACTGTCCTATTTTGGTTACTTTGTGACATTTCAGTAACTTACCATCCAAAAGTTTCCCATGAAATACTGCCAGACCAGCAACTCTTCCAATGAAAGTGAAATAGGACAAATGGTCTTCATTACAGAGGCCTGAATTGGGGTTGATCTGAAGTGTGTAGTTGTCCCTTTGGGGAGGGAGAGACAGGTAAAGCGCAATCATACTTTTAAATAAGAAATTCAACGACCTGAATTCTCCTTTGCCACCGGTCCTTTGACTTGCACAGCGCACCTGCGAACATTCTGTACCCGATGGGAAAAGGCATAAAAGCCAGAGAACACGACTGACTGTTTAGTTAGCCCCTTTGTGACCGACTGAGGTCTAACAGAGCAGGTGCACATGCCCTATGTAAGTCACACCACCAGAAACTGTTGGTATTTGACTACCTTTGCTCTATAAAAAATGTCAATTGCATATGGTTCAGTCAAATATTTTGGGAGGACGAGAAACACCATGTAACGGAGGGGCCATGTGTCGACTGCCAATGATGTGAGTACTACAGGTTTTCTCTGTGAGGATGAGGGTTAATTCCTTTGAGAGGCTTTTGGTTTGGAGATTAAAAGTTTTTCTGATGGACCCAACCCTTGGTCTGACCACCACTCTGCTCTGAAGGCTCCAAGGGCACTGGGAGTAGCATTTAGCTGTCTCAACAATACAAACCTCGAAATGTTCACATTTATCTAATCATCCTTCTTTGGTCTCAAGATCTTGAGGATCAGTGGTTTTTAAACTGGGCTCCACAGATTCCCTGGGCGGGGAGGGGGGGTCTCTCTGGGAATGTGGGTGAGAGATAAGGGTCTCGCCTCCCTACCCTGCCCTCCACTTCAATGGTTTTATCAATTTCACATAGCAGGCTTTCTCATGGGACTGGGGAGCAACAACAAAAAAACAAAATGGGAATTCTTGGCTAGAGCAACCAAGGAGAGCTCCCAGGAGAGTGGCACCAGGCAGATGATGCGGGAGAACCCATGTCCCTTGGCGGCACAGGTTGCCCTTCAGCAAGGTCAACGACTATTCTACTGGGGCCTCAGGTCCAGCCGAAGCCTTTGGAAACTCCACAGCCTGGAAGGAGCTCCCGGCCTTGTAAGTTGTGGGTGTCTGATTCCTGAGAATGCAACTAAATCTGCCTCAGTTTCTGTTTGGTGAAGATGAAATCCCAATACAAGGGAGAATCTGTTTCTTCCCTTACAGGACCAAGACATGGTCCTTTATATCCTGAAGAATGGGTCCTCAAAGTTCATCATCATTTGCCTCTGAGCAGAACTTCAGAAACTATTCTTGTTCATAACCTGATGATGAGTTCCTGAATTCTGACATTGACAAATCCTCCTGAATTAGCATAACATTACAAATGAAAATTGCCTCTTGTTCCTAACCATAAGTCCCCAGCACATTTTCCATTTCAATTATATGAACCCGAATGACAAGGGAAAAATCATTTTTAGGTGTTCACAGAGCACATTACTTCACCATGTAGAGTCAGAACCTGTTCTAGACTTATGGGGGGAGGGGAGTGCTGAAATCAGCGATGTTAATTCATCTCAAATGACTGAGCCACTCATTCTCCCATTAGGTTTAAATTCATTACTAATTACTTTTTCGGGGCGGGGGGGAGACACATTCTGAGTGCACTCTGCATACTTACGTTGCAGAGTACTCAAAAAGCCCATAGTAGGGGTTGAACATCTCTTTGGACAGTAGGAAGAACCACTCTCTGGCCACACCCCCATAGTCAAGACCTTTCTCTGATTCAAATTCGATCCACAGTCTGGCTTTCAGGACGTCTGGTCTTTTCACAGACATGATTCTCCGATAGGACTCTTCAAAGATGTTATTTCTGTGAAGTTTCATTTCAAACCTATTTGGAATATCAGCCTACACGAAAGAAGAAAACAAGCACGTAATCACACGGCAAATACACATCTTACTTTCGAACAGAGAAAAACAACAAAGAGTAGAGATGATGGCAGTCTTCAAATAAACAAGCAGTGACCAAGGGCTCCAACTGAGATTCCCTCCTTCAGGGATTTTATTCACACAGACAGCGAGCCCCACTACGTCAGGATAAGATACACAGAGCTTATACCAGCAGCTGTCAGACGGAGCCAGCAACACATGTGGCACAAGAAACTATGTGGAGCAGAAGACAATCGTCCTCTCCCCGCCTTTTATAAACAACCGTGAGGCTCCTGTCCACCCACTGGCCACTGAAATATGGTCAACTCTCCATATTGCTTCTGTCGAAGAAAGGGATGTCAGTCCAGGTCATCAAAACCCAGAAAACAATTCCCATCTGGCCCAGTTGAGAGCATTCTCAACTCTGGCAGGGTCTCCAGCTGGTAGATGTGATCCATGATGCCTATAAGCTAATTCTGGTGCCATGAGAAGTGGGACCTCGAGGATCATGCCAGGTTGTGGGAAAGCATGGCAAAGGTCACAGTTAAAGAACATGAACATAAACAAGCACTTGAGCGAAGTTGTGAATCACTGCTGCCTGGAAAAAGGAGGACCAGGGTTAGCCTTGCTCTGACAGTGGAGTTGCAGCGGGAGTTTCCCGGCAGGTGACACCCCAGCGGGAGTGCCAGGGTGTGACAGGCTCCTATCCACAAAGTCATCCCCAACTACTGGGGGACATGTCGGTTACTCACTAAATAACACTGAGGAATTTTATGTGTGTGTATCAGGGTCACTTTCAAGGCAGTTATCCAAGAGCTACTTGAATCAGCACGCTGGGAGGGAGAGGACCCAACGTGGGAGCTCCTGACGCAGGGACTGTCTCATGCACCTGCGTGTCCCCAGTGCCTTGGCCATTGCAGAGGCCCAGAAAAGAGGCATCAGCCAAAGGCATGGAATGGGAGAGACCACGACGGAGCCCGGGCAGACTGGGGTGAGGGGAGTTGTGCCCAATACTCTCCTCTTCCCAAGGGGAGGAAGCCAAGAAACAGTGGCCGGTGCAGAAACCATGAGTGCGCACACTGAGGGGAAAATTGGTAAAACCTGCACCAGAGAGGTGACGTCAGACAGTAAGACAGAAGACACGGTGCAGATCTGGGGAGGATGTGCCGGGAGAAAATGTAATACTGTGATTTAAAACTCGGCCTGTAGGGGCGCCTGGGTGGCTCAGTTGGTTAAGCAACTGCCTTCGGCTCAGGTCATGATCCTGGAGTCCCGGGATCGAGTCCCACATCGGGCTCCCTGCTCAGCGGGGCGTCTGCTTCTCCCTCTGACCCTTCCCCTCTCATGCTCTCTGTCTCCCATTCTCTCTCTCAGATAAATAAATAAAATCTTTAAAAAAAAAAAAAAAAAAAAAAAAAAAAACAAAACTTGGCCTGTAAAAACCTCATAGGGTTTCTCAGTTTTGTAAAAACCTTGCAAGGTTTCCCACTGAGAATTTTAATCTGAAAATTATACTCGCTCTTAACAGGCCAAATATTATAATTTAGTATTGTAAATTATATTTGGGTTATAAATATAATTAAAACTATACTTTTGAATTGGGAGGGAAGGATGGGAACATTTTTCTGAGTAGGGTCTAGGTTTTATGATGATGACCGCAGGCTTCTCCACACTTTTTGACTAGGTCCCGAATTATTTTATATCCCACTAAAATCATTTTTATCTTGTTATGTATTACATAAGAAATTACCATTCAGGTTGATTTGATATGTAATACTAAGTTTGTCTTCACTTACCAGGTCTCTTAAAAAGAAAATTCAGATTGAAGATCCAGGTGGATCAAAGTGCAATGGGAAAAGGAAGGTAACATTTTTAGTATACACATAAAGGTAACACACAAGTTGTTCTCACTGAAGTAACTTTGGCAACTTACAGATGACTAAAACAGCATTTTTGGAAGACATGTTACTCACAGGTTTCTTTAATTTCTTCCTAAAGTAGTCATATTTCTGTTTAAATTCTCTGGAGTAAGGAACAGCCTGGAAGATAAATTTATAAATATAGATAAACAATACACTTGAAATTTTATGTATACTGAGCCAACATTCACAGAATTTCACAAATCATAAACCTTAAAATTCTCACTCTCCATATTATCACTGAAATTTATATAATGTCTACATAGTACATGGGAAAGTTCTAGAAATGATTGAGGCTAATCAGCACTGTATTGGGGGGGGCTTTCACCCCTGAAAACAACTGTACTGATATTCAAGAAATTATTTTTAAGGGATATGCCACATAAACCAAATATACTGTCCATGTGACTTCTGTCTAAATGGGAGTCAGGGTGTAACCTTTTTGCTGTTGTTGTTGTTGTTGTTATAAGTTTAGGTAAAAGTTACTGGCTATGATTCTTTAACGCAAAACCCAAAATGACCTATGTGGTCATTTTGAAAAGACTCTTCATGCTTTTAAAAACCATGGGGAGGAAATAAAATGACAAGAAAGGCCAGTGAACTGATACTCTTATCAAGGAATACAAAATCAGGTAGAAAGCATTCTGGAAACATCTTCGATTTAGGAGTCAGAAGGTTTGCCTCTTACTAGTTAGTAATCTTGGGCAGGGATTTCTTTAAATCTGGAATGGCTTATCTAGGAAGCAGAGTGATGGTACCAAAGGTGTGGGTTCGGTAACTGAGTTAAGCTTTCATTACTCAAAGTTCTGGAATCTATCCTGGCGAAGTAATAACCTTTTAATGTAGTCATTTATATTCTTTACTTCCTATGTTGTAAAGTAGCTTACAATATCTGAGAGCCAGAGCCCTGACTTCAGGCTACTGAAAAGGCTTCTAATTTTTTTTATGAAGCAGAGAAGATTGGCTTTTGCACACACATGGACATAACTGGGACAGCCTCATACTCAGAAAAACTTGTTGCTTTTTCACAAATAGTATGAATTTGGGCAAGAACAGTTCTGCTGATATCGTTTTGGGCTAAGTTAACAAAATATACTGATCCTTAGTAAAGAGTCTCCAGACTCCAAGCCTAACACCACCTTATACTTTCAGAAAGAGGAGAAGTGAGGAACCAAAGCTTCCCTCCTTCATACTATTTTAAGACACAATCACACAAACAATAAGCCAAAACAAAAATAACCACTCTTATAGAAAACAATAATCATGTCAGTGTTTTGCTTTGTAATTCAAGAACAATAAAGACAATGTGTTTATATATCCGAAGAACATTCTACAGACAATTTATGGGTACCTCGGGTCTGCTCTTAGTTTTTAAGCCATTCTTCATTTGATTTTCCACTGGGCACTAGATTTGACCACATATCATATTTATTTGGGGCCGTGTTTAGTCTGACGATACCATGTATGAATCCTTATTCTAAAAAATGTAGAAATTTTGCCAATATCTGGACAACCACCACAGTGAGGGAAAGGATACAATGTTCTGACAAAAGCCATGTCATGTTTTTGGCCCCACTAACACTACAGCCCGTTACAAATTAAGACGTCCTGTATATTCGCTCTTTGGTGGTTCCTCCGCTGATTCATTCTACAGTATTTCTTGAGCACCTACTGTGTGCCAGGCATTTTAGGTGCTAGGGAAGTCATGGTGCATCAACCAAAGATTTCTTCCCCTGTGCCCTCCTGGAGCTTGCAAGCTACTGTGTGCAAGTGGAAGCGGGAAATAAATGAAGAGTGGTGAATGTTTTGAGGAAAAGCTGAGAGAGAGCTCTCGGCAGGCTACGATACGAGCGGTCAGGGAAGGCAAGCTCTGAGGAAGGGACATCTGAGCCGAACCCAGGGTGACAGGAGGGAATAAATCACTAGAAAGCAGTGTGTGTAAAGTCTCGAGAAGGAAAGCGTTCGGCTGATGCTCTTAGCTACGCTGAACTGTGACAGAGGGAACGTAAGCTGAAAAAAGGTTATGTCCTTTCACTACCTCAGGCCAGCTTCAGCGGACCTGGCTTGTAAGGCAGACTCCCGTGCCAGCCAGCCATGTGACGGACCCTCCGGACGACGGAATTTCTTCACGTTAAGAAGAAATGGACCGGAAGCACTTCAAGCCTCTTCCATTTCCAAAAATCTGTGATTCCCAGCCTATTATTTTTTGGTTTTGTGTCCTCCCCCGAAAATGTTGAAGAAAGGCTTAAAATACAAGTTCAAGAGTCTTAAGTGAAGGGGAGGGGGAGGGGATATATTTTAAAATGTTGCCCCCAGCCCGTGCTCTCTACTCCCCTGTCCAACTTATAACTGGGGGGTGCCGATTACATGTGGGTGGAAATAAAATGCTGAGATATTTCTGGTCTTTCTTCTTCTGGGGAACGAGGCATGAAAATGGAAAAATCCTGATCCTCCTCCAATACTTCTCTTTTCTCTCTAGAGAGAGTTCTTATGAGTAAGAAGAAGTGCAATAAGGAGGTTTTTACCATCTCCTCCTCAACAGAAGCCCACAGTGTAGC
Source organism: Halichoerus grypus (assembly GCF_964656455.1). Taxonomy (NCBI): domain Eukaryota; kingdom Metazoa; phylum Chordata; class Mammalia; order Carnivora; family Phocidae; genus Halichoerus; species Halichoerus grypus. The sequence goes on from NC_135724.1 coordinate 17,051,977, forward strand.
AGGACAAAGACATCCATACCACGGAGCCTCTGAAGACACTTCCAAGGGTGGTCCATGTCTTGTACTGGACAGGCCAGATTGTTGACTCTCTCTTGAAAATTTGGCATCTTATTTTCTTATGTACAATTGAACTTACAAAATTAAGCCTGCATCAGAACTTAACATGTCTGTTGATTCAAGCCCTTCGCTCTTTCTTAAATAGGTTTTCTATTCTGAGCACAAGTGACGTGCTGACTTATTGGAGAAGTCGGGTCTGAACGTTTTCGTGTCGTCCTAGCCCACCCGGTGCCGGAGCTCCTTACGGAGGACGGCTCGCGTCCGACACGGAGACACGGGTGGGGTCAGTACACCTGCAGCTTCACTTCGACTTTTGGCATTTGCTGGAACCAAGGGCGACACAATTAGTTTTCCGAGCTTCTGACAAATTGGGAATAACAACATCTTCCCTGCCTTCTTGAGGGGACTGCTTGGAGTTTTCAAAGCAGCTGATTATAAAGTTCTCGGCCAAGTACAAAGCGTGACACGAACATGAGACAGTATTCATAAGAGCAGCAAGCACGGACAGCACTGGATCAACACTTGCACTGGTGACGCTGGTAACACAGAGCGCATACTGACTTAAGTAATGCTGTGCTGAGTGGCCACAGGAAGGGGCCCCCCTCCCCGAATCTGGGCTATTTTTTAAAACTTGGGGAAAAAGAGAAATTCGAGGTTCCAGATAAGAAGACTTAAAATTAAAGAAGTGGGCATTGGACCTAGACTGGGCGCTTGGGCTGGGGTCTTAAACCACAGACGGGGGACACAGAAGTTGGCCTACAGTCTGCATGACCTAGGGAGTAAGAGCAGAGTTCCCTGCTTAAAACCTACAACTGACATGGGGACAAGAAAACTACCCGCCAGCCCAGGAAAGTCGTAAGGAAGCTTACCTTCTGTCCAGGACCACAAACGAGAGAAAAACAAAAAGAAACAGACCTGTAATAAATTCATACTCTAAGCCTACACCAAAGCGGGTATGAAGTCCACAGTTATATTAACTGGGCCTGCATGATCCCAAGCTAAGAAGTTAACGGTAAATACAGGTCAGGTCTTATAAATGCCTCATGGCGGGGGGAGGGGGAGGAGGAAAAGAAAAAAAGAAAAAAACAAAGATGAGCGCACACACACAAATTATAAACTGAACTAAACCGAACTACCATTGAGGAGTCTACAAACACAACGTGGGGCAGATTTAGTGCCCCCGTGGCCAGAGGTAACAGAATAATCTGAAAGAGGATATGAAATAAGCATTTTAAGAATGATTAGAGAGCTAAGTATGAATTAAAAAAGAAAATAAAAATAAAAAATGGAAGAACATGATAGAATAACAGTAACTGAAAAGACCAAGCAAATTTAAAAAGACCCAATAGAACGATGAGTAATTATACACAGTTAATGAAGTAACAGACACAATGAACTGGTAAAGGGTAGGTTATAAAAAGCTTAAAAAAGAATTAGCTGGAAGAGCTAAGCCCACAATACAGCAATGAGGAGAGCTAGAGATTGAGGGAGGGAGAGACAGACCGAGAGAGAGTGAGAGAGCGAGAGAGAGATGGAAAACTGGAAAACTAAGAGATTGGGAAGACAGAAGGTAAAGGTGAATCACATACCCAGGAGGAATTACTGGTACAGATAACCAGGAAGAATGGCAAAGATACAGTATGTGAGAAGTAACTGCCAAGAATCTTCCAGAATGGAGGGAAGACAGGGTCTTCATACTGAAGAATTACAATGAGTCCAAAGCAGAATCAATATAAAGAAATCCACGCTTAGGTTCCTGAGAGTAAAATTATACAACACCAAAGTCACAGAGAAAATTCAAAACTGCCAGAGAAAAGAAAGATTTACCCATCAGAAAAATGCCAATCAACAACAAGCTTCTCAACAGTTGTGGAGGCCAGAAGACAAGAAAGAAGATCTCCAAAGTATTAGGAAAATTAACTGTTAGCCAAGGCTTCTAAAGCTGAACTGTCATTTAACAGAGAGGTCAGATAAGCCTTCTCTCTCAGACTAAGAGCTTCCCACTCTCAGACAGTGCTGCTCTAGGGGGTATCACCACCCCTGGGAGGGTGCGTCCAAACACAGATTGCTGGGCCCACCCCCAACATCACTGATTTTCAGTAGGCCTGGCTTGGGACTCCCAAATTTTTTCTAACAAGTTTCCAGACGATTCTGATGCTGCCGATCTGTAGACTCTGAGAATCCGGAACCATACTTCATTCAGAAGATAACCTGGAAACAGCAGGTGTAAGAAGCGATGGTGGGCAAAGAAATCTGCCTACATATAAGGGAAGGAAGTAAGCCGTGCTGTTGAGAACAAAGATAAAATACCAATGGCTGTTTGGAAAGTTTTAAAATGTTGCTGAACAATGGAAAGTAAGAGGGAAGAATGGCATGAGAGGTCCCTCAAGTCCCATCTTGCTCAGGAGGAGAGAGCAATTAATTTTGTCATGAAGTACGTTGGTTAAAAATGTTAACGTAAGCACTGAAAGCACAGAAATAGAAAATACAACTTCCAAGCAAATATAGAAAATGAAAGAAAATAAAGGGCACTTTATCAATCTAATAGAAGGTAGGAAAAGAGAAAAAATACAGCTAACTGAGAGGGAGAAAAGACATTACCAGGCAGGTACTAAGGAAGAGAAAGTGAATGTAACTGACTGATAAAGCCATGCTTGCCATCAGAGAGTCTGACACTACTGTCTTGGGTAGACAGAACAGCCAGGAAAAAAAAGCAGTGATGGAAATGAGTAATTTGAACACCATATGCTTGATTTAATGGACATATAAAGAACTCTATACCCAACAAAGACAGAATACACATTCTTTTCAAACACAAAAGGAACATTTATAAAAAATGGCCAAGCTGCCAAGGAAGTTTCAAATATCTGGTAATCAATATTCCATAGATAATATTCTCTGACCACAAAGCAGTAAAATTAGAAAATTAGTAAGAAATGGATAGGCAAAAACCCTTCCATACTCTTAGAAACGAAAAGCACGTTCTAAATAACTTGTAAGTCAAGGAGAGAAAGAAATCATGGAAATTACCAAATATTCAGAACTGAATGACAACAAAAGCCAGCTGTCTACATTAAGTGGGTAATTACCTAAATACACATACTCTTCCTGAAAGAAGTATCCCTACTACTAAGGAAAGAGTAAATAAGGCTCTTTTGTTAGTATATATATAAAAAAAAAAGATCTTTCTTTGGGTCAAATTTACTTGGATTTATGATGCCGAACAATTTTCAATAGCAGTAAGAACTAACAGTGTTTGAGTGAAGGTAGATGATCGATAAGTGATAGAGATTATTTCAAAAGGCTTCAGAATTATGTCAAAAGTCCTCTGTCACTTGAAAACAGCCTTGATTCCTGAATACGTTTCCCATGATGTAGAAGAGAAAAAACAGGACTCTAACGCCTTATCGTGACTGTGAATATATCAAAAGGAAACCATGGTAGTAAGGCAGGTGTTGAAGTCACATAAAAAGCAGCTGTTTTAACTGAGGTATGATTGGGCACTTTGCATTACACAGTAGCAAAGCAGCTGAACAAAGCCAATAAACAAATCCAACAAATTAACTAAGGGGATGTCAAGTATCAAGGTAGGTTTGCATGGTATTACCTTTTAAGTTTTCAAACAGACTTACCTTTGTAATTCAAAACCTAATTTGAACGGAATCAGATTAAAGCTACAAAAGCAGTATTATAAAAATACCTAATGGCCTCTTAGCTCAGCATTCAATATGCTTTATTTCCTTTTGCTCCTCCGGTTTTTAGCAGAGTTTGCAATGCTTTGCTGATGCCATACATTTCCTGTAATTCCAAATTAGCTCCCCGCACTCATATAAACACTGACCAGAGATGCTGGTACATTCCCTGCCGATGACTGTGACCCATGCAGTATTCGGGACCAAGTCCTTATGAACACAGCGTGTGGCAGTATTTTAAGAGGGTGCTCTACCTAGCTTCCTTTTGCACCTGGTGTATACGTGGGGACTGAGAGGAAGTTAGTGGGTCAACAGAGACAAAAGTTCTTAACTCTGCCAGCTCCAGAGGTTGGCTACAACCTCCCCCAACTTTTCCAGACGTTCCACGCTGGAAGAGAGTCAGAATACAGCTTAAATTTGTTAGCATGCATTTACCACTCTTGGCCAAAAGAAATGACAAAATGCTACAGATATAGGGCTTGGCTTGGTATAAAAAGGAAGAGAGGACATTTTGATTGTTATACCTTTAATCCACCTTTTTACAAAGGAGAAAAGAAAATGTTTAGTTTCTTACCATTAGCAAAGCACTTTCTTTTCCTTTATAGCAAAAGCCCTTCAAAAAGGCAAATGCAGTTGTATCCCACCCGGGAACACCAGTGAGGAGGAGATGGGGGCGATTCTAAACTAGCCAACCACACCAGGCCCCTGGCACCGGGTAAGCAGTAATACTCAAGAAATACATGTTTAGATGCAAGCCAAATATTACACTGAAGAGTTAAAACTTGAGAATACTGACCGGACCAGTAATAGCTGGATTCTGCAGCCTTGGGTCTTCCCACTGAGTAATTTTGCTATCTGAAAATTAATGTTTAAAAAAAAAAAAATCAGCATATTAGTTCAAATCTATTCTGTGTCAAAAATGTTTTAGAAAGAATTATTTCTAGATTTTTTTCAAAAGCTGTCTCCCAAAATAAATAACTTAGTATTGCAGGGTTAGAAGAGCACCCTATTCTATATGCCAGCCCCCTCTGCCCATACTGTTTAGTTAAAAACACTCCATCAAAAATGCACGACTAAAGCCAAACCATCTATTCACACTGTTTTTGGCAAGAAAATCTGCCAAAATTTCAATTATAAACCCCTGTTCTTTCAAGGATTTATAATTTGATCTTGATTTTTCTTTAACTGAAAAAAGGCATAACAAGTCTTAGTCCCTAAAAAGTTTAACACACACACACGATTTTTCTCATTTCAAATACTTTTTTCTTTGCTTATGGCATTGAAAAACTGTTTTCAACTAAGAATCCTACACTGGACAAATGAATAATCCATTACACGTGTCACTCATATGCATGCAAAAATCAGAGCTGCTAAGGAGTCCCAAAAAATGAGCATTAGATAGAGCAAAGAGCACAGATTTAAAGGTTTCCCTTTTGGTCAAGTTGGCAAGAAGTGTGTTCTTTCTTCTAAATGTGTCCGTGCCGGCAAGACTGCTCCATGCCGCCTACACAATTATTCCAGTGGTGTAGGTGGTAAGGTGCCACAGGGACCCTGAATCACATGGGTTTTCTGACTGTGCACAGGGATTACTGTGTGTGTGGGAGGCAGGGATGGACTTGCGTGAAAGGGTATGGGGAGGGCAGACTGGGGGAGAATGGGTTCTCTCTGGAGTTTTAGGGAATCTAAGTTGTTAAAAAAAAAAAGGAAATTAAGAATATTGATTCTGCTTATTTCCTATGTACTTTGTAAATAGATTGATAAGAATAACCATTAAATTTGGGTTTAATGACCGTACCAGGAATTTTTCCAAATCTGGTATATAGAATTATTTTAATGAAAGCAGAGGTCAAGTTTTAAAATGCTGAAGCACATGATTCTGGACTCATGTTGGCAGGAAATGTACGTGAGATGTTTCGATGGTTTTAGAGAACTCTGATGGAAGCAAAAGGCATTTTGGGCCCCTGACCTCATGCATAAGAAATCTGGAAAGTAAAGTTGCCATTGTGATGGAGAATAAAAGAAAACCAAATAAAGAGTACAGCTGAGTGATAGCTCCCTGGAGTACAGTCCTATCACCTGGGTACCATCAAAGCAGAAGTAAATTAATGACTACCTACACATGGCGTCTCCCACATAGTCTGTCTAGTTCCACCCTTGACATGTGCACCCACATTTCCCATGGCGACCTCAAATCCAACTCTACCAAAACCAAACCCATAATCTTCCAGGAACAAAACCCGTTCCTGTGTTCCTGTACTCCCAAATGCCAGCATCATAGGCATTCACTGTTCAATCCCAGCACTGGCTCCATCCCTATCCTCCCAGCCATTCTCCTCTGGCGCTCGCCATTCTGTTCCCCGTCTCGCTGAGAAAGCTGCTTTCGGGAGGGCGCAGAGCTTCCATAGACTGTGCCCTCTCTTTCCCTGGCCTCGGGTTCGCTCATCCCAGTTCAAGCCTTCCTTTGCAGTTCTGCCGCAAGGATCTTTCTAAAGAACAAATCTGACCAGTCAGGACCCTCCAGAAAAACCTTCAGGACCTCCCTCCTGCCTGCAGAAGGGACTCGAGTTCCCACCCCTGGCGGACCCCCTCTGACCTATGTGCAGGACTCCTCTGTGCCCTGGCCACTTGCAGCCCCACCATAGGTCTCGGACTGTGGCCCAGGCCACACACCTTCATACATCTGTATGTTTTCTCCCTCCTGGGGTTGCTCTCCTCGGGCTTTCCTGCATAAATCTGACTCATCACTTGGGATCCATCCGAAAAGTAATCTGTTCCTAAGGTCCTTTTGCAGCCAGCCCCCAGCCCTAGCGCCTGGCCACATAGCGAGCAAGTGTGGTCCTCACCTGTTCTGCTTCTTCAAAGCTGGTTCGTTCCTCTATCCAACACTGCAAATACCTCCTGGGGCTCCCAAGTCTCTATGTGGTTACAATGCAGATCGGTTTTACAGCTAAGTATTGTCAATATAGGATATGAATGTGTAGTGGCCATTTACTCACTTTTTCCAGAACTTCTGAATCTAAACTTGTCTTTTGTCCTCATTGTATTTGAAATAATAAAGGGACAAGAATGAAGGAGAAGAATGAGAACTCAAGTTAATTTAGCTACTATTAACAGGTTTGGTAAGACTGCTGGCAAGAAAGACGAAAGTAGGATTTTACAGCCTCACTGGAATTTTATTTTCTCTTCTAGCTTTGATCTGAGACACCTGTGGCCACTGACTCACAGTTGAGGGGCATACCTGGTCTTTAAGAAGAACCACATGACCCCTAAAGAGAGGTAGCGATTCAGTTCAAGATCTTCCCTTAACGTTTTACTCCAGGCTCGAGACAGGAGCTATTTAATCAATGTCAATACCTCATCTCTTCTGAAATGACGTCTTTAAGCTGTCTGTTCTGGCAAGAGGAGTGGGAAGGGAGTGAGCTGAGCGCTTGGAGGGACTGGTGGCTTGAATAAGGAACAGCCCATTTAGCAAAACTAACCTCTCCTGCCTCCCAACAAACAGAAACAGGGGAAGCCTGGGGCGGGCATCGTTGCTGCTTCTCCAAGACGAGTTCTCTCCACTTTCCAACCAAGGACATGACCTTCCTCACACCTTCACCACTGACCCTCCATGAATTAACTTCAAGTCACCGTTTATCAAGCATCTACTCTATATTATACTAGGTGTACGCACACCACGAGAAAAATAATCTATGATCTTTATTATTTCTAACGTACACTGGGATGGACTTTATTGGCAATAGAGTTTTTCTTGTTTTGGGGCCCTTGCATTAAGAACATTCATGAAATTCTTTTCAGGCTGACCTGAACATCAGATCACCAGCCAGAACATGGCCACAATGCTGTGTGAAATATTCTGTGTGTAGCAGAACAGGGTTGTGTTACTGGTTAAGACCTTGTTTTAAGAAAAAGATCTTTATTATTCATACCTACCTTTGAAAACTGAAATTGTAAAGCATAAAAACTAAAAGAGGAATGGTTTTTTGTTCTTGGTGGGAAAAAGAGGTGTGCCCCCTTCCCTTCTTTTAATAAATTATGCTATAAGTAGAATTACAAATAGCATATCAGAGAAAAAAGTGGGGGTACACACATTTTATAGCATTTATGGTAGCAATTTTAGGCTCACTGTAAAATTCTGGACAGCAGGCAAACCCTCAGTAGTTTTACTGGTCAAAGACAAAACTAAACCTATGTACCGTGAATTACCAAATTTTAACCAAAGCGTAGCCCATTCCCCACAATTGGCTCATCAGCGGACTTTTGATTAAAGAGAATATAAGGCTGGAGAAACCTGGGGCAGACTTGCTAATCTTTAGGAACCAAATGAAAACAAAAGATCAAAACACTACCAATTGCACACACTTCTAAATAGAACTGCAAACTTCTTTTAAATATACATTTTTCAGAAGTTCTAAGGGATATACAAATATGTTCCCATGGAGAACATGTTGCCTTAAAAAAAAAAACACCTAGCTAAAAGCAATACCTTTATCAGTTTAACTTTTAGTTGAAATGAGAAACCACACATTTATTCATAAGGTGCTGGAGCAACTATAATACTGTAATTTCAAGATACGAACTACATACAGATTAGTGTGCTGGGTGCAAAGAAACATGCTATGAATAGAAAATAAGTCAGAACGGGCTTCTTGCCATAAGACCCTTGATGGCCAGTGTTTAACATGCTGCTTCAAGCACTGCTCACACATAGATTTTGGACTCAATTATAACTTCTAACCTTATTTTCTATTACTACAGTGTATTTATTAAAAGTGCAGATATCAAGGGGTTATTGACCCAAAAAATTTTTTTAATGAAGGGAAAAAAAATAGTTAATAAGTCACAAGATCAAATCGGATAAAAGCTTGGTGGGCTCCTTTCAAGCAAACTTGGGATGAATGTACAGTACCGTACGAGGGCACTGATTCTCTGGCCTCATTCTCTCCACATAACACCTGGCTGCCTGGACAAAGAGTAAAATGACAAACCTTTCACTATAATATTCGAATGATTCCCTGTCCCCCCCATCCCTTTACCTGCAATGCCTGTGTGTCTATAAAAGAGCTTACTTACTATGGTCAATATAAAACGTTCGGCCATCCAAGTGAATTCTTTCTTCCCAACCAGGCTGGTATTAGAAGAAAGAGAGAGAGAGAATATAAACATTAGCTAACAGTTCCAAAAAAAATTAAAAATAAAAATAAAAATCAATGGCTAAACACTCTAAGGACACTTTCTGACTCTTTTAGGGTACATTGTTACATTAAGAACAGGCCACAAACATTTCAAGTTGATGACAACATCTAGCAACACACTGTATCACATGTTCGCCAGCCTCAGGAGCCTTCACTCACTGTGTGATGAACAGGAAGCAGGGCTTGCTATTTCAAAAGCTTCAAAGGGCAACTCCAGCATTCCATGGAATAGTTGAGTTTAGGACTGAATAGCTCATTTAATTAAATATTTACCAAGTACTGAAGGGAGGAGGGAGGTTAATTTAAAAATGTCAGAGACAGATGCTTTGGTCCTGCCACCACGTGGCTGAATGACCTAAAGCTGAGATTCTCTGGTGTGGGCTCTCACTCTTTGGACTCAGGGAATAGATGGATATGGGTATTTTTTTCCAACGTAAAGCTGGTATGCCCTCATTATATGAACGGTGCCTACTTGCTATCTGAAACTCAGGAATCCAACCCATGAGGACAGCCCGTGATCTTTCACGTCTAATCTCGGTCTCTGGCACTCTCTGGGCTCTTTCCATCTCAACCCAGGAACCAAACAGTTCTGGAGAGGGAGGGATATTTGTGTAAAACCTGATGAATGAAGACTGAACCCTAACCTTCCTAGATTCAAGTTGTGCCATCACATACCACGCACCAGGCAACAGACAGGTTCTTGCGCTTGGAAAATCCCCTTGGAAGAGCTCCCAGCACCCTTCCATTCTACAGGAGTCTTGAGTCTCCCTACCTTCCTGCCCTTGTAAGGCTTTTTGATTTGGGGGGAGGCGGCTGAGAAGGATGTATGGTGAAAGTTTCATTCAAAATCTAATATGGAGTAAATAGAGCTCAACTCCCCAAAGAGAATAAACCGATGAAAAATTATGTTTTATAAACAGTCCTCAACAAGGGAGAAAAACTTAAAATATCTGCAGGCTAATGACTTACAGAAACCACCTGTGATCACTTCGGCCTTTTTCTCCCACTGTTTTTAATATTTCTGTTCCGGTGACTGAATTAGCCATATGGATGGAACCCAGTGGTTGCAAAGTTACAAAATAAATGCGTGCTGCCTAAACTACCACATGTAGAGAATGCCTCTTACATCCTAGTTACAAGGTCTACTTTCTCCTAGCCGCTAACAACTCAGAAACCTCTTTCACAAGTATGGGGCATCAGCTGTATGTGCTATTAGAATTCAGCCATGCACCTAATTCTGTGAAGAGATTACAGACCAGTGGGACCCAAAACAGCCTGGAGAAAGAGAAGGCCCACAGGGTCTCTCCCTCCACACGGGGCAGATGAATGGATAAACATTTTCAGACTTGTCCCTGCATCTGCAGTGTACTCACAGGGAGAGGGCCGAGGTCATTGGGGTTTAAAGATGCCTTTGACCGCATATGCACTGGAAATTTCAGGCGTGGATCTTCCTGCAAGAAAACGTAGAAGGCAGAGGACATTAAGAGTGACTCTGTGCGTGACGTCATTGGCTCCTCCCCTTCCGGAGCAGCGCCGCCGGGGGAGGAGAGGACCTCTCTTTGTGCAGGAAGGCTGGCCGACCAGCTCTCAAGCAAGATTTTACTCTTCTCCTTGTCCTTGGTGAAGGCAGAACAGCTTTAAATAACAGGTGAAGCATTTTCCGCCAAGACGTCTAGCAGGTGAAGAGGAAGAGAGTCCCAGCAGGGAAGTTACTATGGAAACCAGAATGGAGGGTGCTGGAGAAGATGAGGCTCTGTTTTGCAGAGGGGTAGGGAGGATGGTTCGTAAGTCTCTCTTGGCTACTGAGCTGCGGGTGAGGGCAGCCAGCCATTCCATCGGGCCTGAGCTTCCTGCTGTGCCCTTCCACCCCTTGATCTACGGCAGAGGATGTGAATCTGATCTGAGGGTCAAGTCCTGTCCTGGCCAGAGTTCGGTGGCCTTGTACTAGAGAACTTTACTGAGATTCCTGATCAAGTTCTGCAAATGAGATTCTCATTTATGTCTCAGTACTTAAAAGTTCGCCAAGGACTTCTCTTAAGGGATATGGCTCACAAGATACTACAAAGAACCAACAAAAGGAAATACGTGCTCTGGCATCTTGGGTCATGCTTTACAATTGACAATTGACAAAGAACAGGCAGATGTCTCATCTTGCAACGGCCCCGTTAGGAGGCTGCGCACACGATCTCTGCTTCTTTAGATGAGGACACTGAGCTGCCGAGACCACGAGAACTTGCCTGAGAGCTCTCACCCAGAGTCTGGGAGCACCCGGGAGCGGCCTCTCACGTACACAGACCCAACGAAAATGCAATGGAACTTAGAGAATTCACATTTTAAACTCAAAAGATTAGGAAACAAATGATAAAACTCAGAATAGCACATTGTCAACCAAATAAGCCTAAGATTTAAAAAAAAAAAACTAAAAAAAAAACCAAACCCCTTTATTTCAATTACATGAAAGACTTTGTTGCTGTCAAATCACTAAAAGGTTTTCTGCCTCACCATTTTCCCAAGGCAACAAGAAAATGAAATAATTGGTATAAACCTTGGAAAATAATAAAACTCACTTTGTGACAGCTAATGGGTATGAAAATGCTCTCAAACTGATTACAGTGATGGTTGCAACATGTTTATTTAATGGTCTAAAAACCACTCACTCGTATATTTTAAACAGGTGAACTGTAGGACATGTGAGTTATACTCCAAGAAAGCTGTTAAAAAAATTTCCCAAGTCAACAGCATAAGCTGTTAGCATCACTGGATTATAACAAAATGACAGATCTTTGAACTGGCAATGTCTACAAAAAAAACCCTCCAAAATAAAAAAATAAAACCAACCTTGGCTTTCTATTAACTAGAGCAAACTATTAACTGAAGAAATAAATCGTGTGAGCAGTTTATGATAGATATTGACCCTGAACCTTACTGATAATCCTTTTTGAAGGGTAATCAGAGGAATAAAATAGGTCCAGTATTCTGTCGTATACTGGAACACAGTGCAGTAAACGGACCCACTAAGATTTTGGATTTATAAGGTCCAAGAAGCTGATAATTGGGTAAATATTTGTGACAGGTTGATTGTGGACAGAGGAAAAACTTGCAGCACCCCACTGAGAGCTAGCTCTGAGCTGGACCCGGTGATGCCACAACCACAGGGCACCCCGGGTACCCCCCTCCCAGCCACTGACCATGCTAGCTTCCGGATGCTGCATGCAAGACCAGCCGTGCCTTGGAATCATACACACGGGCTACTGTGAAAGACAATCAGTAAAAAGCTGGTGATTTCAAGAACACACACACAAAAGCAGCAGCTGAAGTTACAGACAAGTGCCAGCATGTCGGGACGAGGAGCATGAAGTAGAAAACTCAATTTTACAGGTCTGCTAAAATGGCCTGGCATGGAACCCCGGAATTCGTAGAATGTGAGAGGGCTGGAGGCCCTTGGGGTCCTATTACTTTATTATCCCATCAGAAGTCAAAATAATGGCAGTCAACCGAGAGGGCACTACTGAGCCCACCCTCACAGTGAGTCCCCTGAACTATCAAGGTGGCAGGGACCCCCCCCCCCCCAAGCTGGTGGAGCAGGTGAAGGCAGCCCCACAAGACTCGTGACAACGTTCGGGATGACAATAAGCAGGAATACTAATGACGTCTCAAACGACAGAAATTAACATTAATATAAATGAACAAAATAGGCAAAACCCACGTGGGAGTTTCTCCCTGTCCTCAAGCACCACGAGCACATTCTTGCACCATTCCACAACTGCTTCCCTCAATACGGTTGGAAGAATTTTTGAACAGAAGGCAAAGATGAACATCTTAAAAAAAAAAAAAAAGTTTCCTAGCAGAGTTTTAGAAATATATAAAATATGGGAATGCTGGCTGGTTCAGAGAAACAGCTGTGGTTTTTCCTTCCTGGAAGAAGTCAACAACCATGCCTCAGCTACAGTGAGTTTTATTAGAAAACTCATTGGGTAGAAAACAAACCTGCCACTTAATGAAAGTATATTCTTTCTTGCTACAAAAAGAAGCCAATGCTTTGTCCTGGAGAAGATAAAAATACACTCTTACATATACACTTCCGGCTGCTTCCTTAGTAGGAAGAATGGGCAACCGAAGGCCTCCTGTCATCTGCCCTCAGGCACGTGGAGGCCTCCAGCACGCATCCTTGGCCCTGCTGACCCAGGTGGGGACAGGCTGATGCTCCCTGGATGTGGTCTGACTTTATCCTGGATAGAGTGCTGGCACACTTCGTGCATTACTCGGGTGTGTGAAAGGCTGTGTTTTATAAATAGACTTCAAAGGGAATCGGCCCCTATCAGTGTATATAAGGGAATTGTCGGCCCGTATCTTTTCATGCTGCTAGCTAAATGTAGGAAGCAGGAGCATACACACTGACAGAGGCAGGATGAGTATTTTCATTATTCTCAACCTGTCCTACCAGTTTCTCTTCCTGTTTCCATTATAAAGCTCACATTCTAAGAATAGCTATGCTGTTCGCGTTAAAACACACACACACACAGAGCGAACCCCCATACCAGCTCCAAACAGATTCTAAGCTGAAAATGGTCTTTACCCTTCCCTCCACCCTTTATCGAAATAAAGAGGCCCTTTAGAGCGTGCCTTCCACGGAGAGCATTCTGTAGAGGTCTCTGTCTAGAAGGGGTGACGTCGCTGTCCCAGCACATCTGAGCTGAGCGAGGAAGCGTAGTCACTGGTGGAATTTCCAGTTGTTACCTTAAGGGTTTTCAACAGCAGCAATAAATATTGGTTTAACACATTAAAATGTTAAATGAGTACACGAGTCAACAGCAAGGATCTGGGTGGAAAGGGGCAACTGGAAATTCAAACTGGGTTTCATTCAGCAATGATGCAGGCAATAAATAAAGCTGGTGCGGTTTAAAATAAAACCTGCCCAGCTGTAATTACACTGCACTTGTGGCCTGAACGACGGCGAAAAGGTTAGGAGACCTGACTGCTAAGCTGGTTCAAATGACTCCAATCACAGCTTATGCGGGCAAGCCGCAGTGGCTCCGTACGCTAATCCATCCCCTCCGACAACAGTTACCCTATTTCTGGAGCTCCCATTTCTGGCTCAGGGCCGGAAAGCACAGCAGGACAGCCCCAGGTTCCACAGCCATGAGGAAAAAAAGACCTAAAGACCAATCTCTAGGACTGTCTTTTCCAAAGAGCTGCCTATCTTTCATTCTCAACTCGTCACAATCCTGTAATACTATCTTCGGGCGAAAAGGCACGTCGAACAAAGCGACACGCTACCTGTGCCTTAGGAGTAGTGATGAGGTTGCTAAATGAAATGTCACCAGATCTCAGAGATGGATTCCCCTGGCAGGCTACCCCCTTACCTCTGAAGAGGAAGAACTTTTAGAGTGGTTCTCAATAAGGAGTGTTTAGGCTCTGTGGGGGCATTTTTGGTTATCCCTGTGGCAGGGGGAGATGGGGGAATGGTGGCTATTAGCCTTTGGTGGCAGGAGCCAAGGATGCTGGATGCCCTGCCAAGAAAGGCATGGTCCTACCCCAAATGCAGAGAATGTTCTCGTGGAGACATGCTGCCTCACGATCAACTGGATTTTAGAGATTTTAGAGAGTGAGCCCTTTAGGGACTCAGTGAACATACACCATGGGCAAAGTGTGAGCGGCAATCTAGGCCACTTTGGTCCAGGCCTCTTTCCTAACACAATACTACTGTTCTATCAACTGTACACACTTGGGGGTCTTCACTAGAAATGGGAATTTAAAGCACGTGTTCACTGGTAGCCTAAGACTGCATGGCTGGGCCAGCGGCCATCACCCAAACTCAACCAGCTTTCACACACCGTCCGTTCTAAGCAAGCAGTACAGGTGACAGAAGGACAGAGTTAAGCTCTGTACCCGGAGAGTAGGCAGGGATACAAGGGACAGGAAGAAGAGCAAAACCCCCTGTAGCATCAGAAATAGAAACAAGAACACCAAGTTCGGTTTAATCATAGGTCTAGAGATCAACAGAAGAGAAATATAGCACTGACTTCTAAAAAAGAACTACAGGCTACATTAAATAAGACACCATGAATTCAGCTGAAGGAATGAAGGATGGACTGAGGCATATAGAGATATTCATATGCACCTCTGACTCATCTCATCGTGTTCGTTAATACAACAGATTCTCTCTCCTGCAGGATTCAGGGGCACATGGGAGAGTGACATGATCAGAAAAATCAATTTTGACAAAACGTTCACCAAAAAGAGCCATCGAATTTACAACCAAAGTCCTCAGTACACCTCTTAACCCCCAACAAAGGAATGAGACAGAGCACGGGAGTATAAAAACACGAATCTGACGTGAACAACGAAGACTAAAAGGACACATCAAATCAAGGTGATCATGTCAATAGAAATGCAGAAAGAAACTGATGAGAAGAAATGATTAAAAAAAGATTAGAGCTCCTATTAAAATTACAGCAACATGGGAAATGAAACCGTGACATCAAATTCCTGGCCCTGGGGAGAATGACACCTTTCTCCCCAATACGGTAAAGTGTCAGGACTAGAGCTTTCCAGGAGTCCTATGAAGGAAAGGTGCCCATCCTGGCACCAATCCCACAGGCAGCCACACGCCTGTGCCCAGAAGCCTCCTCCCCGTGCCCCCCTCCCCCCCACCGGCCCACACGAGCTGAGTCCAGATGTAGACTGAGGAGGCCCCCTTGGGGCCATGCTTCGGGGTCAGGGAAATTTCCCTCCAAGAACCAGGGCTCCTGAGTAAGGAAACGTAGGAATCAATGGCAGACCTCGTGACAAAAATGGAACCAAATAAAAGCGGCAGCCTTACCCACGTCGTAGTCTTTGTGTTATGGTCAATGAAGAAGGGCCGACCGTTGGGTGCTATCCTCATTTCCCAGCCGGGCGGCAGGAAGCTCTGTGTGACTTTGTGTTGTGGTTTGGGGGAGTTGTAAGGTGATGGCTGTGGGGACTGTGGGTTGGAAAGGGTATCTTTCACAGCCCGGCGTATGGGCGAGTCCTTGGCACCCTAAGGAATAACAACGAGCATTAGAACCTTACCAGGTGCTCTTGTGGAGGTATCAAAATGAACCTGGGTACACAAGGAACGCTCCTCTTTGGAGAGGCACAAGGGAGAGAAGCTCCTGAAACCTGTTTCTGTCATCCATTTACTTTGCAACCGATCTAACTTTCAAAGTTTTTCGGCTGGTTAAACACATGAACATATCAAGTACTTATAACCAAGGTCCGTGGACAACTATTCAGTACACACCCAAAACACTGTTCTGTATTGAACATGATAGATGGTATTTTACAGAGGGTGGAGGAACACACGCCCCTGCTCTTAATGAGCTCACAGTCTAATGAAGACGGGGTTGGCAATTTTGAGAGCACAGAAAGAAAACCCTGCACCCACGGACCAGCACGGCTGCTACCCATGGCATTCACATCCCCGTTCGGAAGTGATCACAGCCACTCCCCGTCATCGGCACCGGGAGCCCCGGGATCGGGCCCACGGCTAGCTCTCAAGACATGGTCAAGTTCAGAACTTCGAACATTCGCTCTCTGGCTTCTCTAACTCAGACATTTGTGATGTGAAGGGATGGCACCAACACAAACAGGAGAGAGCACAAGCAGATGCCCCGCAATGGCTTCGAGATGTGAGTGTGCCCATACAATGACAGGCCCTACAGTCGAGGAAAAAAAAAAAATGATCAAAGCAACAGCTGTTTTAAAAGGCAATGTAAGCATTGGTATTTGAGAGTTATTTATGCAGTCAAGAGTGAAACACAACGAGAGTGGAGAAAGTTCAGAAGAGAGGTGTCCCCTTCCAGCACAAGGACCCGTGGCGGCAGCCGAATGAGAATGGGACTCAGGTGGGAGGCCACGGGGGCGAGCCAGGCGGCACAGAGAAGCATGAAGTAAGGATGAGGGAAGACTGCATGAGAGCGCCCTGCCACGGACACCACGACTGATCAGAGAGAGGATGGGGGCTGCAAAACTCAAACCCAAGTGAGATGAGCAAGGAGAATGAGAAGTCCCGGGAGAGAGCGACCCGGTTAGAGGATGAGGCAGCCTTCTCACCTCCAGTGGGGCAGATAAGGTTACAGTCGGCGAGCTGAGGCTACGGGGCCGGCGGATCTGAGGCTCGATTAGGTGGTTGTTACTGTTTGTGGCGGATCCGGACGCACCGTCTTCGGCGAGCTATTTTGGAGGCAAAAACAAGTTAGCTTCACGGGAGGATCCCCCTGTGCATGTGATTAGGAGCGTGGACCCAAACAACAATGCAGCCAGCACTAATAAGAGGTCTGGCCTATTTCAGGCATGGAGGAAATGATTAAACATAATAATGGGGGCAAGGAGGGAGGAACACATTCAAAGGAAATAGAAATGAATCACTAAGCCCAGCATAAAAACCAGCCTCGGGAATAAAGGGGGCTGGGAGAGAAGCTACACATTGTGACAGGCTCTTACTCTGACAGTATCTTTCACGTCCCACTTTAAAACCGCATCTAGGGAGGGACTGACTGGAGGACCGAATTCTTACTCAGGCAAATATTAGACTTAGAGTCACATGTTTTCTTTGTGAGAAAAATTTTCTTAAACATGGGTTCTTTAGAACAATACATTCACACTGGGAACAGCGAGCTCATGTACACTTCGGCTTCTACGGCTTGTGATTTTAAGTTGTAGGATGATCTGCGTACCTGCATGATAGGTCGAGTCCAAGTTGTGGTTCGATTGTTATGATTGACATAGTATGTGCGTCCCTTAGCATCTTTTCTTTCTTCCCAGCCTGAAGGTAGGCCCGGCGTGGTGTGTGCATAGGCCACTGATGGCTGTTTGTGTAAGAAATCATTATTATTTAATAGCCTGCATTTGCTTTCTGATCAGTTTAATACAGTAATGTACACCCAGAGAATTAGTTGTTCTAGACCACGTAATTTAATTTCACTTGTACCAAAAACATTAGTGTCTGGAAAAAAGGCAACTGATTTCCAATAGCTTCCAATCTACCGTGAGATGAACCCCACACGGCCATCAGGCCCACAATCTTACAGAGGTCCGTTGTAAAGCCCTGAAGTCTTAAACATAAAGGGCTGTTGCTAACATGATCCTACGAGAAACATACAATCTGTTTCCATTACTAGATTCTACTGTCAAACCACATAAAGGTATTTCAAATTGTCAAAGGTTACCAAGTGAGGGATGCTCTGAACATTTTTTTCCCCTCAATATAGCTGCCACGGAGATGCTCTCCTAATTCCTAAAGTCTTCATCAGCTTAGAGCCCTTCCATGATAGCTTTCAGGGAAAAAATACAGTCTCCTCTCTAGCAGGCCTATATGCACAGTAGGGCTTGCAGTCATGAGGACCCACCAGGACAGCTGAGCTGCCCCAGTCAGGAAGTCACTGGGCAATCTGAGGACAGAATTCCAGAGCATCCTGAGAACCGAGGCTCTGTGTACCCCCCCGTCCTCCCATGCGGAGTGTCTCTCGCACATGCAGTTTCCGGGTTTAGAGACACGTCCATTATAAAGTGACTGCATCTGGATCGTCCAAATTAGACTGCAAAAGGATTCCCGAGACACTTCTGCTTGTAGGAAGCAGTCTGAGAAATGCGGTCTGGGTGGAGAAACATGGGACTAGCGAGGATGTTTCAGGGATTCATGGAAAAGGGGAAGGACATCTGAGCCCAACGCCTCTGTGTGCACATCCTATCTTTCCTGTTCACTACTGACACTGTGCCTTGGCAAGGAGGGTCCCAGTCGGAGGGCCCCTGGGGCCACTGCAGGATCGTGAACTGGAGAGCGTGCTCAACGACACTGCCATGTAATTTGGGGACTGCAGTTCCCGAGGCTCAATATTCTACTCCATAAGCTTGAGAGCACATTCCAAAGAAAAACTGAGTCACGAAGCAGCTGCCTCAATGGTTATTTCTAAAACATGTTTACCATGCAACGCAAGATTATTTGTAAGAGGACTTTCTGCTAAAACTGTGGTAACTATTTTCTCGACATTTTTCCAGATGAAGTCCTGAAGGCCCTTAAATGGTAATTCCAAGACTGTGAGACCATAAGGGTTCTGGATCTACATGTGGGGCCACAACAAGAGCAGAAATGACAACAACATGCAGACTTGATCCTTCTGTGAGTACCGAAGACAGATGAATTCGTCTATAGCCTCAAGCTCTCACCTCCCTCCTTCCCTCGCTAAGGCACCTATCCAAAAGAGCTATTTCTAGGCTACTTTTTATCCAGGCACTACAAAAACTTGGACTCTGCTGAACTAAGTCAGAAGCCACCATGTAACCTACGTGGTCAGTTCATATTTTTGGCAAAGTATATGCTATCAATCTTTGACCTACTGTTGCTTATATGATGACCCAAATGCTTGGGCTAAATGGAATACTGCATGGAATCTGCAGGTTTTCCTCCTCCCCACTGAGTTAAGTTTTGGGAGAGGAAATCAGATATGCACTCAGAAAGCTCTGTTCTGGAAACCATCAGGATAGTATTAAAGTGACAATCCCTGGAAAGGGTATTTATGGGGAAACATCATAAACTACAAGAACTTGGACGTGCCATGGTTAATCTCAGAATCAAATCTAAAAGCAGTTAGGACTTCCCGTACCAGGTTCCTCTCACAGATCCAGTTAATGGGACTAATCAGTTTCTGGAAACTAAGAGTGCAGTAGAGAACACTGATTTTGATTAATAGCCTCATTTTACCTTCTATTGAGAATTGAATTGGCAACCTATAATCTAGCTCCATTTACACGAGATGGTTTTTATTAAAATCTTTTTTTTTTTTTTTTTATAGATTTCTTTCTAAATGACCATGGAGAACAACGTAGGCCAACAACTGCATTTGTGACCCATTACACTGCTCTTACCACCCGCAGCAGGGGAGGAGGCAAGACTCAGCTTCTCCAGGCAGATCATGCACAAGACCCAGCCCAGGAGCTGAAATCAGGTTTCTACTGCTGAGTGAGTGTGTGTGTGTGTGTGTGTTCACATGTGCGTTCCATAGGACAGAGGCACGTTAATTAATCAAGAGACAAGTTATCAACTGCTAGTCAGCTAATTTAACTAAATTTCCCAGCTTTTCATCGGAATAGACGATCGTGCCCAACAGCCTATCCTAGTGGCCCCGTTTATTTCTTTAAGACGGAGCAATCAATTATGTGTAAACTGTGAAAGTTTCAATCTGCTTTTAAAGACGATAAACAGTTTGGTACTATCACAGATTCTCCAGGATTCGCTCACACCCTGCTAAACCGTTCACTCGGCGTATTTTTAGGTAGATACAGTGAAGTCCAGAAGGACTGTACTCCTTTTTGTCTTAGAGAGGACTCCTGTGTGGCCAGCCGGGAAGTGACCCCAGTGCGTACTGTCTGTTCGTATACGCCAGCGTACAGTATTCCTGAACCACCTGCTGTGGTTCCACCGGTGAGGACCAGGGCTTGTTCATTAAAGCTACAAAAACCAAAGCACTACCATGGAAAGAGATGTTCGCCAGGAGGGTTAAGGCAACGTGGTGCATGGTGTCCCGAGGGGTGGGGGTGCAGCTGGGCGCTCATCCATGGGGGAGAATTATGTAAGCTGAGGCGCATTCACATCACCGAATAGTAGGTAATTATTAACAGGTCCCAGAGGAAGGACCACAAGTGAAAAATACTGAATTGCTAAGTGATGTGTTTATGAGATCCCAGGTGTGTGTGTGCACATGTGCGCGCGTGCCATGCATGTTTGTGGGAGCACAGGGGATGGAACGAGAGGGTACGTCCCAGGGTGGCTCCAGTAGGAGACAGCACATGTGGGGCTGGCAGGCAGGGGCAGGAGAAGGTGCAAAAGAGGGGAAAAAACCATGGTTAAGAGATGGAACTGGAAAACACACTTTCATCAAACCTGCCTCAGTTTCTAATGTAGCCATCAGGTAAGTTGGCTTACTGCAGCCGAAAGATCACCAGGTACATGGGAAGCATTTAAGAATGACTACTACCCAGTCTTTATTTAAACAAAACCAAACTCATATTTTTAATTCACGACTGGGGTGGGGGTGGGGGGGAAGGTAAGAACACGGCAGTGGCAGGGGCCACAGGACCTCATTCAGATGGGTCACTCTGTCCTGCCACGTAGCTCTCACCATGGAGCCCAGGGCTCTCATAATTCACTTTATCCTGTCACTTAATATCCTCAGCTATCAACACTCCAGTGCTAACAGCAGATTCCAAGGCTCCAGTAAAATGCAAAAATGGATGGTGGAGAATGCTCATTAGCCCTGAATTCTATTAAAATTCTTTAATGAAATGATCTTGTCCACCCTGCAGCTCTGCTTCTGGTAGAAGTTACTAGTGCACAGTAGGAAATAGGCTAGTTCAATTAAGAATTTCCTGAATTCTACTGGAGGCTGAGCCTGGCCACCCAACACATGACTTGCACATAAATCACTATAGTTCAGTACCTTATACTGGGCTCATTTTTGCTGATTGTCAATTTGATTTTCCTGTGTGCAATGCTGAGCATTAAAGTCTAACAATATAACTGAATTTTTCCTCTTTAAGTCCACATCCTGCCGAAAATCAGCAATTGCATGTGTAAAGGTATTCTCAAGTAATAAGCAGTTACAATAAACCTAACCATGGTGACACAATAAGGAAAATTCTTCAAAGAGCTACAGCGGCTCAAAGCATCAACTCTTAAGCTAAGCCTGTCTCTAGGGGTCAGGCAAAAACCAGGCAATTAAAGTACACAGTCCTAGTCAAGTTACCCCAAAATAGGAATACTAAAAATTATTTAAAATAATGACTAAGAGTAACAGATACTTGGCTCAGAGAAACTATTTTTTTTCTAGACCTTTTAAACTTCTTAAATGTGTCCTCTCCTCTCTCCCCCCAAATTATATGAACACTTGTTCATTCCCGTGAGCAGAGACTCTTGTGGCAGAGCAGGGTCACTGGTTCATGCTCATGACACAGAGAACCTAACCCAGTGTGGAAAATCTGGTCCGGGAAATGGACAAGAGGGGGGCCGTGCGCACGACCAGGAATCCACATGCGTAACTGCATGCAGTTCTGTGGCTTCTCTATTCTCCTCCAAACCAATTATTTTACCCAAGCATTCTAACAAATAAGAAAAGCTGACCAGGAGTACAAACATTAAAGATAGAAATATGTTCTAGTATATGTGCGGCCGAAGTAAGTGTGGCAGGAATATATATGTATTTTTTTAAGTAGGCTCCACACCCAGGGTGGAGCCCAACACAGGGTTCAAAGTCACGACCCTGATATCAAGACCTGAGCAGAGATCAAGAAGCTGGCTGAGCCACCCAAGTGCCCCAGAAATATATTTTAAACAGTCAAATTAAATGCTCTTTATCGAAGTCTGACAGCATTCCTAATAAAACTATATGGGATGAAAAATCGTTGTTTTACCCACTACCTTTGAACAACGTGAGAGTAGTTTACAGTAAGAAACATGTATAGCTCTGTAGCACAAAGAAGCTGATCTTACCCAAAAAAAAAAAAAAAAAAAGCTGATCTTATCCAAAAAAGAAAAAAGAAAAAAGGGTATAGTTACCATTACGCAAAATGTTAAAACCAACCCACAGTTTTGCCATTAATGTCTGATCAAGGGGATCATTACCGTTGGCTCCTCACCACCTGTGACAGTTGATGACCGCGCTCTCCTAGTTGGGGCACTGGGCTGTTGATGACAATTTACATCAGTGAAATGCACTTAGGGAGACCACCCACTGCTTACTGAATCAGGAATCACTGCAGCCAATAAGGCAGGTGACATGAATCAGAATTCCTGAAATCCACCGTGTCCAAATAAAGCTGAGCAACCACTCACTGATGACCAGAAGAAAAACAGGGACATGATCACCCTCCCACCCAGAGAAGGCTCAGGTTGTAGCTGTGATTCTGGAAAACAATGAACTGCAACCTCAGGAATGTGTGAGGTCTTACTTGAAACAACCACTCTGGTTTTGCCCCTACTGTTAAATAATTAAGCAGATTCTTAAATCTGCCAAACTCATAATTTGAGTAAAGGCCACCAGTGATCAATGAGTTGACAGCTTTATAGAGTGCAGGGAAAGAGGGAGGAATCAACAACAGTTTTCAAAGGGAGTGAGCTCTTTGTAGATAAAATTGACATTGATTTTGAAAAGGAGGGAAAGTGCCATTAATTCATCAAGGAAAATCACAGAATCATCAGGTTGAGGATGATCCCCTCCCCAGGCTATCACAGCTGATTAGTCTGGTTTTTGGAGAGGCCTGTACTAAAACCATCCCAGAAAGGATGCTCTTGTCAAGCTTCTGATCAACCAGTGCATTCTACGTGCGCCACAACTCAATCTACCAGGTTGATTACTCAGCTAACCTGCATACTCATGAATTCATGCTGTCACCATAAAAGACTAAAACACAGGCAACAATATGCTTTGAAGTAAAAATGTACACGATGGGGAAGACACCACGACTGCACAAAAACTGTAAGTACAATCTTTTTTCCTTTAACTTCATACATGATAAAGTATTAGTGCCCCCAAATGATCAAGGATTTGTACTAATAAAAAAATAACTGGTCAAGGTTAAACAAGTTGAACATGTTAAAACCACAAAATATTTTCTCCTCCAAAAGAAGAAACAAATTTACAAAAAACTTTTAGTGCGTACACCAGACCTCTCCCTAAGGCAGTCCTGGTCTGCCTTCCAATTTGAATATTTGTTCTTATTTTTGTCCTATATTGTCAAACACTCGTCATTCTCCCGTATTTGCTGCTAGTTCTGAACATTGTGGGAGGACGGGAACAAATTGCAGCCAATCCTTTAGTTAGTAGAGCTGCCTTTATGGAAAAGGTACAGACGCTTTGTGGGTTGAGAGTTTAGGGCATTAGTGAGGGGAAAAAACCACTCCCTGCAAACCCAGAAGAGTTCTTCCTGTTCAAAGGGATTCAGTATGTTCTTAAGACACAGCTCACCGGAGCACAGCGTTAGTGACTAAATGAAGTTTAAAAAAAGAAAAGAATTATTAAAGCATGCTTTTAGTTAAGTTGTTTAAGTCAGGTAAGCACATCAGAATTTGGTATGAATTTGGGTGGAAAAGCAAAGCAGTGGAAAGTTTTTAGCATTTCAGAGACTTCGTGGCAGTAACTCTTAGTCCTGGAAATCCACTCTCCTTGGGCAATTAATTTGCTAGGAAATGCTAAGGTCTCATTTAGACAGAGAATAGGTTTGCACAGGAAAAACTCTTCGTCTGTAGCCCAGATGATTTCAAATACAAGACGCAAGAGCTGCCCGATGGCTGGCGAGGGGGTGAGGTTACCGGTGGTAGATGAGCCTGCTCCGCGACCGTGTCCGTGACGCTGCAGGACCGCAACCTCGAGGACGGCTCTCTCTGCTGAAGGGAGGAAAGGACATGAAGCATCGTGAACACACAGGCACGGGAGCTGGGTTCGTGGCTTTAAAAAATGTCACTCAAGCCTAATTGAGTGCTCTTTGGTCTTAGAAGGTAATTCACTGAGACACCAGCTTTTCTGAGCCGTGACAGTAGTCCTTCAAGTAGCCGAGTCATCTTGCATTTTCAAGCGTTTCAGGCCCAGTGGGATTCTGATTGGTCCTTAGTGAGGAGGAACAGCAAAAAGAGGAGGAAGAGGCCAAAACAAGAAAGGGGACTCCAGAGGCCAGTGTAACGCTCTAGTGCTGCTCTAAAAATGGAAACAGGAAGCTAGCAGTCTTGTATTCTGCTTTGGGGTGCACCTGTGGGGTAAGTTCCAGTGGGATGTGAGCAGAGGGAAAAATACTGATATATGGTTATTAGGCATTTATTGCACATTACTACTGACAAAGGGTCAGCTGGAGTCTAAGTCCAGAGAACTCAAATACGGTCTTGCGCTACCCCGAAGGGTCAGGTGTTCATCATTTTAGCTTCTGAATGGAGCTGAAGTCGTACAGAACAGGAATAAGGGAAATTAGCAACGTTAACCTAAAACATCGAGTGTGTGATGTATAACGTTCCTCTGACTTGTTTGTATTAATCTATATTGTTAGGAAAAAAGCCTCACAGATCCATCAGAGAACAGCAGTAGGCCCCACACACAAAGGCCAAGTGTCTAATCAGCAACTGGTTCATCCATGGGATAAGTATGTGCATGGCACTCACTCATTTTTAATACTTTGCAATGAGAAGTAAAGTGGGGTAAGGTCAAAGAAAGACTCTGTGACAGTGATGGGGGCCTGTTCGTGTCCTTCCACAACGGTTAGCATGAAGGATTCCTTCTTTATTAAAAGGTCATGCTATTGTCCTTGAATACAGAGTGACCCTGAGAAGCAAAACTGAAGAAGAGTCCCATATTCTTCTTTTTCCAAGACATTCTTAATAGTTAAATCAGACTCAACACAATCTTAAAATAATACTGACTCCTGCACTTGGATCTTAAAGGTATTTTATGATAATTAAATGTAGGCGGGTCCCCATACAAATAACTGGAGATGCTAACTTAATACTAATGCTGAAGAAAATTATGATTTTTTACTTGGTAGACTAGAGGTGGACACCTGCTGTTCTTGCACTACTTACTACCTTTTATAGGTTTTAAATATATGGCTTCATTGCTTATGTCGTTTCCATAGCAACAGTCCCACCAGTTCAAATATTCCACATATAATTTTTCCCCTGCCCTTTGGTATTAAATTTTTTATCTCAGTGGTATTTCTCTTTCTGAAAAACATTTACAGAATTTTAATATAAACCCACATTAACTGAGTAATCACATCTACTCATACAATATAGGCCAATGGTGTCTTTAAATAAAAACACTGTAACTGAAGTAACAATTTTGTGAACACTTACTCACTTTTACACTTGATGTGGTCCTCCCATCCACTTAGATTTGATATGGTTGTAATAATGACTATTTTTCTAGGATGCCATTTTCAGTGGAGTGACTACTATCATTTACTGTAACATATCTTTAAGTTCAATTTCTTGAGTAACATCCAGACTGCCTTTGTTCTCAACTTACACACAAGCAGGTATTTTTCTATGGACTTTTCTGCATGGTTTTGTGTTGTCAAACATGGAGGTCTTCATACTGGTTTTGCTGCTTCTCACTGGGGCTTAGCCCCATCCAAAGTTTCTAGAAAGAGGTTCCCTGATGGTTGAGAACCCAAGTTCAAATGTTACCCTGAGGTCCGTGCCACAACTTCATAACCTTTCTTAAGGATTTGTTCTCTGGGACTTAGGGGAGGTCTTCTGTCTCCCATTCTAACTTTGTCTCGGATGAGTCCCTTCAACATCATGCCTTCATCTGTGACATGAGAATGATACAGGGTGCAGCAGAGTACAAATTAAGAGGACTCATTAAGAGGCCCAATGTCTCTTAGGTCCCAGTGTGAAACACCACCTTTGTGATGGAGGTACTATTTATGAGCCTTTGGCTGGGAAAAGAAATTCAGGGTTAAAGCTGGTAATAATAGAAGTCATGGACCCTTATTTTCTTGAATTCTTTACAAATCAAGATTTCTCACCTGCTTGGACTAATTTTGGTATTGTCCTCTTAGGAAAGGAAGAACTTTGGAAAATGTCAGAGTTCTCTGGGAGCTGGAAGAATCTTGGTCATTATTTGCACCCAAGAGTCTCTTAAAGCAATAAGAAATGGTAAAATATTTGCCCAACTTCTCATTCAAACGGGACTATTACTTACAATCAAAGAACCAAACTGCTCCCCATTGGAGTCTGGAGTGATCTGAAGCCTTCTGCTCAGTTCCTCAGACAGCTCCTGAGGGCTGGTCCGAGACATTGGGGAGGATGGTGGTGGGGGCAGTGATAGATTGAGGGAGTCTCCAGTGACGTTCGCTTCTTCAGAAATGGTCTCCCAAGGCTATCAAGGAACGAGAGACGCTGGGGTAAATGGCAGGAACAAGGGATCCTCTCGTCCCTTGCCAACGATGATAACCATTATAATAACTATAATTACCATTTACCGAGCACTTAGGAGGCACACAATCTTCTCCATAACCATGAGGAAGATGTGACTACTACCCTGATGGACAGATGAGGAAACCGAGGCACAGAGAGTAACTTGCCAAAGAGGACAGAGCTGGGAAGTGGCAGGACCACGAACTGATCCAAGGAAGCCTGGCTCTAGGAGCTGCACTCTTCACCATTTTATAACACCACCTCTCTGAGCAGTGACTCACTTCTAGCACAAGTGACGACATATATGGGTTAAAAATGTTCTCAGGAATGCATTCACGAATTTCATGGATTTTCTTTTTACTCTAACTGCTGAAGAGTCACAATGAAAACAGCAGAGATGCTATAAGCTGTAATTAAATAGAGCTTTTAAGTAAGTTTCAGTGAATTTATTATCACTAATTTTGCTTTTCCAGTTCTGAGCCCTGTAACATTTTGTGAATGATCATCTTCATAACACACGGTCTGAAAAGAATGGATTTCTAGTAAGGAAACAGAGTTGTTAAGGGTGCGTGGAAGTTGCGGTCATTGCTCATTTGTTGCTCAATTCATAATTTTTCCTCCAGCAATTTACCATAAACATTTAAGGGGAAAAATAATAAACCTTCCTAAATTCACCCAGATTTCTATTTTCTTGGGAATAAATCTCATGATTGTCAACACCACTCAGTAAAAGCATGTGTGGCACCCACACAAGTTACAGGGCTCATTCAACTGCTGGAATAGGACAACCACGTTGCCATTCAATAAGATACGGTCAGACTCTGGGGAAAAGTAAATTATAAAGTGAAAATATCTTAAGATATTTTTATTTTAAGAAACAATGTCATTCCCTTTTGTAATGGACAGACACACGTATTCATCAAACATGACTTTTATAAGCACCTCCTAAATGAAAGAACATCCCGATGGTCCTCAATGAGCTGGAAGACCACGATCGGTCATTATGAGACAGCATTTCCCCGGAGAAAAGAGGAGGACACGGAATCCAGCTGGGGGGCACGGAGAGGGAGAGGCCGCGTGGGGCTGGCTTACCTCTGGGCCGTCCCCGCCCTCACTGGGCTCGGGCTCCAGGTCCTCACTGATGTGCCTGCGTGAGCGGAAGCGCCGGTGCGCCGCCTCCTGGTTGATCTGCCTGATGTTGCTGTCCGACTCGGAGGACACATCCCTGGGGGCGCGGGGCGGGCGCAAGGGAGACAGGAGAGCCGACATTGATCCCTGGCACTCTGGCAACAGTCCAGCGCTCACCAAGGGCCTTACCCCCACTGACATGTCAGGGTTGTCCTGTTCAACATGGACAACTAGCTGGCTGTGAAGTGGGAGAATTCTCTCCACAGAGCTTGGCTAAAGTATAGTTGTAGGTTCATATCAATCCAATAGATACAGTGTTTAAATGCATCGTGATGATGTCTTTGAGTATCTTTCAGGCAATATACTGCAAAAGGTACTTTAGTATTTAAGAAATCACAGCCCTGGGGCATCTGGGTGGCTCAGTCGGTTAAGCATCTGCCTTCCTTCAGCCCAGGTCATGATCCCGGGGTCCTGGGATCGAGTCCCACATCGGGCTCCCTGCTCAGCGGGGAGTCTGCTGCTCTCTCTCCCTCTGGCCTTACCCACTGCTCATTCTCTCTCTCTAATAAATAAAATCTTAAAAAAAAAAGAGAAAAATAAATCACAGCTCTCCATCCGTTTACTCTAGTGATAAAGCAGGTTTCTCAAAGGACGGGTGACAGGTCTCAGACTTGGGGCCAGTCAGTCGTGACACTTCGAGGAGACTAGTAACGACAAGACAGCAACTTTTGGTCATTAACAATTGGCCAAAGAGTAGAAATAGTAGAAACTCAAAGCTGGGATCTGGAGAAAAGTGCTCCTGATCCAACATGATTTTTTTGGTTGCTGTGGATCTCATTTTGACAAAATCTCTGAATCATGACACTGTATTTCTCCCTATTAAACCACTTTTTTTTTTTTTTTTTTAAAGATTTTATCTATTTATTTGACAGGGAGAGACACAGCGAGAGAGGGAACACAAGCAGGGGGAGTGGGAGAGGGAGAAGCAGGCTTCCCGCCGAGCAGGGAGCCCGATGCGGGGCTCGATCCCAGGACCCTGGGATCATGACCTGAGCCGAAGGCAGATGCTTAACGACTGAGCCACCCAGGCACCCCTCTATTAAACCACTTTTAAAAATTCACACAAACATCAGGTGGTAAGTTCCCAAATCAAGGGGGATTTGAAGAACACTGTAACTTCATGCTCATTTTTTTTTTGTCATATAACTCTCTTAATTCAGGATCTGAAAGCATCGATTCAATCATGAAAAACTTTTGCAGTAAATTACAAGCAATCATCCTTTAGGAGAAATACTACTTGCTGGCTTTTAGAGTAGAAGTTTAAACGTCAAAATGTTTTTTGGGGAAAACTCAAGACTCTCTCAATAAGACACCCTATTCAGCTAACAAAAATGATATTGCAAGTTAACCTTTCAAAATATTTGAAAACATTATTTCAGACTAATTGGACTGGAGTAGTAATCAAGGCCCTCCTTATAGATTCTTCCTACAACACAGGTTTTAAAATATTCGAATATACTCTTTAACTTACACTACATGCCAATAAAAAGCCTGTTGGGCCCCTGTAACAGTGAATAGTTTGAGACTAATACCACTGCATGCAAATAAATAGGTGAATCTTGGGGCGCCTGGGTAGCTCAGTTGGTTAAGTGTCTGCCTTTGGCTCAGGTCATGATCCCAGGGTCCTGGAATTGAGCCCTGAGTTGGGCTCCCTGCTCTCCGGGGAGCCTGCTTCTCCTTCTCCCCAACTTGTGCTAACTCTCTGTCTCTCAAATAAATAAAATCGTATAAATAAATAAATAAATAGATAAATAAATAAATAAATAAATAGGTGACTCTTCAATGCCTGTTTCTGAGATAGTTTAAGTATTTCCAACAAACATCTTTACATTATTAACTTCTGGTAAACATGGTAATATGAACATGGAGTGACTGTGCGCATGCGATGTGCCAGGTCCTTATACATACTGCACTGTTATAGGGACTTCTGAGAGGCTGGGAAGAAATGAGGTTTTAATATCACTATGCTTGCATTTTTTATCTCTTATAAGTATATAAAATTCCATTGCTTTGGAAGGGCTTACTTTTAAAAAGGGGACATTTAAAATCAATTATGCAAATCTTTCTTATCCCACAGGCTCATATAATTAGTAATCGATGTGAACCAGAAACAACTAAATAGCATAAAGATACCTCTGATTCTGAAATTCTAATCCCAGGCTTTTACCATCTTTAGTGATAAAGTGAAAATGTTCACACAAAGGAGGCCTTTTGCATGTCATTAAGCAATTGAATGAGAGGGTTTTTGAAAGTGGAAATTTAAAGAGTCACTAATGGGACGATGAACGTTTAAAAATATTTCTGAGCTTACAGATTAAAACAGAAAATTATTTTATTGGGGGCAAGCAAATATTTTAGGAAACCGTTATTTCAATTTTCTTCAGTCGTTAATTTCATACATATATTCTTCACTTGACTTTCATGGGAAATATACAAGTGGATAAAGGCACGATAAACTATCAGTTTATCAAGTTCAGTGCCAATTAAGATCAGTGCGAGATCACTCACATTCACATACATTAGCTACTGCAATGATGAGCAGAGTTACTGAGATAGGATTACATTGTTGCTATGACAGAAGATGTACAAAGTATTTTAGAAAGAGAGGTAATGGAATTAAGTAAGTCTCACAAGTTCATCTTCATTTATAACCTTAATTTCATTCCTTCACCATGTTTTTAAAATTGTATTTTTTAAAGATTTTTATTTTGAGAGAGAGAGGAAATACGAGTGGGAGGGGCAGAGGGAGAGAGAGAATCTCAAGCACATTCTGCGCCGAGTGTGGAGCCGACATGAGGCTCGATCCCAAGGACCCCGAGATCACAACCCAAGCTGAAACCAAGAGTCAGGTGCTCAACCAACTGTGCCACCCAGGTGCCCCTAAAATTGTGTTTTTTACAGTAAAAAGCTTACAGCTGACATTTAAAATAGGGTCAAGGAGAATTCTAAAATTCGGGGTGTTTTAAAAGCCACCCTCAGACTTGAGAGATCTGGGAGCACTCTGCGGTCAGCCTTCCATTCTGGAATTCTATCTATATCCAGGCCTGGACGGTTCACTAAACCGTGTGCCTGTGATGGCTTTCAGAAGTGATTCATTTGTACTCATTCGTTCAGCTAGGAGGCATTTTGCTGAGCTCCTACTCTGGGCGAGGCGCTTAAGGGGCAGATCTGTGACTAAGAAAACACAGTCCTGGCTCCAACAGGCAAGCGGAACATTGGGGAGCACCAGCCTTCCAGTGAGACCTGAACAGAAGTACAGCTCCTCCAGAGGAAGGTAGAGGAGGCTGACCTCTAAAGGCAGCCAGAAGGAAGGGGACCTTCAAGTTTTGTTCCGGTTTTTGGGCGGGGATGGGGGGGCGCATTACTGCATCCACAGGGCCGAGGAGAGTAATCAGAAAGCAGCTGTGTATGGTCCAGACACTCAACACACTGGGGGTTTATCACTGTGGGTGGGGAATCTGGCAAGAGACAGGGTGGAGAAGGAGCCTGAAGAACAGCCGGAGGGCAATGAGCTGTCATGGAGATTTTTCAGGGGGTTGAAGTTTGGAGCACAGGCCTGGTGAACTGGGGAAGACAGGGGTCACTACGACAGTCTTAATTCTTTGCTTTAGCACATGGTTATCACGGTCTCATTTCCTCAGATAGAGTGAGCCTTTCAATAAAGATACTTCTTGGGGCGCCTGGGTGGTCAGCTGGTTAAGCATCTGCCTTGGGCTCAGGTCATGACCCCAGGGTTCTGGGATTGAGCCCCACGTCGGGCTCCCTGCACAGTGGGGAGCCTGCTTCTCCCTCTCCCTCTGCTCTTCCCTGCCCTGCTCATGCTCTCTCTCCTAAATAAATAAAACATCTTAAAAAAAAAACAGACACTTTTTAATATCAATTTCCCCTCAAAGAGTGCAGCAGTGTTCTGCAAACACTGAATTATGAAAATAATTATTTTTTAATTAGAACAATACTTTAAAATACTTCTGGAAGGCTTGAGGGCTTCTGGCCAAACCAAGTAAAGTTAAGGAGAAAGCACCTCAAATTCTCAAAACAGTTCAGATGGGATGAAGAGGTTACTGTGGAAACTAACTCTTCCTATCTAACTTTCCTCTCGTTTTCTAGAAGCCAGGCCTGTTGGAGGAGGCACTCCCTGGGCCCCACCTGAGCCATGCCGATGTCCTGGTTCACCCTCTTTGGCACAGCTGCCTCACGGATGGGGACAGTCACGCCACTGACCACTCCCGAAACTACATGTGAACCTGAACTTGGATTAAGAGCTGCATTTCTCCCATGTCGCTCTGGACAACTGATGAGCCAGCACGGTGGAAATGATCTCTTTCGTTTCAGTTTAGTTCTCTGGGGCAGTGCCACCAAGGTGGTATGTTTCCAAAAACATATGAAGTCTTTTCTCAGGAATTTCCTCATTAGAGTTTCACAACTCTGGGAGGTAGAGAAAGCAAGGATTTCCACTTAACAGACTTCAGTCTGCATGATTATAATGAAGGCGAGTATTTTTTCCATGTACATATGGCCATTAGTATTTCTTTGTGAGCTGCTAGTGGTCACTTTTCTACAGAGGTCACAGGACACTCTGGTCCCCGCAGAATGCTGTGTGTCCAGGGATGTTTAGTAAAGGAAGATAATGGTGCCTTACTCAGGGTATGGCTACCAAGATTCTGGATTCAAGATTCCCG
This sequence comes from Halichoerus grypus, assembly GCF_964656455.1. Classification (NCBI taxonomy): domain Eukaryota; kingdom Metazoa; phylum Chordata; class Mammalia; order Carnivora; family Phocidae; genus Halichoerus; species Halichoerus grypus. The sequence goes on from NC_135724.1 coordinate 17,084,708, forward strand.
ATCACTACATGTAACCAAGCTGAAGTTGGGGGGTGGGGTGTCCAGTTTTTTTTAAACTACAAATAGCTAGAGGAGTCAAATGGCTTAAAATAGTTTCACAATAGCTATGGTCATTAATCAAAGGGGAATAGTAAAAAAATAAAATAAAAATAAAAGAATTAACTAAACCATTTCCATTTTATATTTCTATGGGAAAGAAGAGCTCATTATCATCTGGATGTTTGGATATTTACACTGCCCTGTGACTAATGAGCTGGGTCTAAAGCTGACCAAGCACAGCTGATGTTCACAGGAACCCACTTGGGGGCTTAGGAAGGATTGGATTCATTGGTGTAGATTTGGCAAGCTTTCTCTCTAACTCAAACAAAACCTGGACGACCACTTCTTGGCTACCTTCTCCATCCACGGTCATAAGCAGACTCTCTCTGGAACATCTAAAGAGGCTTACTGACAATACCATCCATCACACTGCTAATACCACTTGTTTAAAAACCATCATTAGTGAATTTCTTTCAGAGTCTGGGTTAAAGAGAAAAATGATCTCACTTAATATACTTGCTTTTATTACATATTAAAATTATATAACTCATTGATAATTACCCTCCTTGTCTTGGCTGCTAGGGAGCTCAAATTTTCAAAGATAATTTCTTCCTTTTCCTTCCTTTAGTATTTTGTTTTGCCGTTTATCGTATGCTAATAGTTTTAGGTCTTGCTGCATACCATGATTTAAAAGCAAGCTGCTTCAAATCCTTTTTTAACATAGCTGAGGTTTAACTAGTGTTTATTTTCTACCATCAAATACAAAACTGCTGTGTGAACAAAACAGTAATCAATTCACTGCATCCCTGAGGCTGGTGAGGGATGAGAATAAACAGTAATGACTAATTCTGAGTTTGCAACCCTCCCATGGGTGTCTAGTGAGATCAAGGGGGTGATTAATAAATTTCCCCAAAAGGAAAAAATAAGTTGTGTTCCCAAATCAAATAATTAAAGGGAATAAAAACCCAAAAACTTCAGAGAAAATTGCACAGCCTCTCCACCTGCTGTTTTCCATTCTGGGTTAGTCAGGAGAGGAAGAGGAGTACGAGGGAAGTGATAGCATTACCGTCCTTAAGATAAATCTGGGGAAAATAACCTGTATTTCATGAGCCTGTATACAAAGGCACACAAAATGAATTAGTCCATACTTAAGACAGGCGAGCATGAAACAAAACCAAGAGCTGCTTCTTTAGCACATGTGAATTCTGACGGGCTCCCGAGCTCTTCAACTAAATGAAAAGGAACACAAGACCACCCGCTTTTTCTGATGCAGGATTAATTTCCCTACTTGCCCCAAGGGGCCACCAAACCCCACCACACCCCACCCGCTGCGTGCAGACACACTCCTATCCACGGGATGATACTCACATCAGGCTCGGTCGGTGCCACTGAGTGGTCCGGTTGTTGTGGTTCACATAATAGGTACGACCGAGATTGTCCACCTTCTCTTCCCAGCCGGGGGGCAGTGGAGGCGGAGGGAGCTCCTCCTGGTGCTGAGAGGCCGAGTCATTCGAGTCCACGACCTCCCAGCCATGCTGTGGAAGAAAAGCAAATGAAGATCGTTGAGGTGGGCCCTTTGGACGTGAGGAAAAACAATCATGGTGTACTCTGGGTCCTTCTTCCTTGCTCCTTGGCACTGTGGCTCTTTCAGTGGCTTCATGCGCCATGTGTGAAGAAATTCCCAAAAAGGGCAAAAAAAAAAAAAAAAAAAAAAAATTAATTCTAGAAGAGTCTTAAAAAAAAAAAATTCTGAGCAATGACCAATTAATTGTGCTGCCTTTGAATGTGACCACACCGTACAGAGCAACACAGCTTTGGATACGTACAGTGTGTTGTGTTAAGTCACGTTACGCTCTTTCCGCACACAGATTTGTTATTTTGACCTGAAGGCCTTCAGGGCGGTGCAAAGCCACGCCAGGGACATGGGTCATGTTACCACTGTGGTCTTTTCGACACCTCCACGAGGTGAGAGGGAGCCGGGGCGATGAGCCACACCACATGTGTGTTCTTACAGAGATCCTGCCCTGAGGGGCCGAGAGGCCCAGGCTCCATCACTCCCCAGGGAGGATGACACTTGGGGGGCAGGGGGGGGAGACCTGGAAGCCCGTCAGGCTCCCACTCTGCATCGAGTCCAGTCATGAGAGCAGAAGTCCAGAAGCTGCTTTCTGCTTAGGCCCTCCCCACTTGCTGCCACCCCATTAACAGGCTTCACGGTACCAGAGTTACAAATTTTTGCAACACATATTTTAGGCATTAAGTATTCCCTCCTAACATCCCCTAGTAAAGTCACTGGAAAATCAAAGTAATTCACTGGTTAGTGCAGTTGGAAAGCTACAAGAGTGTAAAAAATTCCTTGGATTTGAGATAAAAATCTGCCGATGTGCTTATGAAATCTTAACATTCGTACATGCCTACCCCCCGCTTCGCTCCTCCCCACAGGGAGAAAGTGCACAAGTGAAACGCTGCCTGGAAATGCGACCACTTGGCATGGGGAGGGCTCCGAAGACGTGCCCCTAACACATAATTCACGTAGCACATATATGCCACAGCTGCAAACAGATGTGCAAATAAGCACCAGAGGGGCCCCGTATAATGCACATTTCCAGAACAACAGGACAATTTGTCTAACACAACAGCACTGTCTGAAGCATGAGCAGGGAAGGTACAGTGGGACCCGCGATGTAGGAATGGGACTAAGGAGTTGTAAGGGGCAGCTATGCCAGGAGGGAAGAAAAAGTTCCTCTGGACAGCTAGTTCCAAAATGGCTTTTCTAGAGGAGAGTTTTCCTAATGCATCACCTGTGGGCCAAACACATAAGAACCTTGGAAAAGCTTTTCTAAATCATTTCCTCCACTTTGAAGCAATTCCAAACGCCACGAGGAAATTTACAATGAGCTGAAAGTCCAAAGAAGTAAGAGGATAAGGGGCACCTGGGAGGCTCAGCTGGTTAGGCGTCTGCCTTCGGCTCAGGTCATGATCCCAGGGTCCTGGGATCGAGCCCCGCATCGGGCTCCCTGCTCGGCAGGAAGCCTGCTTCTCCCTCTCCCACTCCCCCTGCTTGTGTTCCTGCTCTTGCTCTCTCTCTGTCAAATAAATAAATAAAATCTTAAAAAAAAAAAAAAAAAAGAGGAGGATGAAATATGGTGAGCAGAATTTCACATAGGGGTGGTGCTGTTCATGAAATGCGGGTACAGCATTTTATAAATAAAGAGAAGCCTCTTCAATTATCAGTGCTGTAACATAAAACGAAAAGTTTATCTTTTTTTTTTTTTTAACCAAAGCCAAACACATCAGTAGGATTCAAAGACCCAGGTAAGTTTTTTCATAGTTAACTTATTTCTTTCAATTATAAAGTCTTAAATGAAATATTAGTATGATCTTGGGCAAAGAAACCAGATCAAGGCCTGCAGCTCTGCAACTTACCTCCATGTCTTCCCTCTGCTCACTGTTTTCTTCATCTTGACCTCCATTTTTTGGCATATAGGCCATTTTCAATCGCAAAAATCCCTTAACTCGAGATTTATGACTGTGTGATGGAAGAAAATTGGTTATAAAGGATATGACTTGGTTACATCATTCATATTTATGATGACTTTTAAAAAAAAAAAAAAGATGCAAAAGGCAAAGAACCTGAAATTTTCCTCAGAGAAAACCAATGACCGAAGCATGAAGGACACATGTACCCCAAAGCCTCACCTTCTTGGTCTAAGGAGAAAATCCTTAAATGTGTAGGGTCGCTCCATGGTCGGATCTTCTGTCTATAGGAAGAAAAAGTAAGTTTCAAACTCCTGATACTGTTGTATTTCAGATACACCAAACTGGGTTGCAGAGAACACACACTGGTGTTTTAGAACGTGGGAAGGTAAAAACGGGGTTGGTTCCTCAACCAGTATTTGACAATTATTTTATAGGTCAACAAAACTTTACCCAAGATCCACTAGATGTCACTATCAACACCCATTTTTAGGAGCCAACCCCAGCCTTAGACAAATGACAAAATTACAGTCGTCATTGCCAAGTCTAATTTCTAACTACAGGGTGCAGGCCTCAATCTCACTGCTGATTAATTTTGGAGAACCAGTGGTCACTGGTGCCTTCTTGTCCCTGTGATCCAAGAAACCTAAAAATGGAGTTACAAGGAAAATATGCCCGTGAAGGCAGTTTTGCTTTATTTTTAACATTAAAGTATCATATCATCAGCCTAAGATAACTGAAAGACTTTCCCCTCCCACAGAGACCATTCTAGGTAGCGCCATTAATCAGCCTCTTGCTGGTGCTTATTTCATGAAGCTGTGAAATGTAATTGTGATTTTTTTTTTTTTTTAAGAAATCAGTACTCATTGTGCAAAATTCATTGGTCAAAGCAAGAAGGAAGTTGGAAAAATAATTACTATTTCATTAATTTTTAAATACTACGTATGTAGAAAAACCTCAAAGGACTAGGCTCTTTAATTAAAATAATGTAAAGTACTTTTGTAGCAAGAGAGACAAACCACGGTATTATGATTTATTGATTTATTATATCAGAGGTGTGTGTGTGTATGCATTTATATTTGAAATGTTACGTATTTTATGTCATTCCCTACATTAAACCCAATGGCTTCCTACTCGGCTTATAAGAAACTGAAAATTCTTTCCTGTATGTCCTATAAGGTTAAACATACCTATAACGTCACTGTGAAGCAGTCTTTCCCTTCACCCCTTGCTCCAACCGTCCTGGCCTCATCTCTCCTGGTGCACATCCATCCAATCCTGCCCTAGCAGGTCCTTCTGCCGGACAGCTCCGCCTCCAAATGGCCTCAGCTGGCTCCACTTTACAAGCCGGGTGTGAGATCCCAGGTCGTATCCTCAGACACTGCATCCTAACTGCCACCATTTGCTTCCCCTTTCCACCCTCTAATCAGAGCATCCTGGTTGATCTTCTTCCCTTTCACTATCTGAAATTATCTTGTTCTTTTATTTATTTACGAATTTGTCATCTATCACTTTTAGAATTAAGCTAATGAGATTGGAGACTTGGATTTGCTCACCATTAAAATCCGTGGTGCCCAAACCATTGCCTGGCACAATGTGGGCACTCGTTCAAGCAGCTGATTAACTCGTCTGACCTACAGTAAAGTACTGAGGCCATGAAAATTCACTATCGCTGAAGGAAGTCAATTACATTCTCTGGGCAAGTCCTCTTTAAGGCAATCAAGTTAGACATTTTGGAAACATTTTCTGAAAAAAGAGGTTTCCAAACACATAACACTTATTATGGAAAATTTATTAATCAAGAATACTACTGCATTTCTTCCTTTTCTCATTTATTCAACCACAAATAGTTTTAGAACAACAGTCACGTGAAAGACGTGTGGCTACAACATGGTGCCTTCCCTTAGAGTAACAAGGATGTGTAACAGGGACCATGGTAGCAACAAAACTTGAACCTAAGATGGAATAAAGATCACATTCTGTGGGACCTGCGGGGGGAGGGCAAAGGCTGATTCTCAACTTGGGGATCAAAATGGTTTGGGGATGTGCGGTCCACACTGAGATGAATGGGCAAGTTTGGACACAGGTGGACAGCTGGGAGGAAGGACAGTTCAAGCTGAGGAACTTGGCATGAACAAAACTACAGGATCCTTAGCAGGCATGAGGGGTCTAGGATCAGCAGAGAGCGCAAAAGACAGTGAGCAGAGGAAAGCACAGAGCTCGGAGGGACTCCTCCGCAAGTGAACCTGTCCACCCAACTACATAGTTTACATGACCAACACCACGCAGATCAAGAGGCAGGCCTTCTAGGTCTGTGTCCTGGCTTGGCTATTGGCAGAGCATGTGGCCAAGGGCAAGCCCCTCACCTCTCTGTGCCTCAGTGTGCTCATCTAAAAAGTGGGGCTGTAAAAGGATCTCAGAGCTGTTGTGAGGAATAAGCCAATCACCTGAGTGGGTATAGACGAAGTCCTTGCAAGGGTCCCTGGCACACCTCACACACGTTGGCCATTTATCATCTTCAGCTAATTCTCATTCTCATGTCACCTGTGAGTAATGTCACCTCCATGCTCTCCAATAAAGGGCAGAGCATTAAAAAATGAAAATTCACCTCCATGGATGTTCTTGCATGTGAACAAGATGGTGATCTTGTAGAGAGTGACAGGACTCTTCTTGGCATTATCCAGGGTCCTACTTGATCCTGTTTGCTGGGGAAAAGCCCAGGGGAGAGTCCCAGGACAGCACTGGTAGAAAGCCACCTCACGCAGACTGATGCTGACCGCATTACTGGCCGACGTGGACACGCTGCCTCCTGTTCTGGGGCACTGAAGGTTCCCCAGAAAATCTTTCGGATACACAGCACTTCCATCTTAAAAAGGGGAGCTGCTTTCAGCAGAACTACAATCACTGTCACATACAGTGAGATGAACAGCTCTGTGGGCAAATGGAAGCAGACAGACTTACCGGGCCCCTAGACACCAAACCTGGATGCAACCACCAAAAGCACCCAAGCCTTAGACTAGGTCCCCTTCTACCCCCGAACCAGACCCTTGACTACATCACAGACCAATGCTGGAGACGCATGGTCTGGCCCAGCACTGCTGCCAATCTACTGATCACTGGGCAAGTCACCTCCCTGTCTGGGCCCAGGTATCCTCATCCGTAAAATGCAGGGAGTAGACAAATGGTGTCTGAAGTCCCTCTAAGCTCTAGGACACTGAATTCTATACATAGGAGAGGGAACCGTTACGCTGCTATCAGCCATACATAGAAAAGGGGTGCTCATTATCTGAGTTACCTTTAAGTACAGCTAAGGTACCCAAAACAACCCCACCACCCTGAAAATGCTTCACTCTGGGGAAACTGAAATTCAAAAGCTACCCTGACTGCCTTGAGTAGCACTTGACTAAAATAGGAGAAACCAATGTTCTTAAAATAGCTCTCTCCACCGCAGTGTGTTTCCCATGGATACAGAGATTTTGGAGCTGAATGGGGTGGGCGGGCTGGGGGCTCAAAGGGCAGGGCAGACACAACGGAAGGAGGCGTCGAGGACTGCAGATGTGTGACAGGCAAACGCCTGCCAGAAAACGTCCCCTGTTGTTAGGACAAGTCTCGGAGTTGGTTTGCCTCTAAATAATTAGTAAAGACAAGCCATAAAACTTGAAGTCATAAACCTTGAACATAAAAGTCATGAACTTTTTAACCACCACAGCACCGCAATTCACAAACACATGTAAAAATGGTAGTTTACGAGAAATCAGCTATCGCAGCCGAGTTAAGCTGAGTTTACCGCTGGTGCCCCCACGGCAAGGAAACAACAACAACAACAACAACAGAGCAGCTCTGTCTCGGCTGGGGTACAGGTGTCAGGCTGTAGCGGGAAGGACTACCTTCCTAAGAGTCTCGCCTGCTCTGCACGCCTCCTGCGAGCCCTGCTGCCCGAGTCTCCCAGGTGACACGCGTGTCCTCTTGGTCATCCGTGCCTCTGCTCAGCGAGCCGCGGAGCCGTGGTGTGGACAGAGCGGGGTGGACACGGGGGGTCATCTCTGCACACGCCCTCCTTTTACGGGTGACACAGGCCCAGAAAGGATGACTGGCTTATTAACGTTACCAAGGCGACTCGCTCATCTCCCAGGTCTGAGTCAACAATTCTGGAGAGATCTTTTAAAGCCTGACCTCTGGAGACTTCCGTGAATATGAACTGATGTTTTCTTCATTCTCGGATCTGCATAAAAGGTCGGACCACCAACCTTATTTACTCTCCCCCTGTTCCCCCTCTCCTTTTCCTCGCTCCTGCCCTCAAAAATAAATAAACCGGACAAGAAGTATGAAAGATGAGTGGCTCATCTGGAATGGGAGCAAAGGAAAGAGAGGTCCCTCCTGTTCTGAGCTCCCATGTCCTGTTTCCTTTCCATGTTTTCTTCCAGAATAAAACTGGGAGAACGGATTCTGAGGGCTGAGGAAAGATGAAAGTCAATCACAAGTCTAAAATTACTTGCTTTCCTCTGGAAGCATTTGAGGAGTATAAAGCACGGAGGGATCCATCATCAGAACGGGAACAAGAAGATTATTTCCTTTCACACGACCCATCCTTACTCTTTCCTGTTTAGGGGACAATGACGGAGCTGACACTGGCCTCCTCTGGCCACTGAGGTGGTGACTCTGACCTGCGGGGTACACCTTGCTGCCCTACCTCTCCCGAGTGCCTCCTTCACTTCTCACCCTGGCAGAACGTCAACTCAGCCCCTCGCAATGACCCACAGGGTGCAGAAGGGCCCGTAAGTACTCCAGGGACCCAACGCTGGGCAGGGGGCCAAGGAGGACCCTTGTGCACCGGGTCCAAGATGCCAAGACGCTTGTGACTTTGCACTGTGCACCGGTGGAAGGGTCGCTCCGACCCTCCAGTCTTCCTGGGGGTCAGTCGATTTATAGCTGCCAAGTAAGGGCAGCTTAGGCAAGCCACTCCTAAGATCCTAAAAGCAAGGTTTTACATGACAAACACCCCTATCCCCTGGCATCGAGCCAATATGCCTCCAGAATTTCAGCAAGAGAAGAAGGTTCTTCAGCAAGCATCAATTACTAGGTCTAAGATACTTAGTTTTCAAACATACACAAAACACAAAATAGGATTTAAATCATCAAAAATAATTTCTTAACAATCACGAGATTACACTGAGTTTAGTTCTGCTGTCTTGGATCTTCTCCATAAAGCTCCTGATTTAGAAAAGGGCTTCGTGCAAATTAAGGCAACTTCTTAGACCAGAATCAAGACAGAGAGGATTTTTTTTTTAAAGGAATAAAAGTTTGTGGTATCTTGTGGCAATAAGATAAAGCCTCATTCTTGGTTTAAAATGCCTTAAAATAAGTAAGTGGATATATACCTATCTAGATATAGACTGCAACATGGAGGCAAATGCAATTAGGTATTTTGCTAATACAGATTTCAAAAAATAATAAAAAATACTTCTTTTTAATTTCTATGATTTCAAACATCTGGGCTTTTTATTACTACCTAAATTAAATGTTCTTGGTATATCAGACCTGTAGAACTAAAAAGAAATAGCCTCAGGTAAGGGGAAAAAAAAAACCAAATGAAAAATCACTAAGTAAAGCTGGTGGGGGTTTGGGAATCCCTCTAATAGCTAGAATTATTATCTGAGGAAAAGGGAATCCAGAATCACACATTATTTTACCTAAGCCAGGGAACTTGGTCTCACCCTCACAAGTACCATCCAATATGGTGCCATCTGCCACATGAGAATTTTCAAAAAATTTAATTTTCATTAATTAACATGAAATAAAATGATAAATTCAGCTCCTCAGTCATATGGGCCACATTTCAAATGCTCAGCCACCCCATGTGGCTACAGTAATGAGTGACGATGCCGGGCTGCATGAGGGAGGAAGCTGCTTGCCTGGACTCCTCCTCGGAGACCAGAATCATGTCCATCGGCCATGCTCTATCAGATAATGAGGCTGCATAAAAATTAATTAATAATCACCCCCCCCCCCCATCAGATGCCTTCAACCCTGAAAAGGCTCACCTAGGTCGGCAATGGCAAATTTACCACCACATTACTGCTCTCCCTATCTTCTCTCATTGCTAAGGAGACAATTTTCCTAATTTCTTTTATCTAAAATTTGATGATGTTGACAAATATTGACTAAGCCACATAAAACCTGCCTCGACAATAGTCATGTAGCTCTCAAGAAAAGAGTGACTATTATTGAGTCCGCAAAATACATTCAAATGCTGACATCCATTTCTTACACCCACACTTGTGTTCTTCAAAATATAAGGACACTGTGTAATTTTCCCATGAGCACCCTTCACGTACGATCAACCGTACACATGACAGCACCTCAAATCCTGAGCCCAAAAGCTGCATCCATTCAGAGTATGCTAGTTGGGTCTTACCATCACTTGAAAGGTGATGAATGCACCTTCGTTCCTCTCCTTCTGCTTCCTCTGTGGTCCATTTCCCGGACTGCAGTTGGCCCCACAAAGCTAGTCCATTGTAAGTATGGAGATTACTGCACTCCAATGTAAGCTCTTGGCTGGGCAGATGCAAAACAGGGCGGCTCCTTCAAGCACCCAGCTCAGGTCACAGAGAGGTTCTCAGTTCCCTCCAGGCATTCACTGGCTCCTTTCTTTCGTTGGCTGGTTTTGATTCCAGGCTTCTGTCCTGGCACCACTTCTTTGAAAGCTCACTCTTGCCTCCACCCAAAGCCCAAGCTAAACCATTCCCTCTACTGATTTGGTCTCTGACGAGGAACGCTATTCTGTTCTCTGGGAGCCCCACCCAACCTTTCAAAACCAATTTGCCCTCACTCACTCAAACCAGGGACTGTCGGAGCAGGTTGCTTAACAGATTCCACCTACACCTCTGAGAGACTATTAGTACATAATTTGCCTTGACCGAGAGTCAGTTTTTATGTTAGGGAAAAGGGTGGTGAAGGATACCCACGAAAGAACTGGCCAACCCACACTGCCTCAAAATGTGAGATTACAGCTTCGACCTGAAGAGCAGACACAGAAGACCAACTGATGTAGAATGGAGACATGGAGAGTCTTTCCTCGCCAACACTGAGACTTCCATGTCCTCTCAGCACAACTCTGAGAGGATAACTGGGCTTCTGATGGCTTATGGAGTCGGTCTCACGTACGCACAGCCACCCTCTGCCAGTTCCTTGGAGCTTTGGGTTTTTATACAGAAACAAAAATATTTTAACGGTATCAGTTGTGCTTCCAATTTTTTGGAAGGAAATGTGCTTGAAACTCTTCTTCCTTAATAGCGCCCCTGAGTAAATAAGAATAAATTGCTTGCTATCTCCTGCCTTCACAACACATCTTCAGAGCGTCCTGGGTAAGACACAGTCTTTTCTTGGTATTTAACATACGGTAAGAGCCACGACTTCAACACAGCGGCAGACTCCCCCCTAGCTGGTTTAAGTCATTTTAGTTTATAGACTGTTTATGCTATTTGCTCATACAAAGCATTAAAAAAATTAACAAAAGGCCCTTGAAAGGTAGACACATTGGACTTCTCCTCTCTTAGGAGCTACCTGAGTCACTTTGTGATGCCCAGAGGGAGAAGGGCCAGGAGGGGGGATGCGAGAATCTGAAAAACCGAAGCTGAAATACAAGCTGATCCGCCTTTCACCACGGCTTCCAGCTCCCGTGTCCCCCCTTCTACCTGCAGCTCCTCTGGCGTGCGCAGAGCACACCTCCGGCCTCGGTTCCTGGGCGGAAGTCCCAGCGGCTCTGCTGCTCGTGTGAGCAGAGGGGAAGATGCCAGCTCGGTATAATTTCTAAAGCTGGAGTGGGTGTTTCCAGCTGACAAGTTCACTCAGAACAGACAGCATCTTTTGTCTCCAGGCTGCCTGAGAAAAGCCATACACCCAAATCCGGGAAGCACTAGCTTATATGGATGTAGCCCAAAAGAAACACCCGTGTCATTCTAGACGAAGGGAACAAGTATCTGATCGGACCCAAAGGATGAATTTTTGAAAGACATTCCAGTGCCGAGAAGGAGGTTTTGACAGAGAAAGGAGCTGTTTTATATGATGTGACAAAGGGAAGACCAGAAGAGAAAGAGGCTGGTGATGCACACAAGCATACGTGGATGATTTAGATACACCTGATTTTTACAATTAAGCTCTCTCCCGTCCCCCTGAAAGGACCACTTTCTAGAAAGGGACAGGGCCAGAGCACATGCTCTTCGTTTCCGCCTGCTCCATTGCCTTGAGGAAATATGCTCTGAAATACACCCAACCGGAAACAATTAGAAAGCACTGCTCACAGCACGCCCCATAAAGCAGATAACGGTCCTTACCGGGAGATGACTGAGGGGTATGTCCACCTGTCCCAGGAAGTCGTCCCGTGTCTGTTGAGAAGACAGCAAAGAGTTAATGTCCCCATCTCTGCACTGAGTGTCAGCATTCTTAAAAATGTTTAGTATGTTTCTTTAATAAAATGTTCCTGTGATAAGTCAGGGATGAAAGAGCATGAAGTCCAGGGTACTCTAATAGTGTTGTATGGTGACAGATGGCAGCTACACTTGTGAGCACAGCAAGATGTACAGACTTGTGCAATCACTATGTCACACACCTGAAACCAAGGTAACATTGTATGTCAACTGTACTTCAATTAAAAAAAATTGAACAAACAGAGACCATGGTCAGGGCCTGACACTGGAGTGCAGCGGGGCTGGGTAGAAGGCAGAGGCCGCGATGCCTGGCAGACAGCCACTGCCTGGGAGACCCGTGAGCCCGAGGCCTTGTACACCAGATCTTTAGCTGCCTGAACCCCTGCAGGGCATCTGCTACCCGCTCGAAAGGAAACAAATCAACTCTTGGAATTGGGGAGCATGTGATCAGTAAGGGAAGGGACACTCAGGACCACAGAAGGTTTGGGGTCACAGGTGGCCCAATTTACAGAGAAGACAGTAATGAAATGTTGGGAACACTCTAATATTTATTAAGTGCTGTAAAAAGCTTCTTGAGAGCTGAGAGTCCAGGGAAAGTGTAATAATCTAGTGATTAATAAATCTTAGAAATTACTTCTCAAAAAAAAAAAAAGGCCTCAAGCTTTCAATCGTGTAAGTACAATACTTTGGAATCCAAGTTCATGGATTACTTTGCTGGTTAATTTCTGGACACATCATACTTCTTCCCGTCTCTGTCCTACCACACAGCATACATCTTTCTGACTTGAGAGACCTAGATAAGATTCATTTGGAGGAGCTCACAAGCCCCCTTTCGGACTCTGGGAGTCACCTGGGAAGTCATAACTCAGGTTCTGGGGTCGCTGGCCTGGACCACGGGGCGTCCGACAGGTCTGCCTCTATGTCCTGCTGCAGGGGTCCCTGTGTCAGAGCTTCTGACATTTAGGTGACCCCAGGGTCTAAGTCTGTTACCCTTATATAAAACATGTAGCTGCTTCCACCACATTCAAATGCCTAAAGGCTCGGAAGTTCTTTAGGGGTAATCCGACCTGTCCCATAGCTAGCCTGAGGAAAAGCCCAAGGGAGAACCCAGACCTCCTAACCCCAAATCCTGTGCTCTTATTTTCACTCTTCCCTGGTTTAACGAGGAATTCTCTAATTTACAGAGACGACTTTTTAAATGTACTTGAAAAACCTCTCTTCTTGCATTTAAAAAGCAGCACCTGGTAAATACGAATGAGATTCATTGAAATGATTTGCTGCAAGCTCAGGATTGCCTTATGTGTAGTTAAAAGAGACTTGATTAACTAGAAAGCTACCTTAAGCGATGCACGAAGGGTAGTGAAAAATCAGTTACCACTGGTCGGGTGTACTCGAAGCACGAGACTAGCCTCAATCGTCCTGACAGGCATCTCCTTTCTTCTATTTTCTTGGCTACATCTGCTACAACTCACCATGGAGATACCCTCCTCTAGCACAAAGCTACAGGTGCCAGATAATGCTGTAGATCTGAACAACAGCAGCCGTCCGCAGAAGGTCCAGAAAATGCAGACATCCTTGCCAGCCAAAAGAGATGGGGGATTTCCCGCTCTCCATCTGACTGATTTAATGGTAAAGCTAGTGGGAATGGTAGTTAACTCTACTATCAAAAACCAGAAGTGTGTTGACTACTGTTGGACGTCTACTTAATGTAAGTGGTGGTATCGCCACTTGTCCCCGGCCCCTCCTGCTAGCAATGAAGGAAAAGGACACACAAGCAAAAATCAGAAGATGGGTTTACCTAAAGGAGTTCCATGCCCTCCCATCTCTGAAATGCTACTCCTCAATTATCAACCTAAGTGCATCTTAATAAAAATTCACAAAACACCTACATGCCCAAGCTGTTTTGCTGGGGAGAGGTTGTTAGGGTTCTAAACCCGTCAAGGGCCTGTAGCTTGGCCCAGGCACCTGTGACTAAGGGCTGGAGGAGTGACCCCTATCAGGCCACACCTGATCCTCACAGCAACTGTAGGAGGTGGGCACTATTATGAAGCCCATTTCACAGATGGGGAACCTAGAGACCAGAGAGGTGTGTGACCTCTTGAAGGTTCCTATTTGGGCAGGCTGGTTCCAGAGTCCGGGCTCTAAACGAGTACTCTGCCCTACAGCTCAGTAACTGGCAGGAAAGCATGGCTGTGCACCAGCTCTGGGCTTCTCCCTGGGACACCGGCTCAATACAGTGTGGATGAGAAGAGATTCTGATGATAGCAGTGTGACGAGACTTGGTGGGGTCCTATGAAAATGCCCTTGTGGGGTATCTCCTGTTGCTATTTTCCTCAAACGGAGCAGGTAACTGAATCCCTGGGGCGCTTGCTCAGCAGCTTCACTTGGACATTAGTAGGTTTTCTCACTCCAGTTAACTGAACAGTCAAAGATGAAGCAACCTCACCCATAAAGCAAACGAAGGCTCTCTCTGGCTTGCATCAAGGGTGACTGTAATAAGACCAGGTTTTAAAAAAGATAGGGATAGGGATCAAGTACAGAACAGCACATGGTCAAAAGAAATTGGCTTACATGAATATTTCACCAAATGGAACGTGTGGTGAGATCTAGGTTTTCAAACCATCCCACTGTTGCCAGAAATACAGAAACTTCAGGAAATGTAAAGCGTTTCGGTTAATGACAACATACCAATTTAAAAAAAATATATTTTATTTGTCGGAGAGAAAGAGAGAGGGAGAGAGCACAAGCAGGGGGAGCAGCAGAGGGAGAGGGAGAAGCAGGCTCCCAGGGAGCCTGATGCGGGGCTCGATCCCAGGACCCTGAGATCATAACCTGAGCCAAAGGCAGATGCTTAACCGACTGAACCACCCAGGCGTCCTGACAACATACCAATTTTGGAACACATCTTCAGTTCCCCAGAAGATAGCTAGTAGGGGGGCAGAGAGCCTACTAGGGGTCTTTATGCCAAGATGAGAAGCAGGGGCGTCTCAAGGACACCTGGGTAGGCTGCGGTGGTAGGATGCCCACCCCTGGGCCCCGAACAATGTCTGAGGCCACCACAACTTCCTGATGTCGTTGCTGACACAGGATGACATCTTACACCAATGTTATGAAAACACATTAATCAATTTTTGTAATTTCTATTACGCCGTTATTTCCATCAACCACCATGTCACCCATGAGAGCCTACAAAAACCGGACTGGTTTCAGCTCATACGGTGAACACTGGCATTTCTTGTGCTTATTTTTAAGTGGTAAGTAACTGCTGTCAATCCCAACCTTAGTTACCTGTTGTACTATTCTAGAGGCTGAAAATGTGCTGGTTAGTAACACAGTTATAAATGTTCCCTTCTGACAAGCCACCAAATTATTTTCCAACGTAACGGCAAGGCAAAATGGAGCCCTTGACATGTGTCAGATAAGGTGAAGCAGAAATCTATATTCCATTACTGGGAATGTGAAGTAACTATAACAGACGCTGTCCTGGAGCCTGCCCTCTAAGCGATGATTAACCCTCTTGAAGACTGCCCCTCCCCCCTTTAAAAATAACTGTTCCCATTTAAATAAGAAGGAAAGGAACAAGTGTGTGCCATCGTCACGGAGAGGTAAGCTGCCACCAGTGTGAATGCCACTGGAACCTGAAGCCTGGGGACAAGGACAACAGCTCTGGTGAAACCCTAGGACGGCCCTCGGGCACCTCGCAAGCTGCCCTCACAAAATAAATGAGACTCGGTTTCTCAAGGAACACATCTACTTTAAGAAACAACAGAGACTTTTGGTCTTTAGGTTAGAACTGTCCTCGAAGGACTGATGTGTGAGGAGTCCCACAGAGGTTATGGTGAGAACAGGGCTAGGACCCTGCGTGTCACATCCAGCCAGAAGCAAGTGAGGGGTGCACGCAGGTATGGCTGGGCAGTGTTTTTTTTTTTTTTTCAGATGTATTTATTCACCAGAGAGAGGGAGAGAGAATGGGAAGGAGCAGAGGGAGAGAGAGAATCTCAAGCAGACTCTCTGCGGAGCGCAGAGCCCGACGCGGGGCTTGATCTCATGACCCTGAGATCATGACTTGAGCTGAAACCAGGAGTCTGACGCTTAACAGACTGAGCCACCCCGGCGCCCCAGGGCAGGGAGTTTTAAAGAGGAGTTGCAATCCCACTGGCCGCTCACAAGAAGGATTTTTTAAAAGTTCAGTAGAATGAGACAGAAAATATTAGTGCCTCACACGAATGTAGTGATTCAAGAAAATCGTTTGTTACATACATGAGAGAATGTGTACTAAGTTAGGATCTAAATTTCTTGTTTTTGCATCACGATCAAAAGTTTAAAAGCCTCTCAAACTACATTAAGTGGAAACCATCCAGTACTACCAATTGCCTGGGGTTTTATCCTAGAAATTAGTAAGTAGTGACTTCCAAGAAGGTTATATTTAGAACTTCTCAAGACAAATGGAAGAGACGAGAAGAATCAGAACACAAGCTACAGAAAAGGAATTTAGGAGTAAAGATATATAGCACGACTAGATTTTTGCCTATTACAAGCTAAGGTACACATCACAACTCTAACACTGAGCCAGAAAAAAACCCTCTGCTCTCCCACTGAACCATTAAACGTGACGTCCCTGTCTGCCGCTTCCTTCCAAAGCATGTGGCCCGCACTCCCGCACCGGGACTCAGTTGATGGGGGAAACGGGTTCTATTTTTAGAGTGACTTGGAAAGTATGTGCTCTGAATGATCTAAATAATGAATGGCGTGAGAACCTTTTACAGAAGCTTTTAGACAAAATGTTATAAATATCTGAACTCAACAGCTTCGTGTCTGGAGAGTCACCTGAATGTCGATTTGCATTTAGTGGTAGGTGCTGTCTCATTCCTCAACAAAGCATGACGCGGGCTTTGTCGTCACGCACAAAAGGACGGACGACGGGCTTGTTTCTCCTTGCACTTGTCCCACACATCTGCCTCTGCCACGCGCACAGAACAGCTGGGGCTCACGCAGGGAGAGGGAGTCGGGCCTCCACCCGCCCCACGTACTGCAAAACCCAACGTTTCACCACCTGCTGCCTCCGGCTTTCCAGGTGAATGGCTTCAAAACAGGTCACCAAAGTTACCTTCATCAAACAGTCGAGGGACATTCTACTAAAAATCAAAAGGTGCCACCATGAAATGCTCTCTGAATGCACATGCTCTTGCCAAAACTCACTGAGCAGGCCCCAGAACATAGAACCAAGCAAAACTCCGATACTTTTTCATAAAAACACATACGACTTTCACACTGTCTGCCCCTCTGCCATTTAGTTTTCTGGGTTAAGGGACAAGACCTCCCATTCACGGAAACAGAGCAAGGTGTGTCCTGGAGACACTGGGTCTTATTTACAACAAACGAGACTTCCATGTCAACAAGATGTCAGAGCAAACCCACAGGACCTTTATAGGCTCCTGTAACATCACACCGGGACAGCGGGCAGAACTTAATCATGCTGGAGGAATGTGTGATCGTGCAGATTATCTCTTTTAAAGGACACTTTGCTCAAAATTCAGAATGCAAAGCGGGAGGGGTCAACAGAGCAAAGGAGCACGGAGCTGGCGAAGGAAGACTAAGGCAGGAGCCGATGGGCTTTCACCCAGGCGCAGGACCCGCCCACCCCCAACACCTGTCAGAAGGCACTTGTGTGCGGGGCTCAAAGGGACTCCCAGCTGCTGCAGGTAGCCAGTCATCACAGGAGGGGATGAGAGGTGCACAGTGTCCCCTCTTTCCTCAGTGGGTGGAGGTGGCTCAGGAACATTCAGTCCTCTCCCTGCTCCAAATATAAGCAGACTCCAGGGCCCGGGGCAAAGTAGGGCCACAGAAATCGCGGCTTACTGCAGTAGCAGCACTTGATGATCTGAATTTCAGGTCCAATCAACTCTAGGGGTGGAAACTCTGGGAAAGAACTCTGGGGACCAGACACAGAGAATGGGACATCCTAAGGGTTCCAGAGACAAGGTGCCCTTGTTCCCTATGGAGAGAAACTAACCAGCCCTGCTCAACAGAAATATAACGTGAGCCACATCTAGAACTTGAAAAATTCTAATGGTCACAGTTAAAGTAAAACAGGAACAATTAATTCTCCTAATGTAGTGTAGTTGTCCCAATACATCCAAAATAAAATTCCAACGTGTAACCGACATAAAGAGTCTTACTGAAGTATTTTACATTCTTTTCACTAAGTCTACGAAATCGGCAGGTGTCTCTGGCTCGAGGCACACCTCGATCCGGACCATCCGCATCTCGGGGGGCGGGGGCGGGGGGCGATGAGGCCGGCACCACATGACCCAGCTGCCGCCGCATACCACAGCCACAGGCGGACAGACGCTGCAGGAACACCACTGGGGGACGGGCTCAGTCTGCCAAGGGTCAAGGGCAGGCACAGCATCAGAAAGGACTTGATCTCCAGCAGGGTCCTGAAGGAGGAGTTCGCCAGGGGGACAGATGGGGGCAGCAAGGGAAGGGTGTGCAGGCAGAGGTGTGGGCTGAGGCTGCGTAGGAGCGAGCGTGGCAGGGGAAGGAAGAGAAGGTACGGGGGTGGGGGGGATCACTGGCAGGGGCTGCATTTCAGAGAGGTCCGCTGAGCACCGGAAGAAGTGACCGGAGGGGAAGACGCCAGAGGAGAAAGAGCTGGGGCGGGCAGGCTGTCGGGATGAGGCAGCACGAGGGGCTGGACCGCGCAGGTGAGCGGAAGGCTCAGCGCTCTTGGAAGCGTTCTGCCCCTGGACTCTCCGGGTCACCGTGTTAATGAGGGAACAGGCAAGGTCACGGACAGCGAGTCCTTACCACAGTGCCCACCAGGAACACTCGGGAGCCAGTGTTACTGCTAACGAAGCAGCAACATGGACAGCGACGGCACTGACCTCACGGTGACACAGAGCACACGCACGAGACGGGGGAGGCGGTGGCCGCGGAAGGCGGGCGGTGTGGCCAGGCTGCTGTCCCATCTAGGGCAGTGGGCTGCCTGCGGGTGCAGCGTGTCGTCACCCGCACCGCGCACCACTGATGCGCGTCTGCTCTCCATTCCGGTCTGCGAAGAGAAGTCTTCTCCTTCAGTCCAGACAAGCTTAGTGACACAGACCCAGGAGAACAGACGGGCCCCTCCAATCATCTCTGTCTTCGGGGGAAGGAAGAGGCCACAGGCCGTCACCCCCCACAGGGTCTGGGGCACCGCCTGGCACCGCTGTGACCCGTTACACCTGCTGCAAAGCTGCCTGGACGCACCAATGACACAGACGGTTTGTTAAAATGTTGTGCTTCTGATTTTATCCTACAACTGTTTTTAATTTCTCAAGATTTCAGAATAATTTTCTCAAGATAAGTATCTCATTTCTTCTCCGGAGAAGTTTTAAAATCAAAATTTTTTGCAAGCAATTTAAATAGATTATATGCATAAATGAAAAAAAAACAAAAAACAAAAAACAAAGTGAGGATACTTTTGGATTCTCTCCGAACTTAGCTACCAAAGAACAGACCTACATAACCTGAAGAAATTCACAATATACGTCTTTAGTAGCCAGAGCAGGGTCAAGGAATGAATGGAATACTGGGGAAAAGGGAACCTAAGTGGGAGCCTAAGTAACTAGAAGTGCAATGTTTGATTTTATTAGCATGTGTTACTGCTAAAAGCTCTTCCTCATACATCTCGGGGCATCTGAAACTAGCAGTCCATCTCCCTGCCTGGCTAACCAATGGAATACCATGCTCAAGCAAGCAACAAGAGACTACATGTAACTCAATGTGGTCTCATTCTTGGAATTTCAATGAGTGGCAAGTCTGAACTAGAGGTTCTATAGGTTTACACAAGGACACCGACTGACTTTTCATAAAGGTTCCATGAAAATGGCCCTGGCATGAGCTTTGGCATCCCTGGTTAGTCTCCTTTCAGCACTGGCCATCCTCTGGCCGCAATCACATCTCTGGCCAATAGACTCAACGTTTACTAGGGGAAGAGCTCCAGCCATAGTTTGGGAAGAACTTCAAGACTGCAAAGAATAATAAGCTAATGTGTAGCTCACCTATTATGTGCCAGAAACTGTTTGTAGGTTAAGAAACTTGCCCAAGGTCACTGAGTTGGTAAGCAGCAGCCAGAATGTGAACCCAGGTAGTCTGGCTCCAGAGTCCGTGCTCTTTCTCATCACCATATAGAGCCTGTAACTTCATACCGGGTCTTAACGGAAAACCCTGAACAGACTCCCCTCCTTCCGATCAGAAAATCCTAGTTTGCTGTGCTGTGTCCTCAACTCCACCTCTCCTCAGGGTTACACCTGCCAGATTCAGGGCTTGCAACCTGCAAATTTCTAAGGAACATAATCTGGGCTTTATTTGTCATGTGCATATTCTTGCATATGTCTTTCTCTCATTTATAGTCTAATAAATGAAATGAGTAAAGTATAAGTTTGAAAGAGAAATGACATGGAACTGAATGATTTATATTCCTACTAATCATCCCCTCACCCCCACCCCCCGTATCTTTCGAAGTGGGTCTCTTTAAACTGGAGTATGCACACCTCTGCAGATATACAAAGACTTTCCGGGAACCTGGGCATGGGTGGTTTTAAAGAAATAATTTTCTAGGGCGCCTGGGTGGCTCAGTTGGTTAAGCGACTGCCTTCGGCTCAGGTCATGATCCTGGAGTCCCAGGATCGAGTCCCACATCGGGCTCCCTGCTCAGCAGGGAGTCTGCTTCTCCCTCTGACCCTCCTCCCTCTCATGCTCTCTGTCTCTCATTCTCTCTCACGCAAATAAATAAAAAAAAAATCTTTAAAAAAAAAAAAAAAGAAAAAAGAAATAATTTTCTACATCCTTCCATATGTTCTCTTCCCTAAACCTGGTTTGACAGCAGTCTTCACACAGAAGACACAGTTGTCTTCTGCTGCGCTTCCTCTCCTACCTACTCTTACCTAAATCACAATCCCCCTCTCCTGCTTTCCAAAGAAAGGTGTACTCTTCACCTATCCTGGAGCTCAAGAGTGTGCACTTGGCTGGGTATAAAAGCACAGAATGAAGGGAAGGCTTTGAAAAACGCACAGCCCCAGAGGGAGCAAAGAGAGTGGAGAGAACATGAGAGAGACATATTATGTCACCACTGCCTGGGTAATACAGGCTCATGGAATGGAAAGTCTTGCTTATCTACCATTCATCCACCCACTTTTCTTATTTAATTTTTAAAATGAAGTCAGATTTTCAGTGACAGGGAATGAGCTTCATATAGCTGTTTTGAGCAATAAGGAATGATTTTGTTAATTTTACGGCAGATATTTTCCATAAAATGAGCCACGTCTGCAATTACAAAATGAAAAACTCCAAATTTTTCAAATACTCAATACACTAGAAATTACATCTTTTGCAATTACTGGACTAATAACTTATTGAGCTACTGATAAATTACAGGTGTCAAAAAATGTATGAGAAAATTTTTTTTAAAAAAATGTGTGAGACACAGTTCTTCCAAATTCTTCACAAGTTCACTAAGCAAAAATGTTTGGAGACTACAGTTCAAAGCGTATAATCTATCATGATGTCAAGCCATTAACTAGGTTGTTATTACAAAGTTTCCCTCAAAGCTCATTAAGTATTTAAAGCTTCCTCCTCTGGGGTACAGGATTTGTAGATAGCAATAAAAGTGAAAACAAAAAAGCAAACTGAAAACGAAAATCACCTCCTTTCTATAAACAATGTTGGTGAGAAACATAGTCTGGAGGGGAAAACTTCCAAGCTTTGTGAAAAATTACCCAAATGATTATGTAACATGTAGCTGAAGAGTAAACCATTTAAAATAAGAAATTTGAAGGATGAGGAGAAATTTAGGTCAATTTAAGGTTCTGGCAGGTGGGAATTAAGTCCCCTCTTTCACTCCTACAAGCTACTCAGGCCACACTGGGGCACAGAGCCCAGCTTTCCCCCCCTCCCCACCCCGTCCTTCTAGTCTCCTGGAGACAGAATAATGTCAACAGGTATCTGAGTCAGGTCTTTCTGAGCAGGATGGGCAGGACTGAAGTATGGAGTTTACCAGGTGCTCTCCAGGCCTGGCTGGACATTAGACTCTCTTGAGAAGTCCAAAAAAGCCAGGTATCCAGGCCTCTCCTAGGTAACATTTCTGGTAGAGGGGCTCAGACACAGGTGTTCTTCAAAAGGTCTCTGGCTGAAGGGCGCCTGGGTGGCGCAGTTGGTTAAGCGTCTGACCCTTGATTTCAGCTCAGGTCATGATCTCAGGGTTGTGAGATTGAGCCCCACGTCGGGATCCACACTGGAAGGGGGAGGGCTGCTTAAGATTCTCCCTCTGCCCCACCCACACCCTAAAAAAAGCTCTCCAGCTATTCTTATCTGTGGACAGGGTTGACAGCTACTGAGTAAACCTCTCGGTTTTCCTTGTTCACAAGGGAAACTGTAATTACCTGTGAATTTCTACCTGTGAAACTGGTGGAATTTCGCTGGTCAGCAACCTGACATTAAGCTGCAATCTCTACAAGTATGTAATAGTTTCCCCCTTCCCCCCTCATTTGTGCCTCTACTGTGCTCCCAAAGGAGAACGAGCTGGACCCATTTACACATGTTGGTCAAAGAACTGCCTGGGCCTAGAATGTGGCTGAGATGAGGGAGGGGATGCATTCTGGCTGCCCCTGTTTGGAACCCTAGCCCTCCGATCTGATAGCGTTGCGATACGAATAGGAATAAGATTCACAGGTGCACAAAGCAGAAGGATTTCACTGGTCGTGGCCAAGGACTATCTGCCTACCACTCTAATTCTGGGGCTAAAAAGACAAATCCCATTTCAAAACAGAATCAGAGAATGGGATACTCAGGAGGAACCTCCCAAGTGCAAACATCGCAGACTAATATCTCTACCCATCCGTCTCCAGCGGTTGCTCACCCTGCCTGATTCTGACCATCCCTGATGGAGCGGAGCCCCGATTACCGTGGCCAGTAGAAAGGGCACAGGCTTTGGACCCATATATGTCTATTCTAAAATGCCAGGTCTATCTAGAAATAGCTGAATAACCAAAGGCAAGGTTCTTAATCTCCACCAAAGGCAATCTTCTCATCTGTAAAATGGGGATGAAAACAACTTCATCTTGCATAGTCACTGGATGGATAGTAAGTGGGACAATTAGATTTAATAAATATTACTCCTAACTCAAGGTTTCTCAATCTCAGCACCACTGGCATTTGGGGCTAGATAATTCTTTGCTGGGAGGCTATTTCATGTTTTGTAGCGTTTTAGAAATACCCCCTGGCTTTTACCCACAACGTGTAGTAGCAATCAATCCCTGCCCTCAGCTGTGGTTATAACCAGATGATGTCTGCAAACATTGTCAAATGTGTGTGGGGGGGTGGGGGGTGGGTGGGCTCAGTTGAGAACCACTGTCCAATTCTACTTCCCTCCCCTATGCTTTGTAAGGTGTTCATGACACCTTTGGGCAATTCTGTAGAGAATGTTCTGGTGATCTGCTGTTGATTTTTCAACTCCCACTCCCTTAAAGCGCCAGGGAGCTTCTGTAACTAGAACTTTCTATAACAAGAAAGTGGTTAAGCAGAGATTTGAACCAGAGTCTCTGTGACTCCAACTCTTACATCTGTTTCTACAATTGTGTCATTTCTTAGGGGGCTAATCACTCTACATGGGGAATGGAACAGCTCTCAATCACGTATTTGAAGAAAGTTATCAAGTTTTTATCCTTCAGCTGGTTGCCCTTCCACCTCCCAGGGTTTTTTATTTTTTTTAAGAGAGGTCTGCAAGCCAAGCAACACGCACCAGACTATTTCCTAATTAATGGGAAGAGCAGAGAGTGTGACAGTTCACTATGTGGCTGCCAGGAAAATCCTGAGAAGCTGAGACTGAAGGCTGAGCTCCCCGCCTGCCTGAGTTGTGTTTAAAGACAAGAGCAGAAGCTATGCAGTTATCAGTCAGGAAGGAACTGAAGCTCTGGGCCAAACACATTCCCAGAACAAGGAGCCGTGCTGTACTGGGCTGTAACGGGAGTGCACAGGGGCTGGTGCTGAAGCCAGAAGGCCTAGGACCTCAGGAGAGTGTGTGGATGTACTTCAGATAAAAATCAGAGAGAGGAGCGCCTGGGTGGCTCAGTCAATTAAGTGGCTGCCTTCGGCTCAGGTCATGATCTCGGGGTCCTTGGATCGAGCCCTGCATCATGCTCCCTGCTTCGCAGAGTCTGCTTCTCCCTCTCCTCTGCTCTTCCCCCGCCCCCCCAACTCGTGCTGGCTTGCTCTCGCCCACTCAAATAAATAATCTTAAAAAAAAATCCCAGGAGAAAAATCCCCCAATACCCCCTTCAATATCACACCAGATCTTGAACAATCAAACCACTGAAGACAGAACTAGCATAGTAGGTACCAAAGTTTAAGTCCTTACTGATGCCTCAACATACAAGGTAAACAAATGCGCATATGAAGCACGAAAGGCAGAGGCCTAGTCACCTCACCTGTAAAACCCCCGGGACTACGATGTGCCCAGCAAGGCCCTGAGGGCAGGGCTGCCCAATGCTGACATAGTACCAGCTTCAATTCTGAGCCTGCATGCCTCTCCGGGCCGCCATGATCCTGGCCTTGACCCCCACACGTGCCCCGCCATGGGCCTGGCCTTGACCCCCACACGTGCCCCGCCATGATCCTGGCCTTGACCCCCACACGTGCCCCGCCACGGGCCTGGCCTTGACCCCCACACGTGCCCCGCCATGGGCCTGGCCTTGACCCCCACACGTGCCCCGCCACGGGCCTGGCCTTGACCCCCACACGTGCCCCGCCATGATCCTGGCCTTGACCCCCACACGTGCCCCGCCACGGGCCTGGCCTTGACCCCCACACGTGCCCCGCCACGGGCCTGGCCTTGACCCCCACACGTGCCCCGCCATGATCCTGGCCTTGACCCCCACACGTGCCCCGCCACGGGCCTGGCCTTGACCCCCACATGTGCCCCGCCACGGGCCTGGCCTTGACCCTCACACGTGCCCCGCCACGGTCCTGGCCTTGACCCCCCCCACGTGCCCCGCCATGGGCCTGGCCTTGACCCCCACACGTGCCCCGCCATGGGCCTGGCCTTGACCCCCATACGTGTGGCACCGTCTGCCTTGCAGCCACGGCTCAGAGAACAGGGCAGTACGGTTTACATTACAGGTGTAGCCCTGAAGCACCTGGGAAAGAACCCTCAGAGGCCTGGGGGACAGACTGCTGGGTGCTGAACTGGCTCAGGCACTAACCAGCTGGATGACTTCAGCCTCTGAGCCCTCCCTGGACCAGGTTCCTCATCTGGAACATGGGGCTGTGACCATCTGCACCTCCCATTTCATAAACAGTTACACACCTCAAAGCTCAGCTGACGTGGAAATCCTGGGCAAGCTATGACTGGAAGTTATGAAGCTTCTATATTTAGGGAATATTTTAAATGGAGAGTCGAGAAATGGGAGAAGAGGGGTCCCTGCCAATCCCAGCCAACTGGAAAGCAAACAGCTATTTTCAGAAACTCGGTGGTTCCATCAATCGGCTGTCCAGTCAAACCCCTTTTCTTGTATTGCCAAGAGTTTGTACATACGGTTTGAGAAACCCTGTTCTATCCTGTGAGGGCAAAAACAGATGAAAGAGCTTTAAAAACAGAATCGACGATTATAAAATTAATTATCCCTTAAAAAAAGAAACAAACATGAAAATGAAACGTCATGTTAGGGACCAAGATGGAAGACCAAAGAAGACTACGCCGCCGCCTTTTTTGGTTTGTTTTTCAAAAAGCTGATCTGTGGATCTAAAACTAATGATGTAATGTATGGGGATTAACATAACAATAAAAAAATTAAAAAAAAAAAAAAAAGCTGATCTGTGGGGCACCTGGGTGGTTCTGTCGGTCAAGCGTCTGATTCTCAGGTCATGATCTCGCCGTCATGAGATCGAGCCCCGTGTCAGCCTCCGCCACTCAGTCCAGAATCTGTTTCAGATTCTCGCTCTCCACCCCTCCCTCTCCCGCCCCGCTTGCACACACTTGCCCTCGCTCGCTCTCTCTAAAGTAAATGAATAAATAAAATCTCTTAAAAAAAGTTGGTCTGTTGTGAGGCTATTCAACGTATAAAGAAGTTACACCCGAGAGTCCATTTATGTATACGCTGGGTGTGGGGAATGTTAACCCCATAATCCTGAAGAAAACGGTCTCACAGGCAGTGACCCCAGGGCTGGATTGCAAAAGCCAACGAAGTCTGTGAAGTAACTTGGCGCGAAGCAGCACTAACCTGGGGAGGCCAGTCTCACTCGCCCACCGCACCGAGCTCCTTAGCTAATACTCCCCCCACCCTATCTGGGGCCACGAGGAGACGCGATGAGTCCCCCACGGACATCATCACACTGCCACCCCCACCCCAAGTGCACAAGTGGGCTTCGAAGGTCACCTACAGGGAACAGCAGGGCACGGGACAATGACTGAAAGCAGAGGTGAGTCACCTCTAGACATGGGTTTGGGGCCAGGGCAAAATTTGGGGGCCATCCTGAATGTTCGTAAGAATTCTGCATTCAACTCCATGATACTTCCAAGGCTTAAGACAAGAGTGATGATTTTCCCATAAAAACCTCTAAGCAGAACTACGGTTTCATTGTACTAGTCCTGTTTTTAACCTTGTGATTTGCAGTCATCAGCTTGAAAAGCACAGGCCGCCCCCAACAACTGCAGGGACCCTGACAGAACTATTCTGAGGGTGCTCTCTCTCCGACCTGGAACATACCCCCTCCCCACCCACTGCTCTGAGCATCTCAAAGGCTGTGTGTGTGTGTGTGTGTGTGTGTGTGTGTGAATGTATATAATCCAATGCATTATCACTAGAACGGTGAAAACAGTATAAATAAAACTAGCACACGATGTTGAATAAAGGAGATGCCTGACCAGGAAATTGTTATCCTATAGTGTACTTCCCCAAAGGAACACCAGAAAGAGTCACAACCTGGAGACTGTCCTTAGGA
This sequence comes from Halichoerus grypus, assembly GCF_964656455.1. Lineage (NCBI taxonomy): Eukaryota > Metazoa > Chordata > Mammalia > Carnivora > Phocidae > Halichoerus > Halichoerus grypus. Next base: position 17,111,623 of record NC_135724.1, read on the forward strand.
GTTGGTTTATGTGTTCACAGCCGTAAACTGAAGAGATGTATACAAAAAAGGCCCATGAAAATATAATTACATTTCCACACAATTCCTAACCTTCCCAGTCATCCGAGCCTCAGTTTCCTGAGAAGTGGTTGTTAGGCTAAGCAGTAACTTCTGTGGGGAAAGGACAGGAGATGTACCCGAAGCATCACATGAGAGGTAGTATTAAACCAAAATACATTTCTCAAGGGTACAAAGTGCAGTAAAATCTTCTACATAAGCTGGGGGTGGTCAACCTCCCTAAATGTTTCCATGACACAATTCATTTTTAGCCATAAATCAACAATGACAATTAGCATATTTGGGACATTCACTCCCTGCCCAGCACATTCTAAGTGCTTCACTCAACTCATCTCCCTTAATCCTTCTATCATCCATGTTACAGATGAGCAAACTAAAGCAAAGAAAGGCTCAGGAAGTTGTCCAACGTCAGAGAGGTGGTAAGGAGCAGAGCCAAAGTCTGAACTCCTACCCAACTGCACTTTGAGAATTACAAATTTGAGCCTCACTTTAGATGCCATCTTGACGAAGACTGAGAAGAGTTAACTATGTGATTCTTAGAATGTTATAAACATCAGATTCTTTTCCAAACTCTCTACTATTCTAATCCTGGTTTATCTCTAAAAGGGGCCAGTGCAGGAGAGGAGACTGCTCATCTACTGATTTATGAAATACGACCCAATTACATCTGCTTCAGGACCCTAGCTGGATAGCTGACAATGTGTGGTAAAGTGGGGGTCTACCCACCCACAGAAAATAATTTAGGGCATTTCAAAGCCAAAATGATGGAGACTAGCTTCAGAGTTAAATTTTCAAAAAGAAACCAAAATACATTCAATTTATACAAAGGTACTGAAAAATGTTTTTGATTCTTTAGTACATATTGCATTTTTTCTTTTTAGGCCTCCACCAGTAAACGTGTGTGTATTTATAATATACGTCTATATCTACACAGATATAGATATGTAACATATAATACACGTGTGTATATAATGTATAATAAATGTATATATGCATATATATATCTTGATGTCTAACTAGCCAAGAAATTTACCACGGTTACTCATTTCGGTCAAACTTGGGTCTCTGCCCCTCTCCCTGCAAAGGGGCCGTTACATACAAGATGGCAGTTGGACAAAGGCACGGGGGTGACACCTTCCGTAATGGCTTCTTCCTGTGTGAGTGGCTTAGTGTGGAAGGAATCTTTTTCCTTGAAATTCAAGTAAGAATTTTAATGAGATAGAATCATGAACTCTAGAACAATTACTGTTCAAACTAGACCAAACTGAGTTCAAAAGCACATGCCTTCCTCAACCGTTTCACATACAGAGATGTGTGTACGCATGTGGGTGCACACCCACACATTATAGTTGAGAAACAAAAGTATATGCAAACATTCGAGTGATCTGATTCAAGGTAAGTATTTAGAAGGCAACTGTCATCGTTAAATGTAACAGCTATGTAATCCTCAGCCGTGGTACAAATCATTATTAGCTACAGTCCGCAACTTAACCATTTATTTATTTAATTTCGAGTTCTACTGGAAGAAACATACTATGGTGCAATTCAACAAGTCCCGGAGATGAAAATTATGGGGACACATCGTCATATAAAGTGTAACTCAGAAGCTTGGTTTATATCCAAGGTGAAATGGTATCCCCAGAAATGCTGAATTTGTCACCATGTGCTTGTTGGGTGGGACCAGACAGGACAGCGTTTGATTACTTGGGGCGGTGTGCTCAACAGAGCCAGTAAACTGACTTTTTTCCCTGCTTTTTAATTTTTTTTATTTTTATTATTTTTTTTAAACTATTTATATTTAAGATTTTATTTATTTAATTAACTGACAGAGAGACAACGAGAGAGGGAACACAAGCAGGGGGAGTGGGAGAGAAGCAGGATTCCTCCGCTGAGCAGGGAGCCCAATGTGGGGCTCGATCCCAGGACCCTGGGATCATGACCTGAGCTGAGGCAGTCACCTAACCAACTGAGCCACCCAGGCGCCCCTCTCCCCCTTTTTTAAAAAAGGGGAGAGAGAAGGAAAAGACAAACTTAAAGGCAGTGGTCTAAACACTGTATACGCATTAGCTCATTTTAATCATCCCAAAATGCCTGAGGCAGGTACCATTATTAGCCCTATTTTGAGGATGAGAAGAATATGGTTTGGAAAAGTTAAGCAGCCTGCTCCAGTCACCCATAAGGAGGGCGAGTCCAGGTAGCAACAGCCCCAGCATTCAGACTCAGGCTTGGCTCATCTTCCAAGCCGTCAGTGCAGATTTAGTTAAGATGACAAGGGTCCCTGAGAACACCAGGCATCCCTGAATTCTTATCAATATCATGCCATTTGCAACACAGAAATTCAGGGGCCCTCAAAATAATTCATAAAAAAAAATAACTATTTTTCTTTTTATTGGGATATTTCCACAGCTTTCACTAAGATAGGGAACATTCATGCAGATGGACTGAGCTAGGATAAAGTCAAATGACCCCAAGCAATATAATGGGACATCATAATAAGATTGATTCTACCGTAAATTTCAGTTTCCTTGATTTTCTTCTTATTCTCTACCATGAATTCACAGAGGTGATTCTACTCGTGCCTATTCACACAGAAGCATTCTCTCTGAATTGTTCGCCTTCAAGAATCTGAAGAACACCGCTGTTTTATCTCGGAGAAAGAGAAACTAAAGAAGAGACAATGCACCATCCAATCCAACAGGAAGGATGAAGAACACACAGGAAGGCACGCTTGCTGGAGGCAGCTCTTGGGAAAGGACCCAGAGGCAGGAAAAACAATGGGGTGGGAAAGAGTCAGGGGTGGGCTGGAGCCGATTATCTAAATTTCCCCGGGGTCAGATGTTCCGGCATGCGGATCCGTGCAGGCCAAGGGCGTGGCTCAGCGACTCCAACACTCAGCGACTCCAACAATCACTGTTGGTACCACGTTCTGCTTCTCAGGATCCGACACGACCTTGTTCTTAGGACTCGTTTTACTTGTCCATGTCTTCGCTTTCGGCAAAATCACAAACGACCCCGGGGCAGGCCCCGTTTTGTGTGTCTCTGTACCTTAGCAACAGCACCAACACATAGCATGTTCTCAATAATCACTCAGTTTAGTTTCAGAGTAAAACGACCCCTGGAGGAGAGAATCTGCAATCTCTGGCTCTCTCCGCAAGCCGTCCCAGTTGTCAAAAATGGGGCATAGTAGCAAGCTGAACGCTACGGCCGGCAAACATATCAGGTCCTCATCCCTGGAACCTGTATAGGCCACCTGATAGGGGGAAAAGGTTTTTACAGATGTAAATGAAGGATCCTGGGGTGGGGAGACGACCCCAGATTATCCAGATAGGCCTGCAATGGAATCACAAGTGTCCTTACAAGAGAAACGGAGAGGAACATCTGACACAGCAGAGATAGGGGCAACATGACCTTGGAGGGCAGAGACCAGAGCGACCTGGCCGCAAGGGAGTGGATGCTGGCAGCCGGGGAGGCTGGAGGTGGCAACGGACGGATTCTCTCGCAGAGCTTCCAGAGGGAGCACAGTCCTGCTGATAGCCTCACGTCAGCCTAGTAACACTGATTTTGAACTTCTGGCGTCTGGAATGGAGACAGAAGAAATTCCTGCATTTTTATGCCAGGTCTGTAGTAACGGACTGCATGGCAGCCACAGGAAATGCATACACGGGCAGAAGACCAGTGCAAAAACACGTCTAGGAGGCAAAGAACTGAGGGTCCGGGAGACGCCTCACCCTCGGATCAACTGAGCAGAATGCTCCTGCTGTGAACCCAGCAAAGACTGAAACGGCCTGGGGAATCCCATTCTTACCCAAAGAGCTTCCCAATGGTGTTGTGAGGGTCTATGCAAACTTTTATTCTGGGCAGCCCCCCAAAATAAAAATGCTATCCATGTGCCAAACTCACACTCTGCAAGAGAGATCAGGAGACGGTCTGGAGGTCTGCCCTGATCTCACTTTACAACTCAACTCATTAACAGGGTTGAGATGCACCAATACATTTCCCACCCTGCCCAAAGCTTTTCGTCTGCGCTCACAGACCAGGAAGAACTTTCTTCCTGGAAACGCAGAGAAGACATAAGCAAAAATGAAATACCTTTTTCCATTGCAAACCCCTTCAAAAAATCTGTTTAAAACAACTATTTCCCCCCGCCTCCCCCATAAAACTTACAGGATTCTGAAGAGAACCCCTATTATGTGCTAGTAATGTCCTTTCTCAACACCCAAAGTTCTCCCCCATTTTTATTTGCCTGCCCTGAGAGCCCAGGAACAGCGATCTGGTTGTCCATCTACTTACACAGAAGTCTGTTCCAAATGTCCTCCTTCACAATGTTACCACGGCAGCATGAAGGCAATGCTGTGACGCCCATCATGCTTCTCTGCTCCTTACACTGTTGCTTCTGAGGCCACACGATTACCCGAAATAGAGTGGTGACGGATTTCAATTTTATTTGAACCATGGTTTCTTTTAAAATCAAGCTCCACGGGCCATTCAAAGACTTGAGGGTTTTGTTGCGGCCTCTGTTCCTGGTACTGTTTTAGTACTATTTAATAATGATGATCATCAGGTTAGAAACAAAAGACGCAATGTACAGTGTGAAATCACTCCGTTGCTTTCACCTGGGTGCTCAAACATTGCGGGGGCAAGGGGGGGGGGGGGGAGAAGAACCACCTGGTCCAGCAGTTTAATCAAATACATGACAATGAGAATGTCTAAGAAAAACAAATACTTATGTCACAGAAATCAACTCACATGCTGGTAGCTGCTGGTTTTTGATAAAACAACTATTTCGTTCATTTCAGAACTGCCATATTTTTACTTAGCCACTTCCTAAGAAATCCGTACGAACAGCTGCTTGATTGAAAAATAAGACACTGAATTTGGAGCCATGCAGTCGAAGTGCTTCCCCTCAACCCCAGAAGTAATTTATTCTAAAAAAAGGGAATCCCAAAATTAATCCAAGTCAAACCAAAATTCAATAGACTTGATCAGACATCCCACCATGGATTATGAAAGCCTTCTCATTATCCTGGTTATCTAAATTAAGAGAGAAAATATTACCAGAAGGTGGCAAGAAGGGGAATCCTTCAGATTATTCTGAGAAAAAGGAGCAAGCCGAAAATGTGACATGGATTTCCATAGCAGTGACTCATTATCAGATTTCCCCTGTGCTAATATGAAAAGTCAGTATAAGGTTATAAAGGTCAGTGTAAAATGGACATTTGGGGGCTCCTGGCTGGCTCAGTCAGCGGAGTGTGCGGATTATGAGCTTGTTCTCGGGGCTGTGAGTTGAAGCCCCACACTGGGTGTGGAGATTAATTAAAAACAATAAAATCTAAAAAAAAATGGGCTTTCATATCACTAAAGACAAATGGTATATGCAAAATTTCCTAGGGGCGCCTGGGTGGCTCAGTTGGTTAAGTGTCCGACTCTTGATTTCAGCTCAGGTCATGATCTCAGGGTCGTGAGATCGAGTCCCCACTTCCAGCTCCATGCTCGGTGGGGATTCTGCTTCTCTCCTTCCTCTCTCCCTCTCCGTCTCCTCCCTCTCCTCCCCCGCTCCCCGTGCGCAAACACTGTCGCTCTGTCTCTAATAAATAAATCTTTAAATTGAAAAAAAAGAGAAAAATTTCCTAATATCCAAATTCCCATACTTAAACAGGAGATCTAAAACAAACAAATCACAAGAACCCATTATTACACACCAGAGAATATATGAGTCAAAAGCAATAAGATGTTTTGCAAAGACTAGGTTATGTTAATTAAAACTTTAAATAAGAGCATAAATAAAAAGTTTATTATTACATGATCATAGCACATGGCTGATGTAGTCTTAAGAGCTTTATTGCACACAACCTGGGTTATTAAAATTACTGTGCTTTTTAATGACATGATAATTATCCCATGTGCAAGAGTTGACATCTTCTTGCTATTCCAAAGGGGGACTTATTACTATTTTAGAGGTAATTTGTTCTTTAAATTAAAACCCAGCTAGACTGGTGCATTAACTACACTGGCACTGATTTTGCCAAGAAGAGAACAAGTCAGTTCTCAGCTTCATAAAATAACTTCATTAACTGTTGGATCATGTTTCTTAATAAAGAATCCAAGGTCGCAATTATCCCACAACTGAAAAACAAATCTGAGTACCAGGTAAACACCAATTCTGCTCTGGTCAAGTACAAATTTTCCTGTCTTGTTTGATCAGTTTCTCTGAACCCCTAACTCACATTCCTGGACATCACTCAGCTGGATAGGATAAAACCCAGCAAAAAGGATTCAGGAGAAAAATATTACTTTAGATATATCCTACCCCAAAGACAGAATCGTGTATTTTTGGCTGTCATAAGCTAAACTCACACAAGAGAATAAAAAATTACATAAGTGTCAATTCATGTGTTTTTAAGATGATTATTCTATGGATAAAATGATTTCAACTTCCAGACTGAATTCTATTTTACAGACATTCATTTTCTAAGTACACTGTACGCAATCTAAACATCCAAAGAATGTTAAATATTGGGGAGCTAACATTCCCTATACTTGAAGAGTAATATGTAATGAATTTATTCATTTAATACTTAAACAAGCATTTAGTCACATTATAAAGTATGACAGTACACAATAGGAAGTATGAGGAAATGTCTACAACTCTTAACCTCACAGGAGCTTAGAGAAAAGGATGTAAAAGGGGACTTATACAGAAATACTGGTAACTACAGGATAGACTGTGATATGAGCCATGAGCAAGGCAAAAAGCCAAGTACGACAGGGCAGCAGAGAGAGGCAGCTTGAGGCTTGGGTGGGCATGCCCACGGAGGGGCCCAGGGAGCCCCTGCAAAGGGAAGTAGGACTAGGAGGGGGGTGACAGGATGAGGAAGCAGCAGAAAGGAGGCCCCCTTCCAGGTAGGGCCAGGGGAGAGTTCCTGGGAAAAGGAACACCAAGGAGAGCTGGAGGGGAAAGACCCACCCACCACCTGGGAAACCTGAGCAAGGAAGGTCCAGAGCACCTTGAGGCATCTGGATTCCTACTGGAAGGCACTGGTAAGTCAGAGGCAGCAGTGAGGACGGAGGTGTAGGAAATCACGAGGTCAGCTCATCCTCGGAGTCCCAGCAGCCACGTGGAAATGGGAGGGAATGTACCGTTTAATTTCCCTGCATGCTTTTGCAGGTGAGGCCACTGGTACCCACGGGTCCCTTCTGTGCACACGGGAAGGCACCTGGCACCTGGGGGTCCAAGTTCTCCCTGAGCCCCCTGTGAGCCCCCAAGCCTGTGTTCTTTCATGCTGCTTCTCTCCCACTTGAGGCTTACAGGTAACTGATGGCCACACAGATTGTGCATCCCAGCTTTGTTGCTGGCTCTGTCCAGTGTGGGAGAGGACAGCTTGGATTTTTGTTTCCTAAATAAGCAGGGAGAGGGGTGTGGGTGTGGGTGCGTGTGCGTGCTTGTGTGCATGCACATGCGTGCTGTGGTCTGTAGGAGGGGCGGGAAAGGGAAAATTAAATACTTTTTATCCTGGCCACCCCTAGCTGCTGTTCACTGTATCCATGGGGGACAATCCTTGGAAATTCCTGTATCAACAATTATCAATGGCAAATTTTTTGTCCTGACCTACTTGCACCCAGCCACGCTTCAGTTTTAAAAACTGATATATCAGATTAGCATCTTGGAAAATACCAGACATAAAAATGAGCGCTGTCTTTCTTAGGCCAACAGTACATCAGAGGCAAAAATCCATTCGTTGTGTGCCAGTCAGCTGGTACAGCGGGCAATCAGCCATTCAGTTATTCTCAGGGCTCAGAAAGTAGCCCATGGACGTGGAATTGGACTTAATTAAATCAGTCCACTTAAAACTGACCCTCTCGTGAAGGATGTATGATACCATACGCTGATTCTAATATAAAAATATTGCTCACAAATTACAAACATCGCTCACCACTTCTTGGTTCTTTCTCCTTCCTAGACAGAGAGAAGACTATGTTTCCCAGGCCAGAGTTTTGGCCAATGCATTCAGAGGACGGGTGACAACTATCACCCCCGAGTGGAGGCTGGGAAAAGCTCCTGCACAAGCTTCTGTGGGTCTGGGTCTGTGACCTGGGCTGGCATGTAACAGGAGTGAGAAATAGACCTTTGGTGTGTTCAGCTAAGATAACGGGGGAAGGGGAGAGGCAGTGTGCTAACATACCTCTATTTCAATGATCATCACCAGCCAGTTTCCCCCTGGACACCCAGCAGAAAAACAGGGTGCTACTTTGTGGCCAGAAGACAAGTCTCTACAAGACAAAATGTTACATGTCTGCAGGAATCAACAGTTTCTTTTCATCAAAGGGAAACTGGCTACAATTTCAGCCCCCATTCCAGCAGCACTAATCTCGTGCTTCAAAGTCATGCTAACATGTTTTCTCACTCCAAACTGTAGAAGACACTGCAGACATTCTTTTCTCACACGTCATTTCTAATAATGTTGCTTCATATAAACACTATTTTCATATGCAACAAGATAAGGGATTACTTATCTATTTTTAGATGCTCTACCAGCTCTGGGCCTGGCCCATGTTGTTTATATACATTTGGAGTGACCTTCAAGTTTTCATGCCCGCTACTGTTCTACATTTGCCAAAAGAACGAGATTCCCTCCTCAAGAGTAGTGCATCGTGCAGGCAACAGGAAGCATGATCTATTTTGTCCTGCCGTTAGGAAGGCCAGTCAAACAATCGGTTTGGATCTATTTCAGATCGTCCAAACAATGAATGGGGACCTATTTCTGTGCTAATAAGATTAGCAGAAGGAATCTGGTCACTGCACGTCCCTGCTGAACTTCCTGATTACTAAACTGTGTAATCAATGGTTGGCCCATTAGTCATTTCTTTGCTCATCCATTCATGCAACAAATATTGTGCCGCCTGCTTTGCACCAGGCATGTAATAGGCTCCAAGCATCCAGAGTCTAATGTCAATCTATGGGTTTGTAATATTAATTTATTAAAATATCTGTCTGACCACTAGAGTTGGCAGTTATGAGTATTATGTTCTAATAACACAAACAGATGCATATTAAATATCTTAGTTTTCATTGTTACAGAGGTACTTGAGAGATAAGGAATGACGCTCCTGAAAGTCAATTCTATTACTTCTACCAAGGAAATTATGAATATCAGTGGTATACGATGCTGGAGTAAGACCTCAGACTGATGATAGCAATCAATGTAGAATTTAATTTAAGGCAGAATTTGAAGGGCCCCTGGCTGGCTCAGTCGGTAGAGCACGTTGACTCTTGACCTCGCGGTCGTGAGCGTGAGTGTGAGCCCCACGCTGGGTGCAGAGATGACATACATATGTACATAAATAATTTAAGCCAGAATTTGAAACCCTGTAGAGAGCTGTAGAGATATTCCTACTTAGCACCTACAAATTTCAAGGGATTTTGTAACTCTGATAGTCCTAAAATATGTAAAATCCACAGACGACCTTCTCCTGCCTTGGACACTAAAGATGCTTTATAAATACTTGGTGGTGATGAGGTGTCAAGTGGACGCTTCCTTCCCTCGTTACTGAAGACTCCTCTCACTTCAGTTGCTAGCACCCTCAGCAGATACTGTGCCTAGAGGAATGGGCCTCTGAGAGTGTGCGGCTGACTCATCTTACACCCTTGAGAGGCATGCTCTTCCCAGGCTGTGTGCAAAACACACTTCTGTTTGGAACCTTCCTTTAAAAGCTCTTTAAAAAAGCAGATTCTGGTAATCAAAACATGAAGGATTCAGTAAGTGGAATGCTTTTGCTCACTGATTCTCAACCTTTCCTCCTACCCAGACATGACATTTGTATTGGCCATGCACCCCAAGGCTGCCACCCAAGAGTCCCCAGGGGTACCAGCGATCTCCTGTGAGAAAACTGCTCACTTCCTGCTGCCCCTCCACCCCTTCACTCAGCACTCTGCAGATGCACCTGCGAGTGAAGTTATCAGAGAACAACCGTGACTGTGAGCTACTTCCTGCAAAAAGTGATCCTTGGTAAACATTAGCAATCTGCTGTCAAATTTACTTGGGGAAGCATTCACCTATGATCTAGCATGCTTGTCAATGCAGTGATGTAGGTCATTTTTACAGCTAATTGAAATAAATGAGTATGCAAATGAACTTAGTGGTACGGCAGAAGAAATGTTTCAATTCTCAGAATAAAAGAGCCAACACTTTGCATTGTAACTATACTTAGACCCAGAGATGGTACCTAATTATGGACCTTTTTCTTTGGTCTGGACACTTATTTTTATACCTCTGGATGTGTGGTGTAAGGAACCAAGCTGAATCTATACTGAGAACACGACATAACTGGAAGAGCTTGTTTATCTGATACTTCTTCTATCTTCTCACGGGAGAAAGTACACACCCTTAGTTATCTGAGCCTTCTGGGGTTTTGGTAGCAAGTTAGTAATATTTATCCAGACTGCAGAAAAAGTTACATAATGAACGTTCAAGGTTTAAAATACTTTCATTAGGACCTCAATAAAATAAAATTTAAAAACCCCACAGTGGTGCTACTGGTATATATTTGGTCAGCCTCTACCAGAGTTTTACAAGTAAAGTCAATACTGAATTACATTTTTTTATTTTGCAAATAGCAAACCAAAGGTCTCAGTAGATGACACACTGAAACTACAGAAAACAGTTAAGTCACTTTCTTTCATGACAGAACAAAATTCTGCCATAAAACTATTACTAAATCATGTTAAAAGCCCACCTCACAGCCTTACACAGGCTGTCTGACATTTATCTCAACTGTTTACTGCTTTTATATAATTTTATTTTACAATATGAAAATTTATGGTCAGTTTTCTTAGAAACATCCTACAGTCAAAAATAAGAAAGAAGACAGAACCCAGCCTTTCAGCAGATGCTTTCTTTCCCTTCATGGTTTGCCAGACAGATTTGTGTTCTATTTGTTTATGATACCTTAAGGTATAACATTATATTTTTCACAATGAACCCTGAAAGAAAAAGGAACATGAGCCTTCCCCAGAGCCTATTATTATATTTTTCTCAAAGTCAGTAGAACAGCAAGATTTCAGTAAGAACTACTTACTGGGTGGGCAAATTAGTCAGGCATGAATTGGCAAAGTTCTACTGTAATTTGATTTTAAAAGCTTATTTCCTTGTAATATTCAAGATCATGCTCAGCTGTAAATGAATCTAGAGGATGAAGAGGGCACATGATTATCATTATTGCCTTTTTCTGTTTTTTTTTAAATTTTTTTTTAAATAGTTCTTTTTTTTAAATTTTTATTTTATTTATTTATTTGAGAGAGAGAGAGAGAGAGAAACAGCATGAGAGGGGATAGGGTCAGAGGGAGAAGCAGGCTCCCCACTGAGCCGGGAGCCTGATGTGGGACTCGATCCCAGGACTCCGGGATCATGACCTGAGCCGAAGGCAGTCGCTTAACCAACTGAGCCACCCAGGCGCCCCTTTTTAAATAGTTCTATGAGAATTCTTCCCACCATCTGTGTTAGAAAGAGCAAAAGAGCTCGGCCCATGGCTTACTCATTGTTCTTCCCAGCAAAACAAAGATGTGCGTGCACACATGACTTATAAAAGGATATTCATCAGAATTAAAACCCCAGCACACTGACTCAATTGTGTATCTGGTTTGAGGTTTTCTAGTTGACAAACTGTATGATGCATAAGGAAGCAAGTGGAAATATGTACTACAAAACTCTTTTAGCCCTCAGTTTCAAAGATATTTACAATTTTTTTTTAAAGATTTTTTTATTCATTTATTTGACAGAGACAGACACAGCGAGAGAGGGAACACAAGCAGGGGGAGTGGGAGAGGGAGAAGCAGGCTTCCTGCCGAGCAGGGAGCCTGATGCGGGGCTCGATCCCAGGACCCCGGGATCATGACCTGAGCCGAAGGCAGACGCTTAACGACTGAGCCACCCAGGCGCCCCGATATTTACCACTTTTTTAAAGTAGGCTCCACGCCCAATGTGGGGTTTGAACTCACAACCCTGAGATCAAGAGTCCCACGCTCCGCCCACCGAGCCAACCAGGCACCCCTCAAATATATGTATCAAAAATTTACAGATAGCCTGGGAACATGAAAAGTGTTGTGAGTTGGAGTTTAGATTCTGCTACATAAACTCAGAACCTAATTACTTTAACTTGTTCAGAAATGTCCTGTCGTACGGACGTGAGCTCATGATCACGGGGACAAATGTCACCTACAGGTGATGACCTCCTCTGGGACATCTAGAGCAATTCCACTCTATGGACCCAACAGGCAGGAAGCACATACTAGAAGAATAATAGTACATTTTACTTTCTTTCCTCTTGTGAATTTATTTTACATAAACTTCTTCCAGCTCCATCTTTTAAACACAATTACTGACCAACGCTTTGCCCTCTATTTGTCTGTAAGTCAAGCATGCAGTTGTCTGAATTCTTTGGCAGTGGGCAAACAGAAATAAATGAGAATGGAATTTCATGCTGGGTTGAGAGCTGCCTTTTTGATCATATAGACCTTTATTAAGCTCCTTAGCATTTGTACAGGATAAAGTTAAATGAGGACAAAGTTAAACTTGAGCAATGTCAAACTATAAGGGTTCAGTAAAAAACTTAAAGTGTTTTAAAATAGCTCTCCGAGCTCTTCAATTAAATATCAGCACAAATTCCTTTTGTGTCAATGTTAGGCTGCAGTTGCTTATTCTGCACCAGTAAAAAGGTTATATAATTATCGTCAAAGAACAATGAAGGGTTCCCATATATCCTTGGCCTTCTGGCAGAGTCTCCACTGGTCCCCATCTCTGAAAATCCCCAAATGCAGGTAATATACATGAGGAAGAGCTCATGTCTTCATCACTGCAGCCCCAACGTCTAGCATAGCGGTATTTAATATTTGAAGGTGTATTCAAAGGGACCCGTCTCAATTAGCCCTACTGTGTGCTGTGATCAGCCATCAACTCACATCCAGAGCCGCTGGGATTACTGTTAACTTCATGAGACCCTGGGTGTGCTGGGTTTCACTCTTGCAGCTTCAGGAACACTTTGTTTTCTGCTGCTAGAGGCCTACATGGTATCAACAGGATAAAGAATATAAACTACGTAAGGATAATTTATTATTTTCGTAGAATGCCTTTATCTTTAAGACACCATCCACGGACACAAGCTTCTGACTAAACTAAATGCAAACAAGTAGAAAAAAATCGAAAGATTTATATAAAATATTTAAGAACTACTTTATAGAAAATTCTTTTTTCAGAGATGGACAGCACAGTTCCATAGATGTCCAACCAATGTCTGGAAAATGCCACCTTTACTGGAACGTTGACAGTTCACCCAAAGTCTGAGGACGAGAGTGGTCTCTCCTACATTCTACAGAATTCAGCACCTCTGTAGGGACATATTCAGAAAATGTTTCTAGAGTTCATTTTATATACTTAAATTAGCAAAAAAAAAAAAAAAAAAAAAAAAATTTAGGGTTGACTATGTAAAGGTTCCCATGACCAAAATGTGTATTCTTTACCACCCAGGACTTAAATACACTGACCCTGCATAGATAAGAAAGTGTACCTATATGCAAAACACTCCAGTATTTCTGAAATGTGCATATATACTTAAGAACTTTAAGGTATGGAAATTGTGTACTGCAACGGAGAAGTTAATTTTTTTTTCAGAAGTGAGGAGACTCTCCTTAAATAAATGTTCTACTTAATGTGTCATCAACGTAACAGCTCATTAAACATGCTGGCTGAATGAGATTTATAAGGTAAAGTGTTGAAAAAAATAAGGGAACCCCCCAGAAATACAGCTCACCTAATATTCACATTAATTTCCACATTCTGCTTTCATAAAATGGCCTAATGAAAAGTGTTTGATTCTTGGAAAGAATCATTTGAAAAAAAGAGGACAGGTTTTATCATCTGTGTTCTACAGTGGGAAAGTCAGTTTTATGAACTGGACTAATCTAGAATTTCTCCTAGATAGGAGTTAGAAACATCCAGTATGACTGAATGAGAGATGACTATTTACTGTATAGATCTTATAGGTAATCTCTATTATTGATTTCTATCTTTTTAAGTTTTTGTTTTGTTTAAGTCGGTTCCACGCCCAGTGTGCAGCCCAGTGTGGCGCTTGAACTCACAACCTTGAGATCAAGACCTGAGCTGAGATCAAGAGTCAGACGCTTAACCGACTGAGCCACCCAGGCTCCCCTTTGACTTCTTTTTTTTATGTTTTAGAGAGAGAGGTGCACATGGGGGCGGGGGGGGAGAAGAGGGGCAGAGAGGAAGAAAAAGAATCCCAAGCAAACTTCACACCCAGTGCACAGCATGATGCGGGTTTGAACTCACAAATGTGAGATCATGACCTGAGCTGAAATCAAGAGTTGGACACTTAACGGACTGAGCCACCCAGGCAACCCCTCCCCCCTTTGATTTCTAACTTAATTGAGCAGGACCAGAACCTGGCCTCAGGAGAAGACTGAAAGCATGGGAAGTAACCAAATGTTAGAAAAATCTAGAAGGTAAAAGATGTCAATTTGCCCGATGGATTTTTGTGTACACAATTTAGAATGGTGAACATCATTTACTTAAGGAGGTACCCCACCCCCGACCCTCCTGACAACTTACAGTAACTCCTATAACATGGCAAAGTTTAGGCATTCGCAGAAAAACTTAATATAAAAGCCCATTTTTCCAGAAACTGACAAATAATAAGAGCTGCATTTTCCTGTTAAGGGCCTCAGGCATATTTAATTAATTCATTCAGGCTACAAGTATTTACTGTTACCTTCAATACACAGTACTCGGTAGCAAGTAAGGTAATGCTGAGCAAATGAGCGAAAATGAGACAAAAGACAAGAACCAGCATATAACCCAGAAAGTTCCTGGGCATCATCACCAACATTCTTTCCATTTACAGATCTACTTCCTTCATGATGTGAGTCAGAATAATGAAAAGAGAAATAGGTCTATGGCTCCAACCAGAAGAAAGTTAATTAGAATTCACCAAAATGACTGCACCAGATCTTAACACAGTAATGTGATTGCACAGATGGATTTTTTAAAAAAGATTTTATTTATTTGAGAGAGGGAGAGAGAGAACAAGCGGGGGTGGGGAAGCAGAGGGACAAGCAGACTCTGAGTGGAGCCCGACACAGGGCTCAATCTCACGACCCCAAGATCATGACCTTAGACAAAGTCAGATGCTTAACTGACTGAGCTACCCAGGCGCCCCTGCATACCTGGATTAAAGAGATTTAGAGGGGCACAGAATCAGATGGAAAGAACAAACTGCACTATTAAGAATCATTATAAAACTAAGATAAATCTAAAGAAATTTTATGTACCTTAAAGTGCAGTTATCTAGGACAGTAAGGGAGTAAGAACTGAAGTTGGTAAAAAATTCAGCTCACTAAAAATTACTTCAAGGAGCCTCCTAAAACCACCCTCTTATGACTTCTCTTGAACATCTTAGGACCAAAAATTAATAAGAATATTACAGGTGGGGATTTAACACATCGAGAAGCTCACCATAAAGGGTATCACATCTTGAAGATGCTTTTGCACATAACCAAAAATTACAAAGAACTGCTATTATGATCAGATTGTAAGGAAAATGTTCATAGGCTTACTGGAAGACAACACTAGATCTATCAGGAATAACTGTGTATAAAGCTTTGGTAATTTATTGTACTATGAACTGGGTTTTTGTATTTTTTCCTCATTTAAGTAAATAAGAGGGTTGAGATTAGATTTAAGGGCAGTATTTACTCTCATCAGCAAGGCAAAACACTTACAGGATAGGTCTTAACATACCGTCTTTCAACACAGATACATACTACACAGACAGCCTTAGTTTTGCTGGAATTCCACAAGTGAATACCTATTATCTTAATGTTTGGGATGCTAGTCTTAGCTTTCCAAATAGCACGTCCACTTCTTGAGCACAGGGTCCATTCCTTCAACTTCGTACTAATGCTAGTGAAAAGCGAAGGAGGAAGAATGCCACGATGATGCGTTCATTACGACTGCGGTCGAACGTCTCACCTGTGAGCGTGCTCGGTGCTACTTGGGGAGAGCTGCTTAGTAACAGGGAGACAGCTCTATGGGTTGGTTATATAATGGGAACAAACAAAGAAAAAATAGAAACCCAAGGCAACGATAAAGCCAAGCAGTATCTAGTTAAAGGAGAGAAGAAGATTCCACAACCCTTGGTACCTAATAATCCTCTAGAGGTATGTGAGGCAGAACCTGGGGAAAAGAACACAAGGAGGCAAGAGCACAAGCTCCCCCCAACAAAGGGGATGACCTTGTGCCTGAGAGCAGACTCTGGAGATAGAATTCCAACAGCGCTATGATATCCCAAGGAAATGCTGCAACAACGTTAAGAACAATCTATTGTTGCTCAAAGAGATTTTAGCATCCCTGAATTAAATTTTTCTCTTCCACTTTCCCTGCCCTAAGTGACTCTGTTACAATTCCCTAACTCAGTACTGAGTTAGGAATGAGAAGGGCCCATCAGAGCCCTCGCCAGGTTTTGTGTTGAAAACCACCTAGCCACAGACCAACATACAGACAGATCAATCTTCATTTTTGCCATCAAGAGAAACTATAAAAGATGATCTCAAGTTACAAAGAAACGGCCACTTGCTTCTTTCAGCCATCATGTAGCCATGTAAAACCTCAAACTGAATCTTTAAGTCCGTTTCTGCAACATGGCAACCCAGAAGTGCTTTGCAATTAAGTGTGAAAAGCAGGATAATTATGTTTGCCTATGATGCTCTCTTCCAATGAGTCCAACTGCTGTTATTACCAGTCCTTTAGCACAAGATGAACCAATCTCTAGCATCCATTTCACCCCGGATAAGAAAATTTTCAAAAAGTACTCTTGCTATATATTCCTCTTTGGTGGCTATAAAGAAAGTCTAACGTATTTAATTAATTAGAACAAATAAAGTATTTCACCAACAGTCTGGGCATATAATTTCAGGATAGCTCGTGTATCCACAAAATTTACTAACTTTAACTTACTTACTCAAAAACAGTGGAAGAATTAGCCAACAGAACAGCATTTACTAACTTTAAAAAGCAATTATGATGGTTATGCCAACATAATCAGATACAACTTGTCTTTAAAAAAAAAAACAAAAAACAAAGCCTGTAAAATAAGAAATACATACAAATCTTTATAAAAAAGCCAGGCACCATCAGAAAATGTGTGGACTTGAGTAAGAATTCTACCACTCTGAAATGTTAAATTCCACAGCACATCCAATCAGTGGATAAAAGGGCATCAAGAACATGGGTGCATGTGAATTCTGTGTGCTTCAGAACACACCTGCGTACAGAATTTCACTGCTGAGTTGGCTTCTCAGAGACCGTCAGAATGGTCCAGTTCCTGGAAACATAAACCATTTTACCACCAGTCAGTAGGCCTCAGCACCAGAAGCATCAGGTAAGGAGACACACAAAATCTGGGTTCGCAAGTAATTGGAAGGGGAGAACTTCATTTGGGGAAAAAGGATAGCTTGGTAACCCCTGAGCACCTCCTTCTCTAGCACTGATCAGTTAACAAATCCTTTGCTTAAAGCATCTACTCAGAATTTTTTATATTATTTAAATCCTGACCCTGAAAGATATTAGCCTGTATCCCAGGGACAGAGTGTGTGCATCTGTGATGGATGTAGAGAGAGGAAAGCAAGCACAAGAATGCCCCATGACAACACACACAGAGGAGAGCACAGGAGGTGACCAGCACCCGAAGTTCACAGCCTGGTACCTGGTCACGCAGCCATGCGGTTACGTATAACCAGCAGGGTCAACCGTGGAATGCCTGACAGTGTCCACAGCATCCTTCTCTATGGCGATAGTTAAAAAAAAAAAAGGAGGTTTACAATTAAAATATCCAGACACACAGTTTAGCAAAGCAGTTTAATTTGTAAGCATCAATTACATAAAAGTTTTCCAAAGCAGTAAAATTAAGTATTTGGCAAAGCATCTTTACCGAGTGTCACGGATGATGCAAAATCCGCCTGCCCCAAAGACCAGATGTTGCCACAGCCACGGCGGCATCAGGGATGGCAGCTGCCAGCACTTACACCTATATACACAATTCTCCCCTCCCCCATCACGGATACAACCAACTCCTGCCCCCAAGGCTTTTTATCCCACAAAAACATTTTCTCTCTTGATAACCACCTGCAAGAGTATAATAAAGATAGACTGTTCATGTTGCTAATACTGTAACCTAAATTCCTCTTCTTGCTAATGCTGAGTTTCCACTAAGAGATTTTTACTCTTCATTCCCAGGGCTGTAACATGAGAAACATTTGCTAAAAGCTACTTTCGGGGCGTGGGGGAAAATCACGGAGATTACTCAAACAGAATTTCTCTGTGAACAGCATGTGGTGAGGACTGAGACTTCCCCAAGTGGCTCTTGTTTTGATTTCGCCTGTAGTTGTGCTTGCTAGGACCAGGAAAAATGATACAAAGTATGCTGATGAGCGGATGAGTTTGCTAAGGTTGAAGTATCACCAACTGGGCAGCTTCAACAACAGAGACTTAGGGTCTCAGTTCTAGAGGCTGGAAGTCTGAGATCAAGGTGTCGACAGGGCTGGTTCTGGCTGAGGGCTGTGAAGGAGGACGGGTTCCATGCCTGTCCCCTGGCTGCTGGAGGTTCACTGGCAGTCTTTGGCAATCCTCGGCTCCTGTTTCATCACCCTGACCTCTGCCCTTCATCGTCACATGGTGTTCTCCCTACGTGTGTGTCCCAATTTCCCTTTTTTTTATAAAGACACCAGGCATATTGAATTAGGGCCCACTCAAAGGGCCCCATCTTCACTTGACTATGTCTGCTAAGGCCCTATTTCCAAATAAGATCACATTTTTATGCTCTTGGGGTTAGGACTTCAACCTATCTTCAATCCACAACAATCAATAATGATGAAGTGGCTAGGTGAGCTACGTTCTCAAGAGGGATGCCCCATGAATCAACTGCATGGTGTGCAGCATGGACGGGGGACTCCCTGCCAGGACCTCTGTAAGAGGAAGGATTTTTTATTGCCCCGGAGCCTCATGATCATTAAGGTGGATGAATGGGGTGTACTGTGGTCATAAAGGCTCTTCTCAAATATTTTATTTCTCTTCCTTCTGGGCAATGACAGGCATTCCTTTCCCCAGTCTGGAGTTAGGCAGAAGCCTTCAAGAGCAACACACCACATGGCCCGTTTCTCCCCCCTACGGCAGTGATGACGGCACACGTTAGTTAGAGGTCATCATCGGCGGCCTCTCAGTGACCCACAAAGAGCACTGTTCCCCAGCTAACAAACGCTGGACGTGTATCATAAACAAGGAAATAAATCTCTGTGGTCTAATCCACTGAGATTTTGTTTGTTTCTGAAGCCCAACACAGCCAACCTAGATGGGAATTCCCTATGTTGAATTCTAGCCTCTGTATTCCCTTGGGTTTCTCTTTCTTATGTAATCAGGAAAGGGAAGGCCATCACATGAGTTCACGTCAAGTAATAGGCCTAACTGCAGAATGTTATACCAGTCTGAGCCACTTTGCCCTGCCCACCGGGGACATTCACGCTCACCCAGGCATCCAAACCTGCAAGAGCGTTAAATTCCTCAAGCCCAGTCAGGTCAGCTCAACCTGACATAAGCCATAACCCAAAATTCATTTGTTCATTCATTCAACCATTCAGTGGGTGTAAATTTTTTATTTAAATCTATTGATCTTATCCAAAAGGTACTGACTTACCTTTTATTTATTTTAGTCACTGTAAGTAATAATTTGAAAATCTTTTTTTTTCTTCGCAATTAATGACCTCCATTTAAATTTCGAGGAGTATAAATTTTAGTGGCCTTTAAAATCAAACGGATGAAAAAAAAATGGTTCACTTAAGATCATGAGAAGTGGTCAATCCTTTTTAGAAAGAGCTGCTGCCCCTGCTCTGAGGTGGCAGAACTGGATTTACCAGCTAAAGGACAGCATTTTAACCAGCCTAGGAAACATTCCTTGTTGTCCCAGATGCAATGAACAAACAAGCAGAAACTAAAATCTCTGGATGATAGCAGCATGAACCATCCATACTGGTTTCCTACTTTTGAATTTTTCTATGATGAACGTACGTTAATTGTGTTTGGATGCAGGGGAAAAAAAGTACTTCATTTAATAAAAGGACAATTTCTCAGATTCAGCCCTCATTTTCCAATTCCCTCTGCTCCCTTGGCCGTCATCATTTCCTACTGAAAACACACCAGTAGCTTTCTGGAAAGGCTCCACGAGTCAGCCTGTCCAAGTGATACGTCTATACAACTTACCAGCCCCCACAGACCTGAATTTATGCCTAAGTCCCCCCACCCAACCAGCCTCTGGAGTGCCCACCAGCTTTTGTTTATTCAAATCAAACGAGAAAGCCTGGCGCCCAGCTCATACCTTCACTTTTCTCTACATGGCACCCTGCTCACGGCCCCACCAAGCGAACACCCGTGACCAGGTCCACTCCCCCAGCTCTCTCCGTGCTACACGTGGGAACACGCAGACAGCCACACGGCCAACAGAGAGGCACACCACAAAAGGCCCTTCGGAGGCCATTCCTAACTTACAGAAAGGATACCCACAGCCTCCTAGTACGCCGCAGATTCTACATCGGAATGGGAATCCTGTTCGCAGAGCACGTTTCGGGATGGAGGGTGCCGGGAACACTTAGCCCAGCTTAGAGCAGAGAGCAGGAAATTCACAGGGGCTTTCCTTCCACTCAAAATCTGGGTATTTCACAATGAACAGTGCATAACCCAGTCTGTTCTCAACAGACTCTAAATAGAGGCCTGACGGTATTTACTCTCTGGCCCTTTACAGAAAAAGTTTGCTGACTCCTGCTTTAGAATAGAAAACAAATTCTTGTCAAATCAAATAGAGTCGACCGTGTCATGTATCCTGGACAACGATGCAAAACCCCAGCCCTCAAATGGCCCAGATGCTCGTCCCTCGCACCAACGAAAGACGCCGACATCCCGCCAACAGCATGTCTACACATCCCTGCCACCACCTCCTTCTGAAGTCCTACCTCCTCTTCACCAGCACCTCACTGCCAACGCTGGCCCACTCGGCTGAGATCTCCTCATCCCCAAGCCTCTTGCTAGAATGCTCTCTCCGTGGGTCTAAACCCCATGCGTTCAAGACCCACTCGCACCCGACTTTCTCTGCAGCCTTTTGGCTTCCCTCAGTCATGAGAATCCACAGCTTTTCGTCCTGTCTTCCTCTGGGTTTGAACGTCCGCTCCAGTTAGGAGTACACACTGTCCTGCGTGTTAGCTTCTCTATACCTGCCTCTCCCCCTTGGCAGGAAGCCCTCTGAGGGCGGGGGCCGTATCACCTTGGCCTCCCTCCCCTGAACTAATAACTAGTAAACATCTAAGTATATCTAAGTAAAAGAAGCCAAATATATGATCACTGTGTGAACAGTGTTTTATTCTGAAAACCTCCAAGTTCGTATATGAAAATTTTCCAACCTAGCTTGAGAGAAGGCAGATCTGCAAACATACATGGGGGGGATGGAGCTGGGAGCGGGGCGCCCCAAGGGAACAAGAGTCTCGTGAGTGAGGGACAGGGTGGAAGGGGAGGGAGGGCACCTGGAGCAGGGCGGCCACGAGGAGCACAGGTGGAGAGAAGGGCACCCTGTCAGAGAGCGTCTGTGGGACCGGCTGGAGGCGCCACCCACAAGGCCGGCAACATAAGCCGATTTATGGTGGTGGTAAGGGACCGGCTTTCAGCAGAATGGGAGCGCAGATGTGTAGTTGAGAAGATCGCACTCCTGAGCTACACGGCGCAAGATGGATGAGAGGAGTCCGTCTGGAGGTGGTGAGGACTCTCACCAGTTAGAGAACTACTGCCCTAGACAGGGAGTTGGCCGCGCAGTGGATTGGGGTAGGGGGGTGGGGGGGGGGCAAGAAGGGAAAGACCACTGCAAGGGGCAGAATGGGCAGGGCCTGGCCACCGGTGGATGTGGAAGAACAGTGAAGGTGCCTCCAAAGTTTCTGATCTTCAAATGGCTTTGGCTACCCGTAGAAGTCAGACCCCAAACTCCAGAACTGGCTGCAATGTAAGCTGTTAGTTGTGAAACATACAGATGTCCAATGAAGAGAAAGCCTCTCGTAACTTTTTAGGCCTACCTGAGGTTCGATGCTATCAAAGAACTAGATGGGATTATAGATGCACTTCAACATTTTTTTTTTTTTTGTCATTTAAAAAAAAAAAAGGCTTCTTTGATATTTTTCCAGTAATGACACTGCAGCTGAAAATAAAATCTAGGGAGAAAATATTTCTGAGACTATCAGTTTTTATGAGGCATCGTTCAACATTTCTTAGACCAAGGTTTCTCAAAGCGGACCATGGACCACCTGGGGTGCTTATAAAAATTGAAGTTTTGGACCATAACCTGCCCAAGCTAATCAAACCAGTTAAAATATTACAGTGATCCAGAAGGATTTGAAAATAAGCTAGCAGAATACACCAATGGATTTCAAGCAGCATATACAGAATCTCAAAATATAGAACATACTCACAGGATATTTTATCATTACACATTTTATATGTTTAAATGTGTAATATCCATCTTCATTGCTGGTAGAGATTAGAAATAATAAAAATGAAATTCAGGTGAATTTTTGCAAAACCTTAGAAGCAGCCATGGGAGCAGAATCTGAAAACCACAGGTCTTCATCACCCCATTTATACCCACTCAAGAGCAGGCCAGAAATGCAAATGTAACCAATGACCCAGGCAGCAATTAACATCTAGCAACTAACTATTGGAAAAGGACTAAGAGTCACAATTACAAGTCACGATCTATCACATTAACAAGTTGCCTGGTCAACAACCTTTCTTTTCACTGCTCCAGGCTTCCTCAAACCAACCTGACATAGTCCCATCTGGGAGGACACCACTCCACCCACGCGCCCCTTCCCACCTCCACCCCCAGCAAGCTAGAGCTTGCCTTTCTCTGCTACCTCGGGGATTATTCTAGAATTACCTCTATTTTATCTGTTGCTTGTATTTTCAAAGCATTTTTTCCTTTCCTTTCCACAGGGAGGGACCCACACGATAGGAGTGTTCAGATCAAAGCCCCCAAGGGCAGAGTGGGCCCAGAGAAGCCAAGCCTAACATACTTCCCCCTTCAAAAGCCAAGTACCCTTTCTTCTCAACAAGTGTTCTTACTGAGACCTGCCATAAATTCCCCCTTCTGACCCAGCTGCATGTCTGGCAAATGAAGCCTCGAGCAGCACAGCCAGCCTGGAGCCTGGCACTGAGAAATAAATACTCTCCAGGGAAAAAACAGAGTCCATCTGCACAGAAATGTTTGATCAACAGCAGGACACGGTCTACTGGATCAAAATGCCTTAGCACGACTGGATCAAAGTTCGTAACCATAGACACCCAACACATTCCGACAAAGGGTATACCCAGGGCCAGCGATGTGTGCACAGCTCAGACGGACTTTGTTCCTTACAGCATGTGGCCTTCCTTAATTGCTTCAGCCTAAAATCCTTCTCAAGTCACCTTAGGGGCAAAAAAAAAAAAAAAAACCCCTCGACATTTTCTAGCTTTTCTAGAAAAACAACAACAACCTCGACATATCTAAGCTTTTTATTATCGATACTATAATCAGCCACATCTGTAAAGTACAAGAACACGTATATGACACTTACTCCTCACAGAGACTCTTGTGCAAGCGTGGTCATTTCACACGTAGGAAAGTGAACGCCGAAAACTATAATGACCGGAGGTCACAGCAGTGGTAGAAAAAGGACCTTAATCTAGTGCTTTATTTATTTAATACACTCCAGCAGGCTATTTTTTTAAACTGCAAACAAAACCTACACATAAAGCCAGTATTAATTTTTCTTCCTCTTGACTTGACAAAGGCTCTTTAACAAAACATTAACAGAAGAAGTGTGAAAAGAGACCAAAGACTTGAAATGACAAGTTGTTTGCTGCTGGCGCTGGTCCATAAAGTGCCAGAAAGAGGCCAGACGAGCTGGGACTCGGTCACTGCTGCCATCAGCTGCCCATCGGTGAGTCTAATGAACAGCCAGGGCTGCGAGCCCCAGAGGCTCAAAGTCTTCCTGCCCTCATCCGCCTCTCCTTCTCCAGATCCGAGACCGGTGACCCACAGGTCTGGGCCAGTTAACAGGTGAGGGGTGTGTCCCCACGGCTGTTGAGACTGCAGGGCCGGGCTGGTCAGCAGCAGCCCTCACCCCGTGCAGGTGACCTAGGCCATGTCGGGGAGGGGGGGGGCACACAGCTGCCAGACCCTGACTCCCTGGGAATGAAGACCGAGCATCAAACTGGCCGAGGTCTTTAAAGACCTATTCATGCTCAGGATGGAGGACGTGAGCTGTGTATCTTTTCAGATTACTCAAGAAATAGGAAATCCTTCGCTTGTCAAAAAAAAATTTTTTGGTCTGAAATTTTGTGTGTGTGTGTGTTGTGTGTGGTGGGGGTGGTTAATCACATAACATGGAGAACATGTGTTCAAGTATAGAGGTATGGTCGGCAACTGATACTGCTTGTTGTGATTTTAAACACAATAGCAGATTTTGCTTTGGAGCAAGTTTAATTAAATCACATGTAACATGGATCCAATTATTATAAAAACCAAACTGACCTCACTGAGCACCTACTATATACACCACAAAGGCCTATGGGACACAGTAAACAAAAGTTGACTCAACACTGAAGTCCACCAGCATTTGAGAAGGAAGAAAATGAAGACAACCATCCCACATGGAGCCATTCTTTATTATGTGGAAGAAGTCCTTCACTACCCAACTATTAAGCCAGATTTTAACAAAGAACTGGATCTTGGTGCAGGCCTAGGCTAAGAACACTTCTCCTTCTGCAACTTCCAAGGAAACGATGCATTTCTTTAAACTGTCTTTTCCCTTCAAGTTGAATAATTCCATTCCTGAGAGCAAAACACCCACCCTTCCCACTCCGCTGGGCCCCTGCAGTTGTTTATCAGCTGTCCACACCAAGTGTATCCCTGAACTCTTTGGTCTGCCCATCTCGGGCGCCGCTACCCTGCTCCAGGTTCCGGGAAAACAGCTGTCCAAGTACTCGGCCATCCCACACTCCCCCGAGCCTACCTATGGGAGGTGGCTCTCTGAACACGCCAAGCTTCCATTCCCCAGGACTGGGTATGAAGGACACTGTCCTTTTTGGTCATCTGTGGCTAACAATCCACTCCAAAACTCAGGGGCTTAAGGATCACAACAGGCATTCATTACTTCTCACGAGTCTGTGGACTGACCGGGGGCAGCCTGTGGTCTCTCCGGGGCTGGAACATCCAGGGCTTCACTCCATCAGTCTGG
Source organism: Halichoerus grypus (assembly GCF_964656455.1). Lineage (NCBI taxonomy): Eukaryota > Metazoa > Chordata > Mammalia > Carnivora > Phocidae > Halichoerus > Halichoerus grypus. The sequence goes on from NC_135724.1 coordinate 17,137,043, forward strand.
CATTTTGGTGGGGGTGGCTAGAAAGCTGGAACTTCTGGGTGCCCAACTTGACTGCTTTGCATGATAGCTGGATCCTAAAAGCACACATTCCCCAAAGACAGCGAGTGGAAGCTTCCAGTCCTGCAAAGGCTACGCATAGCACAAGCCCAGCCGCGCTGCCACCGCATTCACCCGGGAGGGGAAACACCCCCCAACACCCCCCTTTGGGGAGGGGTGAAGCAGCCCCTGCCACCACACCATCTTCCGTGTTCACTCTAAGAAGGGCATACGGGGGCGCCTGGGTGGCTCAGTCGTTAAGCGTCTGCCTTCGGCTCAGGTCATGATCCCAGGGTCCTGGGATCGAGCCCCGCATCGGGCTCCCTGCTCCGCGGGAAGCCTGCTTCTCCCGCTCCCACTCCTCCTGCTTGTGTTCCCTCTCTCGCTGTGTCTCTCTCTGACAAATTAATAAATAAAATCTTTAAAAAAAAAAAAAAAAAAAAAAAGAAGGGCATACGGATATGAACGCTCACTGTGGTCTTAGGGCAGGACCTGTGCAATCTGCATGCGAGGTCACACAGCCTACCATTTCTGGTCTGAAGGAAAGCACCTTGCAAGTTGTCCAAGAGCTCACTGAACGTGCCACAAGTACGTCCGCTCAGCTCTTTATGGGTCATGAAGCCCCATCCGTTAACACCCGACTGTCGGCAGCATGGCTGTGTCCAGAAAATGAACGGCAACCCAACAAAGACAGCTTAAACTTCTCTCCCCAATGTTTCCAAAGTGAAGGTGAAGTCTAGAGACATGGGAAGAAATCCTTATGGCCACACACATGTTCCTGACCCCACTGTCTTTGTGGTCTCTCAGTAGAGGCAAAATACATGGCGCAGGCTTTTTTTTTTTTTTTAAAGATTTTATTTATTTATTTGACAGAGAGAAAGACATAGCGAGAGAGGGAACACAAGCAGGGGGAGTGGGAGAGGGAGAAGCAGGCTTCCCGCGGAGCGGGGAGCCCGATGCGGGGCCCGATCCCAGGACCCTGGGATCGTGACCTGAGCCGAAGGCAGACGCTTAACGACTGAGCCACCCAGGCGCCCCATGGCGCAGGCTTTTGACAAGAAAACAAAAAAGTGGCTTCTGATCACATGTGAGAGGAACAATGGGAGGAAGTGACCCTCTGTAAATCTCAAAGGTGACATCAGACACCGATTCTTCTTTCCTTCTAGAAATTTGAAGACTTTCTACTTTTCTGAATAGCTCCTTTATTTTCCCAGGCTCCAGAGTTTTTATCCACCAAGGTGCCTCCGTGTCATTTACAATCAGACAAGAGGACAGAGACTGTGACGTGAACGACCTAGAGCTCCAGACTGTTCCTTTGACTCATCGTGGACCACTATCTCCTTCCCCCGTTGCACACTCTTGCAGCACTGTGATCCCTTCTGTTCCTCAGACACACCCAACTCTCTTCCCAAAGCAGGACCTCCGTGTGCTTGGTGCCTCCAAGCTCAAGAGGGGTTTGTCCTGAGCACCCTTCTTCGAGTAGGCCTCCGTATTATTTTTCTCTGTCTCAGCTTCCTGTTTACTTCCTTTGGCATCCTTAGGAAAATATGTAGTTATTTCACTTATTAGTATCTTTTTCCTATTCGTAATAACGACAATAGCTAGAACAGACGCCTCCTAGGAGCAGTGACCACGTCTCTCGTACTCATTACTTGCATCTCTAGAACAGTACCTGGAATGTGAAAGGAATTCAGAAGGGCCACTTCTCCTGACTTTCAGTGTTTATAAAAGTAGCAATAGCAGACGAACCACACAACCTCCCTGGACTTAAGTTTATTCTTTTTTGTTAAACGGGGGAGGCTGAATTAAAGAATATTAATTTTCTGCCAGTGTTACCACTGAATTGTATAGCCCATTTCACAGCTATTACCTACTGACTCAGGTGGAGTAATAAATTTTCGATTTACTATTTAATCAGGAAAGAGTTAACAAACAGGCTTAATATCATAACATCTTAACGTAAGTCTGGACAGAAAAGCTATCTATAATCTTATAGAACACTTTAAGCATCTTAAAAGTATATAAGGAAGGTCCCAATAGAAGGAAAAAAAAAAACCATATGTAATGAAACCTTTGTATTTTTCATAAGCTTGGAATTTATCTTCCACACCGAGGATGATGTCCAATCCTTAACAAACTGCAGTCCTATGTTTGAAGTTGTAATTTGCTGACAATCTCATTTCAAGCACATCCAAAATTAGCAACTAATTCTTTACACACACTTTATTAATAGACTCCTGAAATTCAGATGAGAGTGGCACATTCAGTGTGAAGAGGGGAAGATGCACAAAAAAGATTAATTTTAATATAATTCTTAACAAACAGTCCAAGATGACCTATCCAGGAAACTGCCGGGTGCCTACATTTTCATCTCACTCAAAAGCAAACTACACAATCAATAGGTACAATTATATGACTGTTGATGAGGTTATTGATCCCCTGATCACCTGCACATCTTGATTTATGATTTGGTTTTTTAAAAATTTATAGAGGTCTAAAGGGTAACTTAAATGGTGACAACTCTGTGTGGGTTTAGTGAAAATCAGAAAGAACTTTTTCGGAAAATATACCCAGGGGAAAGACAGCCATTACCCAAAAGTGATCTTGGTTTGGCCTTTAAAAAAAAAAAAAAAAAGAGGAGAATAAACCACCAAAGCCTTTAAAGTCCTTTTAACTTAAGTCATAAAAATGAAAGTTGCTGACACCTGTTAATCTAATGAATCATAAAATCTTTTTTAAGAACGCTTTTTATTGATTTTTTTTCATGGTTCTTACATTCAGCATAGTAGAAAATGTATTAACCCTAAAGGAGAAGGACAAAACCCAGATAGCCACTAAAAAACTAAGATAAACTAAAAATATGTTTGCCAATGTAAGTTCAGTTGATGGGCAGTGAACCTATCCAATCCCTAAAACACCTGTGAAGAATTTACATCTTCAGAGGGAACAATAAAGACAGCTAAGATTTATTAAGTACTAATACGTGCCAGGAACTATGCTACACGATGGCACAGACTATCCCACTGAATGTTTCAACTGAAATCTTCCAACAACCTGATTCCGGACGAGCTCCAAGAGGACAAAGAGGAGAGTAACAGGCAAAAAGATGTGGGGGAGGAAGACAAAAGACAGATCACAGGCCCTCAATTCAAAAAGAATGACTCAAACCCCTACCCTCAGCCTATTTATTCTTACTTTATAAACAATCCTACCAGGCACACCCAAACACCTTCTCCGTCCTCAGCAGATGAGAAGCAGCCAATCAGAAGACGGAGGTGGGCTAGCTGCAGTGACAGGCCCAAGAAGGGGTAATGGATTAGCAAGGGAAATGAGAAATGAACAAAAATAGCAAGCTTGTCTCACAGATCACAGGTGTCCTGAGAACTTTAATGACGAAGAAAAGGATTATATACCTTATCAGACCCTGATGGCATCATTACAAAATATTTATTTACACAAAGAAGATGAGATTATATAATAATCTATGGCTCTGAGGGTAACAGTGAGTCCAAAAAAAAAAAAGGATTACTGCTGTATGTTCCGAGTGTTCTCCTTAAGAAGGCTTGAAAGAGAGCCCTAGAACAGGGTGAACGGTCTTTGGGCAGTTCATTTGCAAAAGACTCCCGATGGCCAAGATTCAGCTATAATTACTACTCTCTCGTGCTGGGGGAAGCAGGAAGAGCAGCGGTTTGGGCGTCAGGCCACCTGATACCCAAGCTCGGCTACCACCTTCCTGTGTGCTCTTGGACAAGACACCACACACTTCGCTGATTGTCAAATAAAGGTATAAAACTTCAAAAAAAAAAAAAAAAAAAAAAGACACAGGCCCACATGACCTTTACGGTCCTTTGCATTTTTAATACTATAAAGGAGAGACTACCTATGACCCCTTCTCTGAAATTCATGAACACTGGACAACTGGTCAATGCTTTCAAGAAGGGGAGTTTGCAAATGGCACAAAAATGCACGCAGTTTGTATTTACTTTGGTTACCTGGAGAAAAGTGGTATTTGCAAGTAAAATAGAACAGGATAGACCGGTCTTGCCAGTCTCGGATTAGAATCCCACTTTCACTTACTTCTTGCAGTTGGAAACTGAGGAGAAAATTATCCCTTTCATTCTAAGCTATTTTGGGAGATAAGCTTTTTTCCATATACATTTGCAAATATTCAGCTGGAACATTCTGTGGTTCTTAATGCACAGGTGGTAGTGTACAGGCGCATTTGAATGGAAACTTATTCTGTGGCCTGCTGATGGAGGCCCAGGTGAAGATAAATGCACCGGATCAGCACTGACACCAAGGTTTATTAAGAAAATCAAGATTTAGGTTCTTACTAGCATTAACCTCTTAGACTAGTTGTTCTCACCCCTGACTGCACATCGGCATCACCGGGGTACGGTGGCCTTCCCAGCCCCCCATACCTTCCCACATTAGTAAATCCACACACGGCCCCGGGATCCCTTAATGAGCTGGATAATGAGAATCAGTGAAATTCTTTTTATCCAGTCTGCACCATCCTTGGCAGATTGTATTCCATTAAGGGTCAACCTATTAATAGGCAGAAATAGCCATAAATTAAAATAAAATTAAAAACCCGATGGCCAGTGGCTTGCACTAGGCATAAGGTCAGTAATTCTTTCTGCTGTATGGAACCATTTAAATACCATTCTGAACGCCGGGTGGGCCACGAAAAAGAGGCATTCAACAGGCTTGGAAATACTTGCATGAACCCAAAAGGATTTTCTGAGATGCAGAAAGCAATGCCCTCCCTTCTATAGATAAACATGGTTTAATTCCACTCCCGTCCCCAGCACGACCTGCCTCCCACTTCCTCCCTACTTCGCCTTCCCTTCTTCCCCCCACTTCAGGCAAATCTTCCTGCATCTGTTTTGCTTGGCAACACACACCAGCATTCCAACAGATGCCACCTGGCCACTGAGAGCCTATTGCGACATAGTAGGCCAAACAAGAAACCTGCTCAAAAGGAAAAGCAATCTGCAGTGAGGTTTCTGGGAGCAAAGATCACTGGAATCACAGGGCTCCACTCAGTAAGGGAGGTGGCCTGAAACCCCTTCGTGCCCTACACCCTGCCCATGACCCTTTCGTGGCCGTGAGATGGCGAGAATGTCCCCAGGAGTGTTCTCACTAATGGAACTTCCTGCTCTCTGAGGACTCCATTGGCCCCCTCCAAACCCAGAGCCTCCACCCTGGCCTCAGTTGGTCAGTTCAGAGCAAGGAGGATAGACTGGCTGTAGCTACGGAGCTTCAGGACAAAGCATGACGCCTGGTATTTCCCTTTGTCTCAACCCACGTTATACGGGAAATTCTCAGGAGCTGAGACCAACGAGCATCTCTTTCCTTAACAGCAACTTGAAAGTTCTCTCCCCATCTCAGATCCTGTCCATGAACTGAGATCGTGGGGTCTGTTTCAAGTCCTCAGCCCATCAGGGAAACACACGATGAACCAGAGGACGCTAACAAGGGATTTCAGAAATGGGAAGACGGATGGAAAAACCCCTGCTCCCGGACAACACTTTGGAAGGGGCTGCCTCTCTCTGGGGGTGAGCCTTGCGGGATAAATGAGCTATTTTAAAAGCCATGGATCTGCCTTGTAGCCCACACATTATTCATCAATGGACAAGAAACCTTATAATAAATGCAATCTGCAAATCAGAAGCAGACTCCCTGGTGCAAAACTGCAAAAATAAATCCGCCCACATCCTGGCATGACAGAGGCAGCAGAAAGCATCTTGAAATAACACTCGCTTAAGAAGAATAAAAGCTTCCCGTTTTCTCGGCACTGCAACGTGAAAATGACAGTCTAGGTATGAAGGTTTGACAGTCTAAGTACGAAGGTTAGACTAACTCCTGAGAAAACTGATGACTGCCCCCAGTACCTGGAAGAACAAATACACAGAGCAGGGACGACAGCAGAGGCCGGAGCCCGGGCCCCGCCACCTCCAAGGCGACAGGCAACACGGCAATGGCCTCGCCATCTCGGGACAGGAGCCCGGGTGGCCTGTGAAGATAAAAATGGGGTCACATCACTCCACTGCTTCAACCCCTCCTTGTGGCTTTCCATCCTCGTGGCCCCACAGCGGCCGTCCACAATCGGTGTAAAATGTGAAGACAGAGCTTGCACACCCACCTTCCCTGCTCTTCTCCATGGCACTGATCCTCATTTAGTATCTGTATTTTTTCCTTCTTTTGCTCAGCTCTCCCCATCCTATCAGCTGCTCGAGGGCGAAGAGCTTTTGGTTTTGTTCACTGCTTTATACCTAGAACTTCGAATAGTGTCTGGCATGCACCAACTACCCAATGAATTCACTGCATAGACATTTATCGTCTCATCTACTAGTAACGTCACAAATGATTTTCATCAGTCTCCAGGCAGCCCGACTGGGCAGTGCCACCCATCTGTTCTAATAGGAAAAAAAAAAAAAGTTTCACCTAAGAGAAATAGGGAGGCTTAGAAAAGTATAAATAAATATTATGATTCCATGAGTCAGAAACACACAACCATCTCCTTCACCCCAACATCAGTTCTAAACAAAGGCACTGAAGTGGAGATCATCACCATCTAGAACCCTGCAGATTTTCTCTGCTCTATTACCAGGACACTAAGGGCAGAACTGCATTTACTTCATTGCCTGGGCCCTTCCAGTTAGGGCTGTTCTTCAATGTAAAGGTCATACCAATTGGGGGAATGGGTGTGTCAACAGATTTTTCTATCATCTGCTTGAAAGAAAGCACAGAAAACCTTTCCCAAAAAATTCCTTATTAGTACTTGATTAAAAAGAGAGAGAAATAGAGACAGAGAGAGAGAAGATCCTGAACATTTTTTCCTTCTGGATTAAAGCATGGATCCAGTAACTTTGATCTCCAAGATGAGTGTTTTTGCTTCCTTCCAGATCCCTTTTCACAAGCTATCCTGTCCATCAATCACATCCACCTTTGGCTCCAGAAGAGTCACAAAATGGCCTTTTCAGGATTTCTGCTGTGTCATGGTCCCCGGATCAATATACATATTCAATCCATGCACATGGCCCCTTTCCAGGTTTCCCCAGATGAGGCCAACACTGTGTTGCCGCCTAATTTTTCTCAGTGCTCCTGTGTTAAGTCAGAAGCTGAGAGGGGTAAAAGGATAAAGGAAATGGGCCACCCTCATGTGACCCCCATCACGGTCTTTGATTTGTGTGATTCCCCTGTCTCATCAAAAGGATCAGCTCTTTGGGGACAGAGAGAGTTCCTATATCCCCCAAACTCTAGGCATCCTCCACAAGTTTAAAAGGTGTGCAAAGTAAAGCATCTCTCTGCCGAGACACAGTACACAGCCCTTGTCCAACCGAGTACAAGTCTCAGGTCCCTGGGAAGTGTCTCTGATTCTGACTGACTCCGGCACTACAAGGCAACAGGTCTTCACTTGAAGTGCAATGGGATTTTAGGCTCCTTGATTTTCAAACACGAAATATAGACCACTTTCTCTGTCAATGGCCAACAAAGTTCCAAGTGGCAATCTAAGCTTGGGGTAGAATCCAACTAGAATTGGACCATTTTAGAGTGCTTAATTATGTTAATTTCAAGAAGCCTATTCTCGTGACATTGATTTCCACGAGCAAAAAATAATGACATACACAACTCAATTTAGCTATTTCCTATATGTATTGGCTGAAAAGAAAAGAAGAAAATTTCAAATTCTAAAATTCTGGTGACAAATTCAAAAAATTTTTAAATTTTAAAAATTCTAAAATTCTGGTGACAAGGAGGGATTAAAGGGGCCTTCGTTTACCGAAAGGTCTGATGGCTGAGACCTGAATATAAATGCACAATCACCAAATTATTTTCACAGTAGCCAGTAATCTTAAAAGCCCTTTTCATCCATCTGCTCTTTGTAAAGGGTACAGGAAAGCAAACTACTTGAAAAGCAGAAAATAGAAACATCTCTTTATAAAGGCTTCCATTTAGGTTCATAACTTCCTCTGGATTGACTCCAACATTTCAACACACAAGAATTTCAGTACCTATAAGTTGCTTTATCATTTTTAAATGCTTAAATGCACGACATTCACTCTAAAGTCACATGCACGAACACTACCACCAGCAATTTGAATGTACTATTTGCAAACACAAAGTCTCCCAAAATTTTACATAGTACGCTTACCATTTTTGTAATGTGAAAGGTACAAAGTGATGCAATTTGGGAGGATTGGCTTTTAGGTCTTTATTGTTCATCTCTCTGTGTGATACACCTGCACATGCCTACTTCCCAGGGCAGAGGTGGGAGAATCAGGAGATTGGGGAACCTCCATATTTTTCTGGTATTTACTAGAACTTTCACAACACAGACATTAGCAAAATTATGTAAGCAGGATCACAGACACTGAGAAGATATACTGTGAGAGAAGGTTATATTAAACGCTAAGAAAAACATCTGTTGTTTTCCAGAGTTAATATTTCTCATAGTTCAGAAATTTAATACTTTTTTTATAGATGAGTCTGTCCATTTTTTCTTGGTGATTCCCCTTTCTGCTTCCAAGGTTAGGAGTGATCCTTCACAGATCTGTTTTGTTTTGTTTAAAGATTTATTCATGGGGCGCCTGGGTTGCTCAGTTGGTTAAGCATCTGCCTTCTGTTCAGGTCATGATCCCAGGGGTCCTGGGACTGAGTCCCACATTGGGCTCCCTGCTCAGCAGGGAGCCAGCTTCTCCCTCTCCCTCTGTCCCTTCCCCCGCTCATTCTCTCAAATAAACAGAATCTTTAAAAAAAAAAAGATTCATTCATTCATTCATTTGAGAGAGAGAGTGTGGGGGGAGAGAGAATCTCAAGTGGAATCCCCACTGAATACAGAGCCCAACTTGGGGCTCCAGCTCATGACCCTGAGATCACGACCTAAGCTGAAATCAAGAGTTGGATGCTTAACTGACTGAGCCGCCCAGGCACCCTCTGATTTTTTTTTTAACTGCTTCTTATTCTACGGTGTGGAACATTTTATACAAAATTATTTAAATCTAGATTTAGATAAATCTTGAGGTTATTTTATTTCTTGGTTTAAGTTTTAGATCCAATCAATATTACTAATTTTATTTAATGACTGTATCCACCTATAAGTGAATATGGTTAATTTGAATAGTGGAAATGGGATTTGTTTTGTTAAATCAAAATGCATACAATATTTAAGTGTATGTACTTTACATAATTAACAGTTCCCATATCATAACATAGAATAACGACTAGCATTTTCTTAAGTTAAAATGTCATTCTGAAAAGAAAGAAAGGCACAATAAGGCTGAGAATATTCATTCCTTTAGCCCTTCTTCAGGATAAATTCTCCAGCACATATATAAACCATTAACAGAGATAAGCCTTATAAATCAAGCTTGCTCATTTCTGTTTGGGTTACGGCCCTACAATAGATTACATTAAAGGTTACAGGCACCAGTTTAATTCCTGTTATCACTCTTCAATGGCAGGAACTGTCCTGGTATCTCTTTGTCCTTGGCCTGGGCCAGGCAGGTGCTTATGGAAGGGCTCTGTGGAAGGCAGGCAGACTGACCAGGAAGTTCATTCATTCAACTCAACGTTTGATGGGAAAGAGAAGAATTATTCATTCTGATAACTACACCACAAAATTCTTCAACAATGTTTCACATCAAGAAACAATCTGTTGGGCGCCTGGGTGGCTCAGTTGGTTAAGCGACTGCCTTCGGCTCAGGTCATGATCCTGGAGTCCCTGGATCGAGTCCCGCATCGGGCTCCCTGCTCAGCGGGGAGTCTGCTTCTCCCTCTGACCCTCCCCCCTCTCATGCTCTCTGTCTCTCATTCTCTCTCTCTCAAATAAATAAATAAAATCTTTAAAAAAAAAAAAAAAAAAAAAAAGAAACAATCTGTTGAAACTTGCTGATCATGATCAAGGAAATTCCTAGGCAAACCCAGCAAGCACATCACTGGTGGTCACTTCTCCCTTCCGTCTTCCGAACAAACCCCTTCCGCTGATCCACTGAGACCAATCCTGGTCATCTTTCTAGATCTGGTTCTGATCTTCCCCTCCGTGACATCGCCCTTGTGCACCATGACCCACAGCGTCCCACCCCGTGAGTAAGCAGCCTGTCACCCACCTGCACAAGGCTTCTGCCGGTGTGCCTCACCTCCACTGTCCTGTCACCTGGAAAGCTTCTACGACAACAGGCTTCCCAACCTTCCGCGTTTCTAACATCAAGAAGTACACATGTGGTATCATGAAACAATAATCATTTCACACCTGTGAGATAAAAAGTATGTTCTCTGTAACTGCAAAAATAATGCTCAGTTTCCTCATTTTAAAATGAAAGGAACTGGCTGAAAGGATTCCCCAGAGAACTCACAGCTCTGTAAGTTTATGCATATAGAATTAAAAAGGACTCCTGTGGGGCGCCTGGGTGGCTCAGTCATTAAGCGTCTGCCTTTGGCTTAGGTCATGATCCTGTGGTTCTGGGATTTCTGGGATGGAGCCCCGCATGGGGCTCCCTGCTCAGCTGGGAGCCTGCTTCTCTCCTCCCCACCCCCCGCCGCCACTCCCCCTACCTGTGATCTCTAATAAATAAATAAAATCTTTAAAAAAATAAATATAAATAAAAAGGACTGCTGCATACATTAGCTAGAGAACAATGCCATATTACAAAATTCAGGAACATCTCTTGCTAATATAATTTCAACTGAGGATGCAGGCAGGCCCTCAGGTACACTGTGTTTATATAAAACTATTTTTACTGCTTTGTCCTTTAGTATAGTAACTGGGCACCCTAATAATACACACTAATTAGAATAAGCAGAACGTAGAATAATGTACCAGGATTTTTTTTTTTTAAACATGGTTTCTATTACGGTAAGATCAACTTAAATATTAACATTGTATCCAAAGTTTAGAGTTTTATTACAATTTAGTATCTTTTTCAACTGGAAAACACAATCAGTACATACATACTGAACTGATCCTAAAATGGAGGCATTATATTCATGAGCAGAATACAGAAGAACCACAGAGTTATGCTGTTAGTGTGCAGTGATCAACTGGGCCGAACTCCTCAGGAAAGTTAAAGAGAGTTGTTGGTCATGCAATAAACTTCTAGCCGGAAGCTCTCTGCTTTGAAGAAGTGCTAGGCTTCTTGGCTGGAGCTTAATATACACATTTCAGTATTTCTGCTCCAACTCAACTTTTCTATTCAACTCAAAAAATCTGGACCAAAGCAACTCTTTCTCCCTCAAGAGTCAAATATCTAATTGTGTATTTTAAAAGAATATGAAAAAGAAATGGTCAAGAAGTACAATAGACTGTGAAGCTTTAAGAAGTCAAGGAAATAGATGACTTATGATGTGTGGGTCATTAAATATATTTTAAAGGTCTATCAGTTCTGGACTGACCTAGAGAGAGTAAGAAAGAGAAACTGTGAATCTATCAAACTATCTGGATCATCAAATACTATATATGCCTCATACCATCCCTACCCTGTCCTAGCTTCCCCCCCTCCCCTGCAAGAGGTAAGCAACTTGAGGCAACACCACAGGTTGAAAGCAGACTCCTCAGAGTTATTACATGAGGCACGTAAAAGCCCCTTGACTCCCTCCCATCTATAAAAATTAAGTCACAAGAGAAGTCTGTGTAAATTCCAGGGGCTCTGAAAGGCAGATTTGCTAGGGGAAATGCCGGTCTCTTCTCACTGGGGTCATTCCCTCTCTTTCTGCTTACCCAGTTAAGCAAAATATAGCACAATACTTAACACTAAAATAAACACAGAATGGTTTCAAAGAAGGCAGGCACTTAAAGGAACAGATACAAAGTATCTGAACACTAGGCTAGGGACCACAGCCAATCTGAAGAAAAGAGGGCCCCTTCCAACTCAATTTCTGATACTGTCATTTCATTTCAGGACCTCTCCCTTCACATTAAGTACTTTGTTCCAACGTGTCAGAATGGCCCATGGTTCTAAAATGATCAGGGTATAAAAAGCAGGCTTCTTGAAATTCAATCTCTTCCATCCTCCATACTGAAAGCTCAACTTCCTGTTACAATGTGGTGGTGCCTAGAGACCACCAAAGTGTCAACTCAGGACAGCATAAAACTGGCCAGGACATCAACCATTTCCTTCCAGGCCACCTGTTTCACTTGTTCTTTTATAGTCCTCTGTATTCCAGTTCGCCCAAATAAGCTGTGAGCAGAATAAACAAGGTTCAAAAAGGAACATCCATTGAGAACATTATTCACCCATAACGCCTAAGAAGTCAAGCTAAAAATCTTTCGATAACCTCCATTTGCCCAGAAAAAACACAGACTTCCTGAAATACCTATTATAGCTAATATTTTCAATACTCTATCCTTTAGGCCCTTTTAACCTTTAAACTGGAGCTGGGTGTATATAGCAGGTAGATGGTCTTAGTGTTCTCTCTTTTGCAGGACATGGAATTATATTGTGCTGCCTGGTGTGAATCAAGGGAAGTGGACGACCGAAGACAGGATACTAAATTTCTCATAATCACTAGACTGGACTAGGCTTCCCAAGCTTCTTTTGGCAAGTATAGTGGAAACTTAAGATAGTCTGGTATTCGTGCATTTAATCAATAGTTTCGACACTGTGAATTTCCTGCTTTTTCCTCATTATTGCAAATGTCCTGGTAGTATCATTAAGAGCTGGGGGGAAAAAAAGTCAAAATATTTAAGGGCAGTAATCTAGCTCAGCAATAATATGAGCTTATTTTTATTAAAAATATGCCTCATTATCTCCAGTTATACAAATACATTAACATTCAGATTAGCCTCAATTAGTTTTAAACCATCAACTATACAGACACCCAACATTTATTAAATTTTAAGAGAATTCTTACATGGAGTCAATTTCCTGTGGTATTGTGAACTTTTATGTAGCAATAACAACTTTCTTATTAACATGTGTTACAAAATTATAGATTAATTTCAATGCCTAGGAACTCTGGCTCCAGGCTTGGCCAAGAGCAGCAGTTGCGGCATTTATGAAAACCCTCCAAAAGGCAGTATCTGATAAGGCACAAATACTACCCTCATTTGCCAATCACACAATGTGGAGATCTTGTACAGATAACATGAGATTGCTGCTCAAAAGCCTCAACCTGTAAGAGGGAAACGTAAACGTAACCAATGGAAATGTTACAGCAAAATGATTTGGTAAAAATGTAAGTTTCAAAGTTTCAAAATTCCATACAGCAAATACAATTAAAGATCCTTTTCTACAATCCATAGCTCACCAATTAATTTGAGTCTTTTTAAGGACCGATCATCACAGGTGGTGTTTGGGATCTGTGATGCTGATTATCCAACAGCCAGACTTAGGACAGATGAGATATCAAAGCTAGTTATTAAATACTTCCAGGTATGCCTTAAATCCATGCTATGCCTGATGCTGATCCAAAACTGATGTTCAGAGTTAACTTGATTACCTTCCTCAAAGAAAGATTTGTATATTACAACTATTCGGTTAAGAAGGAAAAACCCCCCCCCCAAAAAAAAAAAAAAAAAAAAGAAGGAAAAAACCCCAACACTGATCAGGTACTTCCACATATGTTCCCTCATTTAAACCTCACCAGAAACCTGGGAGAGCTGGAGATTTTTATCCTCATTTTTCACTTAAGAATAAGCTCAGAGAAGGCTTCTAACTCCCCTGAGACATGTCAGTAAATTGCCGAGCTGCCTCTGCGGGTCTCCAAAACTGCCCCCCCCCCAACCCCCGGCCCTGTTAAGCTGCAAAGCACCAACTGGAGGTACCATCTTCAAAAATGTCAGCAAAAATGTCACATCACTGGAAGCATTTAACTGCTTTTTGGCTACACAGACTTTTATTAAAGATATTTTTTAAATTCCCATTATGCACACACAAAGTGATAGAATATGCTAGTTCCCACATCTAATGAAGCTATCATGTACCTTCATCGGAAATAGAAAAATAGCACTATTTCGCAGGATAGCAAGCAAGGCTGAGCGAGGCAATGCCTTCGCAATGGGATGTTAGTTACAGGGACCAAGTGAAATAAAGGAAGGCATCCTTCAAATGGTGAAGTACTAGAGAGAGACTTTGTAAAAAGCAACTCTTATCCGTGTCAACCCTGAGCAATGCCGAATCAAAGCATCCATGAAAATGCTGAAATTTTGTTACATAGTATTGGAATATTCTCATACGATCGCATTAAGAGGTTGTTACTATATTCAAGGGAAAATAATGTTTAGAGAATCCAATCAGAAACCCAGTGAATGAAAGAAATAGTAGTTTTCTTATTCATCACACTGCTGTTGGTGTGTTTTTTAAACAAAGGGGTGGTTTATACATATATTCAGAGAATTATTTTTTTAGGGTAAAAAAGTGACACCAGTTAGTACTAGTGTCAAGGTGTTTCTGTACAGTAAAATCATCGTCTCTAAAAGAGATTCAAATTAAAATCCCCTCCAAATAAAAAGAGTTTGGGTATTCTTTTGTTGTTTAGTAAAATAAATTTTTAAGCCCAAGAGATGAGTACACTACTTCTGCAAAGTGGATGTCCACTGAGAGGACACAGGGAAAATGCAGAGAACCTAGGGTAGCAGTAAAGGAGAAACACTCCCTTCCCTATTGGTATATGCAGTGGGTGGGAGACTACCTGTTTTTGCCCCCACTGGCCCTCCTCCCCCTGTTTACATTACAAACTTTGTCAGCAAGCAACTGAAGACAGCCCCAGAAACCTTCCAAGTATCCAGTGTAATGTTATATACACAGTGGACCTGAAACACCTCATGACATTAATGGGATCCAAAAACTCAGCTTGTAAAATGCAGAACCTAGCAGTGATTATCCCTGAGACTGTTTGGAAAGGGGGCACCGATGCTGGGAAATGGTGATCTAACTTCCTCAGAAAAACTCAAATACAGTGAAGCAGTCCATAACCAAACCAAATACCTCAAAAACTTCAAAAACTAAGAAAATAAGTCATTCACGAAATGACTGTTAATAACGCCACAAATGGAATTGCTCAGTCCTAAAGCCCTTTCTGAAATATCCTAACGGATGACAAGAACCAATTCTGCTTTCCTGAATGGGTGGCCAGACCAGATGGAAAACCATCACCAAAGGGGGTTAATGCGTGGAAACGTATTTTTTTTCCCCAGGAATCTAGCTGGTTGACATTTTTTGAAGTCATGTTGCATTTGAGATTTATTCATGGCAGGATGTTTGGGAGGCAGCCTGAGACACAGAAAAACACTCAACAGGGTAACCTTGTAATAAGGTCTGAGGCAGAGAAGAGACTGTGCAATAGGAGCCCATGTGTAAAAGGAAGCCTGAGTGGTTTGCCCAATCGAGAAACATTTCTGATGTCATTTAAAAACCAGGCTGCAACAAATTTTCATTAATTTTTCACGTGAACGAATAATGAAGTACCCTTCTGACTGAAGCAGCAGATATGTGAACCATCAAAAAAGCCTGGTGGCAGCCAGACTGTAGACGCCCCAGTGAATGTTTTCCCTCAAGATAAATAAGGCCAGGGCAGCTGCCGCCTAGACTTAACACCCCTGCCCATATGAAACACGTACAAAGTGTTGAATGGAGCAGACAGTTCTGTGATGTGACGAGTTTTGCTTTTGCCTCTTAAAGAAAAAAAGTTTTTGCTTTAAAAAAACCCCAGCTGCTTACCAACCATTTACGAATTTATGTCCATGAACAAAAATACCACAGGTGTATCAAAATTCACATAGGAGAACTACACCTATGAAATTCGCACCAGAGAACTTATTCTCAAGAAAGGCTCTTTATTCTAGACCTTAAATTTCCAAATTGAAAGATACTTGTTTCCTGCTCTCACAGTCCTTTCAATTGAGAATGGCCCTTGTATCTAAGTACGTATCAGTTTTAGTATATCCTATTTGTTTCCTAATTACATTAGAAATTTCAAGCCAAATGAGACATTAGTTATATAAACACATCTGTCTTCAACATCTAACTGCAAAATGACTTAAGTTTTTGGTAATATCATTGAGTAGTTACCAAAACTTTAGGAACGCATTTTGTTTATGAAACCTCAGCTGGTAGGCGGTCCAAGTTCAGCAAGAAATTGTCTTGCCCAATGAAGCCTGTAACTGTTGTGATGTACTTTCTTGGGGGTGGAGGTTAGAACGATTATAATATCAAAATTCTACTGAAATTTGTACTATTATATAAAAATGATAAACCGGTTCAGATCAAGACAAAGCACTCAGACATTTCCTAAAAAAAAACGTTAGCGGTAATAAAAGGATGCATGGAAAAGAAAGAAGAAGAAACATTTATAGAACACCAAGAAAGATACAATACTTGCATTGAGCATCGGATTACACCTTCAAAATGGTGCAAACCAATGATGGAGCAGTGTGATAAAGTTCACTTGAACAGCCAAAAACATTTCTCAACACACGGCAATAAAAGATGATACAATTCCACACTAATACTCAGTCATCCACTTTGAAAAGTCTCAACGCACAACCAAAACCCAAACAAAAAGTTCCCTTAATGTTTCACGATCTATCCTCAAACCGGTCTTCAAATAAATCCAGGGGGAAAAAACCCATTTCAAAATGTAAGGCGCTCGGTGTTTAGGTAGAGCACTCAGTGGCTGGTAATTACTAGGTAAAAGAAAGTTAACAGATAAAACTTTTCATCCCACTATAAGCCATGAAAGCTGCAGACTCATCATTTGCTTGGTGAAATTAGCAGCTGTCTTTCTGTACTCCATTTCACCGAGAGGGAGAGAGCAAGAACACAGGAGAAATAAAAGCCAAAATCTGTCCTAGGGTGCCTGTTTCCACAGCTGGAGACAGGGCACTTACTAGTCTATATACAGCCTCCCAGTTAGACGTTCAAGTGGCCAGTGTTAAGTTGCATGACCTCCGCAATCTGACCATTAACAAGCAGTTTTGCCTAGCCCTGGTCCATAAGCCAATCTGCTTCAAAAATACATTTCTTACTGCCCCACAAGGGTGACCACTCTTGTTCAGTATTACTTAATGGACAAAAACCCAAAGACAATAAATTATATAACAACAAGGGTCAATCCTCCACAGCAAAAGGGCCATTAGGAAGAACTGATCAAACTTGCCATGCACTTAATTGTTAAGAGACTAGACTCAAGTTTTGTGACATTCTCTCACCTTTATGAGAATTGGTTATTTTTAAATGAAACATCATCAAAGCAAGCAGCTCTTAAATGCATTTCTGAGATCAACATGTTGGGGCACCGGCAGATTAATTCAAAGTAATAAATTTTTTAAAATTCTTTTATTCAGAAGGGGACAAGGAGGGAGCAGGGATCATCTGGATCTTCAAAACAGTTATTTGACTTTTAGGGTCTAAACACACAGTGTCTTCTTAAACACTAGTTTTATGGGACTCTACCAAATACTGGGCTACAAATCACGGTCCCAGAACTCAGCCAGACATTGTTACAATGGCCTGAAGCAGGGAAACTCCCAGAAAGGAGGAGGATGAAGTTTGTTTTAATTAGCCTGCAGAAGCAGCTTTCTGGCCTTGGCTCAGTCCCTTCAGACCCGGCGCTCACACGCAAACGCACGCCAACTTACCGGGGCGCCAGCTACCGTGGAACCAGGGCTGCTGGCGTTATTCTCCTCGGGATTCTGGGGGGCTTCTTCCGGCCCCCGAGTCACGAGAATTCTGAAGTGCTGTTGCCCCGCATTTTGATCTTGCCTGATCTTAAACGTGCAGCCCTGCCCCTGTGGCGTCCTTTCCACCGAGTTGGTCCTGTGGATTTCGGGAGCCCCCCTGCGGCCCCGAGGCGGCGTCTCCGGGTGGCCCCGCTCTTCCGTGGGGCTCCCGCGCTCTGCGCGGGGCTGCGTGGGGTACGAGGTGCTCCTCTCCAGCCGGATGCGGGGGTACCTCACCAGCCTGTCCCCCTTCGTGCCGGTGAAACCGAAGTTGAAGTCACCGCCTGGCCCCGGAGCGCCCGGTTGCGGCTGTTGCAACTGGAAGACGAAGCAGCGCTTCCCGGAGCTTCCAGAAGCATCCGGAACGTGCTGCAGGGACCAGCGCCTGGGCTCCGTTGCCGAAGGGCTGCTCTGGCCGTCGGCCCCGAAGGGCGTCAGCCTCACCTGGCGCACGTCGGCGCTGGAGGCGCGGTGCTGGATCCGCAGCCCCCCGCCACCCTCGGGGCCCCAGGCGGCCCTCGGCTCGGCCTCCTCGCGGCCGTCGCAGGCGGCAAGGCCGGGCACTCGGCGGCCGCACGTGCCGTTGAGCTGCGGGCCCGGAGCCCGGGCCGCCCTCGGGGGCGAGCTCCCGGGGGTCTCGGGTTCCGGGGGCTCCGGGCCACCGGCCCGGGATGCCGAGCCCGCGTCGCCGTCTGGGCCCTCGGGCGGCGCACCCGCGTCGGGGGCCTCGTCGGCCGCCTTGCGCTGCAGGGAGATCTGCACAGATGAGCTGCGGGTGGGCCGCGCGTCGAGCGGGCCCAGGAGCTGCGGGATGAACATGGACGTGCTGCGCTTGAGCGCGCCCACGGCCTCCTGCAGGCCACCGCGGTCCTCCGCGCCCTGCTGGGCGAAGGGGTGCGGGCCGCTCCTCCGCGGCAGCGTGTGGAATGCCATGAAAAAGTCCTCTTCCCTCTCCTGGTCTAGGATCTCGGACTCGGGGGCTGTGTTGCTGCGCCCAGAGCCAAAATGAAACCGAAGCCGATGGGCCATGGTGCCCAGGGGGGCAGGGAGGGAGAGGGCGAGCGGCGACAACGAGCCCGGCACTGCCAGAAGTCAAAAACTGAAGACACAAACTCCAAGAAAAAGTGTCCCATCTGCCAAAGCGTTAGCACTGCGGCACCAGGAGCGACAGATAGCAGAAATAACCCAAGTGGCAAGCGGCATTCCAGGCATGATTGGGTAAGAGCAAAAAGCTCTCATCCGCACTGTGACAGAGGGTAGGATGGCCAGAACCACATGACCGCGGTCTCCCCCTCCAAGGCCAGCTTGTGCACTTACTGGAGTTTTCCCCCCTCTCGCGCTCTCAGTTTTTTTTTTTTTTTTTTACACACAGCAAGAGCCTGAAACAGCACCTTCCCAGCTGCTGCTTTTCCATCAGACAGGAGTGGCCCCAGCAGGGAGCTCTCACAGCTGACTAAGGCAGCAAACACAGTCCAAGCCATGCTGCTATAAATCTAGCCCGCATCAAATTCACGGGACAGTTCTTTCCGAACGAGGCAGGGCACTCGGACTCTCTAACCAATGCCGGAGAGCCGGCATTGAACACATGCACACACACCGTATTTCCCCCGCCTCCCCTAGCAAACCAAAGAACGACAAGGAAAAATGCTCTGGCTGCAAGAAAACCCTTTCACAAGCATCCGATATTATGTTTCTCTGTTATTTATGATATCACCACACTACCACGACGGAATGCAAACTAATAAAAGGTACTATAAATATGATTCCACACCCCACAGAATGAGTGTCCCTTTAATGCTAAATAATTAGACCATGATCTACAAGTAACAAAATAGCTAAGTGCAGGGAGTTACAACTTACAACAGGGTCAGTTAGCTGTCTGCCTCCTACTACTGTATTTTTTCATTTAATAGGGTGTGTGTGTGGCGATCTCACTCATAATACGACTATCAGACATGGAAGTCCCAGAGAAAAGGAGCCCAGCTGGAGAAAACATTCTCTCCTATATGCCAGACAGGAGAAAAACCCATCACCACACCCACCCCCCCATCCCCACCAGAAAAGGAAGGAAAATTGAGGAAGGGTGTGAATGTGGTTTTTGTAGTGAGTTAACTTAAATACCATACAGAAAGAAGGCTGCCCAGAGCTGTTTTTCAGGGAGAAGTCAGCAATATTATCACAAGCACGGAATCTTACCATTTTTGTGAAGGGCCAAAAAGGACCCGAGTAATAAAGGTCCATGTTCAAAAAACTGTCATCAGATTTGTAGTCAACTTGGATATAGTCTCTGTGTTTCAAGCTTACGGTTTTCCATGATCCAGAAACATCAGTGATTTAACACAGAAGCTTATTTAGGAGGGAGTAAAAAATGGGAGGGGAAAATACCAAAAGCTGCAGAGGGTGACAAAAAGTTTATTTTAAAATCCACAAAGCATGGACTTTGTCAACAGCTCTAGAATTGAGGGTGGAGGATTAACCCCGTGTTTACATACGTGCAAACCGGTGTTCCAAAGGCATGTGTTTTAAATGCCAAAACTGATCTCCATGAGAGAAATGGAAGCTAGTTCGTTGAGATGCTCAAACCACCAAGTACCACTGTAGTCATGTATGGTCTTAGCTGGAGGAAGAGCCAACAAAGCAACAAATACCACCACCAGTTTTCAGTGACTGGTTAAACAACAACAACAACAACAACAACAACAACAACAACACTCCGCAAACAGCCTGGGGCAAAGCTAGGTATTAGTATCATAAAACAATGTTTCAGATAAAGTGTGTATTCACACATGATTTCTGAGAGCTCTGCATTCAAAGCCCTTTTGGGTTTGGAAGACTAGTTTGGGATCCATGGAGAGGTCATCTCAACAGCAGTCATATTTTAGTAATAGAAATGGAAACAAAAAATTTTTTTACAGCAAATTTCTCTTAGTAAAAAAATAATGAATTATAACACATCTGACAAAAGGCATTTTTCCCTTAAATCTGACCCTCTCCACCTTGGAAACGTGTTGTTATACTCAATAAATGAGAGAATAAGGATTAGTTTGTATATGTATGTATATGTAGTCTGTATATGTATATGAGTCTTCAGGGACTGACTTCTACTCTACTCAACACTGCCTGATTCAGTATTTGCTGGATAGGAGATGGAGTGCTAAGAACTGCACCATCATCAGAATCTCTCATTCCATTTAACAAGAAAATAACTTTATACACACAGAAGTGATTTAGTTATTTGGTACTACTCATTATCACCCAAGGTATAAAACGTTGAGTTCAACGTGAAGCCACCAAGACCCCGTATATTTTTACAGAAAAGGCGTCGGTACAGTAGGCCAGAATCTGTTGGCTTTCTAATTTGGAGAATAATACCAAGCCCAGGAGATTAACTACACTCCCGAGGTCTATAATAAGCATAAAAGGCCTGGCTATTCACCACCACTGGCCTGAGGACTTAAGAGAACAGCAGATTCCACCGGGTGCTGTGTTTAAATTATGTAAAGGCTCCAGACCTCCCTTGTCTCATGTGCAAGGACAGAGAGTTAAATGAGATGCCTTATAAGACTCCTCCAAAACTATTATATTAAGTTTAAGCTACTCAAAAGACTTGGGAGTTTCAGCTGAAATCAGCAGCAAGAAGGGTTTATAAGAACACTCCTTTTTGTTTGTTTCCAGATTTTATTTAAATTCTAGTAAGTTAACAGATAGGGTAATATTAGTTTCAGGTGTAGAATTTAGTGATTCATCACTTACGTATAACGCCCAGTGCTCATTACATCAAGTGCCCTCCTTAATGCTCATCCGCCATCTAGACCCTCCCCCGCCCACCTCCCCTACAGCAACCCTCAGTTTGTTCTCTATCATTAAGAGTCTATTTTATGGTTTGCCTATTTCTTTTTTTTTTTCTTTCTTAATAAGGACACTCCTTTTAACCAAGAAATATACACAAGTTTCATGGAAAGTAAATCTGGATACAACTAACAACAGAAAACTTGAGAGTTTTAATACCACTTCTGAGAGTTCCTTAAAGGCTTACACAGAACATGATAATGTTCATATTCATAGCTGGAACACTTGGTTTGTGGGTACCTGATGAATACACTCTAGTTAGTTGATTCTGCCAAAATGCTTTAAAGCCAGATGTGATGCTGAAATTCCATTTTTAAAATGAAATCTTAGTTATATGTATTATATAGACAGATAGATATGTAACATGTCCACATCTTATCTATCAATGTATATATAAAATGTTTCTATGAGTTTTATGCCTCAGGCATATCTTTGGTTCTTTAAAGGTACTTTCCACAAACTTCCCTTGAGAAAGTACCATTTTTAAAATACTGCTTAATTTTGCCTGCTAAATATAGATTCACTTTTTGCTATATACTGTTAATTAGTTTTTTGTTTTCCCAAAGAGAATCACCACAGATTCACGACCGAATGGGTGAAAGGATTGTATTCCGGCTTATATTAAGGTTTGTTTACATGAGTGATGGCCTCTTTGAAGGTTTGCTTACCACTGCATACTCCCAACGTAAGAGCAGAGGCGTCTGGCTTGATACATCACTAGTGTGATGGTCACTACTATTGACTATGATGAAAACATACACATATACAAATAAAATTTCTGTCCTATCCATACAAATATATTTGTTAGAATCATAAACTCATAATAGGCAAAGAAAGTCTTGGAGGGGGGGCATATGTACCAGCAGAAGTACAACACAGATAACAGAGTTCTGAAAGATGCTGCTTTAAAATTCAGTTTTTAAAAAATGAAGCAAAAAATCAAGAACTGGGACCCACTTACCAATCTGTTTTCATCAAATACTTCGAACAGAAGTCTGTGATTAGACGGGTTTACCTATAAAGGGGACAAAAATAGTATTTTAAAAGATGGGCAGAAATAACTCGAAGGATAAAATAAGAGACATAGAATGAAATGCTTTATAATGCACCTAGATCATCTGTGTCATCTAATTAAACTGCTACTCTTCTAGAAATCCTGTGTCTACTAAATCACATTTTCTATTACTGATTTCTGGATTATTCTATGCCTAATATTTAGGCATATTAGAAGAATAAGATGCTCTTGGCTGCAAAGAAAATTTTAAATAGTTTTAGAGAGTTTCTGTATCTCCCCTACAAAACGCATGGAGACCAAGGTGACATCTTCACAAAGGTCTGTGCCCAAGGAAATCTCTTAGGTCTATAATTATAATGAGAATAGCAGTGACAAAAATGAAGAGAATAGTAAAAGGAGCTATTGACTATTGTATACTTATTTTGGGGGCACTATCTCCTTATTAAATATCAAAAACACATGACCTCATCTAATCCTGACAGCAGCCTATGGTGTATAACTGTCCTCCTAATTTTGCAAATGGGGAGCCGAGACTCTGAGGTTAAGTAACCTGCCCAGGAGCCCATAAATAATATGTGGGGCAACCGGGAGGCCCCAACCAGGTCTGACCTGCTTGTCTCAGAGCCCACGCTTTGAAATTAGAGAGAACAAAGAAATCAAAGATGTCCCAACTTCCAGCAACTGTGGGGTCAGAGCTCCTGGGGCTTTCAGTGTCTTTTTGCTTCTTTCTCTTTACCAAAACCTCACCAAAATGGCAGGAATCATCATTCAGGCTCACTTATCGTTTATTAAGTACCAACCACATGGGATACCTGGTAGTTAAGCTTTCTGATTTACATCATTGCATGAAAACAACCCCATCAAGTGAGGACTTCTCTCTCCTTCATGAGAGAGAAGGAACTCACAGCTAGTGTCTGTCTTCAGGTGGAGTTCTAAGGTCACAAAGGTGGTAAGTGGTAGAGCCAGAGATGGGATTCAGGTCTACTGCTTCACCATGGAAAGTGAAACAAAATAAAGTTTGACAGTACAGCACGGAGCGAGTCATGGGCTTCTGGCCCCTTGGCCTGCCCTCCGCTTAGTGACAGAGCAAGCAGACGGACGGGGATCTAGCTAGGATCTGTCTGGAAGCTCTGTGAAGGTTGTGCTGACCAATGCATCCACACAGGCCCTGGAAGGAGCAGCACACAGTAGGCACTCAATTGAGATTTGTGGAATGAATAGAACAAAGCCCCCCCCCCCCCCTTTTCTTAAAGCCAAGAAAAACAGAGTTTACAAACTGCTATAGCCAAGATAAGTTGACAAAATCTTGGATGCACTAAAATTTACATAAATGTGGCCCAGGTGTTAAACTGAAAGCAGTCTGGGTCATTCGGAGTTTTACAAGTGGAAAGCTGTATTTGAGACTTAACTAAGGGCCAACAACATCTATCTGCCCCCATTAGCTTTTCAGTCCTTCACGGAGTAATTTAAAATGCATCTGATAGAGGCTATACATAGGATCCACCAAGTATTAAAATATCAATACCGTATTTCAGCTCTGAACATAACAGAAAACAGATATTGTAGATAGTGACTGAAGTTAGGAGCACGTAAAATACTATTGTGATTGAAAGGAAGAAATCAGGACCTAATGTAATGGGTCTAATGGTAGTATTGTCCTTTGGGAATCTACACTAATCTGAAGATCTCATCTGGAGCCTTTCTGGAGGTAAAGAAGTTTTTAATATCACAGCTATAGAGGCAAAGTATATTCATTTTGAAGAGGGGGAAAAAGAAAACTTTCCAACAGATGAGCAGTTTAGTATTTCCCAAATTTTCGTACAAAAAAATACAGCAACCACCACAAAAACTCCTTGAATAGTAATTAATCTCCATTAATTCACACAACTGTCATTTCTACATATAGCTCTTCTAGGTGTTAAACATACAAGGTTGAGGAAATTTTACCCAATTCAGTGATATTTATAGTCCAGAAATAGTTTTATATTAACACTTGTACACATACACGTTTCAATTACAAAACTTTCCCTTCCTAACTAGAACATGACTGGTAAGTTTTAGGCTTCTTTTTAATCATGTTGCCTCTGTTGCTTTATTTTACCTCTAAAATCATTCATAACCCGTGTCTCATAGAAATAATTAAGCTACTGTTTTAATTATATTTTACCATATTTTTAAAGAAAAATTTGAGTAGAAAAGCTAAAATATGGTACTTGGGTAACTTTTCTTTTTACTTCTCTAAAACACCCCCAAAATGAAACAAGTCCAGATTTTGCTGCTACTAGGCAGTGTTTGAAACCTTAGGCCACATGAGGTGGCTACCCAGCCATTTCTCAAAAGAATTTCACATAAAAATTTAACAGCTTTTACTCAGTATGAATCTATTGTGGTATCAACCTAGTTATCAATAATAGTTATTATCAAAAAAATGAAAAACTTACTCTAAAATAAAATTCTTCATTCCACTTTGGGTTCAGGGTCTGGAAGAGAAATTATCTTGTAATATCTTTTACAGTCTTTGGAACATGAACAGTTACTAGTACAATGCAATCCACGTATTTGCTTCAACATTTTTTTGAGATTAAAAATAATAGCTAAGAGATATTCAAAATGGCAATAAAAAGCATTTAGTCAATTATTTGAAACTATTCTACAAACCAAACTAGAGAGGAAGGGATGTATTTATGAAACAGATAATTCATAGATAAGAAACCATAAACTGCATGCTATCAACCAGAAGGAATAATGTCAGGGACCTACAAAGAGCCATCATCATGAAAAATATGAAGATATTCTTCAAGAAATTCACATTCATATGATTACTTCATCAAGAAGGAAATGAATTCATTTCTCTCGACCTGCCACAAATCTGTTTCGGAGAGTAAGGAAGCAGGTGGGGAAAGGCAAAAGTATTCGCTATTTATATAAATACTGAAATATAAAGAGTATTTTATAAAGAACAATAATGACGATCAGATTATAATGCATGAAAAAAAAAACTGCCAGTTATAAATCCAAAGTGGATTTTTTCCCCCAAAATAACCGGTGTTTAAAATCTTCACCTCCCTATCCTTCAATCCTTCTATCCATTCCTCTGACCATCCATCCACCCATCTCCATGCCAATCTAAATATCTATCTCACAAGGACATGGAACAGATACTTCTGTCCTCAGTACAGACAAAAGATGGGCTGCCAAGCATCCTCTGAAACTAAGATGAAACAGATACTATGCAAGAATACATATATACACGTTAATGCATTTGGACATGCATAATACTCTTAAATAAATACATCCCTCAAAAATCCTACGTACAGACTGAAAAATCACCACCTCACCAAAGGCTACAGGTATTTTTTAGGCTGAACCATATTTGCCTTTCTCAATCAAATTCCTTTAACATACTAGTCCACAAAGAAGCACAGATAGAACACAAATGCACCCCAAGAAACAACACACACAGAATTCACACAACACTGAACCGGCATTTTAAAAAAATCAGCAACTTTGCCCGCCCACAACTCAAGAGGGAATCCAATCTGAAAAGGATGGGGCTTCATACTTTTGCCTGTGAATGGAGCCGGGCATACAATGAGTGAGAAGGAGAGGGAGAGAGAGAGAGGGGAGGAGAAGGGAGAGGTGCCAGGCGGGCAGCAGGAGGGGCAGGGCAGGACCGGGCCTGCCGGGGGCGGATGCAGTCCGGGACGCGGGCTGCCCAAAAAGGCACGGGGCAAGAGGCAAATGACAGGAGAGGGTCGAGCGCACCGACGTGAGTCCGCAGCGCGCACGAAGGACCAGGCGGCCGGCCACGAGGAAGGAGGAGGACAGCAGTTCCGAAAGCAAACCGAGCGAGCGCGCGCAGCACAGAAATACTAACCGGGAGGCTGCGAGCGAGGCAGAGCAGGCGCGCTGGGCGGGAGAGGAGGGAGAGCAGGGAGGCGGCGGCCCGCCCCGGGCAGGAAAAGTCATGTTGGTACCCCCAGTCTCGGCTGGGGGGGTGGGGTGGAGGCTGTGGTTCTCGGCTCCCTCCGCGTCCGGGCGCCCAGGTCTCCCCCCCGGTTCGCCTGCGCTGCAGGGCGCCGGCTCTCCCAGGCGCGGCCCCCAGCTCGCTGCCGGCTGAAGCAGGGACAGCGCCTGCCACCCGGAACAATGGCCTCCGTGCTTCGCCGGAGTCCTCCCCACTAATCAAAACACAGGCTCTTGTTTGCAAAACAGATTTTTAATGCCACTCACAAAGCCAGGTGGAGGACGAGCTACAATGGCTGCTCCTTACAGAGAATGACCCGGTCTGGGAGCTCAGGTGTCTGCACAATGGCAGGAGAGTGAGCATTTTTTAAAGCCATCCTGTTCCCCAGGAAATGCTTATCACACAAAGTATTGGACTATCTGCCCCCCAAAGGTGCCGGGAAAATAGTAGTAATTGATAAATAATACTGAAGCACAGATAACAGTACTTTGGATAAAAAACCTACATCTTCAATAAATGCCCCAAATATGGAGTAAATACTTAGATTTACACACACACAAACGCATACACACATACAGGGAAACATGGTGATAGATGAATTAAAATATAATTATGGAAACATCTTTAATGATATCATGTAATGAAGATTTAGAAAATAGATACACATAAATGTATAATTTCATTAATATTTTCACTTGTTCTCATGTAACTAAGCAAAATATTTCGCTTCCTTTGGTAATATTTGTCTCAAGTTAAACCATTCCTTTTGTGTCTACCAATTGCACAAACCACTCCATTCCATTAAATGTATTTTAAATTATTTTAAATGCCTTCATGAAAAACAACAAGCCAACAAGAACAAATCCTTGTCTTACTGTATTCTTTGCAGGGAAAAAGAAATGCTAATTTTAAGAATACTTATTTTAAGAAAATTGCTTTTACAATCATTTAACTAAAAGCCAGAATGGATATCCTGGGTTAATACTGAAAAGCTTGCTCTATGTTAAATTTATAGATTTAATACTGGGAGATGTTTAAAATTAAAATACTGCCAAACTTAAAATATAAACTTCTACAGCGCCAAAGTACTTAATTTAATTGGATTAAATTATGACTTACATGAAGTTTAATTAAGGATGGACACCTACCTTTTTAATTGTTTTTGTCTGCACCAAAGCGAGTTCTCTATTCTCATCCGCTACGTACAGTGAAAGTTTCACATACGGATCACTGTAAGAAAATATTTCAGATTTAATGAGATTGTACTTTTCATTTAAAAAATACAAAAAGAAAGACAAAAACCTAAATGAAAATGCAAATATCAGTTAATGCCCCAGTTTATGTAAATTCCACAAACTAAGCAGTAACATTTTCAACATGCCTACTAAGGAAATATACAAGAAAAGTTTCCATCAACCAGAGTCAATGATACTTACTTAAAAGCAAAAATCTCTCTCAAATAAATCTTTTTTTTGGGGGGGGGGGACCTGGGTGGCTCAGTCAGTTGAGCATCCAACTCTTCATTTTGGCTGAGGTCATGATTTTGGGGTCTTGGGACCAAGCTCCATCAGGCTCCCTTCTAGGTGGGGAGTCCGCTTGTCTCCCTCTCCCTCTGCCCCTCCCCCTGCTCACCCATACTAATAAATCTCTAAAAAAAATAAAAGCAAAAATATCATGAAACATACACTAACTTTATTTTATTTTTTAGTGGGGAGGGGCAGAGGGAGAGGGAGAGAGAGAGAATCTCAAGCAGGTTCCATGCCCAGCACAGAGCCCAACAGGGGGCTTTCTCATAACCTGAGTTCATGACCTGAGCCGAAACCAAGAGTCGGACACTCAACTGAGCTACCCAGGTGCCCCTACACTAAAACTTTAAAGATAACTAATTCAAAAGAACTAATCTGCCATATTTCTTCCTAAACACAGATTCTGAAAAGATTAGGCATACAAAATTTTTATCAGACTAGCAAAATCTAGCCAAAAAATTTAGTTTGCATCTTATTTATATTCTGATTTCCACTATATAGGTAAAAATGATTGTTCCTTTAATGAAGGTAAAACAGGCATTGTTCATCTAAACCAACACTTATCACTTTACAGATTAAAACAAAAAATCAAAACCCAAAGAACTAAAGTGCAGGAAATCAAGAGAGATTTGCACAATGTTACAGATTTCAGTAAAGGCTAGATTAACTGAACACTTTTAGCAAGAAATATATTAAAAGGACTACTCACTGCAGACTTTCTACTAATCTAATTAAGTCAACTCACACATTCTAGTCTTACTAAGCCTGGGATACCTCAAGTCTAGTCAAACTATCACTCTTCAAGGGTTTAAAATCCAGGTTCTTCTGTTTCACACTGGAAATCCTGAAAATCATAGACAGGGCTCTCATGTATTCAACTTCCAAATTTTCACTCATCTAATTACCTATAACTGATGATTTATTTCTATCCAATTTGAAAATTATCCTTTAGTGGCTATGCCATGACTTATTAACCCTTATTCTGCAACTTTAGGGTATTTCCAAAGATTACAAAGAGCACTGTAAAATGCTTTAGATTGATTTTTATTTAATACCTTAATAAATATGCCATGAATCCTTTGGAGAAAGGTGTGACAAAAGTCTGGTAGTAACAGGACTCAATATCCAAAACAGAAATTAAAAGTCAGTGAAAAATATTGTATATATAGTATTTATTACCCATAAAATGCATCTTAATGGAAGCTACAACACATCTTCAAAAAAAAAAAAAAAAGAAAGAAAAGAAAGAAAAGAAAAACCAGCAACAGAATTGGTTATATTCTATTATCAGTAAATATTTTTAACATTCTGGTTTAAAGAAGGTAGTCAATTCTTTGCCTCTTATCCATAAACTATCGATATTATTTGATTAAAGAACATCAAACCCAATGTACCTACTTCTCCTTATCTGGACACTCTCAGACCCATAATAAAGATGAATCAAGAGCTAGAACCTAATCTAGGCTTAAAGACCCCCAAGAACACCTTCCTAATTAGAACCATGGTCTGGGTGATGAATCAGAAGTCAATTTCTAAGGTTAGAAGCTCTCAGACTTTAGCGTATCAGAACTACTCGGGGAAGGGGGTAGTTGAAACACAGATTGTTGGACCCCAAACCCAAAGGACCCCCCCAAAGATCCAGTAAATCTGGGGTGGGACCCTAGAATTTGTATTTCTAATAAAGTCCTGGTGATGCTGATGCTCTTGATCCAGGGACCACACACTCAGAACCACTGTTCCAGGTAGTATTTGAAAAGAGTATTTTTTTTAGCTATAGAAACTAATTTTCTATTTCCAGCCACCAAGCTATTGCTTAAAAAAAGCTCAAGGTCTGATATCTCTGTTATCTCAAAAACAGGCTCTGAGCATGCCACAGAGATGTGCGTGCGCATGCACGCGCGCGCGCACACACACACACACAATCTTGTATTCTAGAGAACACCATAAACTCTGCCATCTCTTGTTTACATGGCCCTCGGCTATCATGGCTACTGCCTATTACATAACTGCAATAAAGACTAAAGTGTTTGCTTTAATAGAATACACACATCCTTCTACTAACTGTTTATTTGCTTCGCTTTGAATCCCCTGAATAGTTCACAGTAAGTGACACATGCAGCTGGGAACTGAGAGTGGGGTCTCCGAGTGGGACAAGGTCTCCCGGCTGTGACAGGAAGGCATGTCTGAGCACGTCATGAGTGCTCATCCAGGTCGAGGTAGGTACTAGGGTGTCCGCATGAAAGATCAACCAGGAAACTCCCTGGAAGAGAGCGCAGCATGGAGAGAGATCCAAAAGTGTGCGAACTGATAAAAGGATGGGGAAGATGTCAGTACGAGGGGAGGGAGTGTAGGACACAGGACGAGCTGGCTGGTGACAAGACAGTAAGTTCAAGGGTGGTGGGCGGTGGGGAGGGAGGGGCAGGACAGTCACCCCGACTGGTTCCAGGTTCTTCCTCCCTTTCTGATGGAACAGCAGTACCATTCACATCAACGAGTATTTACTGAGCACCAACTACATTCCAAGGACTCTGCTAGGAGCAAATACAAGAGCCAGTGAGCTGGGGAAAGGAGTGAGCAACAACAAAAAATGATTAAAACAACAAAGGCCATTAATGGGCATTTATGAATCGCCCCCACTTGGCTCAGCGGAGTGAGGAGGATGGCACTTTCCCATTTCGGCAAGGTGAATGCTAGAGCGTGACGCGGAGAAACGGGACAGGGCGCTGAGCATCAGAAAGTGAGCAGGAAGATGCCAGAGCAGCCGGAACAATAATCGGTACTAATAACCAATACTACCCCACCTGTGGGCACCACTGGCACCAGCACCACCAAGCACCACAAGCCCAGCACCCAACCATTAAGCACCCGGGGGAGATACACGCAGTTTCTCACTGGATCCCCAGTGCAGGCTTATGAAGTCGGGACGTCTTTTTCAGATGAGAAAGTGAGAGAACTCAAGCCGCTGATGAGAGAGAGAGAGAACTCAAGCCGCCTGCCCAAGGTGCCACAGTGAGCAGGGGGCTGGGAGGGGATGCAGGCCGCTTGCTCCAGAATCCGGCTCTCCGAGAGCGCGCTAGTCTTGCCGCCGCATGCTACCAGCTGGCCACCAACAGAGCTGGCGGGAAGGAACGTCCAGGGGCAGGAGTGCCTAACACTCTGCCAAGCGGGAAAACATTTTGTACCGAGACTGCGGTTACGACCTAATTTCTATCTGTGCTGCTGCAGTGTCTGGAGGACGATCCAGACGCCTGGGCTGAGTGTCCACCTTTGGGGAAGGCCACACTTCGAGATCTTCTCAACACCCCAAATAACTAGCTGTATACCTCGGACAAGTCACTTTAACACACTGAATCTCAATTTGTGTTATATCTCCAAAATAAAGGGATTAGACTCCATCAGTGGTTTTCAAATTGCACACTCTACAGAGTGTTACTTCTGCATTAACTATCTTGGGGAAACTGCAGGCTACCATTTACCCCTTCGGCTGTTTTATATATTGAGCTTCCATGTTAGAATTTGGGGGGAGGGGGCAGGGTTCTGTAATATAAAAAAAAAAGTTTAAGGGGCACCTGGATGGCTCAGCTGGTTAAGCGTCTGACTCTTGGTTTTCTGCTCAGGTCATGATCTCAGGGTTGTGGGATTGAGCCCCGAGTCGGGCTCTGCACTCAGTAGCGAGTCTGCTTGAGATTTTCTCTCCTCCTGCCCCTTACCCCCCTACCAGTTCGCATGCTGTCTAAAATAAATGTAAAAGTCCTTAAAAATAAATACAAGTTTTAAAGCTATTGAACTACATGATCCCTTTTAGTTAGCATATTCTGAATCTCAGAACAATTCAAACTCACTTCTCATCACTCATTTTAACTACAGCCTAGTCCATCCTAAGTAAACACAGCTTGACTACCTAAAGATACAGGAGGAAGAGCGAATAAAGCCCTAATCTCTATTAACAGGTTTTCTCTGTCAGAGGATAAAGGGTAAAAAGCCCACAGTTTTGGGTATGTGAAATCACTCTTGATCACCACTGGGCTGAAATTTTCCTGTACATGTTACCAGCTTCTAACCAACCCACCTGCTGGGAAAAACATACGACCTAAACAACAAGCCCAACAAAAGAGGCATGTGTACACGTATACTTGTGCATGTGAGTCTAGGGCAAGGAAACCAAGGCTCTCCAGGGTTACACCACCACCCAAGCATTTAGAAGCTGGTGGTGAGGTTTCCTGTCCCGGAATGGCCTTCATTTCTGAATACGATGTTCTGCAGCAGTGGAGAAAGGAAGAAAGAATTCAGTTTCCAGAGTCTTTTTCACCCCTGATTCCAGTAAAGAAAACCTTCTGCCCTCTGAAGTTCTACCTCTCAGATCTTCAACACATCCCGTACCTTTCCCGTACTCAGTCCTGAGGTTAATGCTTAGTTAAGACATACCTCCCCACTCCTAGGCCACTAGGAAGCTTAGGAAAGACACAGAAGCAGCTCCTCAGAAGGTTCCAGTATGGGGAGTAAATACAGGGTGTGGGAACAGGTGTAGAGAGTTCTGGTTTTCATGTTACTCCTTATATGTGTTTGGAAAATTTGGTTGTTGTTGGTAACCATGAATACATAATACTTTTATAAATAACAAAACAGAATAGGTGGGGCACGGAGGGAAATAGGCCAGACGACCATCCCTCCCCCTCCTCTCATGGTGCTTCTCCATCTGATGCCATTGACCATTTCCATTAGGGTCTCTAATCTCCATTTCACCAACTCTCTGACCTTCAGACAGTCATTTAACCGCTCTTACCTTCAGATTGTTCATGAACGAAATGGGAACAGTTTTTAACGCAGAGGGTTACTGTGAGGATCAGATAAAATTGTGTGTTAAGGGCACCTGGGTGGCTCAGTCGGTTAAGGGTCTGCCCTCGGCTCAGGTCATGATCCCAGGGTCCTGGGATCGAGCCCTGCGTTGGACTCTCTGCTCGGTGGGGAGCCTGCTTCTCCCTCTCCCTCTGCCTGCCACTCTGCCTACTTGTGCTGTCAAATAAATAAAATCTTTAAAAAAGTAAAAGTAAAATTGTGTATTAACATCAGTACCCACTCAGCACCAGACACACAGTACAAGTGCCTTACAAATGACAGCCACTATAATCGTGATTCTGTTCTTCCCTCTTGTAAGACTTTTGAGGTTCTCTGTTGCTCCTTCTGCCCCCCACTTCTGCTGTGATTGCTGATGTGATGTGCCCGATTACCTCCTAGTGAAACTGGGGACCGGCCCACCACAGCACACCGAACCCATGCTTCCTCCTTATTCGCACCTCGTGGCAGCCCCCTGGGGATCTGGGTGGCAGCAAACTGCTCATCGTATTTACAGCAGAGCTCAGAATTCACTCCTGGCAATTAGTTCCGGTCCTAATGGCTGGTGTGTAGGACTCAGGGTCAGCATGAACATTACTCTCTAAGCAGCTCAATTCTTTGTGGATTAGAAGAGAAATTCTATTTCACAGCCCAACCTTCTGCCTTCTCTGCACAGTAAAGCGCTTTAGGCACCACTTTTCAGCCTTAGAAGGAGACAATAAATTGTTAGTAGGATTTAAGCATCCTATTCACTGTTGCCTACTCTATTCCAGGCAAGGAGGCAATAAGACACTGTCCCTACCCCATCTGAATGGGGCACAGAGAAGCAAAGTGATAATTCAGACAGGGTGTGCCGAGTACCCAGGAATATAGCACTCCACAGCGGTGGTTCCTGACCTCATGCTCAACCAGGGTTACCTGTAATCGGGTGCCTGTCCCCACCCCAGGCCTGCCAGATCAGAATCTCCAGGGCTGGGACCTGGGATTCGGCATTTGTCAAATGTCCCACCTGATTTCCATGCACTGGTCAACCTTGGCACCCCTCCCAGAGAGGAATCTGTGAGGCCAAGAAGGGAGGACCAAGAGCAATGTGAGATTTCTCCAAAGGGGAGAACATAAGCAAAGGTCCTGTGGCAGGCTGGAGCCAGGGTGTTTGGCACAGCTGCAGTCTGGAGGGCTTGGGCAGAAGACAGAGCCCTGGCTCAAACCACAGGGAGCCTTGTATGCAACTGAAGAGCCGGCCATCGCCACTGGGGCGTCAATCCTGGCTCCCCTCATTTGTAGCCGTATGACTGTGGAAAACTCCTATAGGCCTCCTTGTGCCTCAGTTTTACCATTCATGTTCATGGGGAGACTAGCAGTACTTCCTGTTGTAAGGAGGCTGTTAGGAGGACAGAGATAACAATAGTGCCTGGTATACAGGAAGCACTCAATAAATGTTAGCGGCCTCCGCCGTGACATCACTATGATCATGGGGTTCTTGAAAGGGAAGAGTCTTTGACCAGACTCAATACAAGGAGATGAAACAGCAGGTGGAGGGACCAGCTGGAAGGTTTCTGCACCGAGGACTGAGGGTCTAAACACAGAGGCAGTAAGGACCAAAAACAAAGGACTGGAGCAGCCCGAAGGTGTATGGCAAACATCTGGTATCTAACTGAAGGTGGTGAGGTCAGGAGAGGAGTGTGCGCCAACTTCCAACCTTCTGGCCTGGATGACCGTGTGCAGGCTCACGCTACAGAACCGGACTGGGGCTCTGAGCCCTTACTGGGCCAGCAACATCACCCATGGAGGAGTGGGATGCACCCACTGACAAGGGCAGCTCTACCATCTGGGCAGAAGCCAGTGAATTCCAAGCCACCAGCTACGGCCTTGCCTTTATAACCAAAGTCCTTTCACACAGCTCTCGAAGTTTTAGGCCATCACATGAGAGGCTGTGGAATCTTCTGCGTCCTGCCCAGGAATGTATCTAAGTCTGCAAGGGCAATATAAAAGGCTATGGTCTGTCCTCAGAGAATCCTAATGACTGTTATTTACATTAGAAGTCTGAAAGTTACAATTGGCCTCCAAAACTATAGGTCTCAATCGGGCAAACCACAAAATGCATCCTGAAGGCTCTGGGGTTCCTCTGCACTTTTCACGGAGTATGTACAGTTCAGAAGAGAAAACGACCTGGGAGACTCGGGCTGTTCACTCACAAACAAGACCCTTCATCTGTGCACAGATGATGACTTTTGAGGGAAGAAATAGACAGGTGTCATCACTGTATCTTGCACAAAGGAAGCCCCAGAAACTGCAGGAGATCAATGGCTAGAAGACAGATCCCATTAACTGGAAGCTGCTCTGTCATGAGAAGTCACCAAGAAACCTTAGTCACAAGCCCACCCTGATCTTGCAAAACTGCTGAGCAAAGAGCACTGAAATTGTTGTCCTGTTCCTTCTCAGCATGGAGCCCATTGCTGAAAAATTCCGTTTCCCCTCTCTCTGGGCCTCTGTTCCAGTTTTCTCGAAGAGACAAGAATTCAGAGATGGGTCTCGTTCCACCTTCATCACCAGTGAACAGAAACAGGGCAGACAACGGCCATTTCTCAGGGAGAGATGGACATAAGACCTTCTGAGCTTGCCCACTGCTCAACCTCCAGGACTGTCAGTCTGAGGCAACATTAACAGAGTGATGCTTGACCCTCTCCATCTGACTGGCTCAAATGGTCTATGACCAACAAGAATGTGTAAAGGCGAATCCTTTTGCACAGATTATTTACTTACTTTGGTCAGACTAAACAGTCTTTGCTGAGATCCCTATATTTTAGAGGAGGCCAGAGGACAGAGAGTTGACTCCACTGGGCAGAGCATTCAAGATGGGTTACGATCAGGCTGCGGCCAGGCTGCAATGACACTGCCTTGTCCCCCAGCTATAAAAGTGTCCTTCCAAGATATTTGGAGATCAGAGGAACAATGAGAAAGGTCTTCATTTTTCAACCATTTTTTCCTCCTAAGGGAAACACCACAACCATAACCTGAAAGAAGCAGTAATTCTTTCCTTAACACGAAGTTGCTCAATATGCCACTGGGACAGGCTGTAAAAGGGCTGTGTCTTTTTTCCTTATTAGCCAAGAACAGTGGGCTAGTGTGGTATATTATTACTTCATGCTGTAGATCAAATTTGTTTTGACTCCCTGAGGTATCTGATGCACAGAGACTTAGCCGACCCAGAAAAAGTCTCATTGGAAAACCTATTTGTTCAAGGTTTTCCTCTTTCTTTTCTATGGCTATTATAGCCAGTGTTGCATGAATTACTGACATCTGTAACAAATAGCACAAAATAAGGAAAAATATTACCTAGAAAGCATGAGAGACTAAAACACATGAATTTAGCAATATTGTTGAAACTGAAGTTTTTAGTCTAACAAATTGTCAAAGATGCAAAAGAGGTAACACTTTCTGAAGAGGCAGACGTCTGAATACTACTGGAAAGAAATTACTCCAAGTTTTCTGGAAAGCAACATGGCAGCACGTATCCAGTATAGAGTTGATGCCTTTAATTAAGCAAATCTATTTCTAAGGATTAATCCCAAAGAAATAATCAGACATGCAAGCAAATATTTACCTACAAAAGATACTCATTACAGCACTGTATATAAAAAGAAATTAGAAGCAACTTTTTAGTCCAACAGAGAACTGATTGAATAAATTATGGTATCATCACGTGCTAGAATATTAAAACCATGAAAATCATGTTTTCAAATAATATTTGTAAATGGGAGAAAATAATCATGGTATAACATTAAGGAATAAGCAGGATCTAAAAATTCTACGTACATATGGAAGTAATTGAGAAAAACAGAGCTAAAGTTAATAGTTGTTCTCTCTAGATAAGTTTATGAATTATGTTTATTTTCTTCCCTGAATTTTTTTTCTAAATTTTCTACCTGAGCAAGTACTATTTTTTTTTAAAAAAAGATTTCATTTATTTGAGAGAAAAAGAGCGAGCGAGCACGTGTGCATGGGCAGGGGGAGGGTCAGAGGGAGAGGGAGAAGCAGATTCCTGGCTGAGTGGGGAGCCCAACTTGGGGCTCCATCCCAGGACCCTGAACTGAAAGTCAGCTGCTTAACTGACTGAGCCACCCGGTAAGTACTATTTTTATAACTGCAAAAAAGTCATGAAAAAACCAATAATAGTTACACATATGTTTCAACCATAATAAACTCTTCAACAAGGCACTGAAACCTGTAATTTCATGGCTAATTTACATTACGGTAACAAACCCAAAAGGGCTTCAAAATTTTTTTCTTACCCAGAAAACTGCCTTAAATGGATGAGTACAGAAGATTTTTGAAAGAATATGCATATACATTCCAGCCCTTGAGACTTAACGCAAGGCATGAAATATGCTTTGAAATACATCACTCGCCTCCAATAGTGACAATGAGTTACTCGATACAATCTTTCAACAAATACAAGACAGCCCTGGGTCAGTTTACAGACTAATGAATTCTTATGTTGGTTCCAGGTAGGTTAAGTGAGGCATTAAAATTTTACAACTTAGGCGTATTCCGTGAAACTGCTAAAAAAAAAAAAAAATCTACTTTTCGATACTTCAGTTAGGATTTTGTTGTTGGGAGCAACTAGTGGCTTACCCCTATCCTAAAACCTTCCTTGTCACCTCAGCCTTGAGAGTCTTGTCACCAAGACTGACTCTCTCCTGGTCCCCTGCCATCTACAACCAGTCCCCTGGGGAGGTCCCAAACTTGGGTCATGGAGAACCCTGGGAGCCTGGCAGGGGAGGGGGGAGTACCTGCATGCCCATCTGTCTGTCTCTAACACACATATACATAGTTTTCTTTCTATCTAGGTAGACATGCAACAGCCCCTGAAAATATTTAAGCTAGAGCTCAAAAAAAAAAAACTTTGTTTAAAACCAATGTTTTCTTTTGTTGTAATAGTATAACTATCGTTCATTTCATATTGTCTATAGAAAACTGTTTCACCTATAAATAACTCAAATGTTCAGACAGTTGTCAAAGGAAGCGATAGTTAAAACTTGCCCTTATCTCCAGCATATTCTTTTTTTTTTTTTTTTAAGATTTTATTTATTTATTTGACAGAGAGAGACACACACACAGCGAGAGAGGGAACACAAGCAGGGGGAGTGGGAGGGGGAGAAGCAGGCTTCCCGCTGATCAGGGAGCCGGATGTGGGGCTCCATCCCAGGACCCTGGGATCATGACCTGAGCCAAAGGCAGACGCTTCACCAAATGAGCCACCCAGGCGCCCCTCTCCAGCATATTCTCTAGGTCTTTTCCCCATACTACCAACGGTTAAAACTACCAAAGGTTAAGAAAACACTTCTTTCTAGTAATGCTTTAACAGAGCAGAGAGCAGCTCACAAAGCCACAGGAGAAGGGGAAAACAAAAACAGCTCCCTTTTCAGAGACTAATAATTGATTTAATTCCTCAAATAGTCACCGAGTATCCACCCGATGCAAAGGACTGTGGCGGACACCCATGGGGGAGGTCAAAGAAGTGGGTGGCAGGGGACAGATGAGCAGGGGCCCTCAAAGAGGCTGTCTACCCCTCCCCTCCAGAGAAACCAGAGTCAGACAAATGTACGCAATGCAGGTGCGCTGCCTTTATGGAGCTGGCTGTGTATACTAAGAACTCAAAGAAGCTCGTCAATTTTTATGATTATTCTAAGACGATCTGAAGTGCAGGGAATACCTCATATGAACAGAAGTAGTAACTTCCAGTAACACTGATCAAGCACTACCTGGGTGAACAGCACTGTACTTGGGGCCTTATGTATACATCATCTCTAACCCCTCAAACAGTTCTGGCAAGGAGGATGTTAGTATCCCCATTTCATGAATAAGGGAAAGATGTCCTAATATATGTGTACACATGAAATGCTACGTAGCCATTAAAATGGTATTAATGAACTTGATTTAGTTGCCTTTAAAGAGAGAAAGTTTTTTAAAAAAATCACATATTACAACTATAAAAACAAATTAAAA
The DNA here is from genome assembly GCF_964656455.1 of Halichoerus grypus. NCBI lineage: Eukaryota > Metazoa > Chordata > Mammalia > Carnivora > Phocidae > Halichoerus > Halichoerus grypus. The sequence continues at coordinate 17,175,940 of NC_135724.1, forward strand.
AAAACTACTGCATTATAAATATACCAAACTATAAAACAGTGTTTATTACTGCATTAATGAGACCATGAGTAATTTTTTTCTTCCTCTCATTTCTCCATATATTCCAAGTAAGAGAGATGTGTTACTGTTTAGCTGGGATGCTGAGACTGGAGGGTGACAGAGCTAGTGGGCTCCCCCTGCCCCCGCCTCCCGCTCTGGAAATGGTCCCAAATGGCAGCAACTAGAAAATCCAAGTTAAAAATATCGTATGTGTGCCTATTAAGTAGGTGGGAAAAAGGCATTTATAACTTGAACACGAATCTCTGATTTAACAGCCAGAGGGTAAGTAAGAAGGTAAAGAGGTCTCAAAGAGCCTTGAAAGAAAGGTACACAACACAGTAAGTGGAGTGGAAGGGAGTATCTTAATTTCCATAGTATCTACGTTCAATGTCCTGTTGGTGAGACAGGCTTCATTAACACCATTCTAACAGCATCTCCCTGCGGGGCCATGGCAATGAGGTAATGTTTAATTACCAGGCCACAGCACCTCCTTTCTCATCCCTTTAGGAGGTTCTAAGAATCCATTCTGCCAAAGGCCTCAAGTGCTGTCCCCCACGCACATTCGAGGGAGGGAGCAGTTCAAATCTGCGTGCTTGTGAGAGAAGTACCCGTGTTCCAAGCTGCTGAGGCAAAGACTGCACAAGAGTCTCTCTTCTGAAAAGGCCATTCAGGAACGTGGGGGTCACCAGCACACACTCACAAACCACATACACACATACAGGAAGGATGCCACACGCTCACAGTGTTTGGGAGGTTTAGGGGGTTTACTGCCTTAATATAAGTGAATACCCCAAAATAATCCATCGATCAAAAGACGTACACTTCTCAGATTAGATATGGAACAACAAAGTTAAAATGACTTTGATTGTATGGTGGTATTCTCTCTCAATATGCAGTAACATTATGGAAATCTTCAGCCAAACAAGATTATTACATCAAACACAACTGCATATATCACTAATTTCAAACTGTCATAAAGGTTCAGAGGTACTTTTAATCCTTTTCTTCAACCTTTATTGACAAGTCACATTTGTTACCTCCCCAGGACCAGCTCCACGTAAAGCAGTAGACAATAACCCAAATCCGTAAGGCCCTAATCTTAAGGATCCTACCTAACTATAAGCATAGGAGTATGGCATATACTCATGCCAAAAACATGTAACTCAGGTTCGCTTCATCAAAATACTCCTTAGATGATCTGGCTGAACATAAATCTATGAAATGAATCATCTCCCCATTACCTCCCACCACAATCCCAGACATGGTTCCATGAACAAAAATTCTACCTGGAAAACACATTTTTTTAATGTGCACACATTTGAAAAAAAAAATGCACATGCCCAAACATGCGCATGCGCACACACACGCACGCGCACACACGCACACACAAAGCCTTACTACTGTTAAGAGAGCATGTGGTCTTTGTCAATAAATTATGTATTTAATTCATTAAAAAAAGGTCCCAGAACAATGTCCATGGGCAGTAAATCCCTATGACAACATAGCCTCAGTATAAAAATGCATACTTTCAAATTTACCACAATTAAATTCCATGTCATCAGTCTTCACTGATCTTATTTAAGCAGCTATCCTATTTAACTGAATAATTAGCATAACCCAGAAGCCATACATTTTCAAAGACCAATTTATCTCTAACATGCTTGTACATTCACTGACCACAGAATTCTGCTCTGAAGAATTCATTCCTGCCTGCAAAAGTGTTATCCACTCTAAATGTTTATGTACGTTGGTTTGCACAAAGAGTTATAAGCTTCCAGAACTCCAAAGAAGTAAAACAGACAGGAATTCCAAAAAGTAGTTCAGGCAGAAACTCTCTGGGAGGAGTAAGCATGTTAATAACAGATGCATACAAGGCTATCAAGAAAGCCTGCAAATACGATCAGCTCTCCCACTTAACGTATGAGAGGAGAGCCACATCCTCCTTCCAGAACTTTCCTTCCGCCGCCCGCCCCCCACTGGACAGAATCCTGAGCTGGCTGAACACAGGTTTCAATCTTACAAGTCCTATAGATCCTAAATGACCGTGGGACCTAAACGCTAAGTCATCCCCAAAGAAGTTCTTTTGAAAACCATACAGTCCAACTCTATTAAATATGTAAGCAATATTTTATACTGTAGCAGAAATAGAAATTTGCTCAATCTATTTAACTATCCAGGCCAGAGAAGGCAATATACGTGGGGCACAGGCAAATAGTCATGTAAGAAATCTTGTGTCACAGAGGATACTGCTCCTGTGAAAAATTAGGAAGTTGGTGAGATTTATCAAGGAAACTTCCGAGTATTTCCCATCTGTGGCCGGCATCCTGTCACAAGACGGCTCCCCCTGCAGAGTCTACTCCTCACCTTCCTCCAGGTACCCATTGAGGGCTTCGAGCTCGCTCTCACTCGGTAGTACCTACACTCTGATGGTGTTTGCCCACAGTAAAGATAAACTAGAACACACGCCCTGTCTGTCGTATGAGCACTAAGGAGGGGGCTCAAAGGCAGACAGGTCCATTCTCTAGCCCATGGCATCACCACAATGGCTGTGACCTTGGGATTAGGAATTCCTAGAGGTTCTCAAACTGTGGTGGGCATCAGAATCACTTGGAAGGCTGACAAAAACACAGGTTGCTGGGTCCCAATCCCTGAGTTTCCAATTCTGGTCTGAGGTAGAACAGAGTAGTCTGCATTTCTAACAATTTGCTTGTCTGCCCGCCCCCCCCTCTTTGGGGAGCAATGAGACTCTACTTTTCCCTCTTTGTTTCTCCAGGATCCAGCACAATGGGTTCATTCAACTCAGACATCTGCCTCCACTATCCGATCACCCCCGAGAGGATGGGAGGAGGGTACAACCTCATCTCTACTGGATGCCAAGGTCTTTGACGCTCGACACTGCCCTTGTTTACTGGGGTTGTAGGAAGGGCAACCTACAAGGCCTACCTGTAATTTTAATTAACCAGTCAGTACCGCTTTTTGTTTATTTCAATGGAGGGGAAAGGAGAGAGAGCAGAGCAGAGGCAAGTCAGTTCTTGTCTATTTAAAAACACACCCTTGTCTACAGAGAGAACGGTTACAAGTACCCTGTAATAACATGAGCCTGTCAGGAATTCAGTTCTAAAGGAAATAAGGGGAAAAGATCTGAGATGTGATACTTCAGTCGGCCTATCTTACAGTCAGGTGGGACACTGATACCCGATCATCTACTCTGTGGCTCGAAAGAAAAGTCAATCCAACTCGAGCTTCATCAAACAAAAACTCAAAGATACATTCTTATTTGTTATAAATTAGTTCCCTTCACCCCCAATTTATCAAGTCAGTAGCCTACAAGCAACAGGTGCGCAGATGCAGAATGGCACTGACATCAGCCACCGTGGGACCAGACCTCCAGAGTCATCACCCATCAGTCCCCCCAGAAGTCAACTCCTTGGCTAATCCCACCTGTGTCTTCATGATCGAAAAGGAACAGCGCTGGTCAAACAGAGCAACTTTGAACTTGATGCCCAAGTGGAATCAACACTGAGCTGGGCCCACCTAGAAAGGATGGCCAATGCCAAGGTAGAGAAGGACTTGGGGAGCTCGGCCTCTATTAACTAAACAGAAGAAAAGCTACTTTCACTGAACTCTAAGAGTGCTGGTTCCCACAGTAGCGGTGGGCTGCACGCTCCGGGGCCCCGGGACTGAACGGGGCATGGGGAGGGAGGTGCTCAGCACCCCTCCGGCCAGCACAGAGATGGACACAGCCCAGATGTCTGTGTGCCTGGTGCTCAGAACAAAGGTCGAGCAGAGGGAGATGCCCCGACTGGTGAACAACAGCTCTGCTCAGAGAGCGCCTCGGACGGGCAGGAGAGCGTGGGGAGAGGCAGGGACCCCAAGTCAGCTGTGCATTCTGCTCCCCACATCCTAGGCACATCAACATCAACCTCTCCCCCACCAAGTGCTGACTCTGTGCCGAGCACTGCCCTAAGCACTTTCTGTATAATCTTTCCTTACACCTACTTAGTAAGTGTCTGGACTTCTCAGGGGTGGGACAGGCAGTGGGGCCAGGGGTCTCTCAGGAGCTAATAACCATAGGACCAGTGCGGTTCTGACTACAAGAACCGGTCTTTCTTGTCACAGGCAGGATTCTCTGAGGAAAAGGGATTCCTCCCTCCCTGGAAGTTAGCGTGAGATATGGCAGCTTCTGAAGTCTGCATAGGCAGCCCCATGAGTGATGCCCATCAGTGAAGCAGCTGGTGAGGTGGGGAGAGGGGGGCACCAGGGAAGCCCTGAAGCGGGGCAGAGGTCTCGAGCTTGGCACACACCTGAACACAGAAAGAACAGAGTGGCTCATCTTGAACCATTCCCTAGGTAATGGGCTAAATTGTGCCCCCCTCCCAACGAAAGACAGATAGGTTGAAGTCCTAACCCCAGTGCATCAGAATGCGACCTTATTAAGAAAAAGGGCCTTGGGACGCCTGGGTGGCTCAGTTGGTTAAGCGGCTGCCTTCAGCTCAGGTGATGATCCCAGGGTCCTGGGATCGAGCCCCACATCAGGGTCCCTGCTCAGCGAGGAGCCTGCTTCTCCCTCTGTCTGCTGCTCCCCCTGCTTGCGTTCTCTTTCTGACAAATAAATAAAATCTTTAAAAAAAAAAAAAAAGGGCCTTTATAGAGGTCATTAGGGTTGGCCCTAGTCCAACAAGATGTTGTCCCTACAAGAAAGGAAATCTGCAGAGACAGACATGCACACAGAAAGATGATGGGAAGACAAGATAGCCGTGTGGCTGGAAGGACACATCTACAAGGCGGAGGGAAGCTAAAGATCGCCAGCAAACTGCAGAAGGGAGAAGAGGCAAGGGAGAAGTTTTCCCTCAGAGCTCCGAGAGGAGCACTGCCCTGCCAACACCTGGATTTCAGACTTGCAATCCCCAGAACTGTGAGGCGATACATCTCTAAGGTTTTTTATTTTTTATTTAAAAAAATTTTTTTAAAGATTTTATTTATTTATTCGACAGAGAGAGACACAGCAAGAGAGGGAACACAAGCAGGGGGAGTGGGAGAGGGAGAAGCAGGCTTCCTGCCGAGCAGGGAGCCCGAAGTGGGGCTCGATCAAAGGACCCTGGGACCATGACCTGAGCCGAAGGAAGCCACTTAATGACTGAGCCACCCAGTTGCCCCACATCTCTATGTTTTAAGCCACCCAGTTTGTGGTACTTTATCACAGCAAACCCGGGAAACTCAAGAGTCCGTGTTAAAGCCAGTCTTTCTGAGAAACCCTTGGGCCCAAATGTGTCCTAGAACTCTCACTTTTTTCTTGTTTTAGGAGGACCCTGACTATCTGAATTCTTGCCTAATGTTCCCAGGAGGGGCTTGGGGCAAGACTCATAATCAAATGTTACATCTCTGCAGTCTGTATGAATAGTTATATTTAAGTGTTCTACACAAAAACCAGAAATGAGACTCTTCAAGTCTGTTCAGGTCAGGTTTTGCCATCAAATGAGTTTCCTACAAACCTACAAAAACATCCCCAGTTTCCAGGGCTTTTTGAATTTTCGAACTGATAAAGGAAGGATCTGGAACAGATAAGGGACTACGGGCCTGTTCCACGTTGCAGAACAACCCTTAAAATACATATACTCCTAACGCCACCCTGCCAATCCTGTTCAGACTGCTCACAGAAACACAGCTGCCTGGGAACCCTGCAATTCCCCACGGAAACAAAAGTATGCCCTCAACTCTTAAAAAAATAATTTGCAAAATAATTTTTTACTTTAGTTTTATCTCCAAGGCTATTACACATGCAAACAAACCACGAGGCCCTTGACCTTTCCATTATAAGGAGTTCTGAACATGTCACCACAAGGCTTTTTAAAATGTAATTTTTATTAAAAGAGAGGCAAAACAATTATGCTTCACGCTATCATCATAGGAAGAAAAGCAAGTATAATCAATACAAAGCCGGCCAGAGGATGATAATGCCCGACCTTAACTCTAGGGAGAGAGAACTGTCATCAGGCACACGTTCCCCTCCCCGCCTCCCAGTGATGCAATAAACGTACAGCACGTACTCACATGTGGACTTCCTGGCCCGTATGTTGTCAAGAAGAAAGGAAGTTTATAGAAGAAATAATAAAGCCTTTATCAGCATGAAATATCTCGGTTGACCTGCTTGTTCCTCACTGGTGTGACCACCACCCGAGCCCCTTACCGTATCTCCAAAGCTAGATGCACATGGGAGATTTCCCCCTTTTGTTCAGATATTTAAAAATCCTCCCTTAAGTTACTGTGCTAGATGAGACTGGATATTGAAGGACTCCCAAAGAGAGCCTAGGGTGGGTTCTAGAATTGCTAATAGGGATTGGTCCTACCCACATCACCCTCACGTCGTAGAGGGTGTTTGAGCGTGAAGGTTTAGCCACTAGATGACTCTGTGGTATAGATATGTGTTTCTCCTTGTCCCTGTGACCCTGAAGAAGTGTTAGATAATCATGGGGTGAGAGCACACAGAATAGATTAAGAGAATTTATCCAGAATAAAATGCACCTTTCCCATAAAAACTATGGTGGTCAGACCTCTATTACACTGAAACAGGACATGGATCCTTGTTTTACTTGTACCCGATGCTTAAGAATTGCTATTAGGCAGTAAGTGCAGAATCTAATTAAACCACTTGTCGCCAACATCCACATCTGTCTGATTCCCCAAATATGCCAATCCCCTATCTTCCAAGTCTTCAGCCCACTTGCCCTGGGCGCATGCTTGCGTATAGGTGACTAGGTTTTCTCCCCTCATTCCAAGGGAAATCCAGGTAGCCAGCACCAACCCCCCTCTTCTTCCCAGAACAAAGCACCCTATACTAACCAGCTTCCCCATGCTCTACCCTCCTACAGTTGTGACCTTTCAGACCACTCCTTTGCCACCGAATCACATGGCCTTTCTGTATTATTTGCCCTTTCTCAAGTGTGTAAATCTTAGTTCTCTTAAACTATTCGCAAGACACTTAAGGCCACTGTCTACGTTTTAGGCTAGTCTGCATTTTCCACCAAACCTCTTACAATAAATATTTCTTGGTTGCCTGACTTCCTACCCATCATTATGACAGGGTCACTTCTTCCTAGGGTCACACACTTGGAAACACGGTCTTGCGTGAGGTACCAAAAACCTGAATTTCTCAAGTTTATTAACCTCAAATTCTTATGCGGCTGGTGTGGATGGAGATACCATTGAACAGTGATCATAACAAAATATACTATATGCCACGTGAAGATGTAGCAGGTGTCACCACAAAAGGAGACACAATCTCTCCCTTCACCGGGTCACTAGGGGATAAGGTATGTTGCATTACCCCTAGCAAGGTGAACCTGCATATGCACTTCCCCATTCTGCAGAAATAATATTCAGTAACCATACTTAACAAGCAGTTTGAGACCTCGGCAATTAACGTTCAGGTAACAGCATGACTCCTTGTAAGTGAACACAAAACCCTGCCCAGACACATGCAGTCTAAATTTGAGAAATGGTATGCGTGGGGATAACTATGTATTCTAGCCAAATACGAATTATTACCTAATTAGATTTATACTCTATGTTCTGCAGTCTGTAATTCTGAGGACCTAAGGCTTGAGCGCTAGGCAAACAAATGAAGGAATCTCCTGCCCATCCAATCTCAGTGATTAAACACCTCGAGGATGAAATTCACTACAAGCCCCAGCCTCCTCTACCCCACATCTTGTTGATGCAGCCAAATAGTAACCCAACTGCCCAAGCCCAACATGTAGCCATCGCCCACTGTGAATTGGTTCTTTGTAACGTACGAGACAAAGTCCGGAGAATACACGGTCTGCCTCTGCAATGCCATCCCCCTGTGCCTTACACATGTAGCCAAGGGGGATGATTTTTCATTCTCCAAACAAATCATGTTTTCCCTCTGCTGGAAATGTCCTGCGCCCACCTTGTGTGCATATGACCCTCACTCAACCTTAAAGACCAGCTAGCTCATCAGCTGTCTCTGAGAACACCACCTAACCCCAAACCCCCACTCCTGTTGGTAGAAGCCAACCAGGATAGCAATCATTTACTTATGCGCCCGTTGTTGCTACTGGTCCGGAAAATCCTTTTGAACAAGCATCCATGCCTTGGTCACTTGTGTATATGACATTCCAGTCACACAGTAGGTCTGCAGTAAGTCACTGCTTTACAGGGTATCACGATGGCCAGAGAGCAAGCTAGGCATATGGGGCCCTGGGGATAAGGTGGTTGGGATAAATCTCAAGCTATCTCGTAGCCAGATCCTGGAATATCACGGACTGTATCGTGGAACATGTGAGGTTTATTTTAAAATAAAATACTGCTAAAAAAAGGAGTAAACTGGATGGAAACAAAACAGCCTCATTTGTGATTTCTTGGTTATTTTTCTCAAGTCATGACTGAAAACAAAGAAATGCAATAGTAATGGAGCAGAAGCCGAAAGTGAAGGATAATCTGCTCTTAGGGAGTTTGAACAAGAGGCAATTAATAAAGGATTAAGGCAAAGTAAAACCACAGTGGAGCAGTAACTGCAGCGTGCTGATTGCTGAAAACCAGAGTGGCAATTAGATAGGAAAAACCCACAATGGGTAAAACATTTGCTATGTCAATGAATAGCTGCAAGGAGCTTCGGAGAGCTATTCCCCTGTGCATAGACCTCTCTGTGTAACAGACGCCAGGAGGCTACACTCTGACCCTTAGAAAAAGCATGTAAGAAAGTCTCCGTTAGACTTTCATCTCAAAGTGGTGACAACCATCCAGCCAACGCCATTATCCTAATGCATAAAGCTGGGGTAAGGTGTCCTATCAACAAGTCACCTCAATACATCGACAATTCAGAAGAAACCACAGCCTCCAGGAGACCAAAGTCAGGAGCAGGAAAGCCCAGGGGAGGCTCCCTTCACAGACCCTCCCCTTCCTTCCTTCAAGAAATCTTCACTGAGCACCTACTACATCTCCAGCACTGGTCTAGGCACCTGAGATACGCCCGGGAAAGAAACACTTAAGGCTCCCTCGCTCTGTGGAATTTACACTCCAGCAAGTGGAGATCGTTGGTAAACACAGAATAAATTCATAAAGAACAGCGTGTTAGAAGCTAACACTTGAGACAAAGGGCTGATGCTAGGGGCCTTTGCGAAACAGTGATTTTGAACAGCAACTTGAAGGAAATGAGAACGCATTCACAGGAGGTGAGAGGGAGACCCTCACAGAAATAGAACAGTTGTGCATTTGACAAAGACAGGATGTTGTTCTCTCCTGGTTGCCTCAATTTACTTGACTTAGGGTAACACGGCCACGCAATTAAGGGCGTGAGCTCAGTCAGGAGTAAGACACACCTGGGGCTGCTTTCCAGTTCTGCTACTTGCAACTGGAAATCATCAGTGAATCTCATCCAACGGTGGCCAGGCTCCCAGACCCTTTCCCTTAGCACTTCGTGAGCTGCTGTCGTCCTTAGCAGTGAGGAGACCACAGTAGGTCCCAAGGGACCCTGCTCGCAAGCACGGCACAGGAACTCAGAGCCTGGGGACCTGAAAACCTCAGAATGTCTCGGCGATGCTGGGTTAGGAAGTTCATACCTCCTAAATGTACTGCTCGGCATGTTTTCACTTTCCCCCTCCCTCTCAACAGTTAGCCTCAAGTTTTAAGACAGTAAACAGTTTACGAGGGTTGGTTCCATAGGTTGCTATAATAAATCTTGACTTGAGAAAAAAAGACAATTATTGGAGGTCACAGAACCCTAACAACTCCATTTGGCAAAGGACAAACCTTGTGTCATGTCAATGGTGCAGCTCCAAGTTCAACCCTCTGCCCGTGTACCTAGGCCGCCACACCTATTATAGGAATCACTTTTATGCTACTCCATTGATGTGGATGCCCCTCATTTCCAATCAGACTAAATGACACTTAAAAATGTTTGATGGGTGCAAATTTTTTTTTCCAGGAAATACCTTCTCCTTTTGCTCTAAGATCAATGACCACTTACCCTTTTAGGCACCATAATGTAGAGCTTTCTATGCAAAGGATGTTTTACAGGATATTTAAAAGCAACCATTACCCTAGTGCTGGCCACAATTTCCATACTAACCGAAACCAACCATACTGGAAAGTGTCAGGAGCTCCCATGCAGAAGGAAAAAAAGCTCACCTACCTGTACAATTGTTAGACCCTCCTCCTGATTTCATTTCTTTAGATACCCTCACACTGCCTTCAATTACAGTACCTGTTCACTTGGCTACTGGTCTCCCCCCACCAGGATGCAGCTCCCGGAGGGGGGTGGAAGGGGCAGGTGACCACATGAGGCTGTGCAGCCTGCCCAGCACCCAGAACCTGAATGGCCCCTGAGGCCGTATTTGTTGAATAACTGAGTAAGTTCCACCTCAAGGCTGGGAGGCCATTCGGGCTCTAACTGGCGCATGCTCAGTATGGGAGCTCAAAAATTGCTTTTCATTTTGTTCCCTGCCCACACATCTCCCCTCCCTTAAAAAAAAAAAAAAAAAAAGCAGAGCCAAATATAGGATGTGCCCAAGCACAACAAAAGGGTGGTTAATTATGACGCAGTTAACACCTAGGATTAGGCCAGGACCTGCTGCTGGGGGCAGAGGAGGAGGCTGGAGGCTCCAGCCCAGAGAGGGGTAAGGGGCTGCACTGCTTACAACTGCACGGAGGAACCCCACTGCTAAGTCTGTGGCTCTTACCCCGCAATGGGTTATTGCTAAACCAAGATGCTGGCTTTGTCACCAAACCTCCCGCCTTATATTCAAGCTGAAGTTGAATATAAACAGCAATATCGCTTCAGTAGCAGGGTGATGCATATCTCGAGAGCTGGAGTTTCACAAAGGTGACAGAGCCTCTTCTGGGTCCCCCCCCTCTCTGACACACCTCCCTGCTTTACATAACCTTTCTAGCCATCAAGTTCTTCCCCACTCCACCCCACCCCCCGAAACAGAGTTCCACTGGCACACACGGGAAGAAAACTATTCTACCTTTGGTATGTGGCTTCCCATCTGTGAACAAAGAACTGAAAAGAAAAATGTTTTTAAACCAGCTAACATAATTAGGGGACATGTTTTCCTGGTCTCATTAATCTTACAAATCAATTAAGTCTTAATCATCTTTGATGGCCATCTTCACTCAGCCCAGTTCTTAACAGCTGTGAAAGTTTGTTTTTTTAATCAGGTAAAAACAAGGGGGGGAATCAACCTTGAAAGAATTGTAGCTCAGCAAAAACTGCCAATGTAGGAAAAAAGAGGTACTCCTCAGTGTCTAGCACAAAGATACTTAATATTTGGTAACTGACAGGCTGAAAAATAAGAGGAATCATTGTAAAGTAATGAACAAGACATTACACCTGTCTTAAACAGCCTGGTCAAGGAGTTAAAACAGTCACACAAATAGAACACCAGATGGACGGCGTCCAAAGAGAGCACCCTTCTTTCGGATACACTGCTCGCCGACGAACACAGGTATAAACCTCAACATGAAAGGGCAACAGGGGAGAAGGAGGAATATATTAAAGTACATTGAAGCCACCACACCATTCCCTTTGATGAAGCCAGAGACCTCACTGAGTCTCGTTTATCTACTCAGCCCAGCAGATCTTGGCCAAAATAAATTCCCCGACCTTGGTTAATTGAGCGGAAGGTTCAAATCCCTGCAACTGGCAAATGCTCCTGAAGATCACAGCCCCAGGACTCTGCACAGCCTCTGCTCCAAATTCTATGACCAAACGCCCTCACGCAGTGACCGGGTTTCCAGGCACTGACCTGAGTCAGCGGTGGTTTATAATTCCACGTGATCCCTGCCTGCTGCAAGCCCGGTGAGTAATAGTGAGACGGGCAGGACAACCGAAATCATTGCAAGTGGTGCTCTTCTATGTGCTTCGACAAAGATCCGTCTACCCAACTTGGACCTGTCATCTGTGTTTCCACTTAGTGTGAAGGGACACTGTTAACTGCCTCTGGGGTGTGATGCTATGTCACAGGTCTCATGTGCCGTTCCAAACATTTCCATTGAGTCTTCCATGCTCTAGATGAAAAATCAATCCTTTGTTTTCAGGGATGATGTCAATCAGGTGCTGGAATTTTCTTTCAACTTTTTTTTTTTAAGATTTTTATTTATTTATTTGACAGACACAGTGAGAGAGGGAACACAAGCAGGGGAAGTGGGGGAGAGAGAGAAGCAGGCTCCCCGCGGAGTACGGAGCCCGATGCAGGGCTCGATCCCAGGACCCTGGGATCGTGACCTGAGCCAAAGGCAGACGCTTAATGACTGAGCCACCCAGGCGCCCCTCTTTCAACTTTTTTAATTACAGTATAATTAAGTGTTTTATATTAGTTTCAGGTGTATGATATAATGATTCAACAATTCTATACATTCTTCAGTGCTCATCACAGTTAAGTGTCCTCTTAGGAGATGGAATTTTTACTTTTCTTCCCGTAACTGCCTCTAACATGAATAACAGCTCATCCGTCACAGCTGAAAGTACAGCTCATGGTTACCTGAAAAGATCTCATGATTATTTGGGCTGATCTAGTTTTGGCAACAACAGCAGGGCAGGAGGAATTTTCTAAAAGATCTAGAACCTCGGGCCTTTAAAGGATTCAGAAACAAAGTCCTCTTTGATTTCAAGAGGGGCAGTCTCAACTCAAGACTGACCCACAAGTCCCGGCCAGTGCGCAGGATCACATGGGGAACTGTTCACCTGTGCTCCTATTTACCTGTGCTCCCAAGAAAAACAGGCCAAGCACCCAAGGAGCACAAATATTTACAGTAGGTGAAGGCGTGCCAAGTGACTCCCTTTGGAATTCTGAGCCACTGAGAACATAGTTGAGGGTGATTCTGAAAACACTTGAGAACACGTGTTGCTGTCTTCACCATGAATGTGAATGACCTCAGAAGCCTTTGGGATCCAAGGTGAGAGATGAGCTGGCTTGCTTTGGGCTGACCTATAGAGTGGGACATCCTTTACATTGCTGGCACATTAAATCACTGCTAGCTAACCCAAAATGCACAAGGAGGGAAATCACAAGGAGGAAAAAGATTTCTGCTAAGGTGAAGGCGATGACATGTAAATGCCTTCACCTGAAAATGGGTTTGGAAAAGCCCTAAACGGTACAGACGATAGCAGAAACACTGCCTGGAATGAAATTCAAGAAAAAAAGTTAAAACAACCCTGCTCTCCCAACACAACTATCATGATCACAAAAGCCTCTGTGTTATCAACCACCTCTAAGACGTTGTCAGTCAGTATACAGGGCTCCCCACGATCACCACACCCACCCAAACAAACCACTTTAGGATGAAATGTTTATATTCCTCCAATCGCAAATTCCTATCATTTCACTCCTGCCTTCATTTTATATATTATATTCCATGCCAACAAAAGAATGTCCTAAACATGCTATTTTAAATCAACATTTCAGTTGCAAGATAGGACTCCAAAAAAAACCCACCTTAATTTAAAAAATCGATAACATCTGTAAGACTCATTCCCCTTTCTTTTCTCCTAATAGAAAGGATTTCTTCCCCCTCACCTCTTGATTTCACCAGCTTACTCAGATTCCTATGGGAATTAAAGTTCACCTTGCCCTCCCCACAAACACTTAAAGGAGGGGGTACAAAACCACACAGGTTCTTTAAATTCCCTTTTCTCTTACTGTTTGGCTGCTTGTTTTTGTTTGTCTGATTGGCACAATCTAACTCAAACACCTGTGGACAACCTGCTGCTCCATGTGAAAAGTATTTTATTAAAGAATGACTCAGATTTGACTATAGGCTTTGCCATCTCACATGGTCGATACATTTTTATTTACTATCTTAAAATTCCATCAATCTTAACATTTAACATTAGGAATACTTGTTTGAAAGTAACCTGGCTCATTAATATAAAGGTGTGGCCTGCACTCCAATTTATTTCAGGCTTTGGCAACACTCACCGACACACACTAACTAGTTAACTAACAGTTTATGAATCACCATCAAATGAGACAGTAAAGAAACAGAAAAATCACATGTTAATCATAAAGTCTACTTGTACGTATGAGTAGTAAGGGTGGGAAAATGACAGCAAAACCTCAAGGAAAAACTCAGTTGAATACGGGCTTTAATTTTTGTTCTCTCAAACCAATCGTAGTAACAATGACAATAATAAATGCATCCAGAACAAGTTATGAAAGCCAATACTAAGGGGAAGAAAGATTTCTCACCACCAACTAACAATTCAGATATAAGCCATAAATAACTCTCCAAGCCAACCATTTCCAACCTAAGATGTTATTTTCATTTGAAGCCAAACAGAGCTGGTGTCTCCCTCTCCTCCAGTGAGATTTCTAAGTCAGAAGTACTCAGAGACCCACAACAGAACAGGAAGAAAAACAATTGTTTCTTCCTAAACCACTGACTTCTAACCGAAGTGGTCTACATTTTCCATTATTTTCACAAAGAAAACAAAGGTATCCATCGTGCTTTCGTTTTGAGAATAAAAAGCGTATGTTTTTCTAATCAAGACAGAGGTAAGAAAGCAGAAGGATAGAAATCAGGAGAATTCAGATCACAACTCTTTCCAAGTTTCATTCTTTGCCTACCATCCCATCCATACAAAGCAAGGGTAAAAGTGATCAACCACAGCTAACCCTGAACACTGAAAAGTGATTTATCACGGAAAATCTTGGTATGTGCTAGAAAAAAATGCCGCTGACATCCAAACAGCCCTACACCAAAATCAAACTCCGTGCCAAGAGATGTTATGCATTCATATAACAAACATACAGTGGCGTCTTTGTTCTTACCTATAATTGTCCTCAAGGCTCATGAAAAACAAGCCATCTGTCCTGCCGGGAAACGTCTGGTGGGGCTGTGTGTGCAGCCACACGGCTGGCAATCTAATCTACCTGGACGACCCTGGGGCTCCTGGCCTGGTCTTCTTCCTTCCTGGTGTGGAAATGCTGCCCGCACACACCTCTGCCGGCACTCGGGGACCACCAGGAAGCCTCCGCACAACTGAGGAGGAACGCGGGGAGCGTGCTACTTATATGGATGAGTCACTTCAATGACAGCTAGAGAGAAGTGCTTGTTGGTGGAGAAGGAGTTGACTCAAGCTCCACCCCTACCGTAAGGCTTAGGGAACTCCGCCCAGCTCAGCAATTAGCTTCCACCGCCCGGTGCCCTAACGTTAGGTTACCAAGTGGCGCTTCTCACTGGGGAGGAGGACGACCAAGTCCCGGTTTACCGAACAGGACGGGCGATAACCGGACAGCACACGGTGCTGGTCATAACTAAATGGGGCTGCGCGGTTTTGTTCATTTAAAGCTGCGCCCCAGTTTTCTGGAAAGACAGGCCGTAGAGGTCTGGCCTTCACCTTCACAAGGAACTCGGCTTCTCTCCAGTTCCCTTGCGTGAGGCCCCCACACACCGGACACACCTGCTGGACCTCAAAAAGCTGAAAGTCGTCTTTTTTTTTAAGATTTTTTTATTTTTAACTAATCTCTATACTCAATGTGGGGCTCGAACTCACAACCCTGGGGTCAAGAGTCACATGTTCCATGAACTGAGCCAGCCACGCGCCCCAAAAGCTGAGTCTTGAAGGGGCAAGAGGCCAGAGCAAAGGTAACTATGATGCAAACGACAACACCGTACAGAACTGACAGGGCGGGGGGACGGATTTGGTGTCACCGGAGAGAGAGCACCGCCCTATAAACCAATCTACCATCTCTGGTGGGCAAACCCATTTTCAGATTAACCAGCTGGGTGTGCTTAGGTCTAGACTGAGGGCACTGAGGGCAGGTGGAGCTCCCCTTGGTACTTCTTCAGCACCGTGTGCCACTGGAGGGGTACAGTTTATAGACCTGACCACCCTTCACTGGACTCCCGGGGACCAAAACGTGTGCTCTTTGGCTTGTGACTGGCACTGAGCTCCACCTCCTTTGCTCATGCCCAAAGCCAAGTCGGAACCCATGTCTACAACCCCAGCAGGCGTGGCTGAGACAGGAAGTGTCCCCACTTGCAGCACAAAGCTAACCTTCTACATTAACTCAAATTTGGTGGCACGCTCACTCATGAACTACTCTAGGCCCGTCAGCCGAGAACCTCTAAACTAGACTTTCAAGTTCCCACAGGGGCTCAAAGGCCGGGATTCCCTGAGGTGCTGGGACGAGGCAGATCGCCAGGGGAGTCGGCAACCTCTCGTGGCTGGGAGGATCACTGAGGGCTTGCTGGAGGACATCTGCCCCGGGTTACCTCTAGAAACCCTGCCTCCAAATACACCTGCACAGACAGGCTGACCGCTGCAGCCATTTTTAGTAGAAATCTTGAAACAACAAGGGAAATACCCAAAGCTTTTAGTATTCAGCAGGTGAGGACACACAAGTGCTAAACACCACATTTAAGAGCAACAACTCCATCTCTGACTCTACCTAAAATCACAAAATTAAGCTGGTTCACATTTACACACTGGCTGGAAGGTTAAAAAAATAAGAACCACAATATACTATAAGAAAATACACCTAAACCAGCTAAATAAGTTATTTAGCAATTTGCCTGTTCCATTAAAGATAAAAGGCACTGGGGTGTCTGGCTGGCTCAGTCGGAGGAACGTGTGACTCTTGATCTCGGGGTCGTGGGTTCGAGCCCCACACTGGGTGTAGAGATTACTAAAAACAAATAAATAAATGTAGGGGGAAAAAAGGCATCTATCCTTCCCATCAAATGTTACCCAACTGTTATGGGCTGAGAATCGTGTCCCCATCCCTACTCTACCCCAGATGCTTAGGTTGAAGTTCTAACCCTTAGTTCCTCAGAATGTGATTGTGTTTGGAGAGAGGGTCTTCAAAAAAGTAACTGAGCCACAGTGAAACCTTCAGGGTATCTTCAGGGTGGGCTTTTAGTCCAGTATGACTGGTGTTCTCACAGGAGAAAACATGGACACAGACAGGAGCAGTATGAAGACCATGTGAAGAGACAGGGACAGCATAGGCCATCTGCAAGCCAAGAAGAGGGACTTTGGAAGAAATCAATCCAGCTGACACCTTGCTCTCAGCATTTTAGCTCCCTCAACTGTGAGAAAATAAATTTGTTGTTTAAGCCACCCAACCTGTGGTACTTTGTTATGGTAGCCTTAGCAAGCTAATGCACTAATGATAAAATCACTTAATTCTAACTATGAATATAAAAAACGAAGACAGATTTCACATTTTTGATGAATAGCTATTCTCCCACAGCCGAGCACTTCATTATAGTATTTTTACTCCCTCCCTGTCTACTGAGGCTCTGCCTTGAATAATGCATAGAAAGCCTTATTCTGGCCGAAGGACAAAGAAACGTCTACAAGTGACGCTCTCCAACTCCAATTTGGCCACTTCCATTTACAGTCAAACTTACAGACCAAGTGGTCTCCATCCACGTCGTTCTCCTCAACCCACAGAAATCAGCTTCGGCTCAACCTCCACGAAAATGCAACGAAACCCATTGACAACATTCTTAGCACTGAATTAAGAGATGTTAACAACGGAGGAAATGTTAGAAGTCTCAGTTGGGGTCCCTCTGTCTAAAGAGGCACCTGGAGCGCAACCACAATCTGATGTAGGTTTGACCCAAACGTTCAGTCCCAATCTAGTGTTAGTATCCCTGCCCCACTATGCTATTAACTGAGGATAGCCTGAAATGATCGAATCTCTGCAATATTCCCGAAAGGAAATCCACTGCTCTACAGAGCAGCTATAATGCAGGGAGAGACAAGGGTATGGACACTGGATAACTAACGGAGTGTGGCCAAGTTCGGAGAGGAAGCCCCAAAAACCCCGGCTTCTTCAACTTGGGCTCCATTTGGGGGTCAGGTACTTCTTCATTGGGGGGGACTGTTCTGTGCATTGTAGGATGTTCAGCAGCATCCCTAGTCTCCACCCACTAGACAGAGCTCTCCCCAGGGGTGACAACCAAAAATCTCTCCAGACACTGCTAAGTGTCCCCTGGGAGGCAAAGTTGAGAACCGCCGGGTTAAAAGAACAGGACTTTGTGCAGAGAGGAGGAGTTGGTGGCCCTGGAAAAGGGGTGGGGGCAGCCACTTCTGAGATGGTATAGAAGAAGAAAGGACAAATGCGGTTGTAGACAGGGCAGGAATGAGGGACAGGGAAGGACAGTATATAGTATTTCTCCCTCTGAGGGTTGTTTTTTTGTGATTCATTGCTTTGTTTTTTCCAAAGAAGTAGAAGACCAGGCCATGGGCTGAGAGTGAGAGAATTACAGATTCAAGAGAGTCAAGAATACCAAAGTCTGGAAGAGCTAGAGAGCAAATGGGATCGGAGCAGGGCTGAGTCAAGCACACTGAGCAGCTCTAAAGTCAGATGGAAGACAGTCCCATAAACTCAGCGCGGCCCCAGCATGGGTCACACTGCAGGCCCCCCCTGCACGTCGGAGGATCCAGGAAGGTACGGAAGCCGACTGGATGAGTGCAGCTGGGGTCCCTACAGGGGTGTGGACACAGGGTGCCATAGATATGCTGTGGTTTTCAAGGCCACTGTGGTTTGCAGTGGGCAGGGCAACCTAGGGTTACTGGAAACTGGAAACAAGGAATGAGCTGCAGCAGAGTAAAGATAAGGAAAGCCTCAGACGGGGGCATTGCTGAAAAGGAAATCAAGATCCTACAGACAATCTAGAAGGCTAACGACACTCTCCCTTTGACTTAATAGTTCCAATCCAAGGTATCTTTCCTAAGGAAATAATCAGGGATCTAGTCAAGTGATACAGACCAGTAAATTCCTTATGAAAACTAAGAAACTATATACAACCTTAAATGACCAATGGCAGAGAAAATAAATTACAGATATCTGTATGTTCATATCCTCAAAGAGTATTTTAAAACATGGGAAAAATAGACTGTTAAGAAATAGAAGCTATAAAACTCTATAGAACATAGTCCAGTTTTTAAATTTTACATATATGCAAGTATACATTTTTATAGCTTCTGAGTTTTAATCTCCATTAACGCAACAGCAGACACCAGATTTCCAAGCTTAAAAAAAAAAAAAAATAGGGGCACCTGGGTGACTCGGTTGTTAAGCGTCTGCCTTCAGCTCAGGTCATGGTCCCAGGGTCCTGGGATGGAGTCCCACATCGGGCTCCCTGCTCAGCAGGAAGCCTGCTTCTCCCTCCCCCACTCCCCCTGCTTGTGTTCCCTCTTTCACTGTGTCTCTGTCAAATAAATAAATAAAATCTTTTAAATAAATAAATCATGAGGAAATAATTAGACTCTTGGAGAAGACCTAACAAAAGGAGTGGTCAGAGAGGAAAGAAGGGGAGCCAGGAGCTAAGAGAGTCAAGGGTCAAGGGCTACAAGAAGGTTGAAGAGGAACATGCTGAGAAAATATACATCTCTGGATTTGATGAACAGGAAGTTATTGGTGTCTTGAGATGGATACTTCAGTTTCACAGTGCGGGCAACATGCAGTTAGCAAAGGGAGTGGAAAGGATTCTTTCCTGGAATTCCCCACAGAAAGGAAGCCTGTGAATGGGGGGGGGGGGGCCGCGTCGTCCTCCCAGAAGTGTGCCAATAGGAAAGACTGCTTCTATTCTTATTCTATTCTCACTTACATCCCTTGGGGACCTATTTTCCAAATTTAAATTTCAAAATAATGTTTAAAATTCAGGGCAATTCTGCATTGCTTACAATGAAATGTGTATTTTTATGGCTTCCAGCGATTCTGACATATTACTAAAAAGGTTACTCAGTATCGTTTACTACATTTGGGAGACTGGTATAAGGTGGAATCTTACAAAATACCACAAAGGGTCACAATGGATCAGTATGTTCTGATGGAAAGCAGAGGAAGTATACAAAAGGTGAATTTTAAGTTAATATAATCAAAAGAAAAGTGTGAAGGCTGATTTCATTCATAACAAGATCCTGTTAATAACACAAAATCTGAACTTCAGAGTAGGATTCCAAAGACTTTTCAGTGTTTTTTTTTTTTTTTTTTTGGTTTTAAGCTTAGCAGAATTTGCCAATTACTGAGATCATCGAGTTTTTTTCCTTAAAAGCCATTGTGAATCTACCCATGCTCTGCAGCCTTCAAAAATCATCTTTCTAAAAACAGTATTACAAGTTATCATAAAATGCTCACCATAAAATATTGGTTTAAAAGCATCATTCCTTTTTTTTAAAAAAAAAGCATCATTCCAAACAATATTATAGCATTATTCTAAATAACCAAATTACTTCCATATACGTGTATATATATAAGGCCAAAGAACTAAAAGAAAAGAAAATGGCAACAGGTTTTATAATTTATCTTTCCCAATGTCTAATTCTTTTATAACCAGAAAAACAATTTTAGTTGCTAAAAATTATCACTTATTTTAAAAGAGTAACCAAGTGAAGAATCTAAATACTAGGGGGAGAAAAACCCAAGTTTCCCCTGTTTTGTTCAAAATCAGTTACAGTAGGGGGGGAAAAAAAAAACTAGGACACTTGGAGGGGGTGGAATACATTGAACAAAACAAGGATGACATGACACAGGAAAAAAAAATCTTTACATAATACAGGCAAGGTGTGGGGATTATGACATAAAGTCTTGAATTTCCTCACAAGGTCTTAAATCCTCCTAACTTGGATTCGTTTTTTCTTCCAAAGCTACAAAAGAGGGCAATGTGTAATTTCCATGCTTTACAGGTTAATACCATCAAGTCACGAGTGACTTTATCAAAACATCTGAAAGAAAAGAGTCTCATTGAGAAGGGGAAAGCTGTCTTGAATCTTTATAACATCATACTGTGAATCTCTATTCTGCTCAAGGCACTAGCCAACACCGGATGGTGGGTATCCTCAAGCATTTGTAACCTGACAGCTTGCAGAAAGTTCCCTAATTTATGAAATGGCTGTTTTACTCAGGTTCCTGAACACATTTTCACATAGGAGAAGTGCCTCAACCTTCATGCTCCTGTCCCCTCCCTTTGGCTGCAGAGACCATCTAAATGCCAATGACTCCCGCAGGCCTAACCCAGCTGGGACCTGGCCCTCAGTTCCATTCTCTCTTACCGTCATAGTTCTCTTCTCCTAGAGGTCCAAGAGAACTAACACTAGCTTCTGATTCTGCCTCTGCACCTGATCCCCATCTCAGAGGCCACCAGCCAGCCAGCTGTCAAGCTAAAATTTCCTCAATTCAACTCTCCCCCCGCCAACCCCCCCGCACACATCTAGTCCATGGACACACATTCTCTACCAAAGGCAAGTAAAAGGAAAACACCGAAATATTAAGAGTGATGTTCTTTCTGTTGCTGGTAGCTTTTTTTTCCTTCTAATTTTTCATATTTTTTTCAGATTTAGAAAAATGTGTATGCATAGCTTTCACAATTGCAGGGGGCAACCTCATTTTTAACATAAAGATATAATGCTAAAAAAAAAAAAAAAAAGATATAATGCTATACGTAGCTGTTAGCTTTCCAAGACACCACAGAAAAGACATTTAAAAGCACAATGTTAAAATTACAAGCTTCTATACAAAATATACAAATCAAACGAGACAAACCCTATTTCCAAGAACTCTTACAAATCAATGAAAAATTAACAACCCAAAGGAAAATGGACAAAGGATGCAAATTAGCACTTACTAAAAGAAGAATAACAAACATATGAAGAGATATTCAACCTCACTGATTAAAGACAAGAAATGAGAAACTTCCACCTTTCTAATGGCCAAGACTAAAAGATGGATGAAATTGAGTCATGCTGAGCATAGGAAAACCTGGCGTCTCATCAACTACTGGTGCCCATGGAAACTAGTGAATACTTGGAAGGGCAAGTCCCTGGTATCTATGAACATGGTATACGTGATGTTCTTTCATTCAGGAAGTCAACTGTAGGAATTTATCTACAGAAACACCCACGCATAGACACAAACACCACAGAGCATTTAAAACATGTTGTCAGAAGACATCCTGACTTATCAACTGGGAGAAAAAGCATGTTGCAATCTAGTTTATCTGGCGTGGATCCATTTTTGAAAAAAGCAGCAACTAACTTTCATGGAACTCTTACTCTATGACAGGCCAGGCGCTGTTCTAAGCCCTTAAGAGCATCGTTTACTTTGCTCTTCACTGTACCCCTTGGACAAAAGCACTATTATATTTATTATACCTGCTCCACAGATGAGAAGATAACAGAAGTTTATATTCAGATGCCCCCTGAGTACACATTTCTACCACTGTTCTTCCACTGAGACTAAATATCACATCCCTTAAGAGTCCTAGGGAAGTAGGAAAGACTATCATCACTTGCAGAAATGGGATGGGTCGGATGGGGAGAAGAACAAAATGAGAGCCTCCCAGTACCTCCCAGTATGCAGAGGAGAGCCGCTGCATGGGTGGAAGCGTTCTCTAGGTGCCACAAAGTCAAGAGTCTGGTGATACAAAGGCTGGAGGGATCCCGGGGGCAACAATCAGGATGATTAATCAGAATACCTCCCTTCCTCTAGCTCTTCCCGGTGCTACCTTTCTCAACCAGGGGAAAGCAGCGAAGTTGTGCGGTCCTGCACCTAGAAATCCAGGTAGAAGATGGCCAGGAGGAACATACAATAGCCACACCTACAAGGCCACCAAGCCCCACACGTGGCCTCAACCTGACAAATACCAGGGACAGGCTGCTTTGGTGAGAAAAGGCAAATAGGAGTCACAAATACAAAGGCCAGCAGACAACTAAGAATCACCAAGCATGAAAAAACCAGCACTATGGCAGAGAGGCACATGCAGGTAGAGGGACCATGCAGTGTTGGAAATGGAAGAATAATTTTAAATATGTACAGTAATGTTCTCATAAAGTCCGAGAGGGCACCAGGGCACCAGAATAAGTACAGCCTGGCATGAGAAAGAAAAAGAGAAAGATCTAAAAAAGGCAACCAGGATTTTTCACTTAAAGCATAGTGCTTTGCAGGTTCCTCCACAGGAAAAAATCTGGAATGTGGTAGACACTTAACCATGGATGGGTTTTTACATTTGAGCCAGGAGAGGAGGCGGAGGTGGTGGTTTGGAAATCCCTTCTCTCCCCACCCCTCCCACCATTCGAATCAACCTCCACTTCCCTCTCTTCACTTAAAGAACCAGAGTTTTCACCTGCTTCTCCATGCTCCCCCATTTACGCACTGCAGCAAATATAAGGAGAACCAGTCCTTGCTTCACAACTGGGTATTATACACTTTTCTGAACCCTACTTCTCATGCACCAACTTCCCACAGAACCCCCCTCAACCCCCGCCCAAAGCCAACAGTAATATAGCTCTAATTCTTTCTGTTTAGTGGCTGCATACTGAGCCACGGTACAAATATCCCGTAAGTCAGCCACGTTTCAAGCAATGAGCATTTGTTATTTTCAGCATTTTGCCGCTATGATGGTACAATAAACATCCTTATACATATGACTTTGTGTACAGACACTTTTATTTCTAGAAGACAGATATCCAGGAGAAAGGCTGCTTAGAAAGGTATATTAATTTTTAGTTTAATATGCATTGCCAGTCTGCTTTTCAAAGAAAGAATGGTAATTCACATCCTCTTGCTAGCAAGTGTTACTCTCCTCTATTTTTACCAGTCTGATAGGTTTAAAGTAATGGCTCGTTGTTTTAATCTGCATTTCCTTAACAAATGTGAAATCTTTTTCATAGGTTTGCCGGCTGTCTGCATTTGCTTTGTATGAATTGCATATCCTTTCTCCATTTTCCCTTGAGTTATGTTTTTCTTGCCAATTTGTAAGTTATTAATATTATAGACAGTAACCCCTTTACTGTCATACATATGATAAATACCCCTCCCTCCCCAATGTGTCAAGCTTGCAGGCATCAAACCTTGCTTAAGAAGTTCTCCTTACCCCCAAGAATATACAAATGGTTTCTTACGTTTTCTTATAAATTTGAACTTCTTGTAAGTTTTTGAAGATTCTGGGATTTCTTTTTTTTTTTTTTTTTTAAGATTTTATTTATTTATTTGACAGAGAGGTAACGAGAGAGGGAACACAAGCAGAGGGAGTGGGAGAGGGAGAAGGAGGCTTCCTGTTGAGCAGGGCTCCGTCCCAGGACTCTGGGATCATGACCCAAGCCTCAGACGCCTAGCGAATGAGCTACCCAGGCACCCCTGGGATTTATTTCTGATTATAATGTAAGATATAGATCCATCTACCCTCCCCCTTAAAGAGATGGTTATGACAGTTATCCCCCATTAAATAATGCATTCTTTCTCAACAGTACTGAACTACTCACCTTATTATATATTACATTCTCCTACTTAATGAAACCTAGCCTTGGATTCTCTATTCTGTTCCACTGAACTACTTATGCTATCCTGTGTCAATAACCACATTGATTTGATCACAAAGACTTTCTCAGCACATTGTGATCACTTGTAAGCCAGGTTTGCCCTCACTGGTTTTTTCTACATTTGTCTGAGCTCAAGTATTATGCATTTATTCTGCTACATAAACTTCTGAATTGTTTTATTCAGTTCAAAAAGAAAAAATCCACTGCATTGGAAATTCTAAGCGGCATTGCAATAAATGCATGAATTTTATGTGTCCCATGTTTTTATTTCAAAATCTTCACTAAAAAGGATACAAGTTCCATACTTGTTCAATGTTTTCCTAGGTCATCTGCTACTATTGAGAAGAGGAATACTTGGATCTCCATTTCTGGGTGCTCATTTTCCAAACAGAAATGATCACTTCTAGATTTATTTTTTATCCAGCTACCTTGACAATTTTTCCTATTGATTTTATATATATACATACATACACATTTTTTAAACTAGAGGTTCTTAAATTTTCTAGACAATACAAATATTTCATTGTCTTATTACGTTCATTAGAACCTCTAAGACAATGATAAATAATTGTAAAAGCAGACATCCATTTGAAAATTCTTAATTACAACTGAAATAGTTTTGGTGTTTTGCCCTTTTAGGAAACATTTGTTATTGAGGTGTTTTGGTTAATACTGTAGTATCTAGCCCTTTTGCTTTTTAAGTAATTTGTTTTTATTCCTATTTTGCTTTTTTAGATTGTGTCATATTAGGAATGGCTTCTTGATCAAATATGGCTTTCAGCCTCTCTTGAGTTAGTCTTAAACTTTTCTCCTTTACTGTGTTGAGGTACAATAGTGGATGATGGTGATAAAAGTTCCTAATAATCACCCTAGTTGATAACTGGAATAAACTTTTATTTTTTTATTTAAATTCCATTAATTAACATATAGTGTATTATTAGTTTCAGAGGTGGAGTTCAATGATTCATCAGTCTTATATAATATCCAGTGCTCATTATATCCCATGCCCTCCTTAATGTCCATCACCCAGTTACCCCATCCCTCCACCCTTCTTCCCCTCCAGCAACCCTCAGTTTGTTCCCTATGATTAAGAGTCTCTTATGGTTTGTCTCCCTCTCTGATTTTGTCTTGTTTTATTTTTCCCTCCCTTCCCTTATGCTCCTCTGTTTGGTTTCTTAAATTCCACATATGAATGAAATCATATGATAATTGTCTTTCTCTGATTGACTTGTTTCACTTAGCGTAATACCCTCTAGTTCCATCTATGTCATTGCAAATGGTAAGATTTCATTTTTTGATGGCTGAGTTTTATTCCATTGTACATATATACCACATCTTCTTTATCCATTCATCTGTTGATGGACATCTGGGCTCTTTCCATAGTTTGGCTATTGTGGACATTGCTGGTATAAACATTGAGGTGCAGGTGCCCCTTCGGATCAGTACATATGATCCTCTCAATAGATACAGAAAAAGCATTTAACAAAGTACAGCATCCTTTTTAGATTAAAATTCTTCACAGGTAGGTAAAGAGGGAACATACCTCAGTATCATAAAAGCTATATATGAAAAGTCCACAGCGAGTATCATTCTCAACAGGGAAAAACAGAGAGCTTTTCCCCTAAGGTCAGGAACACGAGAGGTATGCCCACTCTCACCACTGTTTCAACATAGTACTACAAGTCCTAGCATCAACAATCAGACAACAAAAAGAAACAAAAGGCATCAGACTGGGCAAAGAAGAAGTCAAACTCTCACTCTTCACAGATGACATGATACTCTATGTGGAAAACCCAAAACACTCCACCCCAAAATTGCTACAACTCTTACAGGAATTCAGCAAAGCGGCAGGATATAAAATCAATGCACAGAAGTCAGCTGCAGTCTATACACTAACAATGAGGCAGAAGAAAGGGAAATTAAGGAATTGATCCCATTTTCAATCGCACCAAAAACCATAAGATACCTAGGAATAAACCTAACCAAAGAGGGAAAGGATCTGTACTCAGAAAACTATAGAACACTCAAAGAAACAGGAAGACACAAAGAAATGGAAAAACCTTCCATGCTCATGGGTAGAAGAACAAATATTGTGTAAATGTCTATGCTACCTAGAGCAATCTACACATTCAATGCAATCCCTATCAAAATACCATCAACTTGTTTCACAGAGCTGGAACAAACAATCCTAAAATTTGCATGGAACCAGAAAAGACCCTGAATAGCCAAAGGAATGTTGGGGGGAAAGAAAAAAAAACCAAAGCTGGTGGCATCACAATTCCGGACTTCAGGCTCTATTACAAAGCTGCAATCATCAAGACAGTATGGTACGGGCACAAAAACAGACACACATAGATCAATGGAACAGAACAAGAGAACCCAGAAATGGACCCTCAACTCTATGGTCAACTAATCTTCGACAAAGCAGGAAAGAACATCCAGTGGAAAAAAAGACAGTCTCTTTACCAAATGGTGTTGGGAAAATTGGACAGCCACAAGCAGAAGAATGAAAATGGACCATTTCCTTACACCATACACAAAAATAGACTCAAAATAGATGAAAGACCTAAATGTGAGGCAGGAGTCCATCAAAATCCTAGAGGAGAACAAGGGCAGCAACCTCAGTGGCCTCAGCCACAGCAACTTCTTGCTAGATGCTCTCCAAAGACAAGGGAAGCAAGGGCAAAAATGAACTATTGGGACTTCATCAAGATAAAAACCTTTTGCACAGCAAAGGAAATTTCAGTCAACAAAACCAAAAGACAACCGACAGAATGGGAGATTGTATTTACAAATGGCCAGTATCCAAACTCTATAAAGAACTTATCAAACAACACCCAAAGAACAAATAATCCAGTCAAGAAATGGGAAGACATGAACAGACATTTCTCCAAAGAAGACATCCAAATGGCCAACAGACACATGAAAAAGTGCTCAACATCACTCGGCATCAGGGGAATACAAATCAAAACCACAATGAGATACCACCTCACACTGGTCAAAATGGCTAAAATTAACAAGTCAGGAAACAACAGATGTTGGTGAAGATGTGGAGAAAGGGGAACCATCTCATACTGTTGGTGGGAATGCAAGCTGGTACATCCACTCAGGAAAACAGTATGGAAGTCCCTCAAAAAGTTGAAAACAGAGGGGCACCTGGGTGGCTCAGTCGTTAAGTGTCTGCCTTCGGCTCAGGTCATGATCCCGGGGTCCTGGAATCGAGCCCCGCGTCGGGCTCCCTGCTCAGCGGGAAGCCTGCTTCTCCCTCTCCCACTCCCCCTGCTTGTGTTCCCTCTCTTGCTGTGTCTCTCTCTGTCAAATAAATAAATAAAATCTTAAAAAAAAAAAAAAAAGCTGGTAATAGAGCTACCCTGCGATCCAGCAATTGCACTACTGGGTATTTACCCCAAAGGAATAAACTATTTTATTTAAACTGATTATTTACTGCAATCAACTATTGATTATAGTGCATTAGCTTTTTTAAATTTATTCATTTGACAGAGAGACACAGTGAGAAAGGGAACACAAGCAGGGGGAGTGGGAGAGGGAGAAGCAGGCTCCCCGCTGAGCCAGGAGCCCGATGCGGGGCTCGATCCCAGGACCCCAGGATCATGACCTGAGCCAAAGGCAGATGCTTAACCATCTGAGCCACCCAGGCGCCCCAGTGCATTAGCTTTTGATGCCCTCAAGAGTCTGTTAATGAATTAATTTGAATTTTTCCATTTACTTTCATAAATAATATTGGTCTGTACTTTTCTTCTTTAAAAATATATCAGGTATTAAAATTATGCTGGTTTTATAAAATGAACCACAAACCTTTTCATATTTGCTACATCCCAAAATAGTATAAATAACACCTTTTCTGTTTTTTTAAACGTTAGATAAAACTCAGTTGGCAACCCATGGAGGCCTGGTGGCTTTTTCAATCCCATTTCTTATCTCTTCTATACTAATTGGGTTTTTTTAAGTTTTCCATGCTTCTTGGATCAGTTTTGGTAATTTATATCTAAGACATCATCCCTGTGTTTTTCAAGTGTGTTGCCAGGGGGCGACCTGTAGTGTTTTCCTACAAAGCCTATTAATCCCTCTGGTATCTCTCCTCACTCCTATTACCTATGTTTGTTCTCCCTTTTCCTCAGGGTGATGAGAGTTTATTTTATTGGCCCCTTCAAATAACTAGCTACTGAATTTATTTATCCTTTATACTAAGTTTGTTTCCTGCTTTACTAATTTTAACTTTTACCATTGGTATCTCTTCATTCCTCCTTCCCGCCTTTTTAAGTTGTTCTTTTTCTAATTTCTCATGATGCATACTCAAATCCCTTCATTTTCCATCTGCTTTTATGATGAGGATAGCTTTCCTGTTCTAGGGGATATCCCCTTTCTAGGTGATCTACAGTATTTAGACTTTTCTTTTTTATAAAGAACAGGAAAGAAAAACACCTCAAATGACATTTTAAGAGCCACAATACAATTAAGCAATGGAACTAATCCACTAGTTGGCATGCTAAGAGCAGGGGCTTAATAAATCAGCAGGCACAGGAGGAAGACTTGTCCCCATTTCCTTAGTACAGGCCAAGTCTCAACAAAAGTCTATCTTACTGCGCTGTCAGGTTTTCATTCTGCATGTCACACTTGGAAAACTGACTGGATTCATATCTAGGTTAAAAAATCCAAATCTAGGGCACCACAGATCCTGCACCAACAAAAATGGGCTCTTAGGTCATGATGGTGAACTTACCAATGCAAGAATGTGGCCTGATGCCTTCGAGGTACATCTTCAGGACAGGTGGCTGTAAACCTTCCCAGGTGGTCAGAAGCACTCATCATCGGGAACCCACTCCGTTTCCACATTCAAAATGCACCATATAAGAAGCAACCTCGTCTGTGTGATTGCTTCAGACAGCAACTCTTAAAAATCAATGCCGAAGGGATAGAAAGAGGGTCTGTGCATCCCAGGGTGAGTGGCTCTGACCTAATTAGATAAGTGTCTGAGGCCAGAAGCAAAGCTGCTACTATTTTCTTAATCCTCACTACAGGGAACTTTAGAAGACTTAGAAGATCCCAACCTGGCCTGGGGAAACTGAAGATGACACTCAGATAAAATCACATTCATTTATGCTCTACTAATTCAGAATTATTTTTATGATCTGGAAAGGTTTGGACTCAGGTTTCCGTTTTTAGACCCTATGACAACAGGCAGAGAAGGAGGCTCAACCTACTTATGGGAACACATTTTAGAAGCTCTGACTCATGTGTAAACAACCAATGTGCTAGTAACTTATCTGTTGGTTAAAGCACATACTTCTACTTGGGTTGCTACCCTAAGTCCTTTTTGAAACCACAAGAAATTAACATTTTCTACATCTGTTTTTACTTTGTTCCTGAATGTTTCCCCCAGTGAATCCCAGTAAGTAAGAGGTCATTATTGAAGGCCCATTATAGCAGGGACCGTTTGGTGGTAGGGTCTCTAAACCAGTGAGGAAATACATCCCTTCTCTTTGGGCTCCCTGCACCGCTTTCGGGCAAGGACCACAGTCCCACCCTACACAAACATCCTATTAAGGAACATCCTATTTAACCTGCAGATCCTGATCAACACCCAGACGTCAGACACCAGTGCGTATGTCAGAGCAGAAGGTCACGTGTGTGACTGCACCCTGAGAACATTATTGGGAGGTGGGCATGGCTGGCTGCTGCTAAGTCATGGAGATGTTAGAAAGGTGGATTAAGATTCAGAGGCCCGAAGCTCTCAGGACTCTTAGAATCTCCTGGCCGGCTGGGTACTAGACTGGCAACCCAAGTACGTTCCAAAGTTCCTATTTCCCTGGAAAAAACAGTCCTGGAGACAATGTCCCCTACACCTAGTGTACATGTACATCACCCTAACCGCCTTACCTCATTCTTCAGTGGGGAGCTACTCTACTCCAGACGTAGGAGTTATAGTTCACAGTCAAGGCCCAGTACTGGCTATAAACAAATTGTTTCCAATTCCCCAGAAATAGCTTTACCATGGGGTATTTGGTTGGCTGTTTTTTTGTTTTGTTTTGTTTTGTTTTCCCCTGCATGGCACTCTGCTTTTCATCTGTCAAAATTAAATGGGATTGTTTCCAAGGTTCAGTGGCAAGCAGCTACTTATGGTTAAGAAATAATCTGGTTGGGGTGGTAGGGCAGGGGGCGCCTGGGTGGCTCAGTCGGTTAAGCACCTGCCTTTGTTTCAGGTCATCCTCTCAGGGTCCTGGGATGGAATCCGGGGAGGCTGCCCCCCACCAACTCGACTGCTTCCCTGCTCAGCGGGGAGTCTACTCCTCCCTCTGCCCCTCCCACTGCTCATGCTCTCTCTCTCTCAAATAAAAATCTTAGAAAAGAATCTGGTTGGCCCAGAGATTCTCATACTATCATTTGATGTACTTAAATTGCACTTTTTGGTGGAAATATTCCTCCCCCCCCTTTTTAAGATTTTATTTGTTTGACACAGAGAGAGAGCACAAGCAGGGGAGAGAGGCAGAGGGGGAGGGAGAAGCAGGCTCCCCACTGAGCAGGGAGGCCAACGCGGGGATCGATCCCAGGACTCCGGGATCATGACCCGAGCCGATGGCAGACGCTTAACCAACTGAGCCACCCAGGCGCCCCTAAACCCTTCTTATTCTTAGCAGACGGCTACATGCTAACACTCAGAGAGGACGGAGGCGTGTTTCACCGCACAAAGGCCAGGAGGGAAGCAGGCCCGGTGAAGAGGCTTCTTCTTGTGTAAGGAGGGGTGGGAGGCCGGTATCCGCACGTCACCCCCGCTCCCCATCACAACGCCGTGCCCAGCTAGGCATGCGGCCGCGTCCTACTGCACGTACCTCGTGGGGTCACGGCCACGTGGACCACCGGGCCTCCGTGCGCACACAACACCCCGTCTCGCCAGTCACTCGGCTGTCGTTCCAGTGGCGGAGTCTGTTCCCTCGCCTCCCACCTGCTCTCTCTCTCCACTTTGTAGTTTCCCCCCCAGATTTTAGCCAGGACGCCAGATCTCACCCCCGAGTTCCCGTGGCAGGCAGAGATGGGTTCGCCACGCCGTGGGCAGCGCGCGTGCCCCAAGGTCTGCGGACAGGAGGTGGCGTCCCTGTGCCAACACAGTTCAGGTGCCTGGTGGCGTCCGAGGGGAAAAGTTGGCGTGATCATCACGCTGACTTCGCCCAGCTCAGCTAAGGGGCGCCTAGGCTCCGTGCACAGGGAGCAACTTCAGCTCCTCCGCGAACCACCTTATTGCAGTTACAAGGAATGAAGGAAGCCTTTGTAGGGAGGCTGCTATCTGAGCGGGGCCTCCCCGGTAAGCAGGGCGCGCCTGCGCATGTGCGCGCTCTCGCTCACACACACACACACACACACACACACACACACACACACACCCCACCCCACCCCACCCCACCCCAGGGGTATAGCATGAAGAATGGCAGAGAGGGGGGAAAATCAAACATACAGCGACCTGGGCAGTTCAGCTTGGCGGCAGCAAAGCAGGTGGAAAAGGAAGTGAAGGGGCCTCGGGCTGAACCAGAACTATCCTCTACCTGAATACCACGAAAACAGTATGGGGCCCTTTTTTCACAGTATTTTTCTTTCTGATGGTTTCCACCATGTCTCCATAAGTCTTCAACTAATGACTAATGAAAAGCCCTGAAATTTCACGATTCTACTTCCTACATGTTTTCTATTCTTATTCTATACCAATTAATCATCTTGTTTCCCTCTCCCAATTGACAAATCCAGTCCCTATCAGCTGCTTCTCCCTCTCTCCCTCTCTCTCACACACACATCCCTCCCTCCCTTTAGTGGAAACAACCCAAGCTATGTATGATTATAAAACAAACTTTCAAATGTTTTTACCAAAAACATTTCTCCTAAATATAACTTCCATAATTTTGAGAAAGGCCAAATATTTTTGCCAGGTGACTGTATTTATCTTTCTTTCATCTCTGTTAGTCCTTTGGCCATTTGTGAACACAACAGATTATGAGGAGTATTAGCTCAGTGCTCTACTGCTCATATGCCTACTGACCCATGATGTTTAAGCACCAGCTAGAAGCTGGTGACCATAAAACCACCTTAGTTCACTAGCAGTTCATTAAGAGGACTAATGATCTAAATAAAATAGCAGGAAACACAAGTAGGTCACAATAAATGAGGATACCTATAATTGACTCTACATTACTTACTAGGGAGACCATCTTAGAATATCTTGTGATTATCCATCAGGTGATGTTCATTCAATTAGTTTAACTCTCAACCAAAACCTCTTGTGTTGAGGTACTCACAGCCTATTGGATATTTGCACCTGATACACATTCTATTTGATACAATGTTGAGTTCCTGACTTTCCCTTTCATGTTATCTTTTTCTTTTATTTCCTCGTTGTATTCTGTCAGACTCCAGAGTTGGACAGCTTCATTTCATCTCACAAACCATTCAATCCCTTTTTTCCCAGTGTTTTAGCACCTTCTTCCTCTTATATTTTTACACGCAACTCTCAGAAAGATGTACGATACTTAGGAAACCTTTTGTGTCATGGACGTGTCGTGCTACATGTTATGGAAATTCTAAATTTTTAAAAAGACAAAAGCTCAGAAACGGATGCAATACCCATAGATCATGACCCTTCAGCAATCAACATAATGTCAAATATCTGTAAAGGCCCGTGAGTAATTTTCATCTATCCAGATGCCTACCCATTCTCTGGGCTGGAATGACCCCATGGAACCCTGCCCAGTGGAAATGTTAAGGTTTCTATTAGACTGTGAGCATCTTGAAGTAAAGGGACTTAATCCTCTGTATTCCTTATAACCACCTGTCACATAGACACCAAAAGCAAAATAAATGCTTATGTGAAGAACTAAATCATCCTTAACTATTTTGTAAATGTAGGAGGGCCTAAATGAAGTGCAGAGGGGCACCACGACAAATCTGGTAATAAGGTCAATTCAGCCTTCAAATTAAAAAAAAAAAAAGGCTGAATTTTTATTAAGAGTCCTTCTGGTTATTTTCTGTGGCTAGAAACAATGGCTTTTTCATGGCAGCTTATCTGAACTGGATTCACTTAAACCGGGCTAAGATTTCCTAGTACAAATTTTAAAGTACTGGAAAAAATTCTTTAATCAATTACGCCCTTATAAATGGCAGTACATAGTTGTTATTTTTCAAATGCAACAAGTTTTTAGGGTCTGATTCATGACGTGTCTTCTCAGACAGTCTGGCAAGACTTAATTTATCTGAGAGCTCAACTACCAAATGGAGAATTTCATGTAATTATATAAAAAGTAAAAAGAATTTGAAAAATGTTTTTTACCAGTCATATAGTTATTTTAACATATACTAATTTAGGTACAGCCAACATAGTTTAGAAAAAAAGATCATCTGTTTCTTAGTATAAAAAGCTGCCTTTAAAAGAAAACTTCTTTATTCTTGTACATTTACCAACACTCCATATTATACCAAAGTCTTTCCTCCAGTGTACTAAACCTCAGCACTGAATCTAGATAATCACTTCCACTTTCCAAAAATTGACCTTCCAAAACTGAAACTGGAAATGCTGCATCCAACAGTAAAGAATTTTTTATTATGCTAATGATTTCAAAATGTAGTCACTTTAGCTGCCAACTCAGTTTGGGGATAATTTAAGGAGTAATTTCCAATTAGGTTTTTATTTAAGTATGCACTGAGGCCTAATATTATCAGTTACACACACACACACACACACACACACACACAGCAGCAGCAGCAAAGAAACCAATAATAATGGAAATAATAATGACGATGATGATGAGGGAGCTCTTACGTGATGGTACACACCACTAGCAAGCTTTTTAAGGCCCTTAACATTGATAAGAAAATGCACAATAAACTAAAAAAAATTTAACATGAACAGTCATGAAATAAAAGCAAAGGTACTTGCCCAACATGTGACACATGATGTAAGAGATAAATCCAGAAGGATGAAGGCTGTGTATAAAGGGGAAGTGGAGGGCAGCACCAACCAGGAAAGACCTTGCCCCGGAAGAGATTAATTCTCAACCCTGTACAGAGAGAGGTCGGTGTGGGGCAGGAGGAGAGGCGCCTCAGGAGGGGGAGTAGAATCTATTTGTTGAGAAGAAGCCTGCACTGTCCCTGTTGACAAAACACAGCCGTGTCCCCTCCTGAAGGAGGCCACCAGACTGGCACACCCAAACTGGACTGGGCATGAGTTACCTGGGAGTCCGGGGAAAAGCAGACTGGCCGGGTACAGCTGAGCACAGGGTCCAAGATTCTACAGGTCTAACAAGCGCCCAGGTGAGGCTACTGGTCCACGGACCATACTTTGAGCAGCACTGCCCTAGAGGACAGCCTGGCCAATGGTGGGCAGAGGAAAAGAGTCTTGAACATAAAGGCCATCAACTGCTGGGCAGGGCACAGGAGAGCGGGGCTCAGGCTCTGCCCTCACTTCCTGGGTCTCCAGTCCTTCATCTGTTAACACCAGAAGGACGAGCCCATCTCTAACTCGTCTTTCTAGCTTTAAAAACTTGGGGCAAGAAGGGAGGCTTATAACCTGAAGAGCTACACCTTCTAAATCAGGTGTTAAAGAGGAGACCAGAGCTTGAGGGAATGAGAGGTCACCAAGCAGATGGACTTCTACCAGACAAGACTGGAAGAATTAACTTGCCTCTTTAATCTTATCCCTTTATCCCTACTGGAATGCCTAGACAAAAATACAAAATGATGTGTGCACAAGGCTATTTACTGAGAAACAATGGACAAAGCTGGGAATAACCCTAATGTCCATCAGTAGGGGATTAACTGAATAAACTCTAATACATTCATACAAGGGCGTACAGCACAGCTGTAAAAATATGTGAGGAAGTTCTCTATATACGGAGAGTAAGAAAATTGTGGAAAAAATATGAACAAAAGTATATCAAGTTGGTGCTGTAATCATATAGAGAAACATTATCTCACTTGACTTTAAAATGTGTTTTTATTGTACATCCCTAATGGGATAGACCCTAAGGTAAAAAGAATTGTAAAGCAATATTAAACTGTATCCAATAGCAATAAATGGCAAAAATGTCAGTAACTGTTCAAGTCGGGTGATAGGATCTCATTATGCTGTTTGCCATCATGCAATTTTCTCTATTTTTGTATACACTTGCATAATTTTTTAAAAATCAACTCTCCAAGTAACCTTTAATATTAACCCACATGCACACCAAGCGAGAATGCAAGAAAGGGGGCAGATGGGCAACAAAACTCACCTTAGTCCCAGGTGAACATCAAGGTTCCTAATATAAAATATACCGCACAAGTCGGCAAGGGCAGGAATGGGGGAGGTTGGCTGACACCCACTAGAACATAACATATTCCACATCTGTACAGATTTTCCTGTATTCAAATACATTCTGTATGATCTCATTCTGTTTTCACATTTCTGATGACTAGCCCACTTAGTGCTAAGGTAATGGACTCAAACTGGTTCAAACCCAAGCTCTCCTATCTCCAAGCTTTCACACACTGCTCCCCAGTACCCACACCAATAGAGGAATGCGGTGGGGGCCAGGAGCCTAAGGGCCTTGCCAGCAATTTTAAGTCCAACTTTTAAAAAATTCATGCTGGGGCACCTGGGTGGCTCAGTCGGTTAAGCATCTGCCTTTGGCTCAGGTCATGATCCCAGGGCCCTGGGATCCAGCCCCTCTCCTGTACCCTCCCCAACTGAGCAGGGAGCCTGCTTCTCACTCTCCCTCTGCAGCTCCCCCTGCTTGTGCTCTCTCCCTCTCTCTGTCGAATAAAGTTTTCTAAAAATAAAAATTAAAAAAATAAAGAATAAGTAACTCATTCTGATTTAAAGAATAAATAACTCATGCTGATTTTCATTTCTGCCTGAATATACACATGTTTAACACTTACAGTGATTTATCAAATAGACCCACATGTATATTTTGTATCTTTATGAACCCAGGAAACACAATTCCTTATTCCAGTTTCAGAGGCATTGAATTACACCAGGCTGCACTGGGACAGTGACATCTGTCACCCAGATGCCTTTGGAGGCCCAGCAAAAAATGGGACACGTCCCATTGTCCAACTAGCACATTGCTGGTAGCATTCCCAGCTGATAGTATTTCAATTGGCACCTACAAATACACTTTCTGTTGATGTAACTTTTTAACCTGAAAATTCTGTCTAGTCTTTTAAATATACCACCTAGAAATGAGTCAGTGCAATGGCAGGCAATTAACATCACATAACATGGTTTGAAATTGCTCAAACCGATTTGGGTGCATTTTGGAAAGAGGTACTTCATGGCTATCCTGAGCAGAAAGCTGAGAGGTGAACAAGGAATTCAACTTCGCAGCAGCCTATTCAAGGAAAAAAAAAAATCACTAACATTTACTACTATGTCCTTTAATAAAATGGTATTTTTTTTTAAATTAAGACATTTTTTAAAGAACAGTTTAGTAGACTTACAGAATTATTCCAAAGATAGTACACAGAGTCCCCATATACCACATCATCTGGTTTCCCCCTTTATCAAATTTTACATTAGTATGGTACCTTTGTTACAATTAATGAATCAAGGTTGATACATTATCATTAACTGAAATCCATGCTTTATTCAGATTTCCTGTTTTTCCCTAATGTCCTTTTTCCTGTTCCAGAATGCAATTTTGATTTTCTTACAATTTAAAATTCACCACAGGAAGGCTATTTAAGCAAATACGACAAATACAAGGATAAAGGACTAAAATGATACTTCTCAAAGCCAGAAAAATGCAAATATTGGATGAAACAGTGCATCAAGAGTCAGCTCTTCAACAGACCAGCCTTGATCTATATAGCTCCCGTAACCACCATCTTAGAGAACCTGTCAGATGGGTCATGAATTTCCATGTGTGCAAAGCGAATTATGATATGAAGAACACCAGTGTGGAGTCAGGTTCAGATAGTAAGGCTGGTCAGTCATGCTAAGCTTAGGTGTCATTGAAATCAGGGCAACAAAGAGCTCCTGGAGTCAGAAACATACTTCTGTGGGTACCACCGGGCCCCAAAGGCACACTAGCCACTGCCCCATCCCCAAAGTTAGTTCGAGCAAATGAAGGAGTTGAAAAGTGAAAGCATAAAAAGGGAACCTGAAAGATTTCAAAGAGCAGGGCAGGATGACAGCTAGTGTGGAGGAGGTGAGCACAGTAATGATTAACTGGAAGCTAATTCATTAAGTGCTGAGGCAAAAATTGCCCTAAGAACTGAAACAGGGAGGGAGAAACCATGTCAGCATGGTTAGAAAAGGAAGCACACCTTTCTGGGCTCGAGTCCATCTCAAAGGAGAACGTGTTAGACTAAACTGATTCTTGAAATCCCCTTCTGCGTTGAAAATGCCACACTGTCTTCTCATTTCGGTCACCAACAGCCCAGTGAGGTTAGCAGCAGGGACACCTGATCCTGCCATCGGCCACAGAAGGCCTCTGAGACATGACCACAACCAGGTCTCCCCACCAGCTGCCACCGAGCGATCCCACAAGCCGAGAGCTTCTCCTGCCTGACGGGGAACAGAAATCCTCCCAGCAGGCTGATGGTACGAGCAAACGATCCAGTCACTACTAAATACATTACATTAAAGTAAGACCCTCTGCCAGTAATCTGAACTTACAAGAAAGACATTTTACTGTCTTGAAGCTTTGGAGCTATGTACCACATGATCCATTAATTCTTTAATTCAACCAGGCCCAGTTGAGCACTTTGGCAAAACAACAACAAACAACTAGCTTTAACTCCTTCGTGGAGAGGCTACCCAGAGAGTTCAGATTTTCTGTGGCCTTTTAAACTTTGTTCATCCCTTATTGATAGCAAGTACCCTGACACTACTGCCACTTTGGTTAGACCCTTCTTTGTGATGGAGGGCTGTCCCGTGCACTATAAAGACCGAGCAGCATCCCTGGCCTGTCCCCACTAAAGGACAGTCAAAAATGTCTCCAGACATTGCCAAATGTCCCCTGGGAGGTAAGCAGCAAGACTGTCCCCGGCTGAGAACCTCTGCCTTAAAGTAATTCATGATATATATAAATAAATACAATATGATTTCAATCGTAACATAAGATTTCAATGTAATTAAATGACATTTTAAAAACCTTTAACTGGTCCATACGTACCAGTATTTACCTCAGAAAACATAATCACCGTGAATGACTAAAGCAGCAAAATTTGGTAAGAACAGATACTACACATGATCTTAGCCAAAAGGCTAAAGAAGCAAAATTTGGTTTTTCCCTCCACTCTTGAGTTAGTACTTTTTTTAAAACAGTAACTAAACATAATGTATAGACTTGATAATGCCCCAGAATCAAGGAATTGGGGCTAGAAATCATTCTTAATCCTTTCCATCCCAGGATTCCAAAGTAAACATCAGATTCTACACGCAGCAGCCGAACCAACCAAGCACAAGGCAGAACGTGGTCTGGGAAAGAAGCCAAACCCAACGAGTCATGACCACTGGGTGCCACCCACCCTACCCACATTCCACCTCAGAGGACCACGGGCGCACCGCCCAAGGGCCATTTGCCACCAGCGATTAACACAGACCCCATTCCCTAAAAGAAGATTAAGGCCAAGCAAAGAAGAAAGCTAATTTGAGTGTGTGCCTCATAAACACCTCAGGCTAATGTCCGGAGCTTTCCAACATGTCACTCAGCTTAAATTTGGGGGTGGAGAGGAGAGGAATACTACTTTTTTTTTTTTTTAAAGATTTTATTTATTTGAGAGAACG
This sequence comes from Halichoerus grypus, assembly GCF_964656455.1. NCBI lineage: Eukaryota > Metazoa > Chordata > Mammalia > Carnivora > Phocidae > Halichoerus > Halichoerus grypus. Next base: position 17,215,044 of record NC_135724.1, read on the forward strand.
AGTGAGAGAGAGACATAGCGAGAGAGAGAGAGAGAGAGAGAGAGAGAGAGAGAGAGCACAAGCAGAGGGAGGGGCAGAGGGAGGGGCAGAGGGAGAAGCAGGCTTCCCGCGGAGCAGGGAGCCCGATGCGGGGCTCGATCCCAGGACCCTGGAATCACGACCTGAGCCGAAGGCAGACGCTTACCTGACTGAGCCCCCCAGGCGCCCCGAGAGGAATATTTCTATCATCAACAGTGAAACAGGACGAGGAAGTCCTTCAGGGAAACCCGAGAGACTGCAGGATTGGTGCCTAACTGGCTGCAAAAGCGGTTTCTTAAAAATCATTTAAAAAAGACATTCCTCATTTTTGTGGTTATGGAAGCTTTTTCTTCTTCTAGGTGTTCAGTGTGAATGTGTACAACTCACCACCACCATGTATTTAGGTCAGAAGAAAACAGCTAACTCTATCCAACCTGTAGCTCAATGCCATCCCAAGGCCTCTTTCCTTCGAGAAGGGAAGCCAGGGCATGTCCTCTCAGAAGAAGGGGAGTGCAGATGGTTGCCAGGGTGGCTTAGAGGCCCAGGCAGTCTGCACCTGGGCCGGGAGATGTGGCTCTCCCCACATCACCACCCCCTGAACAGAAGTGTGAGCAGCCCTCCCTAAAGCAGGCTCAGCACAAAGGCTCTCTAGATGGGTCTCTGGATTTCTGGAGCCCTCCACGGCACAGCGTGCTCTGCAGCTGCTCCCTTCCCCTGAATATCTTTGGTTCCACCTCATGTGGCTCACACCAACTCGCCCCCCCACAGCCCGGCCACCCCCAGGGAAAGAGAACACACGAAGAGAGAACTGGCTGTGCCCAGTTTCTACAGGTGGGTAGACGGCTGGCAGAGGATAAGTCACAGGGGAGGACTAGGGAGTTCAGCCTGTGCGGTACTAACCCAGCTAAACGTTAATCATGGCATAGGATCATTTACATTAAAGATCATTAACCAGGCGCTTGGGCCTCTTGGCAAAGAATGAGAGTTCACAAGCTGAAAAAATGCATTTAGATAAAGTCCCAGCCTCTTGTTGCCAAACACAGCATTTGGGTCACTTCAGGAGAAGGGCACCTCAATGGCACAGAAGGAGCAGAACCCAACAGGGGCATCTGGTGAGGGGTGGGGGGGCGCACTTCTTTCTTTCCTTCCAGAATGTTCTCCACCCAGAGCTGCAGTTAATTCTCTGAGATTTATTTTCTGTTCTTCCTTATCCCTTATGAGGTATAACTGTCACCTCGCATGCAAAGGAGTTTACAGGTACGGAATTATAAACAGGTAAGGTGTGCAGACTTTGTGTCTCCAATGTTCCGTTTCTTGGTGGAAACCTCTCCTTTTTAAGGTGATGGTTTCGACTCCACAGTTTAGAGCCACACAAAACAAGGATTGCATGTCCCTCTTCATTAGGCAGCTCTGCCTTTTCTTCCACATCCAGGGACCCAATACCACTCATTTTTCATGCAAAACCAGAAGTCGCCATCTAGCAAACAGGGTCAGAAGTTCAATTTCACACATTAGAGACAGCCACGGTTTTGAAGACTTCTGACAAGTGTTCTTTCTGACATGCTTCAAGCAGCTACACAGGCTCAGGCTTCCTCCCTCGCACACCCTCCTCCACAGCTCAGAGATCAGCACCAGTTCCACTGCCATCCTTTGTCAGAGGCAGCCTGAGAGTTTCTTGTTAGGGACTCACCCAAAAAGAGCAAGCACTGCCCTGCTTTTCCATCCCAGTATTACATAATTCAATTTCCCTCCAATTACATATTTGCTGGAAAGCATTATCTGTGACCGAAGTACAAAGAGGGGGAAAGAAAAAAGTAGAACCACACTAATTCTTGCTAGGAAGATTAATCTGAAACGGACAGACAACGGACTCCTGGAGATTAATCTCTATACGTATTTTTAATGACGTTTAGCACGAGTACTCTTTTAACTTAAGAGTCCAGAAAATCTAAGTGCCAGTTTTATTTTATCTATAAGGGTGTATGTCTGGAGACTGGAAAATGTGGGGGAAAGATACCAGGCACCTGATCTATAATTCTGAAAAGTTCCTAACTGAATATCCATCCACAGAAGAGCAAAATCATTTAATCTGTGTGAACACAAGTGAAAACTAAAGTTAGGAGTCATGTGACTCATCCTCAAGCATTTCCTGTAAAGGTTATAAAACAAGTAAGGGAGGTGTTTGCATCTCAGGAGGTAAATCTAAAACAATAAAGAGATACGCCTGTCCCACCATGACCTAGCCGGCTGCATTTGCTATGTTTAAATTGAACTTAACAATGAAGTCTAAAAAGAAAACATTTTAAATAAAAGATCTATCCTCATGTCACCTGGAGTTTTGTACCAAATTTCCGAACTCTGCATGACAGATCCTTCACTGTGTCTATTTTTGACATTTCAGGAACACAGTGATGACAAATGCAGTAATTTATTCATAAAAGGGTGGGGGGGGGTGGAAGAGCAATATCTAGAATAGTTTTTCAGAGCACGGGAAAAAAAAATAGGTCTCAAACCAGACGACATAGGTTAAACACGTAATTAAAATGTTTCACTGTATATACTTTGATTCTTGCAGCATGCAAAACATGTTTAACGGACACAAAAGGGATCAAATAATTCCCCCAATTCTGATCCAATTTAGATTAAAGCTAACAAATCCCCTGTAAGAGAATGTTCTCCTGATGTTAACCAAGGAAAACAGAACCCTTTGTGGCGCTTACCAGATCCTGGGCAGGAAGACCTCCTTTTAAAGGGGAGAGAGACAGAGCGAGGCTGGTGTAGATGCAGATGGTTGTCTGTTTCCCCTAACAACAGCAGCAGTGAGGAGAAATCCTGGTCTCTGCCGGTTCCCCCTGTTGACAGGTGATCAGCAGCCTGGGGCGGGAGGCTCTGCACTCCCTGGGAGGTGTTTCCAGGGGAGGGTTCTGCAGCAGCTACCGCCCAGGTAGGGCCCCACGGAGAGCCACCCACCCCAGACACCCTCGAGCCGTACCGGTTGGTGCTGTGCCGAAGCCTGTCTGGGCTGGAAGCTACTGCGGATGCCTGCGCCTCGATCAAATCAGGAGCAAATTCAAGTGTGGGGAAGAGAGGAAGCCGCTCATCTGAGGCAGCAGAACCAATGGCTATAGGAGGAACTTTGTGGATTCAAGAGACACAAAACACAAGACACGGTCCCGCAACACTGCCCCCACAACAGAACGGGAAAGTTAACAGCTGACTTACAGGAAGAAGAGCACACACCCAGCCTAGCCGAGGGGACCCTGGGACTTTAGGAACCCCAAGGCACACGGAATGTCCCTTTTTGAAAATTAATGGCATTTCCCCCTAAATGTTCATGCCAATGTTGAAAGGAAGGACATTCAAGGAAATGAAGAAATCCTTCTGGATACTTGTGTTTAAATAATTGCTCAGTTGCCCTCCTCTATATGGAATGAGCATATGAGGAATGAGATCCTGGGGGCAGAAACCAGCAGTTCAAGGTCAATAGGCCTGAGCCCCACCCACATTCATGTACCCTCCCAAAAGCGGCTGTTAACAGTACTGTCCTAAATCAACCACTGCCACCCCTGTGACCTCCCCTCAGTTTAAAAACCAATCCAACACATGTCCAATAGCAAAAGATGCTTCTCCTACTCTCTATGTTAACCAATGTCTCCAACAGGTTAGGGAGCCGATGTAAACATCATTTTAGCATCCGAAGGTCAAAGCGAAATCATGTGGCCCCTCGACCCAAACCGTGACAGGTATGCCAGCCTGCAGCCCGAGTCAGAGGAGGTTTCTGACCCAAATTCCTTGTAACGTCCCGCTTCGGGGCCAAGAACATGCACATGCTCACTTCTAGGAATCATTAGTGTTGAGGGAAAAGACAGGCACTTAACTCAGCCAGAAATCTTTTTCTTTAATGCTTCCTTTTAAAAGGCAATGATTTCTTAAAATGGAATTCAGGGGCTGCTTAGGATACTACTCTTTGATAGGAACGACAAAGGCATGAGTAAGCCCCATCAATGCTATGCTTCGAGAGACCTTCGATGGGAGAGGGAGGCCCAGAGGCCCAGAGTCCCGCTGGGGCCAAGAAGCTGCCGTCACCATCTGGTGGTGGCTCGTGCATATTGCAGTCATGAGCCCCACACCACCTTCAACCCATCCTTCTAAAGGAGGCTGGTTGGCATTCCTGCTTCACTGACTTTCTGAAAACAGGTTTGGCCATTGTTCTTTCTTCCCCAGCACATCTTCTTCCCCACCCTCCTCCTTTTCCACAGACTTCTGATCAGGCTACTAATTACAAGGGGAAGGTTAAAAGTTCTGTTCTTCCCTATCGCTTCTGTCTCCGATCCAACACCTGGTGATTTGGTTACAAAGAATAAAGTCCCCAAGACAGAGAAAAGAGAAGCAAAGAGCCAGTATGTTCCCAAAACGTAACAGCCTAGGGCCAACTGGAAAATCTGAGGCAGGCATCTCTACCAAGGAAAGAGGCCAGATGAAGACCCGGGACATGACGAAAAAGAGGCAGCCTCTGAGGCGGGCCCTGGCCAGTGAGCAGGACTCGGGTGGGTTCAGGGGACTTGTTCTGTGCAGCTGGAGGACAGAATGGGCTGGAAAAATCAGGTCACAAAGAATGGCCAATCAGGTAACATTTGAAAAAATGCTCCCAACCACTTCACTCCTCCAAAGACTTCATCGATCCCTGGTGAATATATTTAGGTCCAGGAGGCTCCCAAAAGCAGGTGACCGACCACCTCAGGAAAAATATGCCAGAAGAAGTGAGGTCCACAGAGAAGAAATTGGAAAATTCACATTTAAGAGGTCTCACTGGGATACGCTCTAAAAGAGTATTAGGGATTTCTAAGCAAGTACCCGGGGAAGACAGTGCACGCAGGTTGGATAGGCAGCTGTGAAAGGCCTGGGGGACCAGATGTGTAGCAGCTGCTTGGAGTATAAACGAAGATGCCTCCTTTACTTACTAATGCAGGTAGGAATTTCCAGGACTTTATACTATGTAAAATGTCCTTCCTGTTTTACCCACATCACCTCAATAGGCTCTTTGCAACAATTATAAAATTTAACTACCTGACCGAAATTCAGCTTTCTTTTCTACGGGCGTACCTCTGAGACATTTCAGGTTCCATTCCAGGCCACCACAGTAAAGCAAGCATCACAATAAAGGGAATCAAATGAATTTTTTTTGTTTCTCAGTGCATATAAAAGTTCTGTTTACACTATACTGTAGTCTATTATGTACACACAGTAACATTAAAAAAAAAAATGCACATACCTTAAGTTAAAAATACTTTATTGAAGGACGCCTGGGTGGCTCAATCAGTTAAGCGTCTGCCTTTGGCTCAGGTCAAGATCCCGGGGTCCTGGGATCGAGCCCTGAGCCGGGCTCCCCGCCCAGTGGGGAGTCTGCTTCTCCTCTGCCTCTGCCCCCCACTCGTGCTCTCTCTCTCACGCGCACGCTCTGTCAAATAAATTCTTTTTAAAAATTTAAAACATTTCATTGCTAAAAAGTGCTAACCATCATCTGAGCTTTCAGTGAGTCATAACCATGGATCACAGATCACCTTCATAAATACTGTAAGTCTGAAGTATTGGGAGAATGACCGAAATGTGACAGACACACAACAGTGACCAAATGCTGTTGGAAAAACAGCACCAAACAGCCTTGCCTGATGCGGGGTTGCTACAAACCTTCACTTTGTGTAAGAAGCAGTATCTGTAAAGCCCAGTAAAGCAAGGTATGCCTGTACGAGATTAATTCAAGAGGTGTATTTCAGGATGTTGTCTTCCAATCAAATGTACCCTCTCATATATAAAATAGCTCACCAGCATTACAATTAGCTCTTTCCTAAATTCCATTTATATAAACTGGCAAAAAGATAAAATGAGGTAAAATAGCTTTGATCAAGAAACACAGTCCACATATACACCCCCCCCCCCAGCACCCATGACACTGGCCTTGCTCTCTCGTCAGCCACTGTACTTTAGAAACCTCGGTACCCGGCGCAGGCACGCCCCCAAGGCCCCGGAGGCCGCTGCGCTGTGTTGGAACAGAACAATAGCCAACATACATACTGAGTCTTTAAAACAATCAGAAATGAAGCAAGCAGGCAGAAAGACAACTCCATGCATTAACACATTCCCCCCTTTTTAAATGTCTGGAAATCGATGCCCCATGTTCAAGGGCCACACTGAGCTCAAATCAGCAGTTGATGACAAATTCCTGGAGGCCCCAAACTCTGTGTTCCTTGGCCCCCGGCTCAGCACCTTGGACAAGAAGAGACAGTTACTAAGTCCCACTGAAAGATGCAAGTGCCTGTGAGCTGCATCCCCACAAACTAACCCAGCAAAAAGCCCCGAGCCTTGCGTTCGGCGAGGCAGGAAACAAATGAACCGGAGCACATCAGGGCAGCCCGGTGAAAACCATTACAGTGAGCAGTCCACTGTCAAAGGGCTAGCATGAATCACTAGAACGGATAAGCCAGGAGTCAGGAGACCTGCAAACTAACCCTAACGATGCCATTAACCACCTTCTTTCCTTGATTTCAGGCAACTTAACATCTTCACCTTTCTGAACTCAGCAAGTCTCTCATAGGAAAGTAGTAGAGGAACGTGCCCACCCTCTTCCCTAGTTGTTAAATCAATGGGCACCTGACACGAAGTCCGTACTGCTGACGACTGCGAATCATTTGTGATCCTGAGCACGAATTTAATCTCTCGATCCCAGAATGCTCGTGTGTAAGGTACAGTCCCTTGTCCTACGGTTTCATGATGCAGGCTCACCTATTTAGGAACCCAGGCTTAAAAACCCAACTCAGATGCTGTGTCATTCAGCAAGCTGCTTCCAGGTATCAAGTACCCCATGCTGGCACTGGGGCTTCTGGGATGGAAGGGTCGGCCTCTCCCTGCCCATCCAGGTCTTATTTTCCTGAAGCCTTCAACACTTGTCATCTGTGCACACAATTTAGCACTTAGCTTGTCCACCAAGTTCTAGATTAATGTAACGTTTTTTTAAAGATTGTATTTATTTATTAGAGAGTGAGCAGGAGAGCGAGCCTAATAGGGGGCGGGGAGAGGGAGAAGCAGGCTCCCCACTGAGCAGGGAGCCCACCGCGGGGGTCGATCCCAGCACCCTGGGATCATGACGTGAGCCGAAGGCAGACGCTTAACCAACTGAGCCACCCAGGCGCCCCTCATGTAACTGTTTGCTAATGAGCCCAACTCACCAATAAAACTTTAAGCTAGAGAGTAAGGCCAATGTCTTTCTTAGTCATTTACCAATTATCCTGGAGCCGGTCTTCTAACAGCCTCAGCCCAGGGAACTCAGCTGCAAAACCCAAATAAACAGAGAAACAGCTTCTGAACTCCGAAATAGCAGCCCCCATCAGAGCGCCTCTAGGCTCAGAGCCTCACTTCCTTGAACACCATTCTGAACAAGCTTCATTATTTAGCTTCCCATTACAAAGATCAAGCTTCTCATCTTCAATAAAGTATGGTAAACAGCACTGCCGCTTCTGCTAGAAAAATCCAAACATACAAGAAAAAACAGAAGTATTCATCGATACAAATGGCAATTAAAAATCTCAGCCATTATAATTATCAGTAGTTGAGTCAGCTACTGGGTTTGTCAGGGTAAGCTCTCTTTATCATTGTTTTTTGTTTTTTTTTTTTAAGATTTTATTTATTTATTTGACAGAGAGAGACACAGCGAGAGAGGGAACACAAGCAGGGGGAGTGGGAGAGGGAGAAGCAGGCTTCCCACCGAGCAGGGAGCCCGATGCGGTGCTCGATCCCAGGACCCTGGGACCATGACCTGAGCCGAAGGCAGACGCTTAACGACTGAGCCACCCAGGCGCCCCTCATTGTGTTAATTCTCTTGAAGGTGCAAGAAGATGGATTTAAATCACCCGGCTAAAGGTCTATTCTGAGGTTCAAATCACAGGTTCTCACGCACTAAAGAGGCAATTTTATTTTCTAAAACTGAAACTTTTCCAATCTTTACGAAAGCAATGTAGATTCTTTACAGGAAAATCACACACACACACATACACACGTGAAGGAAGAAAATGAACACCCGGGAATCCCCCTAACACTATTAACACATCAGTATATGTTACTATCCTTTCAGATCGCCTATATTTGTTTTTGTGTAGGTTTCTTACAAAAAGATGGGAACAAATTATACAAATCAATCTGTAACTTACTTTTTCATTGGATAGGTTTCCATGTCATCACATACCTGCATCATTTTTAATTAAGGCTTTGTACTATTCCATTTTAGAGATCTACTACAATTAAACTATTTCAGATTGTTTGAACTGTTATTATGATAAACACTGCTTTGTAGGGGCCAAGGGAAGGCTGTCCCCAAATACACTGCTTTGACATGAAGATCATTTTGAGTTAAAAATGCTTTTGGCTCAGGTCATAATCTCAGGGTCCTGGGATTGAGCCCCACATCGGGCTCCCTGCTCAGTGGGGAGCCTGCTTCTCCCTCTCCCTCTTCCCCGCTTATGCATTCTCTCTCAAATAAATAAAATCTTAAAAAATTTAAAAAAATAAAAAGCAGGGGCACCTGGGTGGCTCAGTTGGTTAAGCGACTGCCTTTGGCTCAGGTCACGATCCCGGGGTCCTGGGATCGAGTCCCGCTCTCCCTTTCCCTCTGCCTCTCTCCCCTGCTTGTGCTCTCCTACTCTGTCAAATAAATATAATCTTTAAAAAAAAATAGTAAAAAAATAAAAAATAAGAAACAATCAAAACCTTGTAGATTCAGGAAAAGCTCTTTACCTCCCCCACAACTACCTAAAAAGAATTAGAGGACTTGCTCCAGGAAGAGAGCAATCACCATAGATAACCACATTATTCTGTGACCTAGGTTTGGTAGACAGGGAGGAACCTAGCAAGTCCTGTTTGATCAAATCCTCTGTGTCCCAATGTTTCTGAGAGGCCCAGCAAACATGTGTTTGCCAAACATTTGCTCTTTTTCATCTCCCTGTGAATGGCAGTCCTTCCCTTGGAAGTTCCAGAACCCCCACCCGCCACACCCCCTTCTCCTTAGCTCAGAAGGACACATACACCTCACTGTGCCTGTCTTTGGAATTTCCATGTCTGTGTGAATTCCCCTTACTTACCCTATAAATTTGATTTTCTCCTGTTAATCTGTCTTATGTCAATTTGATTTTTAGTCCGGCTAGCAGGACCTTGAAGGCGACAGGATGTTCTTGCTCCCTGCCAGCTTCATCATTAAAGCTTAATTCTTTGGATATATATGTAAAATATAAATATTTTATAAAACATGTATTGCACATATATATCCTTAGGATACACATGTAAGGATAGAATACATACCTCACTATTTTCTTAGGAGGAGTTCCTTCTGAAGTGTGTTGGCTACATCATCAGGCATGCACATTTTTCTTTCAGTATACTGACAACATTCAATAATATACCTACTGCAGAAAATTTAGAAAATATAAAAAAAAAAAAACTGGTAACTCTACCAACCTGATAATGGTGTTAACATTTTATTGTGAGCCCATTTCAAGCTCTTCTATGTGTGTATGTTCTTGTTCCCAATTTTAGAAACATTTTGCCTCAAGGAACACTTGGTTGGTTTTACTGGGAGTTTTAATTTTAAGAGAATTCCATATGAAATATTTAATTTATCTACTTTAAATTTAGTAACATGAATCAAAACTTTTATTCAGGAAGTCCTACTGTGGACCAAAAAAAGGCCAACCTCAAAGTAGGTTAGTAAACACTTTATTTGTTGTCTTCCTGAGGACCGTGGCCCAGGAGACAGTATTCCAGGTTGCCCTGAGGAAAGGCTCCGAAGCCTGTCAGCTACAGGGGAGATTCTATATGCAAAAGTGGGAAAGAGGTCTACGTGCTTGCAAGCAGTTCTCCGAATATCTGCATGCCACAAGGTACCATTTGGTTGTAAAATTACAGTTTCCTGATTTCCACACAGACATCCTTAGGTCATCTTAATACATTTCTATCATTATCTGATTGTTCCAAAATATCGCCTGCATGCCTCTGCTTAACTGGTTTTCTGGTTCTTCTTGTTTCTGAGATCCCGAGGTCACGTGAGAGGGTCACAGAAGGCTGACAGTCACCTCCTGAAGCTACCGTGGGGCCTATACGGAGAGAGGGAGGGAGAAAGCGAGAACAGGACACAGGTAGACAAGCACAGGAAAGGGCCAAGAGGAGAGAAGATCCACTACTGCCCCTGGACTTCGGGATTCTCTCTGGAGGATCACTGCCTTCGAAGTCACACATTCGCCGTTAGTTACAACCTACGGGTTCACGGGAAGAAAACAGCCAAAACCCCTGGCCACAGAGCCCAGGCGGACCAGAATGTGGCCAAGGCCCATGTCAGCGTCTCAGTCCCATTTTATACGGTTTGTGCCCGCGCTGGGTAGCTGCTGCCACCCTAAGCTAGTAACGGTCAGGTGTACCTGTGAACTTGGCCAGCCAACTGCAGGGCCCAAAACTCAAGCCAGTCCGGCGGACAGGCTAAAGGTGCCCGGGGCACATCGCGAGTTCCAAGACCTACCAATTCATACTCACTTTCATCTAAGGTTCACTGCTTCGAAGTCGCTTTTTCCCCCTGCCGCCCCCCCCCCCAAACTCTTGGGTTGTGTAATTTCAACAACTCTGGTGTAAAGGTCAAACCTGTGGTTTTGGTTTTGGTCAGAGTGAAGAGGAGATGTACCCCCAGAGCATTCCAGGGCTTCGGGGGGTTCGGGTGGGGAATGAGCCAGAGGGTGCTGAACTTTTAAAGACAAAAGATCCTGGTGCCCTTCAAACAGCAGGCTAGGCAGATAGAAAGGCTTTATAAAGTCTAAAAATAGGTACTTGCAGCAAAGTGGTTTCTTTCGAGAACAATTTTAAAGATTCCCAGGAGGTGTCAGGTGTTGAGTAAATATCAGAGGAGAATAAAGGCTTTCTGAGCTGAGCTGTTGGGGAACTGCAAAGCCTGGCGAGGGATTCCTTTGCTTTTGCCTGGCGCCCCCGGTCAGGTGAAATAGAAGTCTTTTGTTCCCATCCCTGCTGTAGCACAAAGGGGCCTGGGAGAGAAGGTCAAGGCTTGGTTTCAGATGCAGGAGAGCAGTGCAGAGAAATAACTCCGGGATTCTAGTTCTCTGGCCACACAGACGGGCAGGAAGAATATTAGACCATGCAACTACTTTCATTAGAAAGACAATGAATGAATGAAGCCCCCTGCAATACTAACAATAAATAGATATTAATAATAAGTACAGATTAGTTGTGCAATAATGAATACAGATCATTATCCATCGTACAGACATAAGTATGCATTAACTCAACTTCCATTATTCAAAACTAGGTGCTGGAGACCAGTAGGCTTATCCAGCGCCCTGCCCAGAAGGGAATGTTGCTGGGAAGGTCAAGAGAAGACTGCAGGACCTGAGCAACACCGTGCTGGAGAGGGCTCTCGGGCCAAAGTCAGTGAGTCCCCTGGGTCGTGGAACCCACACCAGGACAGAGATGGGAGGCAAAAGCCCTAACCCAGCCTCTCTCTGCAACTCCGGGCCCCCAATGTGATTCTGAGGTACAGCCTGGCTTGAGCACCACTGGTTCAGGGGCTCTGAGCTCTGATGTCCTGTGTGTTTCCCCAGTAGGTCAGTGACGATCCGCCTGAGGAGAGGGAGAGAGATTGTATGCCCCGTGGGTTAGCCTGCACATGGGATGTGGGGCACAGCTCCGGCTGGACCACATGCCCTCAGCGAATGCCTCTTGGCCCCACTCTTCCTGTTTTGAACACCAACTAACTCATCGCCACGGGCCCTTCTTTTATCCCTCAGAAGACCTCTTAAAATCCATACGATGCTGCTCTCTCTGGATTAAATGGGAGCAACAAAGATGCATCCAAGAGATAAAGCGGGCCTCACACACACACCTGAGTCTCTAGAAGGCAGAGCAACGTTGCTGCCCTGAAGGATCAGCCCCTTCATATTCTCTCTGCCAAGAGCTCAGACCATAGACAAAGGAATCCCAGGGTGAGGGGCAGGGAGTGAGGGCTTTCCCGTTTGTTAACGTGGCTTCCATACTGGCTTCCAGAATAGAAGTTCTGTCTGCCTTTTTTTTTTTCCATGAGAAGAGGAAACAGCATTTAATCATCTCTGAATATCACTAACATACATTTCTATCTCAAGTGTCTGGCAATTTGATTTTCATAATCTTAAAATGTACTTAAGAGAACACAAAAATCTCATGACATGTGGGAAGGAAAACAAAAGGGGGTCCTACTTTCTGTGCATTTATCTACCATGAAAAATATTAAAATGTTCATATGTAACAAAGTGTATGAACTCAAATCTTCATCACATCGTTTCTAAATTTTTAATTTCTTCTTTATAACTCTTCTGATTTACAAGAACCCTAAAAAAAGACGAAAAGATGGGTTTTTCCTTCCTAACCCTTCTTCTTCTCTGGCCCCCACTGCTTGTGCATCTCTACCTGCTAATTTCTGCCCAGAAGCTTTGCTCCTGCCCCCACCCCCCACCTCCCCAATCTGGTTGGGCAACTTTTCTGGGGAATGAGTGCAGAAAGCCAATATGCGAAGGTGAGAACAAACCCAAACCGGTCATCCGAAGTTCCTCTCTGTTCCCCAGGTCCCTCTAGAGCCATCTCATGGAATGCCAACAACCGCTGACCAGTGAAGAACCCCAGCCAGAGACAGGGAATGGAGGGCTTTCTAGAACCCTCGAGGCACTGTGCCCATCTTTCCTACGTGGGGGTCCCGGCCACTGTCTGCTGTTTCCATCCTTTCCAAGCTTGTGTCAGAAATCAGTTTCTCACATGAAGACAGGCCTGGCAGTGTGAAAGAGAACTCTCAGCCTGGAAGTAAAGCACCAGGAATCAGAATCTTACCACAACAAAATCCCTAGTGAACTTCATCATTTTCTGGTGGTGCAAACTGCTCACTCCAGTCACCTGGCAGGGGGGCTGTAAACACTGCGGCCCAGGCCTCACCCCAGCCCAGCCGAACCTCAAGGAGCTTCACAGGCGGGGGGGCAGGGTCTCTGCGAACACCTTGGCTCCTGCCACTTACCTGCCCTGACTTCAGACAAAGCACTGAACCTTTCTAAACCAAAGCGTTCCTCATCTGGAAAACGCCAATCATGTCTACCTCCTAAGATGGATGTGAGGACTATGATTTGATTACCACATACAAAATTACAGTAGGTCTCAGACTCTGCTGCTTCATCTGTAAAATGGCCATAACAAGGGACAAAGATCCGCTGGGGAACGTACGGTAAAAAGGAAGGTGGGAGGGGCTGTGAGTCATACAGCCTGAGCCTGTTTTTTTAACATAAATGAGAGAGTTACTCTGCTATCAGTCAACATACGGGACATTCCATTCCCCTGCTCCCAGGTCAGGGGTGACCCAATAAAAGGCAAGCCCCAAACGTTGCCGGAGCCGTCCTCTCTCTGCTGGGAATGAAAACCCAGCTGAAAACACAACCAGCAGAAAAAGCAGCCGAGGGGAGAGTTTGGAAGGTGGGGTAGCAGACCAGTGCTGCAGGCCCAACACAGGATCCTGCGGGTGTGATGGGCATTTCTGTTATTCCTCCTCTTTTCTGACTGCCTCAGGAGGGAAGGCGTGTTCTGTACACCTTTCACTCCACACATGCGCACATGCATCTGCTGGATACACGGACAGAACTGGGAAGGCTGGTCTCAGGGCAACAGCCTTCTGATAAATATTCGGATTAAGTATTCCCGCACTGCTCGAGGCTCCACCACTTACACGTCCTCCAACGGTTCAAAGCTAGCCATTTCCTCACACTCCTGCCAACATATTGTGCTATTAAATTTTTCTTCAATTGCAGTAGAGTTGACACATGGTGTTATGTTAATTTCAGGTGTCTCATACAGTGATTCAACACCTCTATCCATTTCTCGGGGCTTCCATCTATCACCATACATGTTATTACAGGATTACTTACTGACTCCGTGTGTTGTTAAAATTTTAATTTTTGGCAACATGGTATTTGGAAATGGTATTTCACTTGGTTAATTGCGATTTCTTTTCTTACTGGTGAGATGAACTATCACAGTATGTTTAGCTGTCACGGACCTGGGCAACCGATGCGTGTCACCATGCCCCCGGGGTCCTAGCACAGTCAAGGCCTCCCTTCCTTTCCAGGAGCATCTAGTGAAACCTGTGCTCTCTGCTGAACCACACCCCCACATTGACCTCTAATACAAGTGCCTTGAGAACAAGGGCCATCGTCGGGGACCATCGCTGATCGGCATCCCTGGTGCTACTTAAACCGTAAGCAAACACGGCACACAACCCTGTCTCCCTGGCAGGGCTGCCATGCTGCTTCGGGAGAAGGGTGAGCAGGGCTTAGCAAAACAATACCTTCTTGTACCCAAAAAACAAGACTCCACGAAAAACATTTCTGGAATATACTACGCCACTCCTTTAGAGAAACTTTAAAAACTGACCCAGCTCCTCTTGGAAACTTCTTGAGCCACCACCCCATGGACCCCACTAGCCCCTGAGATGATCCTGCGAACACCTCCAGCAAGGCCTCAGCTCCATATTCACAACCATCCTAGAAGGCCTCTGGTGAAAAGCCAAGGGCAGGAAAGCTCATAGCGTCTGTCACAGCAGGCCCGGGGTGGAAGGCCAAGCAAGACAGGCTTTTAATCCCTGCCTCTTACAGGTCTGCTGAGATTTCCACCACAAACATCCATCTTTTTCCAGATCACGTCAACATGCAAATTTATAAGTAAATAAAAACACTCACATGGGCCTTTCTCATTATTCTACTAGGAAACTATGATGTGCTGCCCATGAGCATTGCTGGGTTTCTTTTTGGGGGAGAAGAAGGAACACGATCCATCTCTCTCCAATGGACACTCAAACTGTTTTCTTCAGTATGTATGTTCCTAATATTGCAACCCAATTTGAGGCCCTGACGATATTTATGACCTCATCAGGCCCGGCAACATTTCTTTGCCATTCCTCACTGTTACTAGGGACACTCTCTATGTAGTCTACTCTGCAAATCAAGCCTCGGAGTCCCCACAAAGGCCCAAGGGGATACAATGTAGCAAGAGAAAGGCCTGAGGGAAAGCTGCCCAGAGGGCTGGAGCCCGAGGTGATGAAAATGTCCTCTGTCATGACCATGTGGTGAACACCTTCCCCACTGCCGACCCCCTTTCTCTGCAACCCGTGGGGTCGCCACCATGTTTCTCAGGCTCTCCACCCATAAGGAGGTGAAGAAGTACCTTTCCATTTAAGCAGCATTTTCTTCTCAGCTGCGACAGTCTTAGGATTCTTTGTTTATTCGCCTGCTTGCTTCGGAGGCTTGCTTTTTTTTTTCCCCCTGGGGAAGGTGCCTAGACAAAACAGCAGGGCCTTGTATTTGTATAAGGTTTCAGCATTATCAGGGGCTATCACATGAAAACAGTCCTAACAGCTCTGAGAATGAATCTCAACGTCTTCAACTGAAAAGAACATAAACTATTTTAATATCTGCTCACACCGACACTTTTATCTCTAATATTTCTCCCTGGCGGCTCTCATTTCTTCTGTCCCACTGAAAACATTCATGGCTTTCTTCTGGTTTTTGTTTTTTGGCAGTATTTGCAGACGTTAAGAAATGGCCAAGGGAGAGAAGAACATTATTGCAAAATGAGTAGATAAATGATCTGTGCCATTTTCCTCTGTGGGTGTTTGAATCACCCTGACTCTGTCTAAATAAGTCCTTTGCTGTAACATACCCACTTAGGCAGACTCTCCCAAAGACAACTTAATGACTCCTTCCCCTGCACCCAACAGAATTTTATCAAAACAAAAACAAAAACCCCCAAGCATACCTGAGAGAAAAATTAGCCAATCTTACATGTAAAAAAAATTTTTTAAGGGCTGCTACTGTTCTTCGAGGGGTATCAATATGAAAAGTAATGCCATCTACATGCATCATTACAAATTTAGCTACAGGGAAGAAAAAACAAGAGAAAAAACATTTTCTAAACCTCTGGTCTTTTCTGAATCTAGTTTTTCATGTCATGAGTTGCTACATTAACTTCTCTGTAGTGGTAAAAACTTCTAAACCACCTCAGAATGATATGCAAAAGTGTTTTTTTTTAAATTCCAAAGCCAAATATGAATTTTTTGAGATGATCTATACCTGTTTGCCATAATTAGCATGGACATAGGTACTGTTTATAATTACTCTTCTATATTAACAATGTCAGCCTGGAAATTCCTTTCTTAAAGAAAACAGAGTGCTTAAGTTCTGATCTATCAAAGTGTGAGGCTAAAAACACATTATAATTCATTTTGTCTATGAATGCTGTCTATTCCATACTGAATATGAGGTACCCCTCATTTGAAGAATTTCATTCCTTCCCAGTATCAGTTATTTATTCTTTTGTAGTCTGTGGCATTCTGATGATGCTACAAGTTTAGGAAATTACTGGGCAGAGAAAGGAAAAGAAAAAGGGGGAAATAAAGTTAATGCTACTTATTGTTTACTTTTAAAACCAACTATGTAAAAAGTAGGAATTGCTTAAAGTAAAATCATTCTTTCTTCTGTGTGTGTCACTATTTGAGAATGACTTAAATACCTGCTAAAGCAAAGATCTGAGTTAATTTTAAAAATCAAAAAATTAAATTTAAAAGGACTCCAAAGGATTATTAGATCTGAATACCATTTTTACAGTCTAGAATGAAAAGGCACCTGATGATATGGCCACCAGAGGGAGCTATAACTCCCCAATACATGTCCTCGGCCAGGCATCAAGAGCCATCCATGAAGCCTTCATGGTCAGGGATGCTCACGATTCCTCTCCTCCAGTGAGCTTCCCATGGACAGAGGAGTTAAGGGTGAGGTATTCCTTAAAGTTTTTGCATTTGTAGCAATTCCAAAGCAGGAAGGAGCTGGAAATAATGCATGTTTTATTATTAAAATTGATAATCTGCATTAAGAATGAGGGTCTTAAAAATATATACAGAATAAAATAAATAAGAAATTATGAAATGAGACAGTAAGGAAAATATGAGCATATATAAATCACTGGGAGAGCACAAAAGCAGGAGAAAGAAACTCAGCCTAGTGGCAGGAAGGGCACCAAGGGGCTGAGAGGAATATGCAAGTTTGCAGAGTGCATGGGCGGCGGTGGTGGGGGGGGGTGGTGATGGCGGTTATGGATTTGGTGGCCCTGGGCCAATGTGGGACCACAGCTGGGTGCAGAGGGAAAGTCCCAACGCCATACCTCAGTGTGCCCACAAGCAGCTGCACAGGGGTGAGCAAACAAAACCAAGCGCCACCAGACCTGAGCAAAGTGGGCAGAGACAGGGAAAGCTGCCTGGGGGTGATCTCATGGGGTGGGGGGTTAGGAGGGTGTAGGCATGAAGGACAAGAACAAGGCAGCTGTGCAGAATAGGAAGATGCTGGTCATTCTGGACGTCCAGCAAAGGCACAGGAGGCGGAGTGTGGCCTCTGAAGGCAACCGCAAGGCCAAGAGATGCCCTGGAGGGTGCAGAGAGGGCGCTTTTGTCAAGATTAAGGGGCCGGGACCTTAATCCACAGCAACAACTGATCTGATCATTAAGGGTTCTGCCAAGACCCGAAATCAGTCTATGCTGGACAGAATTCTGTTTCGGGTGCGGGGGGAGTAGATGTGAACAGCATCTGGGAAGTCCTCTACACAAACACGGAAACCAGGCTGGGGGGTGGGAAGGAGGGATGAGCGCCAAGGACAACTCCCAGGTCTCCAGCTCAGATGCCTCAACAGTCGCTTCAGCCACCAGTGAAGACAGATCATTCCAGAAAAATAACAGTTTCAAATATTTTGACATTCCACACCAAGAAACAGTGTAAGAACAAACCAAAGATCCTGAGTTATATGGTCTCACTAGTCATTCAAATCTCAAGATGGTCTGACTATATATTTAATAACAGAGAAAACGAAATCACACTACCCGTAACTCATTCTGGAAGAAAGGAATTTGCAAATTTCCTTTCTCCTCTCTAGACTGTCTAGATAACATTTAAAATCACTTCAACAAAATTAAAGCCACTGTTCACAATGAACTCCCAAGAGTTTACAAGTCAGAGGCAGAGAATATATAACCAACACTATCATTTTCTCACTAGCAAAAACAAAAAGAAAAAAGAAACAAGGATCAAGTTTTTTAAAGATTCACCCATTTTTGATTTCCCAACCAGTTGCCCCCAAACGTGAAACATAGCATTTCTTTCAAATGCTTCTCTGTTTTCCTACCATGAATGCTTAATTTCAAGCATCTAAAAATAACAGAGACTTGAAACAATCATCAGTTCTTCAAAAGGGGAAGCACAATAGTGCACCTTGAACAAGGAAGGAAAGAAATGCGAACACTCCTTCCAACACTTTTACTACCCGTTGCTCTCGGACTGCCAGAGGAATGTGAGCACACACTCATTAAGAGGCAAGGTATATTTTATATCACTTGTGTTGATATTATACAGTAGAAATGCCAGTTGTTTTAATAATTTACTGAGGAGCCACACATTGCAGACTCTTTATTAAACATTACTTGCACTAAGGTCCTAAGTCTAAAAAATATTCAGTGGAGAAAACGGGCTGTATTTTAATTGCAGTACTAAATTATGGATCTGTACATCTGCTTGTACATGTATAAATTCAACTTTATCACTCATGTATTTATAGACAAAGCAGTGAGAATCATTTCCTCTAGGACAGAAACAATTTGACAGTTGTATTCATTTGTAGACTTCAAAATCCACAGTGCCGATCTAAAAAGTTCCATAAATGGGGCGCCTGGGTGGCTCAGGCAGTTAAGCGTCTGCCTTTGGCTCAAGTCATGATCTCAGGGTCCTGGGATCGAGCCCCAGCTTCTCCCTCTCCTCTGCCCCTCCCCCCCCTTCTTGTGCGCTCTCTTTCTCAAATAAAAGCTTTAAAAATTATTTAAAAATAAAAAAATAAATAAGAAGTTCCATAAGTTATGTTGTAAGCATGCTGCCCTTGAAGAGGGGAAAGGAAAAAAAGCTCCTGCAATATCTAGAAACCCCATTCCTCCACGCCCAAAACGTCAATACTGGCTCAATTCTGTCTGTCATTGACTAACCAGCAGCTCTATATAACAGTTTAATCTGAAAATCATGACCAAACAACACAGGCACTCCCAGTTCTAAATATGTATGTTGTAGAGAATCAATAGAGAATACTCTCAGGGACTGGCAACTGAGGACCCGTGGGCCACCAGTACACAGACGTGCCCATCGGATCCTGTCCTGGCTCCTTCTGAGCTTTCTTGGAGACCCTAGGTCCTGCTGAGCCAAAAATCTACTATCTGGCCCTTCGAAGAAAAAAAGTGTGCGGGCCCCCAGTTTGGATAACCACTTACAGCACTCAGAGGAGGCTCTATTTCCCACTTAAGAACTTGCCAGCTCACTTACACTTATAAGCCATCCTAAAACTTTTATCTTCCAGGTCCCTCCTCCAAATATAAACCCTAAGTAGAAGTAATTTTATGAAATCTAATGACAATGTTTCTTAGAAGATGAAATATTATAACATAGGAGATTTGTATCTGAGAAATCTAACATCTTGGGATTCCAGAGATATGTATCCCTTTTTAAAAGCGTAACGTTTAGGTATAATACCAGGATATTTTCACCTTCAATAAGAGCATTTCTGTCAACGCTGATGCATCGTGGGCCCGGACAGGAGTATTCCCAAGGCCTCTCAGAGGCCTGGCCACTGAGAATGGGCTGGCGAGCCACCTTCACCCCCCAAAAAACAGGAGAAGCCCCGACTGACCGAGAAACCTCTCCCTCCCTCCTCCTTTGGTGAGGACATGGAAGCGGAGATCCCCTGCCGTCCCAGCGCTGGACCTCCCTTCACAAGGGGCCTTCTGGCTGTGTTTCTGCAGGGGTGGTTGTTAACTTCAACTTTTGTCAAATAAATATTGTCTTCATTGTCTTACACATTTAGAAATGCTTTCGTTTCTGACTCATCTCCAGTTGGCACACCTCCTTGCTTATACTTGAGCTTCTTACACTCTTTCCCAACCTCCCCCCAAAAAGGAAGATGGTGAGACAAATATAGAATACTCTGGGATAAAGCAGGACTGAAGGTACTGGGATGTGGGCCGGGGGGTGGGGTGGGGCCTACAGCAAAGACACGCAGTTGAGGAATGAGGGAGAGGAAGGAGTCAGGAGGGGTAGGCAGCTAGGAGGGGGAGCCCACCCCCCCCCACGTCCAGAGACATCCACTCTCCACCAATGCCCAGAGGTGCCCTCTGTAATTACATGATTAAAATAGTGCCCATGGCTCTTGAGTAGCTTTAATTTTTCCATTTTCTCGGGCTCCCACTCTGACCCGATGACCAAAATTTATTGCGCATCTACGATGTGCTGGTGCCCCTCTTCTTCCTGAAACCCATCCAATTCTCTGCCTTACAGACTCAGTGACCGGAGAACATATTTCTAGACTCTGAGGGCAATGAGGGCAAGACATCCTCCAATTACCCCCTCTACTCTCTGTCGGACCACGTGGCCGAGCAGAGGCTCCCCTGATGATGCCCACACGTTCATGCATCAAGAGTGAAGGCCAAGGGCGCCCGGGTGGCTCAGTCGTTAAGCGTCTGCCTTCGGCTCAGGTCATGATCCCAGGGTCCTGGGTTTGAGCCCCGCATCGGGCTCCCTGCTCAGCGGGAGGCCTGCTTCTCCCTCTCCCACTCCTCCTGCTTGTGTTCCCTCCCTCGCTTTCTGTCAAATAAATAAAATCTTAAAAAAAAAAAAATTTAAAAATTAAAAAAAAAAAAAAAAAAGAGTGAAGGCCAAGCCGAAGATTCTGAATGAGGGATTCACCTTAACACAACACCAGAGAATGGTATGTAAGTGTGGCCTGTCCATTACCCAAACTGGGATGACCCAAAGGCCAGTTCGTATCGCTAGTTTTACGGACACTAGCTATACCACAGCAAGCCCGGGGCCTGACGCAGAAGAGAAACACGCTGGCCCTATACACTGACCCATCTGCCACTTCTAATTGTTGCCCTCTGGGAAACCGCGTGGCCTGAGCAGTGTGCAAAGCCATGATGGACAGGCTTTCTGGGGACGTGGCACAGACACGTGCATTCAAGACCAGGAAGTAAACACGAACACAGATAGAGTGGTGTGCTTTTTTACAGAGTAAGAAGAGGTTTCCATTTGGGAGGAGGACAGCAAGATCCTTCAAAGTCCTACGGTGGGGGGGGGGGGGGCGGGGGGCGGTGTACAGCTAGAATAAATCGTCTGACAGTGAGGTTCTCTGGGGCGCTCACGTGAGTAACTGTATGAGCTCTTAGGGGCAGGGATTTTAAGACGAATACTCTTCAGCCCCAGAGGCCTTTAGTGAGGTTGTGATTCCGCAGCAATGCCCTAGATAGCCGAGGCGTGCAGAGAGGAGGCCGACTGGCAAGCGCCTGCACATCACAAACAGCGTCTCAGCGGAGTGTAAGGTGCTCTGCACCCACCTAAGGAGGTCCACGTGCTGTGGGGGAGGGCAGGGGGAGACTCCGCTCTCTAGGTTAAAGACCCCTGTACAGGGGTCAAAACCAAACACAGTTCTGTCCCTCCAGGGGCTCAGGGCTATGTCAGCGGAGGAGGTTGGCTGCACAGAATAGGACGGGAGACGTGGGGTTCTCGGCGGCCAAGAGGTCATGGCCCCATCTAATGAGTGCATCCGGGAGACACCTCCAGCCCCATGACCTTGGGTGTCTAGATTGCCAAGACTTTCCAGAAGCCTGGAAATAATGGATTTTTAATAGGAAATCTCCCAAGTGTTGGCTCAGGATTTTTATTTCTTTGTTTTAGTGCTCCATGGGCCAAATAAGCACACCTGTGAGCTCAGTCTAGTCCACAGGGACCGACAGTTTGCAAACTCTGGCCTAACGACATCCTAGAAGGGCTTACATCGAGGGGACTCTCAAGGTATGTATAGCCTCAAGGTTTCCCAATTGGGTAAATTTATGCTAGGCAAGGTTTTCAAAAAATGCCCCCCCCCCCCAAAAAAAGTCCTATTTGGAGAGAAAGTGAGTTAATAGTTAAAATTTACTTGTGTACAGTGTGTAGCCAAAATATTGCCTCACCCATTTCTCACTGGTCACCTGGGGGAAAAGTCATGACCGTGGATGGAACAGACTATCCCCACATTAAACCTGGGATCCATCTTGTTTTAGCGCCATTGGTTGTAGGACAACCAGACTTTGTGTTCCACCTGAGCAAACAGCATCCCCATTCCTGCCCCCAATGTTGAAACTGAATTTGATCAAGTCTTTTTTTTTTTTTTTTTAATAAGATTTATTTATTTTCGAGAGGGAGAGAGCGCGCGCATACACGGGAGGGATAGAGACTCTCACGCAGACTCAGCGCTGAGTGTAGAACCCGACGTGGGGGCTCAATCGCACGACCTTGAGATCATGACCTGAGCAGAAACAAGAGTTGGACGCTTAACTGCACCACCCAGGTGCCCCTGACCAAGCCTTTAGATGCAACTTCTACCATACAGGAAACCCAGGAGGAGAAAGAACACAATAAATGATACAGCAAGTAACAACTGAATGACCATTCCAGGTCATTTAAAGGGGAAGTGGGGGGGATGATTCTAATTAACAGGAGTTTAAGAGACCCACCAAAAGTAAATGCAATACATGATTCTCAACTGAATTCTGCTCTAAACGGCCCAGTTATAAAAGGCATCAGAGGCACGGTTTAGGGGAGTCAGGTAATGGACTAGGTAAGAGAGTCCATTAGGCAATTATTGTTAATTTTGTGAAAATTGTATTGTGGTTATAAAGGAATACGCCGTTTTTTCGAGATGCAGGCTGAAGTACTTAGGGGCTGGGTGTCATGATGTCTGTAATTCACTGTGGAATACTTCAGTTAAAAAAAAAAAAAAAAGATAATGAAGCCAATGCAGAAAAATGTTAACAACTGCAATCTAGATAATGGGATGGAGGTGAGGCGGGGCCGTGGGGCCATCTCGCGGGGGCAGTAACTCCCTGTCACCAGCCCACACGAGATTTCTTGCCACATCCCTCCAATGCCCTCGATGCGTGTGTGTGTTCTGCATTTCAAATCACCGCTTGTCAAAAAAAAAAAAAAAAAAAAGACAGCAACCAAACAGGTGTAACTTGATGCTAAGAGTTCCACATACAAAATCCACAGAAGCAAGTGTGAAATGAGAGTCTTGAAATCTTCCGTATGAAAGCATGAAATTCTAGTTGTCTTGGCCACTGTTGCTCAATTTTAAGGAGCAGCTTTATGGTGTCAGATGATTCTAAGTAACCGCAAATGACCGATCACAATTCAGGAGGAAAAGCGGGGAAGGTACAGCTAAAACTTGTATTAAAAGGACCCTATTCAGTTACTACTTAAGCCTATGACAAAAAGGAGTCCTGAGATACAAGCTTACCTAAAGAATACAGTTTGAAACTTAAAGGTATTCTAAGTTTAAAAAAAAAAAAAAAACAACACAAACTAAGATCTTACTTGGCAAAGTCTATCTATTCAAAATTGATTTCCTTTATGATATTCACTTATAATTCTAAGAACGTGGGTCAGCTCAAATACAATGGGCAGTTCTTTAACTCTGCTTTTAATAAGGATGCAGCCATCACATTGCAGGTTTTAGAGAGACCCTGACCGTCATCTAGTCCAAATGGCCCATCCAGGGGGCTCAATGTTTGTCACTCAGGTAGAGTAGTAACCTACCGTTAGAAAGAGCAGTCCAATGTGATCAGTCTGGACGAAAGGGGTGGCGCTGGAGTGGGGGGCAAACCAGACCAGAGAGGGTGGCAAAGCCTATTACCAGTGGACTCGAATCCTACACCTCAGCAGGAGACTGGGACTGTGACGAGGGGGCAGGAGGACTTCCCGGGGAAAGGCGCCTCCTTGACTCCCCCACATCACACTCTACCTCACAGAGACAACGGACCCATTTCCGAAATGGAGGCAGGTACCCCATGTATGCCCTGGTTCCAAAATGGTTTTACTTCTTTTTGAATGTCAGATTGGCATTTTACAGGTGGTATGCTTTTGTTTTAAGAGTTAGAGTTTCTTTTCCTCAGCTTTAGGGAAAAAAAAAAAAATCACATAGCATTTTTTTTTCCCCATAGCTCATCAAGTTGGGAGGTCTTTTACCTGGGGTGACCAGTCTCCATATACATCCTATGTCCTGACCTCCCACATTTGACGTAGCATCTGTTGCAGACAAAAGTGTCCCTGTTTAGTTGACAGATTATATGGTCGCCCTTCTTTGACCCGAAGGTGTGGCCCAAAAGAAAAGCTTTCTCTGCTAGTGCCATTTCCACACAGACCAAACGCTCAGACATTCAAGGAGAGCAAGAGCTCAATTACCAAATCTTCTTTAAACAAAGGCTCTTTTAATGAAGTTAGGCTTTGCTGGAAGGAAGCTGGAAAACGATCTTGTATTCTCGGTGCAGGATTGGGACAAAGAATGCGGAAAAGAAGGGCATTTCAGGTACAGGCCTCTCAAGGGTGGATCAGCTGCCCTGGTAGAGAGGCAGGCCCGAGACCAGGGTCCCACAAACCCCAGTCCTCTGAAGTGGACCCTTAGACAGCCTCTCACTTGGGAGAGATGGAGTGCTCATGACACCGCCGACCAACACATCCCGCCCCTTTCCCCCCCACCCACTGCACCCCAACCACCAGCCCACCCCATCTCAGGCCAGGCAGCCTCCCTTGGAGACAAAGCAGAGAGAGCCCCAGAGAAGTAAATCCTGTATTGAGGTGCCTGGGTGGCTCAGTCAGTTAAGCACCCGACTCTTGATTTCGGCTCAGGTCACGATCTCAGGGTCGTGAAATCGAGCTCCACATCGGGCTCCGTGCTCAGCACAGAGTCTGCTTGGGATTCTCTCTCTCCCTCTACCTCTGCCCGTCCTCTCCTCTCTCTCTCTCCTTCCCTCCTTCCCTCCCTTAAAAACAAACAAAAAAACTATTCTAAAAAAGGAATAAATTCTGTCTTTTCAAAACACCCAAGTCTATATGGTTTCTACCACTTATGGGTTTCTGATGATGCTGCTTGCCAACACTAGCCTTCTTTCTCCATCCATTATCCTTTCCACAACAGGGGTTCCCGTTCCTGTCCAGCTCCCTCCCTGGGAAGGGAGAATGGGAAACACAGATGGAGGGGGTTCGGTGACAGGCTGTAGGTGACAGGGGGGGCTTACTGGGGTTCATAAGGACACTGATAGTAAGGGTCTCACCCCAGCGGAGAGCAGGGGACACACACCACAAATCCACACTCATGACTTCTGCCTCCAAACACAGGAGAGCTGCCAGGTGAGCAGAGTGACCAGGGGGCTCTCCCCAGACTCCTGCACACCAGTTACGAGGCAACAGTAATCCCTGTTCTATACGAGCTACTGGGACACAGAGAACGAGAGAGGATGTGCTCAAGATAATGTGGAGGAGAATGCAGGTCATGAGGCAAAATAAGAAGGTGATAAACGGGGCCATTCTACAGTGAAATGCCAACATGGCGCGACCTGCACGCTGCCACCTAATCCTTCCGTTTTAGCTCACTCATTGGCAAATGGGTCCTGAAAGAACTATGGCACTCAGAGAAAGTGGACACCCGAGCGAGGCACGGAGAGCAAAGGAGGAAGGCAGGAAGGGAGGACAGTGTGTTTTGTATTTATTAAAACTAAGAAAATGAAGGACAGGGGCGCCTGGGTGGCTCAGACAGTTAAGCGTCTGCCTTCAGCTCAGATCACGATCCCAGAGTCCTGGGATCGAGCCCAGCATCAGGCTCCCTACTCAGCGGGGAGTCTGCTGCTCCTTCTCCCTCTGCAGCTCCCCCTGCTCGTGCTCTCTCTCACACTCACTCTCTTTCTCTCTGTCAAATAAAATCTTTAAAAGAAAATGAAGGACAGAAGTAGGATCCAGACTTTCTGCTCATCTTCCAGCACTTGGTCCATTAAGTCATACACTATCTTTCCAATGAACATCTTGAGGTATCCTCTGTAATTCCTTTTACCCTGCTAAGAAATCATGCTGCCTCTTTTCATGTAAAAGGTAAAATTCAAGGCTCGGGTTTGTCCGCCTCTTCTAAGATTTGAAGTCTAATCCCACTACCAATTTTAACCTCAGATCTTAACAGGCTGAGAAATACAATCTGAATCCATTTCATTGTTTTATGAACGGCTTTGGTAAAACAAAGCAAAAACAATCAAAATAAAAATCGCTGAAATTTTCCAAATCCAACCTCTTCCTTCAAAACTGCAAAATTCATGGAAAAGAGTGAGAGCAATAGGCATTTTGGACATAAGAGCACAATTTACTGGTGAGCATGCAAATGTTTCTATTAAAAAACAATCTGCCCAGTCTGGCTCATGGTGCTCTGTATAAGCAACAGAAGAGAGAGGTCTCAATCCCCTGTAAATTCTAATCTAGGAGACAGACAAGGGAAATACTAGAGCATTCATACGGGCACAAGAAAGGAGAAGGAACCTGCAGGTGAGATGTGCCTCCCTCCCACACCACCAGCAACTCCCGATGGAGGCGAATGCGTGCAGTTCCCATGACGGCTCAGACAGCTAACCCTCGGTCATTTGAGGCACACATAAGAATGGAGAATTTTTTTTTTTAAGATTCATTTATTTGGGGGGGTGCAGAAGGGAGAGGGAGAGAGAGTAGCAAGCAGACTCCGCGCTGAGAGCAGAGCCCAACACAGAGCTCCATCTCAGGACCCTGAGGTCACCATCTGAGTCAAAATCAAGAGTCAGACACTTAACCCACTGGGCCACCCAGGCGCCCCAAGTATGGGGAACTTTTAATAAGATCTCACAGATTTTTCTTGCATCAACTTTATTTATGTATTTTTCACAATTTCTCCAGGTGCTATTGTAGTAACTTATTGGGACAGGAAAAACTAAAAATGTCCATGAAGATATAAGACCAGAAAATCAAGGTTTGCCTACCCAGGGCAGAAAAGGGCTTCTGCTGGGCGAGCATGAAGGTGAGGTGAGCTGGACAGAACGAGGCCCGGTTACAGAGTGTCCAACATCACCCTGAGGGCCTGAAGCCAGAGGGTGACTGCGGGGACCAGGAGGGGGCCGATAGGATGAAATGAATGTTCTAATGAGAGCACTCCAGCAACACCTAACTGTCCCCAGCAGCCACCGCAACCCTCATGGCTCAATCCTACAGAGTACCAAGCGTGAACAGAGCGGGGCGCCGGGGGCCTGTTCCACACCACTGACATGCATGGCCTGGGAAAGCGATAGGACAGGCAAGTTGGACTGGGACACCTCTAATGTCTCCATGTCTAAAGTTCAAAATGGTCTTTGTTCTCCAAAATCTGGTCCAAATCCCAGTTCTCAGTGGCTCTAACCTCGTTGTGCTGATGGTCCAATAACTTATTGTGACACCCAGCAGAGCCAACAGGAATAAAAGGGCTGATTTCAAGATGTAGGAGTATCAGGCACAATACTCAAAATAAAAAAAGCTAATAAGGACGTAGGAAGACCAGGCTGCTGGTGTTTCCAGAAAAGGCACAGAAATCACCAAATTCACTCACATCACCAAATCTCTCAATTCAGATTATACACGCCAGAGAATACCCAGTTCTGCTAGGAACAAAATAATGCTTTCGTGTCTCCCTAAATTAGGGATTTTAAAAAAAAAAAGGAATGTATTAAAATAAACACACATTCCCAAACTGTATTTTTCTACGGAGAAAAAAAAAACAAAAACACATTGGAATCCAGTCTCCTCATCAAATCAAGCCAGATGGAAGGCAAGACCCGCTGCACAAAACGCGGTCCATTGCTCCATCAGAAACTCCAGAGGGGGGCCCGGTAATCTCGTCTTAAGGAGGCCTCCAGGTGGGGCGCCCGGGTGGCTCAGTCGTTAAGCGTCTGCCTTCGGCTCAGGTCCTGGTTCCAGGGTCCTGGGATCGAGCCCCGCATCGGGCTCCCTGCTCCGCGGGAAGCCTGCTTCTCCCTCTCCCACTCCCCCTGCTTGTGTTCCCTCTCTCGCTGTGTCTCTGTCAAATAAATAAATAAAATCTTAAAAAAAAAAAAAAAAGGAGGCCTCCAGGTACACTGACACATGCCTCACTTTGGAAAGTGCTTGCCCAACGCGTCAGAAGCCTACAGAAAAACAAAACAAACATACCTGGCTCCGAAGATGTCCTTTTTGGCGAGATCGATTCCAGAAACCACCTTCACTCTGAGAATACGGGACTCTCCCTGTTGAAAGAGGAAAACAAAAAAGTTTAAGAAAGGGACCTTCAATGGGTCACTGTCTTACCCAATATGCAAAGGTAACGATTTCTGTTTAGACCGGTACTGGGGACACAGAACCAATCAACTTAGCACAGGCGACTCTTCCTCACACTGAAGTTCAAAAGGCAACGTTCCAGCTCAAAATCCTACGGCCCTAGAAATTCAGAACATCTTGGGGGCACCTGGGTGACTCGGCTGAGTGTCCAACTCTTGATTTCAGCTCAGGTCATGATCTCAGGGTCCTGGGATCAAGCCCCGAGTCCGGCTCCACGCTCAGCAGGGAAGTCTGTTTGTCCCTCTGCCCTCCCCTCCCCCGTGCTCTCTCCCTCGATCTCTCAAATAAAATCTTTTAAATAAAAATTTAGAGCATCCAGGTTAATTAAGCACAAGTTTAATTCAAACTACATCATGCAGATCGATTTGGACCAGTGAAAGATTTCCCAGTTATATACCAAGAACACAAGCATACGTTTGAAACCACATAGATCTTTAACTTTAATAAAGAACTTATTTAATAAATAATTCCTTGATTTTTCACTTTAATAAATAATTACTCCATGCAAGTTTGTACATTTGTGCGCATGGCCTGAGAGAGAAAAAAATTTCATGTGGTACAGTATTTTCTCAAAATTACAGTTTCATCATGTTGGTACAAAACAAGCAAAAATAATTCCTCAGGGGCGCCTGGGTGGCTCAGTTCTTAAGTGTCTGCCTTCGGCTCAGGTCATGGTCCCAGGGTCCTGGGATCGAGCCCCACATCGGGCTCCCTGCTCCACGGGAGGCCTGCTTCTCCTCCCCCTCCCACTCCCCCAGCTTGTGGTTCCCTCTCTCGCGGTGTCTCTGTTAAATAAATAAATAAAATCTTCAAAAAAATAATAAAAGTAATAATAATTCCTCAGTTGCAGTGAGGAGGAAAAAAAAATAAAGATCATAATCTTAAGTGGAAATCATCTCAAACCATCTCGGAAATCACTCATTCATTCATCCATCCATCCATCCATCCACCCACCCACCTGCTTATTTCTTCATTCCAACATTCTCTAAGCAGCTCCTATTACAATTGGGCATTGAGCAAGGTCTTAAAATATAGATACGAATATGCTCACGGTGTCCTATGAGGGGTGGGTAGACCCACAATGCAGGAACCAGTGATGGCCTCACGCCCAAAGGCAGAGGTCAGAGCAGTAGCTAAGGACTAAGACATTCAGGTGAGAGGAGCTGGCTTGCTCTCAAGTTTCTGGTTTGGGTCACTAAGTGCTAATAGAACTGAAAGACAGGAATAAGCTGAATTCAAGGCATCTATGTAACAACCAGGTCGGGGGAGAAAAAAAGACTAGATAAATGGGAAAGACATCCGGTATGGGTCAGATGGGGGGGTTATCGGTGTAGAGTGGTAGTTGGTGGTTAGAGCCACAGGTGCAGAAGAACATACCCAGGGAGGGTGAGGAGCGGAAAGGGCTAGGGCTGGAGCCCTTGGCGACAGGAGCACCGAGGGGCAAGAGAGGACGACTGTGGAAGTGTTTGGTCAAGACCTGGCTGAAGGAAAAAAAAATCCAAATGATTATGTCAAAGGAGGCAGGGTGAAATTCAACATGGAGCCAGGCGGCCCCTGAGCCCTGGTCAAGGAGCGGCACACACACTGGGTGCCTGTGTGCAGCCAGAAGCGTGCTGGGGATCGTCGCTTTCCAGGATTCTCCCATCCATCCTCCCTCCCTCCCTCCCACCACCTACGCCCGATGCAAGGCGCCCACCTGACACACAGCAGACACACAAACAGGTTTCTCAGCTTGCGTGTGCTGAGGATCCCTTTCCAAAGGAGGCTGCATTCAAGTTTGGATTTCATGTGCTCGCTGGGCTTCACGAAAGGATGAAGACAAGTGAGGGGTAACTAAAACATGGCTTTGCTACAGCCCGGCAGTATCTCCAGGGCTTCCCAAAGCTTCCAGGCTAGGCACCGACTGCCCTGACCTTTCTCCCTTCCACTCACCTCCACGGCCCGGCACCAAGGATTCCTTGTTAGCACAGCCATTACCCAGGCTACGACTCTTTTGTCTCTCCTAGCACACTGCACCCCACCACCCATCATTAGACCTCTCTGATGACCTGCTCAACTCAAGGACATGCCACGGTGGATGCAGGTTTTTACACATGGATAAAAATCTGGCCGCACCTTTGTAGGGTTTATGGTACAATGTGACGAATTTAAGGCCCGCTGGTGCGCACACTGCATACAAGCTGAGGATCACGGGTGAAAACGAGATCCTTGTCAGCCAGGTGAAGGGGATGTCACACCTGAGAGGGAATAAGGAACCCTGCAGAAGAAATGAGGACAGGAAACAGCGGGAGAGGAGCGTACTTTCCTGTCTCACTGCTCCCCCGATCCCAGCTCTCTGGCCCTCCCCCCACCCCATGACAAAGACTTCCAGCCAGCAATTCTCCCCAAACACACTTGTTGCGGGGGGGGGGGGGGGGCTAATCAGTTGGCACCCACGGATGGTGGATAGTGTTAAAGGAAGTGCTAAGTCTACAGGCCAGTCCTGAGTGCTGGCAAAAGGAGATGGTGGATCATCTGGTCTGCCAGGCATAACCAGTTGGGGAAGGGTAGCAGTCTTTCCACCCCAGGCTGGCACTGGTCATCAAGTTGGGGAAGATTAACGAGGGACAGTCTAGGATGGAAACCCATGTACAGTCTGTCACAGAGCAAAACATAAGGATTCTGGTAAGAAACGGTCTCTTTATCTCATAGCACTTGGGATTCTCAAAAATCCTGGGCAGTGTCCTGGACTTTCCACCAACTTGATAGGGGGTTCAACTGCATCGTGTCTGGATTCTAAGGAATAAGATAAGCCCAGCTCACACCCGTTCCCTGAGGTTTATATTAACATTGGGTGAATGCTCTTTGTTCTTACACTGGACAGACCTACTTTTCAAAAGCACACATTTTAAAGTCAGGGAACATTTATATGAATAAATGAATAAAAATACACTTCACTGAAGGAACAAGTAGAATTTTTTTATGGAAACTGATTTATTCATTTGGTAAGCATGAGCGCCTGTTCTAAGATCTAGGGAAACAGCAATACAGACAGACAAAACTCCCCACGCTCCCCCTGCCCCAGCCAGCTTCTGGTGTTCATGAAAGTGCACTGTATACCAAGGCTCTCAACTACATGGGGACACAAATTGGGGGTCTGGAGGGCAAAGGGTAATATATAACATATACTTTAAAATTTTGTACACATATCTTTCCACTAAATAAATTCTCATGTAGGAATCAAACCTAAGAAAATAAGCACAGATACGTGCACAAAGCAAACCAAAGAACAGCTAAAAGGACAGTCACCAAAGCATTTTTTAATCGGAAAAAAAAAAAAAAAAAGAAGTCCCTCAAAAGTAGACAGTTAAATGTTCACGGCAATTCTGTGCAATGAGCTACAACACTGTCATTAAAAATGTGTGAGATTCAGGGCACCTGGGTGGCTCAGATGGTTGAGTGTCTGCCTTCGGCTCAGGTCATGATCTCGGGGTCTTGGAATTGAGCCCTGCGTCAGGCTCCCTGCTCAGCGGGAGGCCTGCTTCTCTCTCTCCCTCTACTACTCCTCCCTGCTTGTACTCACTCACTCTCTCTGTCGAATAAATAAATAAAATCTTAAAAAAAAAAAAGTGTGTGAGATTCTGGGGTGCCTAGGTGGCTCAGTAGGTGAAGCATCTGCCTTCAGCTCAGGTCATAATCCCAGGTTCTGGGATCGAGCCCTGTGCCAGGCTCCCCGCTTAGTGGGGAGTCTGCTTCTCCCTCTGCCCCTCCCCCTGCTCATGCTCATGCACACTTTCTCAAAGAAATAAAGTAAAAAGTGTGAGACTCTGTAATGACCTTCATTCATTCCACAAGTGTTTACTAAGTACCGACCATGTGCCAGACACATTATCTGGGGGTACAGAGATGAACAAGACAGAGTTCCTACCTCAAGGAACCTACAATCTAGAAGGCAGAAAGAATATAAATATATATTGCAAACAGGAATTTCTGATGGTGTAAGTGCTTTGATGACACCTCAATAAAAGCAACTAAGTGGAGGGAGAGAGGGAGGATATTTATGACTGGTCGTCAGGGAAAGGCCTCTTTGGAGAGGAGACACCTGAGCTAAACCCAAAGGAGACAGAGGGTGATGATGGGGGTAGGGATGTTCATGCAGGGGTGACAGCAAGTCCCAAGGCCTCAGGGAGCAGGTCTGGCATTGCAGGGAGAGGCGAGAACAGAGTGGTACGGTGGGGCCAGAGACCCAAGAGGCCAGTCTCTATAGAAAGTGGGCATTAGGGCGCCTGGGTGGCTCAGTTGGTTAAGCGACTGCCTTCGGCTCAGGTCATGATCCTGGAGTCCAGGGATCGAGTCCCGCATCAGGCTCCCTGCTCAGCGGGGAGCCTGCTTCTCCCTCTGACCCTCCCCCCTCTCATGCTCTCTCTCTCTCATTCTCTCTCTCAAATAAATAAATAAAATCTTTAAAAAAAAAAAAAAAGAAAGAAAGTGGGCATTATTCCAACCATCTCTGGGAAGTTTTAAGCAGGGGACTGATCACATATGACGTGAGTTTTTAGAAGACCACCTTGGTTGCTGTGCAAGATCAGACTACAGCAGAGAAAATCCTTAAGGCCAAGAAGGGAAAAACTCTGTGAAGGGAGCGTAGCGGGACAGAACATCTCCACCTCATCTTGCCCCCTCCACCATCACCTACCCACCTTGCCAGGACAGTGAGCTGGAAATAGACTTGTACTGTTTCTTCCCACTGTAAATCACAGGTTGCTTTAGCAGTTGGCCTTTGCTCATATACAACACAGTCTCAATTTTCACTACATATCAATTACGTACAGGCACAGAAAAAGACAACAAAAGGATTATAGTAGCAGTGATTACCTCTGGATAACGGATAACTTTCTGGTCTACACTTTTTTCTTTTTGAAACATTACATATTTTTCTTTGGAAATTAAATTTTTGTAGAAACGCCGGAAAAATACATAAGGAACAAAAGAAAAATTTAAAATCACAGGCTTAGGGATCTAGGTTTCCGTATTTCTAAGGTGAATAAACCTTTTGTCATAACAAAAACCTACAGGTTACATTTTAGCTAACTCACAAAGGTACAGAGCTGTCTACCTGGGAGACGTGAGAAGGACACCCTTCTGTAACACCCAGGCAACAGCTGGGAGGTGAAAGGAGGAAAGAGCCTTTATTGAGCACTTACTATTTATAAGCAGCTGTGACAGGAAATTTCACCCCCCTCCGAAGTTATGGGGCAAGGGAGCAGGAAAGAGAATGTTACTCTATAAAAATCGTTTTTACACACGGGTTTCAGACATACAGCAAAAACTTATCTGTGTTTCCTCTCAACAATAAGTGTGCATACAGATAAGCAGCCACTGTGACCCTGTAAAGAAACACGTGATCAGGTGTGTGACTACTTTTATCAGATGCAATGCGGGACAAGCTGAGCAACTGGACTTTCTGAGGCATGTTACTACTTTCATAAAATCTGTGCATGACATTGCGGGCCTGGTTATGACTCCAGTAGAATCCAATGTTTAACTAAGGCGGCTTACGACAACAAAGGTATTATTTGCAGGTGGGTTATGTGAAGCAGAGAAAGTGCAGAGAAGAGGTGAGGCCGAAAACCGCGCGTCTGCTCATGACTCTCAGGGTCTCTCCCAGGTACTACTCGTCTCCTGTTTTCGCACGGTCATTGCACAACAGGGACGATTCTACACACTTGACACATGTTTTTCTTTTCCACTTCATTTTCTAATTCTTCCTGAAGGCTTAAAACAAGACAAGGTGCCTAAGCCATAGCTGAGTGCTGCTGCGCGAGTCCCAACTTATCAATGGGGGGGGGGGGGGGCATTCTGAAGGCTCATTTATAAGGTAGTTGTTTCCAGCTCAGAAGCCTGCTCGTATAAACTGTGGGTAAGGGGTCACCAAATTCCCATGCCCACCCACAAAGCCTATGAAATACATCATCTATCAAAATCACTCCTATGATAAAATAAACCTCAAGTTCCAACTCAAAGTAAGATACTAGAATTTATATTTTCTCTTAGGAATCCACCTTGAGAAAGTGACTTTTTTTTTTTTTTAAGATTTTTATTTATTTGAGAGAGAGAGAGAGCGGGAGCCCACATGGGGGGGGGTGGAGCAGAGGGAGAAAGAGTCTCAAGCAGACTCTACACTGAGCATGGAGCCTGATGCAGGGATCGATCCCAGGATCCCGAGATCACGACCTGAGCCAAAACCAAGAGTTGGATACTTAACCAGCTGTGCCACCCAGGCGCCCCAAGAAGGTAATTTTTCGTATTTGATCCCTTATCCTTCAAAACGGCAGCTGATTCCACCCACCACCACCACCCCACCGCAAAAGGTGATATCTGGGTTAGGAAATAGTGTTCTTTCTCCACAGGATTCCCCGGTGGTATCACATACAGCCATCCTTGTAGACAAGGAAGACCTACGTCAGGGACTTGCATGTCTTAGTCCTTCATCCCTAAATTAATTTATGTATTTATCTTCCATATTCTACAGTGTATTTATAGTTCTCACTATTACCCATAACACTTGCAGGCTCACAGTAAACACCTCCTGGTTTAAAGGGATGATCAATATCTCTATACACTGAAATATCTTGAGTTATATGTATGTCCATTAACTTCAGCTGCTTTAAAAATTAAACGAGCTACCATAAAATGCCCTCACTGTGCCTACTACACAGTAGATACCATTCATCTTCCCATTCCCACCCGCTCTTTCTCCAGCTATGAGCCAAGATCCTGTTCCATACATCTCTTTAAATTTTCTACAACCCGTCATCCCCGACCTCATCCCTTATTCCTGCCCTCTTCAGCTCTGCAACCTCCTGTCCTCTTCATGCTCTGCCTTTCCCTACTCTGTATTCCCTGCCCCAATTCCTACTCTCTAAACCTTTTCCCCTCTTCACTCCCTTGATGGGTCCCCGGCCTCACACTGCTGCCAGCTCTCCAAGCTTCTTGCTCTCCCTCGGTTCTCCACTCTGACCTTCTCACCATTCATTCAAAAAAATGTGCTGAGTGACATTTATGTTCAATGCTCTGTGCTAGCAGACAGGAAGAACACCAAAGTAAAGAACACACCTTCTTCTGTGCCCAGGAGGGGCTTACAATCAATTGCGGGCATTAGACACACACATACCTGTAATACACAAACCTAAGATACGTGGGTTGAGGACAAACACACACAAGGAGTTACAGGAAAGGAGCCCAATACTGAACCTCATGTCCAGCTCGAGCTCAGATAACCCTGATGACAACAAACAGCCCCAACTCATAGGCCCAGCCTCTGTGCCTGTTCACTGTCAGCCCAACACAGAACGTTCTAAGTGCCAAGTCCCAGGGATAATAGTTGCGGAGAAAACTGTAGAAGCACAGGACTTCTGTGCACAACCTACATTTCTCAACCTCTGCCAGATTATGGCCATTATTATGCCAAATGGAGCAAATGGGGAGAGGTAAAAGGATGGCCCTCCAGAGCAGAATCGTAATTTTAATGCTCAAGGTGACTAATTTTCAGAAATTACGTTGTGTGGGTTTTTTTTTTTTTAATTTATTTATTTGAGAGAGACAGACTGGGAGAAGGAGCAGAAGAGAACCTTCAAGCAGACTCCCCGCTGAGCACAGAGCCTGACAAGGGGCTCGATCTCATGACCCACGAGATCATGATCTGAGCTGAAACCGAGTCGGATGCTTAACCGACTGAGCCACCCAGGCATCCCTATGTTCTGCAGTTTTAAAATATGTCCACAACTTCCTTCTTCAAGAGGCAGGGCTTAATTTTCCTCTCACTGAAGGTTGGACACAATGACTTCTTTCTAATAAAGAGAATATGGAAAAAGTTGAAGATTAGGTCATTAAAGACACTGTAAGCTTCCTCCTCTCTCAGATCGCTCTCTCTGGGGAAAGCCGGCTGCTGCCATGTTGTGAGGACATCAAGAACCTACGAGGGGTCCAGGTAGTGAGGACTGAGGCCTCCCGCTAACAGCCATGTGAACGAACCATCCTGAAGTGGGTCCTCCAGGCCCAGGCAAGCCTCCCGATGACGGCACTCCTCACTGA
The DNA here is from genome assembly GCF_964656455.1 of Halichoerus grypus. NCBI lineage: Eukaryota > Metazoa > Chordata > Mammalia > Carnivora > Phocidae > Halichoerus > Halichoerus grypus. The sequence goes on from NC_135724.1 coordinate 17,251,481, forward strand.
CATCCTGACTCCCACCTCGTGGTAGATCTTTGCCTGCTGTATGCCCGTAACTCTGGGGGCACGGGTGGTGAGCCAACACCAACCAACGTCACCTCACTGCTCCTTCTTCCAAAAGCTACTGAGCATCTATTATGTGCCCACCTCGAGTAGGTGCTACTGATATGTGGCAGCTTCTCTTCATCCTAATTCACTGCCACCCCATTAGTCTAACCTTTCTAGAAATGTCCTTTCTCCCTGACAACAGTGGGTCTTCCCCATGGATAAATGGGTCTAATTAAAACCCCTCAGCATAGCAATGAAGGCTCACCACAACCACCTTTATCCCTACTCCCTGTGTTCTTTGCAGGGACCCAATTCCCTTCCTCACTGCACCTGTCCACACAGCACCCATCAATCCTCTATGGTCTGCTCAACGTCCATGTTGTCAGGAAACCCAAGGAGCTTACTCTGCTCTGCAAGCAATACCGGAAGAAGGAGTCAATAAGACAGAGTTCAAGCCTATAGGACTTTACTTTCTGTGTCCCAGGAGAAGAACATACACACAATTAGGAGACGACACAATAAACTTAATAGCAGCAGTGAATGGTAATCTACAGGAATTCAGAGGAAGAAATAATGTACATATAAGGGGAGGGGAGAAGGAAATTGGCCAGAAATCTGGGGCAAGCCTCAGAGGAGCAGACATGTGAGGCAGGCCCTAAAGATTGAGAAAAAAGGGAGGAACAATCTTCCAGACAAAAGCAGCAGCATGAGGGTACCTCGAAATGGAGACCAATCAGTGTGCAGAGAGACGGGGGAGGGAAGAACTGCCCAGCCTTCATCCTCCGTGTGCTACAGGGCAGACACATCCAGCAGAGGAGGGACAGGCTCACTGGGTGACAGGAGCAGAGAGAGTCGAGTCCAGAGAGAGAAGGACGGGACACGAATTACAATGGCCCGCTACACTGTTCTGGCGGAGAGCGCAGTGGCTCTGGGGATGGAGGACACGGGACTGGTTCCAGAGCTCCTCGGTGGGGGGGGGGGGGGGGGGGCACAGCATGGCTGGGTGACAGGCTGGTTTTGCAAGGTGAAGAAGGCACCCCCTCAAGTTCCCAGTTTGGGTGTAATGGGGGCTGGCGCTATCTGATGGTAGAAAATCAAGGAAGGAGAGTGAGTCTGAGGCGAAGGGCAATAGGAGAACGTGGATTTCCTGATCTGAGGTTACCCTGCCAGTGTGCAGGCAGAAATGTCCAAGAGGCAGTCAACATTCAGAAACCAGAGCTTGGCACAGAGATCAGAAACGGACACTGAGCGTGGGGGGCCCAGCCCCTTCTTCCAAGCCTGACTTCAGACTGATCATTCTGTCTGGCACTTGAGTAATAAGTCACTGTAGTCTTTTTTCCCTGTAGGTTAAGTCTTATTTTCTCAACTCTATGGGTGCACCGTCCAATATGGTGACCACCAGCTACACAGGACTATTTAAATTGAAGTAAAATCCATTACAATTAAAAGTCAGTTCCTTAAGGGGTGCCTGGGTGGCTCAGTCATTAAGTGTCTGCCTTCGGCTCAGGTCATGATCCCAGGGTCCTGGGATCGAGCCCCGCATCGGGCTGCCTGCTCAGCGGGGAGCCTGCTTCTCCCTCTCCCACTCCCCCTGCTTGTGTTCCCTCTGTCGCTGTGTCTCTCTCTCTGTCAAATAAATAAATAAAATCTTTAAAAAAAAAACAAAAAACAGTCAGTTCCTTAGTAACATGAGCCGCGTTTCAGGTACCCATCAGGTGCATATGCCTAGGGGCTGGCTACCGTGTTGGACATGCAGAGACAGAACGGGGGACATTTCCACGGATGGTACTGCTCTAAAGGGCACTCAACTCAAGGCAAGAATGAAGCAGGGTTTGAACACCATCTTGTGAAAGGTGGGAAGACTGGAAAGAAGGAAGGGAGAGAGGGAGGAAGGGACCCCTATTCTTAGCCCAACTGTAACTCAATCCAGCTGTGGAATCCAGCTCCCTGGACACGAAAGGGGGAGCTACTGTAATCCCATGTGTTAAGGGCAAGACTTCTCTGGAATACTGGAGACCAGCATGCAAATTCCTAGCTGTAAAGCTGAATGAAGCCAATACTCTACAGTGCAGTAGAGTCCCTGCGTCTAGACATTTTTTATATCGTTATACAAATAGAGGGACAGTGGGGACAGCAGCCTAACCGAGTGCACAACGGAGACCTGGGAGCGTAGCTGATGAGGCCAGAATCGTGACCGGGTTGCTCCATCTTGCACAGTAGTCACAGGAAAATGGCGAATACTCGGGAGGGAAAGGGCACGTAGGCACAAGGCAGTGATACCAGATGAGGGTGAAGAGCTACGGCCCATCACCAAAGCACTGCCCAGAGGGAGGCCGGCCGAGTGCGGACATACCGGGGCCCGGAGGACCGACGGCCTGCAGGGACGAGACGGCGAGACAAGGGAGGAAGCCACAACCACCTGCTCCACAAGGCCGCTGCTGGAGGAGCACCTGGAAGCTTCTGTCAAGCCCCATGCCAACTCCCATGCATCGCACTGAATCCCGCACCACCCCCCCACACACACACACAAAGTGCAGTTTTCACCCATGCCTGAAAAGTGCTAGCTCTGCATCTATTTCGTTCAGTGCCAACATGAGAAGTCTTTGTTTCTGACTTCTCAATAGAGCGTCAAGCCATGGCGTTCCGGGTTCTTTGTAGAGCTCACCATTCTGCCATCACTTCACCTGGAAAATCGGTCCCTCAATTAGAGATGGGGGACCAGGCGGGGTGAGTGGTGGGCTGAGGAGTCAGCCGTGGGTGGTGGTCACGTGCTGAGTGGCATTCACAGTCCCACGGGCCTCACCCCTAACGGGACTCAAATGTACACCTCCGCAAGAACGTAAAGCCTTCCATGTGTGGACAGAGCTGTAGAGTGGCTCTCAACGAGAAATGTTCAGTTCTCAAATGCCAAGAATCCACAGTAATTCAGTGATCATGCAGACGGGAAAGGAGGGTGCCAATGAACAGCTTCTGTGAAATGAATGAGTTGGAAAGAGCTCCAGTACAAAGCACAGAGTTGCTCTCTTCCACTAATTAAAAATTCTCTTTTTACCAGAAGAGTTGGTAAAACTCCATGTAACAGGTCTTCAAAGAATCCATTTATCAATGGTGCTTTTGTTCCCAACCTCTAATCACAAGCCAGGAAACATGTTTAAATTCCCCCCAAGATCACTAATGCAAGAATTATCTTCTGTTTATAGTTCTAAGAATGATGATAATAAACAACTGCACTTTGTTGAAAGCCAAAAATCATAGCTCAAAATCTAAATTCTGTATTTTTCATGGCAGTCATAACTCTGTCCTCTCCTCTTCAACAAAGTGAAGTCTGGGTTTCTGGAATGTGTAATTTGACTAGAAGAATCTGGAAAAGGTCTGGGTTTCAGGCAGCAGGGGCTACTAAGGGCCCCTAATAACACAATCCACGGAATGAGTTCCCTGGTCCCAGATCTGAATCTCCCCAAGTAGGCTCAGAAGCGTGACTCATGTCAGTATGCCAAGGGCACCTAGCATCTTGAAAAGGACACACCCGAACAAAGTTTAGTGTTGAGTTTTAGATTTAGGACTGGCGTGTTTCCTCTACAGGCAAGTTGAACAGGTGCAAATTATAATCAGTCAAAAGGCTGTGTGTGGAGAACAAGGCTTAGAGTATCCAAATACACGCTATACTCGTCTCCACGACAGGGTGACCCTGCCACTCACAAGTGCTTGAGCCCCAAGGCTCTGGACAGGCCTTCCAACAGCAGCATCAAACAGAAATCTCTCCGGGCTTCCCTTTCCTGAGCTCCAGGCCACGCGTCCCCTCCCACTCCCAGGCTCTGTTCCCACCATGCAATGCGAGTGATGAGGCTCCCCCTCCACAGACCTAAATGCCACCCCGCCCCCCCTGGAAATCACACCCAAGTCACCTCCACTGTTCCGGAACGGTGGGTAGTCCCAAAATCTCCAGCCACGTATTTACAGATCGTTTCTCGCTTTGCTCCCACAAATACCTTATTTGCTCCTAGCTTAATCCTCAAGAGGTTACTGTTCTTGATTCCTGGGGGGAGAGGAAGATGTGCTGAAGTAACTACCCATGCTTATGCTCCAGCCTGAAGCCTTCCTGCCCTCATGCTGCTGACGTCACTTGAGGCCAGGGGAGGAGGGGACTGGGGGAACCAGGGCCCCAAAGCAGCAACACTGGGGCGTCACAACCTAGCTCTACTACTCATCCCAACGAGTCACTTCCCACAGTGGCTAAGAGAATCTGCCATCAACCCAAAGGAATCAGACACAAATGATGGGCAAATGTCCCAACTTTGCGAGAAAAGCAGCTATGAATCATACTATAAATGACAACTTGGGCTAGGACAGCTTTCCCCGCTGCCAGACCCACCAACTCGCTCTTCGGCTCCTATCTCCTACTTGTCCTTCAGCCCTCTGCTAACGTAGCACGTTCTCTGAAAATGTCTTCCCGGGGCTCCTAGGCTAGGTAGGGCCTCCCACAAAAGGCTCCCACAGTGCCCCGGATTTCTTCTCTCACCCTTTATGTCGCTGCTTTTAAAATTAGCTACCATGGAGCGCCTGGCTGGTTCGGTCAGTAGAACATGCAACTCTTGATCTTGGGGGTGGTGGGTTCGAGTCCCACGGTAGATGTAGAAATTAGTTTAAAAAAAAAAAAAAAAAACCTTAAAATGAGCTATTGTGCTGAAGACGAAGCTCTCAGAAGGCAGGGGCTAGACAGCAGATCACTGCGGGTGGCAAGAATCATGGTCCTCGTGCAGCCCAGTCAAGGCCGGGGAGCCACAGAGCAATCCCTTAGCTTGCTTAGCATGGCTTTCCAAGACTCTAGTAAAGAGCTCGGCACCCAAATGTTCCAAGGGGAGTGAATGGCTGGGTGAATAAATGACATCAATCCAAAGTAAAGTTCTTGAGTGAATTACTAAATAGTCTGTGAGCATTTAGAAAAGGAAAACAATCTACAGCTAAGGTCTGCCAAGAATAAGACCTGCAAACTTATTTCCTTTTCTGATAAGATTAACATCTCCAAAGCTGCATACCTAAGTGTACAGAGACTTTGGCCAAACCACGATCATATTCTTCTAGACGAGGTGACAACAGGAGGGTGAACTTAGTTGTACCTTGTTGTTAACTCCCAACCCAAGTATAATCATTAGACAACTCCAGGGAGGTGGGGTCGAAGGGGTGTGTTAGGTCCCAGGGCTCTATTATTAACTCCATCCTGGGCAACATTGTAAGCCTGGAAAATCCAGATGAGGATATCGATGGCAGGCTAAATCAATTGATAGCTGACATACACACCTGGGTAAAATGTCAGAAAACTGGATCAGAATCCAAAAAGATTTCATGAGAATGGGTGATAGGTCAAACGTTGAGGATGGTTTTACGGTGGAGTGTGTGCTCCACTGCCTGATTCAGTGCAGGGGGCAGGAGGGAAGAGCACCAAAAGTGGGAGGAAAAAAATCTTTAGGGTTTTGGGGTGCCTGGCTGGCTCAGTCAGCACAGCATGCGACTCTTAGTCTCAGGGTTGTGAGTTCAAGCCCCATGTTGGGCATAGCGCTAACTTTAAAAAAAATCTTGGGTTTTTTTTTTTTTTTTAATCTCAAGCTCAGTATGACTCAACACTGTGACAGTAAACCACCCGCATTACTCAAAGCCCAGAGCCGGGAATGTTGTTATACTGTACCCTGGGCCAGGGTTATGTTCAATTCCAAGGGGCATGACTTAGGAGGAAGATGGTTGTTTTGCTTTGTTTTGAGGACAAAATCTATACAACAGAACATGATGCAACCGTAAGAATGAGGATGTGTTCTAAAGCCAGCCTTGCAAACCCAAGCCATACGTGACAAGGCTGGTGGGAAAGGCTTTGTAGGGTGCGCCATCCTCCATCTGAGAAGGAAGGAGATGTGTGTGTTGACACACATGCATATTTGTTGGCATGTACATAAAAAAGTCTGGAGGGACACAAGAAAATGGTACCACTGACAGACTGAGGACAGAAACGAGTTGGCTAGGGACCGAGGCTTATGAGAGAGACAGACACACAGAGATGCCTCACTGTATAAAAGCCTTCTTTAAGCTTGAATTTAAAACCACTTAAAGGGGGGTGCCTGGGTGGCTCAGTCGTTAAGCATCTGCCTTCGGCTCAGGTCATGATCGCAGGGTCCTGGGGTTGAGCCCCGCATGGGGCTCCCTGCTCCGCAGGAAGCCTGCCTCTCCCTCTCCCACTCCCCCTCTTTGTATTCCTGCTCTCGCTATCTCTGTCTCTGTCAAATAAATAAAATCTTTAAAAAAAATAAAACCACTTAAAGGTATGAACAACTCAAGAAAATGTTTTTTGAGTCTCCAGGATAGTTAATAAACAAACATCACACGAAGACTTAAGAATGTTTAACCTGGTTTAACAACAACAACCAGATTCTTTCGGGGGGGGGGGGGGTGGAGTCGCAGAAGCCAAGATATTTTCTGTTCTGAGGCTGCAGAGGGCAAACCTCAAACCAAGGAGTGAAGGCTGAAGAAAGGCAGATGTGCTTTACAGAGGGAAGGAAATTCTGGTTGTTAAGCCTGGTCAAACACAGAGCAGGTGCCCAGAGGTGACCGGTTAGCACCAGAGCAAGAGCAAAGGCATGTCACCTGCCAGAAGTATCACCAGGTAGGGGGACCATGAACCAGATGATGCCTGATGTCCCCTCCCAACTGTGGGGTGTGATTTTTAGAAGGCCTGCCCATGAGGAGCCAGAAACTCAGACCAAGAAGATTCATGCAAGATCACACAACACTTTCTACAGATATACACACATGTGATTTCTCTAAGACAAATAGTAATTACAGTCCCGTCTCTCTCACACTGAAACACATTCATAAACCAGAATGCTTCTTCACTTGCAACCAGTTTCAGAACATCACGAATGAAATAACCAATGGAAGTAAGAGCACGTGTAATCAGTATGTTTTTGGTTCTGTTGTTGTTCTTATTCCACACCTTATTTCAAGAAGGATTTACGAAGGCTAGCGGGCTCTATATGAGATGTTTAAAATTCCTTTTATAAAGAACAGCAAAACTTCTACCATGGGCTGGTCGCTGGAATCGTTCTCACAGATCAAGCTATGGAAGAGGGCGAGAGGTCACTAGTGCAAGGAGCAGCTGAAGTTAGCTTGGGCTGCTACAGAAAGCTCAACCGGAACAACACAGAAAAGCAATACCACCAGCTCCAAGGAGAGCATCCAGATGAACCTCGGCTAGGGAAAGGCTGCAAATGGAATAGAGCTGTCCTATTAGAAACTTCAAGAAGCCGCAGCAAACAGTGCCACAAACCTTGGAATGCTGTAGGCATCAACCCCAGAGAGCAGGTGCTGGGGTGACAAGGGTAACAGGATTTGTGTAACCATTCATGGCCTGAGGCCCAGGAAGCAGCCCCTTTGAGTCCATCCTAATTCCTCACTCTCCTTCTGTGGCTGAAAGCCAACCACACACCATGAGGGATGTCCATTTCATATCAATATACCCAAGACAAAACCTTCATGGTCACTGACTTCACATTTAAAAGGAGACAAGTGGGGTGCCTGGGTGGCTCAGTCGATTAAACCTCTGACTCTTGTTTCGGCTCAGGCCATGATCTCAGGTTTATGGGACCAGCCCCAAGGCCGTGGTGGCTCTGAGTCCAGCAGGGAGTCTGCTTTCTCTCTCCCTCTCCCTTTGCCTCCCCACCCCTGACCCCGGCTTGTTCCTCTCTCTCTCTCTCTCTCAAATAAATATTTAAAAAAAAATAAAAGGAAACAAATATGTTAGGTCATCGATCTTATGTTGGGCAGAATCTCTGCTTCTTATAAGGCAGAATTTACTGCCTTAAAGTGTGCACATGTGCATTATCAGATTTAACATTTCAGCTGAACCTCATTATCCAACAATGCCATTTTATCACAAAGACCTAACATTAATAAGTCATTAAGATAGTGACTGAAACATTCTATTTCCTAGCTTACTGGAATTTTACCTTGTGTTTTGAATCATGAATTTAAAAAAAAAATAATGTTCCTAAAAATAGAAAGCTATTATTTTTCAGGTTCCTCATAGGAAGAAAAATAAGATTAAACGATTTCATCTCAGTACTCACTTTGCTTTTTTTTTAATTTAAAACTATCAAAGTCAAGGGGCGCCTGGGTGGCTTGTCAGTTATGTGTCTGCCTTCAGCTCAGGTCATGATCCCAGAGTCCTGGGACCAAGCCCTGTGTTGCCTGATGTCAGGCTCCCTGCTCGGCGGGGAGTCTGCTTCTCACCCTGCCCTGCTTATGCATGCTCCCTCTCTCTCTCAAATAAATAAATAAAACCATAAAAAAAAAAAACAACTATCAAAGTTTTCTAATTTTTTTCCAAACTACAAAATAAATCTCAATTACTCTGTGGCTACATACAGCTTCGAAAGAGAGGTCGAAGAACGTAATACCAAAACGAACATGACAAATGTTATTTCCAACAGAATGCTTTTGGAGGAAAAAGGAAACAGGAATGTTAAGGTCGTCTTCTTTAAATAACAGGTACAGGATGCTAGACCAAGTCAGTGTGCTAGTTCTCTAGAAGACCATCTGAAACACATTTTTAAATATTTATTCCCTTCACGGTAATATTTCACGAAGCTTGATTATTTTTGAATTGTCCTAATACGGGTTTCTCCCAGGAGGGGAGAAATTCCAAAGTAGTCCCTTCAGAAGTGCTCGCACCGCTCTCCCTACACGTACACACACCCACTTCTCCCGTATCGGAACGGCGTCTGAAACGCGGCAGGCCTTCCTATTTGATGAGCAACTGCCTACTGCGGGTGATACTTGGGCTTAGCCCATCCCACCCTGGCAGCAGCTTCCCTGTTCCACAGGGTGGCTGGGACTTTATCAGGTGTTAAAGGTAACTGTGACTGTCACATCATTCTGTCCCTTGTGGTTACCGCACCCAACCCTGCATCTCCCTTCTCACGCCACGGTGCGCCCGCTCTTAGAAGAGTTCTGCTCACGACAACAGCAGAGGGTTCCATGGGGCTCGGGAAACACAGAGGCAGTCTTGCTCTGCACGTACCCAAGTTCATGTATCACAGGGTCATTCAAAGCAAGGGTGCACGGTTTTCACTGTAGGGAACTTCCCTTGGACTTACAGCCTTTTTGTAAGACCCATGTCGCGTGTTCATTTTTATTTTATTTTATTTTTTAAAGATTATTTGAGAGAGAGAGCGCGAATGAGCAGGGGGGAGGAGCAAAGGGAGAGGGAAAAGCAGATTCCCCGCCAAACAGGGAACTCGATGCGGAACTTGATCCCAGGACCCTGGGATCATGACCTGAACCAAAGGCAGACGCTTAACCGACTGAGCCACCCAGGCACCCCATTTTTATTTTATTAAGGATTTTCTATGGAACATTTTTATTCCATTCTTGTGTCAATCAACCTCTGCTGAATGCTGGGTTTTTTTCCTGTTACTCGAAATTAATCTTTAATTTTAATGCCAAGCACTTTGTACTTGGACTTTTGATGCTTGATGATGTTTACTTGCTTTTCCTTCGAATCTTCCAACAGGTACCTTAGGAGACACAAACGTCAACCTCCTCCCACTTCCAATTTAAATCTTTACAACTACAAGCCCTGGGACACATTTTGTACCTTCTGCAAAGCCTCTGCTGTTCTTCAGGTCCATCTACAGAGAGCCTGTTACATTGATGAGGGTGATTTTTTAATTATCAAATGAGAGACTGTAGGAAGACAGATACCGATTCATCCCCAGGATGATAAAGCTTCTGATATACGCCATTCCACCCTCAGGGGCAGTGGATCCAGATCCCTTCCACAGCCTGAGCATGCTCATTTCACCTCCCGTTCCCTGAAGCCCTGAGGATGCAGGAAGAACATCAGCCACCCTCGAAGTGCTGTTCACAAATTAATACCTGTCATACAATTTGTGCATTTCTCACACTGGACAGGTGCTAGTTCCCTGCATGATTCTATGCAGCTTGAGGTACTGAGAAGCCACAGGACCGGCAGGGAGCATCTTCTTGGAGTACCGATTTTTCTGGAAGTCTCAACGAGTCGGACAGTGGTTCTCAAAGTGTGGACCCCTGACTACCAGCACCGCCATCACTGGGCAACTTGGTGGAAATGCTCAGACCTCCAGAATCAGAATCTCTGGGCTGAAGTCCAGTGATCTATGTTTACAGGCTCCCAGGTGATTCTGAAGCACAATAAACTTTGAGGAACAATGTCCTATTAAAACAAACAAGGAAATACCATGGAGTAAAACGGGCAATTTGCACCCGTTTTGAACATTTCCCATTTGCAACTGGCGGATTTGGACTCAGCTGCAGGGACGAGCTCAGTCCTCTCTTCCCAGGGAAAACTCAGAGCCAACAAAGCTTCTAAATGCTGAGGACTCCCAGATCTGCATCTCCAACACTAACCCCCTTCCTCTGGCAGCCCAGCCCTGAATCTCAATCTTTCTCTCTCTCTCTGAGCCAGCAATGCTTGCAAGGGTGACTGGGGTCGTACATCAAAAGCTGAACAGATCCTGTGTTCCTTGCTCCTTTGCTCCAAGGCCTGGCAGCACCCTTTTTTTTTAAGAGATGGGGGAGGGGCAGAGAGGGAAGGAGAAAGAGAATCTCAAGCAGACTCCCCACTGAGCGTGGAGCCTGAAACGGGGCTCAATCCCACAACCTTGAGATCATGACCTGAGCCGAAAGCAAGAATCAGATGCTCAACCAACTGCGCCCCCCAGGCATCCCCCAACCCTTCCACCAGTAACTCTTATCAAGAATCCCTCTGGGAAAACATATCTACCAAACATTACCAAAAGTTCCTCTGTGGGGCTTCCACTTTGGGTATAAATTTTTATCATGTCTGAGTGGTTGTTTCACTTACCTTTATTCTTCTACAAAGAGCATCTATTATACTCTCAAAATAAGAAATCAAACTGTTTTTATGAGGAAGTAGAACCACTTTATGACTCAATAGCTTCCTTTTGTGTGACTCAATATTTACTGAATCTCACTGATTCCATCCTTCTATCCCACGGAATAGATGCCTCAATTTCATCAAATTCAAGTGAACGATATATTCATTCGCACCATCCCCCAGCAGTGATCCAGCAGTGATCTCATTCTCTCCCTGGGCCCAGCCACGAACACTCGGGCATCCTGGACGCCCAGTCCAGGGCTCTCCCTTGCGCACGGTCCGCCCTCCACTTGGCCCACACAGCCTCCTCTTGGTGCTCTCATACCACTCCACTAAATCACTAGTAACACCTGACCTGACATGTCCAGTACTACTTAAAATACCAGCGAGCCCTGTCCAGGCTGCCCCTCTCCATATGTGCACACACATGCAGTCCAGCGAGGCCAGTCCCAGGCTCCAGGCTCCCCCTTTTCAGCTGTCCTGTCAATTACCCGGGCTGTGGTGAGCTCTGTATTTTCACACCGGCTCTGGGCCTTCCTGTTTAGCAACCATTACTGAGAACCTTCTACGCACCAGAAATCTATATCCTGAATTACTACAACTCATCCCTGACCTGAGGCAAACCATGACACAGGGAACATCCAAACAGGAGGAATAAGAGTAACGGAGCCAGACAGACCCCAGAGGAGAAAGAAACAGGAGGAGAAAAGGTGAACTGGCTGAGCAGACACAGGGAGAGTGGTCCGCAAACAGGGTCTTCCCTGGCAGGTTTCGCCCAAGCGGGAGCAGCAGCCCCCTCTCCCGGCCGGTGGTCTGTATGCAGAGATGGCATCAGTTATAGAATCATTTTAGGTAAGCATGTAAGCAAAGGAAGGACTCTGAAAGTCGAGTTTAAGCAGCAGAAGATGACACCCGAGGAAGTTATGAAACCCCTGTAGGGGTTTTTAAAAAGTGGGTTTAGATTCTAATCACTCCGCCTGGTTGAGGTGTGGCCTGAATTCCCTAAGAGTTCAAAGTCCTCTTGCAGCTGGAGGAGTCTGGGATTTACACTAACTTACCTAAGGCAGGGGAGGGAAGTGAGGAGAGATCGCAGTAGGCAAGGGGTCACTCTGCCCCCCCCTCTAGCATGGAAAGCAGTGCCCCGGCCTTGGTGCCCACCAGCCCCCACCACCGTGCACCAGCCAGCAGGCAGGGCCAGCCCGCTCACAGAGGGACCAGTCACCTGGAGAAACACCTGTATCCCTCTCAGAAAAAAAGTGGTCCTCTAGTCTCCCTCTCCTCCAATGCAAATACTCAAAGCAATCTAGCTATATCAGATCTAAAATGCGTTTTGTCAGATTGGTGCTTTTAATTTTCTCCCTTTAAGCACTAGAAACAAACGTTTCAAACCAGTAGTTAGAATTTATGAACACAAAGGTGGATGGCCCAGGCCAGCAGGGTAAAGAGCAGGTAAATGGATATGTCAATTGAAGAACGAAAATGCACTACCCCCTTCACACAGAATGCTGTGTTATTCAGCCATTTACATTTAATTTTTCATGGAAATCTTTTAACAAACAAGGAAACATACAAAACCTAAAAGAAAACCCACCCTTCTTCCCCCCCGCCCCCCAAAAATCTAACAATTCTATTCAATATTCAATACTGGGAAGAGCCTTACTCAGACAAAATGCACAGAAATCAATTCCCATCCCCAGCAAAGCTTCAATTCTCACTCAACAATTTAAGAGAAACATTCACAGATGCCCATTTCTTCTTCCTTCAAGAAAAATTCTCAACTTCTGTTTAAATGTTTAAACCCGCTCATTTTCTTCCATTTTTTCCCCCCAAAGCAACACCTCCATTTAAGAAAACCAATCAGGCCCATTTGGACTCGTTCCTTAAAAAGTTCCCAACCCTGAGGTCTGAACAAAAATCATTCCAGAAAGAAGTAAACTAGGTCAAGTATGTTGGAGATGAATTACCAGCTCGGGAATCTCGATGTAACCCAACACTGCTAGGAGCTGTGGAAGAATTCCCAGTTTTCAAGTGTCCCGGGAAGGCAAAGCCTCCTCCCCCGACCCAGAAAAGTCTTACCAGGTGGCATTAATTCCTTCAACGCAAGACATCTCACTTAGGAGACTACAAATACGCTAATCATTATAGGTGAGGGGACGCTGAAAAACCCAAGGGCATCAGCAGTTCTGAAGGGTATGCGGAAGTCTTGGCTGCCATCGAGGTAACTTTTCACTGCCAGGTGACAGGTGTAGGGATAGCACCTTTAACCCGCCTTCCAGGAAGGTGTTCCTCTGCTTTGCTCCTCTCCAGAAACCCGTGCTCTTGTCCCATCTCCTGTCACGTTGCGGGTGCCCCAGGAGCTTGCCACCTGGCCACACCAGATCCTCAGAGCCCTGCAGGGCTCCGTCTCTGGGAAACGGAAGGACGGAGATAGTGCAGGTAAAATCAGTTGTCAGCGCGCCTCCGCCTTCAGTAAATGTGGACAGGTACACCCTGTCTTAAAGGAACGCTTTCAGTGATCAGCTTTTCCCTCTGCGAAGAATTCCCCTTCTGCCACTTCCAAGTTATGCAATCACACAACTGGGTGGAGGCTTCTCAGAAAGAAACTGCACCGTCCCACCCGAGGCAAATACATTAGGTTCCTTGTATATGTGAGGCTGTTAGCATCACTTAGCGAAGGGACCCTGACGTTCTTACCAACTTCTTAGAAGCAATCAAATAACGAAATCTTAAAATACCCCCCCCCCAAAAAAAACAAAACAAAAAACCAAGGATTCACCTTTCTTCTAAGAAAAATTTAATAATCCACGCAGCCCGGTCTCTTCTCACAAAAAGCATACAGTTAAGTTATGTCATGGGCTGAACTGTATGGCAACCTCTACCTCCCCCCAAATTCGTATGTCGAAGCCCCAACTCTCTACCTCAGAATGTGACTGTATTTTGAGAGGTGGGCCCTTAAAGAAGTGATTAAATTAAAAGGTCATGCGTGTGGCCCGAATCCCACCTGCCCGGTATCCTGATGGAATGTGACACACAGAGGAACCAGGGTGCGCATGCGCGCGCGCACACACACACACACACACACACACACACACACACACACACGAAAGACCGAGTGCGGACAAAGGGAGCACAGGCCAAGGAGAGAGGCCTCGAAGAAACAATCCCACTGGCACCTTGATCATGAACTTCTAGAAATAAATTTCTGCTATTTGAGCCCCCCAGCCAGCAGTACTTTGTTCTGGCAGCCTGAGCAGACGAAGAGAGCTGGGAAGAGAAAACAGGACTCAAGTTAAGCAAGACAACAAGTGTAAGGCGTGACATCAGTCAAAACAGTCTTCAGACAGGTGATTCCAGGGGACAAGGGGAGAGCTCCTTGGGTCCCGTGTCCTTTCCTGGGGGCACACACCTTGACAGATGAACCCCCGTCAGCCTGACCCCTTCTGCAGGGCGCAACAGAGCTCACCAGGGCCAGGAGCAGAGACGGCACGTGAGGTGGGCCCAGCAGGATGGAGATGATGTGCTGGCGGAGAAGACAAGGGGTAACAGAGAAAGGCCACATGCATGAAGAGGACATGCACAACCCCAACTGAGAAATGAACAACAAAAAACTGGATGATGGGCAGGAAGAATCAAGCCCACACTATGTAATTAGCAAATGCACATTTGAAATACTGGCCAATCTCCCCCATTGCTGTATTCAAATTACATCATGACTTAATGCCTCTTAATCTAGGAAAAATTAACAATTTTATCATATGGTTTCACTTATTTGTGGAACATAAGGAATAGCATGGAGGACATTAGGAGAAGGAAGGGAAAAATGAAGGGAGGGAAATCGGAGGGAGAGATGAACCATGAGAGACTATGGACTCTGAGAAACAAACAGGGTTTTAGAGGAGAGGGGGGAGGGGGGATGGGTTAGCCTGGTGATGGGTATTAAGGAGGGCACGTACTGCATGGAACACTGGGTGTTATATGAAAACAATGGATCATGGATCACGACATCAAAAACTAACGATGTATTGTATGGTGACTAACATAACATAATAAAATTAAAAAAAACAAAACAAAACAATGCAGTTTAAGTAAAAAACGAGCATTCGGAGCGGTGGTATTAATAACCACCAGGATAATTCAGAGGCTCGGTAGAAACTCAGGTCTTGCTTCAACAGTGCTTCTCAACTGGGGGCGACTCTGCCTAAGAGGCGGACTGGGCAATGTGTAGAGACATTCCTGATTCCTGTGGGGAGGGGCTATACGGTTTATCTCCTGGATATTGACCCAGAAGTGGGGGGCCCGAGCTGCTGCAGCAACACACACCCCCTCCCCTCTTACCAAGCCCACCGGGAACCCCTTCTCCTTCATCCTTCCCCAAAGTGCTCCCACCCTTCTGCCACACCTGAAGCTTGGCTCTGCAGAGAATACAGGCCTGGGGAGGCCAAGGGTTCTCCCACACTTCCCAGGACCAGGGCCGACTGCCAGGCCTCCAAACCCCTCCACTGGTCAGTAAGAGTCCCTCGTGCCATATTATCCACAGACCACCTGGCTCATCACTCAACACCCTTGTATCTTAGCCCTTCTTCAAAGGTCACCTGGAGCTGGGGTCACCACCTTCCTCTCTGGCCCACATCCTGCATTATCCTAAATGACGCCAGGGCCCACGCCCATGGGACACCCTCAGTTTCCTAAACGGCGTCTGAACCCCAAGCATCTGTGCCCACATTCCACCTCAACCACCCACAGCCGCGCTGGCCTTCGCTACTGCTCAGAATTGCTCTGCTTCTGCAACCGTGACCCCAGCACCCCCCCAGCTTCAGGTGTCCCCAGTTCCCTTCTCTGAGGGTCAACAGACCCACCCACATAACAGGAGCTGAAGTTAACTCAAAAGTTCATTAAAGGATAACAACTCCGGAAGTCCGGCATCGAGTCCACATTTTTCCACATAGTCTCTTGTAGTCTGCACAACTGCGAGATGGGCGCTACTCCTACCATCCCCACCTCCCAGGGAGAAAAACGAAGGGGAGAGATTTTGAGAAATCTCAAAATCTTGGTGACTGAGCCGGTGAGGAGTCCAGGCCCCAGGAGCTTGGACACAAAGCACAACTGCTCCCACCTGAGTCTATGAAACATGCTTTCAAACTCACTAATAATCAAAGGGATGCCAATAAAAAAAAACAAGAGTATAGGCTTTCAGCCCAGCAAACTGACAAAGAGCAAGAAAGAGTGACAATACCCAGGCTGGTGAAAATGTCGGGAGAGGCAGGTACTCTGTCAGAAGGAAGACTGAAAACGGATACGATATTTCTACAAGGCAATTTGGCAAAACATAAGAAAGCCTTAAGTAGCAAAGAGCTTGAGGCAAACAGTCCACTTGTAAAAATCCACCCGCCAGAACTACCCAGACAAGTGGGCAAAGATGTATTTACAAGAATATTCATCAAGGGCAAAAACCAAACAATTCACCAGACATCATCTAACGGGGCTGGTTAAACCCATCAGACTAATAATTATCATTACTGTTGTTAGCACTGTTATGTCAGCCGGGTAAGCTGCTAATGCTCTGACGTAATTTTATTTAATCCTCACAACTTGGTGGACTTTACAAGTAAGGAAAATGTTGCCTAAGTCGTAACATAAACTGGTCGGTCGTGCCCTTAATGAGGAGTTCAGCCAGAACCTGACTCCAGGCTCGGCACCACAGAGGAAGATGAAGCAGAATTCTATCTGTTGATACAGGAAAATGCCCTTAATACACAATTCACAGCAAAAACAGAAGCAACATTAGAACGGAGCAGAGGTTGATTCCAGATTTAATTCTTTAAAATGGCACACAGTGCTGGCTACTTAAAGCCCCCCTCTCCTCCTCTGCTCTGTGACACCTAGCTGAGGACCCCACAAACCGTGCTCCCCAACTGTCTTTCCAGCTGGCTCCCTGGCAGGGCCCAGAAGAGGCTGTCAGCGTCGCAGGCCATGAGCGCCCCCCACCCAGGCTCCACCACAGCTGGAGGGCGCCCCCCCCCCCAGGGGCTCAGCACCCTCCCTGCTGGGCCTCCTCACTTCACTGTGGTTCAGGTCGCCCCAGCTCTTCCCTCGTTCCCGCAGCCCTTGCGGGGGTGGCACCTGTTTCCTGCAGGGACCATCTCTGGGTTGTCTCAGCTAACCAGGGTGACCCCCTTTTCTTTCAGCCTCCACACCTGTGCAAGCAGGTCTCGGGGCCAGGGCCCTTCTGCTGGAGCCTGACTGACACCAGTGTGCACACAACCACTCAGCGGCTTGGTGGGGGCGACTCCCCAGCTCCCACGTCGCACCAGGGGCCTGGGACACAGGCCGGGACAGACAGGCCCCACTCTGCTCTCAGGGTGATGGGGTTCACATATGCTGAAAGAGCACCTGCTCATACTTCAGCTGACTGCGATGGTGGGTCATTTTTCTCTTTTTCTATGGGTTCCCCCCTCCCCACCAGTAGTTACCTTCATAATCAGAAAATTCAATAAATAATTTAAAAATAAAGTAGAAAAACTACCTTCCTCTGTGAACTCCATAATGTTCCGACGAGATCGGTAAGAGGGCCTTAAGACTAGCCTGGAAAATAAGAGAGACCCTGCCCTCTGTACATAACCACGGTCCTGAAACCATATTTGGGACAGAATATTTTCTGAACCAAGAGAGATCCCTGATGCCATCACAACAACCAATACTAACTGACACGCCCGCGATCTCTAAGCGGAAAGCTAGGACTTCACACCTCAAGTAGTATTTTAGATGCTCAAGGTCAGACCACAGAGGAAAGGCCCACCCATTTTATATATTAATTAGCTCTCTTCTTTCCTAGGTCTGAGACAACAGCATCTCACGGTGCTAGGCCAGCACCTGCAGAATCCTGGAGCTGGCCCTCCATCCCTCCCTCCTGCCTTCCTCGGACAGCTGTGGAAGTCCAGGCTTGCACACAGCCAACCACGTGACTGCTTTCTAAGGCCCCCCCCCCACCCAGCGGGGAGGCTCAATCACTTCCCATGCCTTCGTTCGCCATGCAGCGCGTCCCTGCAGCCCTGGGTGCAGGACATAGGCCAGACACGGCTCCCCGGAGTTCCTGGACCGTGGGTCTCCCGGTAGCTTACGCCCCATCCCGGAACAGCGCCGCGGCATGACCGGCACGGGGTCCGTAAGATCTCTCAAGTCTTCCAGAGCCTGCCTGTTGTCACGGCAGATAAGGAGGAAGTATGGAAGCGAACGAAACTGCCTTTTTGAGAATAACTTACAAGAATCACTGAATTGTCCAGTTCAGGAGTTACGGTCGACGATGGATCCCAAACCCTTCTGGCAAGATCAGGCAGCTGCAATCCATCTAACAAGCTTGGGTCCAGCGTTACATGTCGAGTCAGCAGTGGAGAGGTATTTTTCAGCTCTGTGACCCCAGGCACAGTATTAAGCCTCAGTTTCCCTATCAGCAAACGGGGATATAATCCTCTACGTCCACCTAAAGCTAGCTAGGTCAGTCGGGAGCTGCCACACGAGAGGGTATCAGCACAAGTCCTTTCCAAGTCAGAACTGGGAGCCGGGCCTCCTGACACGCGCCCACGGCAGCATCCTGCCTCTTCTCCAGCAACAGGGTGGTCTTCAATTCTGACCCAACCATATCGTCTGGTCTCCCCTCTCCCAATCTCCGTTCCTACGGACTCTGCCTGCATCCAAGTATCAGTGGCTTGACAATCAAACACCCGAGATAAAGAGTCCTCTTAAATAGAGTTAAAACTGTTAGAAAAAATAACAAAAGGCGAGGTTTGTCATTTTTCAAGCTGCTCCTGTTGTTGCACAAAATATGTAAAATTAAATTCTCATTTCAAGACTCTTCATTATCTGGGCCTCAGCGTTCCTTAAATATATGACATGAAAATGCTAAGTGGAAAGATCTTTCCTGAACACAGAGACTTGGTTAAGCCAGTAATGAGAAATACATCAAATGCAAGTGTTTCTACAAAACAGAGTAAAGTTCAAGGTAAGAGTCCCAAAGCTCCTTTCATATAGCTGGAGTTTCAAATTCTGCCACTCGGAAACCACTAGAGGTTTACAGCACGTGTGAACCCAGGTGCCAGGCTACAGCAGGTCCGAGGAATCTGTCAGCATCCGCTCTGATATGCCCCAGTCGGAAGACACAGGATATTCCTTCTAGAACTGAAGGAAATTGCAGGTATGAAGTTAGAATCAGAAGTTTAAAGTGGGTGATTCAAATTCAATTAGAAATTTTGCAGCGGTGGGAAGCCTGGGTGGCTCAGTTGGTTAAGTGTCTGCCTTCAGCTCAGGTCATGACCCCGGAGTCCTGGGATCGAGTCCCACATCAGGCTCCTTCCTCAGTGGGGAACCTGCTTCTCCTTCGCCTGCCGCTCCCCCTGCTTGTGCCCTCCCTCCCTCTCTGACAAATAAATATTTAAAAAAATTTTTTTGCAGGGCGCAAGAGAGACAAAGCTGGGCCTGCGCGCGCGGATCTGGAATTTGCCATGACCGGAACCCCATGCTTGCCTTCACAGAATGGTGCAGCACTGTTTCCACAGCCCCGTGAGTTGCATCAAACAGCAGCTGGGAACATGAGCGCCGAGCCAGGTTCCCGAACCAACAGGCGCAGGCTCCAGGATTCATTTTAGAAATCTGGATAAATTTTCAAATACCCCTACTAGGTACATTCAATCTAAATGATATATATACACACAAACGCACATATATGTGTTCACAATGCTAGTCACAGCACACATTATACTAGCCTAGAGGGAAAAGTAGAACTTCATATATGGAATTATGATTATTTGTACAGGAAATCGGGACCTGCTTTCACACTCGGAGTAGGAATGACAAGACCAGAGTAAACCATCACCAGATGAAGTGATCTAGCACTTCAATGTTCAAAATAAGAACAATCTGTAGCTGGATGTTCAAAGAAAGGAGCAATACTCTGTCTCATTTCCAACCCCACCCCTGATGGACGAGAGGAATTTTATTTTATGCTGTAACTCAAGATTATTTCATCACAGCCCCCAACAAACCCTCCTTGCCTCTCTGTGATAATACTGGGTAAGAGCTCATCTTTTCTCTAACCTGAATAATTTATACTGTTTCCTCCCATTGCCTCATGGTTGGGAGACAATCAAAGCTGCTTTTAAAATTCAACACCATGCGTCCGGTAAAGTGAGGACCCGGATCACTAGCAGGACAGCAAGAAACCCCTGATCTGCTGATGAGCATTAACCTAGGCATCAGCCACATGTGCCAAGACATCCTCCCAACCAGCCTATCAGCAAAGTGTTAGTGTCCTCCTCCCATGCAGGAGGAAACAGAGGCCCAGGGGAGAGAAACAAGATTGAGGAACTCATGGTAGGGGACGTGGGCCTCAAACTCAGGTCTGTCTGCCTGCAAAACCCACGCTCCTCCCCACGGCGCTGTCATCAGAATCGGTTATCACCAATGTGATAGTTGGTCTATAGCAAGGCGGAGTCCTGAATGCTTTCCCCAAGGCCTTTGATAGTCTCAGAAAAATAAGCAGTGACTCAGAGTAAAGACAATTTCACCTGTTTTATCACTGGCGGAGACCTGCAGGTGGCAGAGGGTAGCACAATGGATCCATTCAAGAGCAGAACTTTGCAGCAAAGCATTACAGGAGGAAGGCATTCCTCCTCCTCCTCCAGAAAAACACTGAAAATACCCCACTAAAAATGGAAAGGAATCCTTTGCTCGGAAGTGAACAAAAGAATCCACTGATGACTATACAAAGGAACCAATCTGATTGGAATTTTTACAGCATGCAGCACCAATCTGCATTTTTGTAATATGACGAGGAGACAGGCTGTGTTATTTCCCAGTGCTGGCGGCCTTTTGCAGGGCAAACAGGGAGCTTTTTATGAGCCTTGTAATTAGGATTTTCATCAAGTGTGTAAAAAAAAAAAAAAAAAAAAATCCACTGCCTGAAACTTGAGCAGTCCTTGATCTTTGCTACTGAATCTCCCTGTTACACACTTGCCAGGAAGCCCTCTGGGGCCAGGTGCAGAGACCTTTTAGCTGAGTCCACCTTCTAGATGCTCCCATCTGTCCCTCACCTGGATGACCCACCTAGCTCCTAGCTTGTGTCTCTGCCTCTGCTCTTGCCCTCCTCTAGCACGAGGAGCCAGGGCAGGGGAACCAAAATATGAATCTGAAATCAACACCTTATGGAAAACTCCATGTCCAGGGGCCCTAACAAGTCTACAAAGCCTGAGCTCACCTGTATAACTCACCGGCCTCACTCCATTCCTTCCAACCCATGCTCTGCGCTTCGGCCATAAGCCTCCCCTCTTCTGGAGTTTGCAAGGAAGATGTGTGAATATAGCTGTTCTGAAACAGCTCCTTAGACACAGCTGTCTATACTCAGCCAGATCTATACAGCTCTACCAGGATGCAGAATGACTCTGTTATCAAGTAACTCAGACAACAGCCATCTTTAACCTGTCCCTAACTACCACCAGATTTAGGGGTTTTTCACTTTTTTTTTTTTTTTGTATTTGATGTTTTTATAACAAACATGCAATATATTTTATTATAAAATAGGATGTATTAAAATGATAAAATGGATTATCCTCTATCAGTCCCATTCTCTCCATGTCGTCAAAACAAGGTTTCAGTTCATTAAGGATTATGTCCCTTAAAATGAATAACCGAGGGTGCTGACAAATGTAACTGAGGGTCTCCTGTTCAGTGTGGGAGAGGCAATAAGGAATCCTATTATCTGCTCCAAATTACCCTCTCCTCCCAGCTCGCCCCTAGGAAATGTGCAGTTCTTGCCTTTCAAGCAGAGTAAGAGGAGTTTAATTTGCGTTGTTAAATGACCGGTGTATTAAGTGAAAGTCAGTTAAGTTTGAGCATTCCAGCTTTAAGGGCTACAATGGCAATTTGAAGGCAGAGAATGAGGACACGGGAGCATGTCCAGGGAACAAGGAGACCCCAGGCTGCGGTGATCTGTGGCTCCTGTGAAACTGGACTGAGGCCGGGAGGTCCTCTTGAGACTCTGGCATCCTGCTGCGTCAGCCCTCGTGCCCAATCCTGTCCCTTAGCCAAGGAGCGAGAGGCAGGGGATGGAGATGATTTCCCACATTTAGTAATTTATCAAAACAAGTAAAGGGGCTTACTTCTCAGGCCAGGTAAGTATCAAAACTTCAGATGTGCACCTGTGCAGGTGCTGAGCCCTCAGCCTGGAGCACCTTTCCCCACACCACCCCCAGCACACGCCCTAGCACCCTGCACCACCCTCAGTCAACACAGGGATGATGATGCTGCCGGTGGTGACACCATCATTCATTTCCTCTGTGGTTCCTAACTCTGCCACTTGTTCTTTCTGAAGAGCTTCAGGGAGATGCGAGTGGAGGGGGAAAGGAAACGTAGAGCAGGGGGAGGAAGCGGGGGAGGAGAGGTGAGGTGAGGAAAGGGGGATGGGGAGGGGCAGGGGGATGGGGAGGGGCAGGGGAGGGGGAGGGGCAGGTTGATGGGGAGGGGCAGGTTGATGGGGAGGGGGCAAGGGGGATGGGGAGGGGCAAGGGGATGGGGAGGGGGCAAGGGGGATGGGGAGGGGCAGGGGGATGGGGAGGGGCAGGGGGATGGGGAGGGGCAGGGGGATGGGGAGGGGCAGGGGGATGGGGAGGAGCAGGGGGATGGGGAGGGGCAGGGGGGCTCACAGCAACTGCCATAGCATCTCTGTAAGTGGTCGTCTAGCTCGGTGTTTTTCAAACACAAGTCATACAACCCATGGTTATGAAATCAATTTAGTGCATCCTATTTAATGAAATAAACAAAAGAGAGTAAATGAGCAGCACTAAAAGAGAAACCAAGGAAGAGAAAGGAGCCATCCCATACAGGCCCCAAGGTCAGAGAGAAGCCCAGGAGATGCCGGCAGTGGGCTGCCATCCAGATCAGACCAGGGCAGCGGGTCTGGGAGAGACGTCACCAGCACAGAAAACACCTACTGGGTCTGAGATTTGGAGGAAGAGTTGGGTGATACCGAAGCCAACAAATACCGGACAAAACAGCAAAAAGCACCATGGTGCAGAGATGGCGTCACGATCCACTCCTCGGGTCACAGTCCAGACAAAGTCACCACAAGGTAAACATGGAAAACCCACCTGAGGGACATGGCAACAGACCAGTGTGGAAGGAGGGAGGGCCAGGGCTGTGTGGGTGAGAGAGGGCAAAGCCCTCACTTCCAAACCAGGAATCCAGTTTGAAAATTCAAGTAGCAGCAACCAAATCATGTTGAGATTTGGAGACACAAGCTAAAAGAAGAGATGAAAGTGGTTGCCTCTCAGGAATGGGAAATAGATACACATTTTGGGGCTCTCCCTCATTTCCATGTTTCTACACCTGTCAATGGTGAGCCTCTCTTCCTGGCTCTCAAGGCCTTTCCCAGGGAAAGAACCACATCCCCACTGGTGCCCACCCTCCCCTTCCTCCTCCACTCAGGCTTCCCACAGAGTCCTAGGAACCTCCTGTTCTCACAAGGGCTTCCCTGCTTAACGACAAACAGAACTCCTTTCTCTGGTCTTTGAGGTGGGTTGAGCTTTATGAAGATAGAGTCTGGTTATCCAGTTTCCTGTGTTAATGAGTGAAGCCACGTGAGTAACATGGCCCATAAATGACACGGGGTGCATCTCTATCCCCAGGATAGCCCCAGGGCACAGCCTACACCCTTGTGGGAACCTTGCACCCATCAAGGTATAACTTTCAAAAGAGTCCAGGTGCTCTTTGCTTTTTGAAAGCCACTAAATACTGCTTAGTCACACTTAAAATAACTCTTTTTGCCAGATCAGACACCTTATTACCCTTGAAGTCAATGTAAATATACAGAAAGTCCCTAACTTACAATGGTTCGACTGAGGGTTTTTCAACTCTTCGATGGAGCGAAAGCCACTCGCATTCAGTAGAAACCCTACTTGGCAGTTGGCATGTGGATCCTGTCCGGGACCAGTGACATGCGGTGGGACCCTCTCCCGTGACGCTGGGCGGGGGGACAGCAACCCAGCTCCCCGTCAGCCAGGGAGCATGACATGAGGGTCAACGACCGACCCACCGCCAACCATCTGCCCCCCACGCGGTGAGGGAGTCAGCTCCGTACAGGAGACGTCAGCCCCTGATTGTCAACCAGGCTGTGTGTGTGAGGGTTGTGCCCAAGTGCAGGCTCAGGTCGGTGTTCGGAGCGCGGGTAAGGGAGGCCCGGCCAAGCTCCGATGGTCTGTAGCTTAGTGCAGTAATTCCATTTTCGACATGATATTTTCAACCCGAGACGGGTATGTCAGGATGTAACCCCATTATAAATGGAGGAAGACTGTAGTTACAATAGCAGGTTACCAAATATTTAAGGACACAGGAGAAACTCTTTAAAATTTTTTTCTTTTTTAATTTTATTTATTTAACAGAGAGAGAGACACAGTGAGAGAGGGAACACAAGCAGGGGAAGTGGGAGAGAGATAAGCAGGCTTCCCACCGAGCAGGGAGTCTGATGCGGGGCTCGATCCCAGGGCCCTGGGATCATGACCTGAGCCGAAGGCAGACGCTTAACGACTGAGCCACCCAGGAGCCCCAAACTCTTTAAAATTTTTAAATCTAATCCATTTCTTAATTTTAATTTTCTCTCTGTGAATTAAGAAAATCAGTGGGGCACCTGAGTGGCGCAGTGGGCTGGGCCTCTGACTCTTGGTTTTGGCTCAGGGTCATGAGATCAAGCCCCATGTGGTGCTCTGCACGCAGCAGGGAGTCTGCTGAAGATCACTCTCTCCCTCTGCCCCTCCTGCTCATGCTCTCACTCTCTCAAATAAATAAATCTTAAAAAAAAAGAAAGAAAGAAAATCAGGCTATGATTCCATTTTAGTAGCAAAACCTGTCCGCCAGTGCACACAGCATTGGGGGATAACAGGTTCAGTTCTGAAGGAGTCAAGGAAACAAAAATGTGCCCAGAAGAAACTACTAGAATAGAGCTGAGTCTGGAACAGCCTCTCCTCACACCCCCAACATCTCAATGGCTGATTTCCTCAGCTTCTCTGGTTCCTTCTGGAATGCCCTTGCTCCCTCACTTTAGAGCTACCTTAAACCTGAAAAGTTTCCTTAAGTCCCTCTTATTCCATAAACCTTTCCCTTGCTACTTCAGACCTTCCTCAAGTCCCCCTTTGTGAATGCCATTCATTCCCCTCCTGTTTCCCACCAGCAAACAAAAATCGCTTCAAGACAGAGAACCTGACTTGAACCAGAGTTCTCCCAGCCTCAATTCTGGGGAGAGAGGCCACTCAGCAAACAGACAAGCGTTTGCACCAGTCCCAAAACAAGCAGACCATTTGTCATTAAAATCACTCTGCCAGCTGCTTACTCAGGCAGATTCATCTCAACTCAGGGCCAGGACTCAGGAAAGTTCCTCCTTGAAATCCCACTTTCTCTGTTCACTTAGAACAATCACCCCTTTCCTTGCCAAGAGATTAAATATAAGAAACTGCTTCCCACAGAGAGCCAAAATTGGTATGAACCTCCACAATAAAAAGACAGGAGACATCCTCAGCATGTGAGCAGTCCTCTACTTTATTTACTTGCTTTACCTCTAAGACACAAAAAGCTTCAAACTGAGTCTGCATTTGTAATCTCCCTTTGATTCCCTGGTGGATGAGGTGAGTACTGGGTTTGCCGGTCCAACTCCCTTGTGTTCAGCCTCGGTGGGGGAGCTGGGGAAGCAGGGCAAGCGGTTAGCTCCTGGCAAACCTCACTAGGGCTACCGACATCAGTGACAAAATGAAAACCCAGTGTCTTCTTCAGGAAACTGGCAAGGACTGCCTGAATAAGCTGGGCTCTCCCTCCACAAGACCTGGTTCCGTTATTCCCCTACTCTGTCTGGCTTCTCTCTCATTGTGCGACCCAAAGACAAACAAAACCACCCCACAAATCAAGGGGGGGGTGGAACACTCAAGTCCACACACCAGGAATACCAATGAAGAAAACTTTCTAAATGCGTTAACTCCAGAAGAAAAGCCAACAACCAGTGGGGAATTTACTAGAAAGAGGCTGGCTGCAGCCAAGTATGCCAAAGGGTAGTTTTTGCAGAATGCCTCAGATCACGACTTAGAATTTCACACTCTGCACTAACAGAATTGGAAGGAAGGAAGGAAGGAAGGAAGGAAAGGAAAGGAAAGGAAAGGAAAGGAAAGGAAAGGAAAGGAAAGGAAGGAAAGAAAGGAAAGGAAGGAAAGAAAGAAAGATTGATTTTTATCTGTCAGTTCAAGGTCAGATGGCCTCCACCTCAAGGTTAATAGATAATCAGAAGGGCAAAACAAGAAAAGGCGGCACCGCAAACACAACCCATCCCTGCCTCTTAGAAGAGACACAAACACTCATGTTTACAACAAACTGCGGTTTAGAAAGCACATTGCCTGAGTGTGAGAGAGTCATGAAGCTACAGTAAGAGGCCAAAATCACCACAGATCTCAAGATGCTACGACAATCTGCCACATCACCAGCCCTTCCCTCCTCATCTGAAGGCTCAACGTTCACTTCTCCTTCATTCACTCACATCTACCACACGGTGCTGGAGGGAGTGAGGGCTTACCCCCGGGCAGGCACCACAGCAAGGGGTCACTGCCTTCGGGGAGCCGGAAATACATAAGTAGGCGGTTCCAATAAAATGGGACACCCTTGATTCAAGGATACAAAGGGCACAGTCCTGCCACAGCAACCCTAGTTTGGAATGGAAAGAAAACATAATTCTGAAATTTCACGAAGGACATGGAATTGCTTTGATAGATTTGGGTGACACATGACAGCAAAAATTAAGAATCTGAAGTTCCATTCTCTACGCCTCACAATCTCATCCCCCAAAAGGGGATAAAATTAATACCGAGACTTGTTAGGAGGACCACAGGAGCTCATACTCTACTTGTAAAGCACTCAGAACACAGCATAGCAGAGTGGGCGCTTACGAAACTAGCATTTTCATCTTCGTGAAACGTACGTAAGGTAGCCTATGTGCATGGAAGGGAAAAGATGTTTGCTTTACTGTATTAGAGGATTAAGAAAAAAATCAACTTGCAGTTCTGTTTAACTCATTTAAATACATGGACTTTTTTTCATGTACGTACACACACACACACACACACACACACACACAGGTTAATGCTAAGAGCCTATGATTTAAAGTAAAAAAGATTTGAATTCAAATTCTGACCCAGTTACTTCATCTGGCACATCAGTGTAAACAAGCTTCTTTATATTCCTCTGGGCTCCAACCTCATCTATAAAAGGGAAGTGACATCTACCTCCCAGGGGCAAGATTCAATATGGGGCTCAAGAAAACCCTTTGTAAGCCCTGGAGCTGTGCAAACATTAGAGAAGTGAAAATAACCAGCACAGAAACTTCAGGAGCTCATTCTCCTAATTATCCCTTTCCTCAAAGCTTTAACATGTTAAATAAACAGCAGCATTTAAGCATATATAAACCCGTAAGAATTCCATTAGGGTCAAAACCATGGATCTCCCAAATAAATCAGAGAAGACATCCAACTCTCAGCTGTTACTCATGTTCCATTCATTCATTCATTCATTCATCCATCCATTCATTCAACAAATGTTTACTGAGTACCACATACCAGACATTTAAAAAGAGGAAGCCACGTAGCACCATGAGTAACTAAAATCCACAAAGAGGCCCCTCCATCTGGTTTTGGAATGTACACTATGGTTTTTAAAGCCAGTGTTAACCTCCTAAATAGGAGTTAACTAACATTTGTTATTTGAGTTTAATGATTTCCTAATATATCTCTTAATATATTAGGGTTCACAATCCTCTAGCTACCACATCTGTAAAAATCACTTTTCACAGATTGCCTTTTGACTTTTTTCACAAGAGTTTAGTTTTTATGAGTTCAAATCACAGATACTCTCATCACCTTCAAGAAACAAATCAAATCAAAAAACCAAAATAATACCAACTGCTCAGTTCAAAGTCTTCAACAGCTCAGAAAGGCACCTCCCATTTGCCGAGCACCATGTACTTACAAAGTCTTATAAATTCCATAACGCCAAGTCATAGCATCATGCCATTTTACGGATGAGGAACTAGAGACTATGATAGATTATTTACTAAGAGCACTCTGGAACAAAGTAACCTTGCCACTGCCCTACCTGATAGTAGAGAGTTCAAAAGTAATGACCCAAAATTACTGAAATACCCTTTGTTATGCTGCAACCCAAAAGGAAAATGTTCAACTCAATCATAGTATTACATACTAAATTCGTATCTGCAAATAATCATTTAAATAAGCCGTCCCTTCTATCTACCCTATATGGCCATCCCACATTTAATTCATCCTATCGAAGTCCCATAGGTTTTCCTTTCCTAACCCCCTTTCCAGTGAGTGGCAAAACAAAACAAAAACAAAAGACCCACAGAAACAAAACCCTTTTAAAGTGGTAAGAGCCTACAGGGTGGGATAAGGCTGAAAGGCTTTTAGAATGCCTAGTAGGGGAGAACAGAACTTAGGGACATGGTCAAGCAACCAAGGATCTTCTGTTTCTCACCTTAAGCTGGTGCTTTTAGAATTACTTAGTCTTAATCCTCTGCTCCAGCAATGAGGGGAGGGGTGGGGGGAGAGGGAGAGGAGAGAAAGGACGCAGGGCCAATGGAGGGTTCTGCTGGCAGAGAGAAGGAAGACCAGTCTTAGAACAGAAAGTGCATGTTATCTCCCAACTTTTCAGAATAAATTTACAAAAGAACACGTCTCAAATGATATAATCAAATTTGTTAAGAAACATGGTTAAAATTCTACATCGTTCTTCCCACAACTTTCCAAGTACACATCAACAGAGGAGTCCAGGAAGCCTCTGTTCATAAAAAAAACACAAAACAAAAATTCAAAGAGCACAAAAGCGTCGGGCCATGTGCTCTACCATCAGCACTTGGGCTGGCAAGCAAGCAAACCACAATGAAGCTGCAGATGCACAAAACGAATCCGGGACTGCGGGGGTTACAAGATCCATTTGGGGGTTTGTCTGTGACAAATCTCCAAGAGTTACATTAAGCAGTGCATACATACGCGTGCGCACACACAATTTAATGTAATCATTTGTCAATCCCCTCTCTTAACAGGAACGTTACTTTAAAACTGTAACACTTAATGGGCCAAAATGAAAAGTGGAAACTAAGATGGGTGATTTGTTGAAGTGGAGAAGCTTCCAGAATGGAGAAGATGACCAAGCAAAATGATGAGCCAGATGAACTATGAGTTTCCATTCTTTCTCTGATCCCAGGACATGATGCACATAGCTATGCTCAAATTTCAGGCCAGTACACATACTGAAGCCAAAAGTAGATGACTTACATTGTTCATCCTGAATCAAGGGTTCTGTTTCCCTCCTAATGTTGATAACTGAGAACAAGGCAAGTAAGGCTGGTCATGGCCTCCTCTGTTAGACTTTTGTGGCATGAAACAAAAGCAACTCGCCAGACAACTTTCTGAGGATCTTCTCTATCAGCAATCTGGGCTGAACCAACCACACGTATACATGTTCAATAAAGCATTAAGCACATGACTTTTTTTAACTCTCCCATGTGTAATCTGGATTTTGTACTACTGTGAAAACAAATGCTAGAAAATCTAACTCCCCTGCGAAACCTCCCCCCTCTTGATAAGAGAAATCTTATACATGCATGACAGGCACTTCATAGCTCGGAACTAACCACCCCATAGTGAATATGTATGCACAGCAGACGGGGTTACTGTAGATAGGAAATCATTAACCGAGTACAGTGAGATCACTCTCCGTAATCCAAAGGCTAAAAATCAACCAGGAAAAACAAAAGCATCACTGCCCTCAACATCAAGAGAGAATGCATTTTATGCTCCAGGCATTTCAATGCGCTGTTCAGCCACAGTGCATTAAGCAGGGAAGGTTTTTAATCCGCGGAATCCCAGCATTATATAATGGTAACAGCAAGTCCTATCTAGCCGTACCTGCCTCCGAACCGAGAAAGGCAGGAACCTCAGAGAACAAAATAAGGGTGCCCAATGGAAGAAGGAAACAGAACACGCTTTAGGTTGCATTTTGTTGTTTATATTATGGAATTTACATTTTTTGGACTTGAAACTTCCAGTTGCCTAGATGCTTGTATCATGTACTCAGAGGCAGCTGGACATAAATATTCCCACCCGCCCCCATTAAAACCGTTTCAGAGATTGGGTTCTTTCACCTTTTGAGTTTCCTAGAATAACCACAACCAGGGATGTTGAGATGACTAAATGAATCATAATGGAAAATGTATATCTTAAAACTTCACGCAGCCAAATTAATGTATTTAAAACTGAAACAGCACTGCCCAGAGCTTTCTACGACGTGTGCAATGCCCCACATGACAGCTACTAGCCACATGTCATTACTGAGCATTTGAAAAGTGGCTAATGCCACGGAGGACCTGAATTTTAACTTTTATTTAGTTTTAACTCATCTCAACTAGCCTCACGTGGCTAGTGCTTCCTGACTGGCAGGCACAGCTCTAATCCCCAGGAAGTGGCAGAGAATGCCATACTATACGGTGTTGTCAGAGAGAAGCACAGAAGCATCAGCAGGTGTATAGAGAAAAAGGTCACCCCAGCAAAGACCCAGCTGTCTGGGCCTTACCCAGCTGGAGGGTAGACATGAATGCAGAGAGAAATGCAGATGTGCTCTTGTCAGTCAACAAGGAGGCAGGACGGGGCCGGACAGGCAGCACCCGAAGGTGCCAGGGCGGAGGTGAGCAAGATGGCAGAATGAGTGCTCTGCGGGCTGACGGTCCTGAGAGGGGTGATAGAGCCCCACAAGGAAATAAGCCTATTGCAGGGGTTGGGGAAGGGCTACGCGGAAGCCTCCAGGCATCAGACCGAGGTCTGGTGTCGCACCCAGGTGACATCCTCAGGCACTCTCAAAAGTGACAGGGGGTCACGTGGGTCATCAGAGGAGGAAGAGACAGAGTTTCAAGCTTGCAAGGGGAAGGCTAAGAAGGTGGACCATGGGAAGCACAGAATCTGTTCTCTGAAGGGCACTTTCTGTGAAGTGAAGCACAAAAGCGGGAATGGCAGGAGAGGGACACAGAATTTTTAAGGAAATTTTGAGAGAAATGTTATAAGGCCTATTTTCATGCCATTTGGAATGATCCAGTAAAAAGCGAGAACTGACTGCAGGAGAGACATCCTCGAGGAGGTGAGAGGTGATTCCTCGGGGGAAAAGGGTGGCCGTGGACAAGAACAGGCTGGTGCTTCTGCGGTTTTGGGTGACGAGGCAGAGGCAAGAAGTAGTCTGATGAATGGCCTCTTATTCTCAATGAAACCAAAAGCAAAGTCATCGGCTAAGAGAAGGGGGAGGCAGGCGTGAGAGAACTGAGGAGAGATCAGAGGGGGTGAAATTATTCAAATAGTGTACGAAGACGCCGGACAGACGCCCATCCTGAGGCAGGCGGTCCCAAGTGTGACAGGAGTCCTGCCAGCACCATTTTGGAACAGTTGGGAAAACGAGCCTAACCACTGTGGAGACTCTACCCGGGGCTGGTGGGGGTCTCCTCGGGAAGTGCAATGGGGTAAGAGGACCAAGGTGGCTTGGGTGACTACAGGAGGGAACCATGAAGTCCAGGCCGTGGACAGAAATCACCTAAAGGTGGGTGGCAGGTGGTGGGGTCCACAGTTCTGCAGAACGCTCAGTGGTAAAGTGACAGACTGACGTAGAAGCTTGGGAGCATAAGACTGAGGTGCTTTGTATCATGATTCTGATCCTGATCAGGACAAGATGTAAAGAGGGTTGCTAAAATGAGATGGGGACAGGCCACTGGAGCCAAGGAGGTCAAGAACAGAGGCCAGGATGCTGGGGGGGGGGGGGCGGCGGGGGGTGAGAAGGGGTGTCATCAATGTGCGCACTGATGTTTCCCACACGGTGAGGGGGGCTGAGGCAGGGAGGAGGTCATCCGTGAATGAGGGCCGGGGCCCAGGAGGTGCCACAGTTGGTGCCACAGTTGGTGACAAAAGTTCCAATGGGGCTCAGGTTTAAGAGGGGGGAAAGATAGGTTGTTGGAAAGAGCAATACGGAAAAATTATTCCTTGAGGAGACTTTAAGGGAAGCAGTGTCCTCTGGGGACCACCAGCCAGGTTTCTGTCACAGCGAAGAGGTTAGCCAGTGGGAACGGTCACTGTAACAGGTGGCGCTACTTTACAACTGGTCTAGTGGCAGACGGTACACCTAACCCCAGGTACCTAAGCAGGCCTCGTCTGAGAAGCTCCCACAAGCTTCAAGGCGCTCACAAAGGGCAAGCTCGAAGTACAAAGGTGACGGCATTTCCAGAGCTCACGAAAGCGCATTAGCCATCGCAAAGAGCCAACCCTGTCATCAGCTGGCTGACCCGGAACCATCCCTCCCACCCCAGCCCTACAGCGGGATGGCCGCTTTAAACCAAAGTCACCCACCACCAGAGGGCGACACAGCCCAAAGACCTGAGCGACTCCCAGGCACAAATTTTAATTAAACAAAGCTCTAAGCGGGAGCCGACTCTGGCTGAAATTTCTCCCAAGTTCAAACTTCACTTAGTTCAGTTTTGAGCGTGGAATACTATAAAAACACAGAAAGGACCACGTGTATGGATAGGTCCAGAAAAAGGTCTCAAAGGCTTTATTACCAAACTAGTTAACAGTGGCTCGCCTCTGATTGGGGGAGGGGGGCTGTACGGGGGAGAGATGCACAAAAACGCTTTCACTTTCTCATCTATATGCTGTTGATGGGAGTATTTTTCAAGAATGCATTCACATGTTATTTGTATCACTTAAAAATACATTAAAAATCAGGTGCACCTGGGTGGCTCAGTCAGTTGAGCCTCTGACTCTTGGTTTTTTGGCTCAGGTCATGATCTCTCGGGGTCGTGAGATCAAGCCCCGCATCGGGCTCCGTGCTCAGCTGGGAGTCTGCTGGAGATTCTCCCCCCTCCCTCTCAAACAAATAAAATCTTCTTTAAAAATTTAAAGTAAAAAACATTAAAAATTAGAAAATAACAATTATAGACAGAAAACTTACTATGGGAAGCAAACTTTTAAGAAGAACCAAAATAAGAGCAGCCACAACTCAGTAGCCCTCAGACACCATCAAAAATCTATCTCATCTAATTCTACGTTTTGTCCCAGAAGAAAACCGTGCCCCCCAAGGGATTAAGAAATTCGTTCAAATAACAGGGGCAAAATTAAAATAACATCCAAGTTTCATCCAGGATCCTAATATGTGGGAATCCTGTTTCATCCTCTGTGAAAACACTGAAACACTGTTCAATGTTCAGTCACCAACTCTCTGCTTCTTCAATGTCATTCCCGTCTCTTCTCTCCCCCGCAAGAAGGGGAGGGCGGAGTACTTAGAGATCATGTACCTGAAACGGTGTAAGTCTTCCTTCCATTAAATTTAATTTTAACAAATACTGGTTGATATTTTCATCTCTTGGTGGAAAACATGGTGATCACTCGATTAGAGAACATAAACACTAGAGACCTATCTAGTCCTCGGGCCCCTGGATGGCACCATCAGCTGAGTGTCCAACTCTTGGTTTCGGCTCACGGTCATGAGATCGAGCCCCACCTTAGGCTCCACCCTCAGCAGAGTCCCCTTGAGATTCGCACTGCCTCTCCCTCTGCTCCTCCCTCCCCAGCCCCCCACTCCCTGCATGCTCTCTCTCAAATAAATAAATCTTTAAAAAAAAATTTTTATAGTCCTCATCTTCAAACCACACACCGTTTATTAAAACAGCACAAGCAGGATATGGTAATGACCACTCAAGTATAAAGGGATTGCCCAGGGGGTGCTGCACTAAGGACTATTTCCCTGAATTTGAAGGTAGGAAAGGCCATGTTTAAGGAGCATCTGCTGAGCACTCACTCTGGGCTAGGCACGTGCTAAGAGCTAGTTAATGCTGTTACGAGGTCTGTCCTCAAAAATCCAATGCGGTAACTATAATGAACTTCCTTAAAGAGGGAGGGAGACCACAGCCAGCCAATGAGTAGCAGAGTCGGGGATTCAAACCCAGGTCTGCCTAATCCACCCCTTCTCTGGTCTTCGCCTCTGGCAAGTAGATTGGAGGGCACCCTCTTTACTTCCCCTGATATGCACTCCATTTCCTCCCCAGCCCCTGTGCCCTTGCTTTCACAAGACTGACATTTTTATGTGGATCGTCCAATGTGGCCAATGTCAGTGCAGGCAGAAAAAGGGCTCATGGGCTCAGATCCTGAAGACTGCAGATGAGGGAGGGATTCAGATGCAGGCAAGGGTCAGACGTGGGCAAGAAGAATATTTCTTCCTCAAAGGATCAGCAGAGATCTTAAAAGATCAGCAATCCTCTTAAAGGAGGATGAAGAGTAGACAGGAATAGACCTTGGCTCTCAACTGTGGCTTCTTGGAATCACCTGTGCACTTCTAAACACAACCCACCAAAGCCCAGCCTGCCTGCCCCTGGCCAGTGACATCAGGACCTCTGGGCATGAGCCTCAGGGCCTCAATAAAGTTTTAAACCTCCGTCAGGTGACTCTAATGTGCAGGAGGAATTAAGAACCACTGTGCCAACCCAACAGCTAAGAGGACTGAAATCAGGCAGTAACAAAAGGCAGGTGGGCAGGATTGTAAAGTCTCAGAACTAGTCTGGCCAAAGTTAGCAGCACAGACTTGTGATAAAGCCACACAACTTAGCTTGGTGACATTCACCAGCAATCTCCCACAGCTAGAAGCAGAAAGAACACAACAAGGTAACCCAGGACAGCAGGTCAGTGGGTCAAAATTAAATGGAGGGAGTGCAAAGGCACCGTGGCAGCCCCTCATGAAGGAGTCCAGGCTGAATATGGAAGTGAGGCCCAAATACAACTGACAGAATCCAGGGGGCATCCAGGCTGGGGGCAGGCAGGGATGTCAGCATGGCCTAGGCACCTTTCCAACATATGGACATCCATATGAGGGTCACACCTTCCCTCTACACCCCCAATTATTCTGGTAGGTGGGAACATCTCCCAGGTGTTTCTGATACCCCTGTCCCACCGAGACCATGGAGACAGAAGGACAAGAGAAAGGTGGAGCACAGAGGTAAGGCCAGGGAGAGAAAACTGCGGAACTGAAGAATCTCCAAAGGCATCAAGGGCTTGGATTAAGGAGAAGCACCTTTGGACTTAGTTCAGTGAGAACAAGGCCAGGGGATCAGAAGCCCATCCACAGGCATATCAAAGGCCCTGACAAAGATGCAGGGGAAGCCGCGGGGCGGGGGGTGGGGGTTGGGGGGGTGGGTGCACATGTAAAGTGAGGAAGGGACACAGAGTTGTGGCCCTGGGCAGGCATAGCACTGGTGTGAGCTGAGGTCAGGATCTCCAGGAGAGACCCTGGCTGGGGGTGGGGCCAAAGGTGATCTGGAATCGGCACCGGAAGACGAGAAACATGTCGGCGGGAAGAGAAGCCCTCATGGGAAGGAGGGAGCGGGGGAGCAATGTCCTAACAGTTATTTTAGGCAGAAGCAGCAGTAGCTTCCCCAGCTGGAAAATTAGGAAATCGGGCTTCTCCTCGGCCCTAGTGGGCTACGGCTCCATAAGTATTTCAAGGAAATTCTGAAAGATTTGGTGAAGAGATTATTTGACCAAAATGACAACAAAACACAACTGAAAAAGGAATTCAAGTTCAAGAGCAGTGAACATGCCTAAAACAGGGCAGAGCAGTTCTGAGAAGTCTTTTTTTCATCAAAGGGAGGGAAGATTTAAAATTACTCTGTCCTACGTTCTGCCTATACACAAACTATTGCTTTAGCACATTGATGAAACAGCCCTTCCAGTGAAACCGTAAAGGAGATGAAAAAAAAATATAAAAGCCAAGTTTGCTTCAGCATTTCATCGACCCACAGATGTCTGAGACAGCCCACCTTCAGCCAACAGACGCATCCCACACACGTCGGGCACGAGGGAAGCACTGATAGACACATGCAGGTAATGTAAGTGCATCGTGCAGAACACACACCGTGTGTTCTGCTTGGTAACAACAAGTTCCATGAACACATCTGTGTGTTCACTAACAGAACAGACGTGAACTTAGAAGGCATATTAAGTTTTAGGTTTCCTGGCTCGTTTTTGAAAATCGGGGAACATTTCATGAATGAGGAGTGAACTAGTTAACGATATGGCAGGACACCAAGGGCTGAGGGGTTGTGCGGCCTCAAGCATTGGGGTGTGTCCTTTCTACCAGAATGTCATTCACAGTAACTAAGTTTGGAGCCACTGTGAAAGAAAGAGAGAAAGAAAGACAATGAGAAAAACACCTGATTGTAGGAGAGGCAGCCATTACCCAGAGGTGGAGAGAGAAAAGGCTTCTACGGAGAGCACTCACGAAGAAGGGAGGCAACATTCTGGGTGTGTCATAGGCAGGGGGGTTGGGGTAACCAGAACCAGAGCCATGTCTTTATCCACCATCGGAGGGAAACATTCAACGGTAACTGTCCACAGTGATTTTTCACACTTACAGACCTGGTCTCATGAGCATTTAATTTTACCCTTTCCACTACGATAGGATTCCCCCATCAAGAGTGAAAAATGGCTGATAGCGTCCCTGTAAATACAGATTAGAGGAGCAAACAAGGCTGACATGCAAACTCCAAAACATACTTAAATCAAATTTGGAAACAAAAAATAAATTGATTGCATATTATCTTCAACATAAATCATTCTAGTTGGTAATAAGGATAGGCTGTTTTTCCTGCTCAAAGGCCTACATAAATTCCTATAACCTCTATAATACATGTGCTCATTTCAATTAGCCTCTGAAACCATGACCTTAATGTAACTGGAGAAAGTTCTCAGATGGAAGAGGTAGTTCTACAAATGCTTTGGACTAGGAAAATCTAAGTTTTTTCATTCTTAGTTCATCCCTCAAATATTTACTAAGCCCCTGAAACTCCCTTCTAGATGGAGGGAACACCAACCAGCATACTCCTACTTTACCTTCGCTCACTCCACCCAAAGGCAAGAAACGCCCCGAGTGTGGATAAGGAACCAGGCTAAACCCCTGCCTCTGGTTCTGTCTTACCCACTAGATAGAGATCTTCCCTCTGCTTGGTACGGCAACCTAATGATGGTGCCTGACCAGAGTGGGAATGAGGGGGCGTCAAGTCTGCCCAATTCCGCATTACCAAGTCCACCGGCCTGGCCACAAAAGCCACATTCTACTGTGTCAAGCTTTAGCCCTAGTAAAGATGAACTATAAACTCTCCTGCTAGTGTCAGAGGATGGGGTGTATTTGGTGGACCCTCTTGAACTGACGTACAGGGCCAAGGAGTTCAGAGGCCAGGGGGTGGCTCCAAATTTGGGATGCAAAGGCCTATCTGGAGAGGCTGTTTTTTTACATTTTTATTTTTTTAAAGATTTTGAGAGTGAGAGAGAGCAGGAGCACAAGTGGGGGCAAGGGGCAGAGGGAGAAGCAGGGAGCCCGACACAGGGATCTGGATCCCATGACCCTGGGATCGTGACCTGAGCG
Organism: Halichoerus grypus; assembly: GCF_964656455.1. NCBI lineage: Eukaryota > Metazoa > Chordata > Mammalia > Carnivora > Phocidae > Halichoerus > Halichoerus grypus. Next base: position 17,288,970 of record NC_135724.1, read on the forward strand.
GCAGGCAGCCACTTAACCGACTGAGCCACCCAGGCGCCCGTGGAGAGGCTACTTTAAAATGCAAATTCCCAAGACCTGGGCCCATGAATTCAGATGAAGCCGGCCTGGGAGGGCTGAGGCATCCACACCTCGGACAACCACAGCTAACCCAAAACCACACCTGGAGAAAGCCTTGGGGGAAGTTCATGGCTCCTCACCTCTGGGCTTAAAAGCACAATATGTCAATGATAAATCTGAGTTTCCATTTCTGTAAGATGAAATGATTTTTACGGTCGATTCAGTGACCCACAGAAAATGCTCCCAGGACAGGAAGACGGCAGGTGAGAAATGAAAGCCTGAGCGTGCTTAAGTAACCGGACACCCCAGTTTGTCACCAGTTCAGTCTGAGTCACCCACAGCCCAAAGAGGCGCGCTGGGGAGGGGGCCAGGTCCTCACACAAGCACGGAGGCCACTGAGTGGGGACACAGCGGCTCTGGAGAAAATCTGGCAGCGCCGGGTATGATCACGTTCCCTAAAAATCACTGGATCTAAACATCTTTCTCCTCCAACCACCCCCGATCTCCAACCACATGCGCAGTTAACAAATGCACTGTTGTCTAGGGCCCGCCAAGTAAACACGCTGCCTTGATTTTTCTAACTCTTAGCAGAGGAAAAAGAATCCCATTCCAAGGTCCATGATGTCAAGACTGCACAAAAGGTCAAGTTAAAACTCACAAACTTTGTATTAATATCATTCACAGATGTGCTCCCGTTTATCAATGTTTGGCTTAGGTCCCAACCTCCCAACTGCATTCTGAGACACCACGTCCAGGACGTACCTCCTTTCCACTTAAGGAGTGATTAAAACAGAGTAATGAAAGTGTAAGTCGTTTTGAACTTTCAGAGGTCCTAAAATCCTAATTCCTTTCTCAATTAAGGCTGTATCACAGCCCCCTCCCCCAACACAAGCACCGGAAATTAGAATTTGATTACTTCTCAGATTACAATAAACCTTTAAACTAATCTTGGGAGGACCCCCTGGACATCCCCTGTAGTATTTTAACATGCTGCATAAATGAGAAAAACCCAAGGTAACCCAGTTTCCTAAACACACTAGTCTTCATGAAAAACTTCAATCTAATCAGTTCATGAATGCTATTTCCCCTAAAAGTGCTTTTAAAAACCTCTATCATTTTAACTACAAAGGAATTCTGGTAGAGGATTATATGTATTCCCAGAAGGTAATTCCACTCCATGATTTTAAAGCACCTACTGTGTGCTCAGGAGGGAAAACAAATCTAAGGTCAATACCACTAGGAATCAATGAGCCAATTTCCTAGTACCAGAATGTGTACGATTAAATCTACCACTGTGGGAGACAGAACAATGGCCCCCAACGTTGGCTATGTCCTAATCCCTAGAACCCATGACTATCTTAAAGGGAAAAGTGGGATTAAGGCTGGTAACCAACTGACCTTAAAACAGGGTCATTATTGTGGATTATTCAGATGGGCACAATGTAATCATGAGGGTTCTTACGAGTGGGAGAGGGACACAGAAGGAGAAACAGAGGTGCCCACAAAGGAATGGCTAGAGAGGCTACATTGGGGGCTTTGAAAAGTAGAGGAAAGAAAGAGGGATGTCAGTTACCCAAGAAAGAAGCTGGAGAGGGCAAGGGGTCTTGCCCCTGGAGCCTCCAGACTTAACACAGCCCTGCCGACACCTTGATTTTGGCCCAGTGAGACTCGTGTTGGACTTCTAACCGACAGAACTGTAAGACAGTAGGTTTGGCTTGTATTAGGCCACTAAGCTTGTGATGATCTACATCAGCCATAGGAAACCTACCTCTGATGCGACAGAGGGTCCACTGCTCCTTTCTCTGAGTACCAGAATGACTTCTAATCTACGTTAAGTGCTTACAAAAATACCGGATTTTCAAAACCAAAAGAGAAAAAGATAAAGGCCTTAAAAAATAAATCTCCCAATCAATTCTAACAGGAAAAAAAAAACAAAAACAAAAAACCTTTAACCACCAACTACTGCCCAGCAGCAAAACTGTCACTAGAAACCACAAAAATAACAAATTTGCCCAAGTGTCAGAAGCTTGTGAAAACACATTTTCTAATTTGGTTGAAGAATTTTAATCACGGAAGGGTCACTCAAATATTTATTTAAGAGAAAAGCATGGCCCTGGAAGCTCAGAGAGGACTTCTGCTGAGCCTTCACTAGCAGCCTTGCAACAAGGACAAACATTACGGGGACAGCTCCCTGTGACAGAGACGAGCAGATGGGAACCTGCCACGAGTAGGAGTGTGGGCGCCCTCACGGAGAGTGAAGAAGAAAACAAGGGTGCTGGAGCCCCGACTTACAGTCCCAACTCCGATGCCTCCAGTGGGGTTCCTGGGCAGGTGGATCCCCGACACTCTATCTCCCTGCACCCATTCTTGCCACCATCTCACCCCCAAATTGCAATGCATTTGAAACACAGCAACCAAAGTGAATTTTTTATTTTTAAGATTTTATTTATTTATTTATTTGTCAGAGGGGGAGAGAGAGAGAGCACAAGCAGGGGGGAGCGGCAGGCAGAGGGAGAAGCAGGCTCTCCGCTGAGCAACGAGCCTGACACGGGACTCGATCCCAGGACCCTGGGATCATGACCTGAGCTGAAGGCAGATGCTTAACCAACTGAGCCACCCCGGCATCCTGCAAAGTGAATTTTTTAAATTGGATGATGCTGTTCCCCTGCTTTTTTAAAACCCTTCAATGATATCTCATTGCATCTTGAATAATATTAGCACATCCACAAAGAGCCCTGCCTGATGTGGCCTTGGTCTCAGGCCTCCTCTCTTCCCCTTCCCACCCTCTAACCACCCTGATGTCACCGTACTTCCTCTAAACTGCCAGAGCTTCCCTGCCTCCCACAGTCACAGCGCCCCTCCCCTTTCCCTGGGTCTCAGATGAAATGTCACTTCCTCACAGAGGTCTTTCCTGGCACATCCCCCACCAAAAAGAAAGTAAAACTCAACTTGGGAGTCCCTGTCATTCTCCTACAGAGGACGGACCCCTTGCTTTCACGGCCCTTTTACGATTTGTCACGCTTTATCCCTGAAAGGTCTGTCCCCAGCTAGACCTGACCCTCCATGAAGGCACGGACCCTGCTCAACGTCAATGGCAGACTAGTCATTCAAATGGTCTGTTCACTTAGCACATGAACTCCAGGGGATCCCCATTTTTAGAATCATGCCCATTTTTAAGAAACCATGTGATTTTACAACATGAATAGTCCCAACAGGTACTGAAAATGCATCGGACTTTGCCCACCATACACTGAAGTAGGCTCAAGAATGAAGACAAATAGGAAACACCACCAAAGCTCCTCACTTAAGTGACGGGAGGTGATCTTCATGCTCACACAGGACTAATTCTCATTTCAGTTTAAGCTTGAAAGTTTCTCAACCAGAAGCCACTGGGCTGGCCAGTGGGTTAAGCCGAAGAACCCAACAATGAACAAAGTATCACATTTTAAACTGAGACTGTAGGTCTGTAGATGGAAGGTAAGCATGTCCCTACAAAACATACACAATGACACCACTAATAAGGAAACACAAAGTCACAAAAGCATGAACTACCAATGAAAGACAGTGTGTGTGACGCCAGGAAGGCAGAACCATGGCATCTAAGTTTCATGTTAAATGATGTAAAAGAACACGTGACACCCACCAGGATGGCTCTAATCAAAGACAGACAATACCAAGGGCTGGTGAGAACGTGCAGAATCAGAACACTCAACCCCCACCAGTGGGAATGTAAAATGGTGTAAAACGGCCGAGCAGCTCTTCACACAGTTAAATGTAGAGTTAGCATAAGACCCAGCAATTCCGCTCCTAGGTAAAAGCCCAAGAGAAATGAAAACATGTTCACAGAATAACGTGTACGAGACTATCCAAGAACACACATGGATGTTCATAGCAGCATCGTTCATGACAGTCAAAGTGGAAACAACCCAGATGTCCACCAACTGATGAATGGATACCCAAGGCTCTAGAAGGGTCAGCACTGTTTCCATCTTTAGAAACCATATGGTTTTACAGTACACTGTATTCCATACCATGGAATATTCTTTGACAGAGAAAGGAAGGAAATATTGATCCAAGCTACAACACAGATGAACCCTGAAAACATTCTGCCAAGTGAAAGATGCCGGTCACAAAGGACCATACACTGTATGACTCAATGTGTATGAAAGGTCCAGAGGAGGAAATCTGTACAAAGTAGATTAGAGGTTGCCTGTGGCTGGGGAGGGACTGTATGGAAGGATTGGGGAGTAGGGTTTCTTTTGGAGGTAATGGAAATGTTGTAGAATTATGGTGACATGAATTCACCTAATTTCACCAATCTGTGAATCTACTTAAAGCCACAGAACTGAAAATTTTCAATGGGTGAATTGTACGGTATGTGAATTATGGCTCCATAAAGCTGTTTTTGAAAAAGAGCATGTGAGGAGTTCCTGACAATTCATTTAAAAATACAGGTGAAAGTACAATGGTGACAAAGAAATGCTTTTGGTTGCAGCTGTACTGATCCATCTGTGCGTGCGTTCACACACACACACACACACACACACACACACACACACACACAGGCACTCATTTATAGTCTAGAAAAGGAGAATCAGCAAATTTCAGCCTCTCGTAAAACAACCTGAGTCAGGAGGGGCTAGGTGGTGGTAGAAAACCACCACTGACGTCTCACATCTTAGAAACCTAAAGCAAAGGTTTCTTCCCCAGCGCAGGGCCACCCCGTGTCGACCTGAGTCTGCTCTGTGCAGGTACTGACCTTGCTCGGGGACCCAGCCCCCCCACACAGCTGAGCTGCCCTGTGGAACATACCCAAGAGCGCCCCAGTGAGTCTTGTCTTGGCTCAAAATCAATAGGAATCTCATCTGTTCACTTTCTAACTCATCTCTAGGTGGTCACATCATCATGTGTGAGCCCACTGGGACAGGGAGACGAAACTGCACCATCTATCCTGAAGAAGAAAGGTCCAACGTTTGTGAGTGATCGTAACAACCACCACAGACACCAATATCAAGCTCTACTCCTCAGAGCCAAGTCTCTAAAGAGAGAGGCAGTCGCATTCACTGTCCCTTCTTATGCAGATGGTTCCAGACCCAGAGGAGGGCCAGCTACTTAAGGAAAAGGAAAACATGTGCTGCCCCGACAGCTCCAATTCAACCAATCTAAGATCCCAGGACCTGCTCATGTCCCACACACACCAGGCGTGTGTATGAATTGCACTGTTACCCACCAGACACCCAAGCTAGAAACCCACGGTCATCCCCACCCCACCCACATTCATTCTGACTGCAACAACGCCAACAATTCTGGCATCTGTCCTCTCTTCCAGGCTCCAACACCTGACACCCAAGTTCAAGATCTCAGTTTCATCTGGATCATCGAGAAATCTCTCCAAAACTCTTCCTGGGTCTCCACCCTCCCTCCTCTCCAAATCCTCCTCCACACCACCATCGGGTGAGTCTTCCTCAATTGTAAATATCGTCATGTCACTTCCCACCTGAAAATTCCTCGGCGGCTCCCCGCTGCCTGGGAGGTCTGTCCCCCTTTCAGGTCTTGTCTTCCTCCACTCATCCCCCGTGTCATACTCATCCCTGCACGACTATTTCCTAACCATGCCGTGTACCCTCCAGACTCCTGCACTTGCCATTATTCCAGTCTGAAATACATTTTCCACTCCTCTGGGTGATGAATCTCTCCCAGAAATTCAAATTTCAATGCTAGTGCTTGCTCCCCTGTGAAACCTCCTGCAAAACCCTCTCTCCTAGAAAGCCACCCTCTTCAACACCGACATGGCAGCGCGAGCACGCCTCTCGGCAACACTCGGCATACCCTCCTGGTCTTGCCCACCTGGCCCAGAAGCTCAAGGAGGGCAGGAGCTTTGCCTTTTTCTAATCCCTAGCACTCAACCAGTGGCTGGTGCTCAGACTTTTTTGTTGTTGTTGAATGAATGAATTAACCCAAAATGCATTGCTATTTATTTTCCTCTATTAAAAAGTCTTTTTAAAAGACCCCGAATTTACCTAGTCATATCCTCTTCCAGTGTCATTATATTGAGTGCTCACCATGGGAAAGACACAGTGACAGAACCTTCACATACATTACTGTATGCACGCTCTCCATCAACTCAATGAGATATGTATAATTATCCACTTTCCACAGCTGAGAAAATTGAACCTCTGCCAATTTATGTCATATGATAAATCTGACAAAGCTAGTACAAGTGACAAAGCCAGGATGAAAACCCAGTCAGTCTCAGCTCTAAATCTAATCTCGACTACTCCACAATTTGCTGATTAAAATAACATTTGTTAATAAAATTAAGGCATATTTAAGAAATTTAATTTTAGAAGATTTACATAATCTGTTTCTCTACAACCACAGACCGAAACAGTTTTAGAGTCAGAAGCTATAAGCCACCTGAGGCAATCTACCACGAGACCCAGATTCTCTCTCCCCCAACAAGAACCACACTATGGCCCTAGATGTTACGTGCTCCATTAAGTACTTTGCTCAATAAAGGACTCCAATGCCTAGCAAAACAAAATACAGATTTCTCAGGCTCACATTCCCACCCCGTCAGCCACCCAGTGCCTCCTCCCATTCACCCAGCTCTATCCAAATCAGGGTGCCCGCAGATCCCACAACAGCTCTGCTCATTCCAGATTGCTGTGTTCTGGGGATGCTCTTCCCACCACACAAAGTCCGCTCCTCTTTGTCCTTGGAAAACCATGTCTGAAATCAAAAACTCAAAAATCACCTAGACCAACCATCTGCTCCCTCTATTCCAATGCTCCTGACTCTGCCTTCTCTCCAATTCCTGATAACAGGTATTCAATCCATCTGGTCTTACTACTAATCATTTCCTGCTATGGGCTGAATTGTGTTTCTCAAAAATTCGCATGTTGAAGTCCTTAACCCCCCGCATCTCAGAACATGAATGCACTGGGACATAGGCTCTTTAATAAAAAGGTGATTATGTTAAAATGAAGTCATTAGGGTGGGTCCTAATCCAACATGACTGGTGTCCTTAGAAGAGGAGGACATTTGGACACAGGTACACAGGAAAAAGATCATGTAAGCACACAGGGAGAAGACAGCATCTACAAGCCAAGGAAACAGGCCTAAGAAGAAATCAACCCTGCTGACACCTTTAACTTTTAACCTCAGAACTGTGACAATTAAATGTCACTTGTTTAAGTCCCCAGGCTGTGATCCTTTACCATGGCAGCCGGAGTGGACTAACACATTTCCTAATCTTCTCCTGCCACGTCAGTGAAGAAGCCCGGAGTGAAGGGTTTGGGGACAAGCTCAGACCCTGCCTCAGCCCCCTTCTAGCAGTGCACATGGTCGAGACACACAATGCACAATAAGTGGGACACCACCTACTCCGCATGATCGTTTTGCCACATGGTCGAGACACACAATGCAGAATAAGTGGGACACCACCTACTCCGCATGATCGTTTTGAGGATTAAATGCGATCAGGAATTGTAATGCCCTTTAGTTCTAGGACAATTTTGTTTAAAAAAAACTTACCACGTGGGGCGTCTGGGTGGCTCAGTCAGTTGCGCATCCAACTCTCGGTTTTGGCTCAGGTCATGATCTCAGGGTCAGGCTCTGTGCTCAGCAGGGAGTCTGCTTGAGATTCTCTCCCTCCCTCTCCCTCTCTAAAAATAAATAATCTTAAAAAAAAAATTGCCACCTGCCAGGAATTGCTCTCAGCACTTTACATACATTAAATTATTTAATCCTCATAACAACACTCTAAGAAGTGTCCTTCATTCGCCCATTTTACAGATGATTTGTCCAAAGTCACAGCTGATTTGAGAAGCAGAAGAACAGGACCTCCAGCCAGGCAGCCCAGCTCAGCCCTGGTGACTGATGTGCCAGACTCTGCCACCCCAGAGTGCAGGGTCTGCATCTTGCTCTCCCTTACCCTCGCAAGTACCTGACACTCAAGAGACTATAAACAGTGGGAGGTTGTAACCTCCCCAAAAGCAGCAGTCTTTAGGGTTGTTTTGTTTTGTTTTTAATCTTTCCACACAGTGACAGATGCCAAGTTATCTTAAATACCTACAGATAAATTACGCTCATAGTAGGATTTTAAAAACCTGACCTGGAGTTAGAGGCAAGACTGAGCAGTGGGTACACAAAGGAACGTCCACGACCCCAGAATAAATTCCATCCACCGTTCTGGATGCAGGCTCCCAGTCTGAAAGCTGATCTGGACAGTGTCCCGGGGGCCTCAGGCCAACTCTGCAGTAAGAATGCCTCCATACAGGAGCTCTGCCTAGCTGAGGGCCACCCGCTACCTGGGTTCAGGCCTCCAGGGAAAGGTAGGCCCGTCCTTTTTTGCTGGACACACACCGAACAGCCAACCCAAGAACAGTTTTCCTTCTACAGGGCAAAACGGACCTCTCTCCACTGCTAGCTGCTGTAGTCACTACTTGCTGGGTGTTCCTGAGTTGCCTTTTTCAAGACAGTTCCTGAACTCTAAACCTCCTGGAACACTGGTCCTAGAAAAGGCAGTGTGCGCTTTATAAGCACAGCCTAGGACCCCTACCGGATGACTTCTTGTGGGCTGGCTTTCCTATTCTTTCCTTCCACAAAGCACCATGTGAAAACATGCATGCTGTAGGAGACACATCCCAGGATGCTCACTGGAAGAGTGAAGGGTTTACAGGGCAACAATGCGCTGTAACGAAGATGGACAAACATTACACGGACCTACATATATGGTAAAACACGTGTACAGGCAGTCCCCAATTCCTCACGGCAGCATGAGACTAGAGAAATGACCACAGAAGCTGAAACTGTGTTAAGTGCTACTAACCAACAGGGAAAGTTGCAACTGTCCCGTGACCTTAGATGTTTGTCAAAACATTGAAAACTGTCACTTATAAATGTACAGGGAGGGGCACCTGGGTGGCTCAGTCGGTTAAGCGGCTGCCTCCGGCTCAGGTCATGATCCCAGGCTCCTGGGATCGAGCCCCCATCGGGCTCCCTGCTCAGACGGGGAGCCTGCTTCTCCCTCTCCCTCTATTGCTCCTCCTGCTTGTTCTCTGTCAAATAAATAAATAAAATCTTTGAAAAAATAAAAATAAAAAATAAATGTACAGGGAAAAGAAAAAAGTCAAGCTAATATTTAAGCACAATGTCATTTAGAACATTAGAAATTGAAGTGTTTGATTTCTTTGTTAAAAAAAAATCAATCATTTAAAAGTGCTTGCCTTCTTCTTGGCATAACTTACAATACAAAGAAAGCATCTTTTCTCTACCTTGGCAAATTGTTCTACTCTTTCTAATTGAGGTGAAATTCAGATAATAAAAAAAAGTGAACTGTTTACATTTTTTTTTAATTCCAGTATAGTTAACACACAGTGTAATATTGGCTTCAGCTGTACAATATAGTGTGATTCAATAGGGGTTTTTTGTTGTTTTTTTTGGGGGGGGTGATTCAACAATTCTATGCATTACACGGTGCTCATCACAAGTTCCCTCCTAATCCCCTTCACCTAGTTCACCCCCCTTCCTCCCCTCTGGTAACCATCAGTTTGTTCTCTACAGTTAAGAGTCCGTTTCTTGGTTTGTCTTTTTCCTTTGTTTTGTTTCTTAAATTCCACAGAGTAAAAATCATATGGTATGTGTCTTTCTCTGACTTACTTCGCTTAGCATTATACTCTCTAGCTCCATCCATGTTGTTACAAATGGCAAGACTTCACTCTTTTTCACGGCTGAATAATATTCCATTGTATGTATAGTATCACTCTTCATCTACTGATGAACACTTGGGCTGCTTCCATAATCTGGCTATTAATGCTGCTATAAACACGGTGCTGCATGTATCCCTTTGAATTAGTGTTTCTGCATTTTTGGGGGGTATATACCCAGTAGTATGATTGCTGGACTGTAAGGCAGTTCTGCTTTTAACTGAGGAAGCTCCATAGTCCACTGTGGCTGCACCGGTTTGCATTCCCACCAATAGGGCAAGACGGTCCCTTTTTCTCCACATCCTCGCCAACACTTGTTTCTTGTGTTTCTGATTTTAGCCATTCTGACAGGTGTGAGGGGATACCTCATTGTGGTTTTGATTTGCATTTCCCTGATAATGAGTGCCACTAAGCACCACTTCATATGGCTGTTGGCCATTTGTATGTCTTCTTTGGAGAAATGTCTGTCCCTGCCTTCTGCAAGTTTTTTAATTGGATTATTCGCTTTTTGGGTGTTGAGTTGTAGAAGTTCTTTATATACTTTGGATACTAACCCTTTATGAGACATGTCAAATGCAAAGATCTTCTCCCATTTAGATTACTTTTTAGTTTTGTTGGTAAGTTCCTTTGCTGTGCAGAAGCCTTTTATTTTGATTTAGTCCCAATGGTTTATTTTTTTTTTTTTTACTTCCCTTGCCTCAGGACACTAGGAAAATGCTGCTACGGCCAGTGTCAGAGAAATTACTACCTGTGCTCTCTTCTAGGATTTTTATGGTTTTAGGTAAAAGTGAACAATTTAAATTTAAAGTGAAGAATTCAGAGGCATTTAGCACATTCACCATGTTGTGTAACCACCACTTCTGTCTAATTCTGAAATATTTGCAGCACCCCAAAAGGAAACCCTGAACCCATTAAGCAGTTAGTCCACCTTCCCCAGCCCCGGACAACCACCAATCTGTGTTCTAGCTCTATGGATTTACCTCCTCTAGATATTTCATATAAATGGAATCATACAATACATCATCTTTTATACCTAGCTTCTTTAACTCAGCATCACATTTCCCAGGTTCACTAACATTGTACCACATATCAGTACTTCATTCCTTTTTATGAGCAAGTAATATTCCAGTTGTGTGTAGAGACCACAACTTGTTTATGCCATCATCCACTGATGGACACTCGGGTTCTCACCAGCTTTCAGCTATCGCTGAATACTGCTGCACCACAGGCCACAGTCCTTCCTAAGACAGAATACACATATTTTCTCTTCTGCACTTTCTATGTTGGGAAATAATTGGAGAGTTCCTTTAATGTGAAGTTTGTTGTTTTGCCAGCTTCGCGTTCTCTCGGATATCTTTATTCTCTCCTTCACAACCATGTTCCTCGTTTACGTGGATAGTTCACCTTCCTCACTTCCCCAGGCTGCACTCTAGTCCCTCCAAAGGCTGGAACAGCAACATTCCCAGATAAGAAATTGTATACAAAGCTATTCCTGCTACAAACTCCATGTAGGTTGTGAATGTCACTTCCAGCATTTTGAACTTCTTTAATGCACTTTCACCTTTATTGACCAATTCCTTCTCAATTTTTGCTCCTTTTGTAAAACGTCATATTGGTTTACCACTGGAAGACAAGAAGGCAACCTAACCACACACTTTTTGCGGCCTGTGCTTGAAGGGAGTGACAGGCGCAGGAGCCAATCACCAACAGACTCTGAAAGAAGGGGTGTGACTGGTTACAGATCACAATGCACATCAGTGATACATGCAGCGATTCATGGGCTGACACACGAGCAGCAAAGTGTGTGTACTTTCTGCAATTACAGTGCAGTTAACACACTGGGATAATGGAAATGTGAACTGTATTGCTGGGGGATTGGTATTTTTTAAAAGGTGATAACTGAAATTCATGCATATCAGAACTTCAAGTGAGGACTGCCTGTATATGTGGGCATGTAAAAACATACATGTGCACACACACATGCACAACACATATATTACTAACTACAGGACACAGCTTGAAGGTAAGTAGCACTGGAACAAATCAGCGACACCACTGCTCCATGGAGAAATAAATATGCAAGGCACAGTGCCTCCCTCCATTCTATTCAGCTTGTTCTGGATACACAGTCACTGAGCACCCACTGCGTGACAAGTCAGGACAGCCCTCCCCTCAAGAAGCAGCCTCTTCAACCTTTCTCACTCACTGTGTTCTTAAGACACCAAATCAGGAGCCGGTTTTGAGCATACGAACAAAGGCTGAGCAGCCTGGAGACAGAACTGCCACAGGATCAAACCTTCAGTATTTTTCATGACTTTTTATTTTACATTTCATATTCCAAGAAGGAAAACAAAACGACGTCAAAACTGGTCCTAAGGGAGGGCCCTGAGAGAGACTTCTCGAAAATAAAAGTGCAGGATGTTTACCGTACAGAATTTTGTCCTATTTTCAGGAGCCAATTTTGTTCACTTTCCAGTTCTGATCAGGTTACAAAAATTACTTTCAGGTGGATGAGCTGTTACACTAGTTGGATTTTTTTTTAAGTCCGATTTCCTAGGACCTAGGCATCTGTAAATCCCCGGGCCACAGTTCTCCAAGGGCTCGGCCCTCCCCTGGTGTGAAGACGGCCTCGAGCACAACAGGAATGCCATTAGGATGGCCACAGTGGCAAAGGCAAAGAAGAGGAAGAGGAGAAAGGAAACTATATTCCTGACCCTATTTCAAAATGAATTACCAGAAGCTTGAAAAAAAAATGTTTAGGAAAAGAAAGACAAAGAAAAGGATCAAAATAGGCTTGGAGGTAGCTAAGTAGATACATTTAAAAAAAAAAAACCAACCGACCAACCAAGGAGCACGTCACATGGGCTCTGCAGCCAGATCGACAGTAGCGGCTTCCTGAACGGCTTAACCGTTTGCTTCTACACTAATTTAAAAGAATACCCTCATTCATTTCATCATGAATAATTCACCCACTTTCCAAGAAGCACCCAACATGATTCCATTCAACAGAAAGAAAGTCTCCCACCCTGGCTCCTCCCTTTCTCTCAGTTTACCACCAACGCTTGTGATGAAGTAACTGACAAGGGCAGAAACAAGCATCTGAAGGGGTTTAAAAAGGCATCTGTCCCAGAATGAAAATGCATGTCACAGGGAGAGAATTTCCACTTGTGAATATAGTTTCCTCTCCCATGATATCCTTCTGCCATCTACTGATGTGCGGGTACGTGAAAATCTAATTTGTAAACGGAAACTCACAGGACCTCAGAGCGATGAGCAGCGCAGTCGCTTGTTACTCAAATAACACTTGACACCGGGTAAACCGAGAATCACTGATTCGAAACCTCAGCCCTCATTACCCTAAACAAAGCACTGGCTCTTTCCATGACCAGGCACTCCAGACACCAAATGCAAATTAAACCAACAGAACAAAAACCGCATTCACAAAGCACAGATTGCAGAAGCCTTGTTCTAAGTTCAGCCATTCACAGACCCTAAGGAGTACAACGCTGGGAGAGAAACGCAGCTGGGTGGCACAGAACATGCCCAGAAGCTATGCTCCTTCTTCAACCCGAAATGTTTGAGAGCCCACTTATCCAAGTCTCCTTAATATTCATCCTCCTCTTGGTGGGCTCTATCCCACTGAAAATCAACATTTCAGCTAGAAGAATAAGATGTGCATTCCGGCTGGCATTTTTTGAAGCTCTAAACTTCCTAGATCTAAAGTCTAGGAAGTTGTTTCTTTTTTGCAACCTGATAAGAGCTTCCTCCTCCAATATCCACTTCCATCAACTCCCCTATCAGCAAGGTGGGGGGGAAATATCCCCTTCAGGGTTTGAAGGCAAGCCAAAAAACAAGGTTTTGTTCTAGGCCTCTCCCCCCACCCCCCCACCTCACCCCCCAGCCATCAGGGAGAGTCTGGTTTAGAAAAGAGTCAACCCCCAGAAGAGAGATTTGGAATATTTCAGCCAAACTGCAGGGGGCCTGGACAGAGTGGTATTCAGGACTGGAGTACCAGGCAACATTCTTAGTGTGGGAAGGGTTCCCAAGTGTGTTTTAGTCCTCCCCATAAAACCTGAGTTTAGGATAATGGGCCAACGTGGAAAGATCCTTTGGAGCCTGTTCAACAGTATCACCTTGGCCAAGTCCCTTGACCAATCAACTATCACTCGCAAGCAAGCGCCAGATAATTCACATTACACTCACTCATTACTCTGGCCTGCAGGAGAACTAGCTTTGGAAAGCTGCAGTCCAACAAAAGAATCCTCAGCTTTCCAAGAGGAATTTCAGAATCAACCAGAATGCTAAGAGGCCTTCATGACTCTGCTGGACCAACAATGTGCCCCACCCCCAGCCCCCAGGTGCAGGCTGGGGAAAGACTCCAGCATCTATTCCCATGAACACTCAGCAGCCTGCAAGAGGGGGACCCTTCCACCCTTCCTCCCACTAGCTTGAGAACGCGTCACCCCAGCAAGCTGCTCTCTTTGTCCTAGCTGCGAGAAGACCCCTAGCCACCTCAAATCCGTTTTATATCCCTTCCTTCCTAATTCCATCAACCATTCTCATTTTATTGGGCCTATACTTTCATTCTAAGCTATCTCAGATTATTTTCTATGGCAGGCAGAATATCAAGCAAGAGAAATGGACTATTACCTCTCTTACACAGCAACTATAAATCCAAGCTGGAAAGTAAAAGTGGTCAGGACAACTCATCTAATGAGAGTGACCTGGTGCTTTTTGAAAACATCTGCTTGCACTGTGGTTTGGCATTTACTAACAAACATGGTGAGGTGGGCAGGGTACCACCAGCTCTCTTCCACGTGTGGGGACACAGAGGCTCAGGAATGAGAGTAAGCTGACAAGTTTTTGAGTCTAATAAGTACAGCATGATGGCTGTGAACCATATCTCCTGACCCTACAACCCTCTATGCCCCCACAGGGAATGCCATACACCGAACATTTGCTCCTCCCCAAACTTCATGTGAAATTCTCATTCCCAATGCCTCTGGGAGGTGATCAGACCATGAGGGTGGAGCCCTCATGAATGGGATTATGCCTTTACAGAAGTGATCCCAGAGAGCTCGCATGACCCAGGTGAGGACCCAACGAGAAGGCGGTGGCCTGTGAACCACAACAGAAGTCCTCACCAGACACCGAATCTGCCAGCCCTTGATCTTGGGTCCCCAGCTCAAACTGTGAGAAAGAAATTTCTGTTGTTTATAAGCCACCCAGTCTATGGTATTTTTGGTATAGCAGCTTGAATGGACTGGAGAAGGAATCTAGAATAAAGGGTACTCATTTCCTTTGGTGGGGCTCCAGAAATGATGCAGGGAAGGGTGGGGATTTGTGTGAAAAGACAGGAGACGAATATAGCAACAGCCAACACCTGAACAGCTCTAGCTCCCCGAAAGACAGGTACTGTTACTATTCCTAGTTCACACAGCTGGGAAGCGGCCGAGGCAGGACAGTCGGGGAATCCTGCTCCTAGCCACTCAGGACAAGGCTTCTGTACCTATATTCCAGGTACCCCATGATGAAAGGGCCAGAGGCAGAGCAGATTTGGGAAATGAAGGAAAAACAACATGAAGAGGAGAACAGAGGTGGGGGCATGGCTCCAGAAGCATCTCAAGCTCTTACAGGCCCCGGAGTCTGAGCCTCATCAGGCAACATGGGGCCTGAAGGGAGACACCGGAGGGACATCGGGTATCCTGGAAGCAACACGTGTGTGGCCACTACGTCCATCCTTCCCACACCTGCAGGATGCAGCCACGCTGTCTGACCCCGACAACTGTCCCTGGCTGCTGGCGCTCCCCACGTACCACTGGGCCCATGAGCACGTCCCTCTTCACTGCACACCCAGCCCTCCTCCATCGGACTGTGACCTGACCACTCCCCTCCCTTCTCGTGGCTCTGCACCCTGCCTTTGCCAGACTCCTCCCCATGATTCTAGGACCATTTTCTGGGTAAAACTAAGGCATGGGGGGGGGGCCACTCACTAGGACAGCTGTGGTTTCCTGCTTCTAAATGCTTCCTGTACCCCGCCCCCCAGCTTGCAACTAGCTCCCCCAGGCGAGGATCGGAAAGGGCTCATCTCTTGCTCTTACCATCTGCACATCTCACTTCAGCGTGTGTCCATTCGGAAGCTAAGGTCCTCCGGCTCAACCACAACTTTGGATAACATGTCACAGAGTCCAGATAAAGAACGGAGAATTCCTGCCCCAGGGCTGCAAACAGCGGAGGATAAAGCATGAGGCTCTGACCTTTTGCTTCTGATGACCTTCACCAATTAAAAGCTGAGCCCCTGGTCTGGTACAGTATTAATTCGACTACCCCCGTGCCTGCTCTGGGTTCGCTGTTCACCCATCATGGGACTGGAACGCTTCTCCCACTTGGAATGGTCCCTGCGTAAACCACCTGCTTGCCAACTGCAAACCCGCCCGGAGAGGATTCGGCAGCTTCTCCAAGTTCTAAATAGCACTTAACACAGAGCTGGCACTAAAATATTATCCCTGACAGCAAGTTACAATGGCCGTATTTCTTTCCCATTAGAATGAAAGCCACAGAGCCTGTCATAAGTCTTGGAAACAGAACAGTCCTCATGCATTCACTTTTTGGTAACTTAAGAATTCTAAATGGTTTGCCTCTTGAGATGCCATGCTTGATTTGAAATTTTATGAAGCACTGACCTGAGTGGTCTGAAGATTAGAACCTTAAATGGCTACTGTAAACTCTAGAGCAGAGAAAAATCTCAAACTTCGAACTGCCACCTGCCGTGCCTCCACATGTCACTTTACAACATTGATAATGACTTTGCAAAGCTAAGAAGAATCCTCATCCCAACATATCGCACTCCGTGATTTATGGGCCTTCAGGACCGATCGACTGTGTTTTTCCACTGTGAAGGAAAAACCCATTACAGCAAGCGGGAGCATGGACCTGGCTTCTGAATTTACCGGCGCTCCTGGTTTTAAACAAAAACCACAATGTGAAATCTAGATTCACACTGAGGCAGGGGTGCATCTGAGATACACGCACAACCGCAGAATGACTTCTCATCAAACCACCCCGATGCAGGACTCGCAAGGAACTCTCCCGTGTTTACAGAGACAGAGCTGTCGGCTCTGAAGTACCCCTTGCAGATGAACACAACACCGAACGTTAGACTCTGCCAAGGAGTCCCCACTGGGAAGAAGCAAGCTCATCCCAATCAACGCAGCTCCAAAATGCAAACCCCAAAATGCAAATTCCCAAAACCTAAAGCCTAAAACTCTAGACCATGTAAGTCAAAGCTTTCTGGCAGAATTTTTCTTTTTGAGAGAGAGAGAGCGCATGCATGGGGGGTGGGGATGCAGAGGCAAAGACAGAATCTTAAGCAGGCTCCACACTGTTGAAGCCTGGAGCCTGACACAATGCTCTATCCCAGGACCCTGAAATCATCACCTGAACCAAAATCAAGAGTCAGTTGCTTAACGGACTGAACCACCCAGGCGCCCCTTGCTGGTGGAATTTAAAGTATAAGGTACACTTTGTTTTAGGTTCAATGTGAAAAAATGCTCCTAAGAAACAGAAGAAACTATGGACACAATTACAGGGAACGTGCAGATGTCAAACCCTAACTGAGGATTTCAAGCCCCACAGTCTCAAAGCCCAGGAAGGTGAGGGTTGTGTGTGATTCTGGGAGGTAGGCACTGGCTGACCTTGTACCACAGAGTCTCTCCCTTGGCCTGTTCCTTATGCGTTCAGGCCAGAGCGAGCCCTGGGAGGCCTCTGCCAGCCAGTCCCACCCATCTGCCCAGGCCTGCTCTCAGCCCCACTGCCCTGCCACCCGTGCCCTGCAGGGACCCTGTCACTCCCTGGCCTTCAGAGCCGTGCCTGTGCGTAGCTACTCACAAAGGATGAAGAGCCCAAAGGATGGGCCCATCCTTTCACTTTTCAAAGTCCAGCCCACCCCACAAGGCCAGCTGAGACCTCACTGGCCCACAACACAGCCCGGCCTTAAGGCAGATCCTCCCTCACTCCCTCCCACCCACCCAGGCAGCAGGTGGCCTCTGTGAGAGCACAGGGGTGCAAGATGGTGAGTGAAGCCCTGTGTGACAGAGAGTGAGCAGGATGTGAGCAGGAGGGCCTATCCACCACCCACAGCCTGTAGACCTTCCCCAGCAAGCCCAGGGTAGCCCTCAGTCAGGACCTGCTGAATAAAGTGGCCCTCGAGCCCCACTCCACGGCCCTGGGAGACCAGCACGGCTTGTAGTTCAATAAACACCCATGGAGGGGAGCCTGAGTGGCTCAGTTGTCAAGCATCTGCCTTCGGCTCAGGTCATGATCCCAGGGTCCTGGGATTGAGCCCCGCATCGGGCTCCCCGCTCAGTGGGAAGCCTGCTTCTCCCTCTCCCATTCCCCCTGCTTGTGTTCCCTCTCTGTCTGTCGAATAAATAAAATCTTTTAAAAAAATAAAATAAAATAAAACAAACACCCATGGACAACCGGCCTCTCAGGAGCGGAGAACGGAGATCAGCAACATCCCGCTGGGAAGGAGGAAGGAAGATGAGGAATAATGATCACCTAGTAACAACATCCCAACTAGTAAAACATGCAGAAAAATGTGAGAATCCATGTAAACACACAATCCTCGGGCATCTGAAATCCTAATGAACACGTAAGACCGACACAGCAGCCAGGGAAGCCCAAAGACACCCGGGTAAAAAACCAGCACAAGCCCTTGAACAAGGAAATCCCTTCTCTGTGTTTTTCCCGTAGGCGCTCTTTCTAGGTATTCCCCGGAGGGAGAAGCAGTAAGGCTGTACAAGCTTATACGTTCTTCCACATACTCCGCCATCTTCAAAGGTGAAGGGTCTGCAGGCAAAGCTGCACCCCTGCCACGTGGCTTCCGGGGTGTCCAAGATCCCACTGTGTCCAGTCTGGCCTTCCACCACGTGATCCCTTCCCCGGGCACTCCACTCACCATGAGAAAAGTCCACTCTGCAGAGGGCGAGTCCACAGGGAAGGGGATAGCAAGATGGACCCTGAAGGGCGACCAAGGATGAGTAGAAGCCCATCACGCAAGCAAGGGAGGAACGGGAGCATCCCAGGCAGAGGGCAGGGCTGGAGAGCATCGGGTGCAGGACTACCGGGCCATATGGGAGTGGTTCAGTGAGGCCAGGGCAGCCAGAGGGAAACGGGCAGGACTCAGAGTGGGGCATGCAGGTGAGAAGGACCTTGGAAGCTGGACCAGGGAAGGAAGCCCTTATTCTACAGCAAGTGGAAAGAGGCGGCTCAGGCCACATCTGGGCCATAGACGTCCCTAGCTGGGGCAGTGTGGGGTGAGGATGAGAGGAGGGAGTCTGGCCACGGTCCTGCCTCAACAGCTCTGGAAACACCCTGGGTTGGGGCTGTGGGTCCTTCTCGGTCATCATGTGGGGCATGCATCAACTTTGAAAGAATGGCTCTCGTTTATAACAATTTATTATCCACAACTGGATTTCTCCAACTGTAACCTAGTTTAGGTTATGTACCTTATATACCCCTCATCTATAAAATTTAATTTCCGGAGTGTGTCAAAATGTTTATGATGTTCTGAGAGTGGACAGAATTCCCCTCCAGCGTGAGTTACACAGGGCTTGGCCTCTGGGTCATCAGACAACATGAAGGCATGCTCCAAAGGCAGGGAGGACCATCGCTTTGCAGGACAATGTTTCTGCAGGTGAACTACCTGACCGGACAAATGAATACGCACGCACCATAGTGGCTTGAGTACAGCCACCTTCATTGGGTGGGGCAGTAAGGTCTGTGTGTGCCCCCCCCAACACCTGGAGATAACTCTGCTATTCCTGCTTTTCAAGAAAAACTTGCTAAGCTACGATACTAGTTAGTCTAAGGGACAAAGAAAATTAGGATATGTTATTACTAACCAACTCCAACAGACCAGAAAGCACAGTAAGAATAAGTGTTCAACATCTTAGACATTTCTCCCCAAACATCTTGCTATTATTCAAGACCATGTAATAAATACTTGTTGAAAAACTCCTACGTGAAAGCACCACGCTAGACACCATGAAATCAAAAAATTAAATCACTATATTCGACAAAATCCATGTTCCCAAAAGCTTACAACCTATAAAGGATCCTACTCCCATCTCCATTGCCCGGAAAGGTCCTTTTGCCTAAGTGACACTTGTAATATAACCCCCCCACACACACACCATGGACCTTAAAACCGAATCTGAACAGGGGCACCTGGGAGGCTCAGTCAGTTAAGCGTCGGACTCTTGTTTTCGGCTCAGGTCATGTTCTCAGGGTCCTGGGATCAAGCCCCGCGTAGGGCTCCACACTCAGCGTGGAGTCTGCTTGAGATTCTCTCCCTCTCCCTCTGTCCCTCCTGCTCGTATTCTCTCTCCCTTTTTCTCAAATAAATCTTTAAAAAACAAAACAAAAAACCAAATCTGAGCATATTTCTGAAACACCATTCAAAAGAGGAAACAGATCTTTTTCTTTTGGTACCATGGAGAGGACATCTTTATTTAATCTGAACTCTTAAATTCCACATAAATGGAAATTCTGGCAATCTGTACTGCACGTATCTGAAGTACTATTGCTTTCAGGGGTGCCTAAGTGGCTCAGTCGGTTAGGCGTCTGACTCTTGGTTTCAGCTCAGGTCATGATCTCAGGGTTGTGGGATCCAGCCCTGCGTCAAGCTCTGTGGTCAGTGCAGAGTCGGCTTCAGATGGTCTCTCCCTCTGCCCCTCCTGCTCATGCTCTCTCTCTCTCAAAGAAATAAATCTTTTAAAAAAGTAAAAATAAAGTGCTATTGCTTTTATGCTTTTTAATTGCAAGCTCTTGTAGATCAAAAACCTTCTCCCTTAGTCCCCTCCACCCCCAGCCATGACATCTGGTGCAGCGCTGGGCCAAACAGCTGCTGGAATCCCCTCTACCCATAAAATGTCTGTACTTCCCCATCTCATGTCAGAGCCTCAGTCGTCCTCCTGCTGGTCTTGACCTGTCTGTCCAGCATCATGATTACTGCTATGCCCTCTGGGGCCTAGGCTTGTGGTGGCCCACCAGACCCACCTCTGCCTCCCACCCCCAAATATGAGATGCTCAGCAGTCTTTCCTGTGTTCCACACACTATCCCCCCACCCTGAGCCAGCCAACTCGCCACACAGAGACCTGACCCATCTGCTAGAAGCAGTCCTGTCGTCCGTCAGACTTGCAAAACCTCCCGCTGGTGTGCCCACATTTTTATCTCCTATGTTGGCAACACTCTCCAGCTGGTCTCCGGATTAAGATCTCACCTGAAAGGAAGATGCTGGTGGCAAATCACAGGACCTGCCTGGACCCCTGTCCCACGCCATCTCCCCCCTTTTACCCACATCTTTAACTTGGAGCAGACACAGAGCAACAGAAAACACCTAATACATGTAATGACAGAATCACGAGTTCCAGGGAGGACATTCAACCAATGAAGGCAACAACCCGTACTTGGAGTCAGAACACAGGGGTGCGGTGGCAGCCACACGGGTCCTGGGGCATGCGGGGGCCTGAATCTCCCAAGAGTGCAATAAGCCCACAGTCATATGTGGTTGCCAAAGGAGCTTCTGTGGTCTTAGACAACACGCATGACAATATTCTGTGCTTATTTGTGTGAAGACAAAGTCTCATGCCACAGTCTGTTCGTAAAACACAGCACGGCAGTTAGGGAAGCAGATCCTGGGGGCCTCCAGTCAGACAGAAACCTGGCTCCTCCTTTTATTAGCTGCACAAGCGTGGGCAAGTGACATAATCTCTTTGAGACTCAAATGCCTCATTTGTAAAATGGGGATAAGTCTACTAGCTATACTCCTGCTGGAGTGAAGATTAAAGAGTAAATCCCTGTCAAGCCCTGAGCAACAGTACCTGGTACAGAGTGAGTCAGTCAATGAGAACAGCTGTTAGCTGTTTGTCATTCTCCACTGGGCACCAACCGCACACCGGTCCCCATCAGGTAACACACACACACACAACTTTATCTCATTTCACTTCATTTTATGAACGAGCAAACAAAGGTCCACGAAGGTTCAAGGACTTGTCCAAGGGCAAAGAAGTGCAAATGAACTCAAAAATCTAAGGAACTCCAAGGCCTGAGCTCCATCTACCCGCTGCGCTGAGAGGCTCTGGAACCTTCCCTCGTTGTGCCAAGTACTGACCATCACACTTGAAGAAAGATACACACAAACTGGTACCCAGTCGGTGGAGAGCAGTGAGGACGGTAAAGGGCCCAAATTCCAATGGGGAGAATCATATGGGGAGCAGGAAGGCCCTGGAAAGGCTCAACCTGGTTCTCTTCTGGCCCATACGATGACTAAAGGTCAGTATGTAAAGTTTTCAGAGGACAGATCTGCCCCTGTATCGGTCTCCTAGGGCTACCATAACAAGATACCACAGACTGGGTGACCCAAACAACAGGAATTTATTTCTCATTGTTCTAGAGGCTAGAAGTCCAAGAGGTGTGTGCAGGCGTGATTTCCTGCGAGACCGTTCTCTTGGGCCTGCAGTCACCTTCTTGCTGTATCCTCTCGGGACCTTTCCTCTGCAAATCTTCTTACCGTCTCTTCCTCTAAGGACACCAGTCAGATTGAATTAGGACCCACCCTAATGGCCTCCTTTTAACTTAATCACCCCTGTCTCCAAATACAGTCACATTCTGAGGAACTGAGAACTAGGGCTTCAATGGGGGGAGGGGACTAATTCAACCCATAATAACCCTCAAAATAAGGAAGACCTTTTTCATCGCCTACTGCCCTCCAAGGATGGAATAAGGTGCTTCAAGAGGCAGCAAGCTTCCAGTCAGCAGGGAAAGGCAAGCATCAGCAGCATCAGCAAGATAATCACTTAATGGTGAGGTCACCTGCCCGGATGTTGGGCTGCAAGGTCTTTAGGCTCTCACCTAAGCTGTGAAAGTCTAGGGATCAGTGCACTTTAGGTGGTTGGTTTTTTTAAACAACATACCTCTATACAAAAGATTCTGCAGAAAGAACAAGAGAGTTGGAAATCGCAAATGCAAGGAGTCATGGGTGTTATCTGGATAACATTGCCATGATGGGAAAGGCTTATTCCCCCCAAGAAAATGGAAGGAACCAACCGAAGTTCACAGGAGTTCATGTGCCCAAGGAAAGGAAGAGGTGGCGCCAGCTGGGCTGCACAGGCTTCGGGACCCAGTGACAAGGACTGCTGGGTTCCCCACTCCCACAGTCATTTATACTTAAAGCAGTACTTCTGCTGGGCCCCTCAACTAGCCACATACAGTGTCAACCAATCTGCCCTGAGAGCCGTGGCCGATGACCACCAAGGATAACACAGCCTCCGAGGAGGAAGGGGAATGGCAGGTGGTCCTAAGAGCACGACCAGAGTCCCCGGCCAGGAAGAAAGCACAAATGCCACCAGTCTTCCAGTCTTCTTCAAAGGCTAGTAACTCCCAGTGGGAGCTCTTATTCTCAACAGATAGTCTCCCATTACCCGCTTGAAATGCATTTCAAACCATTCAAATTTGGGACTTCCAAAGATTCAATGTTAATATTTTAAACATCACACCATCTTATCCAGCACCCAGTCGGCCACTTCCAAAAGCCTTCTCCAAAATCAGCAACTCCTATTAGTTACATTTTCTCCCATCACTGTTTTCTAGGAGCAAACTATATAATTAGGAAATAAAACCTGAATGGGTAAAAGCAAGACACGAATTGGGCTCTCTCTGAGGCCGAATCCTCCTAGAGCAAAGGAGGCTGTATTTTTTCTTACTGGACTGTGAGCCAGAGGACAGTGGGGCCTCATCTGCTTGCACACCTCGTATCCACAAGCCCCTGAACATAGCCCAGCAAATGAGTAGAGTTCAAGAAATATGTGTTGCATTTAAGAATATCTGGTTTTTATCCCCACAAATTGAAATAGCTCACAGTAAAAGATCAAGTAATGATAGAAATATGCAAGTTAGGAGGATCAAGATCATTGCCACGCTTGAATAAGTACCACTTTTACTGTCCTCAGAGCCAGAGCAAAAGTGGAAACCCAGCTTGTGTTTACACCGATCTCTGGAGAAAAACCATTTCTCTAAGAAAGTCTACAATGCACACCAAGTAATATATTAAACAATGTGCCCATCTGCACCTACTAAAAATGCAATATTGAAGTTCATAGGATTCTTTCACATGGTATCCACTCATAAAAGCTGCAGGCTTATAAGTAACATGACAGACACTAGATGACCTGTGTTTAAAGCACGACATTCTCACAATCAGTTGACATAAATCACTGGATTTCACAGAAATGGTGTTAGTCTCGGGGCTAACATCATCATCTCAAGGCCTCCCCGAGGGGGAGGTAAATTCACACCCATGTGTGGTCACCTTCCACAGGAAGCACCACTGATCTATAACCAACAGAATATCGTCACAAAGTGTGACTTCTGAGATTAGGTCATAAAATACATTGCAGCTTTCGCCTCTCTTGGATCTCATCTTGTGAGGGAAGGTAGCTGCCACACCTCTTAGACATTCAAGCAGTCCACAGAGAGGTCCACGTGACAAGAAAACTGAGGCTTCCTGCCAACGAGCACTAACTTGCCAGGCGCAAAAGGAAGCAGGAACGCCTGCCCCACTCAAGCCTTCAGATGACTCTAGCTGTGGTCACCGTACGACCACTGCCTCCGGAGAGACCCCAAGCCATCATCCCCCAGCTGAGCACTCTCATATCCCCTGAGCTGCACGGCCTGTGAAATGATGATGTCCACGGGGTAAAGCCACTGAGTTTTGGACTAACTTCTACTGCAACAATAAATAAATAATACAGATTCTGCCAACGGCAACTGATGTGCTCCTGTCATAAACTAACATGTGAGAGTGGCTTATGGAACCCGGCAGCAGAAGGAAGCTGGAAGGACTCAGACAGTGTTAGAAAAGCCAGAAGCACAGCCCTCAGGGTCTTTCAGGAACCTGTGAGGGATGAGGGAATGTCAGAAGCTGGAATAAAAAGAATCCTGGTTACTTAGTGACAAAAAATTTAGCAACACGGTTGCCTATGGTCATGTGAAAAACAAAAATGTATCTAATGAAACAAAGGATCTGCCTAAGGAGATATCCATGCAGAGTGTTGAATGTGCCATCCATAGTCTTTTTAACTACTCAAAACCAAAACAAAACAAAAAACCAAAAACCCCACACAACCCTGGGAGAGCCACTGAGGCAAAAGGAAGGCTTCTAAGAAATAAGGGTGTTGTCCCCTAACAAGAGTAACCCAATGTAGAGCACAGCTTCTCTCTCTCCAGCAGATCTGTGGATGTGGCTTTTGTCTAATCAAATGAACCCCAATAAGATTCATAGGGCATCCACAACATTTTTAAAGGAATTACACTTGCAGAAACATCAGCTTGAACTGAAAGACACAGACAGTACAGAATAAAATTCCTTTGGCAGGAAGCTGAGAAATCTACTCAGCTGGAAACAGGCTTTTATAGAAAAGGAAGGATGATATGGGACGTAATGGTTTTCAGATGCTAAATTTTTAAGTTCTTAGTATTATATATTAATAATATACTTTTTCCCAAAAACACAGAATAAAGGTTATTCCTGTAATTCCCTTGGATTCAAAAATGACTTTTTGATCAGAAACCAGTAAAGTCAGGGCACGTGGGTGGCTCATATGGTTAAGCATCTGCCTTCAGTTCAGGTCATGATCCCAGGGTCCTGGGATCAAGTCCCGCATCGGGCTCCTGGCTCAGTGGGGAGCCTGCTTCTCCCTCTCCCTCTACTGATTCCCCTGCTTGTGCTCTCTTGCTCTGTCAAATACATAAAATCTTAAAAAAAAAAAAAAAAAAAATGAGTAAAGTCAGTAAATGAATTTGTAGATAGTGTGCTTATGCTTAAACATATCAGGTGGGTGACCCTGTCCTGTATGATATGGCCAAAACAAACAAACAACACCCTAAAAACTAAAAACCAAGGACTCGAGTTTTTCCATAACATTTTTAGACAGTGAAATTGTTTTCTTAAATTAGTATACTCATATAGTTCAAAATATATATATATATTAGGTGATACACTGTAAACACCTCCCTCTCACCCTGACCTCCATCCTGCCAGCCCCCACCCCCATCCCACCCACACACAAAACACCACAGGAAACCACTATTGCCAGGTTTCTTGGGAATGCTTCCAAAGTTTCTTTTTACAGACAGAAATATGAAAATCTCATCTCATATTCTCCCTTCTGACAAAACAAGCAGTATCTATTACACACTGTTCTACATCTCAGGGAACTCTAAATTAGCTGGAGAGCGGTCCATTCAAGGCTCTGTAAGCATCTGGATGATGAATGTTCTACAGTGCTCAATGCACTTTGAGTCAAGTGTTTTAAATGATTAAAAGTCAAAATGAAATATGTATGAAATTCAACAGCTCGAACTCCAATGACCTATAAGCAAAATTGACCCAAGCCAAGGCGTATACCCCCATGCTCTGATGATTATAAACAAGGTAAGATAAAAAACAGTGCGAATCCTAACCATCCCTTGCTAAGGAACGAGCTGTAAAACCTGCTAAACTGCACCACATTAACTAATGCAAGTGATTAACAAATACACTGGTCTCCATCCCACCCCTAGGGCTGGGCTCCTGAAAACTCTTAGGAGAATCTGAGGTTGGTGTAAAATAAGACTCTCTTTTCAACAGAGAAAGGAAATAACTGGTTGCGAAGATTCAGCTTGGAAGAAAGCTATGCACATTATTATACATTTACTTTAAAATACAAACACACTGAGTAAATAACATTTGACATACCTTATCAACAACGGGACCTATATTTTCATTTGCCTACACTTCCCTAATTCACATTACTCTGTTTGCAAACGCCAAGTTTCAAAACTCTGAAGTCAACTCAGACTCCTCGGTTCTGAATCTTGGCCTTTTACAAGGCCCTCAGTCCTCGTACCTTTCCTACGTTTGCCTCGTCATCTCGTATTTATCTCCCTCCTTCCAGGGGCTTCTCTCTGCAGTACACCTGCTGAGCAGCATGGGTTTTTCTAAGTATGCTTTTCCTGTGTCACTCTCAGTTCATGCTGCCCCTGCTGGCCCCCCACTGCCTGGAGGGCCAGGTCCACACTGCTGACTCTGGCACCCAGCCCCTCACAACTGGCCCAACTCCACAGGCCTACGCACCCCTGCCGCTGCTGTCAATCCTTTGGCCCTAGAAAGATCTGCCGGCTCACTGGCCCGTACCCCTTTTTCCCTGCATCTCCACTCACAGGTTCCTCGCCTCAACCTGGTAACCACTGTAATGGGCTGAACTGTGCCCCCCCAAAATTCAAAATTCTATGCTGGAATTCTGATGCCCAGCACCTCAGAATGTGACTGTATTTGGAGAGAGAGGTGATTAAATGAAAACGAGGCCATCAGGGTGGCCCCAACCAATATCACAGGCATTCTTAGAGGGGGAAAAAAAAAAAGGAAATTTGGCCACACAATGAGACAGTAGGGATGCACACACACAAAGCAAAGGCTATGTATAAGGTCACAGGGAAAACCAGGCCTTTTGCAAGCCAAGGAGGAACCAAGCCTGCCAGCACCTTGACCTTGGACTTCTAGCCTACAGAAATGTGAGACAATAAATTTCTGTTGTTTAAGCCAACCAGTCCATGGTATTTTGTTATGGTAACTCCAGCAAATTAATACAAGCCACCCCCACCTTCCTTCTATAATGCTAAAGCTCACTCATTTTTTTATTTAAAAATATGCCATAATTTAAATATACCAATTGTATGGTAATACCACACATACACTTCACCCATTTAAAGTGTACAATTCATTGGTCTTCAGTGTATTCAGAGTCATGCAACCATAACTAATTTTAGACCATCTCGCCCCCTGAAATAAAAACTGTACCCATTTCCCTCTTCCCCTACCCGTAAACAACCACTAATCTATTTTCTATCGCTATGGATTCACCTATTCCAGACACTGCATAGAGTAAAATTATACAATATGTGGCCTTTTGTGACTGGCTTTCACTTTGCACAATGGCTTCAAGGTCTATCCATGCTGTAACAACTGTCAGAACTTCATTCCTTTTCATTGCTAAATGATATTTTATTGAATGGGTATACCACATTTTGTTCATCTAGTCAACAGTTGACGGACATTTGGGTTGCTTCCATTATTTAAGCCCACCTAATTTTTAAGTCTTGCTTCCTCCCCAGAATGTGAACGTTAGAAGTAGACTCCCTTCACTCCCAAAATCCCAGAAGACAACATATAAATTACTTAGGTCAATATCCAGTGTCAAACTGTTACACAATAAGCATTAGCTAGTATCCTACTATGAACCAATGCAGCACTTCTTGTATATACAACCATTCAATCGTCTTCTTTATGATCTTTGTCTTAGGTTCATTCAGTCAATAAACATTTGTTGAGTATCTACATTAAGGCACCATGCTAGATCTACATATTCAGTTACTAAAACAGATGCCTTATCTACCCTTAGAAATCTTAATCTATTGTGTGTGTGTGTGTGTGTGTGTGTGTGTGTGTTTTGTGGGGTTTTTTTAGATTTATTTCAGAGAAAGAGTGAGCATGTGGTGGGGAGGAGCAGACGGAGACACTCAAGCAGACTCTGTGCTGAGTGCAGAGCCCAATATGGGGCCTGATCTCACGACCCATGACATCATGCCCTGAGCCCAAACCGAGTCAGATGCTTAACAAACTGAGCCACTCAGATGCCCCATGTGCTACCTACTTTCTACAGTGAACCCACAGGTTTGAACTACGTGGATCCACTTATACGAGGATTTTTTTTTCAATACAGTGCTGTAAATTTATTTTCTCTTAGGATTTTCTTAGTAATTTCTTTTCTCTATAGCCTACTTTATTGTACCAACACAGTATCTAATACATGTTTTGTACAAAATATGCATTAATCAACTGTTATCAGTAAGGCTTCTGGTCAACTGTGGGCTATTAGTACTTAAGTTTTGGGGAAGTCAAAAGTTATATGCAGCTTTTCAACTGGGGACAAGGGGGTCAGTGCCCATAACCCCTGTACTGTTAAAGGGTCAATTATACTTCAACTTTAAGTTCCTCCTAAAAATAAATATGCTTTTTGTCTCATTAAGAGAAACTGATAAAGGATATCTGAAAGGGAAGAACATGATGAATAAAAATGCTTCCCGCAGCCTGTTTTGTAATATGGGAAATACCAGAAACAACCCGAGTCCAAGAATATGTAACAGACAAGTAAATAAAAGAATATCTATATGATGCAATAATCACTTATAATAATGCTTACAAAGTTTTTAAAGGAAATGCTGATTTTATAAAAAGATAATGTAAAAAAATACACCAACAGAGGCATTTCAATGTGTAAACTACTAGAACCACTGAAAAATTGTAACATCCATTGGATCTGGGTCCCCCCCCCCATTTTTCCAGCTATCAGAACATACCCTTTAAAAACATCAGACTGCTTAGAACTGGAGTTTCTATCTAAATCTGAACACTCAGGAGCAAAGGAGTCAAGGGGATGGGACCTCGACAGAAGGGCAGGCTGTGAACACATGGGGTCACTGTGGTACATCCAAGCTGGGAATTTTTGTTTTGTACACTTCTCTGTGTATTATGTTTCATAGTACAAAGGCCCAAAGATGCTTAAGGTATGCTCCTTAAAGGCAAAAATCATCACAACTAAAGCCATTACATTTCCCACATCCTTTGCACATCCTACTACTACTAGTTATATACACCGAATAGACACTATATGCATTTAATAAATGCATCATCGACCAATTCTTAAACTTGAACAACTAGCCCACTTGCTCTTCTGGGACACATAACTTACCATCTCTGCTAGGATGGTAAAGGCTCTTTCAGGTTACTAACTGGCCCCTCCACCAAACTACCACTTAGGGTTTTATAACGTGTCTCTGTCTCTTCAATTAAAAGATCAATCTGCACTATCAACTCCTGGAAAAGTCATGTCTCCCAAATGATAGGTCACCAAGTAACACAGCAAATAGGACAAAACATAAGAAAAGCAGAATGCAGAGGAACAAGAACGAACAATGGAATGTATGATACCAAGATGAGGAAGGAAACCAATAAATTATGGATAGAGTCCATTTCCCCATGCAAAACCTAAAACCATTTTTCAAAGTCCAGATAAACAAACGGCTGAGATTTCGAGCTGCATTTTTTAGTCCTGGGTCCCAATCATTTTCTGTGCCATTCCTTTCTAACATGAAAGACATGCATTACTTCACTCTTAAAATATAAACAGCCTGTCAAGTACAAGGGGAGATTATTAGATTAGGTAGTTACCACCAACTCTAAGGGAGGGGTCACTGGGGAAATAGGCATTGTGAATTCTATGCAAAACACATCTGTTACGGAGAATGGCCTGGAAAAGCAGCAAGTAAAGCAGACTCAGCCAACTCTTAATTGTTTCTCTAATAATTAAGGTAAATACTCTGAGGCAGGCACAAGCGTTCAACCTGTACCACACAGGTTCAGAAGCAGGAAGTGGGAAAAGGAAAATAAACAAAAGCCTGAAGTTCACAGCAGGCCAGGGGAAGACAGGATGGTTTAGTTCTGTGTTTTATTTTGGTTTAACGGTTCATTCCAGCATTCAGACCTTCCACATGTGTTCAAAAGTCCTTTTGCACAAATAACAATAAATCCCCTGCTTAAAAACACCCACTGCGTTCCAAAATTTCATTTGTGAGCTTTTCGTTATCTGAAACTTGGAATCCATTTCCCCAAACACAAATGAGTTTCCAAAACTAGTCCACAACTGTCTTTTTAACTCCCCACGTAACTGAAACCACCACAAGCTTTTATTCTCTGAAAGCAGCAGAGAACAATGTCATGGTAATATTAACACACAGCAGTGCTAGAAGCCCAGACAACTTGTTATTCCCAGAGTTATGGTGCTTGGGAGTCTGGGTGCTCATATTTCTCTGACATCTGACAGGGGCTTCCCCGACTCACCCGCCCCCACCCCACTACCTCTCCCCACCTCCAGCAGAGTTTTTTGGTTTTTTCTTAAAAGCTTGAGAGACTGCTCTATAAGACTGTTGCTCTCTCCTCCTGGAAGAGGTTGGCCAGCCACCAGAACTTTCTGTCTCACCTCACACAAGTCAGCTGGCCAGGGGCCGCCCCCAAGCTCCAATGCTCACTCTAACAGATACTAAAGGACTGTTTTCTTTTTTCTTGCTTGCTTGCTTTTATTTGATGGCTAAGAACAAAACCAAAAAATCCTCTCTATTTAGAGCAGCCAAACATGCCTCCTCCCATCAACATGTGGGTATGCTTTTCCAAATGAGCAGCAGGTAGAGCAGGACTGAAGAACATCTTGCTGCCCCCCCCCCCCATCTGGCTCTGCTCTCTGGAGTGACACAAGTCTTTCCCACAATGGTTTTTCTTCCACAAACTATCCATGAGGTGGCTCAAGCTAATGAATATATAGCTTCTCACACCTTTCTAGACCAAAAACGTCTCTAGAGGAACTGGGTATCTCACAGAAAGAATCCCACTTTACTCTCCAGATCAAACCCACAAGTCTCAGTTAACCCAACACTGCAAGAACCAAAAACCTCAAAGGTTATATGTCAAACCTAAAGCTTTTTACCAGAACTCAGAAACCTGAGTGAACTACTGCTCATCTGAACAACTGTGTGTATGCTGGAGCCAGGTGTCCAAGTGGACCCCCCCATCTAAAGGGAGCACTGGACCCCAGGCTCTCGCACTCCCCAGGGACCACCTCACCACTCCATTCCCTTCCCCCCCCCACTGACACATTCTCTCAGTACTTACATACTCACACCTCAACCAGCTTAAAACAAAATAACTTCTATAACCCCACCCACAGCAAAAGGCTTCTCAAATTCTACACACACACACACACACACACACACACACACACACACACCATCAACCCTCATCCATGAAGCTCACAAGGCCCCCAACTCCGCAGCCTCCTCCAGGACCCCAGGCAGGGGAGGTGGCCAAGTGTTTAAGATCCCAGAAGCCGACTGTGTACCTCACCAATGTCTGCCCCTTTCTAGCTCCGACCAGGGACAAGTCACAAACTTCTGAGCCTCGGTTTCCTCATCTTAAAAAGGATTACTTTTAAAGCCCCGAGGAAAGGGCCTGCAACACAGGAAGTGCTGTGTTAAATAGAAGAGAAAGTGTATGCTCACTGCCATTTATTATCACTCTGATCATTACTGTCATTCCATTCCCAGCTTTCCTTCCAGAAAGCTCAACACCGCAGCATGCTAGAGACAAATGATCTTTAAGATTATCCAAGCACCTCCATTTCAGATATGAAAAAATGAAGGAAGTTAAGAACGGAGAGATTAACTTGCCCAAGGACCCACTATAATTAAACCCCAGAGGGGCACCTGAGTGGCTCAGTCAGTTAAGTGTCT
This sequence comes from Halichoerus grypus, assembly GCF_964656455.1. Taxonomy (NCBI): domain Eukaryota; kingdom Metazoa; phylum Chordata; class Mammalia; order Carnivora; family Phocidae; genus Halichoerus; species Halichoerus grypus. The sequence goes on from NC_135724.1 coordinate 17,321,178, forward strand.
GACTTCAGCTCAGGTCATGATCCCGGGGTCCTGGGATCCAGCCCTCTCCCTCAGCCCCTGCTCTCTTGCTCTTTCTCTCAAATAAATAAAATCTTTTAAAAAATGATAATAAAAAAATAATTAAACTCCAAAGCCGAGCCAAGAATCCCAGGGAGTTAAGTTCATGAGCACTCCCTACAGCACACCCAGGAAGCTATTATTCACCCGCAGTGACCCGGGTACACCTTATACACACCTTATAGGTACGGGAGTGTTCATGCACTGCCCCACACAGCCCTGGTTGCTCCCTCCACCCAGACACAAGAGCGCCTTCTAGCAATGGGGACATTTTATCAACTCTCTCACATTTAACCTTACAAAAACGATGGGGCATTGTTCTTTTTCCTCAAAGTAGGTATGAAGTGGTAAAATGAACTGATCCTAGATGAACATCTCTAGAATAGAGATGTAATCGGGTTTCACCCAATCCAATCCAGCCAGCTTTTTGTTCCTGCCATATTGTCTCTAGTCCGGAAACTAACTGAGCAAGAAGGAACGTTTGACCCCATCTTGCTTGTTCACTCTCATCCTCCTGCTCTTTCTCGGGGCCAGCACAAGCCCCATCTCCCACCTGACCACCTCAAGAAAACATCTCCCCCACGCTTTGTTAAGCCCTCTTTTTTATTTTACATTTTGTTTTCCTGAAGACTGGTAAAATATAGATCAGAAGCCAGAGCAATTCTAGAAATGCACCTTTATTGAGAGACACTGTGGAGTCAAATTAGACTTTGTGAAGAACAGCCCCATCAACTTCTCAGGCCCCCAACTACTGATATGCCCCCCTACCCCGTCTTCCTTCACCCACCTTCATCACTTCCAGCCCACCTGCATGACAGGCCCTGTTGGGTTTGATGCTAATTACTGAAATCCCAAAACACTGTTTTCTCTGCTTATAATAGTTTTTAAAGGAAACTTAAAGGCCACAGAAAACAATACTTTTTCAGGCAAATTCACTCAAAGTTTGAGATAACTGGCCTTTTAACCAGGCTCTGGATATCAGATTTTAAATGAGGAGCTTTTTGGAGCAGAAACCTGTATTTTGTGGACAACAGGTAGATCCTGATTACAATACCATCTCTAATGGTCCCATCCAACTCTTAAATCCATCTCATGGTTTAGTTTCCTTTTAGGCCAAAAAAAAAACTTTCTCAATCTCAGCACTACTCACATTTTAGTCCACGTAAGTCCTCATTGTGGGGCTGTCGTGTGCAGCACAGAACACTCCGCAGCATCCCTGGCCTCTGCCCACTAGATGCCACCAGACCCTCCACCACCACCCCCAGGTAGGACAACCAAAACATTCCCAGTTGAGAACCAGTGGGTTTTAACATTGTATTTATTTATTAAAGAGAGAGGGAATGAGTGGGGGGAGGGATAGAGGGAAAGGGAGAAGCAGACTCCCTGCTGAGCAGCAAGCCCCACACCGTGGGGCTCAATCCCAGGACCCCAAGATCATGCCCTGAGCCGAAGGCAGACACTTAACCAACTGAGCCACCCAGGCGCCCCAAGAACCAGTGTGTTAAGCAAAAGATCCCAAGGAAGCCAAAAATGGAGATCCATGGTCAAGAAAAGGGCAATAATCACTTTCAGTGGAGGCTGAAGTAACCAGGAGGCGCTTCCTGGAGCAGAAGACCCCAAGCCTGGCTCACCATCAGAAGCACGTGGGAGCTCTTCAAAGTACAGATTCCTGGGCCTGCCCCCACCCTTCTAATCAGAAGCTTTGATGACACCTGGGAATTTAATCTTGAAAAAAAATTCTTGGAAGAGATCCATAAACTAATACTGAACTATACTTACACTGACATGCACATTAGGTACGTAGGACTAAAGTGTACTGATGTGGATCGTGTACTTGTAAAATAGATCCACAGGGGCGCCTGGGTGGCTCAGTTGTTAAGCATCTGCCTTCGGCTCAGGTCATGATCCCAGGGTCCTGGGATGGAGCCCCGCATCGGGCTCCCTGCTCGCCGGGAAACCTGCTTCTCCCTCTCCCACTCCCCCTGCTTGTGTTCCCTTTCTCGCTGTGTCTCTGTCAAATAAATAAGTAAAATCTTTAAAAATAAATAAATAAATAAAATAGATCCATAAATAAGATGGACAGAGGGCATAAACAGGCAATACAGCTGGTAGAAGAGAATGTTAATTGTAGAATCCAGAAAGTGGGTATATGGGTGTACATTCTTCCACCTTTTCTGTGGACTTGTCATTTTTCAGAATAAAATGTTGGGGGGAAGTGTGCAGAAGCACTTCTGACGATGAGCAGGATTTGAAAAACCACGGATAGAAAGCGTGTCCAACTTCTCTCCGATTGAAGGAGACAGGCCTCATCTAACCTCTCACTTTACTCATTCCATAGTTAGCCAAGGTAACTAAAGAAATTCATAAAAATGGATCCAAACCTCAAACAGGATTTTTAAAAGTGTGCTGCCCTCTTTCCCTCTGTGCCCTGCAACCTTTTATTTTAATGGAATATTATAATATGAAACAAAACAAAACTGACCACCTTTCCTAATTCTGTTTAGTTTTTCTGGTTAATAGCCCCAAGCCTGAGGCAGAGCTCCTCGCAGAGGCTGTGTTTTAATCCTTCACTCTGCTCAATTTCAGAAAGGAAGGGTTTGCTTTTCATAGGTCCAAGCCACTAACTCCGCCTCCCACACTGCAGTTTATAGAACTCAAATTACTAACACCGTGCCAGTCTGGCCTCATCCCAAAATACACCATCTTCAGCTCACATACTTGCGGGCTTCTCAACTTACCAAAAAATCCTGACCACAAAAAACGTACAGGTAACATTCCCACTGAACCACAATGTGAGAAATCAAGGGAAACACTCTGGTAATCTACTGCACGGCATTTATCAAATGGCATAAGCATTTCTCTTGGTAACAGCAATGTATTTTGCACAGCGCTTTGTGCCCACCTGATGATTACTTTGTGCAGTAACGAAGTCCATGATCAGCTACCTGAAGAAAACAGTTCCTAAAACCACCTCCTGGAGTCTCAATCCTTTTATCTCCCTTTCGTTGTCTACTACAGGAAATCCCTGCTACTAGGAGGTTCTGGGGTCCTGAGACTGTTGGATAAATGGGACCTATGCAAAGCATTCGCCCTCCCAAGAGAGCGATGGGGAAGAGGAGTCCACAAGTATTTGAGACAATGAAGGTCATTACATAATGATCAAGAGGTCAATCCAACAAGAAGATATAACATCTATAAATATTTATGCGCCCAACATAACGGCATCTAAATATATAAAGCAAATATAAAGAGAGAAACAGCAATAAAGTAATACTGGGAGACTCTGACACCCCACTTATATCAATAAACAGATCATCCAGACAGAAAATCATTAAGGAAACATCAGCTTTAAATGCTGTGTTAGATCAGATGAACTTAAGTTCATCTTAAGTTGAACAAGCGCGTGCTGAACACTCCATCCAAAGCAGAATACCTTCTTCTCAAGAGCACACAGAAAGTATGGGGAATATATGCAGGTTTTTTATGTCCTAACAACTGTCTGTCCATCCAACTCTTCACCAATAGAGAAGTCTCCCCTCCCTGCCCCTCCCACTTTCGTATTTCCCAGCATCCTCTGACTCTGAGCCAACCACGTGCCACATACTGAAACGTTTACAGCCAGTACTGGCTGAAGATCTCTGGATCCTCTCTTCTAGGTCCCTGTCATTTGGGCTTCATCTCCTTACTTTAATATGCAGCACCATTTCTTCCCTGAGGGTAACTAGCCAAGGACAAGAATCTGTTTTACTCTTTAAAACAAATTATCTGGGGCACCTGGGTGGCTCAGTCGGTTAAGCGTCTGCCTTCGGCTCAGGTCAGGATCCCGGGATGCTGGGATCGAGCCCCATGTCAGGCTCCCTGCTTCTCCCTCTCTCTCTCTGCCCCTCCCCCGCTCATGGCTCTGTCCTCAAACTGAGGAACAAAAGTAAATCCCTATGCTGCTCCCTTAATCCCAGTGACACGGAAGTAGACCCTGCCAGTGGCTGTAGGGAGGATGGGGAAAACAAAATGCAAATTTAAGAATTCTGCACAAGGAACAAAATGCCCAAAGTGGGCACGAGCCAGATGGTGAAGCCTAACCCACTGTTTTCCTAACACCTCCGTTGCATGGGGAGGTGCCCTTATTTATTATTATTATTCTTAAATAACCTTGAGATTTAACTCAACGTTCACCCTTTTGAAGGATACAATTCATTGATTTTTAATATATTCACAAAGCCGGGCACCTGGCACCTTTAGATAATCCCAAAACATTAGCATCATCCCAAAAGAAACTCTATACCCTTTACAGAAACACTCAATTCCCTCCTGCCAGCAGACTCCCATAAACACTAAGCTACGTGCTTGTCCCTATGGATTTGCCCATCCTGATCACTTCAAATAAATGTGTGGGGGCGCCTGGATGGCTCAGTCGGTTAAGCATCTGACTCGATTTCAACTCAGGTCATGATCTCAGGGTCCTGAGATCCAGTCCTGCATCAGGCTCTGCACTGAGCACGGAGCCTGCTTAGGATTCTCTCCCTCTCAAAAAAAGCCAAAAACAAACAAACAAAAAACTCAAATAAATATGTGGCCTTTTGTGCCTGGCTTCTTCCATCTCCTGTAATATTTTCAGTGTTCGCCCATGTTGTACCATTTATCTGACCTTTACTTCTTTAATGATAGAATAATATTCTGTTGCATAGATAGAACACATTTTGTTTATTCATGCATGTCCTAGCACTCTGTTGAAAAACAACAGACCATAAACCTAAGGATTTATTTCTAGACTTTCAATTATTCCACTGATCAATATGGCTTACTATACGGTAGCTTTTGTAGTAAGTTCTTTAAACTGAGAATTGTGATTCCAACTATGTTCTTTTTCAAGATTGCTTTGGCTATTCTGAGACCCTTGCATTTCCATGTGAATCTTAGGGTCAAGCTTTTCAGTTTCTACAAAAACGCCAGATGGGGTTTTATAGGGATTTCACTGAATCTGTAGATCAATTTGGGGAGTATTGCCATGTTAACAATGTAAGTCTTCCAGTCCACGAACATGGGTATACTTGACAATGTCCCACAGGTCTCTATGGCTCTGTCCATTTTTTTATTCTTTTCTTCTTGTTCCTCATACTGGAAAATATTAATTAACCTGCTTTAAAATTCACAGATTCATTCCTGGGCCAGCTCAAATCTGCGGCTGAGTCCCTCTAGTGAATTTTTCTTTTCAGTTACTGTACTTTTCAACTCCAGAATTTTTTTTTTTTTTTTAAATAATCCGTACCTTTCCTTACATTCACTACTTGGTGACAAATCACTCCATTTTTTCCTTTAATTCTTTAGACATGGTTTCCTGTAGTCCTTTAAACATATCCATCAGAGCTGATTTAAGTTTTGTGTAGACCATCCAACACCCAGGCTTTCCTCCAGGACTGTTTCTATTAACTGTTTTCCCTTTGAATGGGGCTGGCCATATTTTCCTGTCCTTTCTGGGTATCTCATAATTTTCTGTTGAAAACTAAACACTTTCAAGAATGTAATGTTTCAATTCTGGAAATTAGCTTCCAGAATTATGGATCCCTGGGTTTGTTGTTGTTCTTGTTTACAGAATCAGTCCAGGAAAATCAATGAAGTCTCTATTTTTGTCAGACGTAACCCCTGAAGTCTCTGCTTAGTTCACTTAGTGGTTTGCCAATGACCGCACGACGACTCTGAACCAAAAACCTTCCCGCCTTTCCCAAGGGCTTCTGTGTAATATGCTGGGGTATAACTCCGCCTTAGTCTTCACTTTTGCTTGCACAGAGCATCATCAAGGTCAACCCAAGGTGAGAACTTAGACCTTCTCAGGTCTTTCCTGTGCATGTGCAAAGCCTTGTAAATTCCCAGAAATAGGTTGGTGTTTTTCAAAGCCCTTAATGGACATTTCATGCTCAGGTTTTTCTTTTAGGGTATTTTGGTCAGTTACTGGTTGGCCCTAACTAGCAAGACCATCTTCAGGGAGCTGTGATTAAACAATTGCATCAGATTGTTTCCAACAAATGCTCAGTGAGCACAGCCCCTTAAACAAAGGGGATGGAGTCAGGTCAAATAAAGAGAAGCCAGAAGAATGGAGCTTTTAAGCAAGCTGCCAGGCAAGTCAGATAATGACATTTCCTGCAGGAGTGGGCCTTTTAGGGAGCTCCAACATTCTGTTCTGCCCCATCCAGAGGCTCCTAGACTGCTGGTTTTCACAATTACCATACTTGCAAGGCTGTCAGCTTTCAAGGCCACAAAGCAGCTGGGGCAATGGTGGGGGGGGGGGGGGGAGATGGGATTAACACAAGTTAAAACACCACTGTTCCCACTGAGGCTCACTATTCCTACTGAGAGACCTCATTGTTTTTCTTGAACAAGTAGTCCCCAAATTGTTGCACGTCTTTAGCGAAGTTCTGAAAAAGTTGGTATTGTTAGCTTTTGCCATTGTTCTCAATGCATTTATGGCACACATGTTCAGAGGCCCTTACTCTTCCCATTCTGGAATTCTAGAGCCCTTCTCTTATTTTTGCATGAAATCTTAGTGGGGTATTTACCATCATTTAAAACTCGGTATTACTGTGTCACCCAGCATTACAACATTAACACTTCCTATTCGTGTCCTGAGAGACTGCTACTTTAAAAGTAGGCACAAGAAAGATGTGAAAAATTTATAATCACTGCCTTCTATCCAGCCAAACTTTCTTTCCGGGGAATCCCTAGCATCAACCACTTCCTAACACTCAGCTTAGGAGGAAAGAGAAAAATGATTAGAATCTAGAGTGCTTTTAATAATAATTTTCCCACACTTAAATTTATATCAACTTCAACTTCTGAGAGTTGGTTCCAGGCAAGATGTCCCCAAGTGCAAGTCTAACACTGCTGAGCCTTAAGACTTGTGCTCCTCATGCTGTTAACACTTGCTGAGGAAGGGCATAAGGAGATCATCGTAATTCCTGATATACCATTCGAGAGAAGAGGATGTAACAAGGAGCTAGAGAGGAACACATCCTTTTCAAAAGGAGAATTAAAAATCCAGTGCCCTCAGAGGCCCTACTCGGTCTCCTACCGAGGGCATTCCCATCACTGCAGGGCCAAACCTGGTCCAAAGCCATTCACCTCACTGACCTCTCTGAAGTGTCTACCTTTCTTGGATGAGTAATGGAAAAAAGAGGAAAAGTGGGGAGTGGACAATTTTCCCTGGTAGGTTTCCTTTCAGTCTCCAATACAGCAATGCTAAGGGAATGTATAACACCTAACACCAAGACAGTAAGAGAACGTGTTCATGTTTATCTCCTTATCGCTCACCCAAATCGTATTTACTTGTTTCCTCACCTAGCTCCTCCACTTTGCAAGTTAACAATCCTTTCTCTCTCTGCCGAGCCTACAAACAAATCGGCATTGAGGACAGCAACAGGGATGCTTCTGTTCTTTGTGTTTAAGAATTGTGCAGCCCTGTTGCCAAACGGTGCAATCCCACTTTGCCCTTCAGGAAGTTCCACCCCCTGGGTCCAATCCCCCACCTTGACGCAGACCACCTGCACCTCCCCTGCTGCCACCACCAGCTGTCTTCTAGAATCCTCGCACTCCCAGCCGGGCTGAGAAGTGCCAACTCAGGTCACCTCACTTCACCTCTGATCTGCATCACACTCAAGGGCTCCACTGGGATGCAAATTAGTTATCAGAAAGGACAATATATGTGGGCAGTCACAAAAGCACTGCAAGTATTGCAAAGTCCTCACAGAGCTACTCTTCTTACTTCCTAGCTTAGGCTCAATTTCTTAGCTAAAAGGCCTGATCAGAGCTGTGCAGTGACACCGGGATTTTCTCTCATTTTCCCTTTATGGTCGCTCTTCACGGCCCGAGGTCACCGTGATATCAGATGCACACATACACCCTCAAAATCAAGGTCGAACACATGCACGCGTGATAGGTGAATTTGGACTTTCATCCAGACCTGTTTTAAGCTAGGACTAGACACTGCTTGATCCAAGCCAGCACCGTGAGTCTCCACACCAATTTGCTTCCACGGAGCTCAGCTTGGTGGTGCCGAATCCTCCCTCGTTCCGCTGCTGTTCTTTCTTGGCAGAAACTGAAAACGCATTTAACTTCACTTTCAAAGAAAGGGCCTTTAAAAAGCTTACATTGGTGAGCCTATCAAGGATCACTGAAAGATGACAAATTCTGAATCCACTGTGGGTGTGTAGGAGGGATCTAAGTTTAGAAACCTCACAAAAATCAACCCAATCCCCAAACGAGCGTGCAGCATTCGAGGACAAAGTGCTCGCTCAGCCAGTTACTGAATTTCCTAGTGCCTAGAAATCAATGTCCCAAATAAAGCCCCAAACCACCTAACTTCTATGAAAACAGAGGCTTCAAAACAGGATTTACAAAAGGCATCCAAAAATACCTTATAACTGGAAACAACTGAAGTGATTATGGGGGGGGGGATGAGGGGAGAGCAGAGGGGGGGATGGGTCTGTATTTCTACTGCATGAGAATTCAGTAGTTTCTGCTTTTACTTTTGTTAAAGATTTACATGAAGTTTCTTTCCTGATACTAACTCTACAAGATATGCATCTTAAAGAATATGGCCGGTTCCTTCTGAATCCAGCACGAGTAACTGTGGCATGCCATTCTACCCACCCTGGGACTCTAAACACTTATTTCAACAGAAAGTCCTCATTCGACACCTTCTCAGACCTTCTCTACTGGAGGAGCTGCCAAGAGAGCCCAGATCCCGTTACATCCAACACCCGGAGTGGTGGGCAAGTATGCTCTCCCAGGGGATAAATTTAATTTCCAGAAACAGCTTCAAAGCCAGTCACAGTGACTAAGACGAGTGTTCAATCCAGTTAAGAGCATTTTAATGAGGTGTTACTGTAAGGCAATGAGGCTAATGGGGACAGTAACCTGGCTGAAAAAGCAGTTTTGACAGAATAAGGATTACTGAGAAATTCACTGACCTTCAGTTACCCTCCCAAGAACCCACCTTGAATGGCAATGCTCATTCGGATGGGTGGCATCCAGTCGATCTGTTAAGAAAATGTTCCTTATGTTACGGTCATCCCTGGTTAAAAGCAAAGGGGGAGGAATTATTTTAAGGCAAGAATACCGAAGCTATCCAGGAACCGTGTGCAAGTCTGTGCAGCCGAGGCCCCAGCTACACGCTGTGCAGGGCACAGAGACCCGAGCTCTGCCTGCTAGGGACTCCAGAGCCAATCACTGATTTTTGGTTGCCCTGAAAAAGAAAAATCCAACAAAAGCATTTACTACTTGGAAAATCGGCAAGGTCATCTGATGGTGACAGGGGAAAAAGGGAAAGGGCTGCTAAGCAAAGGAAAGAGGAGACTGAATGAAGCATTATTTTCTTATTATTGATTCATTAGAGACAGAGAGAGAGAGAGAGGGAGAGGCAGAGGGAGAAGCAGACTCCCCGTGGAGCAGGGAGTCTGACGCAGGACTCGATCCCAGGATCCCGGGATCACGACGCAAGCCAAAGGCAGACGTTCAACCGAGCCACCCAGGCACCCCTGAATTGTGTTATATTACCAGGGGAATTTTCAGTACCAAACTGTCTCTTAACAGTAAAGGCAAGATCTGGGAAAGATCAAACAGCAACAATGCTTAAGATGTGTGAAATCTAATTGACACTATATTGCTGGGGCCGGGTGAGAGTCCCCCACATTCTGACCCCTCACAGCTGTGTAACAGCAGAGTCAACAGACAGAATACATCAGCTTCCCAAAGAGGCTCCGCCACCCACCGTCATTCTGGAATCCCCTCCCTGCTGGATCGACTGGAGAGCAGGGACCACACCTTGCACAGGAAGCCTCAGGCAATGACCTTCATACATTAATACAAGCACATTCTAGGTCATCTACATGGCCACCTCATGTCACTGGGTACTCCCACTGATTTCTGGAGATTCCATTGGCACTTGTATTCATGGTCAAGATGGAAGCAGTACTTCCCTTGGGTCTCCAGCTAACAAGACTTCAAGTCAAAGAGGCCTTCATTGAGCTCTAGCACATAGTACAGTAGAAAACAGAAGAACAGAATTAAATGACGGACCGCCCCCCCAACTCCCCGCACGTGGTAGGTCAGGAAAGGGAAACTTGTCCTAGCAGCTAGTACTTCCTGAGCACAGATATGATAGCTGTGGTTTTAGCAAAACAGCATCACCTGTCACATTAAAATCATAGTTCGGGGCGCCTGGGTGGCTCAGTCGTTAAGCGTCTGATTTCGGCTCAGGTCATGGTCCCAGGGCCCTGGGATCGAGCCCCACATCGGGCTCCCTGCTCCGCAGGAAGCCTGCTTCCTCCTCTGCCACTCCCCCTGCTTGTGTTCCCGCTCTTGCTGTGTCTCTCTGTGTCAAATAAATAAAATCTTTAAAAAAATAAAATAAAATAAAATCATAGTTCAACTGAATTAGGTTGGGCATTAGATTTGTAATGAATCTGTACATTGGTTTTAGTGATCATTATGGTGATACATGCACTATAAACATGTTAATTCCTTTTGTTTAGACATATTTTAAGACATTATAATAAAAAATAATTTAAGGCCACACGTGGCTTCCCCACTAATGTTTTCTCTCTAAAGGAGGTCTACTCTATAAAAGCTTTAAAAAATACTGTATCATGTTGCCTGTGGTCTTCCCATCCCAAAAAGGAAACGCAATTAATCGTTCTTCCCAAGGCAAGCAATATAGAATAAGGTCTTCCTCACTGGGAAATCTTGGGGCAGAAAAAAGCTCAGCCCACTTAGTTAAGCACTGAATAATATTAACATTAATATAGTGAATAAACGTTTGTTACATTTGTTATGTTGATGGTTATGCCTCAATATAGAGACAAGTTTACAAGAGTTCGTTTCACTGATCATGCCTTCAGTTTATGAAAACTACCTACTACTATTGAGTTATGCTTATGAACCTAAACAAGGGATCTGAAAAGCACTACACGAGTTCAATGCTGAATGTGGTCTAATCCAGGCTAGCGACCACTAACACCAAAATGGGAGAAGTTTTAAGTCCTCCTTGTCTCATTTTCATCCTGATTTTGTATCCATCTGCGCCATAATGAAAACATGAACTCTCCCAACAGAAACCTTTGTGGCTCTGCTGTTGGTTTGCCAAACTGCATAATGGGATCACCCTTCGGGACTCCCTGAGCATCAACTTCCTAGCAGAACTGACAACAGATGAGCAGGTGCAGCAAACAGGACTCCCCCAAAGCGCTGGCCGGACTAAAGAGCCCCATCTGTTTCAGGACAACAGATCCAATGGGTGAAAGACAGAAACTTCATGCTCACCAAATGGTCCCAGCAGCCCAAGCGCCAGGACACCGTGTGGCCAACAAAAAACAAGACTACAGAACACAAAGACTGTTTTAAACAGACAAATAATGCCCATAAAAGTTTCTATCCCAATTTCAGTGGGGCAGCCTCCTCCACATCACCGTCCAAGACTAGATCCTAAAATATGTAACTCTGAAAATATCAGTAATAGGATATCATGGAGAGTTCAACTATGAGAACTTGGTCTCAAAGCTCTAATCTCACGAGCTATCAAGGAAGGCTGCTAATACATCCAAAATCTGCCCAGGAGCTGGATTATAATTAGAAACCCCATTAGAAAATTAGCAACTGTATCCTGAGCTACCAAAAGTTGTCTGGTTATTCTAGACGACACTAAAACAAACCGATTCTCAAAAGGGCTCCTTACCTCTGGCAAATCAATGTATTTTTACATTTATCTCTAAATCCAGAGCAGTCCTATAGGATCTTCCAAATTCCCCTCTTCATGTTATCTCTTCCTAAAGGGATACTTAGTAATTAAATTACTAAGGGGGCCCTGCAGTAGTTCATATGCACAAGGAATAAACAGGGTTTGGAATGAAAATTTCTGCATTTTAGCTTATCATAAATTAACAGTAGTATTTTTAAAGGAAAAGATAGTATGTGTTCCCATATTTAGACCTGCAGGGGGACGCCAACGTCTAAATGATCATATTTCTGTGAAATCCTCACTGTAAGACCTTCAGGATCGGAAAATGCAGAGCTATTCGATCCTATGCAGAGCTGAGTATAAATAACCACCTTCCTTCCTGCCTCCTCCAGTCTGGAGCCAACGCTACAGAAAAAGAACCCCATGGTCTGACGAGCCTCTTCCTTTGCAGCAGTGTGAGGAAGAAGAGCAGCGGGGAGAACGGAGAAGGCATGTCTGGATGCCGACTCTGGCACTTACTAGCTGCTCCCTGGCTTTGACCCTGTTCCCCACTAAGCCTTGGTTTTCTCACTGGAAAAATGTGAAAGATGGAATTTATAATGTCTCATGATTGGTTCACGGGTTAAGTTAGCAGCTATGGAAAACTGATACACATACCGGAGTGGGACTGCTCAACCTTGGCACTACTGACATTCGGGGCCAGGTACTTCTTTGTTGTCGGGGATGCCCTGTGCCTTGCAGGATGCTTAACAGCATCCCCTGCCTCTAACCACTAGACTCCAGTAGCACGTCCCAAGTTGTGACAACCAACAATGTTGGAGGGGGCATGTCCCCCAGTTTAGAACCTTTATACTAGGTATTTAATAAATGCAGGTTTCGGGGCACCTGGGTGGCTCAGTCGGTTAAGCATCTGCCTTTGGCTCAGGTCATGATCTCAGGATCCTGGGATCGAGCCCCATGCTGGGCTCTACGCTCAGCGGGGAGTCTGCTCAAGGATTCTCCCTCCGTCCCTCCCTCCACTCACGCACAGGCTCTAAAATAAATACATCTTTAAAAAGTAATAGTAATAAGAAAAAATAGATGTAGGTTTCTCCCTTCCTCCCATCCATGTAGCCCCCGGAAACAAGAAACGTGGGTGATTATTCTACAGTCCTTCTTTTTTCTCACCTAATCAACCAGTCATCAATCCAATGCCACCTGCATCCTAAATACCTCCTGCATTTATCCCCCTTGCTGGTTCCCCCAGTCATCACCACCCTCTGTACCTGGCCAGCTGCATGACCACCCACCATTACTCACCTCACATCCACTCTCCCCTTGCTGCATGGTGAGCGCCAGAAAAGCACAAGCAACACTGGTTTCCCAAAGTGCCTCAGAGGATGGGGACCCAGTTACTCGACGAGGTCCACACAGCCACTTCTTCTCTGCCTTTCCGTCTGGCCACCAGGGCCTCCGCAGTGCCCTCCTCCCCATCCCTGAAGAACTGCCCTGAGACCCCGTGGCGTGGTGGTTCCACCCACGGTCCTGGGAGCCAGACTGCCTGGACTCAAGTCCTGGCTCTGCCAGTTACGGGCTCTGTGATGCTCTGAGCAAGTCAATTAACATCTCTGTGCCTCAGTTTCTCACCCTGACCTGGTATGACGGAGCCAGGAGGACCCACCTCAAAGAGCTGATGTGATGATTAGGTGAGTCCGTTTTTGTAAGACCTTAATATCAGCACCTCGCATATGGAAAGTGCTCATATTTTAGCTGTTCGCTTATTTTCATCTAAAACTCAGCTCAGAAGCTCACTGTGTGAAGCTGGACACCCTGGCTGGCTTCTCCACCTATCTTCACGCCCCAGACCCAAAAGCAATGTCCTGTACAGGTGTTTCTGCTGCTTCACGGCCACCACGTGTGATCGCGGTCTTGGGTGGGGCTCAAACACATCACAACACTTCCTGGAAGCCAGAGCTGCATGCCCCCACCCCCCACCTCCATCCCCAGCACAACATCAGGCTCAGGAGGTGTGCACTCCAGCCAAGACCCTTGCAGATCAGACAATCTCATCAGATCAGCTAGCCAAAAAAAAAAGAGAGAGAGAAAAAACCCTTTTTAAGATCTTTTTGAATCCTAAGTTATTCATGCCATAGAGATTATCCCTTTTTTCTTGTCTATGCCATGACCTAGAATTAAGGGGGGAAGGAGAAGAGGTAAGAGTAAAATTCTAACTGGACAGACACACCTCTTGCCTCTCCAAGCCCCAAAGAGGCAAATACATTCAACAGAAGGGCACACACTCGCCTTTGATCCTCTGACACACCCTGGGTTTTATTTTCCACAGATTCTTAAAAGGGCAAAGAAACGGTTGAAGCTGTCATCATCCATACCAGAGCACCTGCTTGAAATGCCATTTTGCAGACTCCAGAATTCAGCCTGCCTGGCAAAGAAAGGCATGGTCCTTGTTGCCTGGGCGTTAAAATCACCACAATAGTAAGAAAACTGAGCAGTTGCTCCTTCAACAGAGACATTACGGAATCTGGACTTGCCAACCCACCTCATCCTATCCATAAATGGGCATTCCTGTCCCTTCCTGCAATTATTAACCTTTTTGTGTATTAAGACCAGTCTCACTGTAAAAAGACTAAAATTACTTTAAAATATAACCCTATAAAAGCATTTCAAAGAGTCAGGACAATGGGAGAGAGAAGGTCGGGGACACCAGGAAGCGTATTGTGGCTATCAACCAAGAATTAGAAGGGTAATTCTCAAGCTTGACATTCCATTTGAAAGGTGAAAAAACTCTCTCAATTCTCCTCTGTGCAGACTTAAAATTCTGGGTTGTGATTCCATTCAGGAGGCATGAACTAGGTGTGCATCGTGTGGCACCGGCTGCCACCAGGCTGGTTCCCAGAGCCCAACAAGGCCATGCCAGCTCCGCATGTTTGGTGCCAACTCAGTGCTCCGTGCCCTTCCGGCTGTAGGGAAACTCACACCCATGACCCCCGTCCACCATCATCTGGCCTTCACTGGGCAGGAGGAGGTCAGCGCTGACGTACTGGCGTTTCACCTCCTCGGCCTGAGGCAGCTGAAGGGTCACCTATGTCAACAAAATTAGAGATGGTTTCGAATGCACGCCCAGAAACCCCACAGCGGTGATCACACCAAGCTCACGGCGTAGGCAGACCCCCTCACCGCACCAATTTCTCCCTCTCCGCACACAAATACACTCTGGGGTCTCCCAACTTCAGAAAACATCCCCCAGGACCCATTCCTTGCTCTCCAGCAGCCACAGGTCTCCACTCGTGTTCACAGCGAAACTCCTCCCCAGGGCCGCCTCCAGTCCCCACCTGTGTCTGCTCTCCTCCCAGGGCGTCCATTCCCACCCCTCCTAGCACAGCTTTCAGCCGGGCCACCAACGCGTGCGCCCCCAGGCCCCCTGGCACTCGGTCCCCACAGCACCAGGCGTGCTGGCCGGTCCCACCCCAGCGGCCACCCTCCTTGCCCAGGGCCTCCACTTGCGTCCTCACCTTCCCGAGTCCCAGGCCTCAAGTGTCAACTAGACACCAGGCGCTCCAACGTCCCATCCCCGGCCCGAGGGCTCCACTGGGTTCTAGACGCTCACATCCCCCTGCCTGTGGGCATCACCCCGACGCTTCGTAGCTCTATCACTTTCAGCCTCATCAACACAGACCTGCTGATCTCCCGATTTCCCCCCAATCTTGTTCTTTCCAATCTTCCTCCCAGGAACGGACATTCCACCTACCTGCTCACACCAAACTGTAACTGTCAAGTGCCAGGCAATTCCTCCCCAACCTACACCAAGTCCATCCATTCCACAACCACCCCCCTTGCTGGGGCCCCCTGCCCTCCCCCCCACCATCCATTACACACACACACACAAACACACACACACCGCTGCCCTGCCCGGCCTGGATCCCAGCTTGCCACACCTCCTCATCGACCAGTACCACAGTTCCCTCACTGGCCTCCCTGCTTTCACTTCTGCCCCGCCCCCAACAACCCGTTCTCCAGAGTCCCTTCAAGTCACAAGTCAGATCCCGCTACTCCCCTGCCAGAAACCCTCCAACCCGGCTTCCCACCGCACTGAGGAAACCCCAGCCCTCCACACTGGCTGTCAAGGCCATTCCTGATCTGTCCCCCGTCCCCCTCTCTGACCCCACTGCCTGCGAGGCCCCCCATGCTCCAGCCACTCTGGTTTTCCTTCTGTTCCTCCCACTCATTTTCATCTTGGGGCCTTCATGTTTGCTCTTACCCCGTCTGGAACATTCTGTCTCCAAACCTCAAGTAGCTGGCAACACCTCATTCAGGCTCAGCTCAATCCCTATCATATCCCCTATTATACTGCAGGCCCCTGGAGAGTGCCTGCACCCCTACAGCACTGGGGGGAGGGGGGCACTCAGCCCCCATCGAGGACACAAAAACATGTCATAGCCTCTCCCTGATGCAGGGATGGCAACAGCTCAACACACACCG
Organism: Halichoerus grypus; assembly: GCF_964656455.1. Classification (NCBI taxonomy): domain Eukaryota; kingdom Metazoa; phylum Chordata; class Mammalia; order Carnivora; family Phocidae; genus Halichoerus; species Halichoerus grypus. Next base: position 17,337,436 of record NC_135724.1, read on the forward strand.
CATCGCCTCACTACTGCAAACGCTCGTTTAACATTTATAATGGGCCTGATTCATGCTTAGCGGGGTCTTCTCTGTGGGAGGGAGATGCTGTGCTGCCCAGCATCTGAAAACAATTCCTATGTCTGGGGATCCCCCACAGTGTGACTTCTGGAGGGAGGCCAGGCCCACCTCCCCCAACAGAAACCAAAAATTTCAGAAAGGAGGAACAAAGCCCGCCTACCCCTTCCCTGGCAGCAAGGGTTGCTGGCACATGACCGAGATTGGCCAAGGCCTCCGAGAGGCAGGATGCAGGACAGAAGTGGTGCAGCAGGCCCAAGACTGCTCTCCTTACAAAAGCCTGCTTTCAAGACTGGCCCTTGGCTGGTGTCTGGGAACTCGAATGGTCAACAGTTCCCTCCACAGATAGAAAACGCTCCCTAAATGAGAAGTGTGGCTCACTGGCCCGGACTGTGCCAACCACGTGGTTCATGCTGAACACCGACTCCCCTTCCCGGAGCCTGGAACAGTCCTACGTGCTGGACAGAGGGTGCCTACAGGGGCAGGCCCCGATAAAATCCCTGGGCGTGGCGTCTCCAGGAGCTTCCCCGATGGACAACATTGCACACACGTGGGCACAACGTCCACTGGAGGAATTAAGCGCATCCCGTGTGCCGCCCCTCGGAGAGACTCCCGCAAGCTCAGAACCTGGCTTCCTCTGGACCTCACTACATGCAGCTTTTTCTTTAGATTTTGCTCTGTATCCTATCACTGTAATAAACCATAACTGTGAGTACAACCATTTCTGGGTCTGGTGAGTCCTCCTGTTGAATCACTGAGCCCGAGTAGTTGTAGGACCGCCAACACGGTAAGAAAGAAGAGCGCTGGCGCGGCTCCCTCCGCGCCCTCTGGAGCCAGATGAGCAACAGGGGTGTGGGCGGCACCCAGTGGCAGGGAGCCAGGGTTCTCTGGCCGTGATTTGGGGCGCCCATCCTCCCCTGGCCCCGACTGCTATCTAGGCCCGGGTCTCCAGCTTGACAGGTACTTCTGTGCTATCCAAAATGCCTTCAATAAATCCCTTTCTGCTTAAATTCATCAGAATTGGTCACTGTTGCTTGCAATCAAGAGCCCTAACTATAACAGATTTTGTATAAAATAAGGGCTATAAATAAAATTGAAATGGCTGAGTCAGGGGCCAGGTAGAGGGTCCTGTGGGTCCCACAGCCCCAGTCTGGGGAAGTTGGCCCTTCTGAATAGGCAGAGCAAAGGCAGAGTGGGTTCAAGGGCCCAGATGGCTATTGGACCCAAACTGTGTGCCTCTTCATCCAAGGCTCCTTTCAAACTGCCTGGAGGTAGAAGCCCTAGGAATGAACAGGGCATGGAGACCAGTCACTAAGACACAGAAAGTCCCAGAACCACAGGCCTCATCTAGATAAGGTCACTGGCTGTTCTTACCAGCCCAAGGAATTGACTAGAAGCAGAAAAACTCAGATGCTTAGTTTTCACAGGAGCAATACTGCCAAACATTCAGGTCAGAAGACACTAGCCCGTGGCTGTTCAACCCCAGACACACAACCCTAAAGCCCCAAACTCACACCCAGCAGGACCCAAGAAGGGGCAGTCTGCTGCTGGCCCCAGCCAGGTGCAGCTGCAGAGGACAGGGACTATGGGAGGGTCTCACACTGGGCCTAATCCAGCAAAGCCAGAAGCTGCCAGACTAGCTGACCAGCCAAGGACTCCTTGCTAGTCCTGATCCACCAGCTACCACACTGAGTTTTCTTATTTTCCCCCTCTCCAAGTGGGAGGTTTATTGTAGTATCCTACTCTTTCTTCACGGTTGTAGGTTGATGTTTGGTGGACCACACCTATTCAGCCATAAGTCACTAGACCATTAAAAAAGAAAAAAAAAAAAACTCCTTTCAAGTGTTAGAGAAGGGACAGTGTATCACCCAGAGATCCTTGCAATACTTAAATGAATATTTGGGTTGCCTCCGTAGAGAAAGGAAACATGTGATCTCACAAAGCCATGGGTATATTTCTGAAGATGTACATAACTGAAGGTGGATGAATTATCCAGCAGGTGGAATGTAGGGTCATCATGGACTTCACCCCAGCTCAAGGGGTAGACCCTTAGAACACTAAAGGTAATTCCATCCCCTCCTTGCCATTAGCTGGCTGAGAGATAAGCAAATCGAAACTTCCCTGGCCAATGGGACACAAGAGATTGCCTGGGTGTTTCCGGGAATGAAAATTCTTTAATCTTAAAGACAGAGACACAGGAAGCCATCCCCTTTGCTCTGCAAGTAGGAAAAAAGAACATGGCTCTGGTTACCACTGGCAGCCACCCGAGGACCCATAGGTCTCTGAAAAGGGCTAGACTTTATGAACAATGGCGTAAAGAATGGAACTTGATTCCTTAATGACATCACTGAGCTGGCACATGTCCTTACTGTCCAGGTGGGCACTTAACAGACACAAAACTGACCGAGAGATAACGTTCATCTCCATGACAACTGTCAATAATCTGCCATAATACACAAACTGAGATTGGCCAACTCAAGCACCACAGTTCTGTAAGATGTAACTTACTGTTAAGCTGTAAGCAGGAAGGAGGGAGTGTGGTATGAGTGCAAGGAACCCACCACCACATTAAACACACTGTAAGATGCATCCTTATGGGCGCCTGGGTGGCTCAGTCAGTTAAGCGACTGCCTTCGGCTCAGGTCATGATCCTGGAGTCCCGGGATTGAGTCCCGCATCGGGCTCCCTGCTCAGTGGGGAGTCTGCTTCTCCCTCTGACCGCCCCCCCATGTGCTCTCTAATAAATGAATAAATAAAATCTTTGAAAAAAAAAAAGATGCATCCTTATGTCAGAAATAGTAAAAGCAGTGGGGGTTGGGGGAGACACAAAGAGACAAGTGTCAGATGACACATAATGTGACATCTGTCAACTGCACCCTTTTGTTCGGGAAGGGACCACCATGGAACATACTCGGACATACTGATACTGGATGGACATTACAAGTCTGCTCCAAGGCCAAACGAAGAGCAGCTTCCAGATACTTAAATATTTGCACAGATGACGAAAGCTGTGCACAAGGACCATTCTGACATCTAAAACGATTCAGGGCTGCACCAACAAGATGCGAAGGCAAAACCCAAGGACACAAAAAGAGAAACAGATTTCAGTTTGTTTTTTATAGTGCACACAAAAAATTTCAGAGAACACAAAACGCTACTAAAGATTTAAATTATTTCTATGCAACTGTAACACACAGAAGGATGAAAATACAAATTTGAAGTGTCCATGGTGGAGAAAACAAAACCTCTGTTCTACAAGCTCCAAGTGAAAAGAAGTCTAATTTCCCGGTCACTTTGTTTGCAAAGTGTCCCATCCTTCACCTATCCCTCCACTTCCCACGTTGGCGGGGAGCTCCTCAAAAGCACAAGTGGCAACGCGACGACCTTGACATCCTTAAATACAGAGCACACAGCGGGCCCTCGATGAACATATGTTCAACTGAACACACACCATCAGTATTCTGAGCAAGTGCTCTCATTTTTACCCAAAGCCTGAAGTACTACAAGCATTTGGGAGGTTTCTTTCTATCTCACTTTGAAACTTACTTTTATATTAAGAAAAACTTCACTGTAGAAAAATATAAGAAAAAAGATAAAAAGGCATGAAAATCACACCTGAAATCCCTTTGCTCAAAGATAACCACCTTCGACATCCTGGGATACATCTCCAGTCATTTTTCCCTATGCATAAATACTTTTAGCACAATGAGATTGTACTGCACCCACTATTTTGTAACCGACTTTTTCCAGTTAGATGAGTGGCCTCTCCACGTTATTAAATACTCCCCAACACCTCCCCTGCCCTGCCAGCCACCCCCATTGCTGCAGGATGCTCTTCTCTACCTCACTTCTCAAAGAAGGAAAGGAAAAGCTCTTAGCCCAAGCTCAACGTGTTCTCAGGGAAATGAAGACATCCCCTCCACAGGCAGGTGGGCATGGCACATACCAATTTCTCAATTATCAGCATCAACATACTCTAGGACTCAAATATCAACACAGTGGGTTCAGCCCCTCCAGACAGAGCTTAAGTCAAGTGCCACATTCATGTATCCTCTGGAGTTATTAACAAACGGGGAGGATGTGCAGTCGGTTCAAAGTTGAGAAACGACCTGCCTGCCGTTCTGCTCACATCCAATTATCACACCCCAGACACGGAGCACCAAAGGGACTGGAGGAGAGTAAAAGGAAGCAAACGGATTCTCAGTTTTGCTTCTTCTTTAAACCTCACACTCCTTCCCCTTTCCAACCCAAACTGCCAAAGATGAAGTTGGCACTAGGCTAACACTCAAAGATGAATCACTTATTAACTGAGAGAGGGAAAAAAATGGAGCCTTAGAGGGAAAAAAAAAAAAAAAAAAAAAGCAAGCAAGCACAGGTTTTCAACAGACTTTGGTTCTAAAGGTAGTTGGCAGATTTGAGAGTAAGTATGTGGAGCTTTTAATTCCATGAGATACACTGAGCGCTTACTAAGCAAATTCTCTAAATAGCTTAGGCTTGCTTTTGTTTTGTGGGGATGCGGATGGGGGGTGGGTGGGGAGACGACACCAGACCAAAATAACTTCCAGTATTTAAAAAAACAAGACATACACGTGTAAGTAAAACTAACCCATTCAACAAACATCTTCGTTTAAAAAAGAAAAATAAAAAATAAAAAGAAATCAAAAAAGAAAAAGAAAAAAACCAAAAGATCTTTATCTTCTCCATTACCTCTGACCCAAGCCTGTCTCCACTAGAGTCCTCATGCCTGTGACTTCTAACACAGTTGCCAAAACATCCATGGAACATTCAAAATCCTATAGATCCCTGAACAAAACTAAGTTTGCATTTCGAGACAGTAATCTGTAACAGATGTGCCACAGAGGCGGTTTGGTGGGACTTCCCGCCAGATATAAACGTGCTGGCGATCTTCCCCAACGGCGATGCTCTCCCACTGTGAAGTCCGGCCCCACAACGCGCTCTGAAAGGCACACTACAAAACACGATCCACAGCTGCATCCACGGAGAGCGAGGAGAGCCAGGCCTTGAATGCAGCTGTAAAGTGCAAACCGTGCTAATTGAGGCCAGACCAAGACTCACAGGCACAACGCAGCCCCTGTCGCTGCACCACAGGGTCCCCCGCCGGGGTCTGCTGGAGGTGGCCAGTCACACGCAGAGGCAGAAGGAGCACACAGCCTCCGCCCGGCGGACAACACATGGACAGTGCCTGAGCCACTCACGCAATCCCTCCAAACTTCACTCCGGTGTGCCCAGGATGCGTCGGTGCACCGGAGCGCGGACACACTGCAGGTGATGGGACACGACCCTGACCAGCCATGGCCAGTCCATCCCCTCGGTGGGACCACGATCCCTACGAGCCCTTCCAAGTTCCATCTTGGATTTCACATCGCAGCATCTTACACTAAAACAGTCACTTTTCGGGCACCTGGGTGGCTCAGTCAGTTAAGCATCTGACTCTTGGTTTCGGCTCAGGTCATGATCTCAGGGTCCTGGGATCGAGTCCCACATTGGGCTCCCTGCTCAGCGGGGAGCCTGCTTCTCCCTCTCCCTCTGCCCCTCCCCCTGCTTGTGCTGTCTCGCTCTTTCAAATAAATAAAATCTTTCTTTAAAAAATTCTTAAAAGGGGCGCCTGGGTGGCTCAGTCATTGGGCGTCTGCCTTCGGCTCAGGTCATGGTCCCAGGGTCCTGGGATCAAGCCCCGCATGGGGCTCCCTGCTCAGCGGGAAGCCTACTTCTCCCTCTCCCACTCGCCCTGCTTGGGTTCCCTCTCTCGCTGTGTCTCTGTGTCAAATAAATAAATAAAATCTTTAAAAAAAAAAAAAAATCCTTAAAAAACAAAGTCACTTTTCAATGGCCCCTTTTTCTTGGTGAATAGGAGGTATAAAAATACCAAATCTCTCAGTGGATGCCTGCCTGCCAGGAAGTCACCCAACACTGAATTTGATGACAGCAAGGGAATCAGATAGTCTCAACCATTAAACTTGGCAAGTTCTGAATCAATACAGGACTTTGGAGTCAGGGACAAAAAGTCGACTAGAGGGTCAGATTTAAGCTAGTTACCCCAGATACGCTAACGGAATATAGCTTTTCCACACCTAAAGGTATTATTACAGTGACAGCTGCTTTCAGGCCGCTCGGGTTCAGAACAAATCATTACAACTCGAACAAGGTCCTATGTGTTCATGAAACGTGTGTCCCAGATCTTTACACCGCTGGTTTTCTCTCTGCACAACCTGAGCCAGTCTTACCTCGGAATCAAGAAAGTTCTCTGGCAATCAAATACTCGGGAGTGGTGATAATTATTAGTTCCTCCTCAAAGCCAATGACAATTCCAGAGCAGTCCATACAGAACTAGCATTTTCTTTTTTTTTAGAAGTCCCTATGCACCCAAGAACAAAGGACATCACCGTGGTTCTCAAAGGAACTTTTCTGTGTGTATATTTGTGGGGGGATTTCCCCCCAGATCCAAATGCCTGTTCCTCTTCCAAATTTAATATGCCCTGGATAAAAGGGTATTTCTTGATAGTGCTCGCACTGACAATCACCTTAGGTGTTTTTACTAAACAATTTTTTTTTTTTAGTTTGTAGGAAAACATTGGTTTCTAAATCTAGTTTCTTTATCTTCATCGCTGAATTCGGCTCTCACTTCCATATCCCACCAACAGGCAACTCCCGACCAAGAGCAGCAACATGAAACAGTACAAACATTGCCACCTATAGTCAGAAAGCGAGATATGTTTGTTTATAGGGTGACCTGGAAGAGAAACAATACAAGAACAGAAAGTAACATCTGGCCACCCTTCTCATAGCCTTCACCAATCCTACTATCCTAATACTTATTTTCATAATTATTCATATATTATTTTGATCCTCTTTAATATCGATTATCAAAAGTATAGTCTGCTTTATTGCCAATTAAATAGATCACTAAGCCAAAAACACTTCAAAGACCTACAAAATCAGAACACCTGAAAACTCTTAAGTTAAAATCTCATTTTACTGCTATTCATCTAGGACCCAAATTCAAGGGCACCAATAAAATCTGTTCAAATAGACCTTTTAACTCAAAATAAAAATGTTAAGATGATCTCAATCTGTCAAAGAGAAACTGATTTCTTTCTTTCACCAGTCACATACTACCGCGCTTCTATGTTGTTTGAGTAACTGCTCGATGAAGGAAGGCAAGTAAACCAGCAATGAGCATGAAGTTTCTTCCCTCACAGTGAGTGCAGAAGCAATTTAACAGGAACTCAAAAGCACTGCTGCGATGTGTGACGCCATTCCCTAATGTCAGGGACTTCCTCCTGGAGACGTCTCCTAAATATATGGCAAGCATACTAATGCTCCCAATATCACAAAACAACTTTGCAAGAAGTTTCCTGGAGTGTGGGTCCTCGCTGCACTGAGGAGATGGCCAAGTACCATTCAACCACTTTTTAAACTGTGTTCTGCTACAGTAAAGAAACCAGGATGGTCTAGGGATTCCCGTTTTGCCACAGTCCTCACTCCTTTGAACAAAATGTTAAGGAAACTGCTTTTCAGGAATGAGATAATTTAAAGCCTTCTGACTTAAATTGAAAATAAATTAAAATGTCAGTTTCTACAACTGCCATAGAACCCTTAAAGAAAATAAAAATCTAATGAGAGTAGAACTTTAAGACAATACATTATATTCGCCAGTTTATAAAATTGCTTTTAAATGTCACAATAAAATCTAGGCCCTTTTAGGGTTTTTCTTCAACGTTAGCAATCACAATGCAGACTGTAACTCGAATATTGCTCGTGTCCTAGGCATAAAGCACACCAACCAGCACAGCTAGGCTTGATTTCAAGCATCTGGAGTTGGAACAAATGGGCAAAGTTTTATCTCCCTCTACAAAACTGCTGTTCAGCATCCACCTTTAGTCCAGACAATATCTTAACTAATTTCCAAAAGCCATCTTGTGATCATTTTGCACAGCTACAAAGACGGCATGCAGGGTTTCAAGTAATCTCTTGAAAACACAGACCACTTCTGAAAAATTAACGACCACTCTGAATTACTTACAGATGGCTATTCAAGGTGGCCTAGCTTGTAGGCTCCCTGTTTCTTCTCTGCCAATGCCCAGTTAAGAGCATTCCCCTGATGCTACCCCTTTTCTCAGAAACAGGCAAAAATCTGACCAGCAACTGACTTGAAATCGTTGAATGACCTACTGAAACTGACAGCCCAGGGTTATCCCAGGTTTCTAATGAGAGTCAGGAATTCTAAAACATCCTGAAATAAGGATGCTTCAAAAAATTAATGGTGTATCATAGCGTGACCAATTTTTTTCTTTGTCTTAGCAGTACAGAAAATAATGGTGCAACTTAAAGTTGACCGCATCTTTTTTTTAATATCTTTTTTTTGAAAGATTTTATTTATTTATTTGACAGAGAGAGAGACAGCGAGAGAGGGAACACAAGCAGGGGGAGTGGGAGAGGGAGAAGCAGGCTTCCCGCCGAGCAGGGAGCCCGATGCGGGGCTCGATCCCAGGACCCTGGGATCATGACCTGAGCTGAAGGCAGACGCTTAACGACTGAGCCACCCAGGCGCCCCGAGTTGACCACATCTTAAAGAAAATATACCTATGCCAACAGTTAAACCTTACAGGTTTGTTATGGAGTAAATGGAACCCTAAAACAATAAGGAGTAGTGGGGATGCTAGCAAATACAGCACAGCTATCACATCTCCAGGGCCACCGCATGGACCCACTCATTGTTGCCAGGTGAGAATGGAGCCCCAATGAGGTCAGATTTTTGCCATTTTCTGTAAAAATTCCCAAGCTTTAAAACACAGTGGAGACCATACTACTAAGCAAGCCTCCTGGTGCATTCAGAACTAGAAGTCTTTGGTTTACAACTTCTGATGTTCATCTCCATTGCAAATCAACCTCAACAATCTAACTATGAAAACCTTTCAAGATACTTGGAAGAGAGGAAGAATGCTAAAAACTAGGGCTGTGCAATCAACAGAATAGAGTTCCAATCCTGACTCCATAACTTCCTGTGTGTCTTTATGCAGGTTACTTAACATCTCTGAGCCTCCAGTCCTCATCTGTAAATCTCAGCACCCCTTATGGGAGGGGGAGGGAGGTTCATGAGGATTAAATGAGACCACAAGTACATAAAGCCTTAACACAGTGCTAGGTGCAGCATAGACAATATGAAACATTAGCCAACTATTCTTGTTTGTATAAAACACAGAGGGAGGGTGTCAAAGTACTATCCCACGTCAGCCTGGCCTTCATTTCTATGCCATCTGCCTCACTGTAACCACCCAAAAGCTGCCACATCTAATAAGAAAGCTGTCGTTCAGACTTTAGTGTTTCACCCAGAAATCTTTTCAATGAAGTATAACTTCCAAGACGTTGTAATAAAAGACTTCAAGAGGTTAACAGTTTATATTCCCAAGTAAACTGCCAAAAAGTGCTACACATTGCCAAAAAAAAATAAAATAAAAACGAAAAGCAAAACAAAAAAATGCCAAGGAACCAAGCCAGATGCAGCAACCAGTCCAACTGTTCTGATTCCAAACCAAATCTGATGCTGGGCCCTGCATCACAAGTTTTGCTAATTTGCTATCTCTCAACACCAAAGTCCTTCATCTGATGGCAATTTTCAAATTTGGTTTCCCTAAGGTGACCTGATTTGAATCAGTAAATATGAACTCTACCTCTCGAGGAACCTCAGCCAGTAAGACACAAAAGATAAACAGTCCACGCACTCACACAAGTAAAGCCCGTATTTAACCCCTTTCATTCTACAAGCTGGAGACACCTAGGAGCATGGTCCTCTGTCTTGGCATCCCACCGCAATGCTTCATCACCGGCAATACTTACAGCGAAAGAAATGTTTCTGAGATGGGACAGGACACTAAGTGCACTCCAAACACACAATGCTGTCCATCAACTTCCAAAGAAAATACAAACTAACTTTTAAGAACTGTGCTAGGTATGGACACCTATTTTGCTAAGAGATGTGTAAGATAACTCTTATGTAGCCATCAAACTATCTTCAGGTGTGATGTTCCCCAGCACACCAAGTGTGTAAACTGAAGTGCACTCATATTTAACACGCCTTGGAAAATCAACCCTGCCATCGGTTTCATCAGCCTGCCTGCCGTAAGAGCCTGTTAAGATCTTTCATTTGTTTTCTTACACTGCCTGATTCAGGGGGACAAAACAAGCTGTGCAAATTCAACAATTTGTTAATATTCTACGAAGGCATTCTCTGATTTTCCAAAGGCTAACCTGACGGCATGAAACCTCCCATAAAAAGCAAATACCAAAGAAATGTGAAGTCATCAAAACAGCCCTGCCTTATTTTTTTTCACTGGGAGAAGCAGCTGAAAAAAGACAACAGATGCCACTTGTCTTTTGTAATATAATGTGCTGGGGAACTAAAGAGTACCAGCAACATAGCCATCACTCAATCAAGAAAATGTCTTCATCACCTCATGCTGTTCCCCACACAGCCCCAACACCCCTCTAGCAACATACAGGAGTGAACCCATTCACACACACAAACACATACACACGCACCCCAATTCTGTGTATATTCCATCCTTCACTTTCACACTGGACACCAGTTAAGAAGATCTGAGTTAACTCATCTAAAGAGGCAAGATGTATGCTAGGTAGATGGTGACACTGGATATAAATGTAAACAAAGAATAAACAACAGGGACATGCATTGGACTCATTTATCCAGTTGAATTTCCCAAAACACTGTCAATATCTTTTTCTTCAGCACGCCATTAAAAATCATACAATTTAGAACAAGAGAGACCAGAGCTGAAGTGCAGCTGTCTTCCCCCCAATACCTCAAAAGCCCTTTGTTTCGGAATGTCTGTATCTCAGCACCTTTCTAAGAGCTCACTGCCTGCCATTTACTGCTGCTAATTAAATGGAGAAGTACAGAATGAAAAGGAAAGCTCCTCAAAGGGTAGAGGAGCCTGGGAGAGGAGAACCCCCTGGGTAAAAGAAACAATGATCCTTTTCACCCATCCCCAGGTAACTGCACCAAAAAGGGAAATTATTTTACACGAGCACAGCATGGCAAAATAATCAAAAACGTTAAATCACGCATTATTTGCATTGTGATCATTCTTTGATAAACTACATACCACAGCAAGCCTTACCTAGCCCTGTGAAGAAAAAGTCATACCCCCACTCTCCCCACCCCAAGATAACTATTCCATTACACACTTACAAAGCACGCGCGCGCACACACACGCACGCACACACACACACCCCATACCAGAGCAGCAAAGCTGGTGAGAGAGAAGCCATAACGTAGGCAGGTCTAGATAATAGCCTCTCCACTAACCCCACCCCCAACACCAGAGAAAGAGGGGACCTCAGAAAAGAAAGGAGAGGAAGAAAGAGAAAGCCAGAAATCCTTGAATTTCCAGGCATCAACTTTTCATGAAATGCACAACCAGGATAGGAAATACCTCCCTGCTGAGTAATGCTTCATGGGTTGTAAATTCACCTCTCGAAAGGGGAGCCAGACCTGAGCTCGCACCCCGCCAGATGGCAAACCCCTCCTACCTGCTCCATCCAGCCTGCCGGTCACGCCGCGCCAGCGACAGGCCTCCCACCCCCCTTTTTGGCAGAGCAACACACCAATAAGAGCCGAGCGTAGCTGAGGATCGTTTCCAAAGGGGGGAGTAGAAAACCGCGAGGAGAGAGTGAGGGTAAAAACAAAGCTCTTTCCACTCAAACCGACAGCCTTGGGGGCGTGGCTTATTTGATGTGCTTTATTAATAAAGGCGATCAATTGAGCTTTTGTCTCTCCACCTACCCCGGAGGTGCCGGGCTTTGAATCCTTGGGAGGGGGGAAAAAAAAAAATGGCAGGGCTGCAAGCTTCCTCCAAGTTTCCAGTAGCACCTGCCACCAAGCTGGCCGTCCTCCCCCACCAAAAAGACCCTGAGATCCACACTCCTGGTTTCGACTCTGCAAGCCAGAGCGACAGACACACCCAGCTCAAGCGTCTTGCCCACTCCCACCGGGATAAGCACACACTCATCGGAGCACTTGCTGACACTACCACCGGAAAGTTCCGGGGGGAGGGGGGTGGAGAACAATTCAGGCTCCTCCGCTGCCCCGGGCTCCCCCGCGCGGCGCGGGCCCCCAGCCGAGACCCAGACGTGACACACATCATGGACTCCCGAGAGGCAGGGGCGAGAGGCGGAAAGTTGCCCAACAGCCCGGGAGACGCGGCTGGGAGACGAGGGGGAACAGGGGGCCAGAGAGGAGCACGCGCCCTCCTCCCACCCCCAAGGCGGGGAAGCGGCCGAGCGAACCCCGGCTCGAAGGCGTCGCGCCGCTTTATTTACAAACAATGCACTCCGCTGGGGGCCGGGGGCTGGGGAGCGGGGGCGCGAGCGCCGGGCAGATGGGCCCGAGCACGCCCGCCGCCGGCGCCCGGGCGTTTGGGATTCCGCCGCAGGCGCGGGGGACGCGCACCCCGGGGGTCGGCCCAGTCCCCACCCCCTGCCGGCACGGGACAGGAACTCCCCGGGGAGTCCCAGGCGGGAAGGGGGCGCCGCTCACCTCGTCTTCCGAAAGACCGTAGACCGGCTCCCCGAGCCCGGTCGCCATGGAGCCGGCGCCCCGCGCGGGCTCCGAGGCTCTCCCCGGCGGCTGGGCTGCGGCGCGGGCGGCCGGTCTTCTGCGCGCCCGGCCTGCGCGCGTCCCGCCGGGGGAGCCGCCGGACGCCGGCAGGTGAGGGAGCCCGAGCGCGCGCCCCGGCCGCTGCCTGCGCCGCTTCCTCCCGGAAGGCTGCGGGGCCGTGCGGGCTGGCGGTGCTGAGAGCGCGCCGTGCAGCGGGCGGCGGCGCGGAGCCCGCCGGGCTTTCCCTCCCCGCTCGCCCGGCCGCCGCTCTCCGCCCCTCTCGGAGCCTGCTCTCCGATCTCCGGAACCCGGCTCGCCCGCCCCCTCACTCGCTCCCTGCGGCCCCCGCTCTCTCCGCCCAGTCCTCCGCCTCCTCCTACCCGGCGCCCAGAGGGGACCCTCCCCCCCTCGCCGGGGCGGGCACACGCGCCCCCCAAGCCAATCACAGGCCGGCCTGGGGGGCGGGCCGCGGGCTGCGGGGTGGCGGGGTTCTGCCCCCACGCCCACCCCACCCCCAGGCCTTCCCAGCGGCGCTCGGGGGCTCACCCGGCCTCGGGGCTGCTCGGCCCAGGGTTGGGAGGGAAAGGAGGGTTGCGGGTGCGGGCTTGGCCTTCCGAGCTGACCCACCCTCCCTTTCCAGCTTTCCCTCTGTTTTGGGGAAGGGGCGGCCTGGGCATTTGGGGGGGGAGGGTGGGCTGAAGGCATTTTCCCCGAAGGGGAAAAAAAAAACCAAAACCCGCTCAGTTCATTCCTGTTCCCCATGGTCTTTTTACCCAGAGCCCTAAGCTCGCCGTAACTGTTTTTTTAAAGGGGGAAACGTGGATGTTTCGAGACCCCTTTAAATTCTTGGCAATCCCAACCAGCCGGACTCAGCTACGCTGTCAGCTCCCCGGGCCGATCCGGCCGGCCGGCCGGCCGCCTGCCGGGGAGAGGCTGCCCCGGTGTGGCCGCGAGTCGTCACTGCCCGTGTCAACCTTACGGGGCACGAAACCAACACGGCGCCCGCGCTGGGTACACACCCACCCACTCGGAAACAGCCAGCCTTGTTCTTGGAATAAAAGGCAGCTCATTTGTGAGCCGCAAGGTGAAATATCAAACTCAAGTTTAAGGTTATCCTCTGCATATGCAAACCCGTAAGACGTCTTATTAGCCACCGCAGGAGTCTTCCCACATTCCAGCTACCGTTTCTTCTTTAGCAAGCAGTTCATTTTCATCCTTCAGATCTATAGGAACGCCAGAGACTACTTGAAATAAGTGAAAGAAATTCATCACTCGACTTCTTCCAGGAAGCCTTTCCTTAAATTTAGATGGTAAATGCAGTTGCGAGTTTTTGGGGGTTTTTTGGTAGTTGTTGTTTTTGCTTTTTTTTTTTTTTTTTTTGCTTTTTTTAAAGCAGAACATGCCATTTTCCTTTGAAAAGAAACCTCAGAATGCCTACTTGGGATTAATAGGGTGCTTTTAGAATTTTTCAAGTTAGAAAGGAGAACTCACGTGATCCATAAGTATCATTATGCCTGTTGCCAGCTACTTTACTAAAATATCTGCTGTAGGCCCTGCTAGATCGTTTTCAAAAGAAAATGGGCACAACCATCCTAACTTAAATTCTCCTTTGCCTTCCCATGACATCACAGTGGCTTAAAACAATCTGCTCTGCGTATGATGGGTTTCCCTTCAAGGCTTAACCCCATGGAGTCAGCACTGTACTCAGAAGCCTTCTTGTCTACCAACCGCGGGCCATTAAATCAATAGTACTTAGATGCCAGAAAAGCCCGACTGAGAAAAAAAAATTAACCTTTAACCGGTCTCCCTGTTCGTTCTTTCCAGGCCAAAGTTTTTCCACCCTTTCAGACCTAGATTCTTTTTGATAAATAAAAGGTTCTCTAACATACACACCTGTGCATACACACACACACACCCCAATTGTGACTCCTATAGGTTTCACTACTTCTTTACCCTAACTAGCCAGGCCTTTGTCAAGCTTCGTACCCTTTATGGGCGAGGGGGAACAATAATTGATTTTAAAATTTTCTAATAGAGAATTGTAATTTCTAATTACATAGGACACCCTTCCTACATCCTGGAGGTACATAGTCCCAGCCTTTATCTCTGGGGGAAGCCGTAATTTTTCAGGAAATGTAGAGGTGTGTCATACTTCCTCTCATCCTCTCTTCATCGGTCCTGCTCCCACGTCCCCACCCCAACAGCCCGCATCTCTGGCACTCTTGGGTCATATCCTTGGCTTTTGCTCAGGGATGGCAATTAGAAACAACAATATGAAACTTGCCATATGTCATTTATTGTAGGGGTGTTTATAAAACTGTGATCCATAACATCATTCAATGGCCCCCGTAAGAAGACTCAAACAAGATGTTTCAGACCTATGAAGAAAAGCTTTCTTTCTTCCAAGGAACTGGTAAGCTTTTACAAATGGGTGACAAGAACAATTTCAAATGATTGTTTTTCTATTTACTTTGGCCACCAGGAAACTCAGGACCAACTTTATGGCCTTAAGCTATAAAAGAACGTATAAAAAATGAAATCAGTCCCCTTTGTAATTACGTACGGGTTTCCCCCAGTGCAGTGGTTCTCTATGCTGAAGGCACATTGTCACCATCTGGGGAGCTTTAAAATTACCCAGTGCCCAGTACCAAGCGCTCAGTTGCCAGCGTAGGAGACTGTGATTACACTGGTTCAGGGTAGGAGCTCAGGCATCAGTAGTTTCAATGGTTTCCCAGGTGATGCTAATGTGTATTTTCTCTGCCAGTGGTTCCCAAACTTTACTGCACATAGGAACTGCACATAGGAACACTCAGGGAAGCTGTAAAACTATTATTCTCCACCCCCCTCCCCCATACACTGATCTATTTGATGTGGGGTACCACGTGGGCATCAGGATTTTTAGAGGCTCTCCAGGTGATTCTATCTAAGGTACAGCAAAATTTAGGGATCTCTAGCCTAGATAAATATTCCTACTCTTTACATATTTTCTATGATCCTGATTTTTTTAATTTAGACAAAATTGCTTATTATAAACATACTCAAATCCTTTGTGGAAGGAGATAGGTTGTAAACAAATACATTTAATGTGACTAGTATTGCTGATCAGTTCTTCTTGCGCCCCACCACTTGGAAGTCTCAGAATAGCAATCCAGTTTTTTTGGGGGGGGGGGGAAGGGGATAGTGCAGGCAGGACAACCCTTAAGACGAACTATTTGGCATTCTCATCCAAACTGTTGTTGCATCCTCCCGTCAGGTTCCCATCTACCCAACAATTTCATGGAACCTGACTTGTAGGTTGTTCTCTAGAATTTGTTCCATTCCGTTCACTTTGGAGGCTGCTTGAAACATCTAAGATTTGATACTGTGGGTATTTGGTAAATGCTCTTCACTGGGTCATCAGAAATGAAAAATTAGCAAGAACGATTTTAAAGTACAACAGGTAATCACAAATAGGAAATATTTTAATGTTAAGCCTCTTTACAAATTGAGTTGGTTTAGCTAACTATGTGTATCTTAATCAAGCCTGGGAAGTACCCAAAGCTGAATATATAGTGTCACATATTTGCATAAATTTCATATAAATAACACTATATTTTTCTCATCAATTTTTTGGTGACTTGGATTCTTTAAAAAGAAAGCCCATGAAACAGTCCTTTGAAGATGGCCACGTACCTGTAAAAACTGGTGTTATCTTGGAACTTAGCTGCATTCATTGACACATAGAGAAAGCTCACAAATTTAAGGTGTTTATGATTACACGTGGAAATAAACCATGCTTCAAATTGTTGAGGAGTATAGAGATGGGTAACAAAGAGAGGCTTGTAAATAACTAATCTTTGTGTATAAAAATAGCTAAGCTTTTTAAGAACCACATCTTGAACACCTATGTGCTCTTCATTCTAGAGCTCCAAAAATATCTGAGACGTAGATATTGGATTCCTATTTTGTTCCCCAGTGTGACTAAACACTTGCCTCTTAACTGGCTATATTAGCTATTTTCCTTTTTTTTTTTTTTTTTTTTAGATTTTATTTATTTATTTGAGAGAAAGAGAGATCACAAGCAGGGCAAGTGGCAGGGGGAGAGGGAGAAGCAGACTCCTCCCCTGAGCAAGGAGCCCGCTATGGGGCTCCATCCCAGGACCCTGGGATCATGACCTGAGCCAAAGGCAGACGCTTAACTGACTGAGCCACCCAGGCGCCCCTAGCTATTTTCCTTTTTAAATAATATTTCTAAAATATCTAGATTTGTTTCCACATTTTTATTGTACTTTCCCTTATTTTTAAATGAATCTTTTTATTGAATTATGCTGTTGTTTTATGATATTTGTTTCCCTCTCCCAGTTGGGATGTTAATTGTTGCATTTCTATTCTTTTACTGTTTACTTTTACCATTTTATATGCATGCCTAACTTAACAAATCGAAAGTTAGTATCTTAATCCCCCATCTGAACAAAAGAAGAAGCTTAAAACACTATTTTTTATTAGCTCTTTCCATGGTATTACTATCCAGTTTCATTCCGTCCTTTTTTAAACCCCCAAATTAGTTATTTTCATACTTTTTTCCTTTTTTTTTTTTTTTTTGGTTTTAGCAATGTGTTTTGTGGTTTCGTTTCTAAGGATTACTTGTTGCTTCTTAGACATTCATCTGAGATCATTTTCCTTCTTCCTGAGGAACAGAGTTTAAATTTTTTTTAGTAAAGGCTCATTGGCGATAAACTCTGTTTCTGTTTATCTGAAAATGTCTCCATACATGGAAGATGATGAAAATTATATATTAGAAGCAGACTCAGAGTGGTTATGGAATGTAGAAAGATGTAAATAAATCTTCTTAATGTGACTAGTGTCATCAACCTACCCAACCCCACCCCTCTAAAGTCTTGAGTTTGTGAATAATTTTGGGGGCAACTGGGGGTCAGGACAACCCTTAAGAAAAACTCCATAGTCTTATCCAAGGTAAAAAGACGGTCTCATTCTCTATACTTTGAAGATGCTATTCCTCTGATTTCTGGCTTCCATTGCTAATGATGAATGGGCACCTCTTAGTCTAATTATTCCTGTGTAGGTCATTTGTTTTATCTTTAACTGCTTTTCATTGTTGTTCTGAACTTTCTATAATTTGTTTATACCTGGCTTTCCTCTTACTTATCCTACCTAACCTACTTTGCGCCTTATCTGTGGATTTAAGTTTTTTTTATTATTTCTGGCAAGTGCTCAGCTTTCATCTCTTCAGATATTGCTCTTTTTCCATTCTCGATATTTGTCCCTCTGGGATTCCAATTGACCACATGTAGACTTTCTCATTCTATTGTCAGTATCTCTTACGCTCTTTAACATATCCCACCTCCTTGTCTGTGCTGCATTCTAAGGGATTTATGCAGATCTCTCTTCTGCTTTGCTAAGTAACTATTAGTTGAGTCTGGTTTTTTTGTTTAGCCCATCAAGTGAGTTTTTTATTCAATAATTATGTTTTTCATATCTAAAAGTTCTATTTTTGTAATCAGCCTCATCATTCTTGATAGTTTCTTATTTTGTTTCCAAATTTTACTTCATTAAACAAGTCATAACTAATTTTTATTCTTTGCTAATTCCAATATGTAAAAGTTTGGAATGTGTCTCTTCTGGTTTCTGCTGATGCTCACCCATTGTGACTTCATGCCACGTGTGTTTATCGTAAATTAATGTGGTTGTCAATTTATTTGGTTAATCTTGGTCTATGGGAATCCAAAGTGGATTTGTGTTTGCTTCTAAGACCAGGGGCACTACCACCCTGAGACCACTTTATCCTCATTTCAGAGTCTTGATTTCAGACAGAAGTCTCAGGTTCAGCCACTTGCCTAAAAACTACCCTCCCCTTAATTGCAGTGCTGATACTGCATTTACTGCAGCATTCTTTGGTTTCAGCTAACTTTTTCAGGATGGAGGAGTATGGCACATTCATTATTATTCAGCAGATATTCACTTCCTCCCCTTCAGGAGGAATAAATGTTCCTGCCCAGTGATATTACACTTCACCACTTAAGTTACTCCGTTCGATGCCATACGAGCAGAAGGCACTAGTGGCCAATTCAAAAGAAAGATAAGACGCTTTGCAAGTTTTGCCACTTCTTTTGTGTCCTTCTTTTGAGTCCTCCACCCACTCTAGGTTTGGTTTGCCAGCATCTCTAGAACATAACCTCCGTGAATGTTCCACAGTCTTATCAAGTGGATGTGATAGATGTTGGTGAGAAGCTGCAGTGCCTTCCAAGGAGGGCAAGACTTGAGAGAACAGGATTAAAATGCTGGAGAGAAAAAAGCCAAAAGTTTGATGACATATTCTGTTGGCCAGATTGTGGAGACACAAAATTTTCCCCCATTGCTAGTGAACGTGCAAAATAATCCCTGTGGAGAAGAATTGGTCCGTGTCCATATCAAATTACATTGATATGATAATCCAGTAATCCCACTTCTAAGACTAACAGCTACAGGAAAATATGAAGCTTTGTGCATTTGAAAATATTGAAAGATTGGAAATAACCCCAGATGGCCATCAATAGAGAAGTGTTTGAATCAGTGATTGAGACAACCACACAATGAAGGACTGTGTAATTGTAAGAATAAATGGGGGTGCTCTCCATACACTGATATGGAGTAATCTCAAGGATATGTTGGGTTGTTTTTTTTTTTTTAAAGATTTTTATTTATTTGACAGAAAGAGACACAGCGAGAGAGGGAACACAAGCAGGGGGAGTGGGAGAGGGAGAAGCAAGCTTCCCCGCGGAGCAGGGAGCCCGATGCAGGGCTTGCTCGATCCCAGGACCCCGGGATCATGACCTGAGCCGAAGGCAGACGCTTAACGACTGAGCCACCCAGGCGCCCCTCAAGTATATGTTGTTTAATGAAAAGAAAAAATAAGCGAAGTGCAGAACCGTGTTTATCGTGGGCTACCATTCATATGCAAATAGGAAAACATGCCTGAGTCCAGAAGTACAGATAATGTCATCAAGGCTCTGATGCTTGGCTCTGCTTGGCTCTGCTTGGCTTCACTCCTCAGTCTGGTTCCTTCCAAATGAGAAGATTGCTTGCAGCCCCGGCTCCTCCATCAATGAGGGAGGGCCCCGCCTGGGTCACAGGCCCGCCCCCTTGCAAGGGAGAGAAGAGGACAGAGTGGTGACAGCCCCACCAGGACCAGATGGCAGGACAGCAGGGAAGGTCCCCAAATGAAATGGGGCCACTGAACACACAAAGACAAGAGAAGCCCACGACAGGCTCAGACCTCTAAGAACAAGACATGGGAAGAGACCATCTCCAAGTTTGTCCACATTTCAAAATTCTGTGGAATAGCTGAGCCTCCTTCCCTTGGGGGTATCAAAGAGAAGCAGCTGTAAACATTTCTTTAAACTTCATAGTCAAGAACTCATAGCAAGCCATTGAGTTAATCTGGGGCTGGCATCATAGTTTGCTTCTGGTTTCTCCACCGCACCTACCAGATTTTTCTGGGAATCTGAAGCCTATTGCCTGGAAACAGAGCAGGAGTTGAGAAAGTGAATGCTGAACTGTGAAAGTAGAATCAAAGCAGCAGGACTCGCGCCTGTACGAGGACAAAACAGCTTTTGGTGTTATGTTTCACACCCGGAGAGCTCTCCCTTTGCTTCCCTGGTGTGGATGCCTCTGGGATTCTCTGCGGCCAGCTGTAATGGAGAGTTGTAAGAAAGGGGCAGGTGTTGCTTATTGGAAGAAGGCTAATGACCTCAGCAGCACTTAGGGATAAGCTGAGAGCCTCCGGCAAGCCTTGTAACGGGCTGCCAGCCCAATCTTAGCATTTACGGAGACTAGCAAAGCATCCCAGTGGAAACAGAATTTCTGGGCATCGAAAGGTTGTGATGGCTAAGAAGCTCAGGTTATTTGGAGTCATCACACCTGTTTCAGTAGGAAGAACATTATTGCAAACTACTTTTATGGAATTGTGCAAAAGCAGTTTCTCTTCCTTTCTTTCCCTTTCTCCTAGAACCAAACATCTTTGGGCTGTGGGTCGAGAAATCTTCTGCTTCCCATGGTTGAAACTGTGCCTGGGGAAATGGCCTTGTTACCTTTTGATAGATAATTCCAGGAAGCCCTGCTAGCTAATGGCCACTGACTCTGCGTGTTCCCCAGGATCTGCTCAGTGGAGCTTCAACTTCAATTACTATAAAACAAACAAACTCCTATGCTTTTACAACAGAAATTTCTCATAGTCATGTAAACTCAAGTTCTTTTTTAAAAAATCAGAAATCTGTGATTTTTAAATCTGTGATTTAAATCTGTGATTACCCTATGTTAAAACTATAGCACATTAAAAATACATTCCATTACATTTTGTGGTTTACCATTAAAGTTTAATATTAAATCACTTCTTTGGGGCCTGTATCATTGTGCCCTCTTCCCTCTTGATGCTCTGGTCCTCAGATCCCTCCATCCATGCACCTGTCCTGAACGAAGACTTTGGTGCCTGGTTCCCCATTATCCTGTCCACCTCAATGCCTGGGCTATAATCTGCCTGGGATTTAATGAATGGATGCCGAGCTGCCTCATCCAACCTCCTGGCTTCTCAGGTCCTTGACCTCTCCATTTCGAATGGTCTTCTCCTCTACATCCTAGATGTTGTCAATACTCCAAACTGCTCCACCTCAAACATCAGTGACTTAAACACCAACTCTCTCATCTCGGACTCCTCCCACCCCAGCTTAGGGTCTCCCATGTCCTTTGGCATCATCAAGACCATTATCCCCTCCACGGCAGTGGTCAGCTCTGAGACCCTCAGGCTTCATTCACCACCTGCCTGGTCTAGCTGAAATTCTAATCCCTTCTGTCTGTCCCTTGCTCTCGAAGTTGTGCCCAACTGCACCTGCCTCCATCCCCTGCTCTTTCTGCTTTATCCCACCCTAAATTTGGGTAGCTGAGAATTGTTGAAGAATGTAAAGCTCAGGAGTTGCCCCCCACCATGAATTCCCAGTCGCCATCCTCAACTGTGCTCCCCTATTCCTGACCTCTCTCCTACCTGGTCCCTCTCAGCGGATGGCTTTGCTTCTTGTTTTAGAAAGGGCTCTAGGGGTGCCTGGGTGGCTCAGTCGGTTAAGCGGTTAAGCATCTGCCTTCAGCTCAGGTCATGATCCCGGTGTCCTGGGATCGAGTCCCATGTCGGACTCCTTGCTCAGCGGGGAACCTGCTTCTCCCTCTCCCTCTGCCTGCCATTCCCCCTGCTTATGCGCACTCTCTTTCTCCCCCCCCTCTCTGTCAAATAAATAATAAATAAAATCTAAAAAAAAAAAAAAGAAAGGGCTCTAGGAGAAAACAGAAACCATCAAATAGGTCCCTCACCATCACACCTGCAAACATCTCATCCACAGCCCAGTCCCACTGCCACCTCCTTGTCCATTCTCCTGTCATGGATCAGTCATCCCAAGGAGGCTGGAGCCCACTGCTCCCAGTTATCCCCTCTTTTGCCCACTGGATCCTTTTAATCAGCATTTAAATTTTCTTCCAACCTCAAAAAAAAACCCCAAAAATAAACCATAAACACAAAGCTTTCTCTGAGCTTCACATCCCCTTCCTTTTACCAGCTTATCTCGATTCTTCCCTTCACAATCAAATGTCTACACCTGCTGTCTACCCTTCCTCACAACCATTTATTTCCTGACCCCTCCAGTCCGGTTCTCATTAATTTCAATAACATGCCAGTGGAGACTCTTTCATCTTTTTTATTTGTTCTCTTAATGGCATCCACCACAGAGTGCTCTTCTGTCCTCTGGAAACTTTCTGTTGTGCTTCCTGGACTCATTGACAAGCACACTCACCTGGTTTCCCATCCACCTTTCTAGCTTCTCCTATTCCCTTTCCATCATGAGCTCTTTCTCCTCCAGCCTGTGAGCTCCCAAGGGACTCATTGCTGGCCCCTCTTCTCTTCATACCCTTTATGATGTCCCCTGAGATCTTGTTTTCTCCTCTGCTTTCAATTACTATATTTTCACCAAAGATTCTGAAATACACACCTCTGTCCCAGGCCTTCTTTCTGATTTCCAAACCTGGGTGTATGCTTAAAAAAATTTTTTTAAGCCCCTACAAATTAGGGGTGCCTGGCTGGCTCAGTCAGGAGAGTGTGCAACCTTTGATCTCGGGGTTGTGAGTTCAAGCCCCATGTTGAGTGTAGAGATTACTTCAAAAAATAAAATCTTCTTTTTTTAAAGATTTTATTTATTTGATAGAGCACAAGCAGGGGGAGCAGCAGGCAGAGGGAGAAGCAGGCTCCCTGCTGAGCAGGGAGCCGATGCGGGACTTGATCCCAGGACCCTGGGATCATGACCTGAGCTGAAGGCAGACGCTTAACTGACTGAGCCACCCAGGTGCCCCTAAAAAAGTAAAATCTTAAAAAAAAAACCCACTCCTAAATGTATATATATAATCCAATTGACCACATAACCACTGGAGGGTGTCTCAAATTTCAGTATGTCCCCAGTTGAACCTATCACCTCCCCCCACCCACCCATCCCCCAAATAATCTCCAGACAG
This sequence comes from Halichoerus grypus, assembly GCF_964656455.1. Taxonomy (NCBI): domain Eukaryota; kingdom Metazoa; phylum Chordata; class Mammalia; order Carnivora; family Phocidae; genus Halichoerus; species Halichoerus grypus. The sequence goes on from NC_135724.1 coordinate 17,360,651, forward strand.
AACAGGTAGTATGCTCAGAGGCACGGAAGTCGGAGTGTGAAAGCCCGATGTGGGAGCTGTAAGGGAATCTGTGAGGGTATGCGTGCAGGGAAATGATAAAGTGAAGGAAAAGATTTTATAATTTATTTATTTATTTTTAAAGATTTTATTTATTTATTTGGCAGAGAGAGAGAACGAGAGAAAGTGGGAGAGGGAGAAGCAGCCTTCCCGCTGAGCAAAGAGCCTGCTGTGGCACTCGATCCCAAGACCCTGGGATCATGACCTGAGTCCAAGGCAGACTCTTAACGACTGAGCCACCCAGGCACCCCAAAGAGAAGATTTTAAACAACTGCTTAAACATAAGCCTACCCTTTTCCTGCCTCACAAAGAAGCTACACGAATAAATGAGATAGTATTTCTGTAGGCTGAACTGTATTTATAGATTCTGAATACTCCCAGTAGACTTCAGGTTGTGCTTATTATAATACACATCCAACCCCGTTCTCCTAAATAACCTCATTGTGTAAACGCCTGATACAGATGTATTTTTACATAAGACTAACCCTTGAAAATGGTGAGTCTCTAACCTGGAAAAACGAAGGGTCAGGTTAAAATGAAGGAAACGTATAAAATCATGAACACGTGAGAGAGAGAGAAGATGAGTCTGTTCATTAAATTCCAGAACACCCAAGAGAACACTCCCAGAGAACACCTGTTGAAGCTTAAAAGAAGTCGTTTAATATCAGACACTGTGGACAGTAAGCTTCTGAAACTTAGCCCCAGAAGTGATAGAGCCTCAGAATGAAAATGAATTCAAGAAATGTTTAGTTGAGTGAGTGGAGGACAGATTTAGAGAGCCTTGTATCATCACAGCAGACACTTACTGAGTACCACAACCTGTGTGGGACCTCACCGGGGCCCTTAACATTTCGAAGTTCACACCACGAGGGCAACTACAAGGACTTGTGCCGCTCTCAGAGAACTGGCTCAGGTGTCCCCAGTCTAACCTAGTCTCATGAGCTCTTTGTTCTTGCCCATCAGCTCCAGCATTACAAAGGACATTATGTGAGTGATTTATCATGTTATGAATGCTGCAGGTTTAGACAAACCTTTCTTGTCTTTCTCTTAAAGCATAAACACGATCCTTTTCGTATTTTGCTCCAGACCCAACTCTGTGTACACACACGTACGTGTCTGCCTACAGGTGTGTGCCCCTTTTCTTCCCACATCTTGTTTTCCCCCACAAATACGTACGAAGATACAGGTAGCATTCACGGTCTCCAAAGCCAATTTTGCAGTTCCTGTGTTGACCCCTCCCAGACGTCACCCAGTTCTGGAGTGGTTGTGAAAATCTCAACACAAAATTCATTTCTTGTTTAATCTAGTTTTGCAAAAAGATGTACACCAAATAGAGCTCAGGAGCTGGGAGGGACCCTGTATCAGAATGAAATAAAACGATGTATAGAAATCGTGGCTCCAGGCTTGAATTACGATGGCGCTTCAATCTCCCTCTTCTTATTCATTCAGGATATAAAACATTTCTGCTCAGAGTTGAATTTCATGATTCCTCTTGCACCCACTGGGTTTCAACAAATTCATGGAACGTAATGCATAGCTCCTACCCCAGGGCAAGGAAGGAGAATGTTTTTGCCGTGGCTGTAAAATCATGCCGTGGTCGGGTCCCCCAGGAATGAAAGGAATGACTTACCAGTTAACAAAATCAATTGATGAAAAAGTAAGCAATGGTCTGAACTGCCTGGAAAAATATCACCAATTCCCAATATTTGGTGAAAATAGTCTCTAAGAGATACCATGGCATTTCTAGTAAACACAACTCCATATTTATTAGCCGATCAAAAGAAAATAAGACTTCTGCATGGGAAACAGTCATGGATTTAGTGTATTTGTCTTGGATGGAGGCAGAGATCTATGCCAGTTAGCAGAAGAAACCATGGTTAGAGAACACAGCCTCATGAAGAGTTCCATTATTCTCTCCTTATCCTGAAGAAATGCACTTGGGAAAGCTCTGTGATGCAGCCGCTTGCAAACCTTACTTCCATTATAAAAGACTTCGCCTTGGACCTCAGTTAATATGCTTGTTCATGACCTGTTCAGATGCAGGCAATTGAAGGACATGGGGAACTGAAATATTTCCATGGCAACAATTTTTATGAAGAGAAGAAAATGCCAGAATTTTTTGTGATGACCAGACTGTTCTGAAATAAATACTTGGGCAAAAAAGTTATTCAAGAGTTGTGTGTGTGTGTGTGTGTTTACCCAAATAATGTTTCAGTGATTAGTTAAAATTGAAAACTAATATCCAAGACTTCTGACCCCTAATTAGATATATCACTTAATTCCTCTATCTCCCATCCTCCCAGCAGTAAATAGAGATGCCGATAGTAATGTCATGTACGGGTAGTTTTAAGGCTTATTAGCTCATGATTGTAAAGTGTGTTTTGAGGTAGTAAAGTGAAAAAATACTACAAAATTTTATAATGTCATTATCACAGTTTTGTAAAATATAAAAATAAAAATCTAATGTACTTTGCCCCCATTGGGTCTGTAATTTATGGACTTTAGCTCTTATTTCCAAAATTTTTTATTTCAGTAGCTACAAGCTCATTTTGAAGTGATTTCATTAGTATCTCCTGAATCCTAGTTTAAGAAACACATACACATACACACAACCCATCAGCTACAAAGACAAAGGCTCTTTCTGAGCCTTCCAGAAAGACTGCCAGAATCCCTCCTCTGATTCCACTTCTTGCTTCTACTCCCATTTTTCACTGCTTTAGAAAATGGAACCATATTTGCAACTCTGAATTCTTCAGCACAGTTCCTAAATTTGACTCTCAGATTACTTAAATATTTAAATAAGCAGGAAGACATCATATAACATACTTACATTATTATTTTCTAACAATAGGAATTCAGTATAAATAAAACAATTCATAAGCTATACTAAATACGACATTGCCATTTATACTGACAATTCAGAAGGTGCTCTCAGGGACTATAATTAATATTAATTATGTTTACATTCTATTATGGGTTGCCAGATAATAAGATGCATAGTCAAAGAAAGTTCACTTTAAGTTTTGTTTTTTTGGTGTTTTGTTTTGCATATCTCTTTTTGTCCTCGTACAAATACAAAAATCTATACATGGGGAATTTAATGAGTGCTTTTTGTGTAAAATATAGTAACAATGAGTGAAGGTAGTCAAAAGGTACAATATTCCAGTTATAAGTCAGGGGACTTATAAACTACAGCATGGTGACTATAGTTAATAATACTGTATTGTCTATTTAAAAGTCAGTAAGAGAGTAGATCTTAACATTTCTCATCACAAGAAAAAAAATTGTAACTGTGTGGCAATGGATGTAAACTAGATTTACTGGAGTGATCATTTCACGAAATATACAAGTAGCAAATCATTTGTCACATATGAAATGCATATAATGTTATATCTCAATTATATTTCAAAATAAGAGTAGCGACAATCATCCTATACAGTAGATAGTATTTTACAGAAAAGGAAACTGAGGCCCAGGGAAATTAAGGAGCGAGCTCGAGGGCACACAGCCAGGATTAGAACCTAGACAAGTGCGACTCAACAGCAACTTGATAGGCCTTGAAATGTCTGTCTGCGTCTGCAATACAGTGACCGCATCTAGTGACGCGCACCTTCCACAGCGATTTTCTGAGCGTCCAGCCCAACAGCAAGGCAGTGCCTGGCCTTAAGAAGTCTGTGTTGGAGGATGCATAGCATACTGTCTACAGTCCCATGAATAGCCTCTCAATGTCAAGAGATCTCCAGCTCTCCAAGACGGGGTTTGTCTACTCAGGATGTGACTCATTTTCCCTTTAGGTTCCTAGGCAGGCTGGTTCTCCTCTAACTGACAGTGATATTGTCGTCCAGACCTATATATAACCCCCTACCTCTCCCACCTGAGGTCCTGCACTGAGTGCCTACAACAGTGGAGTGTTCCAGCCCCTCTTTCCATTCCCAAGCCTCATGCAGCACCTCACAGGATCGACCTCGACACAGCCCCACTCTTGCCCAGAGGTACCAGAGACCCCCAGTTTGTCACAGGCACAGACTCATACACACCAGCCCCAAGCTCGGCCCTCCTCAGAGACATGCCAAGCAGACGAGGAGGTGGAGCAGTGGCCAAAACCGAAGCAGAGCTCCAGAGAGAACACTGTCCACAAACAGGGCAGGGAGAAATGAATGAAGTGTGGGACGCTGGGGAGAAGCACCGTGGGAAACAGGAAGCTGACAGTGGCTGAGCAAAAACCCCTATGGGTTTTTCATCTAAACACCGTGTCACACACATTACAAGCCTCCAAATGAGGGTGCAGGTGTAGGGCAAGCACTGACCAGAGGCCAGGTGTGGGCTGTGCGGTCTTGGTCACGTTGTTCCACTTATCAAATGTTTGTTTAGGGCATGGTCCGAGGGAGCTCAGGAAACATAAAGATGGCAGAGATCAGCTCCTACTCTTCTCTGATTCCTTGTTTACTCACTTCAAATGAGGTCCTTCTCTAGTCTAAAAGTCTGTGATTCAAGTGTCCTTTACTGAGGACCAAGGAAAAGTTAAGGAGGGGTGTTCTCCTCAAAGGTATTGATCACATTCTGACACTGAGCAGTGATTAACCTAAACCTTGAATAAACCTGTAAATAATTTGGACACTTGATTTTCTCATCTGTAAATTGGGGATCATCTCTCTCTTACCATCAGCTGGGAAAATGCTTGTCAAGCCTAAGGGCTATTAGGATTTTCTCCACAATAACAAGAGGCTAGGTCAGCACTTCTCAGCCTTGGCAGCGCATCACAATAACCTGGGAAGACTTACAAATATCAGTATTGGGGGCCCTACCTCCACGATGCGAATTTAAGCCAACTGGGAATGGGGCCGTGCATCAGGACATTTGAAAATCCTCTAGGAGACTGTAATACGCAGTTAAGGTGAGAAGTGCTGCTCTCAGTTAAGTTTAAGGACAGTTAGTCCTCATTTGGTTCGAATGTGACGATTCCTCAGTTGAAATCAGCATTTTTTAAAAAATGCTGCAAATCACCCCAAGCGTGCTAGTTCTTCCCTTCGGCTGCGTGGGCGGTGTGATCGCAGCCCCAAGCTGGCTGACAGGGGCAGTCCTCCAGCAGGAACATGTCTTCATTCGTTTGGGGTTTTTTTGTTGTTGCTGTTTGTTTGTTTTACTTTGTTGCAGCTTATTTCAAATCAAATAACCACCACATTCCTGCCGTTTTCCTTTCGACCTTGAGGTAAGAAAAGCTGACCTGGGACGCACCTGAGGACCGAACTCACTCCCAGAACATCCCCGAGCCAGGTAAGGACGATACAGAAACCGGACTGGGAGGTTGGAATATACACTAATGGTGACATTTGAAATGCTGATGAGTAAGGTCTACACAAAAGAAAATCAACTGACACGTAGAGCTGTAAGTTACTAAGACCTGTCTGAAGGCTGATACACAGAAAAAACCCAGTATTTTCAGCTTGCACTTAAGGTGACTAGGATTTTATTCCCCACAGGCCCAGGAAGCACGTATTCTCAGCCTCAGAAATTGATTCCCTTCGTCCTGTTCCTCGGGACACTCCAGGTTTTGGCTCTGGTGACTTTTCTAAAAGTCTGTCATTCATTTCACTAAATATAAATCAATGGTGAAAACCCGATGGCGTATGAGGAGCCCCAGGCTCTTTCTATACACGCGTGTACATTTTTTTCTAGTTAAGCGCCAGAGTTAACGTCCTGGAGAATGAAAAGAATAACAGCACGGGCACACAAACACTTTTCTGCTTTTCATGTAAACACCATGTCACACACATTTTCAGAAACAAGAAAAGCTAAAGCATCGACACATTCCACCTTTCAGGATGATCCCCGGTCCTTATTTCTTTTAGCCTACACTTTCTTAAACTGGACTGTCTTCTTGAGTAACCAAAAAAGAAAGGATAGGGGCACCTGGGTGGCTCAGTCGGTTAAGCGACTGCCTTTGGCTCAGGTCATGATTCCAGGGTCCTGGGATGGAGTTCTGCATCGGGCTCCCTGCTCAGCGGGGAGTCTGCTTCTCCCCCTTCCCCTGCTCATGCTCTCACTCACTCTCTTTCAAATAAAATCTTAAAAAAAAAGATAGGGGACATAATTGCAGCTAGCATTTGTCATGTTCTTACAGGCTGGGCTCTGTACTGAGTGCTTACTTAACCTACAACGTAGGTGCTATTGTCCCCATTTTGCAGATTGGGAAACTGAGATACAAAAAGGTTAATATCTTCACACCTGGCCCAATTCCAGAGTTCTGTGCTTAACCAGAGTTAGGAAGTCTCCGTTAAAGCCTTCTCTACTTAGAGACGGTCCACATTCTGCATGTGCTCCCTCAGAAAATGTGGAAGTACGTATCCGTTCATTCAACAGATGTTTGGTGAGTGCCTAAAACAGGTCATGTCCTATACTAGAAACTGTAGATGGACAACACTCAGACAGATACAGCCCCTCCTTCCTCCAGACGAGTCCAACTGGGGGGACAGATGGTACCTAAGAGCCATAGAAGCCATTCGGTTCACCTGTGACAAAAAGCCCTGAAGGGGTGTTGAATGACAAGTGACAACAGCTGACAGCCATGGAGGAGGTTAGGGGAGGTTGGGAAAGCAGGAGACAACACACGGAGTGTTAGCTGTGTGTCAGGTAGTGTTGTAAGCACTATACGTTTGTCGTTTTATGTATGTGTCACAACGGTTCTTTGAACTAGGCTCTATTATAGTCTCCGTTTTACAGAGGAGCAGACTGAGCACAGAGAGGTTAAGTAACCTGCCCAAGGTCACACACTGAGATCACTTTCATTGCTGGTACCAAGGCTGACAGGAAGTTCTGACTGGCCCTCCTGCAGAAAACGAAAAATAGCCTGGATAAAATATATATTTAAAAAATATTCTTGGGATGCCTGGCTGGCTCAGTCAGTTAAGCGTCTGCCTTTAGCACAGGTCATGATCCCAGGGTCCTGGGATTGAGTCCTGCATCGGGCTCCCTGCAGCGGGGAGTCTGCTTCTCCCTCTCCCTCTGCTCATGCTCTCTCTCTGACAAATAAAATCTTTAAAACAAAAACAAAAAAATATTCTTGAAAGCATTTAACAACTGATATCACCAAAAAGAACTATTAAGCTAAAATCTGAGAAAAGGCAGAAACCCAGAAAAATAAGCAGAACACAGGATGCTTTTTTATTGGGGGGGGGTGTTGTTTGAACTTGAACTTCAGGTGTTGGGCCCTCTTGGATAAAGAGCCACAAAAGACAAAGCTCAGGAGTCTAGCAGGACATCTTCTGCACATTAAATTGGGATCCTAAGGACCTAGCCCCTAAATGTCTAATGATGAGCCAGAAATAACCCAACCCTCCCACCCTCACCCCCAAGGAAATTCTTCTTGGACCCAAGCATATCAGGAGGAATTAAACCCCTGGCCCAGAAAAGCTGTGATAGAAAGCAGCTCCTCCCATGGATTCGTGGGCCAAATTCGCATCACCTGGGTATTCCAGAAAACCTTAAGCTATGACTTCATTTTAAAGTTGTCCCAGACTCTTAGTTATCTTCATAAATCTGGCAAAAGCAATGTACATCTCAGAGAATCACGCTTTCATCCCTGGCCTCAAGTAATTCCCTCAAATAATTTCTCAAGGAAAATGCATCGCTCACAGCAATAAATGAATGCATGCACACACATTCGAGTAAACTAAGTGCCATGAGTGAAAACTGATAGAAAAAAAAACAGGGCAGAACAGCCCTGTAAAATTTCAAATGCTGAAATTATCTAAAAGAAATTGTTTTAAAAAGAAATTATTTTTAAACATACTCTGCCTCTTAGATGAGAAACAGATAAGCTTGAAAGAGGAAACACTAGCAAAACAATGACAACTTTTTTTTTATTGAGCTAGAACTGATGTATAACATTGTGTACATTTCAGGTGTAGAGCATATTCATTTGACACACTTATTTTACAATATGATTGCCATTGTTGTGTTAGCTCACCCTATTGTGTCACATTAATATAATTTCTAGTGGTGGGAATGACTAACACAGCAGATTTTAAAATTAGAACGTATAGAAATAAAATCAATGATTGAAATTAACTCAGTGGACATATTAAGCATTGCATTAGGCATGGCTGAAGGAAGATTTAATGCGCTGGAAGATCGATCTGAAGTCATTATGCAGAGGGTAGCACAGAGAGAAATGGAAAACATAAATGGGAAATTAAAAGATATGGAAGACAGGGTAAAAGTTCTCACATTTGTCCAATCAGAGTTTGAGAAGGAGAGGAGAGTAAGATTGGGACTATAATATGGAACCTGAATTTTATCTTGAGAGCAATAACCGTTGAAAGATTTTAAGTAGAGCGGCACCTGAGTGGCTCAATCGGTTAAGCGTCTGCCTTCGGCTCAGGTCATGATCTCAGGGTCCTGGGATCGAGCCCTGCATCAGCTCCCTACTCCAAGGGGAGTCTGCTTCTTCCTCTCCCTCTGCCCACTGCTCCCCTTGCTTGTGCTCTCTCTCTCTCCAATACATAAATAAAATCTTTTTTTAAAAAAAGAAAGATTTTAAGTAGAGCATTGAGTAGGATTGTTATAAAAGATGATGTTTACTCACTGCTCAAAGGTGAGGGGGCAAAGGGGCTGAAATGTGGACTGTGTTCTGTTTACCAGGACGCTGATGAGCGGTTGCCTCTGCCTGGAGATAGGCGAGCATTTTTTAATTCCTGCAGAGACACTGTATGGCTATTCACAGTGCTGGACCTGACATAATGGGTTTCAAATTTTTCTCTTTGGATGTAGTGTAGAAAATGGGTTTTCCCAAAGAAAAGTGATATCAGATCTGCTTTTCCATCATTTCTGCAAAGGTCAGATTTCCAGACTTTTCTTCCCTATATGCAGCCAAAAGGTCACACTGTTAAGAAATGATACACATCCATGTCTATTTGCTTCATGGGAGATCGTTTAAAGCTATTTTAGTTCTTGATCTGGACTCTGCCTTATAGCTGAGTTCTGCTATTGTCTTCCTCCATAGCTGCTTTCTTTCTCTTCTTATGCCTCCTGAATACATTTTGGGTGGAAAAGAAACATTGGGCATCACTTTGCGTTCTAGAGCATGTAAAATATTTTCTTTTGTGATCACATCCAAGAGATAGCCCATGTTCATGTCCCTGTGCATTATCTGAAGTCTCTGTCAAAAGAGCAATGTGACATTTCATCAGCTGGTTACATCACATGTGTTTTAGGGAATGATGGATGGTGGTTAATGGCTCAACTTCAAAAATTATAAAAGAGGGACCATTAGGTTTGAGATAGTTCACGACCCTCAGAATGGGAATTAGTGGTAGAAAATAAAGACATGAATGTGGTGCTAATTATATGGAAGGAAAGTAAAGCAGGTAGTTGGAGTTCACTGTGGTGTCTGTTAGGACAGAGAAGCTGGGATCTGGGTAAGGAGTGGGTCCCTCTGTAGTTAGCAGGAATGGGGTTATATCTGCTCAGTCTTAGGTCTTAGGGGAAGGGAATTGAGAAATGTCTCCTGGACTAGGCTTACTAGAGGAAAACAGTTACCCCAAACATCCAAATCTTCTGGGTCACTCTCCTGTACGAGATCCAGGGGCCAGCCCCTGGGTAAGATCAGAAAGGCAGCAAATACTTGTCAGGAAACAAAGCATCTTATTTGCAGCAAATTAGGACAAATGTACAGCATTTCATGGAAGCTTCGGGGAGGGGAAATGTTTCCACTGAAGAAGGGATGATAACTTGAATTAATTACATATAACACCCATTACCACTAATTAAAGATGTGTAATGCATTGTTAGTATTTCCTTATTGAGGATGCTCTCAGCTGCCTATTTTCTCTCTGTGAATACAGAAAATATTAATAAAGGCTTTCATAGAATCACTTCAAACTTTGGGATCCAATTCTCCTTTTACCATAAAGCTGAAAGTGTTTAACCTCCTAATTTTCCTTTTTAGGGGGAAATCCTGAATCTTGCTCTTTTAGTTGAGGTCTTACTGTATTTATATTTATAAAGAACAGCTTGTTAAATCCATCATGAAGACATTTGTAGGCAGGGTTATCCTGCTCTCATCTGCCATCCCACTTCCCCAGAAACAACAAAAGGATGAGCTGAACCTATAACCATTGTGTTCTGTGCCAAGAGAAATAATGGTGAATAAGACATAGACTCTTTATTTAAAACAAGTGCTGAAAGAGAAATAGGCATATAAATAGGTAATACAATTCAATATGTGAAGTGTTTATTTTTTTTTTTTAATTTCACTTATTTGAGAGAAAGTGAGTGAGTGAGAGAGAGAGCATGAGTGGTGGGGGAGGAGCAGAGGAAGGAGCAGAGGGAGAAGCTGAGGGAGAAGCAGACTCCCCACTGAGCAGGGAGCCCGATGCAGGGCTCGATCCAGGGACTCCGGGATCATGACCTGAGCTGAAGGCAGATGCTTAACTGACTGAGCCACCCAGGCGCCCCTGGGAAGTGTTTATTTTTTATTTTTTTATTTTTATTTTTTTAAAGATTCTATCTATTTGAGAGGGAGAGACACAGTGAGAGAGGGAACACAAGCAGGGGGAGTGGGAGAGGGAGAAGCAGGCTTCCTGCTGAGCAGGGAGCCCGATGCGGGGCTCTATCCCAGGACCCTGGGATCATGACCTGAGCCGAAGGCAGATGCTTAACAACTGAGCCACCCAGACACCCCTAGGAAGTGTCTAAATAGATAATTGTATATAGTTGAAGCACAGTAGAAAGCATAATTTATTCATTTTTAAAATATTTATTTGCACACAGATGTTTATAGCAACTTTATTCATAGTTACTAAACTTGCAAGCAACCAAGATGTCCTTCAGCAGGTGAATGGATGCCATGAAAAGACATAAAGGAAACTGAAATGCATATTATTTAGTGAAAGAAGCCAATCTGAAAAATGTATATACTGTATGATTCCAACTATATGACATTCTGGAAAAGACAAGACTACAGAGATGGTACAATCAGGGGTTGTTGGGGGCAGAGGAGGAAAGCATAAGCAGAGCACAGAGGATTCTTAGGGCAGTGAAACTATCCTGTATGATACTATGATGATGGATACATGTCGTTATACATCTGTCTAAACCGGTAAAATGTACATCAAGAGTGAACCTAATGGAAACTATGGTCTTTGGGTGATAATGACATGTCACTGTAGGTTCATAGACTAACAAATGTACCACTCTGGTGGGGGACATTGGTAATGGCAGAGGCTGTTCATTTATGTGTGTGTTTAGGGCAGGGGGGGTGGCAGGTGGGTAGGAGGAGGACATATGGAAAATCTCTGCACCTGCCTCTCAATTTTGCTATGAACCTAAAATTGCTTTTAAAAAAATAATTAATTGTTTAAAGTATTAAGTATCTACTGTGTACAAAACATTATGTTAGACATTGAGGGAGATGAAGGACTAAAACAAATTCTTGGACCCTTTTTTTATGTGAAGGTAGGAGCAAGCTCGAGAAGAAAAAAAATTTTTTTTCAGATTTTATTTATTTTAGAGAGTGAGTGTGAGTGGGGGCAGGGGCAGAGGGAGAGAGAGAGAGAATCTCAAGCAGGCTTCACACAGCACAGAGCCCAGTGTGGGGCTCGATCCCAGGACCCTGAGATCATGACTTGAGCCAAAATTGGGAGTCAGACGCATAACCGACTGAGCCACTAACCAACTGAGCCACCCACATGCCTCAAGTAAAAAAATTGCTTTAATCTCCTAAAGATCCTACTACCTTGGGCCCCCTGGTAGAGAAGAGAAACTGAGGAAAATTCTCTCTGCCAGCACTTATGGCCCAGAGGAATCTCTTACTCCAGGAGCTAGGATGTGTTGGGTGAGGCAGTTAATTTCTCCTAATGTTACAGAGCACTGCAAGGACCCATGGCCAAATTAAGTTCATTTTTATCAGAGATCACTAGCAGGGCTTTTGGCAAATGTTTAACCACAAGGTTTGCATTTTGCCAGGAAAATAGTTGCCATAACCTCTCCTCACTGTCGGGTTTGCTGATCAGAGGTCAATAGTAGCTTTGAGAATAGTTATTTATGGAGTCAAATATTCTTTGGTCCTTGCCAAACATAGGTTCCATTCCTCACCCAGATGAACTGGTATGGTGTAGTTATTACCTGGAGAAAGGAATTCTTCTAAACCCCATTGTATAATAGAACTGTAACAACAATGAGCATGTTGCTGACATCTGGTTTCATTCAACAACATGAAAGATTAATTGCCTTTCAAAGAACATGTTGACTTTGCCGCCACCTTCGTCAGTGTTTACTTTGGGATCAATAACTCAAGTCAAAACTTTAAAGGTGGAGCTGAAAGCCTACAGATTAAAGAAGCTCTGACAGGGAGGAACTGAAGCAATGTAATGAGGAAACTGACACATCAACATGTTGACTTTTAACGGCAACAATCGAGCTTTGGAAACCCAAGTCAGGATTCCTGGTGAAGCCAATACTGGCCTGGCTCTCGGGATTTTTTTTTCAGAAGGAAAAGTAGACACCGGCTGCCCAATTCAACAAATCATGCAATGTGTACAGTTTCTTTCCTGAGATGGGAAGTAAATGGGAATAAAATTGGTGACTCACGTTTTTATTACCAGCATTCATGGAGCATACCAAATGTGTGATGTGCATGTCAGTCAACCCTCAGTCCTACACAATTTGGACTGAAAGAAAGCTTTCTGTCAACTCATTACAACAGCTTCTTAGCCAAAGCCTCAATTTATACTTGAGGAAGCTGATCCTCAGAAAGGTTATGTTAGGGGCGCCCAGGTAGCTCAGTCGGTTGGGCGTCTGACTCTTGACTAGGGCTCAGGTCATGATCTCAGGGTCCTGGGATGAGTGCATGTCAGTCTCCCTGCTCAGTGGGGAGTCTGCTTATCGCCTTCTCCCTCTGCCCCTCCCCTTGCTCTCTTATAAACAAATAAATCTTAAAAAAAAAAAAAAAAAGAGGGGTGCCTGGGTGGCTCAGTCAGTTAAGTGTCTTCCTTCGGCTCAGGTCATGATCCCAGGGTCCTGGGATCGAGCCCTGCATCAGGCTCCCTGCTCAGCAGAGACTGCTTTTCCCTCTTCCTCTGCTGCACCCCGCCCCCCGCCCGCTTGTGCGCGTGGTCTCTCTCTGTCAAATAAATACAATCTTTAAAAAAAACAACAAAAAAGAAAGGTTAGATTAAATTTGTAGGACTCTGAGCTGCCCTGCCTTCCACCTATCTGTAACCCTTCATGCCGCCCACTGCTCAGTCGTTAATGGGAAAATACTGTAGACCAGTGTTTCTCAAACTTTATGTGCACGTGAGTTCCCTCAGGAGCTTGGGTAAATGAATGTTTGATTCAGCAGGTCTGTGATGGGCCAGAGGTTTGGCATTGCTGACAAGGCCCCCGTGGTGCTGGTGTTGTTGATCTGCGACCGTACTGAGCAACAGGCTGTAGATGTCCCGTGCTCCACAGCGTTGCGCCCGGCTCCTTCTTGGCATCATCTGTGCTGCCCCCTTCCATCTTACTGTGTGTGGATTTTGAACTTGCTGTGACAAGATACCAAGTATTGAATCTGCTGCAGGCTCTTATGTTCCGAAATAATGCTTAAGAGATTCATGTCTCGGGGCGCCTGGGTGGCTCAGTCGTTAAGCGTCTGCCTTCGGCTCAGGTCATGATCCCGGAGGCCTGGGATCGAGCCCCACATCAGGCTCCCTGCTCAGCGGGGAGTCTGCTTCTCCCTCTCCCTCTGTCTACCACTCTGCCTACTTGTGCTCTCTCTCTGTCAAATAAATAAATTAAAAAATTTAAAAAAAAAAAAAAAAAAAAGAGATTCATGTCTAATCTGTTAGGGAGATCTTTAAAGTATCTTCAGGCCATTTTTCCTTTAATGTCATTCCTGCTTACTGTTGAGACCTGTCGCCATGTATCGGGACTAAGGTAGAAAATCTGACAGCTCAAGGCACAGCACATTTGTCCTGGTACAAATACACAAAGTTTCGGGGGAAAAATTGACAGTCTTTTGAATATATTTTGAGTGAATGCTGAGATGTATTTTTCAGAGATACAGCAGAGAGGACGTGTCATGAACTTGGACTCATGGTTTCCTGGATTCCAGTGTCCCTCTTCCCTTCCCACCTAGCCATGTGAGCCTGGGCTCCAGCCCTCTGGTCTTCGTGTTCTGGATCTGGAAAGGGAGTGGTTGGAAGAGGTAATCTGGAAGGGTTCTTAAATTCTAAAGTTTCATGGTTGGTAATGATTACTACTTTTCCCCCTGCATTGCCTACCAAAAAAAAAAAAATGTGATGGAAATGTTTACCAAAGAAACATTTTGTCTGATCAAAGTTGTTTCAGGTGAAATGAGTGGGACAAAATAGTAGGATCAAAATAGAAGAGTACAAATGAGAAGACTAAATTGTCCTCTGCTCATTTCTTTGTATTTTCTCTTTTTCGGTTAAATATTTTTATTGAGGTGCAATAAATATAATGTAAAGTTAAAAAAAAAGAAAAGAAAAGAAATGTTTACCAAAGAAAGAGACAGCCATTTTTCCATTTGGATAACCAGGAAGATTTTTTTTGTTTTTAGAGAGAGAGAGAGTGCATGGGCACAGGTGGGGGATGAGGGGCAGAGGGAGAGGGAGAATCTTGAGCAGGCTCCACACCCAGCCCTGAGTCCGATGTGGGGCTTGATATCAAAACCCTGAGATAATGACCTGAGTCGGAACCAAGAGTCTGATGCTTAACTGACTGAACCACACAGGCGCCCCATGGATAACCAGGAAGATTTTGATGAAAAAGACTAATAAGTATAAGCCAACTACTGGCTTTCTCAGCTTGATTGTTGCTATAGCAGAAAGAGTTATGGGTTAGGAGAAAAGAGACGGGCTGTGTGATGTTGGGCAAGTCACTTCATCTCTCTGAGTCTGATTCCTCACCAGCAGAATGATGGGATTGCCACTTGCATCCATTTTGGTCTACTGATCCATCCAATCCATAAATTCTTGAACCTAGTTTTCCTTTCTCCTTAGTCATCCATTTTGAGCTATGATGAAGGGAGTGGGTCCCTGACCACACCCTCTAGCCTTATGGATGGAGCAAGTATAAACTCCTGAAGACAAAGACATATTTTATTTTCCACCGTTCCTTTCAGCATCCGTTGAAGAGTTGGCACAATGAATAAATGAGTGAGCATTTGCTACCATAGGACAACAGGGAATAATCAGACACACCGACGTCAGTGGTGCCCACGAGATTCACGTCCCCAGGGGATGGCACACAAGCTTACCCAGAGGGCAGTGAAAGGCATTTTCAGCACCTGAGGTTTGGTGTTCAGATTCCCCTCTTGTGAGATGAGTTGGTGAAGGGTGCTATTAGCAAAGCTACAATGGAAAAATTAGCAAATCTGGGATCCTCTTTAGTTTTTATTTCAATCCCTAATGCTACATTTTAATTTCAATTGGGAATTGCGTTTAATCAGAAGTGTTTCCGCGGGGAACAGAACCTGGAAAATTAGAACGCATATGTGGCTGCTGAGCTTGGTTTCAAGAGAAAAATCCAATCTTGCAGGGAGGCTCTGAACGTTTGGGAACTGTCGGCAGATATAATTCATAGAATCATAGATGCTAGAGCAGGAAAAATCCTCATAAATTAGTCCTACCCTTTGTTTGCTGTTCTTCTCAAAGGCAAACTTGGAATGTGGAGAAAGGAAAAGAAAATTCCCTACAGGAGCATGAGAAGCTGCTGCTGGGCCCCTTCGTGCACAGACTCTCATTGAAGGTCCTCGGGTAGGGCCAGGGATCTGCATTTTTGCCAAGCTGCCTAGGAGATTCTCAGATACTGTCAAGTTTGAGAATGTAGCTTTGAGCGACTACCAGTCATTCATACATTCACGTGAATAGATTTCAGTTTCTTTCCTTACTGCCAATTGTATTTATTTAAGAGGATGAAGGAGAAGAACCTATGGTTAAATACAAGAGGGAATTTTGGAATGGTGCTAGGGGGAGGTAAATTTGGAAAAAACACAGCACAAATGGGAAGACAGAATGCATTGAGAAAAACCTTTGTATCAAAGCTTTGCTCAGACTTAGCTTTGACTTACAAATATTTGAAAACACAGCTCAGAGACATCCCTTTATAGATGTTTCCAAACAATGAGGACATGGAATTGCTCTTTGATCCACCTCACCGGTTCAACTCCTTAAACTTCTGCTGAGGGTGAGGCAGGTAGAGGGAGGCCCTTGAAGACATTTTCTAAGACCAAACCTTCCACAGAGCTATCCGCGCATCTGTGAGCACAGCCGAGTACCTCAGCCTGTGTCTCCTGACTTCTTCCTCCCACTCCTCGTGAAGACAGGTTCCTGAAAGGAAGAAATTTCATTAGACATCCAGCCGCCTTCTCAAAATCATACTGTGTGTCTTGACATAAAGGGATGTTGTCATAGATTGATAGACACCTTTTCAGGTTAGACTTTTCCAAGAACTATTGATCATTTACACACAGGGGCCTTAGGAATTCAGGTATTTGGAAGGAATGAGCGGAATCCTCCGTGGGGACTAGCAATACTCAAGGAATATAGAAGACATGAAATACAACATCTCTCTTCTCTAAAAGTTAAGGTTTTGTCAGGGAGATGAACCAGACATACACAAAGCAGAAAACTGTACCAGACCCTACAGGCTCAGGGCCAAAAGGAATATCATTTAACGAGCTCCTATATAGCACCAACCAATTCCCACTTCAAAATTCAGCTCAGATGAAAAGCTCCCTGTTTGCAAGGTTTTCTCCCAGATTATGTTCCTAATGCGTTTCCCACTTGGCTGTTAACACGAAGCAGTACTCCCTCATGCCATCTCTTGGTAAAACAAATCAAAGCCTGGAACAGAAGAAATAAATGTATTTTGCATGGGGATGGCACATGAATTATCGTGGCCAGCAGGCAAGCAGTGGCAAAGTGTATTTCCTCAAAACAGCCACGCCACAGATACCCATTCCCACGTACTTTTCTCAAAAGGCCACAGATATTGCTTCCATTGAGTTACAGGGTCTATTCTCCTTCCCTCTGAATCTGGGCAGGAGCTGAAGACGGCCTCCAGCTGACAACCAGCCACAAGCCAGGACTTTCAGTCAGATAGCGCAAGGAAATAAATTCTGCCAAATTACCTGGATGAGCTTATGCACATACTTTTCCCAGTTGAGTCTCCAGATGTGAGCGCAGCCCGGCCAACATCTTAATTGCAGCCCTGTGAGACCCTAAGCAGAGGACCCAGTTAAGCCATGCAGACCCATCAGGAACTGTGAGGTAAAGGTGCGTGTTGAAGTTACTAAGTTGGACATAATTTGCTGTGCAGCCACAGGAAGCCAGTACTGCTGGCCATGCTGAAGTTGGAGACACCCAATGGAAAGGCCACATGGAAACAGACGGAGACACCGAGGAGCCCCCACTGCTTCAGACCCCAGCCATTTGCATCTTCCCAGAATCAACCACCAGACTTGTAAATGAGCCTTCAGATGATTCCAGTTCCCAGAGTTTGAGCCCCCTCAAATGATGCTGAGTAGAGCAGAAATAAGCTATCCCCATTGAGCCATGTCCAAATTGTAGATTCATGGGATGCCTGGGTGACTCAGTTGGTTGAACGTCCAACTCTTGGTTTCAGCTTGGGTCATGATCTCGGGGATATGGGATCCAGCTCCACCGTGGGCTCCATGCTCAGTGCAGAGTCTGCTTGGGATTCTCTTTCTCCTTCTCCCTTTGCCCCTACACCCGTTTGTGTTCTCTCTCTCTGAAATGAATAAATAAAATCTTTTAAAAAATTGTAGATTCATGAGCAAAATTAAAGTTGTTATTGTCTAAAGCCACTAAATTTAGGGGTCATTTGTTATGCAGCCATAATAACCGGAATAGGTATAGGTGATTTTCCAGAACAGCTCCCCACTTAACTTTACCTGCTGGTGCATTTCCTCCACTTTCTATGTCTTTTGACAATGGCTTCTTGCCTCTTGGTATTGAATTTCCATCAGATCTTGCTTTCTGGCTTCTGGACCTGGTTACCAGTCTGGCAGGCTTCCCTGTTTGTCCCATACCTTTTATGCTAATCCCTCTTTGATTCAACAGAACCATTCTTATAGCACAAATAAGATTCAGACAGCCCACAGCACACAGTCCTATCTCTTCTAGATAGTTATCATAATGTATTTACCTGTTTCCATAGCTATTAGCCCCATCAAACATCAAACCATGAGCTCCTCCAGGTCAGAGTTTTTGTAATTCTGGATCTAACTCAGGTTAGAGATGCTCAATCTGCTGAGTGAATGAATGAATGAAAAGATCTACGTTATTTTGCTGTGTGGAAATTCAAGGTCTGTACAACAAGATCTTTGCCCATGAAGGACTTATGGTCCAGTATTAAAATGCATTGCCAAACTATAAATGCTATGAAAGGAAAGAAAGTAGTATTGGCTTGGAATACTTCAGAGAAGAGGAGAAACTTGAACTTGACATTAGGAAGAGGTTTATTGGATTTGGGTGAGAGGAAAGGAGACAGGAGGGCATTTCAAACTAGGAGAATAGCAGGAGAAGATTACGTAAGGGTGGAGAGGAGGAGCAGACTGGCATTTTAAAGATCATAAAGAGATGCTCGTGACAGAAAGTCTTTATTGGAGAGAAGTAGTCATCATGACCTGTTCTACTGTCTTTTCATGGCTACTGGATTTTGTAAGCACTTGTTTATTTGCTTGGCTCCAACTCTATAATCTAGACCTACTTCACACTGAGTATCTAGATTTTTTGTTAGTGAAAACAATACATTTTGGAGTGGATTATTCATTAATCTACATTGTTAGTGCCATAAATTCATTCTGTATCAATCCACACTGGGAGAAACTCCAATTCATCACAAAGCAGATTAATTTGACCTACGAAATAAGGTCTACAAATTGTAAAACCAGAACACTTAGATTTCTTAAGCATTGAGATTTATGAATAAAGTAGAATACTATGACTAAAGCCTGCCCATACCTCTTGGGATTTAAAGTTCATGTAATCGAGGTATTAGTATGTTAATAATTCTGACCTCACCAGAGCTGGTTGAGGTGTAGTAAGAACAGCAAGTATGTGTGTGTTAACTTGGAAAATCTGAGTTGCATGGTTGTTATGGCAACAAATACTATACAACTTATGTCAGAGGTTTGTCATGACATAAAATGGGAAACAAGTCCGTCGTCACGGAAATCTAGATGTTTAGCTCAGTGACAAAGCAAAACTCCTAACATAAGAAGAGTGATCAGGCCTCGTGGGAGGAGCACAGGAAACCATCCACCTGAGGAGGAACCTGGGAACTCGGTAGAAGGGCCAAAGTCAGGTTACATGACACATGGGGGAGATATGTGCTACCATTAAGATGGCAGCTAATCAGTCGGGGTAATCTGAGTCATGCTGTGGAATCAACTCCAAATCCTAGGAGCTTAAAACTACAAAGAATATTGGTTGCTCAGCCTGCTTACCTGTCATTGGTCATCTGAAGAGCTCTTTCTGCTTTATCCTCATAGAAAGAGACAGGCTGAGAGAGACTCCATCTTTGTGTTTCCAAGATTTCCAAGATGGCTGAAGTAGAAAAAAGGAAACATGATATTGTGCACTGGCTTTAAAAGTTTTCACCTAGAAGTGCCGCACATCACTTCCGGTGACATTACATTAACTGAGCAAGTCAATGAGTAGCACACCAACGTACCCCATATCCTGGCTTCTCATTCCCAGCACTCGTGACCTCTACCTGGATACTTCTTTACTGTGGGGCTGTCCTGTGCATGGTAGGATGGAGCCCAGAATCCAGACACCCTGCTGTCCAAGAAGTGCCGAGCATGGTCACAGAGGGGAATGGGGAAGAGGCAGGGTTGACTCAAAGGCTAGGAGACCCCCCTGGCAGCCAGGCCAGGTCTTTTTCTTTAGAACTCCCATGTTGCTGCAGTGCCATTCAGCAAACCTCTACTCAGAGTCTATTCATTCGGATGACCTTGGTCTAATTAGAGGCAAACACAGGCTGACACAGTAGCCGCTCAGTAAATGTTTGTGTAAATAAAGGCACTGTGCTTTGGAACCAGCTAGTTTGGGGCGGGGGGGGGGGGGGGGAGAGGATGAAGATGAAAGGAAACTCATTTTCCATTTGGCATATAAAAGGATGTGGAATCTATACATTTACTCTTGCTGTCTCTTGAAACCTCATTGAAATGACAGTGGAGGGAGTTTTGAAAAGACATTAACCCCCAAGAACAAGGAGCATGGGATGGGAGAGAGCAGCAAGCACATTTTGGAATTTGGAGAAATGGCTGGTAAAGGGGCTTCAGAAAGCCAAAAAAAGCTGAATTCTAAGTTGGCAGTGCAGAAAATAAAGACCCAATCTGATTTATAATATAGAATGAATGCTTAAAAGATTCCAAAACTGGCAGCAACAGGCACCTTTGAAACTGAAGGCTAAAAAGAGGTTGCTAGAGGAAAGAGGCTTGCCTGAAAGTCTGTTGAAAAAGCAGTCAGCTGCATTGATCTGCCCCACTATTTGCTCATTCTGGTGGAAGACTCAGGGTTTTTCTCTGAAGATGGTCTCTGGATTAAGGACAGGAGTATTGAACTGAAAAAGGTGGGAGGATGAAGTTAACCCAAGCATGCTGAACCCTCGTGCTCTCCTCCCCTGGGTACCGGAAACATAGCAACCAGGCCAACGTCTTCTTGGCAGGAGGCTGGCAGAATCTGCAGCAAAGACAAGAGTCTGTTGTGAATGAAGAATCTCACCGATGAGGAAGAAACACCTAAAGACACAGATGATATCAGGCTTTCCAATTAAATGGTCCAACCAGATCATCCTATAGTGAGGTTAATGGGTGATAAACCCCAAGCATGTCCCAGAGCTTTCTAAGAACATTTTAGTCCCCGCTCTTACATTTGAGTCAACAATCAAGGATTATTGACTGCCAGGAAAAAGCCTCAAACAAGACAGACACCTAAACAAACAAACAAAAAAGCAATTTGGAGGAAACATAAACTATATAGGTAGAAGAAAACTTATTTTTAAAAGTCTATAGGGAGGCGCCTGGGTGGCTCAGTTGGTTAAGCGACTGCCTTCGGCTCAGGTCGTGATCCTGGAGTCCCTGGATCGAGTCCCACATCGGGCTCCCTGCTCGGCAGGGAATCTGCTTCTCCCTCTGACCCTCCCCCTTCTCATGTGCTCTCTCTCTCTCTCATTCTCTCTCAAATAAATAAATAAAATCTTTATAAATAAATAAATAAGTAAAATAAAAGTCTATCGGGGTGCCGAGGTGGCTCAGTCAGTTCAGCATCTGACTTTTGATTTCGGCTCAGGTTATGATCTCAGGGTCATGAGTTTGAGCCCCATGTCAGGCTCTGTGCTCAGTGCTGAGTCTGCTTGAGATTCTCTCTCTCCCTCTCCCTCTGCTCCTCCCCCTGCTCATACAGGCACTCTCTTTCTCTGAACATAAATGAATAAAATCTTTAAAAAAATAAAATAATAAAAATCTATCAATATTCTTACAGAGTTAAGGAAGATATTGTAACCATGAAACAAGAACAGAATGTTATTAAAGGAGAACATTCAGAGAAAAAAATATTTGCTAGAAATTTTTTTTTTTTTTTTTTTTTTTTAAAGATTTTATTTATTTATTTGAGACAGAGAGAATGAGAGCACATGAGAGGGGGGAGGGTCAGAGGGAGAAGCAGGCTCCCCGCTGAGCAGGGAGCCCGATGCGGGACTCGATCCAGGGACTCCAGGATCATGACCTGAGCCGAAGGCAGTCGCTTAACCAACTGAGCCACCCAGGCGCCCTATTTGCTAGAAATTTAAAATATGAGGGCATAAATCTAAAACTCAATAGAAAGGTTAGAAAATCGAGCTGGAAACATTTCTCAGGTAGCGCAAGAAAAAAGAAAGAGCTGGGAAGGGGAGGAAAAAATATAATAAAATTAGAGAATTATTGCAAGATGTCCATCATTTGAATAATAGAACTTCTAGAAAAAAAGAACAACAACAAAAAAAGGAACAATATCATCAGTGAAATAATTCAAGACAATTTCTCAGAGCCGAAGGACATGAATTTCCAGATTGAAAGGGCCCATCAAGTGCCTATAACAATGTTGCAAATAGAACCACAACCAAGGTGCACCTGGGTGGCTCATTTGGTTAAGCGTCTGCCTTTGGCTCAGGTCATGATCCCAGGGTCCTGGGATGGAGCTCCGCATCGGGCTCCCTGATCAGCGGGGGGCCTGCTTTTCCCTCTCCTTCTGCCCCTCCCCCCGCCTCTGTGCGTGCACGCACGCACTCTCAAATAAATAAATAAAATCCTTAAAAAAAAAAAAGAGCCATAACCAAGGCCCTGCATCAGGAAGTGCAAAAACACTTGGGACAAAGATGAAACCTTGAAACTTTCAGAGGGCAAAAGCAGATCACAATACAAGCAATGCTGGAAGCTAGAAAGATATGGAGCAGTGTCTTCACAGTTTTAAGATTAAATTATTTTTTAAAACTAGAATTATGTTCTCAGACAAACCATAAATTGTGAGGATACAATAAAGAAATTGATGGAGTATAAGGTCTCAAAAAATTACCTCCCAAGGACACTTTGACTGGAAATTACTAGTGGTACGCTGTGGAATATGGTAGCTACTTGCCATGTGTGGCTATTGAAATTTACATTCATTGCAATTAAGTATAATTTAAAAATTCATTTCTTAGTCGCGCCATTCACATTTTACATCCTCCATTGCCGTTTCTGGCTGCTGACTACTGCATTGGACTGTGTAGGTAGAGAACATACACATCACTGCAGGATTTCTGTTGGATACGGCTCCGCTGGAGGATGCGCTCCCCCCAGATGAGTGGATTAACCAAGAGAGAGAAAGACGTGAACATGGAGGAAAGAAAGCATTGATCCAGCTCAGCAGGAAGTCTGCCTGTCCTTCTCCCTCCGCCGCCCCCACCCCCCCTCAGCCGCTCAGGCACTCTCCCCCCAAATAAATAAATAAAATCTTTCCAAAAACTACATCTTGTTAATTTTGTTAATTGAATGCCTTGAGAGGAGATCCATGCAATTGGAAAAATGGTTGAAGTTGATTAGTGATAAGTACATAGAAAACAAAACAAGAAAACTAACAGGGCACTATACCCAGCAGGGTTTAATGAAACATCAGAGTCATTCACACCTAAGCCTTCCTGCTTTATTTTTTTTTTAAGATTTTATTTATTTGCGAGAAAGAGAGAGAGAGAGAGCAGGAGCGTACAAGCTGGGGGAGGGGCAGAGGGAAAGGAACAAGCAGGGATCCAGATTCGGGGCTCAATCCCAGGACCCCGGATTCATGATCTGAGTTGAAGGCAGATGTTTAACGGACTGAGCCACCCAGGTGCCCCTAAGGCTTCCTGCTTTAAACAAGATTTTTTTGGCTGCCTCATTCCCAGGCTCCTCTTCAAGATGAGTCCTCAAGCTCATAGCCAGGGGCAGCTTAGGAAGACCATGTAGGCAGGGCTTAGGGGAAGCCATCTGATTGGCTGTGAGGGTGTCACGAGCAGAAGCAGATTTATGATGCCCAGTAGGCTAACTAATGACCCCCCTGAGGATGCACCTATCCTCATCTCCAGAATTTGTGAATATATTACCTTATATGACAAGAGGACTTTGCAGGTGTGATTAAATTAGAGATCTTGAGATGGGGGGTTATCCTGGATTATTCGGGTGGGCTCCAAATGCAATCCCAAGTGTCCTTCCGTGAGAGAAACAGAGGGAGATCTGACTACAGAACGGAGTGTTGGAGGAACGCAGGTGAGAAGGACTTGAGTGATGTTAAATGAATTAACATTAGACTGAGGTGGCTTCGGTGCCTTAGTTGCCTACTTACGCAAACCAAAGCCTAAACCTGAAATCCCTCGGGGTTAAGAAATGAAAACCGCAGCGCCTGGGTGGCTCAGTTGGTTCAGCGTCTGCCTTTGGCTCAGGTCATGATCCCAGGGTCCTGGGATGGAGCCTTGCATTTGCTCCATGCTTAGCAGGGAGTCTGCTTCTCCTTCTGTCCCTCCCCCTGCTTGTGCTCTCTCTTAAATAAATAAATAAACTCTTAAAAAAAGAGAGAGAGAAAGACATAAAAACCGAAGGACTGCCCATCACAAACAGCCAGCTAGGCTTTCCCAAATAAGGCAACCATTTAAGCTATAGTCAACCAAATAATTTCTTTGCTTTGCTTCCACATCTTCTTTGTAAAAATCTTGCCCCAGCTGCTGTTGGTGGAGCTCTCCTAACCACTCCCCTCTCGGTACTGCCCAATTTGAATTAATTTTTTTTCAAATAAACTCTTAATTTTTTAAATACGCTTCAGTTTATCTTTTAACACCAACCGTTTCTGGCTTTAAAGATGGAGGGAGTGTCCATGAACCCTGAAATGCAGAAAGCCTCTAGAAGTAGAAAAGGCAAGGTAAGAGTATCTCCCCAAGTCCTCCAAAAGGAATGTAGCCTGGCCAACACCTTGAGTTTAACCCCGTGGAACTGATTTCAGAACATCTGACCAGAACTGTGAGAATGAATGTGTGTTTCTTGAAGACACTAAATTTGTGACAATTTGTTATAGAGGTACTATGGACTTAATTGTGTATCCCCCTGCCCCCTGCTGCCAACTCATATGAAGTCCTAACCCCGTAGTACCTTTGAATGTGACTGTGTTTCGAGACGGACCTTTAGAGGGGTAATTAAGGTAAAATGAGGTGACATTGGTGGCCCTTATCCAGTATGTCCCTATAAGAAGCTTAGGACAGGAGATGCGCAGGTGTGGAGGAGAGTTCGTGTGAGCACACCGGGGGGAGTGGCCATCTACAAGCCAAGGGGAGAGGCCTGAGCAGACACCAGCCCTGCCAACACCCTGATCTTGAACTTCCTCCAGAACTGTGAGAAAGGAAATCTCTGTTGTTTAGCCACACAGCGTGTGGTATTCTGTTATGGCAGCCCTAGCAAATGAACACAGTTTGCCCTAAGAAAACTAGCTATGCCACTAGGGAGGAGGCTGAATAGAGAAAGAATTTTACATGAATTTGAACACCAGTCAACTGTCCATGGGCTGACGGAGGTTACAGAGGTGCTAAGCCCCTGTCCCTAAACCACCCCTGCCAATGACAGTCCTTGCCATTTTGTTCTTTCCAATTTCCTCTGTTTAGCCCAGAGTCATTGGCCACATTGTTCTCAGCTCAGCTTGCATTTGAACCTATACGATGCTACAGTGTTATTTACCCATGCTTTCTAAACCCAGGTGGGAGAGGTGCTATGGCCAAGAGTCAGGGAGCTTTCGCGTGGCCGTCTACCTGGCGGGTGCTCTGCCTGCTTACTAACACCACTCCTTCCTGGGATTATTTTTTGCTTGCCTGGTTTCTCACTGGGTATTTGCTTTTCCAGGTTCTTCTGCCTCCGCCCCAAACAACCTAGAGCTTTCTTCTTCAAAGTCCTTGAATCCTAAAGAAACAAGATTTTGTGAACTAGTTTTTGAGACACTCTCTCTTTTATCTTCAGCCTCCTGCAGGACAAATTCCACGGCAAGGGACTCTCCTGTCCCTTCAAGTGGGCTTTCAATCCCCACAACTGCCCCACAGGCCAAATTTTGCTCTAGAGCCTCTGATTTTAATCCTGGTATTTCCTGTTGCCCCGTAACTCTCTATGGCCCTGCTTTTCCCTGTAGGTGAGGCAAAACTTTACCTTTCCCCTCTGAGGGTCTCCAACGGGGCCTGGGAAGGACATTGATATGAGACAGAGTAATAAGTTCTTACATGGACATGGGGGCCCCCATAGGAAAACAAAGACCCCAAACAGGTAGTCCCAAGAGCTTACATACTGTTAAAGAATAGCAATTATAGAAAAGTGACTAACATATATGGGGAGAGTATAGGAAGATAAGAGGTTTTTTTTAAAGAGTTGTTTTAACAAGGTCTGTTTGTACAGATTTATTTTCGCCTTGACTCCCATCTCTGGTGATAAGAATGTTTCTGTCCTCCTGAGGAAACCTTTCCCCTAGGAGTTTTTGCTCCTGCTTAGAGGGCAGCAAGGGGAGGCCAGAGTGTCCTTCCTGAACCTCCTGTTTTTCAAGTGTCTTCAGCTCAGAATAATCTTTATGCCAAGGTGGCATATTTTGGGATGGCATATTTTGCTACCCTTCACCATCATATTTTCAACTTTGTATCGCACCCATCATCCTTCCTTCCTGCCTGTCTCCATCCTTTCTCCCTCTCTACTTTCTTCTTCCCTCCCTTCTATAAACATTGGTCTTCTGCTTTGTGTGAGGTAGATATTTCTGGTCGGTCACTATTAAACTCACTCATTTACCAGAGTGGTACAACAAAACACTGGTCCTTCTGTTTTCCTCATGAAGTAACTGTGACAAGGGCCATTGTCACAGTGGGTCCTTAGCTGTTTACTCTCCTTTGTCAATGCTATTTGTGGACTCTTTATCATCTAATCATCTATCATGAGGGTGTTTTCCTGGAAGTTTGGCTATTTTTTTCCCCAGTTGATTTTCCAGGCAGGGACTAGAAGGGTTCTGTACATTTTAGTGTAAGTAAAGGCAAGAAAGTTTGGAAAGGGAAAGAACTAGGGTCATACTTTCTATGATATATTTCTACAGGCAACAAAAAACATTATTAACCATGAATTAAACAATGAAGGCATCTTATTATCTCACTGAATGAGACGTCTGAAGGAATGCAGACCAGAGCTGGGTGAGTGGCTCAGTGATGGCATCAAGAAGCTAGGCTCTTTTTATAACATAATAAATTAAAAAAAAAAAAAAAGAAGAAGCTAGGCTCTTTCTATCTTTCCTTGTCCACCATCTTCCATGTGTTGGTTTTGCATCTTTGTGCTTGAGGCCTCATGACTACAAAATGATTGCTCCAACTTCCAACATTGCAACAGAATTCCAAAACGGGAAGCAGTTGAGGAGGGGCAGCAACTAACAATAGAAGAACTTGTCCTCAAATGCGTCCCCATAAAGAAAACAGTTTTGCAAAAGATTCTGTCTCAAATCTCCTTATAGCTCCTTGACCAGAACTGGGTCACATGACTGCCTCTAACTGCAAGGATGGTCAGGTAAGTAGGGATCTCACTTTTCAGTTTCCCTGGAGGAAGTAACTCAAGGAAGAAAGAGACTGGGATGACTATGTGTTAGCTATATGTATTATAACTGACCAATCAACCGTACATATTACAACTCTTGACACTCAAAGGCTCTTCCATCACAAACATTCTGAACTTTACCTCTATTCAAAGTCCTTAAGGGATCAGAAGAAAGAAGACATGATAAAATTGGGGGGAAGATGTCTCAGGCATTGCCCAATTCCTCTCCTTACACATTTGCGCAAGTCCTACCTCAATATTTTGTACCCAGAGCTACCTGGATGGGGTGCTTTGTTTAGCAGTGCTGAGGCTGTGCGTATGCTCCGGGGACCCTGGATGGCTGCCATGGGGATCAGTGATCTCCCGTGCTTGGGCCCTTATTTATCAGGCAGAACCCCACTGGAGCCCGTGAATCTATGAAGACACTGGCCGCGTTCTGTGAGCCTGCCATCCCTGAAATATAGACTCAGTCTCTAGTCCAAGCGGAAATGGTCTCAAGGGTTCACGTAATACACATAATCAATTCAGTATTAGACTAGAGCTAGTGAACATTTACTAGAAAAGAGAGATCACATGTCTTGTGACCATTTTGGCCCCAGATGGTCGTTAGAAGGAAGGCTCTAGAGGCAAAGTTTTGTCCTAAAAAATATCCAGCAGACTTTTTTTTTAAGATTATTTATTTATTTGTCAGAGAGAATGAGAAAGAGAGAGAGAGCACAAGCAGGGGGACCTGCAGGCAGAGGGAGAAGCAGGCTCCTCGCTGAGCAAGGAGCTCGATGTGGGGCTTGATCCCAGGACCCCAGGATCATGACCTGAGCCGAAGGCAGCTGCTTAACCAACTGAGCCACCCAGGAGCCCCTCCAGCAGACTTTGAAAAGGAGGAAGAAAAGAGCATAAACCTTGAGGAGGTGTTAATAGGTATCACCAGGATGGCACAAACATCATCCTGTGGTCAGGCAGGATAATGGCCTGAGTGACCTCAGACCTTTTAGGTTTCAATTGTACAGGGTAAAAGAACAATAATAAAAAATGTTTCTCATTTATTTCTGAAGATAATATTGGTGACTCACATCGATACGGTGGCTTCTACTTATTTTTCCTGTGAAAGCAGTAGATTTGTGTGAGCTGTTCACTATCTCCCTGTCCCCTCCCTACTAGATAGAAGAGACTGTTCTTTGAGAGGATTGAACAGGGTTACGGGCAGACTGTCTTTGCCCAGAGCAGGTAAGCAGTCTGCCTCCTTTCTAATCCCCTTAAGCCCCTGCTTCCCTCCATCATGCCAAACATTGCCTGAGGTTCCTGAGCCTAAAGAGCAGGCTCTGCTTGTCTAGCCCTGGGCTCTGTCCCTAGCACCTTCTCCAAAATGACCCCTCTCTGGTCTGCCCTCAAGCAGTGCTGTGTCTTCCCATGTGCTTCCCAGCCCTGGATGAGCTTCTTGAGCCCATCTTGGTAAACTCAACCATTTGTCAAGGCCTCTCTCAATTGTCACCTCCTATGTAAATTCTGGGACCGCCTCCAGCGGGGCAAGCTGTCCTATGCTCTTTGTGCCATGCTGTCTTATATGCATGATGTGTATGCACTTGAACTTCAGGACTTCAACAGGTGCTATATTTTTTGTGAATATGCATGTCTCTCTCTGAGACCATGAACCCTTCCAGATCAGAGACTGAATCTCAATCATGATGATTATAGTGCTTTCTCCAGAGAAGGCTTGCCCACTAGAGATTTGGTGGGTGAAGAAGTAAATGTCTCTGTGCTAGAGAAATTAACCCATGTCAAAGCTCGATTACAGTGTGATTTGATCCCAAGTTTTTCTTTTAAGTTAAAATAGGAGTATCCTGCTATTAATGATCACTTTATCACAAAACAATGGTTTTGAAAAGGAAAAACAATGTTAGAGGACTTACACTACCCAATTTCAAAAGTTACAATTAATTAAGACTGTATAATATTTATGGAAAGATAGAAAAATAAATCAATGGAACAGAAAGGTGCCAAAACATTTCAACGATATTTCTCTTCACCAAATGACATGAGGACAAATGCATATCTGTATGCAAAAAAAAGAAAAGAAAAGGAAATTTAGGCACTTACCTCCACCATACACAAAGGATTACAGACCAAATGTAAAAGTGAAAAGGACAAGACTTCTAGAAGAAAACATAGGAGAAAGTTTTTGTGACCTGGGTTTAGGAAAGGGTTCTTAGATACAGCACTAAAATCATGAGCCATTGAAGAAAAAAATTTGATATATTGAAGTTTATTAAATTAAAAACATTTATGCTTCAAAAGAGACCATGAAGAAAATGAAGACAAGCCTAGGAGAAAATATTTGCAAATCATATATCTGATAATAGACTTGTATCCACGATATATAAAGAACTCTAACAATTCAATAAGAAGACAAACAACCCAATTAAAAAGTGGGCAAAATACTTGAATAGATCTTTCACCAAAGAAGACATACAAATGGCTGATAAGCACATGAAAAGATGCTCAACACAATTAATCATTATGAACATGGGAATTAGAGCCCCCTTAAGATGCCACCTCATATCCACTAGGTTGGCTATAATAAAAAGAGACAATGCCAAGTGCATAGAGAAACTGGAACCCTCATACATTGTTGGTGAGAATAGAAAATGGGACTGCCATTTTGGGAAATAATTTTGACAGCTTGTAAAAAAGTTAAACATAAACCTACCTAGCAAATTTACTGAAGAAATCTACCCAAGAAAAATGAAAACATATGTCCACACAAAGACTTGTGCATAAATGTGCAGAACAATTTTTTTTTTTTTAAGATTTTATTTATTTATTTGACAGAGAGAGAGCACAAGTAGGCAGAGTGACAGGCAGATGGAGAGGGAGAAACAGGCTCTCCGCTGAGCAGGGAGCCAGATGTGGGGCTCGATCCCAAGACCCCAGGATCATGACCTGAGCCGAAAGCAGCCGCTCAACGGACTGAGCCACCCAGGCGCCCCTGTGCAGAACAATATTATTCATGATAGCCGCAAACTGGATATCAATCCAAATGTCCATCAACTAGTGAATGGATAAAAACAAGTGGTATATCTATACAATGGAATACTATTCACCGATCAAAAGAAATACAATAATGGTACATGCTACAACTTGGATGAATCTCAAAAACATGATGCTAAGTAAAAGAAGCCAGACACAAAAGACCAAATAATGGGTGATTGATGATGACATTGGATAGGAGTTGATCATTTTTGAAGCTGGGTGGTGAATATGTGGGGTGAACTATTTTCTATAATTTTGTATATGCTTGAAATTTTCCTTTATAAAAATTTTTAAAAGCTCCCAGTCACTGTTTTTCAATTATGTTTCAGACTATGAAATCCATTTCAGACTTTATCTATCATCACTCACTACTTTCATTGTTATTTCCTTTCTCTCCTTCCTTGACCTGGCCTATGACACATTCAGAAACATGCACATGTACAAGCATGCTATGCTCCTTATCTTAGTTATTCTCAGCTTAGAAGTGCTCATTACTCTTCTAGGTCATTTCTCTCTCAATGCCACCTTCCCTCACCTTCTTCTCTTGCTTGTTTTTCCCAGAGGGGGTCCATGCACCTTTCCAGACACCATCTGCTCACACTTGGCCCAGATGATAGTTTCTGCTGCTTAGCCTCTATCTGGCTCAGTTGTCCATTTCTACCTGGTTGGGAGCTCTACAACCTTCAGTTGTGTTTTTGAAAATCATTCCAGTGAGCTTCTTCTACACTTTAGAACTGTCGTACTTAAGCTTTCTTCCATTTATATAAGGACATCTACTGGGCCAGGTTTTCTTATTGTATGTGTATCCTTTGGGGGAATGGGTATTGTATGGCATTTTATGAGCGTTTTGTTCCCGCCATTTTATACATATGCTCCCAAGGATAAGTGTCAGAATCTAACTCTATTGAGCAGATACAACGTCTACCCTGATGACAAAATCAGTAACTCTTGCTTGCGATAGGTGCTTTGGATGCAAATTCTCATTTAATTTATGCTTCACAACAACCCTAAGAAATAGAGTTTTTATCTCCATCTAATGGATAATAAAATGGAGGTTTGGGGGGGTCGAGTAACTTTTTCTTGAGATATGCAGGCAGAAAGCAGCTGAGACAGGAGGGAACTCAAACTCGTTGGATACCTGAGTCTATGCTGACAACAGAGACTACTCTGCTTTCTTATCAGCCTTGAGTGGGACCCACCCCAACACTGGGGACTGGGAATGAAGAGGAACCGGAAACACTAATGTTAGCACCTTATCTGTCTATTCTACTCTTCAACTCATAGAAGCACTGAAGAAATGGCTGGGCAGCATTCTACAGGGATGGGCAGCCCAAAACACCCAACTGGGGGTAGGAAGACACAGCTGTGGTTTGCACTCAGGTTTCCATGACTCCTTCTGCTGTAACATGCCGTCTCTCGAGGAGTTATTTGAAATGTGAATGGGATAGTCAAAGCATGGACTTAAAAGACAACCTTGGCCATTAAGATCTAAAGATTCCTTGTCTGAAGGGGAGGAGATTCTGGCAGATTCTGATAATCCTGTTAAGAGGGCCCTAGTCCCAGGCAGAATAACTGTTAGGATGATTTCAGAATTTCATCCAAAATAATTTCCTAGATACATCCTCATGTGATTCCAGAATAATAAGAATAGAGAGACAATCCTGAAAGCTCCTAGCAAGAAAAAAAAACAAAATTACTTAGAATGAAAGTCATATTGACATTGAGATGATTTTATCCACAACACTGGATAGTAGATGTCAATGGAACAATGCCTTCCAAGTCCTAAATCGTGGTGCCTGGGTGGCTCAGTCATTGAGTGTCTGCCTTCGGCTCAGGTCATGATCCCAGGGTCCTGGGATCGAGCCCCGCATCGAGCGGGGAGCCTGCTTCTCCCTCTCCCACTCCCCCTGCTTGTGTTCCCTCTCTCGCTGTCAAATAAATAAATAAAATATTAAAAAAAAAAAAAAAAGTCCTAAACCTAGAACCTAAAATTCAGTACTCAGTCAGACTATCAATTATGTGACATGTATCCCTTTGGAAGAAAAAAATATTTGTAAATATAATAAAAGAAAATGAATTTCTATTGGTACTTAAAATATTACCTTTCCTGTGGCACATTTTTATTTTATTATTATTTTTTTAATTTAAATTTTACTTAGTTAACATGCAGAGCAATATTGGTTTCCGGAGCAGAATTCAGTGATTCATCACTTCCATAAAACTTCCAGTGCTCTTCATGGTACAGGTTAGAGACATAAAACCACTGTTCCTTCTCTATGGATGGAATCTCACTATTTTTTTCAAGTGAAGAATATTTATATTATCTAATTATGTATTATTTATACTTTTTTATATATAATTTTTTATTTATACCATTTATATATATACTTTATATAATTATAATATCATAAATGCTGCTTGTTGGCTCTTGATTTTCAAAATTGGCCTACAGACACATACTGAAAGGGATCATAATATTATAACTCTTCATATCATAAAAATAATGCCATAGCTGGCAAAAGGTGGAAGGAGGGAGATTAGAGAATGGTGGGGGGATATTATTGAATGGAGAGAAAGAGATACTGTTTACAGTTGAAAGATTAAGACATAGAGATTTAATTCTACTATTTTAAGGTATAAGTTTTGAGAGACTGATTATAGAAATAGACAATGGCCAGATCAATGTAAACGTAGAAATTGGATCCACAACCTGCTGCCCAGGTAACCAAGCCCTTATTTATGATAAGGAAGCCAGCCCCCTGTAAGTCAAGCTTGCAGGAAGTCAGATTCCTATCTCTAGTGATAAATCAGGATGCTACACAATAACTTCTGTACCAGTCAGCCCAAAATGGCCAGGACATTTAATAACGGATAGCTTCCCTAATTTTCGCCCCCTCTTCAATTTAAGACCAACCAGAGGAAGCCAAACACATCCCTGACTAATTACATAGGATGCTCTGCTTCTAGTTGGCTCACCTACAGCTTCCCAGGCCAACAGCCCCCAAACAGAGCACTTCTGAAGCCTTCTCTTTTTTCCACTATGAAGCTTTCCTATTCCTCTGCCTACCTTTGAATCTCTGCCAAAATGCAAGTGACGGTGGCTGACTCCCTTGCTATATCAAAGCTCAGAATGAATAGCCTCTGCTTTTCTCATTGGGTTAGTCTTCACTTATTTCCACAGTTGACTCATAGAAGGATCAAAAGATAAAAATATAATAAAACTTCGGTGAAGGAGGAAAAGGAGTAATGGCAAAGTAAATTCCTCATTTTCATGATGAGAAGTCAAGAGATGCTATTTAGAGAGATAAATCAGGAAACAGGGGCATATCACATCATTTAGAGTTCCGGGGGTACTTCCTCATGATTTATAAGAGCCAATGGTCAAAAGCAGCTCTCCTGAGGAGGGGAACAGAGAATGGGGAAAAGGGAGGAGGATGTTTTCTTTTCACTCAAGAGCCTTCAACAACATTTTAACTTTTGTTTTCACATTGATTCATTACTTTTATAACAGATACATTTCTGGATTGTTGCCTTTTATTTCTCTAGATAAACAACTTTTATTTATTTATTTATTTATTTATTTGAGAGAGAGAGAGAGAGAGAGAGCATGAGCAGGGGGAGGGACAAAGGGAGAGGGAGAAGGAGAATCCTCAAGCAGACTCCCTGCAGGGCTTGATCCTAGGACCCAGAGATCATGACCTGAGCCAAAATCAAGAGTCAGCTGCTTAACCAACTGAGATAACCAGGCACCCCACATCTTATCTTTAAAATGTAGATGCACCTAAGGAAGTCAAAGTCCTCGGCACTGACCTTGTTAGGGAAGACCCAGGCAATGGGAAAGACATGAAGTCAGAAAGTGGGTAGTCCCAGGTGCTGACTAGGAGGGAAGGGGTGAGGTGTTGCCGGATGGACATGGTGTTGGGCAACAATGGTAGGCATGCAGTCGTGGTCATGTGGAGGGGTATCAAGACATTCAAACAGGGGTGCCGGGGGGCACATTTGGTTGAGCATCTGACTCTTGGTTTTGGCTCAGGTCATGATCTTGGGGTCATGGGATTGAGCCCTACATCGGGCTCTGAGCTCAGTGTCTGCTTGAGATCCTCTCTCCCTCTCCCTCTACCTCTCCCACCTGTGCTCGCTTGCTCTCTGAAATAAATCAATCTTAAAAAAAAAAAAAAAAGACATTCAAACATTTCCACTCCACACTTTTCCTGGCGATATTTGTTACCTAGTCCAGTGACAGGCATGCAGGGTTAGACCCACGACAGTGACTGCAATTGAAGAAGAAGGAGTGAATCTGCAGAGACAGGGTTAAAACAAGCAAGATTCCGTACCATGCAGTGACACAGGAACTGATCTGAAATTTTCAAATAAATGAGTTTTAAGAAAAAAACGTTAATCTACTTTCACTTAACGGTCTAAAATAAAACCGTCTATTCTACTTTATATTTTCTAAAATTGTGATTATTTGAGTGTCTCTGATTATTTCCCTTTATATCATTTGTGGGGGTGGGGTGGGGTGGATGATGAATACTTGAGTAGCCTCTGAAATGTTCCTTGCAGTTCTAACCTAATAATTGAGTTGGTGTTAAGAGCTGACTAAGGAAAAGGAAGTCACAAAAGGCTCCTGGATTGTTGAAGATGCCATTGGGCTTGCTCCTGGCTGGTTAACACTGAAGAAAGGACCCCATGTGGGTAGATTGTTATCTTTTCAATACCCCCAAGTGGTTGCTTGTTACAGTGCTTTGAGAGTGGTGTTGAAAATACAATGTAAGTGGGGCGCCTGGGTGGCTTAGTTGTTTAGCGTCTGCCTTTGGCTCAGGTCATGATCCCAGGGTCCTGGGATCGAGCCCCGCATCGGGCTCCCTGCTTTGGCTCAGGTCATGATCCCAGGGTCCTGGGATCGAGCCCCGCATCGGGCTCCCTGCTCCTCGGGAAGCCTGCTTCTCCCTCTCCCACTCCCCCTGCTTGTGTTCCCTCTCTCGCTGTGTCTCTCTCTGTCAAATAAATAAATAAAATCTTTAAAAAAAAAAAAATACAATGTAAGTGGTCACACCCAGGAAAGGCTCTGCATACCAATGCAGCAAACTGCACTGCCTCAAAACTAAGACTGTATTTTTAGCATTGGGTATAGAGCTGCGAAGGACCGATCACTTCTGGTCTGTATGATTCTTAAACTAGGATTCACACAAATATACATTCATCCCTGGCGCCATTGCCCTTCGGGATGCACCAAAGCCCATGCCATGAACAACTTGCAGCCCTTTCTAGTTCCCATGGCTGTTGATGCTCTGGTGTCCATTGCCCCATGCTACTGCCCAGGAGCCTGGCAGGATCTCACCAGGCTTGGTCTCTTGGATCTGGGATGCCTGCTACGGCCATTCTCGACGCCTCCCAAGAAGTATATTGAAAACATAGCCGCTTTAGAAGGTGCATGGTAGAAAGAGAACTGGTTTGGTTACCAACTCACTGGGATCTTCACCAAATCACTGAGCTTCCCTTTGCCTCACTGGTAAAATTCTACCAGGACTTTCTACTCAGTCCTCACTCCCATGCCCACAGCTTTCCTGGTATACTTCATAATTGGCTCGTAAATCTTGGATGTCAAAGAAGCATAGAATCCCAAAGGTGGAAAGAAATATAAATGAAGTTATACAAATAGAACTTAAGGCTGAGCGCTACATGGAAGTTTCTATTCCTAGCTCTCTGGAGTGATTTTTGGGAATTCAGTGGACATTTGTTGACTTTGCTGCCAGTAATAATCTTTTACTGTCATTTACTGTTTTGATTATACTGTTGTTCTGTTTTACTATTTCTCACTCTCTTTTCAACAACTAGAATCTGTGGCAAATTTAACAGAATTTCTAAAAGATCTAGATCAAATACAACACAAAGCCTGCTTTCTTGGAAAAGGCAAGTGAGAAAGTTATGGTTAACCAGGTCATTTGGTTGGGGACCGATACCGATTCTTAGATGTTGTTGGCAATTTAAGGGAGCAATTTTGTTAAGTTTATTCTTTTTTTCCCCCATGACAAATTTCTGTGGATTATATTACATTTGTCTATAGATCTGTCTGACTCAGGGAATTGGTGGCACGATTTAAAAACCAAGATCCAACCCAGCAAAATGAATACCCTGCCCCTTGCCTTTTGCAAAACACACCTCAGTCTTAATTCAGAGTCTCACATGAATGCATGACTGGCAGGACCCAAATTAATCATGGGAACCTAGTTTGAATGTCATTTTCTGCTTTCTGGCCTCTGCTGTATTGGAAGACACAGACACACTGGTTGAGAGTATGAAGAGTCTTTTTTTTTTTTTTTAAGATTTTATTTATTTATTTGAGACAGAGAGAGAGAACACAGAGGGAAAGTGAGAGGGAGAAGCAGACTCCCCGCTGAGCAGAGAGCCCCATGCAGGGCTCCATCCCAGGACCCTGAGATCACGACCTGAGCCAAAGGCAGACACTTAACCAACTGAGCCACCCAGGTGCCCCAAGAGTATGAAGAGTCTTAAGCAAGCAAGGCAGCCCACAGCCCACCACTCCCTCTCTGAGCTAGAAACTCAGAGATGGATATGGCATTCACCTGTCACTGAAGATGCCCAGTCCAGTTCAGGTGATTGTCCTGTAAGTATGTAACTATGTTTCTATGTGAGATGCCATGAGAACACATAGAAGGGAACAAGTCACTGCCACGGGGAGCCATAGAAAGTTCTAGAAGCCAGGAGGTGACATCTGCAACCTGAGTCATGAACGTGAGGAGCAGGTGTGGAAGGAGTATGATAAAGGATGTGAGACATGCAGGGACTTCGGCAACCACTGCTGTGGGAGGAAGGGAGCAGCAGGGACATGCCTGGCTGGACGCTGACCACGCCCAGGGGCCGAGGAGAGGAAGACATTGTGACCAACACGGGAAGCTCTGCTCTTGCGCTAACGAGCTGCAGGGGGGCCGAGTGGAAGCTGTGTGGTGGTGAAGAGCTAAAGGCTCAAAGTCCAGCTCTGCCACTTACTATTTGGGGTCAAGTTACTTAAACTCTCTCAGCTTCAATTTTCCCCCTTCAGCCTCGCATACAGGTGGGACCTTCTAGGTTCCCTTAGTACCACATGGTGCTACATCCTCCCTCCCTCTGCTTAACCCTCATGTCCTCCCTGCGTTCACTTTGATGGAGCTGTCCCCAGATTGGAAAAAGCAGACAGCCTACAGCCATAAACGGGAAGCAGGCCAGATGCCCTGCTGCCTTGCAGCTTTTTAACACATTTCTAGATATTTCTAAAGCTGCCTCCAGCCCATTCCTTGAGGGGGAGGAAGAGAAAATGAGGATCTTAGCATCTGCCTTCCCCTCTACCTTCCCTATCCTCTTACTTCTCCCCACATTCTTCCGGGGTGGAAGGGACAGACTTTCTCCTCTCCCCTATATACCAATGGGAAACCTTTAACCTAAAACCCTGTGGTGCCAGGGGCCAGGCTCTTGGTATTCTCTTGGAGGAGACAAAAGAAAATGTGAATCCTATTTCTCAACAAAGCGTGGTTTGTAACACTACGTATTTGGGCAAAAATCCTATTTCAGATGCCGGAACCTGAATACCACCTCCTTCTACACTCCTGTTGTAACACCCCCTCCACCGGTTAGAATCCCACCTCCCTCTCCCCCAGGAATGCATGTATAGATAGCACAAAGATGCAAATGAGGAAAGCACCATCATGTTTCTTAAAAATATTAATGTTACAAGCTCAGAACTTTCTTGCTGTGATGGGATTTGATAAGGAGTCGCCCCTGAAGTGTGCGTGGAGCACACAGCATTGCGGGGAAGGAGGAAGAAGCAAAGACTGAGTGTTTCAGGGAACATGGAAGGCATCTGGAGCTTCCATGACAGTCTGACTCGGGGCAGGCACTGGCAGACACTTTCTGATCTCTCCTGCCTGCCACGGAGGGGAAAAAAAGCAAGTTCAAACACCAACCAAGTCGCTGCCCACACTTGCCCAGCTGACCTGCTTCCTCCCTCAGTATGAGCTTTCCCTTCAGCCACATTGCTGTCTGCATCTTTGCTGTCCCCCTCAGTTTCCTGACCATATGCATTCTGAGAGATTTTTTAAAAAGACTTTTATTTTTTTTTAAAGATTTTATTTATTTATTTGACAGAGAGTTAGCGAGAGAGAGAGAGAGCACAAGCAGGGGGAGTGGGAGAGGGAGAAGCAGGCTCCCCGCTGAGCAGGGAGCCCAACTTGGGACTTGATCCCAGGACCCTGGGATCATGACCTGAGCTGAAGGCAGACGCCTAACGACTGAGCCACCCAGGTGCCCCTGAAAGGCTTTTAAACATTCCATTGTGGACAATTTCAATAGGTGTTGAATATAGTATACTGAGCCCCCATGTACTCATCATCAGCTTCAACAATGATCAACTCTGCCCATCTTGTTTCATCTGTATCCCCGTATTCCCACTCTCCCTGCCTCCAGGTCACCCCAGATTCCAGGAGATCACAGCATCTCTGAAGCCTTTTTAATATCCCCTGTGGCAATCTGCCACCTCACCTAAAATGCATGAGCCCCTCACTCCATACCTGGACAAGATTCATAAACAGTTCTGGGTAGCTCAGAGTTTTGAACTCTGATTCCATTCCTGTGTCACATGTCTCTAGGAATTGTGCATGAATCTTTAGTAATGGAAACAGCAATCCCATAATTTATCCACTTTAACAAATAAAATAAGTCAGTGTCCCAATGACTTTAAAAGAAGTTAAGTGCTTCTAAAGCACATTAAAGTAATCAAAGGCTTGCTTCTCTGCAGTAGTTAAAATTCCTGCCCTCCTCCTCCCTCTACTTCCCCTGTGCTATTTACCTAATTAGTTTGCTTGATGAAATATACATATTTTTGGTAAGGTTTTCTTGAAGTGGAGAGGAAGTATGTATAACTCAAACCAGTTTTTCAGCTCTGATTAATTGGGAAGACTAAGATGGCAAGAAAAATCAAAGGATGACTGTTTCCTTTTGCAGATGGACTTGAAGTTGCCCCTGCACAGGGACACATTTTATTAGATGAAATTACAGTCTCTGCTCTTTCTAAATGCCTTCTCCAACAGAAATTGTAACATGAGATTCGGTAACAAAAGCCTGTACTCTCATTTCTCATAACGGAAGAAGTGGCTAAATCTTTACCCCTCCCTCAGGCATTTGTTTGGCATAAGAACTCCAGAGGCTTGCTTTTTGTTGAAACACTCCAATGTTCCTAGCGTACTCACTTGGTAATGACTGAGTTCAGACCACAGGCTACCGCAAAATATGGCACCTTGGCATATTAAATATATTAAGCTTAAGGAATATGAGAAATGGCAGGTGCAGGAAGGACTGTCTGACCTTCCCCTGATGAAGGTCATAGACCCTCAGGTGAGAGGCGCCCTCCCTATATGTACTTGGAGGAAAGGAGCATCCTTACCTCCCAGAACAGGAGATGCCAAGAGGAATCCAAATGAACAGGCTTTGCTAAGTTTCCTCAGTTTACTCCATTTAGCTCATGCCTATTATCCTATCACATTTTCCCACCACTTCCCACTCTTCATCTAACCTAGTATAAAACACTCAGGATGAACCATTTCTTCGGGTCTTCATTTCTGTAGGAAGGCTCCAATATCACGAAACTGACATTAAATAAGCTTTTCTCTTAGTACCCTGTCTTTTGTTACAGAGCCCCAGCTGAGAACCTAGATGCAAGGAAAAGAGATTCCCATCTAGATTCTGTATATAACACTTGCTAGCCTAATTGTAAGCTGCCCCTGTATCTTTGCTATTGGCTAATGGCTAGGCAGGTGAGCTGGCCTAAGTGTTTAGTGTTGAAATATGACATATTCCCAAACAAGCTTGTAGGTTTGACTGTTGAGTGTTTCCAGTATTTTGACAGATAGTCAACAGTTTTCCAATATATATTTGCAGGCAAGTATTTTTATTACTAATATTGCTTGGAATAAAATGTAAGGTTGCATTAGTGCAACAATAGTGATGATTTTACGTATTAATATGTACCATGTGGAAGAGTTACATTTTCTCTCCTTTTATTTATTTTTATTTATTTATTTATTTTGCATCTTGGTGATCACATTTATTGAAAGGGTTGGAAAAGAAATTAAAATGCCATTTAGCTTAAGAATTTGTGAGTTATCTGCAAATCAACTCATTTCAGGCCTGGAAGAATCCTTGGTCATGTCTTAATATCAAAATTTATGCAGGTTTCTCTTTTGAATGTCTTCTACATTTAAAGAGGCAATCATACAAAAGCTCCTATATTCCATACATGATAAATCCTTTGTTTCAGCCAACTCTTAATGGAGGGGCAACTAGTACAACACCATCTCCCTGGACAAAAAACATCGGAATATTCCATTTTGTTGATTTATATATCTCTTCATATGTTTCTTCATCAATTTCTATAGTAGTCTTGGTTTCTTCCACATCCCCCAATATCATATTTAAATGCTGATCATAAGCATGTAATCTGCCTTGAAGCTCTTTGTCATTTCTCATTTTCACATGAATTTGCTCATCCAGGCTGAGTCTGATGAGATCCAGGGGCTCTTCTACGGTGTTGGTAGTTTGTTGCTGGTCCACGTCATCCACCATGTTTCAATCCCTGCGCCCTTTTATTTATTTTTTAAAGATTTATTTATTTATTTGAGAGAGAGAGGGAGAGCACGAGCAGGAGGGGCAGAGGGAGAGGAAGAAAGAATCTCAAGCAGACTCCCTGCTGAGTGTGGAGCCCATGTAGGGCTTCCTCTCATGACCCTGAGATTACAACCTGAGCTGAAACAAGAGCCAGATGCTTAACTGACTGTGCCACCCAGACGCCCCGATTTTCTCTCATTTTATAAGGAATTCTCACTTATTTTTTCACCTAAGATTTTTTTTCAACTGTTATATAAGGGACAATTTCTAAATCTTAACTCCTATTTGCATTTCCTACCATTTAGTGGTTTTAGGGCCAACTACAAATTTGATTCCTGATTATTTTTCTCAGAACTAGGAATTCTTGTAAACGTTTAAGGTAATTGCTAGGAGAGAAAATGAAGGTGATCTAGTGAAGCCCACAATCCTCATGTAATGGATGGGGAAGCTGGGGCTTCCAGAAACTCACGCTGCCAAGAAAGGGGTTATTCTGATTTCTGGGTGATTTCAGCATGATTTTATAGCTCAGTTGCCCTTTAGCTAACTTAAACTGGGATTACATGCTAAAATATATTTAGCTTGTCTATGATTTCCTTCCCTTTATGGAAATAAAATGTGAGAGAGTCGGAGTAATTGGAACAATGGAAACTCTGGGGGGTAGAGCCAAGCTCAAAACTCTCTGTATTCCCTGAATATTTGCCCTTCAGGGGAGAAAGGATCTGTCCTGTATTTAACTCTGGTCCTTTGTCGGGTCGGGGGGGTGGGCGGTGATATTGGCCACCATCCTCCTTCGTGGCGAAGATGACTGAGCCAATGCTGAACGTTTGGTAAATAGTGATCAGTCACTGGGTGGTGATGGCAAACAGGAGTGTGTGTGTGTGTGTG
The DNA here is from genome assembly GCF_964656455.1 of Halichoerus grypus. Taxonomy (NCBI): domain Eukaryota; kingdom Metazoa; phylum Chordata; class Mammalia; order Carnivora; family Phocidae; genus Halichoerus; species Halichoerus grypus. The sequence goes on from NC_135724.1 coordinate 17,402,388, forward strand.
TGTGTGTCCTGGGTTCCATGACTGCTTATGATCTAGTGGTCATGGACTCTGGTGAAGTCAGGACTGGAAGCGTCCAGAACGAGCCTCTGGCAGAATTCTCTTATTTTATAGATAAGAAACCTAAGGCTCAGTCAATGATGAGAAATGTATCATGTGGTCCCACCATGCAAGCAAGAGTGGAGAAGAATTGTAGAGTGAGTCGTGGAGATAAGCAAGAACATGGAGTATGAGACACTTCTTACTACTCTTCAGCTGCTCTCTTTATTTTAGTGTTTCTCAACTTAGTGGGTATCTGCCTCCCATGCTACACAGGGTGGTCTTAGTTGATGTGGATAACTTCAATAACATTGAGTCCCATGGTGACAAGGAAAGGTACTCCCTTTCCAATGTTCCAAATCCCTCTGATGAGTTAAGGAGAAATGGCTCTAACACTCGCTGATCTTCCTTTTTCCCTTGGCCTCAAAGCCCAAAGGCAGCAGTAGCTGGCTAGAGTTCAAGAAATAAGTGTTGCTTTTAAAAATGTATTTATTTTTATGTTACCTTCAATTTATGGCAAACAATACTGGTTTCCTATTCATGGAAAGCTTCCTTTTATTTATTTATTTATCTATCTATCTATTTATTTATTTATTTAAGGGTTTTGTTGTTGTTGTTGTTGTTGTTTAAGTAGGCTCTAAGCCCAGCATGGAGCCCAACGTGGGGCTCAAGCTCATGACTCTGAGTTCAAGACCTGAACTGAGAGGCACCTGTGTGGCTCAGTCAGTTATGGCTCAGGTCATGATCTTGGGGTCCTGGGATTGAGCCCCAAGTTGGGCTTACTGCTCAGCAGGAAGTCTGCTTGTCCCTCTGCCTTTCCTGCCCCACTCATGCACACACACACACACTCTCTCAAATGAATAAATAAATCTTAAAGAAAAAAAAGAAAAAAAAGGCCTGAGGTCAAGAGTAGGACGCTTAACCAAGTGAACCACCCAGGCGCTCATTTTTAAGTAATCTCTATACCCATTGTGGGGCTTGAACTCACAACCCCAAGATCAAGATTCACATGCTCTGACTGAGCCAGCCAGCTTTCCTTATTTTAAAGGGAAGCTTCCTTTTAAAATAAGTTAAGGGGGCGCCTGGGTGGCTCAGTTGGTTAAGCGACTGCCTTCGGCTCAGGTCATGATCCTGGAGTCCCGGGATCGAGTCCCACATCGGGCTCCCTGCTCGGCGGGGAGTCTGCTTCTCCCTCTGACCCTCCTCCCTCTCATGCTCTCTGTCTCTCATTCTCTCTCTTGCAAATAAATAAAATCTTTAAATAAATAAATAAATAAATAAATAAATAAATAAATAAATAAAATAAAATAAGGTAAGGGGAGATGCCTGGGTGGCTCAGTTGGTTAAGCGTCTGCCTTCGGCTCAGGTCAAGCATGATCTCCAGGTCCTGGGATCAAGCCTGGGGTCTGGCTTCCTGCTTGTCTGGGAGTCTGCTTCTCTCTCTCTTCCCTCTTCCCCTCCCCCTGCTTATTCTCTCTCTCCAATAAATAGATAAATAAAATCTTTTAAAAAATAAAATAAGTTAATTTAGATTTAAAAAGTGAGTAATCTGGAGAAAAAATGTCTAATAAAAATAGCACCTGTGGCACAAAGATGAGTCAACACTGGAAAGGTGGCAGGTGACATGACTGGGAAACACTCCACCAAGTAGATGAAAATGAGTCTGGGGGCAAGAGTGGAATTTAATACTGATCAAGTGACAAATACCCATGTAAGAAATGGCTCATGACTCTAAGTAGTTTAAAATATATTTGAGAAAACAAGACATATATATATATAATTAAATAAATACATCCCAAGCCCAAATGGTGAGCAGTCAGGGAAGGCCATGTCTTGCCTCTGCCTTTCTATAGGAGGGAAATAATTGCTTTAAGCACATGAAAGAGAGATGTTTCTTTTTTTTCTTTTTTTTTTAAGATTTATTTCTTTATTTTAGAGAGAGAGAGAGAAAGAGTATGCAGGGGCAGAGGAGAGAGAGAGAGAAGCTTTAGCAGACTCTGCACCGAGGGTGGAGCCCGATGCGGGGCTCGATCTCACAACCCTGGGATCATGACCTGAGCCGAAACCAAGAGTCGGATGCTTAACTGACTGTGCCACCCAGGCACCCCAGGAAGAGAGATATTTCTTTTGAGCTGGGCATAGGGAAGATATCAGGAAGGAGGGAGGACCTTATCCAAGCCTAGAAATGTACAATTTAAAAAAATTAAACAGGATAGGGAGAGTATTCCCAGCAAACCTGTTGTTTCCATCAGGTTTTTTAGGATTCTACATAGAAGCCTACATCCAAATTTCATTTTTCACAATGAAGTTTTTCTACTATTTTTTTGGAAGTGTATCAGCACACATTTGCATATACTCCAATGTGACAGACACAGATTTAAACATAAGGGAGGCTGCCAATGTGTTAACTATGCCAAATGGCTGAACTATTTTGTGCTGACCTTGATCTCTTTATTATATGCTTACAAATGTAAATAATGCACCAAGGATGAAAGTGAAATAAAGTTTATCTCTAATACACAAAGACAAAATAAACTTTGTTGTTTTAAAACTTTCAAGTGTCAGGAGTGAGCCCTGAGATTTTTGAGTTTCTTTTCATTTATATCATTGAACATTTCATGTTATAAGATATATTTGGAAAGTATTTTTTATGAACAGTGAAAATTTTAAGTGGTTGAGAAAGCTGTTCATTAACACTTTCAAAATTAAACAATCACCAACTAAGGATTATGAGCTGTTCTTAGATACGCTACATGCTTCCATGTTGAAATGGAAATTTCCTATAACTCTACGCTCAAGCTTTTGGAAGACTTTACTTCTGTGTATCCTGAGATTGCAAGACAAGCTGTTAAATTACTACCATTTGCAAAACTTAACTGAATCGAAATCCTCTTGATACCAAACAACAATAAAAAAACACCAGAAATAAATAGAATGCTGATTCAGTCAGGAGTCATTGTTTTAAGAAACAAAACCAATACTGACTATCTTATGCAAAAAGGAAAAAAAAAGTATTTATTGCAAGAAGGCTCAGAAGAGTCTCAGAAAATCAACAGGTGGATGATGAAATTTATGTTGGGAAATGGTAAAATCATGGGGGTTCAGGAGGGTAGGAGAAGCAGAAGCCCAGGAGAAGTTGCACTGCACACTCTTGCCTCTGGGATCACCTCCAGCCATCCATGTTCCCGTGATACTTGCTCAAGATTTAAACTTGCAGGAGAAAGAAAGCATCCGAGTAAGTGAGGCTTAGTCATGTCGTACTGGGAATAAGGAGGAGCTAATGGCCCTTTTCGTTAGTGATAAAGTGATAATGTCACTGCCTCCCACCAACTGTGCACAACAGACACCCCACGGAATACGGGGTACTAGCAGGAGGAAGAGAGGGCTGGATGCTGGACTGCCCAAAATGACATTATTCACTACAGGTGGTGAGTCTGATAAAAGACCAGAAACTGTTAAGTCTAACTCCCAAGTTCAAAATTTTGTGTTTATCGAGCTCATGGAGCTAACACAGAGATCTTGATCTCTGACACCCAGACTCCATGGACAAAAGACTGATTCCAAGGCTAGAGCAGAGCAGGTGCAAGATGACCAGGACCATGGCTGCCCCCAAGTATGTGGAACATCAGGCCAGTCATTTCTGCAAGCTGTCTATCTAAAATTTTGGTTAAAAAATGTATTACAAAATTCATGAGGCCACATAAGTTATGGTTATTTATCAATGAAGATTTGGACTAACTGATAGAAGAGAGGTTGTTACTTTTGTGTGATTGGTCAAAGAACACATGACGATCATTCGCAGGATCTGGGCACCATCTCTTCTTGTTTGCCCAAAGCACTCTCCTTGGCTAAACTCCCACCTCTCACCACAAGATAAAAGGTAACGCTGTTAACTGCAAGAGCCACAGCTCTTTAGAACCTGTTCTTACTGAAACAATATAGATTTTTTTGCCTCTGTATCTCTTCGGTACCATTTGCTCATGATGCTGCATCATCCATGCAGCAAGCCCGCGAATGCTGACTTCCAGTGATTCAGTCCAAGGTGGTTCCTGTGCTCTGTCGATGATGTTCACAATGCCTAAAGTGTGCAGGGAACTAAGATCTATTTTATGTTTTCTGGGCATGTTAAATTTCCCATTCTGAATTTTATAGAATGTGGAATAACATGTCTTCTTGTTACGTCATCTCGTGAACTCCTCAGACATTCCTGGAATTTGCTCTCTTTAAATGTTGACTGTGCCCCCGCCTTGCACACACCCCAACAGGATGGTGGGGGGTGGGGATCCACAAAGAGCTCATGGGTGGATTGAGAAGAGCGGTACCATTTATGCAAGAAATGCTTATCCCAGCTCTAGCACAGCTTGAGACTCCCTTGAGGGCAAGAAACGACAGAAGGTGGAAAGGCTCACTGCCCCTGCAGTGTGTAGTGGAGAATTAACCTCACCCAAAGAGAGGTCAGCCTTTACCTTCAGCTACTAGGAGGTGATCTCCTGGCTCTGGAATGTCCTGCCTGTGGGAGTATCTGTTTACCTGGGAGCCTGGACTGCCGGACAATCTGACAACGGGATCTATGAATGAGGCTTTGGGCTGTGCCTATCAGTTCTGACCTCTAAAGGAACTAGACACTCAAGTTTTAACCCAACCTCTGGGAAGGGCTAGAGACTAAAGGTCAGCATGTGGGCAGCGTGTGATTGAACTTGAACACAAACTCGGGACACAAAGGCTCAGGTGAGCTTCCCTGGTTGGCAATCTCTAGATGTACCTTCAGACATCATGGCCGGGAGGAAGTCATGCTGCCCATGACTCCACAGGAGAAAGGGACCGGGGTTCCGTGTTTGGACCCCTCCTGGGCTCTCTCCTAACATGCTTCTCCCCTTCACTGACTTCAGTTTGTATCCTTTCCTTGTAATAAACTGTGACCATGAGGGGTGCCTGGGTGGCTCCGTCAGTTAAGGGTCTGCTTCTGCTTGGGTTGTGATCTCAGGGTCCTGGGATGGGGCCCCATGTCTGGCTCTCTGCTCAGTGGGGAGTCTGCTTCTACCTTTCTCTATCCCTCTGTGCTCACTCTCTCTCTCTCTTTCTCTCAAATAAATAAAATCTTTAAAAATAAATAAACTGGAACCACAAAAATAATGGTTTTCAGTGAATTCTGAGCCCTTCTATCAAATTACCAAATCTGAGAGTGGTTGTGGGATCCTCCTAAACTTGCAGTATGTGTCAGAAGTGAAGGAAGACTTGTGGGGACTGTTCCCTTAGACCTTGCAGTTTGGTTAACTCTGGTTACAGGGCAAGGGCCTCAAAAACCCTCAGCAGAGACAGGCAAGGCCCACATGTTGTTGATCAGAACATGGTGGGGGCGGAGCTGACGCCCAGGCCCAGACACCAGGCTCCAGCCCAAGAGCCTGCAGCGGGCAGTAGGTGGCCCACACCTCTGAACTCATCCTGTGCCCAAATGTGTGCGAGTCACCCCAAATCAACACATCAGCACCATGTTGGTGGCCCAATCTTGAGTGATTCTGTGAAGGAAATGAGAAGATTGGGACAGTGTATCACAGGGAAGAAATGAGACCCTGTATTCTACCCAAGCCTCCAGTGCTGGCCCTGGGAAGTTCTAGTGATGGAGTTTTTGGAATGTGTTGGGGTCCAGAGCCAATGACCAAGAAAGAATTCTTGAGATGTCTTTGGTGCAAAAAGGGTGGTTTTATTAAAGCACAGGGATGGACCCATGGGCAGAAGAGCTGCTGCCCTGGGGTGGTGAGGAATGGCTGATTCTATACTTGGGAGTTGGGGGAAGGTAAGGACAAGGGAAGGTGGTCAGGAGGACCTTGATATGCTAAAGAAGACCCTCAGGACCCTGGAGACCTGGCTATTATCAAGCTAAGATGGTTCTTCCTTCTAGCAAAACATTAAGACAGTTGGGGGGAGCCTGGGTGGCTCAGTCATTAAGGTCCTGGGATCGAGCCCCGCATAGGGCTCCCTGCTCAGCAGGAAGCCTGCTTCTCCCTCTCCCACTCCCCCTGCTTGTGTTCCCTCTCTCGCTGTGTCTCTCTCTGTCAAATAAATAAATAAAATCTTAAAAAAAAAAAAGAAAAGACAGTTGCGGGCTTCCTTGCCTATCTCAAGTATTTGTCAATGGGCTGGTTACTGGGACATCTAATTTTATTTACAGTCACTTCTGCCTGTGTTTCCCACATCACTAGGACCCAGAGGAGGACTTAGAAGAACTTGAAGATGGTAGGTAGTCTGAAGGCACATGACCTTCTGAGGCCCTGGCCTGGAGCTTCCCTGGGTCTAAGCATGGGACTGATGGAGGAAAGATGTTAGGGTTCGAAGCCCACGGCCAAGAAAAAATTCTTGAGACATCTTTGGTGCAAAAAGGTGGTTTTATTAAAGCAGGGGGACAGGACCCTTGGGCAGAAAGAGCCGCACGGGGATCATGAGGAGTGGCCCATTACATACTTTCAAGTTGGGAGGGGGTTAGGGATAGCGTAGATCTCTAAGGAATTTTAGAAGCAAGGTTTCCAGGACCTTGAGGGGGCTAGCTATTGTTGGGAAAAGGTCATTTATTACTGTCTAATAAAACCTTAGTCATGAGACCCTTCAGATGTGTATCGGTGGGTCATATGCTTGGGAGTATCTTGGGGGTGGGGTAGAGATAAAGAAACTTAACAAAGGAACTTTTAGATGTTAAAGTAGACTTACAGGATCCTGGGGGGGGGGGGGGTGCGGCTAAGATTGCCTTTTGCCCTTAGCCAAGTATCAACATGGAGGGAGCTGAGCTCCTAGAGGGAGGTCACTCTGCCTGTTTAAGGACTCGTCAGTGGGCTGTACGTACTAAGGAAATTTAGTAATTTCTCATCTGCCTTTGTTTCCCACATCAGTACTGGTGTGAAACAGTCCTTTGTGCCAGCAAGTAAGAAGGTGGCTCCAACAATAGTGGGCATATCATGGGGATACAGGAACCAGCTTCAAGAGTCTCCCGATCTGAGCACAAAAATTATTAAGCACAGTAACAATTTATAAACCATTGAAAAAATACGAATTCATGAATCTAGGGAAGGAAGAAAGGAAGGAAGGAAGGAGGGAGGGAAGAAAGAAAGGAAGGAAGGAAGAAGAGCAGGGCTATAGAACAACTCTAAGTGTGGAGGGAGTGCTGGAGTTGACCACGGTCTTCCAAAAATCAGTATCAGCAAGCACCAAGGTAAAGATTGGGAAAGGCCAGAATCCTGAATGAATGCTGAATCAAGGGGGGTGTTTTGATGAGGAGCAGAGTATATGTATTGTCATAAAGTATCTTCCCAGGGAAGCTGTCACAGTTACAAGGGAGGAAGTTATAAGTTATGATACAGTGGAAACATCAGGCAACACTTAGACTGAGAGATCAAAATTAACATCACTAAGGAGAAACAGAGTGGCACCCTGTACCTCCAAGTGATGAGGAAGCAGAAGGCAAGCTGAGGACAAAGCACAAGCTGACACCCTGCAAACCACCCCCCCACTCCTCGGTGGGATGTATGTGACATTCCTCCAGGAAACTCCCAACCGTCTGAATGTTAATGATTTGCTAGAAGGAAAAACAACCTTAGCCTGACAGTGGCAAGACCTCCCAGGTCCTGAGGATCTTCTTTAGCATATCAAAGTCCTCCTGGCCACCTTCCTTTGTCCTTACCTCCCCCAACTCCCAACTATAGAATCAGCCATTCCTCACCACCCCAGGGCAGCAGCTCTTTCTGCCCATGGGTCCCATCCTGTGCTTTAATAAAACCACCCTTTTTGCACCAAAGACGTCTCAAGGATTCTTTCTTGGCTGTCAGCTCCGGACCTCACCAACATTCCAAAAACTACATCACAAGTCTGATGCTCTGAGGACACAGCATCATCTGTGTGGTGTTCTGGCCAGGGATATATAACAATCTAATTCCAAAGAGACATCGGGCAAACCCCAAATATGGACTGTCCTATCAAAAAAAGGGGGGCAGGGGGTAACTGTACCCATTACAATGGTAATCGTATAAAAGAGAAAGAAAGAGGAACTGCTCCAGACTAGAGGCAGCTGAGAGACAGAAACACTAAATGAAATAACTGACCCTAGACTGGATCCTGCAGTAAGGGGTATATTAGGGGCATTATTAGGTTAACTGACAAACTGGAGGACGGATGGTAGAGTATTGAATCAATGCAAATTTATTTATCAAGCTGAAAACTGTACTATGATTACATAATGGAATATCCCTATCCTCAGGAGATATGCACTGATGTGTTTAGGGGTGAAGGGTCATGACATGGAACTTGTCCTCAAAACCTTCAGAAAAAATTGTGTGTGTGTGTGTTTACAGAGAGATAGAACAGAGCAAATGATAAAGCACACAGGGTAGAATGTTTATAATAGTAAATCCAAGCAAAGGATATACCAGGATATTCTGTGACATTTTTATTTTTGTAACTTTTTAAAGTTATTTACAAACAAAAAGTTAAAGTGTTTTGTGTTCGTCAAACCACGCTGAATCTTCTTGTTGATGGCTTTTGTTATACATAAACATTTCTAACTCATAATTAAATATATCTGTCTTACACAGTGTGTGCAAGGTTTTGTTAATCTGCTTTAAAACAGTTTTGGGGCACTTGGGTGGCTCAGTCAGTTGAGCATCTGACTCTTGGTTTTGGCTCAGGTCATGATCTCAGGGTTGTGAGATCGAGCCCCGAGCCCCAGGGCTTTGCGCTGGGCGTGTAGCCTGCTTAAGAGTCTCTCTCCCTCTGACTCTCCCCCACCTCTCTCTCTCTCAAATAAATAAATCTTTAAAAAAAAAGAATAACATTAAAAAAGAGAGAGAGAGATTTGACATCCAGTGATGTAAAGGCATAATCCTGGGGTAAAAGTATGAGATCCTGTGGTAGATGGTTGAAAATGCTGCATTAAAAGAGCATTCACGCAAGTCCAGACCCACGCATATACAAACAGATATGTGTAGACTCCCACATACCAAATGTGTTATGGAGAGAAACACAGCCATAGAAACTGTATGTGTAGCATTCGTAGAGTCAAAGATTTGGAAAATCCATGAGACTATTTGGTCAGTTCTCTCACCCTAATATGAGTATCTTGAACTAAAATACAAGTCCCTATAAAATAAGACTCGGGCTTCTCTTACGACAACCCATTTCCACACTTAATAATCCCAACTGTCAAGGCCATTCACATATTCACCCTATCCTTTTGTGTCGGACTCAAATCCGTATCTTCCCGCCCTCAAGGAATAGGCAGAAAAAAACATTTTCACTTTAACAATCTAAAAGATCTCCTAGAAGGAAAAGCATTTTGTAAATCCCTAACTGAGATACGTGTGTTCTCAGAGTTTGGTTTCTTCCTATCGAAAATGAGCAAACAGTGGGTTGGCTCAGTCAGTAAAGCATGTGACTCTCGATCTCAGGGTTGAGTTCAAGCCCCACATTGGATGTGGAGGCTACTTAAAAAAAAAAAAAGGCAAACAGCCCTGACCTGCCCTACAGGCGTGTTATGTAGATTAACTATTGGGCTACAGGGGAGAGAAAACACTTCTGGTACAAGATGGGGTTTGGGGCATGGGTACCGGTTTGGGGGTAGTAGTGGGGGTTGCCAGCTAAAATAGATTTGGGGTGGTGGTTCACAACCTGGCTGCTCACCCACTCCCTTGGGGACATTTTCATATCCCAGATGCCCCGGCTACACCCCAGACCAGTTACTTCAGACATAGGCACCCCTGTTTTTGTGGCTTCCCCGATGATTCCAGCACGCAGCCGGGGCTGAGACCATGGCTATAGACGGCTGTTTCCTGGTGTTGGTTTCTACTCTGCATGACTTCCGTTGCTCTCCTCCTGCCTCACCACAAAAGGACTGCCAGCAAGAGGCTGCCCTGGAAGTTTCCGGAGGGTTCTCCCACTCACCAAGAGAGATCATCTCTAGGCCATCACGTTGATTTTAATTGTTTGTTGAGTCCAAACTAGTAGCACATCCTCACACAACTCCAGGGGGCACTGTTCACACCAGTTTCTGTGACAGGCTCCCTTGTGAATAGAACTCTCTGTGAATCAGGTGCCACCCAGAGTTCGGACAACTGGTTAACCTTGGTTCAAGTGCTGGCCCCAATTAGATGAATAATTAATTCCACATTTCTCTTCCCCCTGAGAAGAAACAGGCTAGTGTTCTACCACCTGGGATACAGCTCCAGGTCGGCCTGTCTCATTCCTTACGAGGCTTCTAGTGGTGATGCCTGTGTTACTCCCTTGGTCGTGAGCCTCAGCTGGCCTGTATGGGTGGGCTCAGCAGGAAAGCTGGTGAGCAAGAGGCACAGCTGTGTGTGTGGAGGGTGCTAAGAGGTGCTGGAAAAACACCCTGACACCCCCAATATCTTACTAACTTTGCCCTTGGACTCCATCTTCCCACCACTGGCTTTTCAATATAATCATTTATAAGAAATGCCTATTTGGTCATTCAGATGTATTTGGTCTTCAGCCACAGCTCCTGAGTATGCTTCTAGTGCAGAAGTGAAGTGGCGTCTCCTCATTATAAAGGCGACTTTTGGACCCCACCCAAGGGTGGGGGCTGGTTGCCAGGAGGACCAACCATGAGTGGAGGGTGCAGGTCTACCCCCAGACCCCCAGGGAGGGGAGACGGGCTAGAGGTTGAATCAGGCAATGGCCACGACTTAATCAATCATGACTATGTAATAAAGCCTCCATAAAAACTGCAGAGGAGAGCTTTTTCATTTTCTGAGCACTTCCTCTCTTAGAGCCCGAAGACTCCCATGTGCCACCAAGCTGGCGCCAAGCTCTACAAGGACAGAAGCTCTTCCATTCCGGACCTTGCTCTATCTCCCTCCAGCTGGCCGTTGATTTGTATCCTTTATCCTATCCTTTAATAAACTGGTAAACGTGTTTCCCTGAGTTCTGTGAGCTGCCCTAGCAAACTAATGCCACCTAAGAAGAGGTCATTGGAACAGCCAATCTGAAGCCAGTTGGTCAGAAGCACAGGTAACAGCCCGGCGCTTGCAACTGGCATCTGGAGTGGGGTGGGGCCCGTCTTGTGGGACTGAATCCTTAACCTGTGGGATCTGATGCTATTTCTGGGTAGACAGTATCAGAATTGACTTGAATTCTTGGATACTGGCAGGATGTCCGAGAAAATTGCTTGGTGTCTTGCGGGGTGGAACCCTCTCCCCTGCCATGTTGGAATTGGGTCTGGGAACCCTAAAAGAGACTTCTTTGGTTAAGCGTTTGTAGATAGCTGTAAAAATGGGTATATGATCTGGGCAGGAAAAGTAAGGAACTAATTATTCTGGAGCAATTAGTTAATAATATTAATGTTTGCAGTGTGGGACTCTGGAGGGAATGGCAATATAAGAGGTGCTTTTAATAAGGGGCCTGGAGAAGGGGAGAAAAATTTCATCCCCTGTCATTTCGTATCAAAAGAATTAAGGGGGGCCTTGTGGGCAAGGTGGGAATATGTGCGTGGGGAGTGATGGGAAGGGGGACCAAGAAAGAGGAATTTTAAAAAAGTTAATTTCCTTTACCATTCTGTCTAGAGCCATCCTGACTAGTTTTTCATTTATTTACTAAGTAATTTTTGAGCCTCTGTTTAGCAGTGTTTTTAGTACAGAGGATAAAAGTGAAAAAGACATGTCCCTTCTTTTGAGTAATTTGCAGTTTAGTGTCAGAGACACTTAGGATGATTTAAGCGGCAACTGTTAGAAAACCAAACTTAAAATGTCTTCAACAATAAGGGAATTTGTTATTCTATGCCCCCCCTCCCCTCCACAGACATACAAAATCTGGTTTGGCATTACTAGGGTTGGTTAATTCAAAAATTCCTTAAGGACCAGGTTTCTTCCATTTTTCTCCCTTGTGCAACTCAGTGTCTTCATTTCAACCTCACTCTACTCACACTCACAAGGTGGCTGCCATAGCTCCAGACATCACTGGGAGACCCCAAAATATCCAAGATTCTTACTGCCCTACATGTCTTTTTAGAGTGAATAAACCTTTCCTACAACTGCACAGCTGATACTGCCTTATGGCTTTGTTAGCTGTGATTGCCTTAAACCACAATTTACCTGAGACATGGGGGAGGAAATGGATATCAGAAGAAAATCAAGGCTCTCATAAGTATGAAATGGTAGGGGTGCCTGGGTGGCTCAGTCGGTCAAGCATCTGCCTTCGGCTGAGGTCATGATCCCAGGGTCCTGGGATGGAGCCCTGTGTCGGGCTCCCTGCTCAGCAGGGGAGTCTGCTTCTCCCTCTCCCTCTGCCCCTGCTCCCATTCTCTCTCAATCACACTCTCTCAAATAAATAAAATCTTTTTTAAAAAAGTATGAAATGGTAGATTATTGTGATTAATTTGCATTTCCCTGGTGACTAATATGAGGGTAAGCACCATTTCATATGCTATTGACTATTCCCACCCATTTCCCCCTCTGGCCTGACCTGCTTATTCTTTTGTCTTCTTTTCAATTACACTTATCTTACTGATTCGTAAAAGTTATTTAAATACACTGGGTAGTAACCCTGTGTCATTTAATGATTTACAAGTGGCTTCTTCCAGTGGCCCCTGTCTTTTCTATGTATGTATGATGTCCCTGATTATAAGAAATTTTAAATTGTAATTTGGCCAAACGTCTGTAACTTCTGTTAAGATTTATGTGTTCTTATATAGGTAAAATACTTTCCTACTCATTTATGATTTCACTTTTCAGATTTAGGCTTTTAATATACCTAGAATTGGTTTCTATCTGTGATAGGGATCCAATTGGACTTTTTCATACAGATAACTAATTCTCCCAGGGCTGTTTATTGAATAAGGTTATACACTCTCCAAAGGTTAATAATTCCACTTCTGCCACAAACCGAGTTTCAAATATGAGTGGGTTCGTCTCTCTATTCTCTTCCATTGGTTCTACATTTTTTTTACCCTTTTCTCTTCCTTGTATGAATTTTAAGATCAGCTTGTTAGAGCCAGAGAAAACCCTGTGGAGATTCTTATCGGACCTCAATTTAATTTATGAATTACTTTTGGAAGGATTTCCATCTTTGTGAAGTTTTATCTTCCCATATACAAGCATGATGTATGTTCACTTATTCAGGTGGTCCTGTGTCCATTAATAACAGATATGATTTTTTCCATTTTGCTTTGTTCATCTTTGAGATTTGTTCTTAGGTACCTAACAGTTTTTGTTGCTATTACCAATATACTTTTCTAATTGATTATCATTGGTATCTGTGAATACTAGTGACTTTTTTTTTCTTTTTTACTATTGACTTTTTAAATTTAGTTTTTGTTTTTATCATAGTAGTACCTGGACATGACTTTGAAATCAATTTCACAAGACTTACAGCAAAAACACTCTTCTGTTCCCTCTTCCAGTTTTCAAGCTGGAATGACTTTGCATCCCCTCATCCCCACCCCCCAGGGACCTCTGTACTGTCTGGAGAGATTTTCGATCTTCACAATTAGAAGGGGGGATACTCCTGCCACATACTAGGTCAAGGATGGGATAGCCAACCCCCTACAACAAAGAGTTCTCCAAGTGCACAGTACTGACAATGCCAAGGTGCAGAAGCTCTATTCTCTTCCGTACAATCACTCTTGTAGTTGTTCCTTTGGGTATTTAATCTCCTTGTTTCTAAATAATTTTTTTAAAGATTTATTTATTTATTTATTTATTTGAGAGAGAGAGAAAGAGCACAAGCAAGGGGAGTGGCCGGCAGAGGGAGAAGCAGGCTCCCCGCTGAGCAGGGAGCCGGATGCGGGGCTCAGTCCCAGGACCCTGAGATCATGACCTGAGCTGAAGGCAGATGTTTAACAGACTGAGCCATGCAGGCGCCCTGAGCATGTGACTCTTGATCTTAGGGTTATAAGGTTGAGCCCCATGTTGGGTGGAGAGATTACTTAAAAATAAAATCTTATGGGGTGCCTGGATGGCTCAGTCAGTTAAGTGTCTGCCTTCGGCTCAGGTCATGATCTCAGGGTCCTGGGATCGAGCCCTGTGTCAGGCTCACTGGTCAGTGGGGAGTCTGCTTCTCCTTCTCCCTCCGCTCCTCCCCCCAGTTCGTGCTCTCTCTCACTCTCTCAAATAAATAAAATCTTTTTAAAAATAAATAAATAAATAAAATCTTAAAAAAATAAAATAGTAATGTGTGCAAACACATTTTAAGAGATCTGTAACAACTGAAAATATCTAGGATTTCTATTGGCGACAAAGTCATAGGACTACTGTGTTTTGTTGCTTATATTAGTAACAGAAGGAGATGCTCCATTTCTGTTAGAGGTTAGGGAAAATAAAGATGTGGTTTTTTCACATCCAAGTTCCTGGATCTCTTGAATTTTCTCCACAGACCTTTTGAGAGTCTGTCTGGTGAAGAATCAGATGTTTGGTCTCTAAAACAGATCCTCCAGTTTTGTTCCCTTCTCTCCCTATTTTCTGTCTCTTGTCCTTTTGTTCTGATTTCCAGACGATGACTCTCATTTTGTTCTCCACTTCTTTGGTGGAATTTTTTCAAATTACATTTTTAATTTCCGAATATTTTCTTTGGTTCTCAAAATGTTCCTTGTTTTAGCATCGCTGATCTTGCTGGATATATGCAATATATCCTTTCTTCTTTTCTGAAGATTTAAAGGTTGTTTTGTTTGTTTTAATGTTTAATTTTCTTATACTCCTTACATCCTCTCTCTTGTGACTATTCTTAACTATTTATTAGGGATCATGAGTTCAAAATAATGAATTGAGTGAATTTATCTTTTGATTGTTCATTTTGTTGGCTTTCTTAGTTTTTTTTCATATACTTCGGAATTTTGGCTTACACTTAGTGGGAGGGTTCTTTTTCTCTCTCTCTCTCTCACACACACACACACACACACATGCACGTGCACACAAACATGCACGCTCATTCACTCATATTTCCCCTCTTCCTGGTCCATTTTCACAACAGCCTTCAGCATTCCACATGGGGCCCAGTGCACACTCAGGTCTCATCCTGGCAATGAAGAGGATCAGAGCACGCTACCCCTAAATATGCCACTTTTTCATGAGGATTATTTTGAGCTGAAGGCAACTGAGAAACAGCAGACCCAGGAAAATCTCACTGACCTCCTTCTTTCTATCTAAAGGCAGGAGGGCATAAATTTCCCTTTGTCAAGGTAACAGATCTCTGTTTGTAAAGGTATCTCCCTGTCCTGAACCAGTAAAAGGAAGATGACCTTAATCACCAAGACAACTCTCATCGATGGAAAAGACCCCCACTCGAATCTGTTTAACAAACCTTACTACATGACTTTGATCTTCCTTTAGTTTTTCCCATGTCTTTGTCTTCCCACAATTAATTTACTGCTCTTAGGAGCCCGACCCTTCCTTCTCTGTCTAGTTACTTCTCCACAATCAGTTTATTACCCTTGGTTAAAATGGTTTATAATCCCTAAATTCTGACTTCCTTCTTTTTTTTTTTAATTTTAATTTTTTGGCTTAAAAAAAACACACTCATTATCTCACAATACTAGAGGTCAGAAGTCTGATGTGGATTTCACTGAGCTACCATCAAGGTTTTAGCAGAGCCATGTTCCTCCTGGAGGCTCCAGGGGAGAATCCATTTCCTGTGGTTTCCACTTTCCAGAGGCGGCCTGCATTCCTCGGCCTCTTCCAAGCCAGCAAGGCCCACTGAGTCTTTCCCACCTCACCCTGACATGGATTCTCCCACCCCCTCCCTCCACATTTAAAGGATATCTCGGATTACATTGGATAATCTACACTAATCCTCTCTTCTTTTAAGTTTTTATTTAAATTCCAATTAATATACAGGTCATATTAATTTCAGGTGCATAGTACAGCTCATCACGACAAGTGCCCTCCGTCGTCCGCATCACCTGGGTCCCCCACCTGCACCCCCTCCCCTCTGGAGACCATCAGCTTGTTCTCTAGAGTTGAAAGTCTGTTTCCTAGCTTGTCTCTCTCTCTCTCTTTTTTTCCCTTTGCTCATCTAACTTCCTTCTTGAATCACATTTCTTTGTGAACTCCCCTTATATGTAAATAATTAAATTTATTTTTTTTTCTCCTGTTAATCTGTCTTTTTTCAGTTTGATTCATGGGCCCCACCGACTGAACCAAAGAGAGTAGAGGAAGAATTATTCTGTCTTCCCTACAGGAACATAGAAATACTGCTCTATATGATGTTGAGAATATTTAAGATCAGTCACCAAGCCTTTGTAGCTTGGCTTAATTCCAACAAAAAAAGTGTTTGTGTTATTTTTTTGGACTGTGACAAAGAGTTCTTGCTTGACCAAACTTTAGCCAGGTGCCCTGAACCCTCTCCCTAACAAGGCCTGTCTGTACTTCCTTGTAGGATCCAGTTTGAGCAAGAATCCTCAGTTTAGGGGCACCAGGCTGGCTCAGTTGGTGGAGCATGCGACTCTTGATCTTGGGGTTATGGGTTTGAGCCTCACATTGGGTGTAGAGATTACTTAAAAAAAAAACTTGAAAAAAAAAAAGCATCTCAGTTTAGCAAGATTTCCCTACCCTTGATATCTGATCAAACTTCCCACTACTACTATCCCCTCTCCCAGGTGATATCAGATCACCCTGGCTGGACTCGAGCAAGACTCTATTAGGAGGGTTCAACCATAATTTCCCCAGGCTTGGTGTCTCTTCATAGTCATTGTCCATCACCAATGGCGCCTCCCCAAAGCTTGTTCCTTGGTTGTAATTCTCCACTACTTCTAGCTGTTTCCAGAATTAAGCCCAGTTCTATACTAGAGTCTCTTCCCCTACTGCAATAGCTTTTTGAATAAAGTCTGTTCTCACCGCCTTAAATTCTGTCCAGTTCTGATTTTTCTTTGACATCTGTTTTTATATTTTATATGTATTTATATCTTATTTATTGTGTGTTACAGGAAAGAGGGGCACCTTACATCTTGAAACTACAATGCAACCTTGCCCGGAAGCCCTCCATTCTTTTTCAAGTGGGCTCCATGCCCAATATAGGGCTTGAACCCTGAGAGCAAGAGTTGCATGCTCTACTGACTGAGCCAGCCAGGTGCCCCCCTCCATTCTTTAACCCACAGAAATCTGCCATCTATCCCCACAACACTGTAAAGCTACTTTTTAAGTGAACATCAGTAGTCATTATGTTGCTCAACTGAACATCTTTCCATCCTAATCATGCTTGGCCTCTTGACATGCATGCCTGTGGACTACAACCTTTCTCTCCGAGTGCTCTGTTCTCCTGGCTTCTCTGGCACACTTTAAAAATTGTGGCAAAATACCTATAGCCTAACATATGCTATCTCAACCACTTTCATACATATGGTTAGTGGCATTGAGCACATTCACATTGTTGAGCCACCAGCACCACTGTCTATGTCCAAAATTATTTCCATCTTATGCAACTGGAATTTTATACCCATTAAACACTAGCTCCCCATTCCTCCTTCCCCCTAGTCCTTGACAACCACCATTCTACGTTCTGTCCCTGTAAATTTGACTGCTCCAGGTACCTCAAACAAGTGGAATCATGCAATGTTTTTCCTGTCATGACTGGTTCGCTTCACTCGGCATAATTGTCCTCAGGATTCATCCAGGTGACAACACAAACTTTATTTTCTTTCTCAATCCCTGGTAACTTCTTGTTAGTCTCCCCCTTGTTAATCTGTGTCTTAAATATTAGGGTTCTGGAGTGTCTGGCTGACTCAGCCAGTAGAGCATGTGACTCTTGATCTCAGGGTAGTGAATTTGAGCCCCGTGTGTGGTGTGGAGTTTACTTAAAGGAAAAAATTAAAAACATATATTAGGTGGGGCTCAGTCAGTTAAGAGTCTGACTCTTGATTTTGGCTCAGGTCCTCTCAGGATCGTGAGATTGAGCCCTGTGTTGGGCTCCACACAGGGCATGGAGCCTGCTTAAGATTCTCTTTCCCTCTGTCCCTACCCCCCCTCACTCTCTCTCTAAAAAAAAATTTTTTAAATATATTAGGGTTTGGCCTGGACCTAATTTTTTCATCATCCCCCATCCCAGGGTAATCTTCAATTATCTACATATTGGTGGGGATAGACCTCTGTTTCTACCTCTCCCCTGAGCTCCTGGCTTTGTATTTTAAATTGTCTGCAGGACATTTTTTCTTGAATGATTTGCAGGCACTTCAAAATCAACATGTCCCAAGTTGAATTCCTCACCTCTCTTTTTTTCCCCACACCTAACCTGCTCATTTCCTACCAGTAATTGGCACCACCATCTACCCCAATCCAATCTAGAAATAAAGAAGTAATCTTTGACTCTTTTCTTAACCTCTCTTCCGACTGCCACAGTAACTCACTCACTTCCTATGTCCTAAGTCTCCTTATATCTGGCCCATTCTCTCCATCTCCACAGCATTCAATCTAAAATGGACCAACACTTTTCTAGCCTGACATGTAGACTCCAAATCTTATGCCTCCCTTATTTATTGTCGAAAATGTTACTTTTCGAATGCAACTCTGATCATTACTTCTTTTTTTTTTTTTTTTTTAACTTAAATCCTTTAGTGGTTTTGTGTTGCAGTTGGCATAATGTCCAAACTTCCTGGCATGGCTTTTCTTGACCACCCAAGAACCCACCTCCAGATCACACTCTAACAATCAAACACCCCCAACAACATCCAAACTGGCTTTCCTAGGTCAGGAGAAGAGCTTAGAAGACAAATGCTGGGAGATTATGGTTCCATCTCTTTAAGGTAGCAGGTAAGACCATAACTGATTAGCATACATGCGCTGGTAAAGTTGGCACCACTCTGCCATGCAGCTGACCATGTGGCACGTGGTGACTGTGAGTGTGAAAACTAGCAGGAGGAGGAAAAGTCTCAGGTGTGATATGAGAAGGATTGCTTCCTTTAGCCTCGGATTTGGAATGTCCTTTCATTTTCCTGTCCCCTAGCATGGTAAACTCAGTGGGACATCTTTATTTGAGCAGAGTCTAAGTTTCCAGTTTATAAATAAATGAGGAAATGACAAAATCTTAATGCCCATTCCAGGGGGAAAAAATTAACCACTTTAAGAATCAGAGAGTGAGAAATAATTTCCTACCTCACTGTTTAGGTTTGGAGTATTAATGTGAGCAATCTGGCATGAATGTAAATAGATAGATAGGTAGATAGATAGATAGATAGATAGATAGATAGATAGATAGATAGATAGAAGGTAGTTTGGGATTCAATGAAGGGGGAGAAGCCTGATGGATGCGCTGAATGAAGAGCCGGTTCAAAGGGAAAACACAAAACAAAGGAAAATTATTTGTTTGAAACCTTTTTTTAAAAAAATATTTTATTTATTTATTTGACAGAGAGCACAAGCTGGAGGAACAGCAGAGGGAGAGGGAGAAGCAGGCCCCCTGCTGAGCAAGGAGCCCAATTTGGGGCTGGATCCCAGGACCCTGGGATCATGACCTGAGCCGAAGGCAGGTGCTTAATTGACTGAGCCACCCAGGTGCCCCATGTTTGAAACCTTTTTAAAAAGAATGAGGAAAAAGAGTGGTTTTCAGTCTTGTTCCAGGTCACCTATTTCTTTGAGAAGCTGTAGAAAAATCTTTACCTTGGAAAAGCCTAAAATGCAGAGCCACATCAAATTTGGACTAATTTGAAATGGTCCATGGTATCCTTGAAACAAATCTATGAATTGTTAGGGCTCTGTGAGCTTCAGGTTAGGAACCTCTGACTGGGAGTTAATGAGAACTGAAAGGATGGGGTTTATCTGGGCAAGATCATAAACAGTTTTTAAGAGCACAGGTAAGCCAAACCAACATGAAGGACCCAAGCAAAGATTGCTAAGAGCAAAAACTGGAGCTGAGGGGAAGTCAGGTTCCCCCCTGTGCCTAGGAGAAGCTTCAGGAGCATCTCCAAATTGAAGGCTGTTGAGATTTAAATTGCAAAGCATTTGCCTCCCCAGCCCCCCACCCCCGCCCTTTGGTTAAGAAAGACCCCTGCCTTGAAAATCAGTTACCAGTTCCAGAACAAGAGGACCAGGGGCTGGGAAAGGAAACAATGAGGTTACATTCAGCCATTCTTGAGGAAAATTCCAACACTTCCATTGACTGTGACTTTAGAGAAGAGAAGACAGCCTGTTTAAGATAAATAGATGATTACATTTGACAATAGGTCCTAATTGATTGGGACTTTGATTAAGTAATGGAGTCATTACTACTACTTGAGAACGCATGCTGGACTGTGACAGAAAGATGACATAGAATTAAAGCACTATAGGAGAAGAAAAGGATTCTGAATAACGCGACCTTCAGGCTTGAGATGTTCTGACACGCTTATTAGCTTTAAAAAATAATTTTTCATGAATATCGATAAAATCGTCAAGCCTCCTTCGTGGAAACAGTTACTGAGATGAGCTTTTATGTGTTCAGTGTGCTCCAGCTGGGGATGCCGGCAAACTGCAGAGTCGAAGAAAAACCCTTCTCTTTCTTGCACCTCAGCTTCTGCATTTGTAGAAGAGGAACATTTATAGAACCTCAGGTCTACAAACAATCTTGAGAAAGTTACCTCATGAGTCTTGAGGCAAGTTCCCCAGAGAAGCAACTCTGACATCCCTTAATGATCCATTCAATCCCACTTGGGTTCTGGGACTGGGGAGATCCTCTACTATTGACTTGAGATCTTCAAAAGATGTGCCAAGTGCCAAGAAGCTCTGCCCATGGGCATCACTCGGATCAGACCACCGCCTCATCCATGGGCATCACTCGGATCAGACCACCGCCTCATCTGGCTGCATGTTTTTTTCTTTGTGACTTGAGAGTCAACTATGAAATTAGCCCTTGGACTTGGCTCCCTTAGATCCTAGCACCTCCTTGTGTTATCTGGTGTCTTAACTAGGTCCTGACTCTGGATCTATTCTTTCCCACCAGGATACCATTTCAGTGCCCACTAGCCTGACTTCTGGTGGCCAGGAGTGGCCTCTTGGCCTGAGGACTTCTTCTGGCTGGCAGAGCCCATTCTGCTCGAACGTATGGCTGGCTGAAAATGCCAAGGAATTACTAACTCAGGAGCGCACATAAGAGTGGTTGACAAAAAAAATTTTTTTAAAAAGTGTTTGACAAATATGCCAGCATCCTTAACCTTTTGGGTGGGACCGCTCTGCAGTGCATGCTCTATAATACTTTCTAGAGTTCCAGGGCAATCGTAAGCTCTGGTTGTCTCTACATTAGTAACTTGCTTGATAAAGTACACCCTATGGCTGCCTTCTCTTCCCTCTCTCCCTTCCCCACCTCCCTATTTGTGTTTCCTTGAATCCTCTCCCGATTCAACTATTGCACTCAAACTCTTGTCTCAGAATTTGTTTCTGGGGAACCAAGACTAAGACGGGAATCTCAAACTTACCATGTCCAGAACAAATCCTAATTCATTTGCCTCTCTAACCTCCACTCATACCTAATCACACCCAAACCATTTCTATCTCCCCTACCCCCCACGTGCGCAGGCAGGCTACGTACCTAGGAGTCCTCTTCAATTATCTTTTTCCCTCAAACCCTATATCCAACCAATCAGCAAGACCCACTGGCTCTACTCCCAAAATAAATCCCGAATTTGACCACAGCTCATCAACTTCCCTGCCATAACCCTAATCCAAGTTACTATCCTCTGATATCCGACTTGCTATAACCTCTTACTGCTTCCCCATTTCCACTCTTCACCCTACAGCTCACTTATACCTGACAGCCAGTGTGATTTGCAAAAGTATAAATCAATCTTGTTACTCTTCCTGCTTCAACCCTGAAATGGCTCCCATTGCCACCAGAATAAATACAGAACTCCTGGCCCATAAACTCCGGCCTGTCTTTCCACTCCCTGTCTTCTACCTCATTCTCTCTAGTCTACTTACATTCCCCCTTTCTGTTGCTTATACACACCGAGCAAACTCTTGCCTTAGGCTTTTGCATTTGCTCTTTTCTCTACCCAGAATGTTCTTCCTCTGTATATTTGTTATGGATGCTCTCCCCTCCCCGCCCCCAGCTGCTGAGATCCCTCTTCAGAACTGAAGGACTTGCTCCCCAGCTGCTGAAAATGTTGCCAGCAGACAGCCCTCAGCTGTCAGTGCCCTTGGGGAGCTGCCCCAGCCAGGAGAGCTGCGTCTCCCAAGGTCATGTTTCCTTTCTGGAGCAGTCCACATCTAATGGCTGATTACTGCAGAGGCATAAATGTCTGTCCCCCTTGCCCCAACTTGGGGCAACTCCGAAAGGCCGTCTCCACTCCCGAGGCCTCAGTGGGACTGCATCTACCAATGCTGCTTCCTCTCTCTCTCCATTCCATGGGGGTTGACCCCCCAGCACACACTGAAATCAATGTCTTGTGTGCAAATTTCCACCCAGAGTCTGTTTCTCGAGGAAACTGACCAGCCGCACTCACCATGGAGGTATTAACCCAGTATCACCTCTTCACGGGCCTGACCATCAATCTGATGTATCCCACTGCTGAATGAGTGAAGACAAGCACTCATGAAGCATAATGGGGTGACATGTGACTGCAGTAAACATTGTGGGGAGGTGCAAAGCAATGGGTGCAGTTAGAGATCACGGAAGGGGGACATTAGGGAGGCCAGACAGGTTAGGGAAGCTTCGCAGAGGGCTTGGATTTCCCATGGTCCTGTGAATCCAGCGTTGACATATCAAGATTCTGGACTCTTTCTTTCTCTCCTCCAGCTAGAAGTTGGAGGAGCATGATTTCAATCCTGTCCTTCAATAGGGGTGATGGATGGCCACTTGGATGGCACTGGTCCCTGACTGATCCGTTAATCGGTGACTGCATAAAGGGCATCTCGATGGTGACATCACATCTTTGCCTTGCTGTTAGGGGAACTGATAAAGAATGGATGAAAGCCTTTTTTCATATTGGAATCAAAGTGCTATGATAATGTAAGCAAAGCAGGTTTCTGCATGGGCGAAAACCCAGCTGCCTCTGCCTTCCCCCAGCAAATGCTGTTCAAATGCTAATCCTAAACTCAATTCCTCTCTCATGAAGCATACTTCCTGGCCACTTCTGTGTAGCATTAATTAGTGCATACTGAGAAATGCAAGCTCATTTCAGCACCAGCCCAGCAAAACAATTAAAAGAAGGGCACACCAACTGTGAGGAACATTTCATGCAATCCCACTCTACCGATAAACTAGTGGGTTATTTTCTTTCTTTTTCTTTCTTTCTTCTTTCTTTCTTTTCTCTTTTTCGTTTTCTTTCTCTCTTTCAGTTTACTAAGCATGATTGTAGAGGGCTCATTTCCATAATCTGGTACAGAACGTGCAGACAATGCACAGGGATCCACTCTAGATCTAATGTGCAGCTTTTGTGCCCCACCCAACCCTCCAGCCCTGACACCCTGGGACTTTCGAGGATGCGGGAGCTGGGCTCAATCAGGCCTCACGTAGACAACAAAAACCGCACTGGGGCACCAGAAATGGCTCACTGGGCATCCGCGAGCATTCCCGTTTCCATTCAGTGGGTCTGGACCGCAGTATACACGGCTGTCTGCTAAACCTGGCCCCTTGCTTCAACCAGACAAAAGGAGAAGCCTCCATCCCAGCTGCTGGAGCAGCTGCAGCAGGAGGGAGGCCCCCTCACCCCCTGCAGCGGCCCACGTGGTGGTGCTCGGCTCAGAAGTGCTTCCAAATCATTGCTGGCAGCGCTGACCACCTGGACCACGGGGCCAAGGAACGCATTATCTCCCATATGTGCTAAAGCCAATGAATTACTAATAACGTGGCTGGACTTCTGCTCTCGAAGTGTTTTCTC
This sequence comes from Halichoerus grypus, assembly GCF_964656455.1. NCBI lineage: Eukaryota > Metazoa > Chordata > Mammalia > Carnivora > Phocidae > Halichoerus > Halichoerus grypus. The sequence continues at coordinate 17,426,191 of NC_135724.1, forward strand.
CAGCACTCTGAGCCCTAACCACAGAGTAAAAGCCCCAAGAACTCTATTTTTCCAAATAACATTTCCTTTCCACAAATTAAAACTACTTATTATGTGTTCCGGCAGAATCTGTCCAGTCTGCCGCTAAGGTATGTAAGCGAGGTCCTGCCCTGAGGTCTCGCTTCTCAAACTCGTCAGCCACCAGGCCCAGAACTGAAACCTGGAAGAGACCGAGGTCCAGGGGACGCTGATTTGCACGTCTCTGATTGCTAGTGAGCCTGAGGAAACATCTTTTCACATATGAATTGCCATTCGTCTCCTTCTTTTGTGGAGTAAGCCCTAAGGTTGTTTTTTTTTTTTTTTAATTTTTTATTGTTATGTTAATCCCCATACATTACATCATTAGTTTTAGATATAGTGTTCCATGATTCATTGTTTGTGCATAACACCCAGTGCTCCATGCAGAACGTGCCCTCCTCAATACCCATCACCAGGCTAACCCATCCTCCCACCCCCCTCCCCTCTAGAACCCTCAGTTTGTTTCTCAGAGTCCATCGTCTCTCATGGTTCTTCTCCCCCTCCGATTTCCCCCCTTCATTCTTCCCCTCCTGCTACATTCTTCTTCTTTTTTTCTTTCTTAACATATATTGCATTATTTGTTTCAGAGGTCCAGATCTGAGATTCAACAGTCTTGCACAATTCACAGCGCTTACCAGAACACATACCCTCCCCAGTGTCCATCACCCAGTCACCCCATCCCTCCCACCCCACCCCCCACTCCAGCAACCCTCAGTTTGTTTCCTGAGATTAAGAATTCCTCATATCAGTGAGGTCATATGATACATGTCTTAAAGCCCTAAGGTTTTACAAAAAAACCAGAACGTACTCTGCTCCATAGGGTATCTATGTTTTCTGAAGTATGGATAAAAGGCAAAAACTGAGCTAAAGTTGTTGACGCCATTGGATCCTTACCGGGCGTTGTACAAATTTGGTGGCTCATTACAGAAGTCTTGCTCCAAAGATTGTGTGGATACTGATGAATTCTAATTTGAACAGAAGATAAATTTGTAGAGAGCTCTTCCTTCAGGCAAATCTGATCTAGAATGTGAAAATCCAGATTTAGAGACAGATCATCAGAGATGATTATTTGCTTTACAAATGGTTTGCCACGGGGTTCCCTTACAGAGTCACCAGCCCCCCCCACACGTGTATTTAAACCAGAATCCCCTTTTACAACGCACAGTGTTAATGTACCTGATCTACCTGACACATAAAGAAAGGTAAGTTTCCCAAAATACGTGTTGTTCTTACAAAGGAAGCTCTTGCATTTTTAAAGATGCCTGTTGAGATGGGAAATGGTACAGGGTGTATTTTCTCCACTTTTCTCTCCCCTTCCAAGCAAAAAAGGCAATTGACAAAGGGTTAATGTTCTGCCCTCTGGTAAGCACAAGATTATTGCTGGGACCAGCGGGGCACGACACAGCCTGCTTCCCAGCACAGCTGGTATCCTGCCCTCGGATCCTTCTGGAAGACAACCAGTGACGGTCCTGGGTAACGATGATCTGATCGGCTTCTCTTCTCGCCATCGTTCTTCCACCGCAGCGAGCTGCCCCCCAGGTCCAGGCTCACGCCCAGCGCGTTGTAAGAGGTAGAATGGAGAAACCACCTGAACCTGAGTCCCAGTGGTAGACGTGTCCTCCACGGCCCTCCCTGTTATCCACAGACAGGTTTCTCGGTTGTTCTCTGCCTCCTGGCGCCACCGTTTCCAGAATGCTGCCTCACAGACCTCTTTGCTGGGCTCTCCCTTTCCCTGGAGAGTAGCCACTTTATCTTGGAAACGGAAAGCCTCAGCCACGAAGCTGGTCACCGAGACTACTTCAGATGCTGGTACCTAAAGTTGGACAGGCTCCCTGTCACCAGTGGGAAGGTCTCTGGGCAGCTTTGACCCCTCTGTATCTACTCCATTCCCCTGAAACTAAGCAGCTTTGGTTCTCCAGGACCCAGAGGTAGGGTAATTTCCAGAACTTTTCAGATCGTGAAATAAGGAATTCTCTCATTTGAAAGTTACATATAGAATAGGCTTCTCCCCTGATCTTCTAAGAGTTGGTTTAAAAATGTCCTTTTCGGGGACGAGTTTTTCTATTGCTTGAAAAATGTTTATTAATTCCTTTAATCATTTTCTGTATTTTTGTTCATCTTCACAATTAAAAACGGATTCTTTAATATCCCCGGTGAGAAGTATGGGTTCAAATTAATTTTTCTATTACTGATATTTAACCACACAGATACCACTATCATAAGAACAATAATTCTATTATTTGTTTTGATTTCTTACATATTAAATTTTGTACATAAATTAGAACTATTCCATTTCTGTTTGGTTCTGTTAGCTTATGTTTTAGAGCAAATCTCTAAAATATCATTTTGACTATTTGAGTATTATAAAAAGATCAATTTTCAGATAAAGCTAGTTGTCTCTCACTATTCTTTTTATCAGTATTCCTTTTATTTTCCCAAATGAGTTTTAGGCTTATTAGATTAAGGTCTGTAAAGTATGCAATTAGAATTTTAATTAGGATAGTGCTAAAACTCTGGTTTAGAATTAGAGAGAATTGCTATATTACCATATTTCCTTTCTTTTTTAAGGAACATGGTATTTTGCTCCAGTGGCATTAGATTCTCAACTATTTTATATTTTAGCTTGCCTTTATGAAAATTATGCTATTTTATTTTCTTTTTACATATGGTACTGAAACTTGAAGATGACTCTCATAACCAGACATTTTATTGAACTTTTAAATAGTCTTTACTAAAAATGTTTGTGTTTACTTCTTTGGGTTTATTAGGAATACATTTTTGTCAGTTGAAAATAATCTTTTTCTTTGTTTTTCTGGGATTTTAAACTCAGGCCCTTCTTCCCAGGTCCTGGTGACATGGGGAACAAAGGAAAAAGAAAAAAATTAAATTTTCTTACTGCCTACAGCCCTTGAAGCGGGCAGAGTGACAGTCCTCTAGGAACTGAGCTGCCTCGAAGTTGACACTGTGCTAAGGGCAAAAGGCAATCTTAGCCCCACCCCCTGTAGGTCTTCTTTAACATATAAAAATTCCTTTGGAAAGTTTATCTCTACCGCCAAGATACATATTAGCAATCATCCTCCAAGCATATGACCCACCGATACACATCTGAAGGGTCTCATGACTAAGGTTTTATTAGACAGTAATAAATGACCTTTTCCTAACAATAGCTAGCCCCCTCAAGGTCCTGGAAATCTTGCTTCCAAAATGCCTTAGAGATTTAGGCTATCCCTAACCCCCTCCGAACTTGCAAGTATGTAAAGGGCCACTCCTCACAACCCAAGTGCGGCTCTTTTCTGCCCAAGGGTCCTGTCCCTGTGCTTTAATAAAACCACCTTTTTGCACCAGAGACATCTCAAGAATTCTTTCTTGGCTGGGGGTGCCGAACCCCAACAATTTCTACATCACCAGGGCTTTAACCACCTACCATAAGCAGTGGAAAAGATGAAGCATTATGCTAAGGACTGATTATCTAGAGATAATAGGATCCTGAAGGAAAAAGTGACCCAGAAGTCAAAGGAAGAAAGAATTTCAAGGTGAGGGGATTCGACCCAGGAATTCCACTTCTCATGATCTCCCTTAAAGAAATAATAAAACATATGGACAAAGCTTGATATGTGAGAATGTTTGGAGTATTACTTACCAAAGTCAAAATTTGGGAGAAACCTAAATGATCTGCAATTAGGAAATTGCTAAATAAAATATGGATTCCCTGTAATGGAATAGTTTGTGAGCATTAAAACATAATGCAAGGAGTATTTGACCACTTACAAAAATGGTCATGGGTTATTTACTGAAAAAGCAAGAGATGAGCTATATATAATGCAAACTACAAATGCAAATATGTATGCACAGAATAAAGAATGGAAGGATGTGTTACTTGTGCTTATCTCCAGATTGTGGCATTATGAGTCATTTTCATCCTTCTATTTTCTACAATGAGCATGTGCTACTTTGTGATTAAAAAGAACATTGCTATGGGCTGAAGGCATGGGCCCCCACCCCCACCCCAATTCATATGTTAAAGTCTAACTTCCAAGGTACTGAAAGCCTTTACCAGAAAATTAGGTCCAGAAGGTGGAGTCCTTCTGAATAGGCTGAGCACCCTTGTATGAAAGAACAGGAGAGAGATGATCTTTTTCTCTCTGCCATGTAACGATACAGGGCGAGGGCAGCTGTCTGCAAGCCAGGGAGCAGACCCTCGCCAGCCACCGGATCTTGATCTTCCCAGCCTCCAGAACTTGAGAAATAAATGTTGTGGAAGCCACTCCGTTTAGCTGTATTTGTTACAGCAGCCTGAAGGAATTAAGACAAACACCATATTACTTATTATTAATACGAAAAGTAGAAGAAGAATGAAATGAGGAGAAGCAGGAACAGTCTGGGCCAAGTAGCCAAGAAAAAATAGACCCCAGGATTTGGCCATTAGAGTTAAGTCACCAGCTTTTGGGTTAAGTGTTAGGCGCATGGAGGTGAAAACCCTATGCCTTTGATTAGGCACCTGGATTCTGAAGCAAGCAGTCCTACACGGTAGCTGAAAACCCACTGGACCTGCCATAGGGAATTTTCTTTTGGGGGGGGTTGGGGTGGGTGTGGCAGCTTAAAGATGGCTGCAAATTCTTTGCTACTCCCACTGAGAGATGGGATTTACTTCATCCCTCCTTGAATCTGGGTTGGCCACAGTGACTTCCTTCATCAGTAAAATGCAGTGGAAGTGATGTTCTGGAAACCTCAAGGCTAAGATCATAAGCTTTACTTTCTACCTGGCCTCTTCAAATACTCTTTGTGGGAGCCCTGAATGCTGAGTAAGGAATTCAAGTAACCTGAGACCGCTACACCAGAGAGATCTCCTGTAGGTGCTCCAGTCGACAGTCCCAGCTGAGCCAAGCCGTCCTTAACCAATGCAACATACCAGCAGGAGAAGCCATCTTGGCCACCTCCCGCCCCCGCCCCAGACCAGCCCATCCAGCAACTATGAAATGACTTCTACAGATGGTTGGTGAAATGGAAGAATCACCAGCCACACCCTGCCCGAATTGCTGACCCACATAATTGGGAAATACAATAAAGTGGTGGCTGTTTTAAGCCAGTACATTTTGGGTTAGTTTTCTATGCAACAATAGATAACTGGAACAGTGGAGTATCTATTTTTACATGAGCTGCTCTTTATGGGAGTACAAAAGTAGATGGCCTTCCCTTCTCGGTGAGTTTCCCTTTGGCATCCCTAGGATTCACAGAGGCCTCTGGGAGGTACCTGGGCTCCCAGACCGGGAAATTCCAGTAAGAACAATTCTAATTTTCACTGGCCTCAGCCTCTTAAATCACCCTGAAAAAGCTCTCCCAGGAAAACTTCTATGCCTTTCTTCCTCAGTGACCATCTGCTAACTGCTTTAATTGAGCTATAATATTAATCACAGGCATTTGAGCCGGGGGCAGGAAGATGCTCTGAAGAGGAAGGGCCAGATGCAAATGCAGGAGAGATTTGGGGACTGCAAGCCAGGAGGGCGCTGGGTCACCAGTGGGATGGAATAAGTGCTTTCATCGTCCCCACTGTAGAGGCCATCTGTCTCCTTTCGGGGGTATGCGGTGCCGCGGTCCTGGTCCAGGAGCTGTGTGAGCTGGGCTGGTCCCCGGTGATCATCTAACCCCACCCCCTCACTTTACAAAAGAGGAAACGGGTCTCAGATGTGTGGGGTGTTCTCAATCATGCTGTTTGCGGCAGAGAAGTAGCAAAAGACCCAGGCTCCTGACTCCAGGCCCACCTTCGTGCATGTGCGTGTGTGCGTGCGTGCGTGTGCGTGCGTGTGCACACCTTCAGGTACTCTTGCATAGTGTCAGTATATGACGAGGAAGCAGAGGGGAGGACAGAAAATCTTGATTTTTAGCATGTGATCAGCAGGTTCGTCCACCTGCTGGCTCATTAACCCTCCAGCAACAATGCTGGAAGTTTCTCCCTCATGAGCACTATCAGTAGGCAGTGACTTAGGAGACAAGTGTCAGTAGGGCCTGAGTGGAACTGAGTCCTACAGGAAAGGGTGGGAAAGAATCCCCCCCCCAAAAAAACCCCACAGGCAGGGGGAGCAGCAGCCCCTGAGCTGGCTGGCCCTGAGCCTGATCTCGCGGATCGTTCTAAGGCGTTTGGAACTGCTGTCTCGATACCGTGTTTGCTGGGAACGTGCTCTCTGAACACTCTTGCTCTGGGTACGTGCCTTTTGTCAACCATATGTTGTTTGCTCTTTTCAGCAACTGAGTGTGAATGTGCAGTTCTTTGTGTGAATAACGAAAGAGTTACACGAGGAAGGATTCGATAGGTGATAGTTACAACCAGGCTAATTTTCTTAATGAAACCATTGCAAGAATTCCCTTTTGGAAACTACATTCTCCTGGCTGTTTATCTTTACGAAGCTTGTCAGGCATTTTCAGTTTTTGTTCACCTTAATTCCATTGCTCAGGCCAGACAGAAATGAGCAAACGCTTGATTCTTCCAGTCTTTCAAATTCTCTGGCCTTTCAGATGGAGGGGGGAGGGGCTGGGGTTTTATCTACAGCTGTCTATCTCCGAGGGCTGTGTGTTTATTCAGGATGCTCAGCGCGCCCCCAGGTTGAGCTCCGAGATGGTTCAGGCACACCGCTCTTAAAAATTAAATGATTCTGAGCTAATATAATCATTTCAAACAAAAATAAAACACAAATGGTCTGGGAACTAGATGAACTCTGCTCCACCCGATCCCTCCCCTCCTCCGCATGCGGTTTACATGGTTAAACGATGGGTTTGTCCTCTTTGTTCAGACCTTGAGTTTGTTTTGTGGCACTGGCATTTTGCTTCGTTTTCCAGACGACATCTGTCTCGTACAAAATCTCAGCCAGTTCCTGCGTTACCTGGGCCAAGGAGACCACGCCGAGTGCCCTCAGAGGCCCATAAATTAATTCTGAAAACACCAGCACAGCTGTCTGGGGCTTCCCGTGGGGGATGCATGATCTTGGAAATAAGTCCATGTGAAAAGAATAAAATAAAGAGTTTGGAGTCGTGTAAGGCAATGGTCTTAGCTAAATTTAATGCAAAGGAAGAGGCGGTTGAAATAAAGGCTCTGAGATTATTCCTGCCTTCCTCGCTTCTTAAGAGTCTCTCCATCATGCAGAGAAGTTATTTCTTACCAAGCCCTGTGAGACGTCACTGTTGGAGTAAGTTGATAAAACCAACCTGGCTCAGTGAAAGCGATGTTCTTGCTAATTATTTCATACCAGCACCTAGATGCACCTGTGGGCCACGGCGACTCGGCTTGATCCCACAAACACTCAAAGCAAATTGATCACGATCCAGGTAGAAATCAGTATTGTCAAAACAACAAGTTAAAACATCAAGTGTAAGAATTCTCTAGGCTACAAGATACACAGTTGGCAGCTCCTTCTGGGGAAAAAAATGTGATATGACATTTGTGCGACTATTTTAAAATATAGTCAAGGATTTCAGAACCCAACGTTTGGGAGCCATGACTGAGTCTTAGAAATGCTCTCTGTAGTGATAGGAACCTAGCTAGAGACCCGAGGGATGCTGAGGCCCAGGCCAACCCAGAGAAGGGTACTGTGCAGAGCCAAGACATGCTCATGGCTCTCTGCCAAGTATCTTAGCATTGGCATTGGACTACTGGTCTAAAGGCAGGTGCCTATAAATATTAGGCATGATTGACACTGAGGGGGACTCTGGACAGAACTTGAACCTCCGGGGGGGGCGTGGTCAGTATAGGGCTAGAGGTGGGTGACAAGCAGAGGTAGACTGGTAAATATTGCACAACCAGTCCTGTGGAAAAGTATATGTGTGTTTGATAAATTTTACTCACATAAGGGGATGTGTAGCACACAGTTTATAAATAATACTAATATACACAATACTCTTTATTACAAATTCCATATAGCCATTTGATGCTTACAGAAAGTATTCTTATTTTTGTCAAATTCTCATATCCATAGTCCACCTCTGGTTGTAAATCAACCACCATTGGGTAGGTGCAGTTGCATCCCAAACCACTATTCTTCCAATAAACTTGTTGTCATTACTTCTGATGGGTGATCAACTGTTAAACTAGCCCTCAGCCTTGTAACATTGTGTTAATTACACCCAAACCTCTTTCAGGTTCACTGCCACATCACTGTCATTTTGGCCTTTTAGGTATCAGAATCTGAAAAACAATTACATGTCACACCAATAAAAGTTACAATACCACTTGAGGGGTAATATAAAACCTTCTGTCAGTGGTGTCTTCATATAATTTTAGAAATAAAATTAGTTTTCAGCTAAAACGCTCACCTTATTTTTCAGTTTATACTTCCACATCAGTGTGATTTGGGACTTCATTCCTTCATCATGGTGTGAGCGACTTCTTTGCTACATCAGGTAAGGGTTTCCAATACGGGAAGAATATTTCCTTAATATTGTTATGCTATTCATGATGTAACAGCTACGGACAGGATGCACTTTTCAACGTAATCCTCAGTTATTAACATTTTCTCTATCTAGACTTTCTCAAGTCTAGACAATGGGCAAGACAATAAATCAAGTCCCAATTTATAGCATTGGCCACAATCTTGAGCGGAAGCAGGTCTTGAGCTACCAGTGTGACATCCCTGGGCTTTGAGTTGAAAAGAGATGGGCAGGGGCACCTGGGTGGCTCAGTCGTTGAGGGTCTGCCTTCGGCTCGGGTCATGGTCCCAGGGTCCGGGGACCGAGCCCCGCATCGGGCTCCCTGCTCAGCGGGGAGCCTGCTTCTCCCTCTCCCACTCCCCCTGCTTGTGTTCCCTCTCTCACTGTGTCTCTCTCTGTTAAATAAATAAATAAAATTAAGAAAGAAAAGAAAAGAGATGGGCAGTAGCACGCCATTATATATTATTTCCACCACACAGACTCAACAGATGTAAATAAAAGTAAAATGGTGTAAGATAACCAAGTGGAAAGTTTCAGGTATTTATCACCTTTGCATTTAGCAGTATTTAGTGGTAAGTTTATATCATTTAATTTTTTTTACTAATAACTCTATTTAACAATTGGCTCTCAGAATTCCTGAGCATGCAGCCACCAGCTCTCCCAAGCTTGTATAATCCAGCTCTGATGTAGCACTGGTGGGGGACTAGATGGTGCAGACGAGAGGGGAAGGGAAGCAGCGGGAGACCACTATATGCCCACCCTTATCCCTGAGCATCAGATCCTGAATCGGGTTGGAAATGGAAGTGACCCAAGATGCAACATGGAAACACCATTCCTGGGCATGTGAGTGAGTCTTAATTCCAATGGAACGGAGGCAATTTGGGTTCATCTTGCCCTTCTTGACTGGCTTGAAACAGAAGTGGTTGCTCTAGGGCTATCAGTGGGTCATACTGAGAGGAACCATAGAGAAGGCCGAGGCAAGAGAAATTAGGCAGAGCCTAAGAAGAAGAGATGTCAAGAAGAAATGCCTATGAGACCTGCCCCTGCTCTGCACCTTTAAGCCCACCCAGCAGATTGATGCAGAAGCTGCTCACCTGCTGGCTCATGAAAAGTCTCTGAAGATACCCAGTGGCATTAGATTATCTGCAGGAATTCTTCTAAACCTTCCTTGTGTGCCCTCCAGGTCCCCTTCTGAACCTCACTCAGGCCCGCTGAACTTGGCATTCAGCCTCTGAAGCCCCAACTCTTAGAGCCACCTCAAGGTTCTGGATTGAAAAACACTTTTTTTTTTTAACTTCTTTTTTTTTTTTAAGATTTTATTTACTTATTTTACAGAGAGAGAGAGTTAGCAAGAGCAGAAACACAAGCAGGGAGAGTGGGAGAGGGAGAAGCAGGCTCCCTGCTGAGCAGGGAGCCCGATGTGGGGCTCGATCCCAGGACCCTGGGACCATGACCTGAGCCGAAGGCAGACGCTTAACGACTGAGCCACCCAGGCGCCCCTGAAAAACACTTTTAAAATTATATTTGTTGGTGGCAAGCCCGCAGTAACATTGGCATCTTACAAACTGTTGGCAGCAAGGTACAACTTTTCTAGAATCCAACTTGGCAATAGCTGTTGAGTCTTAAAAATGTCCATAGTCTTTGACCCTACATTCCCACTACACTATGGAAATATTCAGAACGGTAACTAAGGGAAGTGATGGCTATATTAATTAGTTTCATTGTGGTAATAACTTCACAGTGTATAGATAGTTCTAACATCACATGGTATACCTTAAATATAAATCATTTTTGTTTCTTAAAAATAAAAAAAATATTCAGAGATGCCACAGAGGTATTTATGTTAAGGATATGTATTATTTGTTGTAGCAAATAATTAGGAACAACCTAAATGCCCGATAATAGAGTTCTATTTAAGTTAATTATTTGTCCATACTAGAAGATGTTATCCTGTCACTGAATATCATGGTTTTAAATAATATTTAAAAACATAGGAAATGATTATGAAATAATAAACAGTGAAAAGAGCAGGAAACGAAACTATGCATGCAATATGATCCCAACTGCATTAAAAATTTATGTATATAGGGGCGCCTGGGTGGCTCAGTCGGTAGAGCATGTGACTCTTGTTCTAGGGGTCATGAGTTAAGCTCCCTCTTGAGTGTAGAGCTTACTTAATAAAAAGAAAAAAAATGGGCACCTGAGTAGCGTAGTTGGTTAAGCGTCTGCCTTGGTCTCAGATCATGATCCCAGGGTCCTGGGATCAAGCCCTGCATTGAGCCCTGCATCAGGCTCCCTGCATTGGAGGAAGGTCCTTGGCGAGAAATGAATGGTGTCTCCCAATTAAATTTCTCCTGCAGGAAATCTACCCCTCAAAAGACGAGTAAGACATGGCCCTGAAGATTAGTAGCAATGCACTTCTTCATCCCCTGCCCTGTTTCCTCTGTTATTTCTGACCTCAACTCCTCCCTGTGGAAATGTTCATGTCCCTGACTTGGAGGCTTTGTTCTGCCCCAGCTTCTGAACCAGCTGTGGCCAGAGAAATCCTATCAGATGCTGCAGTCACACCTGAAATGGCTAAGTATGAATTGTGTCCCTAAAGCCTGATATCCTGTTCATACCACCCAGTGCTCTTAAGCAAGGAACCAGGCTAAGCCCAGGGGTATTTACCCTGGTTGCCCTTGCAGCTTTCCCCGGCCTCATTCAGGACTGACTCACCATAAATCTAGGATCGAGCCTGCCTTCCTTTCTCCTTAGTGCTTCCAGAAACCCTGCTGAGTGCCCCTCTGCACCCTACTTCCTGTCTCCCTCACTGTAGCTTGGAGCTGGATCTCCTCTTGCCAAATCCTATTATGCCTGATTTACACATTGGCCAGCTGCCTGGTTTTCCTGCTCCGCCCACTGCATGGGAACTTCTGACAATGGGAACTGTAACCAAGTGCACCAAGGCCCTGTACTCTCTGCTTGGTTCATCTTGTTGCCTTTGCCCGCACCAACTTCTATACCTTGCGAGGCTCCAGCGCAAATCTCAGTGATAGGGCGTGGGACCCTCTTCCTTTGCCATCAGCCCTGTGTCGCTATGATTCCAAGAGGCCCCATGTCCCAGAGCACTGCGGTTATGGGATCCTGAGGACACATCACCACCTCCCGGGACAGGCTGGAGGGGGTCCAACATTGAGCAAGTCACGGTTCCCAAGGAACTGCTGATGGCACCTTCACCCCTGGTGGGCTCAGCTCCCGCCCTCTGTATGTGACTCTTCCTTTGATCTCCCTGCAGGATATTATGGTCTCATCCTACTTCACCTCTTTCAGGGTTGTCCCAACCTCACCTGAGAACAGTCTCGCTCCCAGACCCTCAGTCTTGACGCAGAGCCTGAAAGACCCCAAACTAACTCTGCCTAAGTTCACTCTAGGCAGGAGCAACTATTCCTGAAATTTTATTTATTTATTTTTTTTGCTTACTATATCTGGAATTTCATTCCATGTCCGTCCATGTACTGTGTGCCAGGCCGTGTGCAAGGCCTGGAGATACAGCCCCTCGGAGTTTACAGATCAGGTTATAACAGTTGCTCAGCCTTTGATTCTTTGTCTACTGCCCCCTTGATGGGTACGTTGGCCATTTTCAATGTTTTCATGGTTACAAACTGCCCTGTAAATCACATTCTTATACATACATCTTTGCACACTTGTGCAAATATTTCCGTACAATAAATTCCTAAAATCGTATTGCTGGATCAAAGGGAATGCATTCTTAAAGTTTTAAAATCAACTTTGTTGAGATATAATTTATGTACAATAAGTTGACCTATTTAAAATGTTCAATTTAATGAGTTTTAACAAATTATATATATGTGTACATATATACACACCTGTGAAAATCGGTATCTGTGAAACCACTAGCATAATTAATATACAGAATATTTCCTTCACCCCAAATTCTCCTTTTTCCTATTTGCAATCTGTGCCTCCATCCGCTCTCTGCTCCAGGCAAGCACTGATCTGCTTTCTGTCACTATAGATTGGCCTACATTTTCTGGATTTCTTTTTAAAGCAGAATTAGGGGCGCCTGGGTGGCTCAGTTGGTTAAGCGTCTGCCTTCCACTGGGGTCATGATTCCGCTGGGATTGAGCCCTGCGTTGGGCTCCCTGCTCAGCAGGGAGTCTGCTTCTCCCTCTCCCTCTCCCTCTGCCCTTGCCCCCTGCTCATGCTCTCTCTCTCTCTCTTATTCTCTCTCAAATAAATAAATAAATAAAAATCTTTTAAAAATGGAATTATACAGTAGGTACTCTGGTGTTTGACTTTCTTTGAGATGTATCCATGTTGTTGTACATAATAGTAATTCCTTTTTATTGATGAGTAGTATTCCCTTGGATGGAAAGGATGGTAGGGGCATGCCATGATCTGTTTATATATTTATCTGTTGATAGATGTTTGGGTTGTTTCCAGTTTTGACCTGTAATGAGTAAAGCTGCTATGAATATTTTTGTAGATGGTATTTGTGTGGACACACGTTTTCATGTTTCTTGGGTGCTTAGGAGTGTAAGGTTGGGTCATATGGTAGGGATGTATGTTTAACTGTGTAAGAAAGCAGCTAATTTCCTAAGCGGTTGTACCATGTTCTCATTCCTACAAGAGGTATATTGTTAAACTTCTGATAGTTATTACCAAGTTCTTCTTCAAGGTAACTATCCTAACACCCTCCAACAGTGAATAAGAGGGTCTATTTCCTACATTCTCCCAACATTGTTATATATCAGTCTTTTTCATCTTTGCCAATCTGATCATTATACATTATGATTCGTTGTTTGGAAATGCATGAATTAATTCTTTGAGAATTCCAGCGTCTCTCCGTATATGTATTTGCCATTGCATTTTGCCTTCTTTGAATTATTTTCATATCTTTTGTCCATTTTTTAAATGCGTCATTCATGCTTTTCTCAGAGCTTTTTTTTTTTCTTTTAGATTAGGACTATTACTAATATTATTTATATTTAGATCTTTGGTCTGGCTGGAAGATGTTCTGAAATAAGGAGTGAGGTAGGGATCTATAGGAAGAGTTGTGAGACAGGCCTGAGGTCTGGTCCTGCCAGGGAATAGTCACATCTCTAAAGCTTGGAAAATTGATCTTTCATTTACCTTGTCTTGTAGTGAACAGTCAGGAAAGCCCAGGAGACATTTTGAACAAGTTAGTTAGACTTGGTGAACACTAGGCACAGATTCAGAATTTCCAGACAGTCAGCAAAATCCAGCAGGACATAAAGACTCCCCAAGAACAAGAGGGTGTGTGCTTCTTTCAGCAGGACAGAGGTATCCTAGGCATCTGTATGTCCTCACGGAGAGCATGTGGGCCCGGAAGGCGTCCACCTGGGACCATGCTGCACTGAATGCCGCATGGTGTGGTCCTATTGTTTTCAGACACATCTCAGTATCACTGCCATGAAAGAAAGTTTATATACCCTTGGCTACGTTTGTTAACATCTTTCCATCAAGCACATCACACTCCCATGTTGGGATCTGCTGAATTTTTTCCCCAAATGCCTGGCCAATTGTCCATGTATACCACCTGTTGAATCATGCATCCTTCCCTCCTGATGCCAGTTCTCATTTTGCAAGCTCTGTTCCATTGCCCAGTTTATTACTGTGATACCCCTATATTTTTTACATTAGTTTGCTTTCTCAGATATTGTAATTGCTGGTAGGACAAGTCCCTTCCATTACCTTTCTTCCAGAAAATTCCTGAACATCCTACTCTTGCTCATTTGTTCTTCCAGATATGCCCTATCATAGAACTGATTCTTGGAGAACCTTTTCTGATAGAACACTCATAAAACATCTATACTTAGTTGGTAATAAACTCATAAGCACTTGGCCACAGAGGATTCTTTGGTCATTGCTACTGTGCCAAGCTTGGGCAAAAGCAGGTCAGTGCTATCAGGAAGGTCAGGCCTGGCACCTGGCTTGAAGGTGGGGGACACTAGGTAGAAGGGGATTAAATTCAGAGAAATCCTTGATGGCTAGAAAGAACAGAATCACTATGGTCAAAGTCCTGGGAGCCAGCAGCAGAATCAGGAAGGTAAGTTTACAGGAGTACACAGGCCAGGGTTCTGGACACAGGATGTGGGCACAGAGGTGTCCCAGAGCTTAAGACATAGGTTTGATTTTTCTTTTTTAAAGGCTGAATCTCAAAATGTGGTCTGTATAAAAGACATTTTGGCAGCAGTCACAGAATGAAATTTTATACTTATATTGAAGCCAAAACGTCCAGGTCACAAATAGGCTGTGTTTATGCTGGGTTATATGATCCTTTACAAGATGCTGTGGGGTCCATCTTACTTCCCCATAAAACAGGGTTTTTTTAAAAAAAGATTTATTTATTTTGAGGGGTGCCTGGATGGCTTAGTCAGTTAAGTGTCTGCCTACGGCTCAGGTCGTAATCCCGGGGTCCTGTGATCGAGTCCCGCATTGGGTTCCTTGCTCAGGGGGAGCCTGCTTCTCCCTCTGCCTCTGTGGCTCCCCCTGCTTGTGCTCTCTCTCAAATAAATAAATAAAAATCTTTTTTTTAAAGGTTTTATTTATTTGAGAGAGAGCATAAGCGGAGGGAGGGGCAGAGGGAGAGGGACAAGCAGACTCCCCGCTGAAAGCAGAGGCTCAATCCCACCCCCCATGAGATCACGACCTGAGCCAAAACCAGGAGTCAGATGCTTAACCAACTGAGCCACCCAGGCGCCTCTCCCCATAAAACAGTTTTAATGGGAAATGGAGGGAGTCCTCATCAATGCCTGATGCCTGATTTTAAAAAGAAATTATTGTAAACACCATAATTGATAAGTGTGACAATCTGAGTGTCTTGGTGACAGCAGAGGTCAACTCTGGCAAACATTAAGTAGGAAAAACAATGTATTGGAAGGATAACAGGTAGCCCATAGGACTAATGGGAGCAGAGGGGAACAAGGCTCGGGAAATGGGTTGGAACAGAAAGCACCAGCCGCTGGGAACACTGCCAAAATCTGCCGAGAGGGACAGTCTGCTTAGGATGCTGCCGCTGCCATATGGGCCCCACACGTCTGGACAGTCACCACCGGGTGCTGGGTGCCTCCCTGCCCTGGCCAGTGATAATCTTTCACTGTATTTTTGCTTCACTCCTTGAGGGTCGGGGTCGCAGCTGCCAGAACATGACTGGCAGAGCGTGGATTACACACCCACGCTCTTGTCACTGGGGGCAACAAGAGGGAATATCAGTCGTTCTCTATCTCCCAAAACGGGGAGCGGGAGCTTCTGGCCTCAGGAAGCGTATTTACATACAACATTGACAAGAAAACAAGTGAAGGAACAATGAGAATTGTACTACAACTGGGAAAAAAAAAAAATCTGTCTACTACTGTTTAGGACTCATCTTTCTAAAGTTTTCCGAAGCCGATTAAAGAAGGCAGAACAGAACCCAAACGCTGACATTGTACTTGGCATCTGCATCTTCAAACTGCACTGAACAAATTGTTTTATGCAGCAAATCAACCCAGTCATGTTTCCTGCAGGTTTCCTTAAAAGTGAAGGTAACCGCTAACACTCTGCTTTCTCCTTGCATCAGGCATCTTAGAGCATTAACTCCAGATGTGGTGGTAAAGTAATAAGATGGGTTCTTGAAAATACACATATCGCACTCATTACATTCAAATGTCTGTGGTTTCCTTCTCAGACAGCCACCTTGTGGAGCTCTTATGCCAACAGTTTGGGCCATGACTCGACACTTCTCTCTTACACAGGTCTAGAAACAACCACCTATGAAATTGACCAAAATTAAAAAAAAATGTTTAATCCCAGTGTTGAAAAAGCTACGGTGAATCGCTGGCCTGTATCAGACAGCCATGAACAAGAATGCCCCACAGCAGCATGGACTGGCACGAAGGGGCCACAGAATGTCATGCGGACAAAGTAAGGAAGTTATAAAAGAACACAAAAAATATAATTCCGATCACAAAGAGGACAAAATCATGTACATCCAGATGATATAGAGTTCAGTCAGATATGCATAGGTGATAAAATTATGAAGAAAACTAAAGGGGGGGGTTGTCTGGGTGGCTCAGTCAGTTAAGCGTCTGCCTTTGGCTCAGGTCATGATCCCAGGGTCCTGGGATCTGAGCTGGGCTGGGCAGGGAGCCTACTTCTCCCTCTCCCTCTGCCTGCCACTTCTTCGGCTTGTGCTCTCTCTGTCTATCAAATAAATAAAGAAAATCTTTAAAATAAAAAAAAAAAACTAAAGGAATATTCACAATAATGGTTTCCCTGGATGGGGGTGGGGGGAATGTGATCAGATAGAGGCCCGAAGAGGGTTTCTAAATGCTATAAATATTATCATTCTAGGCGTGTCTGGGTGGCTCAGTCGTTAAGCGTCTGCCTTCAGCTCAGGTCATGATCCCAGGGTCCTGGGATCAAGACCCACATCGGGCTCCTGACTCAGCAGGGAACCTGCTTCTCCCTCTCCCTCTGCCTTTCCCTCTGCTTGTGATCTCTCTGTATCTCTGTGTCTCAAATAAATAAATAAAATCTTTTAAAAAATATTATCATTCTATCATTGATGTAAGATTTAATCTGAGAGGTGAGAGTATGGGCATTCACTTTAGTATCATCCTTTAAGCCCACATATATGCTTATATACTCTTTGGCATGTAGGGTAGATTGACACAAAAGATAAATAGATATATCCAAAGATACCCCTCCCCACTCCAAAAAAAGAAAGGGAAAGATAAGGTATGAAACTGTCTTATGTTGAGTGGGAGTGCAAGAACCCTCATCACAATATTATTGATAAGTTGAAAAAAAATGGAAACAAATCTGTTAAATTACTATCCACATGTCCAATAATGATAGCTATTCAAAAAAAGTCTTCCAAAAATCTTTCCTAATATGGGAAAATAGTAATTTAACATTATTGTTCAGTGAAACAAGCTGTATATCATCTTTGTTTTGGTAAAAGGAGATGTGGAAGATGATACGGTAAATGAAAGACTAGAAAGAAACAACATAATATTTACAGAGTGTTGCTATGTAGTGGTGAATTTTATTCTCTTTACTATGCTCTACCAATATTTTGGAAAATGCAAATGAATGAGTTAGTTTTATGATGAGGGCACACATCATCTACAGGGAAAATCAGTAATCAGTTTAACGTTCTTAAAGATATGTTTTTCTTTTCTTTTCTTTTTTTAAAGATTTTATTTATTTAGAGAGCACAAGCATGGGGAGGGGCAGAGGGAGAGGGAGAGAGAAAATCTCGAGCAGACTCCACGCTGAGCCCCACTTGGGGCTCAATCTCATGACCCCAAGACCATGACCTGAGCGGAAACAAAGAGCCTGACGTTCAACCAACTGAACCACCCAGGGGCCCTTATAGGTATGTTTTATTGGAGCACCTGGGTGGCTCAGTTGGTTAAGCAACTGCCTTCAGCTCAAATCATGATCCCACGGTCCTGGATCATGACCTGAGCCGAAGGCAGACGCTTAACGACTGAGCCACCCAGGCGCCCAATAAATAAAATCTTTTAAAAAATACGTTTTATTGCTTTATGGTCCCAGGACAGTTTCTCTTTCCTCCTTCCTTCCTTCCTTCCTTCCTTCCTTCCTTCCTTCCTTCCTTCCTTCCTTCCTTCCTTCCTCCCTCCCTCCCTCCCTCCCTCCCTCCCTCCCTCCCTCCTTCATTTTATTGGGTATAGCTCTACCCCTCTCATCCTGGTGTGGCTCTCAGAGCAGACCCAGCTGGCAGCCAAGGAAGCAGGACTGTGACCAGCCAGGCATGGTGTGGCCACGGGGCTCAGGCTGAAGCAGCATGGAGCATCGTGGGAGCTCAGTTTGGGCAGGGTGGTGCCCCTGGAAGCTTCTCCCTCACTCTTTTGGAGAAGGGAAAGCATCCTTTTGGGAGAGGAAAGACAAGCCCCTCGCCTCTGTGGGAACCCTGCATGCCCCATGATTTCCCTGTCATGGGGTCAGGGCCTCTCTTCCCCCAGCCCCATGCATCGAGGGCAGCTGGGTCCTGGGGCAGGGGAGGTGATGGGGCCCACTCCACAACATCCTCCTAAGCTCGGTCGGCAGGTATCTGGAGGAATGCTGGCTTTCTTCTTTAGAAAGTGAGTATATAATTTTCCTGTGGTTCCTATAACAAATAACCATAAACTTGGTGGCTTAAAATAACAGAAATTTATTTTCTTACAGAACAGGGCTGAGTTCGTTTTTGGAGACTCTGAAAGAATCTATTTCCTTGTCTTTTCCACTTATAAGGCCACCCACATTCCTTGGCTCACGAATCCCCATCCCCCCTTGAATGCCAGCAGGGTTGCATCTCTTTGATGGTCTTCCATAGTCACATGACCTCAATGAGGAAAGGTTCTCTTAAGGATCCTTGTGAGCAAATTGGGCCCAGCTGAGTAATCAAGTAAATTCTCTCCATCTCAAGGTCTTTATCCTTAATTATACCTGCAAAGTCCTTTTTCCATGCTAGGTAAATAGTCACAGGTTCTGGGGATCAGGATATGAACACCTTTGGGGGACCATTCTTCTGCCTACCATACTGGGTGTACTTGGTACCTTTGTGTGTAGGTTTCAACCTTAGTCATGACTCTAGAACCACAGGAAAATTCCACTCAGCATCTCATCATACATACATACATACATACATACATTCCTCCTGCAGTATAAGAGATTTTCTAATAAATGGTATCTATTCCATGGGGTTGTCATAAGGACTACATGGCATGGTGCATATTGCCTGGCACATAGTAAGGGCTCAGCAAATGGTGCCCATCATTGCCAGTTGTCATTCTTACATAGAAAGATCATCAGGGCCAGCTTGGTGGGTGTGCAACCTGTCACACAAGCCTACTCTCAGAACAGCTCTGTCCTTGGTTTAATGCTCTGCTGTCGCCATCTTGAAATTCTTAGTACTTTTTCAACACAACACCTCACATTTTCATGTTGTGCTGAGCTCCATAAATTATAAAGCTGGTCCTGAAGATTACTCATCATTGGAAATCCACTTACAAGCTCTTTCCCGAATTCACAGCTCTTGCTGAGCTTCTTGTAAGGCTCTTTTCTTGTAAAGCATGGTCTTAGTTTAATTTCCCCCAAAAGAAAAATCCTGAAATAAGGAATTGGGTGCAGTGAGTTTATTTAGGAGATAATCTCAGAAAGCACAATGAGGGAGTAGTGAAAGAGCATAAGAGGAAAGCAGATAAAGGGCACGTTAATGAGAAGGTCACTGGTGGGGCCCCTAGGACGCAGTCCTGCTGAGGAACCTCTGACACAGGCAACAGATTATCTCAGAATTGTTCTTTCAAGGAAGTGATGAGGAACCAGGGCTATTTATCCACGCATTCAATCCCTCAGTGGTTAAATGTTATTTCTGAGGAGTTAATCCCCCAGCTCTTCTGGTCTGCACCAGGTATGGGTCTGAATCCCTCAGGCAAAGAAATAGGACTTGAGATAGGAAGCCATTGATGTGTGTGGAAAGTGAGTCCCAAAACATGTTTGGGCTTTCACTTCAGAATACACCGATTGTTGAAATTTCATGGTCTGTTGGAAGGAACTCTGAACGAAGAGGTAGAATAGCTGGGTCTTAGTTCTGATTCTGCTGCGTGGGCAAGCCATGTCCTCCATTTCCCTAGGCCTCTTGCACCATCTGTGAGAAGTAAGAGTTGGACGATATCTAAACTCATTCTATTCTCAATGTCCTATTCTCAGTTGTCTCTGTAACCAAGAATGTCGGGCTTGGGGGAGGAAAAATGCCAATCCACCAAACAAGTAACTCATTAAAATAGAAGAGTCTCATTAATTTTTTTTTTCTTCTGGAGAACTGAATTCTTAAAAATAGGGAGGCATATTGAATAAGAGAGCAGGAGCAGCTGTTCTGTTTTTCTCTGAGGGTAGAATGAAAGGGACTGGACTTACATTATGCCAAAAGGGATTTATTTAAATTAGACATTTAAAAAGTTGTGAGACAATGCCACGTGTTACCCAAGGAGATTTTGGAAGCTGCTATCTAGAGAAATGTTTAAAAGAATGTGTTTTATTTTTATTCTTTAAAGTGTACATATATGTTTCCATCTAGTCTTTTGTATGTATACTATACCTCATCATAAAATGAGAAAGAATAGCTAGGTCTTTCTAGGAGAAAATGGCAAACAGGAGGCACATATTTCCATACCTCTCCCCACCCTCCCTGACTGTGGCCATGGCAGACATTACTAATCAAGTGTTGCTCTCTTCCTCTCCAAGCCCAGGCAAGGCCTCCTAATTTATCTCAACACTGTGACCCAGGCAGCCACTACCAATCAATCACGGTTGGTGAATAGAAACCTATCTGCCCTCTCAGGTAGGTCTTCCATGATTCTGGGATCTCTTGGTTAATGGCTATGACTATTTCACTTGCCTTCAGGGGTGACTCAAAACAATTTGTACAATATCCTATGAAAATATAGTGTCCCTGAGCCTCCTCAAATATGCCAGCCAGAATGCTCCTGCCTGTCTGGGAACTTCAGCACTTAAGAATTATTATCTCTTCTTGGGCGCCTGGGTGGCTCAGTTGGTTAAGTGACTGCCTTCGGCTCAGGTCATGGTCCTGGAGTCCTGGGATCGAGTCCCACGTCGGGCTCCCGGCTCAGCGGGGAGCCTGCTTCTCCCTCTGACCCTCTCCCCTCTCATGCTGTTTCTCTCTCTCTCTCTCTCTCTCAAATAAATAAATAAATAAAATCTTTAAAAAAAAAAAAGAATTATTATCTCTTCTTATTAAAATATAAATTCCAGGACCCCGTTCCCAGAAATTTTTATTATTATGGGAAGAGGTCCAGATCCTGCATTTTACCAAGTGATTCCGATGCAGCGAATCATTGATTACTCTCTGGGAGGCCTTGCCACGGAAGGAGGGAGGCGAGTCATGGGCTCACGGCACTGGTTCTGGAACCTGTGTGGGAAATAAATGCGCTGTATTGGCATGCTCAGTTCTGGGTTGTTCCTGCTGGGTCCCATCTAGAGTTCTACTTCCAGGCCTGGGCTGGACTCTGCCTTATCTTTCTTGCACAGAAATAAGCTCTTCCTGGTTGCTTCCCCAGGCTGTGTCTCTAGTTGGGACCCAGATCAAACTGAAACTCCAGAATGCCCCCTATCAAGTTACTTGATATCTGCTCAGTGGGTCAAGAACCTTGCTCTTTACTGTCCTGTGGCTTTTCTCTTAATTGTCTCTGATATTTCAGACTTGTATCACTGATCTATCCCTGGACTTTTCTTGTATATGGTTTGTCTTGACTCACACTTGATTTTCTTACAGTTGAGCACCAGTTTCACAAATTTTTGAGCTCACTAGCTATCAGTTTGAGCCTACTACAAAGTCACATTTATTGATCACCTTAAAGAAGGGTGAAAACATGGATGATATTCAGAATATTTGACAACTTGTCAGAGTCAAAATATAGACCAAATATAGACAACCAGCAGAGACCCCACCAGTCAGAGGAGACTTCAGCTCTAATCAGCCAGTGCAGCCGCCTCGTGTGGTAGGCTGAATAACGGTGACCAGAGATGTCCCTGTGCTAATCCCCAGAACCTGTGAATGTTACCTTACAGTAAAATGGGATTTTTACAGATGTGATTAAGGATCTTGAAACAGATTGTCTTGGACTGTTGGGGTAGGCCCTAAATGTAATCACAAGTGGTATTAAGAGGGACCCGAGGGAGATTTGACCATAGAAGAGAGAAAGCAATGCTACCAAGGGGGCAAAATGATGTGCTGCTGACTTTGAAATGGAGGAAGGGAACATGACAGGGGATGTGGGCCACACTAGAAACAGAAAAGGCAAGGAGACAGATTCTCCCCAGAAGGAACCAGCCCTACCAACATTTTTATTTTAGCCCAGTAAAACTAAACTTCTGACTTCTAGAACTATAAGAAAATCAATGTGTGTTGTTTTAAACCACTAAGTTTGTGGTCATTTGTTACAGCAGCAGTAGGAAATGAATATACCTGGAAATATCAGTTTGAAAATGGCCCAAGGTGTGAGAAGAATTAGCCATTACATATTCTGGCAGGCCTGGATTGTGGACTTCAGTGTAACATGGAGTCCGGTAGAGGCTGGAACTGAGAGCCTGAGACCTGTTGGAAAAAGAGGAGGGAGGGCATCGAGATGTATTTGGTGGCCAAAGTCAAAGCAACACTGCTTTTGACTGGTCCGATACTCATCCTATATGTAACTAGAATACCCCTCTACATGGTGTAGGGTGCAACTAATGTACCCACATTGGGTGCAAATGCTTGCTTGCCTCCTTTTTTTGGTAAGGTGAGCATAAAAGAAGTCAATCTATTCCCTTCCAAGTCTCCCATACCCTTCCCATCATGCATCCAGAAATCCTCCTCTGGTGCTTGTTAGAGTCTAGAAATGGTATCATGAAAAGCTGGCTTCATGCTCTCTGAGACTCTCCCTATTGGATGCTTGGGTGGATTCCCGTTGCCAAGCACCCTTCTGTTGCTGTTCTCTGCCTCTTGACTCTGCTTGTTGTGCTCGTCACAGGAGGTACCGGCGTAAGGACGGACATTTAGATCAATGGAGTAGAATTAGGAGTCTGGAAATAAACCCTTCCATTATGGTTAACTTATTTTTGACAAGGTTACAAAGATGATTCAATGGAGGAAAAAAATAGTCTTCTCAACAAATGGTCCTCGTATACCTAGACAACCACAAGCAAAAGAATGAATTCTGACTTTTATCTCACACCATATACAAAAATTAACTAAAAATGGACCATTGAATTAAATGTAAAAGAAAAAAACCATTAAACTCTTAGAGGAAAGCATAGTAGCTTTGTGACCTTAGATGAGGCAATGGTTTCTTAGATAAGACACCTAAAGCACAAGCAGTCAAAGAAAAAAAAATAAACTGGAACGCATCCGAATTAAAAATGTGTGCTTCAAAGGATACTGTCAAGAATGTAAAAGGATAACCTGCAAAATGGGAGTAAATATTTGCAAATCATGTATTTGATAGGAGACTTGTATCAAGAATATATATATATAGAAACCTTTCAACTCAACAAAAAAATAATAACCCAATTTAAAAATGGGCAAAGAATTTAAACAGACTTTCTCCAAAAAAGATATACAAATGGCCAATAAGTACATGAAAAGATGCCCAATAGTCATTAGGGAAATGCAAATAAGACCCACAATTTCACACTCATTAGGACGTATAAAAGAAAAATGAAAATAAGACGTGTTGGTGAGGAAGTGGAGAAATCAGAATTCTTACATGTTGCTAGTGGGAAAGTAAAATGGAGTCGCCACTGGGGAAACAGTTCGGCAGTACCTCTGTTAAATATACACTTACTATATGATTCTGCACTTTCACTCCTAAGTATATACCCAAGAGAATTGAAAATGTATATCCACACGAGAACTTGCACATAAACATTCATAGTAGCATTATTTGTAATAGCCAAAAAGTGAAAATAACCTAAATGCCCATCAACACATGAATACATAAACAAATTGTAATATTTCCATACAAAAGAAAATCATTTGGTCATCAGGTACTAATCCATGTTACCACAGAATGAATCTTGGAAACATCATGCTAACTGAAAGAAGCCAGACACAAAAGGCCATGTACCGTATGATTCCATTTATATGAAATGTCCAGAATCGGTAAATTCATAGAGATGGAAAGCAGATTAGTGGTTGTCAAAGGCTGTGGGAACAGGCAATGGGGAATAACTGTTAATGGGTATGAAATTTGCAGGGGAGATGATTAAAATCGTCTGTAATTGGATAGTTTTTTTTTTAAGATTTTATTTATTTATTTATTTATTTATTTATTTATTTATAGCATGTGTGTGAGTGGGGGAGGGGCAGAGGGAGAGGGAGAAAGAATCTCAAGCAGACTCCCAGCTGAGCCTGGAGCTTGACGTAGGGCTCGATCTCATGACCCCGAGATCATGACCTGAGCCAAAATCAAGAGTCCCATGCTTAATCAACTGAGCTACCCAGGTGTCCCTATAATTGGATAGTTTTGATGAGTGCACAACCCTGAAAATATTCTGAAGACCACCAAATTGTATTCCTTAAAAGAATGAATTTTATGGTCTATAAAGTTCATCTTAGTGTAGCTATTTTAGAAAGAGAGCGAGAAATTGGATGGTTCACAGAATTAGGGAAGGCCTGAAGAAGCATGCTGAGGGTAAAATAGCTAGGAACATGGCCCTAGAACCTGTTGCAGAATTGGTCCACCAAGCCCAGCCCATCTTGGTCACTGCATCTTAGAGGCTGCACGTGGCATTGCCTTGAGTGCCCTGTTGGCCCAGGAAGTCAAACGTGCCGCCATTCAAAGCCTTGGGTGGAGTGTCTGATTGGAAGATGCTAGGCCATGTGCTTATGCTCAGCTGCAAAGCCAGCTAGAATAGTGAACATCAGTATCTTCCACATTGGACGTTAGACCATCAAATTTGTAAGTGAATAACCACCAAACGCCAGAGGATGGGTCAGCTGCTAAGCTGCTAGAAAAGAGTAACAGATGACTCTTGCAGCATCACATTTATTTTTTGGCTTTTCCTGAACTTCTGCAGGCTAGAACATAACAACCTTAATCATAGTTTCTCTCCTTTCTCTTCATTATGGCTTCCTTGCCCCTTAGCTGTCCTCTGATGATTGTCTATACCGAATCTCCATTGGCTGCCAGCCTGTATTCCAGTTGGCATAACCAAGACGTTAGCTCTTAGGGTTTCATACTGTTCCAGGGCATTTAATTTTAATTGGGCACTATTAAGAACTAAAAAGCTTTTATGATGGAGAAATCTGAAGAGCATAGTGGAAAAAGAACAGACTTTGAAATAGGCCTTGAATATGGATTTCAACTCTGTTCTCTAATGAGTTTCTTGCTTCCTAAGTCTGTTTCTCCATCTGAAGATGGGGATAATGTTTACCTTCTAGGGTACTAAAGGGAGTCATATTTGTAAAGTCTACAGCACTCTGGCCAGCACCTAGTAGATGCTCAGTAGTAAATGGTAGCTGTCGTAGGAGCCCATCGGTGACACTAAGGTACTTTGAGAACAGCTGCATGCTTGAATCTGCTTGGTCACTGCCTGAATCAGGCACCTGAAGAATGGTTAGACCCAGGCACCCCTAGCAGAGCTTGGAGACCAGGAGAGAGGAGAAGACATCCAATGTGATGCCGAGGCCATTTCTGAAGATGCTTATGCCGAGTGTGAAAGCATGTGCATTTCACAATGGCGCAGAGCTAGGAGTCAACAGATTCTATCCCAAGAAATGGAGGATTTTGTATATTATAAAAATAGAGCTATAAAGATGGTCTTTCAGGGGCGCCTGTGTGGCTCAGTTGGTTAAGCGTCTGCCTTCGGCTCAGGTCATGATCCCAGGGTCCTGGGATCGAGCCCCGCATCGGGCTCCCTGCTCTGCAGGAAGCCTGCTTGTTCCTCTCCCACTCCCACTGCTTGTGTTCCCTCTCTCACTGTGTCTCTCTCTGTCAAATATATAAATATGATCTTAAAAAAAAAAAAAAGATGGTCTTTCAGAGAATGAACACCTACTACTAAATGCTCTTAAATTATGTGTTTATCCATTCAAATATGTATATTGAGACCCTGCTGTTGGATGGGGTTGAAGCTACCTTCCCCCTTGCCTCATGTTCCCATGTGAGAGATGCTGGGGTTCAGGATACATGACACCAGTATGGCACTTTGGCATATTGAATATCCCAAGATGAAGGAATTTGAGACATGGCCAGGGCAGGAAGAACTCTCTGACCTTCCTCTGAAGCAGGTCATAGACCTCATGTGAGAGGCGCCCTCCCTGTCTATACCCGGAGAAAAGGAGCATCCTTATCTCCCAAACAGAGGAACACCCAGAAGGAGCTGAGCAGGCCTTGCTGAGTTCCCCTCCCCATTCACTACACTGACCTCATACTCTGTCTTTTCATATTCCACCACAACTGTCCAGTCTTCATCAAATCTAGCCTAAAAACAGCCAGGCTTAGCCATTTCTTTGGGTCTTCATTTCCTTATGAAGGCTCCCATGTCACATAAAATTCATACTAAATAAATTTGTACACTGTTCTCCTGTTAATCTTTCTTTGTCGTTTAAATTTTCAAACCCAGCCAGGGCTCTGAGAGGGTGAGGGAAACCGTTTCTCCCCCACAGACAACCACTGGTATAACACTGTGACTTCTGGTATCTTTCTGTGCACTTTTCCCCAGGAGAGACACACACACACACACACGTTTGCACATACATGCATAACTGAGAGAGAGAGACTTGGGCTGGGGAGGGAAGCTTTCTCCCTGTATACCAGGGGGCTTACCTCTCCAGCTGTGGGAGTGAACTTGGTCTGAGGAAGAGAGGAATTATTATTTAAAAAAAATTTTTTTTAACAATTTTTTTAAGTAAGCTCTATGCCTAACGTGGCACTTGAACTCAGGATCTTGAGCTCAAGAGTTGCAAGCTCTACTGACTGAGCCAGCCAGGCGCCCCTGAGGCAAAGAGGAATTATAATGGAAGACCGACAGGGGAAAATACAGAAGACTTCCTAATGGCTGCCTCCCGAGGCCTACATTCTGGCCAGGCCCCCATGTTCCACCCACAGGCCTCTCTGTGTTGGGACTGAATTCTGTTCTTTCCGGAATGACCTAGGACTTCCGCTCAGTAGCAGAGACACTTCCTGTCTCCCCGACCACATTTCTGGTGCTTCCTGTGCCTTCTCACCACGGCCATGTCGGCTTTCAGAGTCCATCACGCCTGTGGCCCCTTCTTCTGGCCCATCCTTTGGCTCCAGCATCTCAGAGCCCACCTTCCCACTGGATCACACCCCCTGCTTCCCACTAATGCCCTGGACTCTGCCCGCTGCGGTCCCTTCCCGCTGACAGCTTCCCACAAGGTTCTGCCTTGGCAACCCTGGTCCTGGGATCTCACTGTGTCCCACCCCCCTCCTCTCTAAAGTCCTGGCAGGCGAAACTAGAACAAAGGGACCAAAGGGAAGGGTTAAGAACTCTGGAAGAGGAAAGGGGCCTTTGTTGTCATCTGCCTTCTCCTCTGGGCTCTGGCCCCTTTGAAGAGCTGTCCCCATACACTGTAATCTTAACATTCACCCACTGATCCAAAGCACATGGCCTTCCCCTCCCCACCATCTGTGGGGCAACGTAACTGCCTGGCTGTGCATACTGCAGACTGTAAATAAATCAGTAGTCGCAACTTCTGAGGGAAAACCAAAGCACAGAAATTATGTTAATTCCATTCCTAACCCATTTACATGCATACATTAATATGAATCATGTTACTGCTCCAGCTGTTTTATTGTTACAAATCATCTTCGGTGATAAAACCATCAAGTATAAATAACCAAACATCTCCCCTTCCAGCCACACCCTTCCACAACTGCCAACACCATCTTGTTCAACTACAGTAGTAAAAAATCTGGTATAGCGATTGGGAATTTAACCACCACCCCCCCCCCCCCGCCATGATGCAATTGCCCCAAAATGGATATTAACCGTGATGTTCCAAAGAAAACGTCAGAAATGACAGGCTGTGGTGTGTGGACGGAGCTGGGGATTATTTTAGAAGAACTTGCATCCCAAGCATTCAAGTCCCTATGCTCATTATGATCAATGCACGTCACATTCTATTGAGTGTTGGATTTTACATAATTGTTGAGCAGATGGGCTGTAGCCATGATTTCGTGCAAATGTAAATTATCTTCTAAATGAAATGTGCTTGGGAAAGATACACCAGGCTCAAATTTCCAAACACAGAGGGAAAAAAACAGCTCACCAAAGTCCCATTATTTACTCAGCTGGTTTTGAATGCAGTTCTCCTAGCCAATGTTTTGAAAAATCTATCCCACAGTCTCAGGAACAGGGAGAGGTAACGTAGGCTGCCTGGGTTCCTCTCTCTTTCCCAGGCCTCAACAGCAAGCCATCTGCAGAGACAGGAACTTTGCTTTTCCTTGGGCATAGTCCAGGGACGTTAATATTCTAATTCTTTCTTTTTCTTTAACATGTTTTAAGTGAAGTATAATTAACATACAATGAAATGCATGGCCCTCAACTGTTCAGATAGATGAATTTTGACAATCGTATATGCACATGTAACAACCACCCAAAACAAGACCTAGAACATTTCCATCACACCAGAAAGTTTCCATCCCTATCCTCAACCAGGCAACCATCGATTTGCTTTTTGTAACTGTAGAATTAGTTTTGTCTCTACTAGAAAGAATGTCATACAAGTAACATCATATAGCAATAACCTTTTCTCTTGTATTTAGCTTCTTTCACTCAGTGTTTTTGAATAATTCATTCAGGTTGTTGCATGTATTCATACTTTGTTATTTTTTTATTGCCAAGTAGTATTCCATTGTATGAATATGCTATAGTTTGCTTATCCATTTTTATCTGTCAATGGACATTTGAATTGTTTCCAATGTTGACATTAATTCAATAGAAAAAGGAAAATAATTTTAATAATATTGCTAGAACAACTAGATATATATGTAGAAAAAAAAAGAACCTTGATCCCTATGTCACTCCATATACAAATGCTAATTCAAAATTGATCATGGACCTAAATGTAACACCCACAGGCACAAAGCTGCTAGAATGAAGCATAATAAGTTAATGACCTTGGGATGGGCAAAGAGTCCTTGAACAGAACACAAAAAGCACTAACCATTAAAAAAAATAAGTTGGACTTCATCAAAATTTAAATTTCAGCTCAGGAAAAGATACCATTAAAAAAATGAATAGACAAACCAGACTGGGAAAAAATACTCCCAACATATATACCTGACAAAGGAATCGTATCCAGAATATATAAACAATGCTTAAAAATCAACAACAAAAAGACACGCAACCCAATTAAAAATGGCTAAAGACTTTGACGGATACCTCACAAAAGATGCATGAATGGCCAAAAAAACCACAAGAGAAGTGCTCAAAATCCCTAATCATTAAATTTTTAAAATTCTTGCATGAAATTCATCTGGTCAGTCATTCAAGGCTTTTTTTTCATTCCCTCTATTACACGGGAAGGACCAGATATAAAACGCTAAATGGAAGCAGATTTTGCAGTTGAAGACTTAGTCCCCCCAGTCCACATGCTTTCTGCTTGCTCATTACAAAGCATTTTCTAGAATTGCTGAGGTGAACAGGCCTGCAGCTGCCAGTACACATTGTGTGGTTCAGTGCTGCAAAAGGGAAAAACTTCAAGAGCTCCAGCCTCGGGCCCTGCATGGGAAAAGAAGTGGGAGGCATGTGGGCTGCAGGGAGAGCAGGTCAGCCCAGGGGGGAGGGAAAGTGGTGACAAGTGCAGAGGCACTTTGTCATCACCTGGCTAAGTTCTGCCCTGTGTGAAGTTCAAGTTTGGTGCAGCTTGTAAAAGCAGAATGAAATCGAAATCTCCAAAGGGCTAACTTTTCATTACTAACCATTTAGAAGTGAAAACACTGTAGCCTCAATGCTTCTTTCATGTGAGTGGACTTTAGCTTTCTGGAAGAATAACAACTTTTATAATTCATCAATGCAACTACCTACTGAGCACTACTATGTGTGGGGCATTGTTATAAGCCTGGTAAAGATACAACTGCATGACACATATCATCAGGAAACTCAAAAGATTCGAAATAGGCTGTTTTCATCTAATGAGGCAACCATCCATACCAGAGGGCTAAGGAAAAGGAGTTCCCACTGTATGAGGAAACTGAATAGTGACCAGAGTCTCCCTGGCCCCGGGCTGTTGTTAGGTATGTGTTTTGTGTCATTCCCTGAGCCTGGAAAAAATGCTGGGATAAAGAACAAGCATTTTATATGGATCTTGATTGGAATCAGAATTAGATTAAATTCAGGTGGAAATAGTCTCTGCCTTTTAGCTCTGCTTTAAGGAATGCAGCAAAGGGGGAGAGGAAGAGAGACGCTAAGCAGGAGGGAGGCTCCTAAGAATGGCGTTCACTGAACAGCATGGAACTGAACACGGGCACAGTGACCTCTAATGAAACATCATTCGGGTGCGAGGGCTCCCAGATAAATAAAACGATCAGATAACTGATGCCTGTCTATTTAAAAGCAAGTTAAAATTTTTAAATATATTTTGTTTGGGGCGCCTGGGTAGCTCAGTCAGTTAAGTGTCTGCCTTCGGTTCAGGTCATGATCCCCGGGTCCTGGGATCGAGCCCCATGTCAGGCTCTCTGTCATTTTGTGACTCAAAAAGTATATTTTTCTCTGCTTGGTTATCTGGGGTATCTGCTGAGCTGCTTTTTCTGTATTTTATTTATTTGCTTTAGAGGCAGCTTCTATTTTTCCTGTAAGTCAGGGATGAGTGTGCCTGACCACTCTGCCCTGCTGTCCCTCTGTGTGCTGCCAGAGGCGGGGAAGGTGGAACTAATAACCAGGGACAGTTGCCACCTGTGTTTCCAACACCTGCTGGATAGAGTCCCCCAAGTACCTGTTAGAGACACAGATTACCAGTATAACATTTCACCATTTTGGTTGAAAAAGATGAAATAATGCTTTGCATAGTATTTTACTATTTACAAAATATATTTGAGCTGACCTCTTTTGATCCTTAAAACAACCTTAAAAGGTCTGGAGGATAGGGACGTCTGGGTGACTCAGTCAGTTAAGCACCTGCCTTCAGCTCAGGTCATGATCCCAGGGTCCGGGGATTGAGCCCTGCATAATCGCATCGGGCTCCCTGCTCAGCAGGAAGCCTGCTTCTCCCTCTCCCTCTGCTGCTCCCCCCTGCTTATGCTCTCTCTCTATGTCAAATAAATAAATAAAATCTTAAAAAAAAAAAAGTCTGGAGGATTAATGTTAGATACCCCTCTTGCCATGTAAGGAAATCGACCCTGGGTGGTTCTGGGTGGATTGCCTGACATCACATAGCTGGTAAGTGGTGGATATGTTGTTGAACACAGGTCTTCTGATTCTAAGTGTCTCCCAAATGTTTAAGCCCAATGGTCTATAGTTAGAGATTGTTTCTACCACATACTCAAATTACATTGGCCTCAATCCTATCTTGCTGTCAGGAATTAGTACCCTTCAATGTGTCTTCCAGAGAGTTCTGTGAGCAACCTGGTGCTGCACCCCACTTCGCCTATCCTAGATGTCATCTCACTCCGCCCTTTGCTGCCAACACCATGGAGAGCTCACTGCTGTTATGCACCTCTGCCCTCTGCTGGTGGCCCCTGATTTTAGCACCTCTCTGGCCACTTCTGGGGGGGGGCTTCATTTCCTTGGGGGGCCCTCCTTCCCTAGTCTCCCCAAAGCATTTCAGGAGCCCAGTGGTCACTTTCAACCAAACTTCACTGAAGTGTTGCTGAGCAGACAGAAAAAAGAAAAGTACAACCCAAAGAACAGCTGATAACTTCAAATAGATGTGGGTACATGCTGGGCTTCCAGCCTGGACCCACTCTCAGAGTTGCTAACCATGCTTGGTTCTCAACCTACTTCTAAATGGAAGCGCCTGCCCCCACATTGCTGTACATGAGGGCCAGAAAAACTGATGTGAAATTGCAGAGAAAAAAAGGACTTTTCTTCCTCCCTCTGTCTATAGTTCACCTTTCAGGGTCTCATTTCTTGACCCAGTAACCCTTTTGGGAGGATTGACAGCAGGAATGGCCACGTACCTCAGGGAAGTCTCTCTTCCTCCACAAGGGCTTGTATTATGGCCTCGAGTGGGACAAATGAAATTATACCAGAAAGTGGTAACCCAACATCCCTATGTTCTGGGGTATTCAGATTTAAATGACCCTGCATCCACCATATGCCCACTTCCTTTCATGTGGGGTC
Source organism: Halichoerus grypus (assembly GCF_964656455.1). Classification (NCBI taxonomy): domain Eukaryota; kingdom Metazoa; phylum Chordata; class Mammalia; order Carnivora; family Phocidae; genus Halichoerus; species Halichoerus grypus. Next base: position 17,458,486 of record NC_135724.1, read on the forward strand.
AAGTTCAAGTCTTACAGAGCCCTCCTGTTCCCATGGAAACTCCAATCTAGATCTCCTGCTTGTTCAAGAACACACAAGTCTCAAGAATAGGCAATATCTGGGGCGCCTGGGTGGCTCAGTCGTTAAGCTGCCTTCAGCTCCAGTCGCGATCCCAAGGTCTTGGGATCGAGCCCCGCATCAGGCTCCCCGCTCGTCCAGGAAGGCTGCTTCTCCCTCTCCCACTCCCCCTGCTTGTGTTCCTGCTCTCTCTCTCTGTCAAATAAATAAATAAAATCTTGAAAAAAAAAAAAAAGAATAGGCAATATCTTACAGACATAGAGCAATGTAACTCCTTACTGAGAAAAATAAAATCTCCTCTAAGAAAATAACAAATCTCTGCTAAAAAAAAAAAGAGAGAGAGAGACAGTTTGCAAAACCAAGAAAAAAGCTTAACTTCACAGTCTGAGAGATCTGTTTTTGGACCACTTTGCCCAGTACAGCTTTTCTCCCCAAAGAGGTCTGTGGACCACTAGCTCCACGTCTGCTTTGTGTTCAGCAAGGGGTTTCTCTGAAGAAGGGACAGCCTGCCCCAGTGAGAAATTTAATATCACCTCTTAGGAAGTAGAAACCACTTCCAACTTTAAAGTGATGCTTTACCCAGCTACCAAACCCATCAGGGTTTCCAAAAACAGAACGTGGCTCTAGTCAGGGCAGCCTGTTTTCCTGGGGTGTGACTCAAGCCCAGTGGTGTGGTGTGCCCTGTACTCTTCTGCCCCCGAAACAGAGCTGCACCTTTGCAGGATGACTCAGCCATCATTATGAGCATGAATTACCGAACCACTCTAATATGTCGCCTTCAGGGAAGCTGCTCGGGGCAGGTCAGTTTGCCCTGCTATTAAACGGGCCCCACACAACTCTCCTTGGAGTCCTGTCTCCTGCTTTGTAGGGTTTTACATTTCTTCCTTGGCTTTTCAGCCACATTTTTCCTGCTCGCTGCTGTTGGTGAATCTGCTTCTGAGAGCACGATCTTCCCCTTCTCATCCTTCTTGTGGGCTGAGAATCCCGACATCTAACCTTAGTAAAACTACTTCTAAATGAAGAGTGTATGTATTCTGATTTCAAGGTCTTCCATCTGAGTAAAAACCATGTTTCGCTTCTTGTTTCTCTCTTTTTTTTTTTTTCCCCAGTTCTCTTGCTGTTATTCACCCCTCTATTTATTCCACACAGTATTTATCAAGTGGCTCTGGGTTAGATACTAGCACAATGGTCCCCATTCCTGGCTGCACATTGGAATCGCCTGGAGAGCTTCAAACACTCCCAAAGCCAGGCTTCCACTTCCAGAAGATTCTGATATAACTGGTCCTGGGTCTGGCTTGGATATGAACGTTTTTAGAAGCTTCTCAGGTCGGGGCGCCTGGGTGGCTCAGTCAGTTGAGTGTCTGCCTTCGGCTGAGGTCATGATCCTGGGGTCCTGGGATGGAGCCCCCACATCGGGTCTCCCTGCTCAGCGGGGAGTCTGCTTCCGCCCCTCCCTCTGCCCCTCTCCCCACCTCCCTGCTTGTGCTCTCTGTTCTCTCTCATGCTCTCTCTCTTCATAAATAATTGCCTCATTAAAAAAAAAAAAGCAGCAGCTTCCCAGGTGATTCTAGCATGCAGCCTGGCTAAAGAACCCACTTAAAGGCTAAGTGACCTCTTCAGAGGTCTTGAGTATCAACACCCTGTGAGCCCATCATCTTCCTCTCTCCACAGCACCTGACAACCGTTACCACCTCCGAGTTTAAGTAACGTATAGAACACATGATTAGAAAGATTAATACCAGAAGAATCTGATATTATTGTGGACAAAAAACTTTAATTGGTCATTAACTTGTAAGCAAATCTTGAAATTTAGGAAATCTGAGCTTCTTCGTAGAGCAGAATTTCATCTTGAGCTATTGAGGGCACAGTTGTTCTCAACACTGCTTTCTTCTTCCTCTTCAGCACAGAGGTCTGATCGAAAAGCCCAAAGACAAGAGTTGTAATTCTAGTGTGCCGTTGCTCACGGTGTGACCTTGAGTAAGCTGCCGGTGTAGGCAGCCCTCCCTGCGACACCTGCTACATACAAGGGAAAAGTTACCCAGCAGTGAGCACACTTCCCAAGGTCACATTGCCAGAACACCGCGTTGTGATGCAACTCAGGTTGGGGATGATAGTCTACTAGAAAGGTGCTGTGCCGAAGTCCCACGGGTAGGAGGACATAGCTCTTAGAGCTCTGGGGAGGGCTAGTGGCAGGGATTAACACTCACAGTGCCAGAGGACCGCTCCATTTTTAGATGTCCAGGGCTGGGGAAAAAAAAAAAATCAGGAAGAGCCACGTTGCATCAAGACCATCCCCTTTTCCTCTCTCCACTCCTCCATCCTCAGACACAAGGCCCCCCCCCCCCCACACACACACACAGCAGCTGTGGCTTCTGCAGCAGGGCGAAGCCTGATTTCCAGGACACAAATGGGGGCTGGGTGGGGGGGAGCCAGATGGCTCAGGAGAGGGTTCCTGAGAGGTGAGGCAGAGGAGATACTGACGGATCCACACAGGGTGGGGAGGGGGCACTGGGGAAGCAATGGGAGGAATGAAGTGTTCCCAGGAGGGGACACTGGCAGCCCCACGTGCACACTGCCCCCTTCCTCCTGCATCTCCTGACCTGCCCCAGCCCTCACACTGGGCTTCCGCCCTCCCACCCGCCACGCTCCCCAGGCTGCGGCCAGCCCATGACCACACCTGGTGGGAGTGCCCCGCCAGTCACGCCTGACACAGGGCTCCCCATCTGCCTGGCTGCACCCCTCCTCCCTTCCCCCGCCCCCTTCCTCCTCTCCTTTCACAAGCGTCAGGAGTCCCACACTAAAGGCTCTCCCCACCTCCTCCTGCTCCTTGTCCCCTTTATCATTCACAGACATGTCCCCAAGAAATCTCTTCCACGTCTCCTTCCATCTTGGTATTTGCTCCTGGAAGGACCCAAACTGACACAGACCCAATGGGATGTCCAAGCAATGTCTATGGAAGGCTATCCCAGTGTACATCCGAGGGGTCCTCTCCCAACTCATAATCATCCTTTTCCCACCGCACAAAACAAACAGATACCTCTCACCCACACAGAATCTTACTATGAACACTGCCCCAGGGTATTAAAAAGGTCCCAGCTGGCAAACCAAAAGGCAATTTGGAAAATCAGCATTGGCCTCCTTCAATTAAGACATTCCTGTAGCTGAGGCCAAGGTTTTCCTTAACTTCCTTAGGGTGCCTAACAGGGTCTGAAAATTAAACTGATAGAGACAGATTAACAGGAGAAAAGTATACAAATGTATTTAATGTAAGTTTTATGTGACTTGGGAGCTTTCATAAGGAAATGAAGACCCAAAGAAATGGTTAAACCTGAGAGTTTTTATGTTGGGTTTGAAGAAGAGTGGACAGTCGTGGCAAGACAGGACAGGACAGAGTATGATCCAGTGTAAGAAACTGGGGACAGTTAGTGGGGCCTGTTTGTCCTGATTCCTCTGGCATCTCTCTCTCTGAAGAGAAGGATGCTCCTCTCCTCCAGGCATATACGGGGGGGCACCTCTCACGTGAGGGTCTATCACCTGCTTTGGGGAAAGGTTGGAGAGTCTTTCTTGCTCCTGCCATTTCTCAAATTCCTTCAGCTTAAAATATTCAATATGTCAAGGTGCCTTATTTTGGAGAAGTGTGTCCTGAACCCCATCACGACGAACTTGCGATTGGTCCAGTCTTAAGTATATTGCTGTTAAGGGTCAAACCACAGCATAAGAACTGGGGTGTTTTGGCCTGTGCCATCATGTTCTTGTTTCAAATCTATTAAGGACTGGGGCAGCAGAAGTGATGACAATTTTCATATACATATTTCCTGAAGTGGCCATGAGAAGGCCCCTCACAGACCTGCCACCCTGGGTGACTCTGTCAATTAAGGGTTCAGTGAAGTTACTGCTCCGAAAGCCATTAGCCACCCTGCACTCTGCCAACTACTGGGGGTGGCCGGGATCCTGAGACAGACCCGGTCCTGGGAGACCCAGCTCTGCCTCCAGAACTCTCTGATGGCCTTGCTGATCCTTTAGCGCCCACCTAGTACGCTTCTACCCACTCTCCTTCATGTGGCCTCAGAACTGCACTGTGGTCCGAAAGGTCTCTCTGCTTTCTCCAGAGCCAGCTCTGCCTTGACTGTCTCTCATCCTGGTTTCCTCTAATAAAGTCTTTGCACGTTTAAGCCCATCTTGCATCTGCATCTTGGAGAACCCAAGTGACATACCTCACTTCTTCCACCATAACCCACACTGACCCTGTTTGTCAAAGACTGCACTCCTCTTTACACAGAGGCCCATGAGGGCAGCCAAGCCTTATCGTCACCCAGGCTCCATGTTCTTGGTAGGCTCCATGCCTCAGCTCTCCATCTCTCTCACCTGTAGGAGTTGGAAATGCAAGGTTGCCATTGTGGAGGACACAGGGTAGCAGGATGATATGAATTAAAAAATAAAGTTGGGCTTTTTCTGGCAGAAAGCAAGTCTGATTTGGCTGACTGACATGATGGTGAGGACTGGACTTGTCATTTGGATTACATGGCAGACATTTTCTGTATATGGAATGAGCTAAACCTGCAACTCCCAGATTTTGAAAAAGAACAAAAACAAAAACAACTCCCCGTGTTTAAGCATGCAGTGTAAAAATTATATATTTTAAGTATTGTTAAGCAAGAATTGAAAGTAATGATATTTCCATTTTTCCAACCCTTTCTGAGTATGATAGGAATAAAAATAGGCTCCCAAAGTAAAAGTAACTGGTATAATTAAGAGTAACTTGGTAAATCTTGGAGAAACTTTTTGGTGTACTTCCCAGAGCGTGAGAAAAATGCATGACTTTAATGACTGGGTACCAAATCCTTTTGCAAGTCAAATGGTTTCCAATTCTCTGCCTTGAGCAAAACTGAAGGAATATTTAACTGAACTGTCAACTGATAGATGAGAAATATGATTTTTGGCATATGCCTTAGAAGGCGCTCAAGGAATTGAGTGTGACCACAATGAGATAAATCCTCTGCTCCTACCTACTTATTTATGTAAGCTAGCCTTTACCAGCACTTGAATCTATGCAGTGAAGGATAAGAATACAATTGTGGCTAAACCCAGTGTGCATGAGTTCACTGGAAGAAAACACACATACCCCTTCCCCTAGCTCATTGCAATATGCGTTTCAAATGCAATTTTACTTTTCTGGCATCATTCCAATCTCTGCCTCCCTCTTCATATTGTCTTCTCCTTTGTGTGTGTCCAGTCTACCTCTGCCTCCCTTTATCAGGATAACTGTGATTGCCCGTAGAGCACAGATAATCCAGGATAATCTTCCCAGCTCAAGATTCTCTTTTTTTTAAGACTTTATTTATTTGAGAGAGAGAGAGAGAGAGAGCACGAGTGGGAGGTTGGGTGGGGCAGAGGGCGAGGGAGAAGCAGACTCCCCACTGAGCAGGGAGCCCGACTCAGGGCTCGATTCCAGGACCCTGGGATCATGACCTGAGCCAAAGGCAGATGCTTAACCAACTGAGCCACCCAGGCGCCCCTCAAGATTCTTAACATAATCACATCTGCAAAGACCCCTTTTCCAAATAACGTAACAATTACAGGTTTGGGGGATTAGGACCTCATATCTTGGGAAGCCATTTTGCAGTCTACCATGCCTGGTGAAATGATGTTAACCTGGTTGTAATAAGCTGTCCACTAGTAACTGAAGCTTATCCACTGTGTGGCCCTGGTCAAGGCATTCCCTTGTGGGCTTGGCCTCTGGGTTCCTAAATGTGTCATGCTACCGCTAACTACCAATAACACTCCACTTGGTGGCCCCTCAGACTCCGGCTGTCTGCCTGAGATAGGAATCTGGAGAAAATGTTCCAGCCACTTGTTTTCAGAAGGAGGTGTGGATGGAAATAGGACAGTGGGTTCCAGAACTTGGTCTGGGAAGGGATGATGTGGGTCCACAAGGGGAGAAAGGGGGACTCATTAATCAAACACTGCTCTATGCCAGGTGTAGCATTTTATAATGGCAAGGGATTCTTGGAAGCCGTGGTGTCCTCATAGGGCTTCTGTGTGGAAGTGCCACAATTTTCTAGGCCATAGGACAACTCTTAAAGGGGCCCACTTGGGCAGAACAATCTGGGGAGAAAAGAGGGAAGAATGAAACAGGGAGAAGCAGGGAGGAGCATGAGCTCCTGCTTGTTTTTTGGATGAGCATGAGCTCCTGCTTGTTTTTTTGGATGGTGTTAGAGAAGAAAACCAAATAATGAGATAGACAGGTTGCAAAATCTTGATGGAGAACCTATGCTTCTTTTTTTTTTTTTTTTTTTTTAAAGATTTTATTTATTTATTTGATAGAGAATGAGAGACAGAGAGCATGAGAGGGAGGAGGGTCAGAGGGAGAAGCAGACTCCCTGCCGAGCAGGGAGCCCGATGCGGGACTCGATCCCGGGACTCCAGGATCATGACCTGAGCTGAAGGCAGTTGCTTAACCAACTGAGCCACCCAGGCGCCCCGAGAACCTATGCTTCTTTTTTTTTTTTTTTTTTTTTTTTTTTTTTAAAGATTTTATTTATTTGACAGAGAGAGACACAGTGAGAGATGGAATATAAGCAGGAGGTGTGGGAGAGGGAGAAGCAGGCCTCCCGCCGAGCAGGGAGCCCGATGTGGGACTCGATCCCAGGACTCTGAGATCATGACCTGAGCCGAAGGCAGACGCTTAACGACTGAGCCACCCAGGCGCCCAGAGAACCTATGCTTCTTAACAGAGCATCTATGTGGTGCTTCTAATTGATCGATCTGAGGTGTAGTTATTCGATGCAATGGTGCAATTATTTATTCAGTGTCTTTGAGAACAGCCACTCAAATGGGCTGCTATTTTTGGAAATGTCTCTGTGAGTACCCTGCATGTGGCAAGCCCCCATTAAATATTTGTTAATGTGTTGGTGTTTCAATTCGGGAAAGTACGTAAAGCATTTTTAACTTCGGGTAGCTGGTCGATTCTAGATTTCATTCCATCCTGGGCTCCGCTGCACTAAGAACTCTGTGACTCTAATTTGGGCGGCTTTGCATTGTATGTGGATTAGCACTTGACCTCTTCTGAACCCACACTGATGGTGGATAAAGGGTTCTCTTTGGGTTGAGGAGCATATTTGTGGCATCTAGTCCATTCTGGGGCAATCAAATAATTCAAATAAATGACTGTGTGCTTTTCTTCCTTACTCGTTCTTTTTACTTATTTATTTTCTTAACCCTTCTAAGCCATTTTGGCTTTTCTTATTATCCAACCCCCCCTCCCCCATGCACAGAGTGTGCTGTCCCTCATAAGTTGGTGCAAGCTGCAATACGACTAATAACAGTTTCCTCTTGAGAGTCCGTGGGGTATTAAATATTAAGGGTCCTCTGGCTGCAAGTGTCCGGGTACTATTTTAATCATGGTGGAGCTGGGAAAACAGTGACCTACTGCAATCCTTCTAGAACAGAACAGAATCCGGGGCTCTCCAATCACAGGGAGTGCAGAGTCACATTCGGGGCTGGCTCTGGCCCTCACTTACCACGTGATGTCTCTGCCCGTGGGACTGACCCCCCGCAGTTTTCTTTGCCTGGAGCTGGGTGCCTCACCGTTCTACCAGACTACTGTCACCTGCACCTCCGGGTCGACCCTTCATGCCATTCCTCCTCTGAGTCTAGTGTAGATTCCCCGGCTGCATCCCCTACGCTCTTATTACCCCCCAGCCCACTCAGGGATGCATTTATCTGGGTACCTAATAAGGCAGGCGGTGTGCCACCTGCTGGGCATGCGGGGTGAAAAGAAGAATGCCTGTTCTCATTTGGGGGAGGGGGTAATGAGGGAACAGACGCGGTAGAGTTCAGCCATGATAGGTGCACTGGAGAAAGAGTGGGGCATGACGAGGAATGCCCTAAGGACATAATGGGCTGACCCCAGACCTCAGGTCCCACCTGAGGAGGTGGGAGCCCTGTGACCATTCTTGCCCAGGGGCCACGGCTCTTGCTCTGACACTTTTATTAAATACTATGTATGAGGTCCACCAGGTGCCAGCATGTGATGTGGCTCTTCTCCCAACCCTGAGCCTTGCCGATCCTAGATGCGTCTAGCCTGTGGTGGGCAGGGGCTTTGTATTAGGATCAGGCACTTCTGGGAATTTAGATTTCCTGACAAGGTTCAGTTACTGCGAGCAGGCTGTGGTGGGTGATTAAGGAATCCACTTGGAAGCAGGAACAGGAAGCCTATGTGTGAACATAAATTGTGGTGGGTTCTCAGTTTCTCTTTCAATGAACACTGAAAACATGGCGGCCAGTGGCCCTGCCTATGCTCTACAACTCTAGCCCTGACCACAGCTAACAGCACTACCGAGAAGAGACAAAGTAAACACCCCACGGGGTTGGGCTAGAGGAGCCAGTTTTCTGGACACAGTGCATTGGGCCAGAAGGGGTGCCCATCCCAAGGTGGGCCAATCAGAATGTTTCTCCAGGGTTTCCCAGGTTAGAGCTAAGGAGAGGATCTAGCAGTCAGGTCCCAGCTGTCCGGAGAAACCCAGTCTGCAGTCGGAGAAAGTAAGAGAGAAGGAAATTGTGAAGAAGCACAGATAGAATTGGGAGAGAGAGAGTAAACAATTATTCCTGGTGTTATTGAAATCCCTGGTTCTAGGTGTTTCTGAGGCCCAGAAGGACCCCCTACTCTTACTATGACTTGTTCAATTCTTAAAAAAAAAAAAAAAAAATCCTTCTTTTTCTCTAAACTGAATTGGGTTGGGTTTTTGTCACTTAATATCCCAAAGAGCCCAGACAGGCATGGATTATCTGCTGCAGGGCAAGAGACAAGGCCAGAACCCCACACAGCTCCCGGCAATGACATCAAAGACTCAGTGACACAAGGCAGCAGGGTCTCCCCATGTCAGCAATTATTATTTCATAGGGTTTTTTTTAAAGATTTATTTATTTATTTGAGAGAGAGAGAGTTGAGGGGGAGGGGACAGAGGGAGAGGGAAAGAATCTCAAGCAGACTCCCTGCTGAGCGTAGAGCCCGATGTGGGGCTTGATCACAGGATCCTGAGATCATGACCTGAGCCGAAATCAGGAATCAGCCGCCACCCAGGCACCCCGGTAATTATTATTTCAGAGAAATTATTTGAAGATATTATTTTGAGCAAACTAGTATCTCATAAATATCCAATGTTGACCTTCATATTTTTATTATAATGCTAATTCAACACAATTTAGCAAATATTTCTTAAGCATCTATTAAGCATCTAGAACATAATCCTGTTCCAGGATCCTGAGAGAAGGCAATGGCCAAAAAAGACAAAAATCTCTATCCCGCATTCTAGTCGGGGATAAATAACCTTGAACATGCACAAACACATACCTAATCTCCTTTATTTCCTTTTGCTTTTAACTCTTAATGTAAACCGCATGTAAACTATAAAACCAAAATGCACTTATAGATCTTTAAAAAGCTACAAAGTTGATTCAATTAACAGCACAACTTCATGTGGCAAATTAAATTATTGTGCTAAACCTAAATTGATTTCATTGGGTTTAAAGATATAGCCTGAAATATGGATCTATATTTAATCTTTTCCTGTGTTTTAACCTCAATAATGCTAATGATTAAGGGTGTCATAAAGAATTACATAAATATGTTCAAGACTTTGCTTTTTAGGATTTAAGACTTCATACTTTTACCAAATTGTCTTGCAAGCAGACTTCAAATGCCAGTTTTGGTCACAGGTCACCTGATTAGTCTGTAAAACTATCTTAGCCATTCAAAGATAAGGCTAGCCAGCTTGGATTATTAAACTCAGCATCAAACGGATAGCTTCTCCATATATTACTGGTACTAAGAACACAAAATATTTCTCTCTTTCTAGTTACTACCACAGTTATTCCTAATGAACTGTTTTGACAATTGATATGCATAAAGAGGTACCAGAAGCATCTTAGCCTGTGATTATGATCATTGTTAATACTTAGCAAGTACTGGGAGCTGTTCTAAATGAGTAAATCAACCCAGCCAAGCCTCCAAGAACCCTTCAAAACAGATCCTTCTGCCAGGCTCACTTTACAGATGAAGGGAAACTGAGACCCAGGAAGGTCAGCTAATTTGCCCAAGATCAGACCTAGCGTAAGTGACAGAGCTGGGATTTGAACCCAGGCAAGTCTGGCTCCAGAGGCTCCAGTCCAAATACCCCATGATCCTGCCATTGAGTGTGGTACCAACTACCACAGGGTAGGTGCTTCATAATCTGGGATGGTGATTACACTTGTGCCCTGTCATGACTCCATTCCCTCACCAATTTTCTCTCTTGGAACAACTGAGAAACGTCCATTGACCCATCAAAGCTTTCTGCCATTTGGCTTCTTGGGCTAGAATAGATAAAAGATGCCATTGCACATTCTGCACTAAACTCACGTAGATCAAGGATCAACGAACTATGACCCATGGGCCAATAAGCCTTTGTAGTAGTTTGTTGGGGGCTGTCATTTAAAAAAAAAAAGATTACAGATTGAATGGCTTAAATAACAGAAATGTATTTTTTCACGGTTCTGGAGGCTACAGGTCTGAGAGCAAAGCATCAGCAGCGTTGGTTCTCCTGAGAGCCACGAGGGAAGAATCTGTTCCCAGCCAATCTCCATCTTCTCTCTTTATCTTCATACTATTTTCCTTCTGTGTGTGTCTCTGTCCAAATTTTCTCTTCTTGTAAGAGCTGTAGTCGGGGCGCCTGGGTGGCTCAGTTGTTAAGCGTCTGCCTTTGGCTCAGGTCATGATCCCAGGAACCTGGGATCGAGCCCCGCGTCTGGCTCCCTGCTCAGCAGGAAGCCTGCTTCTCCCTCTCCCACTCCCCCTGCTTGTGTTCCCTCTCTGGCTGTCTCTCTCTATCAAATAAATAAATAAAATCTTTAAAAAAAAAAAAAAAAGAGCTGTAGTCATACTGGATTAGAGCCCATCCTAATGATCTCATTTTAATTTACTTACCTCTTAAAGACCCTATCTTCAAATATGGTCACATTCTGAGGTACCGGTGGTTAGGATTTTGACGTGTGAAATTTTGAAAGGACACAATTTGAAACCTTCATTGTTTTAAGCTACTGAGATTTGGGGGTGTCTGTTACCACAGCATAACCCAGACTATCCTGATGAATACAAAAAAAAAAAAAATCACATGTAGACTAGAAATGACAGCATTGTCTGTCCATATTTATGGCCCTATTAAAAACCACACTAGGGACTTTACTGGGAAAAAAAGAAGTTACATGCATTACAGGCATGAATAGATTAGCCCACAGAAGTATTCTTAGAGCTGAAATATTATTTTTTCTCCATTCCAGGAAGCTAAAGACTAGGGAAGATAAATGTCTCTTTCTGGCCAATAGGAAAGTCCTAGATCCAGGATGGCTCCCAGTCACATGCTCATTCCGCCGGCTTGGCCGCCTTCCTGCCTCACTGGGATCCAAGATGGCAGCCAGTGCCAGTCACGGGCGCAGCATTTCTTCCCCTCAGGCCAGACCTGTCAGTGACTCGGCAGAGCCTGTCCAGCCTTGACAGTTATGAACTTGGAATGCCTCTTGCTCACCTAGATGTTATCATCTGACTTGTGACAGATTAATTCCTTAATCATCTGTTTGAGTTTTTCCACTTGATATTAAACCTCTCATCCTATTTCCTCATGGTTGTGAGACTGTCAGAGAGCAAAGAGGTGGTTTACGTCTTCTCCAGGGGAGGTCCTTCAGACCGAGAGGAGTTCTCTGGGGAGGGAAAATACCCTCTGTCATAGTTTCCTGTGACTGCTGTAACAAATTATCACAAACTTGGTGACTTAACATGAAAGAAATGTATTCTCTCACAGTTCTGGAAGACACACGCCTGAAATCGAGGTCTCAGCAGGACCACATGTCCTCGGAGAGTTCTGGGGGGAATCCTTCCTTGCCTCTTCCTGCTCTGGGGGCTCTCAGCCGTTCCCTGGCTTCCTTGGCTGTGTCACTCTAGTCTCTGCCTGTCTTCACATGGCCTTCTCTGGAGTCTCAAAGCTCCCTCTGTCTCTCTCTTAGAAGGATTCTTGTCATTGGATTTAGGGTCCCTCTGGATAACGCAGGATCATCTCATCTCAGGATCCTTAACGTATTTACATATGCAAAGCCCCTTCTTCCAAATAAGGTCATACCAGGAATTAGGAGGGAATCAGCATTCAGTTCACTCCACTTTCTCTGTGTCGTGTCATGAAAACTTCCTCCCAGGACAAGTGTGGAACGTAAATGAAGGCTGTTCTCTGCCTGTTTGCCCCTTTCTTCCCGGTTTGTCTCCTCTTTGCCTCCTTTTGCTTCTGCCTTCTCTCCACAGCCAAGGATACTAATGCTCACTGACTAATTGAGTCTAAGGTTTTAGGGGATTCATATGCGCTTCCTCCCAGATATTGGCAGCTTAAATTTGAATAATAGAGGGGACCATGCTGCACCAGTGCAAAATGTTCTTGTAAAATGTTGGATGTTGGTGAGGGATATATTTCTGGATGGGAAGAGGGAAACGGAGTGGGAGGATTCCTTCCAATGGGTGCTTTGGAAGTCTGTCAGATTCTATCATCACATTAATTTCTAGGACACACTCAGCACACTGGTCAAATGTGGGCTTAGGTCTAAGCTGGGAGGGTATGTGTGAGTGTGTGTGTGTGTGTTTGTTTGTGTAGATACGATAGAATTACTACCCAACCTCAACAAGCTAGATTTCTGAAATCAGGAAAATTAAACCAAACAAGGATAATACTAATACTGTCATTTATTTAACATTTACAACTGGCTAGGCACTGTAAAGTTTCTTATCCATTTTCCCAGTTTGATTTCCAAAATCAGCTATACATGTTCAGGATGGGGACAACCTGTTTAAAAGTGGTTCTTGGGGTGCCTGGGTGGCTCAGTCAGTTAAGCGTCTGCCTTCGGCTCAGGTTGTGATCCCAGAGTCCTGGGATCGAGCCCTCTGTTGGGTTCCCTCCTGGGCAGGAGCCTGCTTCTCCCTCTGCCTCTGCCCATCCCCCCCCCACTTGTGCGCACGCACTCTCTCTCTCTCTCTCTCTCTCTCAAATAAATAAATAAAATCTTAAAAAAAAAAAAGTGGTTCTCATGGGGCACCTGGCTGGCTCAGTCGGTAGAACATGCAATTCTTGATCTTGGGGTTGTGAGTTCAAGCCCTGTGTTGGGTGTAGAGATTACCTAAAAATAAAATCTTAAACAAATTTAAAAAAATAAATAAAAGTGGTTCTTATGAAAAAAATGTAAAGGTTTCAGTCAACCACAAGCTTAGTCAATGAGTAACATCATCACTATGTGTGGCTGCAAAAGGGGGACACAAATTAAGACTGTTTTCATGACACTTTAGTGCCCAGATTGAGGGTGGCAAAAAGACCCAATTTAGCAAGAAACCCCCTCTTATACCTCATTAACTGAGCTCAAGGTCCTGAGGGACACAAGATAAAGGAAGTATCTTCCAAGGTCACAGCCACTTATTTGTGGACAGAATCTCTTCACTCAATCCTGGAGGAGGCTTGAACATTCTAGGAGCAAAGCTTGAATCTCTCCCTTTGGCTCTCTCTCCCTCCATACACCATGACCCAGGAAGAGCCACCTCTACCTTGACCCTTAACCTTGACTTCCTCCTGGGCACCCCAAAGGCCTCCTCCCACCAGCATGGCCCAGCCCCCAGAGTTATCATCCTCCTACTCCAGAACAGCTGCGCCCCTTCTTGCTTGAGTCTGTCTTCACCATGAGCCTCTCCAGGACGAGGACCAATGGAGATGGAACAAATGAAGGAAGAAATAAAGCTTGTAGGCCAGCATTTGAAGAGATGCAAACGAGAATAGGGCCAGGAACTGGCCCCCAAGCAAGTGCAAACAGCTGGAGGAAATGGAGATGTTTAACTTAGAGAAGACGTTGGGGGTCCCATAAGCATACCATCTATTGGGTAACTGTTGGGTTCCAGACTCTATTCTCCATGCTTTGTCTACATTGTGCTTACTTACTTTGACCTTCACAGGAACCTTCTGAAAACTCAATGCCCCTCTTTAAAGAAAAATAAATCAAGGCAATGAGAGTTTCGGTAACTTATGTGAGGGCCAATAGATAAGTATGTCAAGGCCAGCGCTCCACCTGGGGACGTCTAACTCCACTGTAGCACCATCAAGAGGGAGAAAGCAAAGAGATGTATTATGTTGCACACCAGAAGATAAATGTAGGAGCGAAGGGCCAACATTCCAGGGAGGCAGATTGTTGGCTCGGTGTAGGGAAGGATTAGGTAACAATTAGAGCTTCCTGGTAAGGAGTGGGCAGCCCTGCGGCTCCCTGAGGCTCCCACCAAGGAGTCTCCAAGCAGAAGTTGGGCGACCATCTGCCGTGGATTTAATAAGGAATTCTGCCCTGGAGTGAAGGTTGGGCCAGGGGAACTTGATGAGAGGATATATGTGCACTAACTGATTCTAGGCAGTTCTGAAAAAGCCTGACATTCTAAGATTCCCAAAACCTGACAAACTTGCTTGCAATATAAAATCCGTAACAGTCAATGTCTTCCGCAGCTTACCATCCAAACCAGAGAAAAGCAGTTGACCACTTTCATTTCCTGGGCTGCTTCTCCTATTCTCTCTCTCATTTAGGATTACTTTTTCACTCACTGTATTTTCTTTTCCTTTACTATACACTGAAGAACAATAGCATACTTAAACTCTCATTGGAGCATTCCTGAGACATGAATAAGCCCGAATTCTCCATTCCCATAATGAATGATTCCATGTGTGCCAAGTATCAATTCATACGCTTTATTCCGCAGTAATAAGCTTTTGGTTTCTCAGGCTGTATGTTCTGGAAACCTGGTATAAGAACTTCCTGGCATCCTCTGCTTCATGATGATTCTCCATTTTTCATTATTTTAACAACCTCATTCTGGAAGCCTAAGAACACTGACATGGGGAAAAGGCCATCTGAACTCAGTAGTAAAGATATGACAAGCGCTAACCCTTCCCTAGGACCTACTGTGTGCTGAGCCCCATGTGGAGCACTTTCAATATACTAGCTTATTTCATATTTGTAACTGCCCTATGAGGTTGGTACTATTCTAATTACCCCCATTTTAAAGATGAGGAAGTAGAGGCATGGGGAAGTTAAGTAATCTGCAAGGAGTGGGACTAGGATTCACATCAGGGCAGTTGGGTCCCATGATCCCCACCCTTCATCCACACTATCCGGCTTCTAGCTGTGGACCCACGGACGGCCGAGAGAGACCCTGGGTGAGTTGCCTGCATCCCCAAGCTGTGGCTTGTCTGTGCCTTGTCGGTGACACACAGGACTGTTCAGGAACTTGGCAACCTCCAGCCCCGAGGTTCTAGGAAGCAGCATTTCCAGGCTGCTACACAGGGTCCGCATGAGGCTCTCCGTCTACCCAGGAGCCAGCAAAGAACCCTCAATTCACATGATGCGAGAGACTCGTTAGTCTGTTTTCAGAACTCTCCAGGCATAAAAATGACCTTCTTGGACTAAGAAATCTATTTTGGGGTGTGGCTTTTTCTCTGTACCAGCTACAATCCATTTCCCTCATTCTTACATGCCGCTGGAGGACCAGCGCTCAGCGGGTATTAAAACACCCTCCACATCCTAAAAATTATTTATTTTTTTAAAAAGATTTTATTTATTTGACTGAGAGAGACACAGCGAGAGAGGGAACACAAGCAGGGGGAGCGGGAGAGGGAGAAGCAGGCTTCCCACAGAGCAGGGAGCCCCATGCGGGGCTCGATCCCAGGACCCTGAGATCATGACCTGAGCCAAAGGCAGATGCTTAACGACTGAGCCACCCAGGCGCCCCTAAAAATTGTTTATTAGAATTTCCTAACTTCCATTCAACGAAGTATACCATTAATCATACACTTTAGATTCATGTATTCATTTACCCAATGCACATTTATTGAGTGCCTAGAGGGGGCCAGGCAAGGTGACGGGCTCTGTGTTTATATATTTAGATTTTGGTGAAATCTGATTTTGACCGCTGTCTTAGGGTTATGCTAGCTGCCCTATCAGATGCGTCTCCATGTTTTAACACCTTAACAGACAAAAGTTGATTCCTTATTCAGATAGAATGTAGAACCGGATGTTCGAATGGCCCAAGGGTTGGACTGCGGGTCTCCTTGGAGCGGTGGGCAGCTCCAGAGCAGAGTCTGAACTGCGGCGGCCAGAGTCATGGCAGGGCAGGCATTCAGAAAGTTTCTTCCCTCTTTGACCGAGTTTTAGTTGAAAGGAATGCAGCTGAAACTGTAACCAAAGGAGGTATTATGCTTCCAAAAAAATCTCAAGAAAAAGTGTTGCAAGCAACAGTAGTAGCTGTTGGATAGGCTCTAAAGGAAAGGGTGGAGAGATTTAACGACTTAGTGTGAAAGTTGGAGATAAAGTTCTTCTCCCAGAATATGGGGGCACTAAAGTAGTTCTAGAATGACAAGAATTATTTCTTATTTAGAGATGGTGATATTCTCGGGGAGTATGTGGACTGAAATCATTATTAAAATGGCATGAAGTGAAGCTGCCCATTCCAGTGAAGTTGTGAAATCTTTCATCATGTAAATAATTTTCATGTCTCTCTTTTATAATACACTAATGGTATCCAAACTAATGATATCCAGTGTCTCTAAAATTTAGTTTTAGTGTACTGATATAAACATTAGCAAATAAAAATGCATAAATGAAAAAAAAAAAGAATGTAGAACCGGTTCTGACCCAGGTTCTTTCCCTCTTGGGGCTCCACCCTCCCTGGGGCATGAGAGTCATTTCCACTCAGCTCCCTGATAGGAAATGAGCCAGAGTAGAGAAGGCACT
Organism: Halichoerus grypus; assembly: GCF_964656455.1. Classification (NCBI taxonomy): domain Eukaryota; kingdom Metazoa; phylum Chordata; class Mammalia; order Carnivora; family Phocidae; genus Halichoerus; species Halichoerus grypus. The sequence goes on from NC_135724.1 coordinate 17,475,367, forward strand.
CCTTTCTCCTACTCACCTCTGCCCAGAAGTGACACTCATCTCCTCTATTTATACTGGTGAACATCTAGATGTGAGGTCTGGGGTGGGTGGATAGGGGTGGGTGCTGAGAAATGTCACCCTCGCTTGGCAGCCTCTTCCCAGAGGGCAGCCGCTCTGGTGGGTGGCAGCCGGGATGACCCATGTGGGGCACGTACACCGGGATGACCCATGTGGGGCGCATACACCCATGTGGGGTGCATAGCATCAGGGACCGCTAGGCTCTGCAGTGGGATTTCCCCAGGCAGGTATGCCCTATGTCAGTAATGCTGACATTGCTCAGTAGACCTTTGGCAACCCTTCTTTGGAAATTACTTTGAAAGCAATTTGGGAACAAAAGATCTTTCTTTGTAAATCCTTCAATGGTGGCCATGTGCATTCTTTGTGGGCTGATTTAATTCTTGCAAATTAGTCATGAGTCATTCAGAGTCAAGTCTGGAGCATAAAGCAGAGGCTCGGTAATGCTGTTTTGAATCCAAGTCAAAATATATCAATAAAGGGAAGAGGTGGGGTCCTCCTGTGTGCTGGTTGATTTGGCCCTGAAAGCAATTCCCTGAGAGGAGCTGAGCTCCCAGAGTGTTTTGAGCAAAGGTAGGACCGTTCGATTAGGGCAGGAACAAGAAAGCTCTTCTCAGTGTCAGACGATCTGAGTGTTAGCTGTGTAACTTGCAAGGAGACTGGGGACTCTCCAAGCCTGTTTCCTCATTTGTAAACTGATGATGGGGGAGCAGATTAGGTCGCCTCTCACCTTCTTTGAAGTGCTGACATTTGAGATTCTGAAGAGAAAGCTTTCAAATACCACCTTTCATCTGCATAGGTCAGAGCCCGAGAGGCCGTTTGAAATACTGCCTCATTATTGCTAAAACTCAGGCCTGTATTGGGGTATTTACATATCCGCATGTTCTAGAATCAGAGAAGACCATCCATCAGGGCACCTGTGGGTTACATGTGACACCGGATGGGCTTGGAGCCTCCACATCCTCCAGTATGAACTGGAAAAATAATAGTCCCCTGCCTGTGGGAATAGTGTGACCTTGAACATAAGGGAATGCGGTCTCTTAGCACAATGCCTGACACCGGAAAGTGCCGGTCAATGCTCCTGCTTGGACTGGGTCACTTTGACTGTAACTGTCACCCATGCCACTTCCAGAACCTGTTGGAACATCCCTGCCAGTGATCGGGCAGGAGGCTCCTTCGGCATGCCCCTCAAAAGAGGACTCATTGCTTCCCTGGGCAGCATCCCTCTTTGGATAGTGCTGTTTTTAAACATTTATTTTAGGGGCGCCTGGGTGGCTCGGTCAGTTAAGCATCTGCCTTCGGCTCAGGTCATGATCTCAGGGTCCTGGGATGGAGCCCCCGGGTCTAGCTCCCTGCTCAGCGGGGAGTCGGCTTCTCCCTCTGCCCCTGCCCGCCTCATGCGTGTGCGGGCACACTCTCTCTGAAATAAACAAAATCTTTAAAAAAAATAAACATTTATTTTATAAAGATTTTTTTTTTTAATTTTATTTATTTGACATAGAGACAGAGAGAGAGGGAACACAAGCAGGGGGAGTAGGAGAGGGAGAAGCAGACTTCCAGCCGAGCAGGGAGCCCGATGCGGGGCTCGATTCCAGGACCCTGGGATCATGACCTGAGCTGAAGGCAGACGCTCAACCGTCTAAGCCACCCAGGTGCCCCATAAACATTTATTTTATAAAAAGTAATAATAATAGCTACTACCATACAAAGCCTACCAGACAAAGAAGTCTCTTCATGAGAAGGCTCTCCAATGCTGAATGCCAGCTCTGAACTCCCTCCCGACTGTCTCTCCAGTGTCCTCATGTTTGTACTTTCTCCATTGTTCCTCTTATAAAAATGAATTGTTGCTCTTTCACAATTCTGACTCCTCCTTGAATAGGAACTGGCTTGTCTTTATTTCACTTAAGTGGATGGAACAGTAGGTAAGATTGGGCCTGAGCCCAGCAGAACAGGAATGTCTCAGGGGCTCAGCCTGGGCTGTGCACTGGAATCACCTGGGAGCTTTTAAAAAAATCGTATCTCAGACCATTTACATCAGCCTCCTCGAGAATTTGACATCAATATTTTCTTAAGCTTCTAGGTGATTCTAATGTGCAGCCAAGACTTAGAAGCAACGTTCTAGATGCTTGTTCCTATTAATGTGGTCTAACATTGCAATCAATTTTTGCCAGGCTCATTCATCACCATGTTGAGTCATATTTAGGCTACTGTTAAGAATGACCACATCTTTTTCTACTAAGTCAAGGATCCCCAATTCTTTACTGTGTACTTGATTTATATATATATATAAATATGTATACATATTTATGATATATATATTTATACATATTTATTATATAATATATATTTTAAAATTTTATTTATTTATTTATTTGAGAGAGAGAGAGTGTGTGTGCAAGCAGGGGGAGGGGCAGAGGGAGAGAGAGAGAATCTCAAGCAGACTCCCTGCCAAGGGCAGAGCCCAAAGCGAGGCTCCATCTCATGACCTTGAGATCACGACCTGAGCTGAAACCGAGAGTCGGTCACTTAACCGACTGCGCCATCCAGGCGCCCCTATACTTGTTTTTTTTTTTTTTATTACTCGAGTGCAAATACTTTATACAGATGAAGTCTTTTCTGGCTAAATTTGTCTCTTTTCTATAACCCAGAAGTTAGCCAATTTTATGTTATATTTTACCACAGTTAAATAAAACAAAAACAAAAATCCAAAGGCTGGCTCTAAAGATCTCCCTCCAATTATCCTCAATACCTGAGTCAGGACACTTCAAATACAACCATCAGTCTGCAGCCTAGAGCAGGTGGTAGAAAATTGTGAATAAAAATAAGTAAATGAAGCTGATGTCCATTTCCCATGTACATCATCGTGTCCCTCTGGTAGACCAGATCCTAATAGATCTCATCAATGCTTGAGAATGCTCACTGATCTGTTAGCGTATCTGTGAATCTACCAGCTTCGTCGCCTTCCAAGGAAGGAACTGAGGTTGGCTTTTCACTCTGAGAAAACACAGTGGGAGGAAGGTGTCAGGACCGGGCCGCCTGCCCCACGTGCTCAGGAGCCCCGCCTGGGGCCGGCTACGGCCTGCAGACCTGACACCTGCAAGGTCCTGCCGGGCCCCTCACGCCAGGTGTACGAATGGAACAAGGCGCTCCTCTTCCCCATGTTTGCTTATTTCCGCGCAGTTAATGTAAAATGTCCAAGGAGAGCCCACGATTGCGGGAGGGGCTTCGGCGGGTGAAGGGAGCTGGCTCTGCGGTGTGTAACTCCCCCTAGTGGTCACGGGGCGTCCCTTCTCGGGTCAGAAAAACAGGCGGTGGAAACTAGTTCGCATTTTTAGAACACAATTAAGTTTGTCGTGCAGTTTCCGTCGGCCGGTGTACCTGTCACACTCTGATGAAACCCTTCACGTGGTAATATGAAAACATCTAGGATTACTCGGACTAACCCTCTACAAAGAAAGAAAACAGAAACTATAATGCTTCTTTTGTTTTTAGTTCCCAGCTTCCCAAGACAGTGTTCTATGGAGGTAAAAATCCTCTTATGACAGAGGATTTATTAGGGAGAAAGATCAGTTCCCTTTTCTCCATAAGGCGTCCCTCTGTCATTGCCATCCCACAGAGTGCATCCTATTTCTTACTTTACCGCAAAGCCAGAGGGGCCTTCCTCACCAAAGGTGGGGAGCCATAGCAACAGATCTGCTCGGATGGCATAGTTTCCACAGGCCAGACTCTTACCCTCTAAGATCGGGATGGAATACTTTTCCCTTCAAAAGAAGTGGCTTACCCTTGATATATATATTTTTTGAAGTCACAAACTCTTGAGAAAATAATGCAAACGATGGACCCGCCTCCCTTCTCTGCCCCTCAAATACACACGCACACAAACACACACACATACACACAAAGTGTGCACACAACTGTGGGGGATCTGGTCTCCCTAAAGGCATTCGTGGACCCTGGATTGCAGGTTAAGAATCTAAGGGGGACCCTAGGTGCCCCGTGGCATGGGCGTGCAGCGCCCAGTTAGAACGCAGCTGGCCACACTCCTGAGCTGGGTGTAGCCAAAGTGAGGTAAGCATGCGTGTGTTAGAGCCACCTACCGTTTTCAGAGTAGCTCACAAGTATTTTCTCCGGACCCCTCCCAGCCACCTGGTGAGATCGGTAAGGGCAGAACCGCTCACGGGAGGGCGACCGCCGCTAAGGGAAATATGGGAGAAATGCAGACAGATTATCATAACTAAATCCTTATAAAACATTTCTCCCTCTTCTCCATGCCTATGAAGCCATTTGCTGGTGGCAACAGTGAAGGGACACATGGGGAGGAATTGTCTTATAATGCCTTGGGGAGGCGACATCCATGGAGGCTGTGCTCATTCAGGGGAGATGCTGAGTTATACTTACCCAGGCATTTGTGGGAACCCGAAGAGGCTGGCAACTGAACACCAGACTTGTCACTAAATGAATGGGGGTGTTTTCAGCTCATGGGTTATCCACCATACCAAAGTGTCATTTTCCCCTCCACCTTGAAGGATGCCCAAGTCAACTCTAGGGTGGCTGGGACGGGGGCGGGGGGGGGGTAGTTCTGATGACAGACCTTCCTGTACTGTCCTGCAATGATCAGTTATGAATCTTCATCTCTCACTGGTTGCACATAATCTCAGTCTCAAACTCAACTCAAGAATCTGTGTTTGTCTAGGTCCTTCAAAAAGCAAATGCCAAGATGGGATTAAATGTGCAAGGATTTTAACAGGGGAAGTGCCTGTGTGAGGAAAAATTGGGAGTCGGATAAGGCTGGAAGAGTTGTAGGATGTGATACAAGTCTAAGGTGAGTGAAGAACAGGAGAGAAGGTTGGGTGGAAGATACTTGGACTGTCATGCCATCTAAGGAAGGTTCATCAAAGCTGAGATAGGGAGGTCCTCCAGCCAAAGTCAACCTTCTAAGGAGGGTGTGCCCCCCGAATGGTCCAGCCTTAGTATCCTTGCCACACTCATCTGGTGGTGGGAACAGCCCATGGTGAGTGTGGTCCTGGGGCAAACACGGCACCACTGGTCACTTATACTCCCTGTAGCTGGAGGTCTGGGAGTATGGTCTCATGGCCATCATACCTTCTATCCTACCAGCTCATTTAAATTCTCCAGCCTCACTGGCTCTTAAGTTTGTAAACTTCACTTCTCCACTATCCATCATTCCTCTGTGTCCTCATTTCCCTTCTCCAGCAACTTAGATTTCAGGGCCCATCCCTAGAATCGCTCTCTTATAAACACCCCAAAGTCTGCTGAGCTCGGCTTGCTCTGAGATGCTCATCTGGTCTAGTAGACACTAGTAGATGTCTATTCCCCACACCCTTCTTCTTAGCAGAACCCTCATTTGGTTCATGGAGTTCACCACACTATCCTAAGCCAATGGTTCTCAAACTTTGCTGTGCCTCAGAATCACCTGAAAGGCTTGTTAAAGCACAGATTGCTGGGACTGACACCTATTCTGATTCAACAGGTCTCCATAGAGGCTCAAGAATTTACTTAGTGAGTTCTCAGGTGATGCTCATGCTGTGGGTCCAAAAATCTCACTTTGAGAACCACAGGTCTAAATCCATCCTCATAAACCCATAGCCCTCTTGCCATGGTAATTGTCAGGATCTGAAGAAAATGCCCCATGCTCCCTGGCTGGTGAAAGCTTTTCTCACCATCCTGCTCCACATTAACAAGGAAGCACGTGGACCTAATTGCCAATTGCAATCATGTCACAACCACAAGACACAAGTTATCACAAGGGACCAATATGTGAACAGCCAAGTAGAGAAGAAAGAACCCGGATCCTTGAAAAAACCACTGGGCCACAGAATCACCCATCCCTGGAGCTTGACCTACCTCTGAACCTCCCTTTAAGTTAAATAATTCATTTTCTTATTGTTTAAGCTGGTTTGAGAGAGGTTTTCTGTTACTGGCAAAGAAAAACATCCTAGCTGGTACACCTAGGAAAAACCAAACCGTGATCTAACCCAACTGATGTTTGAGCGTGTACCTACACCTAAACTGCTGAATACTTTTTTAAAAAAGATTTTATTTATTTATGTGACAGAGAGAGAGCATGAGCAGGGGGATGGGCAGAGTGAGAGGGAGAAGCAGACTGCCCGCTGAACGGGGATTCCAACACCAGGCTCAATCCCAGGACCCTGAGATCGTGACCTGAGCCGAAGTCAGATGCTTAACCAACTGAGCCACCCAGGCGCCCCTAAAAATATACAGTTATCATGCTGTTAGACCAGCTCTACATACTGTGTGTTTGTTGAGCAGAACTTGACTTACCTTAGTGCATTTGCTTATACACCCACCCATTAGGCATAATTCTTTCATATTGCAGGAAGCAAAAAAAATCTTCCTTTGGCCTTGGTTTGATGACAGGCTGTATGTTTCACTTCTCAACAGTAGCAGGGGGGTACCTGCTTTTCACACTGTTGAGTGTCCAGCTCAGCTCTGTGGGTCAGCTGACAGCTATTAGCTATTATCATATTGATAAAATATACACAACATAACATTTACCATTTTAGCCATTTTTAAGCATATAGTTCAGTGGCATCGAGTACATGCACATTTTGTATTAGTCTGCTCAAGTTGCCATGGGAAGTCCAAGATCAAGATCCGGCGGAGTTCCATTTCTGATGAGGGCTCTCTTCCTGGCTTACAGAGGGCTGCCCCCTCCCTGTGTCCCCACATGGCCTTTTTTTTCTGTGTCTGCACAGACAGGGGGGTTGGTGAGGGAGTGGGGGAGAGAGAGACATCAAATGAAAAGGCATAGGATTTGGACCACGGCTCTTTCCTATTCCTCCCCCAGGGGTAGATTTGTTCTTTCCTTTCTCCAGAAGTGATAGTCCTTATCTAGGTCTTGGAGGTAGAGGTTTGTTGCCCCTTCCCCAGCAGCTTAAAACTTTTGCTCTGTATGCAAGAAGAGTCCGGCAGGAAAGTTTTATGCCATGTGACAGTCGTGGTCGAACCCTTTCCACAGACCCACACCGGCGCCTCTCTCTGGTCTCCCTCCTGACTCCCAGGGTTCTTGTGAGCACCCAGTGGAAGCCGCTGGAAAAGAGCTATAAATGAGTGCCAAATTCCCTTGTGTTTGGGTTTCTCAGGGGTCCTACACTGTCATGCCAGTGCATACCCAACCTTTAGCAACTTGTTAAAATTTTAGCTGATTTCTTCTTACCTCCTTATATGGCGGTCAGTGCCTCTTCCTCCCATGCTCTGCCAGATAGAACAGTCCATGCATCCAAATTTACTTGGAGGATCCTTTCCCTCCTTGGAATTCCCGCTACTTATTTGCCTTGCAACACTTGCTTTGTGAAGCCCTCAAGAAAAGTCACGATGTAGATTACCCGGCTTTCTCCTATCGTTAGGGCAAGAACAACGCTCTTTCCAGCTTTCAACGTCTTCAGTGGGAGAAGAGCCTTCATGCAGAGGTATGTTGAGGTCCAAATGAAGGCATGTGTGTGCAGCCACTTGATGGATTCTATCATCTCCATAAAAATTACGGTTATGAAACTTACACCAGGGCAGCAGGCAAGATCTGTAGGGATGCACCTGATCTCTAACAGCAAACAAGCAAACCGTGGAAACAATCATAATCTCAGTCAACAGCAGAGAAGAGAGAGAGTGAGGCAGCCCATAATGGGACACCATGCAGCAGTGAACACACTACTGTATTCAACCACACTAAAAAAATCTAAGCAGTACGTCAAATTAAGGAAGCCAGACACAAAAGAGCACGTACACTATGATTCCATTTAGAGCAAGTTCAAAAACCTGCAAAAAACTAAAAAAAACATATGTTAGGGTGTGTCATCTCAGAGGAAGCTATAATGAAGAGCAAAAGAATGATTAGCATAAGATTTGGAATAGCGGCGACCATTTTTTGAAGTAAGAGGTTGGTAAAAAGTCAGTACAATTTAGGGTTTCCGTTTCCCCACGACCACTGTTCTCATTGCTTTCAAGGACTTTAGGGAAGGTCAGATGTAATGACTGCTGATGTATTGGTCTGATTAAACATTAATTTTCCAGGGCCAGAGGTGGAGCCTGAATTAGGTTCTTTGCTCCGTGGATGTGAGGACCGTACCCAGCGACACTGACTTGCAGAATATGTGAGCTTCATTGTCACCTCTTGTCATTTTGACACCGAGAGCATTAGATATGGAGCTTCTCCAGGAAAGGAGGGCATTGAGGACTCAAGTTTCTCCTGAATCTAGCACGGTTTGGTACAAGCTGAGTCCAGAAAAGGGTGGGTGTGAGCTAATACAACAGCTGAGGTGTCCTCAAAGAAAGCTCACGAGAGGGAGACCAGCCCCTGGGTCAGGGGGGTCTCAGTGGGTGGAAGAGCAACAGACCATCTAGGGAGCGAATAAAGAAAGTCATGTTTCAAAGCAGCATGCGTTTTGGTAGGGTCTGATCCACATTCCTCTAAGAGACATCAGGGACCCCTTATCAAGGCAGGTGGAAAGTGCTTTGAAAAGTGTCTAATAAAGCACTTGCCCAGCATTTACCGAGTACTTACTAAATGCCAGGCACTGCTCTAGGCTCATTATAAATATTAGCCCATTTAATCCTCCTAACAACCATAAGAGGTGGGCAATGTTATTATCCCCATTTACAGAGGAGAACACTTGCCCAAGGAGGTACAGAGAGTAAAGAAGGGGATGGAACATGGGCTCAGTGGTCCAGCTCCAGAGCCCAGGCTCTTAACCACCACCCTGGGCTGCCTGACGGTCTCCAGCAGCACTCACAAAGCCTTGTGACTGATCTATGGCCCAGGAGTTCTAAGGTCCCCTGTTGGAATAGGGCAGAGGAAGAGTCTTGCCCAGCTGTAGATGTTGGCTTGTTTTCATAGCATTTAACTACTGGCCTGGAGTCATCAGGTGAACTTGCATAGCCCAGAGACCAGCCCCCGGTGAACGCCACCCGTGACCCTCGGAGCTAGGAGGATTGTCTCTCCTCCCTGGTACGGACTCTGTACAGCAGCCCTGGGAACAAAATTACAAGACAGTACAAGAGACGGGGTTAAAATTTGCACTAAAATGATAAATTGTATGAACAATCTAGTGAGTCTGGCGGAAGACCAAAGGTCAGCAAGAAACGGCTCTCAGCTCTTTCCAGGGCCCCACCTGCGAAGTGAAAAGCTGGACCAGGAATTTCCAAACACAGCTCGGCTTCTGGATCCCCCAGAGAGCTATGGAAAAAACACAGACTTCTCCTCCCAACCCCCCAGATTCCGGTTCAATACAGAAGGCTAGGGACAAATCATTCACAAATGATTCAGGATTATTGGGGTTTAGCATACACCAGGCTTCTATGAAAGACAGAGTTCTGCGTAACTGTGAGATTTGCATCACTTACAGAGTTACAAAGAATTCCTACCAAAATGTCCGCAACTCCAACATTTATAGAAGTTGATATGACAGTTGGTTAGGAACAAAGAGAAGGTTAGATCCCTTTCTCTTATAAAAATATGTGGTTTTAAATTGTGATTGGGCAGGAAAAGGAGTTCTTTTTTAGTCTCAGTCATGGGTCACATGTGAGACAACATGCCAGGCCCGCATCCTCTTAACTGGAACTGTATAAGTGATGAATGTCCTATCATCCCCATTTTGCAGGTGAAAAGTGAGATTAGGGGGAAAAAATGAGTATTTCGCCAATAATCACAAAGCTCAGAAAGTCTGCCAGACACTAGATAAATACGTCTCCATAGCAGCTTTCCATATATTTCCATATATTCATTCGTGCATCTTCATGTGCATACTGCATATCTTCCTCCATTCATTCAACAAATATTTACTGAGCCATTTGTTTTTCTTACTACTGAGAACATAAAAATGTGCCAAGTACTCCCAGGGACAAGGTTTCTTCCTGCTCGGTTAGTAGCCCATCTCAAAATATCCCCAATTTCTTTCAAAAGTAAGGACCCTGAGGAGAATGGAGAGGATCCAAGCCCTCTCCAAATGCACTTGGATAAACCCTTGACTCTCTACTAATAAAAAAAATCAATTCTGTGTTTTAAGAGCATCTATCTTCATTCTATAGTCAATACACATTTTTTGGACAATTTTTAAAGAATATTAATAGGAATATTAATATTAAAAGAAATCTTGAGAAAGGGACACTGGAATAAGCCAAATTCAGCTTAAAAAGAGAGAGAGAGGGGCGCCTGGGTGGCTCAGTCATTAAGCGTCTGCCTTCAGCTCAGGTCATGATCCCAGGGTCCTGGGATCGAGCCCCGCATCGGGCTCCTTGCTCAGCGGGGAGCCTGCTTCTCCCTCTCCTACTCCTCTGCTTGTGTTCCCTCTCTCATTGTGTCTCTCTCTGTCAAATAAATAAAGACAAAATCTTAAAAAATAAATAAATAAAATAAAAAGAGAGAGAGAGAGAATTAGAATAGATATCCATGTTTCAAAAAACTTTTTTCTCAAACAACATTGATGATACTGGGCTCCAGTCAGAGTTAATGAGTAACTGAAATGTACACGACTCAGTCTCTCCCCCCCCTCCACTGCATATCCAGAAAAAACTCCTGGTGTAGCCTTGTCCATCGAAACCACTGTCATTTCAATTTGTTTAAATATTTATTATTAAAACAACTTTCAGAACAAGTTACTTAATTTAAATTATTTTTGCCCACACTTTTATTGCCCAATGCAAAAACTTTCCATAGCTTCATGTACCTTTATCATTTTGAATGGCAATACATAATTTTACATAATTGTCCTCAGTCATGTACAATTTTGTGATACTTTAAATTTCACATATTTTTGCAAGTACTTTTCAAAGATGTGACAGAATATACAAGTGTTTTGTTTTGGATAGCTGCACAATATTACCAAACACCATCATTTAAAAACAAGAACGAAAACAAGAAACCACTACCCGTGGAGTTTAGCTTCTAGAAGTTTGCTTAGAGAACATTTGGGCCAAACGTCCTATTGTACGCTTGATAAAACCAAAGTCCAGAACTTGCTCACTCCTTTGCCGAGGTTCCTTCTCTGCATGCTGCTTTTGGAGCTCTCCATGAGAACCATGTTCCTCTGACTTCCCTGGCTGGGGACTGAAGCCAGGAGAGGGAGGAGGGGTGTGGCAATGAATAAAAGACCACGGTGAGCCATCTGGGCTCATGCATGCTGGGCCTCTGCAGCATGGTGGTGTAGACTGGGGTGGGAGCTGGGAAAAGAGGACACGCATGCATGCATGCACACACGCTTGCTGCAAGGTCCCAGTTAACTTAGACAAGAAAACAAGGGTTTAGACAAAGTGAGGCATGTGCATAGGGGCAGGATCCGTGCAGAGGGGGCATACCTTTGTGCAGCTTTTCCTGGGTTCCCTTCAGGGCGTGTGGCAGTTGTTAGATGAAAAGAAAAGTCAGGAACTCTATTCTCTCAGACCCTCAACTGTAAGTGATAGACCCGTAGATAGATTTATAGTTGGGAGCCTGTTGGAATCATGGCCAGAGGGGCATGTAGCTCTGTGGTTCCCAAGAACCAGGGTGCAGGTAAGTAGGCAGGTCAGGGGTGGAGCCTCAGAATCTAGAGTCTAACTTTTAAAAGCTCTTTAAATTGTTCTGATGGGTGGCTGGTTTGGGAGACACTGATATGGCCCCCCTCCCACTCAGGGTGGGACTCACTTCTCAAGCAGTCAGGAGCTTGACTTGGGGAACTTGATGGCAGGGATGGAGGGAATTACTTTCTAATCTTCAATTCTGTTCAAGTTTATGTAATAACCATTGCTTGAATAACAAGAATTATATAATTATAAATTTAAGTGTTGCTTAAATTTTCCATTGGCTCAGTATGGCCTTCTAGATGTACCTTGATATGATGTGCCTGTTGGGTATGATCCAAGCCCTGCCAACAACCAGCTTCCTCCTGAAACTCACAGCTTACTCTCCAAACTAGCTGATACACTCACCGTTCCTGCTTCCCTCTGGATTTCTGATGCGAGTGCCCTCAACCACCCCATTTCCTTTCCATAATTCCCGCTCCTCTTTCAAGACTAAGCTCTGGTGCCATTATTTCTGGAAAACCTTCTCTTACCACTCTGGCCTGGGTTAGAGGCCTCTCCTTGGCTCCACAACAACTTCTGCTTTCGTCTAAAGCTAGAGGAGGAATAGATTTGGGGAGATAGGATCAAGACCCAAGTTTTGTACATGTTCAAGTTGAGCCTTGGGGCACTCCAACATGTGGAGGTCTGGAAGAAGGGAAAGACCAGTAAAGGATGTTGGGGAGCAGTGACCAGGGAGAAGGAAAAGTTTCACATATAACTGTCTCCATCTCAAGCTTTTGTGTCTCATTCATGTCAAGTCCAAAGCTGTGCTCTTGACTGGCATCAGGGGGACTCTGTTGCACACAGTGATTCAGGGACCCAGCTGACAGAGGCTTTGTCACCTGCAACGGTGGCTTCCAAGGTTACCCTGGGTATCCACCCACAGCCAGAAGGGAAAGAGCAGAATAAAGAAGGTGCTTCTTAGCCTGAGACCAAGACTCACCACTTCTGCTCATATTCCACCGCAAGAACTAGTTTGTGCCCTGATCTGGGTGACAAAAGGGTCTGGAAAAGGTAGTACCTAGCTGAGCAGCTGCATCCCAGAAACAGCTCTTAGTGGAAAAGGAAGCACAAGTTATTGGTGGACATCCATCTGACTGCGCAATAGGCATCTTGAAATCTAAGAGAAGACGGCAGCTCAGGAAGCAGGCAGTGATCAGCTGGTTGAAATGCTCCTGTTCTGTCACATATATGAGGGCTGAGGGTTGCCTGGTGGTTGATGGAGGGGTTTTGGGGGGGTGATGGAGTCGAACATGTGAACGAAGTAAATGCGTGTACCCCTTCACAAATCAAAGTGCAAAAAAAGTGATTTTTATGTATTCCCCCCTGGAAGGTGGGTGGATTTTATTAAATATATCCGGGAATTTTGGTTACAGTGGTGCATCTGATTCTGGTCTCAATATAACATTAAGACCAGCAATAAGAGCAATCAGAGCCTTCCCAAGCAGATGCAGAGAGGGCTAGACAATTTTCTGACCCTAACTCTTCTCACAGCTCAGATCTTGCCACAGACCCAAGGATTTAATTGTCCTAGCTTCCAGCTCTCTCTTTGTGAAAGCTCTTTTGTCACCTTCTCTGATCCCTTAGTAGGAAAATCCCCACTTGTCCAGTATTCTGGCCATTAGAAATTTGAAATTTTACCCCTGAGAGTGTTGCTTATAGAGAAAGGAGCAATTTGCAGCCCATTTATTGTACCCTATGTTATTTAAAAAATTTTAGGTCATTTGCCCTGATCTTTATTGCTGAAAGTGAATTGACCATTAGCAGGAGAATATTAGCTGCTAAGTGGAATCTGCTATAGACCATTCTCGAAGACCATTAGTTTTTCATTTGGGGGCAGTTGGTGTTTGCTATTTACTGTGTAGCTCAGTTGCATGCATCTCCCCCCCCCCCCCCCAGAGGCTATGGAACCTTTGAAAGCAATGAGGATAAGTTTTTAGAGTCACATGAAAATGTACAAGCAAGATGGAGATAGAGTTAGCTAGTAGGAGAAAGGCTGCTAGCAAGGGCTTTATTTTACTCATGATCAAGCTGATTTAACTGCCTCCTGACTCCATATGTTATTCCCCTTCTCCTGAGCTTCAGAGTTAATCATAAATAATGTGCATCTATTCATTTTGCCCTAAATGCAAATATCAGTCCTGGAACAAATATTTAAATAGTACCAATCAGAGCCTTTTATGTTCTTTTATCAAACCCCAAAGTAAACACAGCTTCAGAAAATACTTTCTTTTCTGCAAATGTTATTCTGAAATCTAGCTTACAGTCTACGGGACTTTAACTCAGCCTCAGGCTTAACCACAGAGAAAACTGAGGGCTAGGGAAGTTGTTGGGATGGGCTCAAGGAGACTTGGTGGTAGCATTGGAAATAAAACCCAGGTCCCTCAACTGGCCCGGGGCTTCCCTCCCCTCCCTCTCTAAGTGCACCCATTCATTTCAAGGGTGGAGGAGGGACAGTAAGAGCTTTATCCACAAGACCGGCCCCTGCCCTTCCTCCGGTCTGATGCTCTTGCAGGGGGAGGGGGTGTTAAAGGAAACAGGGGTCTCCTCTCATTGCCAGAGAGGGGAAGATAGCAACCTGTCCATCCGTGGCGTCCCTGGCGTAGAAGGAAGGGACAAGCCTCTTTTCTCTGAATGCTATGAGGAGGGGTGGGGCAGGGAAGAAGAGGAAAAGAGGGAAGAGGGAAGAATCCCTTCTTACAGGAGAATGGATAGGGGGTGCTCATTCTCTACTAGAGCCTGAATATATCTCCGCCCTCCCCATCTGTCCCGTTCTCTGCAGCACTGCCCCGCTCTCCCCCAGACCACCATCACTTTGTACCTGGCCCCGGCAAGTCTTCCGACTGGACTCCCCTCTGGGCTCACCTCCTCCAATCCAGCACCCACACAGCAGCCAGGGTGAACTTTTTTTAAACCTGCGTTTAAATCTGATGTCTCCCAGCAAGAACTCTCCACTGGAGCAGGGAGAAGCTCACCCTTTACAGCATGACTTCCAAGGTGGTTGGTGATCTCACCCTGGTGCTTCTTCAGCCCATCTTCTCCTCACCCCTCAACAGAATGTTCCAACAGACACTCTCTGGCCCCTAGACCTCTCCCTCGGCAGGTCCTGCAGACTGGAGCGTTCTCTCTTCCACCTACTCTGGGTATAATTGCGTTTAATGCTTGTCTCCCCACCCCCATACCTTGTAAGTGCCACGAGGGCAAGGTCACATCTTTCTCTGTCATTGTTGTATTCCTAGCTTTAGCATAATGCCTTGGATTTCAAAGGTCCTTTGTAAACGTAAAACAAATGAACAAGTAAGTGACATTCTACATGTCTTGCAAAGCTCATGATGGAAGTTTCTTCCACCAGGGGAGCTTTCCCATGATTCCCAAAGCATAGAAGGTGCCAACCTTCATGCTCCCACCACAGCTTATGCCCCCCTGGCACTTCTCACGCTGGGTGTCATTGCCCATCTTCTCTGTCTTCCCCCACCCAGGCCACATGCCGATGCTTGGGAGGCACAGAGAACAAGTCAGTCTTCTCGCCGCTCTACTGCCCCACCGAAGTCAGGGCCCCGCACCGGCGCTCATATTCAGTATTTGTCAAATGAATGACTCTATGCCAAACTTTTCTGATTCCCAAGTTGAAGCCCCTATGTTTGCTTCCAGGAAGAGTGGAAAACAAGAGTATCAGGATCACTGTCATCCACTTATTGTTCCTTTTATGTCGGGCCCTGTGATAAGCACTTCACAGCATCATCAGGTACCTCCAGGCTCCACCAGCATGTGGGAACAACTGAGGACACTTGTCTCATTATTTCCCAAGTTATCCTGAGTTTGAACACCCACTTCCCCCCAGTACCGATGTCCGTCTGGCTGTCTTTTTCTTCGTCTGGTTGCATGAGTTCCTGCCTTTTCTGGTTTGTGAATCTTCATCTCTCTCTCTCTCTCTCTCTTTCTCATATTTTTTCTGCTTCTTCATGTAAAGCTAACATTCTGGCTTTGGGTAAATTATTCCACTTCTCTCTCTTTTCCTTCCATAACTATAAATTGGAAATAATAGTAAAACCTCATGGGATTATTGCAAGAATGAAAGAACCTTATACGTACAAAACACGGAGGACTGCCTATTATGATGCTGAAGCCCCTGGTGCTCTTGCTATGTAGACCTGCCAATCATCCTCGCCCCAACTCAGTCTCACTCCCCAGGAAGCAATCAGCAGAGGTAGCCAGCCTCTCTGCCTGATTCCAACAGGTCCCAGGAGACCCAGCGCAGGTCAGGGGTTTAATCGGCTACAGCAGGGGTCTGGGTCGGGGGTGGGGGGAGGCGTGGTGGGTAGAGATCAAATGCAGGATTATATTACCTGTTACAAGCTAAACTGTATCCTCACCCACCCCCAGTGTGATTGAATTTGGAGAGAGGGCCTTTAAGGAGGTAACTAAGGCTAAATGAGGTCATCTGGGTGGGGCTCTAATCCAATAGGATTGGTGTCCTTCTAAGAAGAGAAGACGCTAGAGATGAACACTCACAAGGAAGACGGTGTGAGGACACGGGCAGAGGGAGGCCATCTGCAAGCCAAAGAGCGGTGTCAGGAGACACCAAACCTGTAGACACCTTGATGGCAGACTTCTAGCCTCAAACAGTGAGAAATAAATTTCTGTTATTTAAGTCCCCCGGTGGGCGGTATTTTGCAGGGCAGCTCTAGCAAAGTAATACATTACCCAAAGACAGTTGTTGGCTCTCATTTTTGTGTTTGGGAGAGCGATTCTCATGATCTAGACAGACAGAAAGAAGTTTCCTTTTATTTTTTTTTAAGATTTTATTTGAGAGAGAGAGAGAGCATGAGCCGGGGGAGAAGGGGCAGAGGGAGAGGGAGAAGCAGGCTCCCCGCTGAGCAGGGAGCCCCACACCGTGGGGCTCGATCCCAGGACCCTGGAATCATGACCTGAGTGGAAGGCAGATGCTTAACCGACTGAGCCACCCAGGTGCCCCAGAAGTTTCCTTTTAAAAATAGTGCCTGGGGGGCTCAGTCAGGTAAGCGGTCGACTCTTGATTTCAGCTCAGGTTGTGATCTCAGGGTGGTGAGATTGAGCTCTGCATGGGCTCAGGCTCAGCAGGGACTCTGCTTGGGATTGTCTCTCCCCCCTTCCCTCTGCCCCATCCCACCCCCTCTAAAACAAAATGGTTCCTGGAACAGGGTACGTGAACTGCAAATGATAGGAGTCATTTTGTCACTGCTGTTGGTGGTGGTCATGTTGTCATGGTTAGGCTCATTGCTGAGAGGAACGGGTTGCTCAGAGCACTCCACAGCCTAGAAGGTTCAGACACCCTCAAGAGAAAGCCAGAGTAACTACTGTGTTCTCCACACACAAGATTTGTTTTTGAGGTATAATTGGTATGTAACATTGTATTAGTTTCAGATGTGCAACATGATGATTCGACACTTGTGTGTACTACAAAATGGTCACTGTTAGTAAGTTTCTTACCCATCACCACACACAGATACAGAAGATTTTTTTGCTGTTATGAGAACTTTTAAGATCTACTCTCTTAGCAACTTCAAATATGTAATATAGTTCTGTTAACTATACTCACCATGCTGTACACTACCTCCCCAGGACTTGGAAGTTTGTAGCTTTCCACCCTCTTCACCCATTCCCCTGCCCCTACCACCTCCGGCAACCACCTCTGGCAAAATATTCCCTGTTTCTATGAGCTCTTTTCTTGTTGCTGTTTTTTCCTTTTTTTAGATTCTACATATAGCTGAGATCATATGGTATTTGTCTTTCTCTGATTCATTTCTTTTAGCATAATGCCCTCAAGGTTCATCCATGTTGTTACGAGTGGCAGGATTTCCATCTTTTTATGACTAAATAGTATTCTATCACCTCTCTCTCTCTCTCTCTCTCAGTGGACTCTTAGATTGTTTCCATATTTTTTTTTTAAAGATTTTATTTATTTATTTGACAGAGAGACACAGCGAGAGAGGGAACACAAGCAGGGGGAGTGGGAGAGGGAGAAGCAGGCTTCCCGCGGAGCAGGGAGCCCGATGCGGGGCTCGATCCCGGGACCCCGGGATCATGACCTGAGCTGAAGGCAGACGCTTAACGACCGAGCCACCCAGGTGCCCCAGATTGTTTTCATATTTTGGCTATTGTAAATAATGCTGCACTGAACATGGAGGTGCATATATTTTTTTGAATTAGTGTTTTAATTTTATTCAGATAAATATCCAGAAGTAGAGTTGCCAAATCATATGGTAATTCTATTTTTAATTTCCTGAGAAGCCTCCATACTGTTTTCCATGATCACACCCAGTTACATTCCCACCAACAGTATACAAAGTTTCCCTTTTTCTTCATATCCTCATCAACACTTATTTCTTGTCTTCTGGACAATGGCCATTCTAAGAGGTGTGAGGTGATATCTCATTGTGGTTTTTTTAATTGAAGTATAATTAACATAAAATGTTAGTTTTGGGTGTACAACATCGATTGAACAATTCTTTTTTGAAGATTTTTTTTAAAGATTTACTTATTTGAGAGAGAAAGCGGGGGGAGGGGTGAAGGAGAGAGAATCCCAAGCAGACTCCCCGCTGAGCATGGAGCCCAGTGCGGGGCTCGATCTCACAACCCTGAGATCATGACCTGAGACCAAGAGTTGGTCGCTTAACCAACTGAGCCACCCAGATGCCCCTCGATTCAACAATTCTATGCATTACTCAATGCTTACCATGATAAGTGTAGTCACCATACAGCAATTTCACAATATTATCGATTGTATTCCCTATCTGTACTTGCCATGTCTGTGACTTATTTATTGTATAACTGCAAGTTTGTACTTAATCCCCTTCACCTATTTCACCCTTTCCCCACCACCCTCCCCTCTGGCAACCATCAGTTTGTTTTGTGTATTTTTTTTTTTTAATTTTTTTATTGTTATGTTAATCCCCATACATTACATCATTAGTTTTAGATATAGTGTTCCATGATTCATTGTTTGTGCATAACACCCAGTGCTCCATGCAGAACGTGCCCTCCTCAATACCCATCACCAGGCTAACCCATCCTCCCAACCCCCTCCCCTCTAGAACCCTCAGTTTGTTTTTCAGCGTCCATCGTCTCTCATGGTTCTTCTCCCCCTCCGATTTCCCCCCCTTCATTCTTCCCCTCCTGCTACATTCTTCTTCTTCTTTTTTTCTTTCTTAACATATATTGCATTATTTGTTTCAGAGGTACATTGTTTTGTGTATTTAAGAGTCTGTTCATTGTGGTTTTGATTTGCATTTTCCTGATGATCAGTGATGTTGAGCAATTTTACATGTGACTGCTGGCCATCTGGATGTCTTCTTTGGAAAAATGTCTGTTCAGATCCTCTGCCCAGCTTTTAATCGATTGTTGTTTTGCTATTGAGTTATATGAATTCTTCATGTATTTTGGATATTAGCCTCTTACATATATATGATTTGCAAATATTTTCTCCCATTCAGTAGGTTGTCTTTCCATTTTGTTGGTGGTTTCCTTTGCCGTGCAAAAGCTTTTTAGCTTGATGTAGTCCCACACCAGATTTTTCTCATCTTGAAATTCCATGGGTGAAATTGAAGATGATTTGTTTGAGTTCAAAGTTAGGATGGACAGTAATGAAGATAGTAAAAACGGGAAAAGCATTTAAAAATGAAGGCAAGATGGATATTGTGATCAAGGGTGAGAGGGAAAGCCTTAAAGCCGATAGTAATGGAGCAAATAGGAAGGAATAAAATCACTTTATTTTTTTTTAAAGATTTTATTTATTTATTTGACACAGAGAGAGAGAGAGAGAGATCACAAGTAGGCAGACAGGCAGGCAGAGGGAGAGGGAGAAGCAGACTTCCTGCTGAGCAGGGAGCCCGATGTGGGGCTCGATCCCAGGACCCTGGGATCATGACCAGAGCCGAAGGCAGATGCTTAACCATCTGAGCCACCCAGGCGTCCCAGGAATAAAATCACTTTAGATAAATAACTGATAAAAGGGTATCCTGCTATATATTTATCATATCAGTGTAACAAAATACTTTCTGTATAAACTTTTTTTTTGAGGCAAAGAAAACTTCTATTCTCTTTCCTTTCAGTGTAACAAAAAACTGTTGGCCTTCTGAGTCACTATGAATTATGTGGACTTCTGTTGTTTGCCTCAGACTCTTGCCATCATTTTTATGTTGTTCTATGAGAAAATGGTGTTTTGCATTCCAAGTGGATTTTGGATCACAACATGTCTATAAATTGGGACAGCTGATTTCCAATTTTAATAAGACGCTGTGGTTCCTGCCAACACTCAGATTGATGTCATACCCCATATTAGGAAAAAGTAAACTGTCAGATCACAGCTGAGTTGAAATTCGTTTTCTGCCTCATAAATGTGTTCTAAAGAAGGAAGCTAACTTTATCCCCCTGTTAAACTCTGACTTCCATGTTAGTGAATTTCCTCTTTAATTTTTGTGTATTCCAAAGTTCCTACAACAATCTCTATTTCATTTTTGCAATCAGAAAAACAATATAACGAAGCCTTTTTTTTTTTAATTTAAGATTTTTATTTATTTATTTGACCGAGAGAGACGCAGCAAGAGAGGGAACACAAGCAGGGGGAGTGGGAGAGGGAGAAGCAGGCTTCCCGCTGAGCAGAGCCCAATGCGGGGCCGATCCCAGGACCCTGGGATCATGACCTGAGCCGAAGGCAGCTGCCCAATGACTGAGCCACCCAGGCGCCCCAACAAAGCCTTTTTAAAAAGAGAGACTCTGGAGTTTTCTTTCATGTGGTTAAAAAAAATCCTTAAAGTTAAAAAAAAAAATTCCGTTTGGCACTGAGAAGACTTCATTTATTCCTATCTCTCTGGAGCAATGCCACAAACTTCATTTGTGATGTACCAAGCTTATCTTTGGATGGAAGATTACAGAAGAACAGTAAGGAGGGCAGGTGTCCTTTATTTGCACATAACCTCATAAACCGGCTTATTCTGTGCCCTGCTGTCACCAACACCTGCATGACGGGCTGGGGCTAACAAAAGAGGCATTCAGGGGCGGAAAACTATCGTTAACAAAACTCCAAAGTCAAAGTTGCATCTTTGTTGAGTCCACTCAGTTAGCTGTGGATTTCTTTTCTCAATGATAAATAATTCACATAGTTCATGAACTTAAAAATATGAAACGCTTTACAGTGAAAACTTTTGGGTCCTTCTTCCGTGCAGTTTTGATCTCTGAGACTTCACAGGTCACTAATTACTTTTCTCAGTTTCAGGTGTATTCTTTCAGAACTTCTTTTTTTTTTTTTTTTTTAATTTATTTGCCAGAGAGAGACACAGCGAGAGACGGAACACAAGCAGGGGGAGTGGGAGAGGGAGAAGCAGGCTTCCCGCTGAGCAGGGAGCCCGATGTGGGGCTCGATCCCAGGACCCCGGGACCATGACCTGAGCCAAAGGCAGACGCTTAACAACTGAGCCACCCAGGGGCCCCTCTTTCAGATCTTCTTTAGGCAAATACAAGCATGTATGACCTCATGTATATTTTAAGCTGGGGATCATTTAAAGAACACCATACCTAGTGGAAATGATCTTCCAGGATTTTTTTCCTTTTGGGTGTAAGAAAAATTATTATTATAGTGAACCTTATTATATGGTTTTAGTTTTCTAGCAATAGTAGAGATAGCCCAGCCTACTAACCAGTCCTTGGTTAGGCATCAATAGATGTGCCTTTGGTTTAAAATATGACTCTGAACTATAGTTCTTTGACTGCAGTTAAGAGAATATACATCTGTTACTGTGAAATGGGGATAGATGTGTCAGTGCTCTGAAGAGTGTAAGCGCCCAGGCAAAAAGAAGGAATTAATGATTACCCTCATGTGGACTACAATGTCTTCTCATCTTCCTTTGATGATGAATGAACAGCCTTAAATTGTGGCTCAAAACTATTAAACTAAATTTGCAAAGCAAGACACAGCTATCAGATATAATCTCCATAATGAACTCCGCAACCAACCTTCCTTTATTGCTTGCAAATGCCGCTACCATTAGCCAAAGTTTATTGAACCTCTGTAATGTACTTTTTACCATCCAAAGTGAGATGACTGAGTTGGGAGAGATCTCTGGACACCTGGAATGTTAAAAAGGCCATTGGTAACTAGCCATAGAAGAGATCTACGGGAATTTGCTAAGGATGCAATCGTGGTGTGCCCTCTGTCTCTCAATATATCTGAAGGCATTCATTTAACTGAATAGGATTTCACAGCATTGTTTTGCATAAATCGATATTAACTTACAGGTTATATTTTATTTTTTAAAATATTTTTATTTACTTATTTATCTGAGAGAGAGAGCACAAGCAGGGGTGGGGGCAGGCTCCCTGCTAAGCAGGGAATCTGATGCAGGGATCGATCCCAGAACCCTGGGATTATGACCTGAGCCGAAGGCTGATGCTTAACCCACTGTGCCACCTAGGTGCCCAATTTTTGACTGTTAAATACATTTTGTTTTCCTGGGGGGAAAAAAAACAACTTGATCATTATGTATATTGGCCTCTTGCATATTGCTGGAATCTGTAAATATTTTGTATAGGATTTTTACATCTAATGTTTATGAGGGAGATTAGCATGGAATTATCCTTTCTCATAATGTTTTGTCAAATCTTAATATCAAATTTATACCAGGCTCATTAAATGAAGTGGGAAATATCCTCTCCCCCAGCATAAATAATTTATTGCAAACATTCTCATGTTGCACTAGTGGGCTTGAGAGTCCATTCAGGAGTACTCTGCATGGGGGACCAGGAGGTAAGGAGTATAATGAAAATGTAAGGTGTGAAGACAGGATGCTGAGGAGCAGTCTTCATGCTGTAGCCTTGCTCAGCTAAGCGATGCCAGGCAGGAAAAACCAGGCCAGGTCAGGAACCCTTAGTTCTCCATTAGCCAGACCACTCAAGGTTTCTGGTTCTTCCTCCTGCTTCCTCATTCATGGTCTTGTTGGGAAGAGGGCGGTGTGAGGAGGCAAGAAGCTCTCTAGGGGTGCCTGGGGGGCTCAGGCGATTGAGCATCGACTCTTGATTTCGGCTCAGATCATGATCTCATGACTGCATCAGGCTCCGTGCTCAGTGGGGAGTCTGCTGAAGATTCTCTCTCCCTCTGCCCCTCCCCCCCACACACATGTGATCTCTCTAAGTAAAATCAAATAAAATCTTTAAGAAAAAGAAGATCTCAAGCTGTTTCTGGATGCTACCAGCTGAGCACTGGGTCGCTAGTCTAGTCTTTGGCTGGGAAAGCCTCCAAGAACTTGGGCCTTCCTTGTAGTATCTTCAGCCTGGTGGGGATGAGGGATGAGACCTTGCCTGTGGGCCGCCCTCCCTCTGTGGCACCCAGGAGTTGCTGCATGTAACAGGAGGTGCTGAGCAGCATCGGGCCTATGGCTTACATGCTGAAGAGGGGCCAGCAAAGAGCTTCCTTCATGATGCACTTGACCCTGTAGCAGTGTGTGACCCTGTAGCGGTGCGAAATGGAGGATGTGCTATTTTGAGTCGCCTTCACTGTCAACCAACCAATGAAATCCTGTGGGTTCACCTTGTACAAGCCATAGGTTATGCGGGTCACTTCGATCTTCCCGGCAGGCTTATGGGAGAGAATTAGTACCTTGTCTCTTGCATCGAGATAAGCATGTGGTTGGCACCCCTTAAAGACTTCCCCTAGGCTTTCAGTGTTCTCCCCCAGTAGGGGGGACCTCATCTGCTCTGATGGAGACTGCTATTTCTGCCCCTTCTGGAGGACCATGAACACTGTCCACTGTCTTGGAAATACTCTTCTGTTTTTTGGGGTTTTTTAAAAAAAGATTTTATTTATTTGAGAAAGAGACCGAGCACAAGCAGGGGAGTGGCAGAGGGAGAGGGAGAAGCAGGCTCCGCACTGAGCAGGGAGCCCGACACGGGTCTCAATCCCAGGACCCTGAGATGACCTGAGCTGAAGGCAGACACTTAAGCGACTGAGCCACCCAGGCGCCCAGTAGTCTTCTGTCTTTCCGGTGGTGCCATCCTCCTCCAGCACCAGGGAGAGGGCTTGTCTGTCAGCATCAGGCTGTCCCGGACCTGGAAGAGGCCCATCCAGACTGTGCGTCACAATGCCCTTCTGCACACTCTGGTTCGCGGTGCTTGCTCCGAAGGGCTGGGCCCTGGAGGCCTCCAGACTGGGCTCCAGCAGTGGCTACAGGGACATCACCGAGGTGCTCACTGCCACACATGTGAAGAGGGACTTAGGGTAGAAAAAGTTGAGGAACTTCATGGCGTATGCCTTGTACCACATCCACAGCCTCCTAACCCCCCTACAGTTCTGCCTCTGGGGAATATTTCCTCTATCTTCATGTCTGGGAGAGATTATATCAGCCTGGGGGAGGAGAAAAAAGAGAAAAAGAAGAACACAGTCAGTTAGGATTCCATTTATCAAAATTTCAATAACAGGCAAAAATAAGCTATCCTGTCTAGTAATGCATACAGAGCTGGCAAAGCTGTAAAGAGAAGCAAGAAAATGTACATCACAAGGATCAGAACAGTGGCTATGTCTCGAAGGGAGAGAGGATTTATCGTCCAGGATGGGCCAATGGAAACTTCTGTGTTATCTGTGTTATTGACCTGGGTGGTGGTTGTGCAGGACTTAGCATTAAAATTCTTTAAACCTGGGGAAATAATTCTGTTTTAAGCCATAGTCTTTAAATGATGACCTCTGGGCCAAATCCAGCCTGCTGCTATTTTTACAATAAAATTTATCGGAAGAGAACCACATTAATTATGTGCTTTAGTGCTACAAACATTCTACAGAAGTTCTGATGGAGACTGGATGTCCTGCAAAGCCAGAAATATTTACTGTCTGGCCCAGAAGAATTCATAAAACATGTGCGTAGTTTCAAGCAGAGGTTGTTTTATTTATTTTTTAAAATTTATTTATTTTTAAAGATTTATTTATTTGAGAGAGAGAGAGCATAACTGGGGAGGAGGGGCAGAGGGAGAGGGAGAAGCAAACTCCCCACTGAGCAGGGAGCCCAACTTGGGGCTCCACCCCAGGACCCTGAGATCAGAACCTGAGCCAAAGGCAGATGCCTAATCGACTGAGCCACCCAGGTGCCGCAAGCAGAGGTTGTTTTAGACCTTACATATAAATTGCATGCACTCTTCTATATGGATGGCATATTTCACATTTTTTTAAAAGCAGAAAAAGATGAAAAATGAATAGGATTTGTTCCTAATATGGTTAATATTTATTCATTAGTTTATATAATCTTTGTTTTGAAGACCCACTCTGAGAATCTGATTCAAGGATTATTTGGTGTCATTAACCAAAACTCATTTATGCTAGTCATGTAAAGGGAGCTTTACTGTAAACAAATAGGACCCCAAGGAACCCCACTGAACTTCAAGATTGGGAATACCAGCTTCAGACAGTTTCCCTCTGTCTCTCCTTCCTCCTCTCCGCTCCCCTCCCCCCATTGGTCACCACCACCTCCCTGGCCTCCCCTGCAGCTGTCCCCAAGTGGTGATTTAACCCCACGTCTTCTTGCTCTTCTAGCTAGTCCTTCACAGATCACTTGCTCAGCCCCTATGTCCAAATCCCGAAGAGACAATCTTCCTGCCCCAACTCCAAATTCCTGGGGCAAGTGGAACGTCTTCCAATTTAGGTTACATTCCTCCAGGTCCAGTTCAAAGTCCGGTTTGTAGTAATGGGCAGGTAGGGGTGGCAATGATTTTACACATCTAACAAAATAAGAAAGGAACAGGGATGGGCATTGTACAGGGGCAATAAACAGTAGGGGGTGAGTGAGAGATGTTGAAAGCTGTTACAGGATCCCTTTAAAGTGTGTACAAGGATTAATTTGCTCCCGGTATTGAAAGTATAAATACTTTTAAGCCCTTGAAATAGGAGGTTAAATTTGGGGGCAGGATGGAAGAGAATGGTGAGATGTTAGCAAAACAAAACCCTAAAACAAAAACAGCTGAGAAGGAAATGCAAAAGCTAACAATGCCATTGATGAAAAGTCTTTGACCGATCGGGCACATTCAGGGTGGTCTGGCCGTAGATGATGAAAGTCTTTGAATAGGATTGATTTGCAAATGAGCACAGGGGAGTATACACACTTAAATGATTCTTACATCAAAATAGTAGTCCTAGGCAGTGTGCGTTTATGAGTAACATGCTGGAAATCAGAATTATTGAACTCTTACTGCAGTACGCGCCCTGGGCTCTTTACACAGGCAAAGCAGATGCCGACTACTCTAATTCATACTTAGAGATGCAACTGAAATTAGCTGGAACTTTAGGCTGCTCGCGAAGGGTGGGTGTGGTGCAGTTTTCCCAACCTCCTCTAGTTGAGATCCGCAGCAGGGGATAATAGGTTCCTTTGATGGCTCTACCAGGACTCCCCAGGGGAGAATAGAAGTAACCTTACAGTAAATTGGGGGTTAGAATATATTCTGTAGGCAATGGGCTAGGTTTGCATTATCTTCCATTAGATATCGGTGGCAGTGGACATCACTTTGGATAAACTTTAAAATACAGGATACATACCCAGAATTGGAATACCTCCTTAAAATGTTTGCACATTTCTAAAGGCTTTGGACATATATATTGCCAAATTGCTTTCCAAAAACTTGTAGCAAATCATACTCTCCCTGGTAGTGCAGAGGGCTCCTGGCTTCTCAGCATCCTTGCTGGTACTAGAGATGAGTTTCTGTAAGCCTGCAAGTAGAAAATACTACCTTGTTGTTTTAATTTGTGCTGAATTACTTTTGATGACAGATCTAGGTAGATAAAGTTCTAAACTTTAAAAGGTGAAAATTTTCTACAACTGAGAGCAGTCAAAAGAATATGCCACAGAGGGGCGCCTGGGTGGCTCAGTCGTTAAGCGCCTGCCTTCGGCTCAGGTCATGATCCCAGCGTCCTGGGATCGAGCCCCGCATCGGGCTCCCTGCTCGGCGGGAAGCCTGCTTCTCCCTCTTCCACTCCCCCTGCTTGTGTTCCTCTCTCACTGTGTCTCTCTCTGTCAGATAAATAAATAAAATCTTTAAAAAAAAAAAAAAGAATATGCCACAGAGTCCCCCTACCCCCCAAAAAGCCCTAAAGGAGAGTTTCAACAGTGCTGTGAGCAATAATAGCATTGCTGGACTAACAATGTTCATGGACCATTTATTCAGATAAATAACTTCTCACGTTTATGTTTTAGGAAAGGAAGAAAACATTTTTAATTGGATTAATAGGAGTCCTAAATAAAATAATATATGCAAAAAAATTGGCACATAATAGGAGGCCAGAATGGTATTGCGGGGTTTTAAAAAGTCACATAATTTTATTTATTTATTTGTTTTTATTTTTAAATTTTTAAGTAATCACACCCAACGTCGGGCTTGAACTCACAACCCCGAGATCAAGAGTCACATGCTCCATGACTGAGCCAGTCAGGCGCCCCCAAAGTCACATAATTTTAAAGACACACTTCAAGTATATCGTGTATTAGCAAATATGGAAAGTATAATAAAGGTCAAGTTCAGGAAATGATAGTTATGAAAAATACTCATAACCCTCCAACCCCCCAAGGCCAAGCAAGTTTACTACCATCATGGGGAAGCACAGAATCTGTATGTGTTCTAACAGGATCTACCATGAGATGTTTACAAAGTAACCACATTCATTCAAACCAGTTGACCCACTTACTGCCCACATATCATTTCTAGACACTGCTAGCAAACATCTAGAAAGTCAGAACAGTCCATGACTGTCATACCAAAAATGCTGTTTAACCCTGTGCTTAACAGAACAGAACAGGGCACCGAATGGCAGGATAGATTTATAAGTAGATACACTTACCAAAGCAAATTAGTATTAGGTGCAAAATAAGTTCTGTAAATGTATATATCCTGAGGCAATTCCAAATTAAATAATTGTTTCATATCCAACTGCAGTTTTTATTTTATTTATATTTTATTTTTTAAAAGATTTTATTGAGAGAGAGAGAGAGAGAGCGCGCGCGCGCGCGTGCACGCGCGCATGCACACACACGCATGTGTGCACGAGTTGGGGGAGGGGCAGAAGAGGAGGGAGAAGTGGACTCCCTGCTGAGCACCGAGACCAGATGCAGGGCTCGATCCCAGGACCCTGGGATCATGACCTGAGCCGAAGTCAGATGCTTAACTGACTGTGCCACCCAGGTGCCCCCCAAGTGCAGTTTTTAAAAAACTTTTTATTTTGAAATAATGATAGATTCACAAGAGGTTGCCGGAATAAGAACCACCCAGGGAAGTTCAGCGAACTTTGTCTAGCCTCTTCCAGTGGTAACATCTACAGTATAGTATGAAAACCAGGAAACTGACTGCTTATATGATCCACAGCGCTTATTCAGACGTCACCAATTTCATAAGCACTCCTGTGTGTGTGTGTGTCTGTGCAATTTTATTGAAGGTGTATCTTCATGTAACCAGCATTACAATTAAGATACAGACCTGTTCCATCACCATGCAGCTGCCTCATGTTTCCCTTTTATATCCTCCCAACTCCCACCCTTAACTCCTGGCAATCACTGGTCTTTTCTTATCTATAATTTTGTTATTTCTAGAATGTTCTATAAATGAAATCATACAATATATAACCTTTGAATTGGCTTTTTTCATTCAAACTGATTCCCTTGATCCAAGTTGCAGTGTGTATCATTAGTTCATTCCTGGTTATTGCAGAGCAGTGTTCCATGGCATGGATGCATGGCGGTTTGTTCAACCATTCACCCATTGAAGGACATCTGGGCTATTTCCAGTTTGGGGTATCATGAATAAAGCCACTACCAACACTTGTGTGTAGGTTTTACATGACCCTAAGTTATTTCTTGGGATCAACGCCAAAGAGCGCAATTGCTGGGACATACGGGAAGAGCCTGTTTAGTTCTTTAAGAGACTGCCAAATTATTTTCCAGAGTGGCTGTACCATTTTACATTCCTATCTAGTGATTCTATAGACTTGCCAGCATTTCATGTCATCAGTATTTTTTATTTTAGTGATTCTGATTAACTTTATCGTGATATCTCATTGTGGTTTTAATTTGCGTTTCCATAAGAGCTAATAATGTTGAACATCTTTTTGTGTGCTTTGTCATTTGTATATGCTTTCCAGTGCAATGTCTGTTTATTTCCTAGTTGGATTGTTTGGGTTTTTTTAAAAAATTCATCATTTGTATATGCTTTCCAGTGAGATATCTGTTTATTTTCTAATTGGATGGTTTGGGTTTTTTGAGAACTTCTTATATATTCTAGATATAAGTCCTTTGTTAGATATGTGGTTTGCAAGCATTTTCTCCTAATCCATAGTTTGCCTTCTTACCCTCTTTCACAAAGGAAGAATTCTTAATTTTGATGAGGTCTAATTTATCAATTTTTCCTTATGGATTGTACTTTCAATGTCAAGTCTAAAAACTCTTCATCTAGTCTTAGATTCCATAAATTTCCTCCTATTTTTTTCCTATTAGGTTTTAGATTTACATTGTACATTTAAGTTCAAACCCTCTAGGACCGTATGCCAAGCGCACCACTGTCCAGCCAGCCACCTCTCCAGCCAAACACCCTCCATCCTTGGTACTGAAACATTGCCGTCTGTGAAACAGATGAAGGGGCAGGTGCGCTGAGGGTTGCTGGCTCAGGAGGCAGATAATTGACTATTTGCTTAAGTATCTAAACGTAGCTTGAAACGAGTAGCCATTATTTCAAAGTTCTAAACATGAGAATCTGCCCAGGATTCTCTGATAGAATTATTGGTTTTGAACTTGCTCTTCTTGAATAGGAAGCAAGAACACTCAGAGTTGGAGATTTTGCAAAATAAGAGAATGGTAGAGGATGGAGCACACACCTCCCCCATAATCAACCCAAAGAAACCAAATTTCAACTCCAAAAGGAAAGTATGTGTGCCTTTGCCCATGTGGCTCAGGAACCCCATCTATTTTGAAAACACTGGAATTATGAGAGTAGCAGGACTGATCTTCTTGCAAAAAGTTGCATCAAAAATGAGTATAAAAAATTAGTATGACTTGAGGACAGGCAGAGGGAAAGTTATTATTTTTGACTAAAATATTCTTGAGAACAAAAGATCTGGCAGATTCCAGAAGATGTCCTCTGACAGTTTAGTGTTTACTGGTTGGAAAAAGACATCCCCACTTTCCCACCTACGTCAGCACACACACGAAGTTGGGCCCGGTGAGAGCACATAGCAATAGGGCTTGAACACAAGCACAAACACAGCTGTACCAGGCTGCCGAGGCTGGTGGACCTTCCCCAGAGACAAGGGTCAACCTCTACCCTCCTGCGTACGGGGAGGGTCTTGTGTCCAAGTGACAAAACAGACAAGTGGGGATTTCTAAAAGAATTTCATTCTGAGACAACTTTATATAACCTCCTTGAGAGTGAAGGGTTAAAGAGGTAGAATTATAAAAGCAATCACCTTCATTCATTCATGTGGGCATTTGCTGATTCATTCATTCATTCAGCAGGTGCATCCTGTGCACCTCCTTTTTCCATTGCTGTTCTGGGCACTGGGTTTACAGTGACGAGCGAGGCAGACAAGGCCCTGGGCCAGAAATGGCCGTCTGGAGCAGGACTGACCGGTAGAAATATAACGTGAGCCAGAAATGTGAGACACATGTCATTTTAAGTTTCTTAGTAGCCACATTTTTAAAAGTATAAAGAAACAGGAGAAACTGATTATAAGTATCTATTTTATTTAACCCAATATATCCAAGAGTTTATCAATATAAAGATTACTTACCTTTTCTTATACTAAGTCTTCAATATCTGGCATCTATTTTACTATTTTATAGCCACATCATATCTCAGTTTAGACGAGGCAGGTTTCAAGTGCTCAGTAAGCACACGTGGTTTGTAGCTACCGTCTGGGACAGCGCAGATCTAGAAGAAACACTTCCAGGTGCCGCAATTGACACTGTGTACAAAGAAACTTATTTTATTTTTAAAAGACATGTTTGGGGCGCCCGGGTGGCTCAGTCATTAAGCATCTGCCTTCAACTCAGGGTCCTGGGAACGAGCTCCGCATCGGGCTCCCTGCTCCGCGGGGAGCCTGCTTCTCCCTCTCCCTCTCCCTCTCCCCCTGCTTGTGTTCCCTCTCTCGCTGTGTCTCTCTCTGTCAGATAAATAAATTATTAAAAAAAAATAATAATAAAATAAAAGACATGTTTATGTGCATATCCACCGGAGAATACATTGTAGTATGTATTCATACATATACTAAATAACGGTGAAAGTTAATGAACTAGAGCTTCACATATCAAGCTGATGGACCTCTCAGTGTTGAATAGAAAGAACCGTTACAGTAGAATACATATCCTATTCTATTTACATTCAAAATATATAAAATTAAATAATATGCTTAGAAATATATGCATACGTATTAAAAATATAAAGAAATGCCTGAGAATGATACATTCCAAATTAAGGGTAAGCTAAATTCAGAGAGAAAGAAATAGGAGTGGTGGCAATATGGTATTACTCCGGCTGGGTGGTGGGTGCATGCATGTTTTCTGTAGCACCCTTCACCCCTTTACAAATGTCTTAAATGGGGGTGCCTGGGTGGCTCAGTCAGTTAAGCATCTGCCTTCGGCTCAGGTCATGATTCCAGGATCCTGGGATGGAGCCCCGCATCAGGCTCCCTGCTGAGCAGGGAGCCTGCTTCTCCCTCTTCCCCTGCTGCTCCCCCTGCTTGTATGCTCAGTGTGTGTGTGTGTCAAATAAATAAATAAAATATTTTAAAAATGCCTTAAATGTTTCATGGCAAATTTCTTAGGAATGTGGAAAAATACATTATTATTATTATTATTTTATTTGAGAGAGAGAGCACAAGCGGAGAGGAGGGGCAGAAGGAGAGGAGAAGCAGACTCTTGGATGAGCAGGGAGCCCCATGCAGAGCTCAATCCCAGGACACTGAGAACCTGACCTGAGCCAAAGGCAGACGCTTAACCCACTGAGCCACCCAGGTGCCCCCCAAAACACCATATTTCAATACTACTATTACTATTGTTATTTTGATAATAGCTTATAAAGCTAATTGAACCTAAGGACTCTACTTCAGGAGGAAAACTGCAAGTAATAAAAGAAGATAAGGATGCTTGCACATGAAGTCAGATCTGTATGCCCCCAAAGTGTTAAAGAGCCAGACATGAAGCTGCAGCTCTTTCTACCCACCAGCTAAGAAAGGACTGACACTTTGTAGAATCCTTCTGTTAGGAGAGCTTATACTGGAGCGGGTAGGAAGGCAGTATCTGCCATTTCGCCACTCCAGACCGCAGTCCTGGAGATGACAGGCTGCAGACCGTGCTCTGAAAGGCAGGTCTTGAAACCATCTTGTCAAAAACCACATCTGATTACTCAGCCTCCACTGTTGCCTGTCGGTGCCCTGTGGAATGTGGACTCCAACCAGATAAGCTCGTGGTCATTCACCTCCAACTCAGCCCTGAAGTGAAATGGCAGGATCACGTGTAGACAAGCCTGCTCTAAACACAAGGCTTATCTGCTTCATAAGATGGCCAACACTTAGGGAATTCATCCTGAGATGAGAATTCAGTAACCGTAGCCCTTGAGCCTGTGGAAACACTGGCCGTGTGTCTATCCTTCGGTAGAGACCAAAGGACAGGATTGCCAAAGTCTAACCCCAGAGTGGAGGTCACTGACATGAGGTGGTTATCAGGACGTGGATCTGAATCTTGACCAATTTGCAAGAGAAGAAATGAAAGCAAAGGCATTTGTCACTTGAGGAATTTTATTTCTCTGTATGAATTATAGTTAAATTTTTTTTTTAATATTTATTTATTTGACAGAGAGAGACAGCGAGAGAGGGAACACAAGCAGGGGGAGTGGGAGAGGGAGAAGCAGGCTCCCGGCTGAGCAGGGAGCCCGACACGGGGCTCCATCCCAGGACCCTGGGATCATGACCTGAGCTGAAGGCAGACACTTAACGACTGAGCCACCCAGGCGCCCCTGTATGAATTATAGGTAGTTGTCACATTCTTCCACATATTCGAAATTGTTTTTGAGCCAACCTAGGAAGTAAAATCTGACTTTTGTCCCTCGGTCCCTCATTCCCTCCCCTCATCTTATATTTTTTCTTTTGATGGTGAAATTAATTAGGTTAGCAGGTCCACTGCTATAATAGAGAAGACCCCAAATAATACTGGCTTCGGTGAGATAGAGGTTTATTTCTCCGACGCGTAGAGGTCCAAGCTAGTATGGCAATCCCAGCCATACCAGGAATCACTTTCTTACCTAGATTACTCTGTAGTCTTCTACATGTGGTTGTTAATCTTCTCATGATCCAACCCTGCTGCTCCTGAGCCCAATGACTCATCTGTGCTCCATTCTGCAGAAAGAACGAAAGAGCAGGGCGCTTTCCCTGAAAGTCATGTCTATCTGTAGATAGAATAAAGGCCCTCAAGGACATTCGTGTTCCAATCTCCAGAACCTGTGAAATAGCAAAAGGGACTTTCCAGATGTGATTAAGTTAAGGATCTTGGTGTGGGAGTACGATTTCTTAACTCGAATTTACTGCTAGTGAGATAAGCTCCCTGGATTGTTTTTGTTGAGGAAAGACACTTTTTCCCAAAGTGGCAGCAGTAGGAAACCAAATGATGAAAACAGAAGTTATTTCAAAGAAAGGAAGACTGAAATCATCATAGTAATTTGGCTCAGATATGTTTGTGGGTTTATTGATTTGATTTCGTAGGCATCATTGATGGCAAAATGCCGAAACAGTGATGCATTATTTGTAGAAATGGACAGTGTGATGAACCAACAGAACCACCCCAACTTAAGCAGCACTTACATGCAAAACAGGAAGAGTTCCAAACCAAATGATCCTTTTAAGGAAAGAGTAACGGATTAAAAAGCTGATGGGAGTAGCTGTTCAGCAGGTCACTTACAAACGTTGGCACTTTGCAGGTGTCTTATGAAGCCGTGCGTTGGCTTACTCAGATTAAAAAATACAATTGCTGGGGCACCTGGTGGCTCAGTCCATGGAGCATCTGACTCTTGATTTGGGGTCATGAGTACTCTTTTTTTTTTTTTAAGATTTATTATTATTATTTTTCAAGATTTTATTTATTTATCAGAGAGAGAGAGACAGAGGCAGGCAGAGGGAGAAGCAGGCTCCTTGCTCAGCAAGGAGCCCGATGCGGGTTAAGTGTCTGCCTTCGGCTCAGGTCATGATCCCAGGGTCCTGGGATCGAGTCCCACATCGGGCTCCCTGCTCAGCCGAGGGCCTGCTTTTCCCTCTCCCACTTCCCCTGCTTGTGTCCCCCCCCCGTCAAATAAATAAATAAAATCTTAAAAAAAAAAGATTTTATTTATTTATTTGAGAGAGAGCGCACGCACGCACCCGCGCACAAGTGTATGAGCAGGGCGAGGGGCAGAGGGAGAGAAGCAGATTCGACCTCAGGACCCTGAGATCATGACCTGAGCCGAAATCAAGAGTCGGAGGTTTAACCAACTGAGCCACCCAGGCACCCCTGTGTGGAGCCTACTTTAAAATAAAATAAAATTTCGGGGTGCCTGGGTGGCTCAGTAGGTTGTCTGCCTTCAGCTCAGGTCATGATCCCAGGGTCCTGGAATCGAGTCCTGCATCGGGCTCCTTGCTCAGTGGGGAGTCTGCTTCTCCCTTTACCCTTCCCCCCTGCTCATGATCTGTCTCTCACTCTCTCTCAAATAAATAAAATATTAAAATAAAATAAAATAAAATTTCAAAAAGTACAATTGCTGAGACGCTAGCAAAAGACTGAATCGAAGGTTTGCTTGGAAGTAGGTGAATCCGTGGCAAAGAAGATGGCTCAAGAACCATTTGTCTAGGATACCATAGCTCAATATTTTCAGGAACTGACTGATGCTATAGACCAACCAACTGAACAAGTAAAGCTAGTGTTTTCATTGCAACTTGATAAAGGAACAGAAATTGCTAATGATAATGTTTAAAGTATATTTTGAACAGAATGGCATTATGAAGGAAGAATTATTTCTCTCAGCTTCATTGGCTATAGACACAATTAGCTCTGAACTGTATAAAATTTTGAGGGATTATACTGGCAATTAAATGTAGCTTGGAGTTTCAGATTTATGTAGGAATGAGTTTTGATGGTGTAGCTGTAATGACCAGAAAACTTCTGGAGTAGTTACACCGATTAAGGGTTTTATCCCAGAATGTAAATCGACATACTGCTTCCTTCCTCAAAAAGTCATTCCATAAAAAAACTAAAAAATGTACGCTTAGTGTCATAGTGAAAACTATGAATGAAATAAGAACTAATGTGTTAAAATTGAGATTATTCTTTTTATTAGTAACATGAAAGCTGATTGTATACAATTATTATTACATGCTGCAGTACAGTGTTTATCAAGGGGAGGAGTTATGTCAAAAATGTTTGCACTAAGGGACGCCTGGGTGGCTCAGTCTGTGAAGCACCTGCCTTCAGCTCAGGTCATGATCCCAGGGTCCTGGGATTGAGCCCCGCATCGCATCGTGCTCCTTGCTCAGCGGGGAGCCTGCTTCTCCCTCTGCCTGCCGCTCCCCCTGCTTGTGCACTCGGTCTCTCTCTCTGACAAATAAATAAAATCTTTAAAAAAATAATAAAATAAAAATGTTTGAACTGAGAAACAAACTCTGTGCCTCTGCAAGATGAGAGACTAGGTTAGTCCCAAAGTTTTAAAGAATGAATTAGGGGATGCCTGAGTGGCTCAGTCGGTTAAGCATCTGACTTCAGCTCAGGTCATGATCCAGCCCAGAGTGGGGCTCCCCACTCAGCAGAGAGTCTGCTTGTCCCCCTGTCCCTCCCCCGACTCACACTGTCTCTCTCAAATTAATAAATAAAATATTTTAAAAAGAGAAATATTTACTTCCTTTTTTTTTAAGACTTTATTTATTTATTTGACAGAGAGAGACACAGCAAGAGAGTGAACACAAGCAGGGGGAGTGGGAGAGGGAGAAGCAGGCTTCCCGCTGAGCGGGGAGCCCGATGTGGGATCATGACCTGAGCCGAACGCAGACGCTTAACGACTGAGCCACCCAGGCGCCCCAGAAATATTTACTTCCAAATGATTTAAAATCTTTAGAAAAATTTTGTCACAAAAGGGGTAAGTTTCGGTTATCTAGAAAACTGAGCAATATAAAATTCTTCATGCCCCACTGGTAAGTTCAATTAGACAAGAGGTCATAAGGAGTCTCTGTCATACGAATTTAGATCATGAAAAAAACCATGATGATGAGACTTTTCAAACAGAACTTCAGAGTATTCCATTCAGAAACAATGTCCGAGCGCTGAGATGAGAAAATCAGGAAAATGCTAAAGTCCAAGTCTTTGGCCTGGATGGGTAGGTCCCAGCTGTGGTTGCAATTCGAATTTTGGCGGCAAATTAGAATTCCCTGCGGAGCACTTGCAAATCCTGCTGCCTGGCCATACTCAATGAAATCAGGATGTTGAAGCTTCCCAGGTGATTCCAATGTGCCGTCAAGCTTGAGTGCCCCTGGTCTGCAGCTGTGCTTCTCAGAACCCCACAGATCCTGTTAAATGCAAATTCCACTTCAGTAGGTCTGGGGTGAGCCTGAGCTTCCAGCTGATGGCGCGGCTGCCGGTCCAGGGACCTCACTTTGCGAAACAAGGTTCAGGCGGTAGGGGGCATGCTACACCAAAGTGCAACTCATGAACAATTAGAAGGACAACAGGCGAGACTTCAAAAGAAATTCCCAGACACATTGTTTTATTTGCGGTAAAATATGTAGAACGTGACATTTGTCATTTTTGTCATTTTAAGTGTACAGTTCTGGGGCATTACATACATTTACATTGTTTTGCAACTACCACACCATCCACCTCCAGGACTTCTTCATCTTCCTAAACTGATAATCATTAAACTTCCCATTCCCCCTCCTCCCCTTAGCCTCTGACAGCCACCATTCTACTTTCTCTTTCTATGAATTTGACAACTCTGGGAACCTCTGTAAGTGGAATCATATAATATTTGTCCTTTTTTTTTTTTTTTTTTTTAAGTAAACCCTACCCCCAACGTGGGGCTTGAACTAATGACCCCAAGATCAAGAGTCGCATGCTCTGACTGAACCAGCCAGGTGCCCCAAGAGTTGTCCTTTTGTGATCAGCTTAATTCATTGAGCACAATATCCTTAAGTTTCATCCATGTTGTAGCATGTGTCAGAATTTCTTTCCTTTTTAAGGCTGAATAATATTCAATTGTCTGTATAGACACATTATTTTTTAGTAAATTTATCTCTGTTGGAAACAGCAGTTTTGATTGCAGAAGAACATACCCAGAACATGCCTCAGAGCAAAAGGAATCTGTTCCGTGGGGCAAAAGTCACTCCTTTAAATGGGCTGTCCTTTGGGGCGCCTGGGTGGCTCAGATGGTTAAGTGTCTGCCTTCAGCTCAGGTCATGATCCCAGGGTCCTGGAATCGAGCCCCGCATCGGGCTCCTGGCTCGGCGAGGAACCTGCTTCTCCCTCTCCCTCTGCCTCTCTCCCTGCTCATGCTTTCTCTCTCTCTCTCTCTGTATCTCTGTGTCTCAAATGAATAAATAAAATCTTTAAAAAATAATAATAAAAAAATAAAATAAATAAATAAATAAATAAATGGGCTGTCCTTTGTAATAGGAAGATGACTTACTGCCAGGGGCCCCAACTGATCCTCTTCCCATTTAACATTAATTGGGAAATTCCTGGTTTGAAAGAATTATTATTCTTTATTATTAATGACATAACTATGTCATCAAGAAGGCAGCCACTCGCGTTATGATGACAAAGCTTGCAGCTGCTGGACCAGGTCCAGGAGGGTGTGGTCACTGATGAACCTTGGCTCACGTGCTCTGGGGTCACGCCAAAATGATGGAGAACCTATACATGAAAATACCTCAGTGACAACTGTGCAAAGGCTGCCGAGCTCTGGGGCTGGCTCTGGTAACTGGTTTTTTCTGGTGGAGGTAATGCCTCCCTAAAAAAAGAAAAAAAAAAAATCGCCCAAAGGAAATGCACAGTGAATTCTTTGCAGGACTAAAATGAAAAAGGTTGACACCCAAAAATAAAACAATGTAAGAAAATTCCAAAGGAAATACTCAGTCTCCATTTAGAAATGTGAGAACAGACTTCCAGCAAGCCAATAAGAATGAAACTGACAAACAGTGGGGAGGTTCTTTTTATGAGTCTCAAATATCAGGAAACTTTCCCCCTGACGGCCCTGCGCGAATCTCGCTGTGATCTCTGCAATCCTTGGTTTATGCTCTCCTTGGAGGATACATTTTGCCCTGTTGCTCTCTTTCCATGTTTACCTGGCATTTGTGAACAGGGGCTTATTTAATAATTCTTGAATGGGAGGGATTTGTCTTCTTGGTTCCAGAAACAAACTGGTATTCGTGGAAAGATCTTAGAACTGAGAATTCCATAGGTCCAGGAGAGAATCCTCTTCGGCCGCTTAGCAGATTTTGGCAGGTTATTCATTTTTACTGTCTCAGCTTCATTGATCTTATTGGTGAAACGAAACTAACAATACCTTCCACATAGGGTATGTGAGATAGAGTTGGTAGAAGTGTCTGGTTATAGGGGGCACTCTGTAAATGTTGGTACCTACATCCTTTCTATGTTTATAATGCACACACTGTTAGGTCGCAGGGACTCGAGGGTGAGCAAAACTAGACCCACCCTCAAAGAGCTTAAAGTCTAGAGGGGAGGCAAGTCTTAATCAAACAATCACAAATGTCCAGTTGAACTTGGGTTTAAGCTCTGTGGCAAAGGAAAGATACAGAATGCTATCAGATGAATTATGAGGGTGTGGATGTGACTGTCGGGAAAGGTTTCTCTTGGAAGGGAATCTGGGATCTGAAGGACTGTTCTAGGGAGACGCTTCCAGATGGAGGGTCCCTGGCAAGTAAGAGGGTGAGGGAAGACAGGACAGCTGGAGCCCATAGGGAGAAGTTGCGATGGCAGTGGGGGAGGCCCAGCCTGGGGGCAGGGGTTGGTACTTGGTCACACCCAGGAGTTTTGTCTCTATTCTGAGACCAGGGGAAGCCATGGAGGGTGAAGAGGTCGCTGTTGAAGGCTGACATTTCACTCTGGGGAAGTTCCCCGGTCCAGCAGGCAGATAGATGGTGGTAGACTGGGATGGTGGTGATCAAGATGGTGACATGGAGATAAATTGGTAACCTTTGGGGGACATAAAAACCCTAGGCATCACATGGTGTCTGCTTTATACATGTTTGTAGAACAAATCAGTGAATCAGTGGCATTTTTTGTATAGGACTGATGATTGGTCCAATGCCCATCGGAAGCACATGTGTATAATTTGGCTATAAAAAAGAGTGAAACACAGATGAACTTTGAAAACATTAGGGGAAGTGCAGCAGTCAATCACAAAAGACCACATATTACGTGCTTCCATTTATATGAAATGTTTGAAATGTTAAGAAGAGCAAACACTGCGGGTGCCTGGCTGGCTCAGTGGGTAGAGCATGTGACTCTTGATCTCAGGGTCATGAGTTCGAGGCCCATGTTGGGTGTAGAGATGACTTAAATGAATGAATGGATGAATAAATGAGTGAATGAATGAATAAATTAATTAATTAAAAAAATGAAAAGGCCTTGGGGACCCACGGAGCTGGAGCACATTGCCTTTATCTTCAGCCACAATGGCTCCTTTAAAAAAAAAAAAAAAGAATATCAAAAACTATAGAGACAAAGTAGTCAGCAGCTGCCAGGGGCTGAGAGAAATGGGAGGGTTGAGGGGTTATAGCTAAAGGGTCAGTGTTTCTTTTTGAGGTTATGAAATGTTCTAAAATCGTGGAGGGGGTTGAACAACTCTGAGTATCCTAAAACCCATGAAACCATACACTTTAAATGGGTAAATAATATGCTTTCTAAATTACATCTCAATAAAGCTGTTACACAGATATATATATATATTCACATATATACACACGTGGGAGCGAGAGGGGGGAGAAGGAAGCCCACAGTCATAAACACTGCTACCTGTTGCCAGAATAGTCCAATGGGCATGAACTCCATGGTGCTAAGGTTGGCACTTCCTGACTCAGTGTCCTCCGGGGAGGAAAGCATCCCTGGCCCTTAGCCCCACTCTTCTCTTGGCTTTGGATTCCTTCCAGAGCAAATGAAGTGGTACTGTCTACAGACCTCAAGGGAAGGAAGAGGGAGGGCATTTTCTTTTTCTAGCCACCGCATTGCTACTTTGCTCTGTAGATCTGGAGCGAGGAACTGTCACATGACGGCAGCTGTCTCTGAACAGTGACTAAGGGGAGGACAGAAACTCCTACTCATCCTCTACGTCTCTATTTAGATGTCACCTCCTCCAAGAGGCCTTCTGTGACTTCTGAGAATGTGCCAGAGCCACTCTTGCCTTCCTACCCACCTTACCTACAGGTTTGTTTTTTTCTTTAAGATTTTATTTATTTATTTGACAGAGAGAGAGAGAGTGCGCACAAGCAGGGGGAGCAGGAGAGGGAGAAGCAGGTCCCCGCT
The DNA here is from genome assembly GCF_964656455.1 of Halichoerus grypus. NCBI lineage: Eukaryota > Metazoa > Chordata > Mammalia > Carnivora > Phocidae > Halichoerus > Halichoerus grypus. The sequence goes on from NC_135724.1 coordinate 17,515,527, forward strand.
GAGCAGGGAACCCAATGCGGGGCTTGATCCCAGGACCCTGAGATCATGACCTGAGCCGAAGGCAGAAGCTTAACGACTGAGCCACCCAGGCGCCCTCCCTAGAGAGTTGTTTCGTTACCCTTGCTCCCACTGAGCTGTCCTGTCCTTCAGGGCAGGCAGGGGGCTTATTCGCTAGCTGGACCCCCCAGCTCAACTGTAGGGGCTGGTGCATAGGACCTGCTCAGTGAGTCTTCAGGGAGTGAATGAAACAAATGCAGCCCTGAGTCCATTCACAAAGAAGATGAAAACCCAGCTTTCCAAAGATGGTTCTCGAAGTCTTAGTGCAGAAAAGATTTTGCAGCCACAGCAGCCTAAAGAGATTGGTCTGAGGGAAGCGCTGGGGAGCCAGATGCTCCGCGGGTAAGAGAACAGGAATCAACATGTGCAGATGACCTCATGTTTCCCCAGAGCGGGGATCACTTTTGCATTGCTCAAGCTTTGGGAATCTCTCTTCCTTCCAAAACAGTTCCAGGTCGTAATACAGGTGACACTTGTATGACCAACTTCTCATCTTCCACCCTGTGAGGGAGGAACAATAATCCACCAGTGCTGATACAAAGGTGTTTCCTTTTTTTTTTTTTTTCTTTTTCCTTTCAATAACACACAGACTGGAGTTCTGGAATTCAGGGTTTAAATTCATGGTCTCCTTGAGTGGGTCCCCATTATCCTAGGCAAATGGGTATATACTAACCTATTTTGGTTTCTTTAAAGCTACAAATGTGCAAAATGCCCCCCATCTTCAACAAAGTGTCATTTGGCTTTATTAATAGCTAAAAAGCATTTACATGTAATTGGACTGAGTTGCACCTACCTACTTTAAAAGGGCAAGCGGGCTGTGCTAGGGTCATTAAAACTTAATTTTGTTTGGCTCTGCCATACCCTGGCCTTGGGACCTCAGTTTCCAACTGTATAAAATGGCTGGCTGGTTGAGGGTTTTAAGGTTGTTTCTATCTCTCATGGTGATGTAGTTTGTGAATGTTGGTGAGGTCCAGAGCCCAAAGCCAAGGAAGAATTCTTGAGATGTCTTTGGGGCGAAAAGGTGATTTTATTAAAGCACGGGACAGGACCTGTGGGCAGAAAGAGCTGCTGCCCTGGGGTGGTGAGGGGTGACTGATTCTATACTTGGGAGTTGGGGGAGGTAAGGACACAGGGAGGTATCCAAGAGGACTTGGATATGCTGAAGAAGACCCTTGGGATCCTGGAGGTCTTGCCACTGTCAGGCTAAGGTGGTTTTTCCCTCTAGCAAAGCATTAACATTCAGACGGTTGGGAGTTTCCTGAAGGAATGTCATACTCTGCCGGCCTCAAGTACTTGTCCAAGGACTGCAGGTTATCAGGACATTTTATTTACATTCCCTTCTACCTCAGTTTCCCACATCATTAAGGTGGCGGGGGGGGGGGCTGATGTGAGGGCTCCAGGAAATTGAATTATGGGTCTATCAATAGCCTAACCCCCAGAGACCCATAAGAATGCTTTTTCCTTGTAAATCACTAAGACATTAGTAAACGGATGGAGACTCATGTCTTGTAGGACCGTGATCTCTCTTAGTTAACCATCTGTTTTTCCTTTCCCTGAGTGTTAGGGCAGCCAGGAGGGCCTGAGGAATTCACCCCTGTCAGGGTGTGTGACTAGGGAGAAGTTCGGCTCAGCCAGTGAAGTCTCCACCACGCTACTGCTTAATCCAAACAATTGTGTGAGTGCAAATGACATTCCAAGAGAGATAAGGTTCTCCTTGTACCCATGTTGACAGGACTCTTGTGTCCTTCAACTCAGGTTGGTCTCTTGCTTCTGGAACAATGGACGGTGGCCTCTTGTGACTTGAGGGGTTATGAAAGAATGCCTGCTCCAAGAGCTCAAGAACAATCTCTTCTCCTCAGACGAGGCTGTAGCTGCTGCCTAAAATTTCACCACCAACCACCAAGAGTTAGGTCATTGAGCTAAAACATTAATTTCTGTGGAAAACGAAAATGAAGATAGTCTTGGAAGGGTTAACACATGTGGCTGTGATCTGTCATTTCTCTCTTTCAACTGACATCTAGCAAGAGAAGATGTACTGAACCGTGGGGAGAAGAGCAAGCTGTCCCATCATGAGCCCTGAAGTCCTTGCTTGAAGAAGGTGGGCCTAGGCTGAGCCTGGGGGGAGCCCAGGATGTCAGGGGGGGTGGGATGAGGTTTCCTAGCACCTCAGGGAGGAAGAACGAGCCCGAGGATGGGAGCTTGTGTGAGAGAGACAATGGAGGTGGACTTTGGATCAAAAGCTTTCAGTTTTGAAAGGGACCTTGATGATCATCTGGTGATCATCACACACCCGTTTTACATGTGATGGATCTCGGTCTGAGAAAGGTCAGGTGAACTGATGGAGGCATACAAGAGGCCCCCAGCAGGTGCAGGCCTCAGACTCTCTCCCTGATTCCTAGTCCAGGAACTATACCATCTTCCAGGTGGGTTTCTTTTTTTTTTAAGATTTTATTTATTTATTTGACAGAGAGAGCGAGAGACCACAAGCAGGGGGAGCTTCAGAGGGAGAGGGAGAAGCAGGCTTAACACGGGGCTCGATGCCAGGACCCTGGGATCATGACCTGAGCTGAAAGCAGATGCTTAACCGACTAAGCCATCCAGTTGCCCCTTCCAGGTGTTTTTTTTATTTTGTTCCCCAGAGGTTTGGGGTTCCATGGAGCGGGGCTGAAAAGTTGAGGGAAAGAGACAAGGTGCTGGGGCTTGGCCAGGGGTGGAACCAGGTTTTATGGGGCCTAAGGTTTATATAAGGGGTGGAGGGATGGGTTCTTTAAAAAAAAAAAAACAACTACAAAATTAAAAATACAAACTTAGGCACAAGGCCTTTGAGGGCCCCTGAAGGCTGAGTACCATAAGCTTCATGGTAGACCTGCCACGGGGGTCCCACCGTTGATTCAAACAGGTCAGCTCCTCACGTGACACTCCTGCTTTAAGGTCTTAACGGTTAAAAAAGAGAGAGAAAACTTTGTAAAAAAAAGTTTGAAAATCACTGCTCTGTACTAGCTGTCAGTTGGCATTACTTAGGACCAGCCGGCGTCAGCCTCATCACCTGCCAACATTTAATTGTCAACATTTTTGAGAAATTAATTTTAAGTGAGTCATAAGACATACGCTTGTGCAGGACTTAAGTGCTGGGACTCAGAGACGCACAGTAACATTTGACTCACAAGATGGAAGTTGAGTGATTTTTTTATCAGGTGCTCCACAATCAGATGTCATAGATTATTTAGATTTTAATGGACAGGGGTTTAACACATTTATTTTAAGATTTTATTTATTTATTTGACAGAGAGAGAGTGAGAGAGCACAAGCAGGGGGAGTGGGAGAGGGAGAAGCAGGCTCCCCGCTGAGCAGGGAGCCCGATGCAGGGCTTGATCCCAGGACCCTGGGATCATGACCCAAGCTGAAGGCAGATGCTTAACCGACTGAGCCACACAGGTGCCCCATAATGCACAGGGGGTTAAAAATTACTTTTAAATGAAAAAAAAAGAAGAAGAAGAAGATAGCAGGAGGGGAAGAATGAAGGGGGTGGAAATCGGAGGGGGAGACGAACCATGAGAGACTATGGACTCTGAGAAACAAACTGAGGGTTCTAGAGGGGAGGGGGTGGGGGGATGGGTTAGCCTGGTGATGGGTATTAAAGAGGGCACGTACTGAATGGAGCACTGGGTGTTATACGCAAACAATGAATCATGGAACCTTACATCAAAAACTAATGATGTAATGTATGGTGATTAACATAACAAAATTTAAAAAATGAAAAAAATAACTTTTAAATGAAGCATACCGTAAAAAGCCTTTTTTTTTTTTTTTTTTTTTTGGCATGTCTTCTAAATACTGGCATTTGTTTTCATTAGTGGATGGGGGAAGGAAAGTCAGCTAGAATTCTCAATGCATGAGAATGTGAGGAACATCTTGGGAACGTCCTCATCCTCAGGAAAGAGAAGTTGGAGCAACAGGCTTTAGTACTATGACGTCCTTAATGATCTGGAGGATAAAGTTGTCTTGAGGGTAGCATGGGTTTTATCAGTTAGCTCTATCCGTTGTCCTTATGGATAGTTCTTGGGTTCTAAAATTGCTGTTGTTAGGAGTTAGTTGGACAGTTAGGTAGTCAGGGCCAGGGTCCCCAACAAGAAAATATGAAGTCAGGACAGCTAAAATAACACAGCGCTAACATCCTGTTCCGCAGCTTAGACAGGACGGCACTGACATTCCGCTTTGCAGCCTTTGCAGAAATGACTTCTGCAAAAGGCCTTGAAAAAAGGCAATTAACCACAAGGCATTTGTCAATATCACGGGTAAGGGGGAGTTAAGACATAAGCCCCCAGATGTAGAGAGAATCTTAAGCAAACTCTGCACTGAGCATGGAGCCCAACACAGGGCTCGATCCCAGGACCCCAAGATCATGACCTGAGCTGAAACCAAGAATCGGATGCTTAACTGACTGAGCCACCCAGATGCCCCTCAACCCTTTCTTAATACCCAACTTTAATTTGTAAAAAAAAACGGGGGGGGAGGAATATGTGTTAATTGACCTCATTATGGTAAACATTTCATAATATATATGTGTATCAAATCATCACATTGTACACCTGACATGTACACAATGTTACAAGTCAATTATATTTCCAAAAGGCTGGGGATGGGGTGGGGAAAGAAAAGCTATGAGAGAGGATGGGCTCCAACAGATATTAAATAAAACTGGAAAGGCTTCCTAATTAACACAGTGTGGTGCTGGTACACAGAAGGAAACAGAACAGTGGAAGAGAAACAGATGCAACTGTCTGATTAGTATATGATAAAAGTGTCATCTCATCACTGAGGCAAATGTTGGCTTTTAATAAATGATGCTGGAATGTGTGGTTAGCCATTTGAGAAAATAAAATTTGAGGAATACTTTATATCATACACAAGACAAATTCCAAATGCATCAGGGATCTAAATGTAAAAGGAAAGGAAGGGAGGGGAAGGAAGGAAGGAAGGAAAAGGAAGGGAGGGAGGAAGGGAGGGAGGGAGGAAGGAAGGAAGGAAGGAAGGAAGGAAGGAAGGAAGGAAGGAAGGAAGGAAGGAAGGAAGGAAAGAAATGTGAAGTAGCAGGAAGTCTCAGGAGGATGGTGAAGGGAAGTCCTGCAGGACAGCAATCTATTCACACAGGAGCAGGGGACAGAAGGCTCCAGCAGAGGGTGTCCCAAGGAGGAAGAATGTAAACTGATAAATTATGTGTTTGACTATCCTGAGAGGAACATGATTTAAGTATAAATGGCAATCTAATTATGATGGGAGAGAGGGTAAATGAGTGTGTGGGCATATAGTTGTGCTGGGAATAGAATGCATGGCAGTTAACTCTTCCTCCCCCATAGCAGGAAGTCCATAGATGATGTCTAAGGCAGAAAAATATCAGAAATGGCAATATAAACATGTTACTGGTGTTATGAAAGTAAATGCAAGAACCAACAAAAAGTTCTCTGGAGAACATCATTTGAGCATGAGAAATGGTGGGGCATTATTGTCCTTCATTAGAAACTTTGTAGTACTACTTGAGTTTTTAAACCATAGGTATTTATTACTTTGACCAAACTAAGTTAAATTTAAAAATTATACAGGGACATAGTAAAAAAAAGAATTTCAACTGTACAAAGACATTTGTGAAAAATTAGTCTCCTCCATAGAGATGAGTACTGTTAAAAATTTCTGGTGCATTCTTCCATATTATCTATCACACAAATACATAACACACATGTATATTATTTATATGTTACACAAACGGAGACAAGCTGTAAACATCACATATATTTTATTTGTACACACAGACTCTTCTGTACTTTGCATTTTCACATAACAATATATCTTGGAGATGTTCCAAAAAGCAGTAGATCTCCTAATTTTTAAAAAAGGCTGATTTTTATCCCGTTTTATGGATGTAACCTCTCTTAATGGACACTGAGGCCACCTCTGGTCTTTTGTTTTGTTTTGTTTTTATTTTTATTTTTTTCACCTCTGGTCTTTTGCAGTGAAAAACGTGCCACAACGAATATTTGTGTACACTTACCCTTGTGTAAATGCTCAAATATATCTCTAGGATAAATTCCTAGACATGGATTCTTGCAGCACAAGGCATGTATGTTTTGATATGTGCTTCTGTATTTCCTCCCAAGGGAGTTACACAATACACACCCACCAACCGCCTATGAATGCCCATTTCCTCATAAACACTGTCAATGCAGTGCAAGTCCAGACTTTTTTTTTCCTTTGCCAGTGTGATCAGTGAAAAATTGTTTCTTACTGTTTTGTTTTTGCACTTAATTGGGAGGGACAACCATTGCGCTGGCTGGCAGTTTAGGAAAATTAAAGAGGCAGTCCTCATACATAGCCTAGGCTGCTATAACTTTATGGAAGAATTTGAATACCATTCTTTGTATTGCTCCAGTGTTGGCAACAAAGGCTTAATCATGTCCTAGTTCTAATAAAACACAAACTTTTCTTGTGCTGGAGGCACACCGTTTCTAGAAACAAGTCAAGGAAGACAAATCACAACCCACTAAATAATAAGAACCAGAGAAAAATAAGATGTTTAGAAGCCTTTAAAAGAGTGATGGGTCATAGTTGGTCAGATATTTCTGGAAGCCAGTCTGGTAAATACATAAATATTTAACAATAGCAATGATTAAATAAATCATCAGCAGAAGAAAATATAAATATTGAGAACGATGACTATGCAGACCATTCTACAAGAATTAATAGGCACTTGGATGCCAGAGCAATGTTCTATGCCAAGAGAGACCAAGAAGAATAAGACTCAGGCTCGGGTCTCAAAGGGCTATGTGGGGAATGATTACAGGTAAACAGTTAAAATGCAGTGGGATTAAGGTTTCCTTATGCCATGGGAACTACTGTCTGGGGGCATCTGGGGCAAGGCTTACCCAGAGGAAGTTACTTTGGCTGGAGACTAGGCAGATGAATCAGGAGGATAGAGGAAACATCAAGGGCTATTTTTTTTTTTTTAAAGATTATTTATTTGAGAGAGAGAGAGAAGGGGAGAGTACATGCATGACTGGGGGTGGGGAGAAGCAGAGGCAGAGAGAGAAACAGACTCCCCATTGAAGCAGGAAGCCTGATGTGGGGCTCGATCCTAGGATCCCCAAGATCATGACCCAAGCCAACAGCAGGTGTTTAACCCACTGAGCCACCCAGGCACCCCCTTCAAGTGCTATTTAGAATTCAGTGAACTGCAAGCAGCTTGGAATAGTGGGAGCTTAGTTCGTGAGGGATGAGGGATGAAGTTGGAAAAGTGAACTGTTTTCATGACACAGTGGTACATGATGAAAACAGAACAGAAGGTAATACATACAAACTTCTTAGGATCACATGAAAACATGGCTACATATACTAACAACGGTCACCAGGTATTTTGGAAAACTGTTGATTAATTATATGAATTAAGTTTAACTGGTGTTATCAGCTCAGTTCAATGTAATGTTCATGACATTTTCATATAGATAGGTAATATAAAATCTCCTTGTAGTAAAAAATAACTAGACTAATTCTATAATATTTACATACTCATGAATATGAAAGAAAGAGAGGTGAACTATAATAATGTGCTGAGAAATATTACCTCCCCCGATATCTCTTGCATGTTAAGCATGGGTAGTAACAAAATAACTGAGACACAGTTACCTGATGTTTAAGGTTTCTTTTGCAGTCCAGTTTTTTATTTAAAATGGCAGTCGGGGGGGCGGCCTGGGTGGCTCAGTCCGTTAAGTGTCTGCCTTCAGCTCAGGTCATGATCTCAGGGTCCTGGGATCAAGCCCCGCATCGGGCTCCCTGCTCAGCAGACAGCCTGCTTCTCCCTCTCCCCCTGCCTGCCGTTACCCCTGCTTGTACACTCTCTATCTCTCTGTCAAATAAAAAACAACAACAAAAAAAACCCTTAAATAAAATGGCGGTCAGAGGGGGATGGGGAGATGGGGTAACAGGGTGATGGGCATTAAGGAGGGCACGTGATCTGATGAGCACTGGGTGTTATACACAACTAATGAATCATTGAACACTACATCAAAAACTAATGATGTACTATATGTTGGCTAAATGAATTTAAATAAAAATAAAATAAAATAAAATAAAATGGTGGTCAGAAAAAAGAAGTCAATAAGTAGTAAAGGAGGTAGAATTCCAGCATATTAAATCAGAAGGAATTTGGAAAATAATTTGTGCAGAGACAACAGATTGTATCATCTACATCTGTTGTTTAAAATGCCATTTAAAAGAAAGTGGGGCAGACTATTTGAAGCTTATTGCAAAGGCAGACTCACCCAAGAGGTACCTTCTTATCATGTTTAGAATTCTGGAGCTGTCCTAGAAAATGGCTGGGGAGAATTTGCCTTCCAACTGAGTTAATCTTGACTGCCAAGCACAGGTTACAATAGCACCTAGTATGGCTCGAATACCTTTCTGTTGGCAATAAATGCTTTAGTTTAAGTGACCACTGAGCTTAGTGAAGAAGTGAATACAGGGAGTATCCCCTCCTTTTAAACATCTTTCATTCTTTAGCTCATATCTTGTAGGAAAAAATTCTAGGAAATGAATTTTCAGTAAAATGAGCTAGTTCTCTTGGCAACCTCCCCAGCCTTCCTACCCACATCATGGAAATGCACAGGAGTGTTGCCAAGAAAAGGAAAAAAGGAAAAAGAGAGAAGGAGAAAAAAGAAAACAACAACAAAAAGAAACAGGAAATTGCAAACTGGCAAAATCTGAAAAGCATTGTTAGCCTTACTTAGAAATGACTGTTTCTGTTAATTATTTTCCCGAGCATGGAATTCTTTTCCCCTTGCAAGGGAAAGGTGTTGGTTATGGAACGGGAGTGGCTTCTACATAAAACCGGAATGCTTATTCAATCCTATCAGAGTACGCTGAGAAAGAAGTGCAGAGGCTGGTGGGATCAGGGATGCTCCCAGGACAAAGAAGTAACTTATGTAAGATACATTTCAAAATCAATCTTTATCGTGTTCATGAAACACTTTCAGGGATTGACCTGACAAGGCACCCTGAAATTTGGCATGGTTCTCTCAGAGAGGACAAAAGTCATGACTTCGAGGTGAGCTACTTCCTTTCTCAGCAAGGGTAGCTGACATGCTCTGAGAGTTGCCTTCTCAATGACTGGGAAGGCAACACGGGAGGGAAACTCAGTAGGACAGGATTTGAACATGCTTTGTCTGGTAGGTTCTAGGTGAGATGAGTTTTCAAGGAATTTCTCTCCCCTAGGATGAAACTCCTTCACGTCCTTGCAAGTCTTTTCCAAATCCAACTCTTTATGAAGCCTACCTTGACCATTTATTTAAAATTGCAACTTTCTCCCACTCCTAATCTCTTAACCCTGCTCTATTTTTATTATTTATTTTTTAATGTACAAATCTTAAGTGTACAGGGCAGTGAACTCTTATATATGTATACACTCATATAACCATCACCCAGGTCAAGATAATAGAACTTATATAGCACCCTAGAAGTCTCCCTCAGTGGCCGCCTCCCAGCCAGTCCTGTTCTATTTTTTTCAAAGCATTTGTCTCTTTTTAAGATACAATTTCCCGGGGGAGCCTAGGTGGCTCAGATGGTTAAGCGTCTGCCTTCAGCTCAGGTCATGATCCCGGGGTCCTGTGATTGAGCCCCATGTCGGGCTCCCAGCTCAGCAGGGAGTCTGCTTCTCCTTCTACCTCTGCCTCTCTCCTCTGCTCATGCTCTCTCTCTCTCTCTCAAGTGAATAAATAAAATCTTTAAAAGAAAAAAAAAGATACAATTTGCCTGATTGGTTCACTGACCTATCCAAGCAACTAGAACAGTGAGTGCCTACTATATGCTATTGCTAAATGAATGAATCTTTAAAACAATACCCATCATGTCCCTTTATCCCCACCTCTCCCCACCCTCCACTCCATGTGGTCTGTAGGAGAAACAAACTAGCTTGAAATCTTCAGTGTCTACACTGTGTTAAACATAGCCACAGCAGTGTTACTGATCAGATCTGAGTGTAGGCGTGACGTCTCTCTTCTAAGCAATGCTTTCTTGGACAGGTTGAGCACTTGCTGGTAGATCTGCAAGAAAGAAGGGATCCTTCCTTTAGTCTAGAGTCATCTCTTGATTCTTTTTTTCTTTTTTTAAAGATTTTATTTATTTGACAGAGAGAGGCACAGCGAGAGAGGGAACACAAGCAGGGGGAGTGGGAGAGGGAGAAGCAGGCCTCCCGCGGAGCAGGGAGCCCGATGCGGGGCTCGATCCCAGCACTTTGAGATCATGACCTGAGCCGAAGGCAGACGCCCAACGACTGAACCACCCAGGTGCCCCTCATCTCTTGATTCTTAGCTGTACTGGCCTTTCTCCTGGTAGGGCAGAGCCCTCCTCAGTGGCCTCCCTTCCTTCTAACTCCTGCTCCTACGAACGCCAGCACCTGGCTTGGGGAACTTGGCTCATCTTCATGCTTCTGTCTGCCAGTCAGTTGCAGATTCTGGCCCCTCTGCACCCTGCCATTTTTCCTGATGCTATCCCTGAAAGTTTCTCCTCCTTCCAGTGGTAACTCCTTCAGGCCCTCATTATGTTGCTTTACTAGCTTCTTAAATGGTACCCTCATCTTCAGTCTTCTTTCAAACTAGTCCTGTTACTTTCCCTAAAACACAACCTGGATCGTGTCACAGCTGTGATCATAAACTTTCAATGGTTTCCAAGTGCTGTCAAAAGGAAGCCCAGACTCCGTAACCTGCCTCCCCAGGCTTCTAGGCCCCAGTTTCCTCTCCAGCCTTATGGATAACCACTGTGCTGTCAGCCAACTGTCTTCCCCACTGTTGCTCACTGGTCCCTGTGTTTTCTGGCTTCTGTACCTTTGCTCTGCTGTTGGGTTCAGAAAATGGAAGGAACCATTTGAGATCATCCAATCCAGTGAGGAAACTGAGGCCCAGAGAGATTAAATGATTGACCAGCCCACTTGCTCAAAAGTCAAGTGTGACAGGGTGCCTGGCTGTCCAGTGGGTGGAGTGTGTGACTCTTGATCTCGGGGCCATGAGTTCAAAGGTCACGTTGGGCATAGAGATTACTTAAAAAAAATCAAGTGTGTCTAATGAAAAAGAAACTCAGGGCAGTTTAGGGTTTAACAATATCAGTTGAATCTTTCATGTACCTGGAGATCAAATAGTGGGCTATTCTTTGAATATCCTCTCCACCCAACTCTGATCCCTAAAAGTGTGGATCTCTGAGCCCCATCTTAAGCATGGCCTCCTCAGAGAAGTCTTCCTTAAGCCCCCAAGTGGGCATCTGAACTCTCAGGCCAATGACCTGAACCTCTCTGATCTGCAGGTAACTAGATATTTATCTAGGAATATTATCTTCTCTATTACATTTTAAGCAAACTCTTTGATTCATTTTTGACTTTACTCCATTCTCTTTAGAGCCTCTTCCATTGTGGGTGAGCAATAAAATTCTGCTGAACGGAGTTTCCAGTGTAAAGAGTGTTCTGTATATAGTGTTGAGGAGGCACGATTCACAAGCCCAGACACCAGCCCAGCGACCACGCACGCGTGCCCCAAATTTCCAGCTACTGCGTGCCATTTCACCTGCGGCACCTTGGCCGCTTTGACCCCAACCCCCTAAAGGCGAAGGAGTGTGGTCTCAGCAGAAAGCCTGCTTGCTGCCACTACAGAATAAGTTTCTTCAGGTCTTTTGGCGTAGTCCCTTTCCCCACCCTCCGCGCGGTGAACCGCGACGCGCGTTCGGTGTCCGGTCCTGGAACGTGACTTGGCCTCGAGGGTGTCCAGCTCCCCTTACCGAGGGAGGTCAGGTCCCAGGCGAGCCGCGGCGCGGCCAGCTTTCCCGGCTGGCGCGGTCACCGACGCCGGGTGGCGGCCAGGCCGGCCGAGGGCGGCGGGAAAGTGACGCGGGGACGGTGGGGCGGGGTGGCGAGCGCGGCCCCCAGGGAGGCGGGAGCGCCCGAGGAGCCGACAGCGACCGCAGCTGCCGGGTCGCGGGCCGGGCGAGGCCGGGGACGCGCTCAGGGGACGGCCGGGGCGCCCACCTGCCGCCAGGGCGCACGGAGGGCGCGGGGCCGGACCTGGGCCTGGTGTGCCCGCCCAGGGGCTCCCGGTCCAGCCCCTCTCCGCCCCCGGGAGGGACAAAGGGAGGGCAGACGGCCGGGCCCGCCCCCAGCCCCAGCCCCAGCCCCAGCCCCAGCCGCGGCTGCCGGAGAGAGACTGGAGGCACCACCCCGGAGCGGAGAAACCAGTTTGGCCGGTCCGGGGGTGCGGAGGGAAAAGGGCGGCTGCCGAGGACCGGCGCACGGACGCGGGGCGGGGGAAGGCGGGGAGCCATTGGCGACAGGCGAGAGCCAGAGGAGCCGCCGCCAACTGGACACGCTTCCCGGGGCCCCGGGCCAGCCCCCGTGCGCCATGAAGCGCTAGCGCGGCTGCCGGGCTGGGGCCAGGCGCTGGCGGCGGCGGCGGCCAGGTGCGCAGCGAGCGCGCGGAGGGGCGCGCACCCGGCGGATGTCCCAGCGGGGGCCAGAGAGCGCCAGGTAAGGAGGGGCGCGGCGCGGGGCCCCCAGCCTTCCCCACCCGGCCGATCCCGCGGTCTCCCACAGGTCCTCTGGCCGCCCCGGAGCGGGCGGACTCCCGGGATGCGGTGGCAGCAGCTGTCCGCGCCCTCCGGCTCCCGAGCCCGCAGCGGTGGGATTTAGGTGGGGGCCAGGAAACTTCGCGGCCTCGGGGATGGGGAGGCACAGCTGGCCGGGGAGGCAGCGCTGTGGAGACGTCCAGGAGGTTTCACTTGCCGGGAGGAGAGGGAACTCGCAGGTGGCGTTTGGGTTGTTTGGGTTTGCCACGCACATGTCTGGGGTTAAGCTTTGAGGGGCGAGCCTGGCAGGACTCGCAGGCCCTTGGGGGGCAGTTCCGTTGGCTTCCCTGCAGTGTCTGCCGCCCGTCTAGAAGCCTCCCGTGGCTAAGTTCTGCTGGGGCCCCCTTTGGGAGCCGATGCCAACGTGTCTGAAAAAGACCTTAGGACCTAATGGACCTGGCGCACCTGCGGGGAGGGATGGAGGGCGCCTGCTGCAGGACCAGGTACCCTCCTGACGTCTTCCGTGAGCCTTAACGCAGGTCGGGAGGTGATGGGGGAAGAGGGGCACTTTTCCTGGTGATGGTAGGCTCGTCTCCGCCAGCTCCCGTGGCACTGCCACGGGCCATGTCCTTCCCTCCCCAGTATGATGCCCAGCGCTGTCATTTCGCCGCTGTGCGTGCGGAGCGGCAACTTGTCCGGACGGGGGTTGCAGAGAATGGCGAGTGTTTTAACCCTCCACTTGCCCACGCATCCCCAAGGGAAAGAAGAGCCTTCAGCTGTCTGCCCAACTTCTCCGAGGGGATGTGCGCGCCTGGTCCCGGAACGCAGACTCGCCACAGCTGTAGGGGGAGGACGAGAGTGCGGAGGGAATGCGGAACGGGGGAGGGGGGTTGGCACGCGCCAGTCGGGCCCCGGGGCCGCATTTCCGCCCCGCGAGTGCCCCTCAACCCCACCTGACCCCTCTGGCCTGCCCGCGGTGCCCCCAGGCCGACCCCAAGTCCCAGTTCAGCGCCGGACGCCGCCGAGCTCCCTTGCCAGAAACTGCCCGCCCGGTTGGCTTGAGAAAAGATTCTCTCCCATCTTCCTGGTTGCGTTGCCTTCAGATTTCTGCCTCTACTCCTTGAGAATTCCAGGAGACGACCCAGGCCACGTGCCTGAAGATCACCAGGCACACACTAGGTTATGGACGAAGGTTGACTGCTTTTAGGAACAAAAACTGAAAATGTGTGATAAAATCTCCAGTGATGGTCAATACGAGAGCATATAAAAAAGAGGAAACACAAAATGTGAAGTAAAAGTTCTAATTTCCATCGTCTCGGGAGCACTTTTGTGTTAGACCTAAAATGCCATTCATTAATGTGGAGCCTATTGGAGAAGGCTTTATGTGAACCTACTATAAATATTTTTACCTTGCAAAAGATAATTAATGCTTATTAGCTGATTCCTTTCTGGGGGAGAAGTCTGCCTGCAATTACTCCCTGAATTTTCTTAATGACTTTCATTATGTAGTGGAGGCTTCCTGGTTGTAGTTTTAGGTAAGAAACCTTAACCACTTTCTTCTTTTGCCACTTGCTGGTGGCTGTGCTTTGGTGATATTTGGTGATTCTGTGTGTCTGTTATTGAGGGCCAAACAAGGCACCTGTAGCTTAATACTGGTGAACACAGATGCCATCTGGGTGAAAGCAGCTTTGGCCCTTTTCAAACTTCCTTTCTGGCCTTTATTTTAAGGAAAATGCATGCCAGGGGCACCTGGGTGGCTCAGTCGGTTAAGCGTCTGCCTTCGGCTCAGGTCATGATCCCAGGGTCCTGGGATCGAGCCCCGCATCGGGCTCCCTGCTCAGCGGGGAGTCTGCTTCTCCCTCTTCCTCTGCCTCTCCCCCTGCTTGTGAACTCTTTCTCTGTCAAATAAATAAATAAAATCTTAAAAAAAAAAAAAAGGAAAATGCATGCCAGTGTGCACTTATTCTTGTTAGTGATGGAACTAGGAGGTGTGTGTTTTTTTTTAATTTTTAAATTAAGACTTTATTTTTTAAAAATTTTTTGAAAGATTTTATTTATTAGAGAGCACAAGCAGGGGGAGTGGCAGGCAGAGGGAGAGGGAGAAGCAGGCTTCCCGCTGAGCAGGGAGCCCGATGTGGAGCTCGATCCCAGGACCCTGAGATCATGACCTGAGCCCAAGGCCGACACTTAACCGGCCGAGCCACCCAGGCGCCCCTAAATTGAGACTTTAAAATAATGATTTGGTGGGGTGCCTGGGTGGCTCAATGGGTTAAACATCTGACTTCGGCTCAGGTCATGATCTCAGGGTCCTGGGATCGCGTCCCGCGTGGGGCTTTGTGCTCAGCGTGGAGCCTGCTTGTCACTCTCCTTCTGTCCCCTTCCCCACCGCTGGTGCTGTCTCAAATAAATACATACAATCTTTAAATAAATAAAATAATGATTTGGTAAAGCAAATGGCTTAACAAAAAAGTCTGCGGACTTAAGGCAAGTTTAATACCGGCTCCCATGTTTCCCCTGGATTTCAGTCTTTGGGATCTTAGCATTCATGCACCCATCAGCTCCTGCTATAAGGGGTTTCTTTCCCTCCCTGTCTGCCTGCCTTTCCTGCCTGCCTTCCTTTCCTTATCTTTGAAAAGCAAGGAGTAGTGCAAAACCTATGGATTTAGATTCCCACAGGTTTCATTCAGTTCTTTTACTTATTTTAAATTGTATTTGATTTTTATAATTTTTTATTATATTTATTTTTTATTTGTGTTTACTTATTTATTTTTATAGATTTTCTTTATTTATTCATGAGAGACAGAGACAGGGAGCAGCAGAGGCAGAGGGAGAAGCAGGCTCCCCACGGAGCAGGGAGCCCAATGTGGGACTCGATCCCAGCACCCTGGGATCATGACCTGAGCTGAAGGCAGACGCTTAACTGACTGAGCCACCCAGGCACCCTATATTTACTTTTTAAATTGTCTAACCTTAGGTAAATTCCTAAATTTTTTGAACCTCAGTTTACCCAAAAAACGATATGATCAACTTCCTTTGGTTGTTGAGAGAATTAAATGAGAGAACAGGTGAATGTCCCTTATACACAGGTGTTCTTGTGTTCTTTCTGCTATTTTAGAAGTAGTATAATGCCCAGATGTTTGGTGTATTTTTTTTTAAAGATTTTATTTATTTATTTGACAGAGCACAAGCAGGGGGGAAAGGCAGAGGGAGAGAGAGAAGCAGGCTTCCCACTGAGCAGGGAGCCCAATGTGGGGCTCCATCCCAGACCCTGGGATCATGACCTGAGCCAAAGGCTTAACCAACTGAGCCACCCAGGCGCCCCTGTTTGGTGTATTTTAATATTTTATTGCCTTGCTGGTTTGAATTCCTTTTCAGTTTTTCATAAACGACATTCATGAAGTCCAGGTGATCCTTATAACTCTAGAGAGATTTGAATCTACTATTTATGTTTTCTCTTATGAATGCAGAGGAACTTGCTTTTTAGTTACCAGAACAAGTTTTGTGGGGTCCATTCATGTCATGTATGTCTAAAGAAAGGTGTTTTTAAGTCCCTTAAGCACATAATTTTAGATTTGCTTCTGTATTTGCTTCTAGATCCCTCTCCTGGGAAGTTTCTGTGTGTGTGTGTGTGGGGGGGGTTGTGTGAGTTTTCAGGTATGTGTTGGCATCGTTCAATTAGCTTAATTGTATTCATAACACCTGTAGGTGTTTTGTTACTTATTAAGTAAAAATTAATTTGCTGCCAGGGAGTTTTAATAACACAAAAAGAAGATAGCTTATCCTTTATTTTGTTAACCAAGTTACTCCTGAATGCCCAACTAAAAAGAATGCCCAATCTAAGATCTTGTGAGGTCTTGTGTTACGGAAGACCTGGCATAGTGGAGGAAGAGTCTAGAAAGCGTGTATATATAAAATAGTCTTGTTTCTTGTTCTTAGAAAACAGAGAAATTATCATCTGATCACCTAAGAATACATTCGTCCTCTCCCTAATACTTCTAAATGCATTGTACTTTTAAATACATTGTTTCCCAAACACACACAATAGGAGGTATGTTCAATAACTGATCCCAGGGCCCCCAGAGCCCAGAGGCAGCAGTAAAATAGAGGTTGGTGACACGTGCTTTGGAGTCCTTTGACCTAGCTTGGAATCCAGGTCTCACAGCTTTCTTAGCTGTATAACCTAGGGCAAGTTACTTAATCCGTCTAGCTTCAGTTTATCTGTAAAATGGTATAATAATAATAATAATAATAATAGTAATAATAAACAGTACCTCACAAGGTTGTGTGATGAGTTCCAAATAAGAGATTGAATCTAGCTAAATTTGGCTTGGCACAGAGCTCAATAAGACGTAGTCATTAATACTGCTGTTGTGTTGGGACGCCTGGGTGGCTCAGCTGGTTAAGTGTCCAACTCTTGGTTTTGGCTCAGGTCCCGATCTCAGCGTCGTGAGATCGAGCCCCACCTAGGGTTCCACACTCACCATGGAGTCTGCTTAAGATTCTTTCCCTCTCCTTTCCCCACCTCCCTGAACCTCCCCCCACCTCCCCACACTTGTATTCTCTCTTCTCTCTCTCTCTCTCAAAAAATTGTTTTACTGTTGTGTTGTTGTTGGTATTGCTCAGTAAATAATTATTGCTCATCCAGCAATTGCCTTTCTCCTAGACTTCGTAGGAAACAGGAATCACTTTGCATGTTGGCATTTATTTAGCAAACGTAGGTGACTATTTGCACCAAGCTTTGGTAAGAAAGAGTCCCCTAGGGTAGGGGGCAGATTCTGAACCTCCACATCCAGGATTTGACTTCTGGGGCATAGATGTCTGGGGACAGCATGAAGTTCGACAGTCCTTGGTGGCCTAGGGACATGCCCACTCAGTCACAGCCATGAGGTGCTGGGTCGGTGGAGGCCTTTGGGACATACAGAACACTTATGTGTCTCCTTTACCCCCCACCTCCTATCTCTTTTCCTTTGGCCTCTGTACTTCCATTAAAAAAAAAAAATTACTCTTCCGTGTTCAAAACTCAGGAGTTTCTGGAACTTGAGTCTTCCTGAAAGGATCCGCGCTCTGTGCGAGTGTCTCTCATTTGTGGCGCCTAGTAAGCAGTACTAATCAGAGACCCTTGATACAATCCGATTCATTCATCCTTTTAAAAAATACCTTGAGGATCTCTTCTCCAGCACTGTCCTGGGGATTACCTCCCTGCTTCACTGAAACCTCTGAGGGTCGCAGAGGGCCTGAGTTATGGGTTGGTTGGTTTGTTTTTCCTTCTTTGGTAAGAACGTAGCCCCGGTGTTCCCTTTCCCTCTGGTCTGGATGTTGTCCCTCTTTGCAAGGGGCGATGGTGGGCCCAGCCCAATTCCAGCTCTGAAGCTCTGTGTTCATTATCAGTCTCCAGGCTAGTGAATTGGCATTCAAGAAGGGAGAGCTGGGCCCAGAGGCTTGCTCTCGGTCTGGGAAAAGGCATTGACTCCTGGTGGGGGTGGGGATGGGGGTGGGTGCTGAGGTCACCCTTGTCCTGGGACAGCCTTTCCGTGTCGATGGCCACCTCCCCTTCTTGTGACTGAGAATCCTGTCACTTCGGCATCGAGTACATGTGTATCCTGACCTTTGGCTGGTAGCTTTGCTCTTTATTGACAGGGCTGTCGTTTATGGCTTTGTCTCTTTGCTGAGTGGCTTTCGTTCCACCAGAGCTGAGGTTTGTTTGGTTAGAGCACACAGTGTTTGAAATCTGTTTTCCAACCTTTACTCAACTTGAGCTGGAATATCCTCATTGGAACTCCTCAAGCACCGAGCATTGTCCTCACACAGTCTCCGATTGCCTGTTCTTGCTGTTGGGGGAGCTCCCAATGGGTTGGATGCATTATTTATTTTATGTGCGATGTGACTTGTTCACAGATTCTTACTGTGTCTTCTTGGGATGCAGTGAACTACTAGACCATTCTTGGAGATATGTATAGATGACCCCTGGATCCAGAAGAAACATTTAATGTTCTCTATAAGAAAATAGATGACCATTTGTCTTGGGTGATTTAAATATTCACTTACACGAGAAGATGGGTCAGATTCTGTATGTTTCGTGCTGGAAACTATTGGCCTCGCCACCATATTGGGAATAAATTTGTGGGCCTGTAAGCCAGGTACTAGCAAATGTTATATCAAAAATTCTGGAGGCTTATAAAACAAGCAAAGCAAGTGTGTGGGGTTCATCAGATGGAAGAGATTGTGGAGATTATGTGAAAATCTGTACTCATGATCTCACCTTAGTGCAGAAGTTTATTTCATGGGATTTTTGTTTAATTGTGGCAAAATATTGATAAAATTTGCTGTTTTTAAATGTGAACTCAGTGGTATTAAGCACCTTCATGGTATCAGGCAACAATCACCACTCTCTATTTCCAGAATTTTTTCATCATCCTATTCTGATACATTGTACCCATTAAACAATAGCTCCCCATTTCTCCCTCCCCACAGCTCCCAATAATCTCTATTCCACTTTGTCTCCATGAATTTGGCTAAGTACCCCATGTAAGTGCAATCATACAAAAAATGTATCCTTTTGCCACTGGCTTATTTCACCCAGCAGTGTCCTCATTGTTCATCCATGTCTTAGCAGATGTCAGAATTTCCTTCCTATTCCTTCCTGAATAATCACTGTATATATACCACATTTTGTTTATCCATTCATCATCCGTTGACACTTGGGTTGTGTCCACCTTCGGCTATTGTGAATAATGTTGCTATGAAGATAGGCAAATGAGTATCTGTTCACAGGAGTTTTTGAGATCATCTTCGGTTTTGTGACATTTATCTATCATAGAAAGTGGCTAAGATAGGCAGGGACGATTTCCTCCAAAACAGCTTGGAGATAAGAACGTGTGGCGCTACGGGGAGGATGGTTGCGTGGAGGGCGCATGAAGGGCCTGACACGTTTCTCTTTTTCACCTGCAGCAGTTCTTACAAAGCCGGCCCATGGTGTGGCTGACACTCTGCTTGCCTGTCCAGGCATAAAAGCTCAGGAGCCCTGGTGCCACAATCTGGAGGCCTCTGCAGATCACAGCTGTCTTCTAGGGAGGACATTCTGTAGTAGAGAAAAAAAATCCTTGACTTTCCTCCAGAACTGACTTGGACTAACACACATTGTTTTCTTTTGGTGGAAGGAGGGTTAGCATGTGAGAGAAACTGATATTTAAATGTTTGAAAAATGGGGGCACCTGGGTGGCTCAGTCAGTTAAGCATCTGCCTTCGGCTCAGGTCGTGGTCCCAGGGTCCTGGGATCGAGCCCCACGTCGGGCTCCCTGCTCTGCGAGAAGCCTCCTTCTCCCTCTCCCACTCCCCCTGCTTGTGTTCCCTCTCTCGCTGTCTCCCTCTGTCAAAGAAATAAACAAAATCTTAAAAAAAAAAAAAAAAACCTTTAAATGTTTGAAAAATGGAATACTTAATAGATTGATCTCTACCTTAGGATCGAATCCATGGTTTTCAAAGTAAGCTTTAAGGCCAAAGGTCAGTCACAGGCTGTGGAATGGCAGAATTATCCCATGTTGCACATGTGTAATAATAGCAGGGTCAAAACCAGAAGCCCTTTTTAAATAATTAGATGTCAGTCTGTTAGGTTAAAGGCATCTTAATCTATATTTTTTAGAGAACAACAGGCACTCAGTTTATGTTCAGACTGTGAAAAATTAGCCAAAATAAGAATTTGCATGTTTTAAAAGCGGGTTTTTTTTTTTTTTAAAGTAAAAAAAAATCTTCAAACTAAGCCCGAATACCACCATCCTTGGGTATTTCCCATCTTCCTATCCTCTGCTCGTTACAGCCACAAAAAGGATATTGGGGCTAACATGACTGATCTCTTGGAGGTTTGATACTTGATTTTGTCTAGCTCAACTTGATTAAGATTGTTTAGAATTTTTTTTTTTCTCAGTCTTAGGCTTCCCCCCTTACATAGAGAAACATGGTGAAAATTCTCAAAGGTCAATTTGAGAACCTCAGGCTGTGTGACTTGGTGAATAAATAGCATCTAATGTGTCCTTTGAGATCACTTGGACCAATACTCTTTTTGAAGCTGAAGGAAGTTTGCCCAGGCCCTGTCTCCTGGTTAACTCTTGGTCTCCCTTCCCGAGTTCCATGGCCAAAGAAGGACTCTCTTGGTTTCTCCTAAGGAACTTCCTGTCTTCTCGGTCATTGCACAGAGTGGACTCTTTCTTAGCCTACTAGTCTGAAACAGAGGCCTCGTTCATCCATCCTGCCAGCTACCTGACAGATATTAAAAGGCACATCTTGTGTTGCAGGCACTTGGCATCTGTCGGTGAATCCAGTAGATGAAGAGCCTGCCTTCATGGAGCTCACCTTCTAGAGAGGGGAGAGAGACAGTCGATACTGAAGGGAGTAAAGCGGTACACGATGTCGTATATCTGAAGATAAGTACTAGAGGGGTAAAAGGAGCAAGCGGAACAGGGTAGAGGGGCCTAGGGGAGGGGGTCAAGAGAACAGGATGCAGCTGGAGCGTGGAGAAGGTGACATTTGAGCAAAGACTCAGCAGGGAGAAGGGGAACCTTGAAGATCTGGAAACAGAGTGTCCTAGGCAGAGGGGACCGATTTCTCTGTGCAGAGGCCCTAATGTGCAGGTGCTTGGCTCCTGATTTGTCTGATGAAGCCCATGAACAGGTGGTTGGCTGTTCCTCAAACCTGTGTGTGAGCAGAGGAATGGGAGGAGAAGCCGAGAGCAGCGGGAAGGGGAGCCCCACCGTGCAGGCTTCCTAGGTGTGCAAGGACCTTGGCTTTGACGTTGTGCAGGACTGGGGGGCATTTGGTGCAGGATGTCGCCCAGTGGAGTAGCGTGATCTGTGGTCTGGTTGCATTTTAAAAGGGTCATTCTGGTTGCTGTGCGGAGATGGGGGGTGGCGGGGGTGGTCCTAGGCAGGGAGCCCAGGTAGGAAGCTGACCCAGGTGAGCCATGGTGGAGGCTGGGACCTGGGTGAGCTCTCTGCGAAAGAGAAAGTGGTGGATATATTTAAAAGGTAGAGCCAACGAGATTTCCGGACGGATTGGCTATGGGGTGGCAGAGAAAGAGGAGCCAAAGATAGCTTTCTTGGCAGGACCTGGGTTGCAATCGGAAATCTGAGTTTGCTGTAAACTGTGTTATAAAGAGGCTCTTCAGAAATATGCATATTTATGTAAAGTCGAGGTCCAGAGAGCTTTACCTTTGTTTATCTTCAGAGCCTGTCTTCCTACATTAGTCGGGGGAGAGGACTGGTAGAAAAAAGGAAATGGTTTGCACAAAGCAGGGAGGCCTTTCCTGGAAGGAAGATGGTCTGTAATGCACAGGGTTTGCGGGGCGAGGGGGCCTCTGCTGCGAGAGGGGAGGGGGGGCTGCCCCCCCCGCCAGGTCTGCTGCCAGAGGTGTTGCCCCCTTGCTGTGCGTTGCCTCCTTGGGAAGGCAAGTTCTTGCTACCCCTCAGGTGCAGGCAGGCCTCCTCCATCTCCATCCACATGTTGTCTTTTTTTTTTTTTTTTTGAGGGAGAGTGAGAGCAAGGGGGGTGGAGCACAGAGAGAGGATCTCAAGCAGACTCCCTGCTCAGTATGGAGCCCGAGGTGGGCCTCGATCTCACCACCCCCAGATCATGACTTGAGCAGAAACCAAGTGTTGGAGGCTTTAACCAACTGAGCCACCCAGCCACCCCCCGCCCCCAACATGTGGTCTTTTTCTTAAATAGCTTTATGGAGATATAATTCATGTGCCGTATAATTCATCCCTTTAAAGTGTTTAGTCCAGTGGTTTTTAGGATATTTACAGAGTTGTGCAGCCATCACCACAATCTGTTTTAGAACCTTTTCATCACCCAAAAAAAGAGATCCTGTACCTGTTAGCGGTCACTCATGTTCCTTCCTCGGCTCAGCTCCTGGCAACCTCCAATCTGCTTTCCCACTCTGGCCTCTATGTATTTGCCTATCTGGGCATTTTGCATAAACGGAATCTTACAGCATCTGTTCTTCTGTGATTGACTCCTTTTACTTAGCAGAATTTTTTTTTTTTTTAGATTTTGTATGTATTCGAGAGAGCAAGAGAGCAAGAGAGCATGGGGGTAGGAGCGGAAGGAGAGGGACAAGCAGGCTCTGCGCTAAATATGGAGCTTGACTCAGGATTCGGTCATGACCTGAGTCCAAACCAAGAGTTGGACATTTAACTGACTGAGCCACCCAGGCGCCCCTGAGCAAACATCCACATTGTAACATTTATCAGTACTTAATTCCTTCTCCTTGCTGAACACACAAGTTACTTTTGCACATGATGTGTTCTTGAAAAAAGACACAGGAAATGGAAATGTTAGTCACAAGCAGATTGACTTACATGTTACAGAGGGAATTGTTTGTGCCCGGAGAGCTAAGTGTGTATGTGTGTGTGCGTGCGCAGTCATGCACACACACGCATGTGTGTGCATTAATTTGTTCTCGTTCACAGTTGAATGCAAAGTCCACGGGATCTGGGAATGCATCTAAAGACCAGTGGCTTCTGGTATCTTAATGATTTTCTTTCATTCAGTGATTCAACAATTACTTATCAAATCCCCTCTACGCTCCAGGGCCTATGCCAGGAAATGGTGGTTAATAGAAGGATGAACAAAACAGATATGGTCCTCCCCTTTGTGGAGCTTACAAAGGTCATTACGGGTGGGGTGACAGGACTAGATATGTAATAAAAGATTGAACAAAGATATGAAACAAACTGATCTTAGAATCACAATTTATGATAAGCACTTAAAGGAAAATAAGACACTATTAAGAGAATAATGAGATCCTACTTGAAAATGACCCCAGAGGAACCTGGATGGCTGTTGATGGATGAATGGATAAACAAAATGTGAGGTATCCCTACAGTGGAATGTTATTCAGTCTTTAAAAAGGAAAGAAATTCTGACACGTACTATACCGTGAGTGAAACGTTAGGGACACCCAGGAGGGGCCAGGGGTCAAGCTTTGATAGGTTCAGAAGTCTCAGCTGGAGACGCATAACTTTGGGAACTGGTGGTGCGGAGGTGGGTTTCCGGAGTTCCACCGGGACGTTGGAAAGCTTATGAAACTGGTGTGTCCTGTCCTCAGGGCCGCCTTTTAATTTTGATAGATTTTTGTGAAATCATACATTCAGCTTTTTTTCCTTTTTAAGCAACAAAGCATTTACATTTGAGCAAAAAAAGCACTTGTACGGATGCACGGGCCCCGCCTTATGGATGAAGAGGAGATGGAGGGCCGTGCAGTATTGTCTAATACTCAGGACAACTGCATACACATCAGATGCTTATCAGATGCAGGAAAGGGTCAGTTTGTTTTGAATGGGAACTTGATAAAGTCACAGGATTTCTCAGGCAGTAGGGCATTTAAATTGTGTAGTGTATGTATTTACTGGCCTCTTTTTGCAAGTGAAGGAACTATAACCTACCTGAGGTCTCAAAAACTAGAAAGTGAACTGTGTTTCCTCAACTCCCAAGGTGAGGGTTCTTTCCAGAACCTTACAGCTGTGTTGGAAAAGCAGTACAGATGACCCAGAAATTGGTTAGCAAGTCAAAATACAGGGCACACAGTTACATTTGAATCTCAGATGAACAGTGAACGATTTTTTTAACATAAGTGTATCCCATGTAGTATTTGAGACATACTTATACCAAAAGAAAATTGTATTTAAAATTCAAATTTAACTGCATGTCCTGCATTTTATTTGGAAACACTACCCAGAATTGAACTTTTGGAACACAAAGATGTTTGCAATTTGAGGACTACTTGTATATTCCATTTGACGACTTCTGGATCTTCCATACATTTTTTTAAAATTTGGGGATTGTGAGGGAGGAGGATTGATTTTTCCTGTTCTTTCAAAATGGCTGTGTTGTGTTATTTACCTGGTCTTTGATGAATATTCATTATTTGTAAAAACAAACAAACAAACAAACAGCCTAGTGTTGGGTGGGGAAAGGCCCTGGGGTCAGGAGATGTCAGATCTGGCCAAGTCACTGACCGTTCTTTGACCTTGGCTAGTAATAACATACTGTATTTTTAGGCCACTTCATTGCTTTGAAGTCTTCTCACTTGGTGGTTATTAGGATGGATGGTATCCCCCATGGACCAGATGAGCAACACAAGGGAAAGCAAGGTCTGGGTGGATGGTCTCTGGCTGAAGCTGGGCTAGGACCCTCTTCCCAACTTTCACTTCAGTGGTGTCAATTAATTTTCAAAGCTCCCATTTCTTTGTGCTTCCTGTCACGCCCCTACGTTTTATAGAATATCTTTCTGATGTCATTCCATGACTCTTCGCAGTCTCCTGTGCCATAAGATTCTAGCTTTTAAAAGTTACATGGTAGATATAATTTCAAGTTGTAAGTTAAGATAATGAAGCACATGCCACTTTGGCAGTCATGGGCAGCCTCCCTGTACGTTGTCCTATGATGTAGTCTGTAGTATTTGACAAGCACGAGGGGCCACCGTGTTGCAGTAGCAAGCTCAGTTTCTTAGATGAGGCATTGTCAGAGTAACAATGATGCTTTTTGGGATTTTTGAAATCCTGATGCTTAAAGTGTACCAGTCCCAATGGATACCTCCAATATCTATGGACCCACATGTAGATAGCACGTATTCTATGTTTTGGGGAGTTCTTCCCGTTCCTCTTGGAATACACACTCACTGGCACGCAGTAGGAACTCAACAGTGTGTTGCGTGAATGATTATAACGGACCCTGTCCTTGAAGACAGCTTTGAAGGCCATTACTTTCACTTTAATGCTGACTTTAGAGAGCTATAGCTGTGTTAGAAATAGTGCTTGCCCTTCAGATATTTAATATGTAGTGGGGGAATCGTACAAAAACATATCTAACCAAAGTACAAGGAAGTAATGGTTTTCACACAACGTAAGAAAAAAGAAACCTGCTTTTCTGATGGCAGGTACATGCAGTAGGTTCTGTCTTGTTTCGTTCCATATTTACTTTATGAAGTATTTTTTATGTCTACGCAACGAATACCATCAATCCCTTTAGAAGGTTTATCAAATTTTAAATGAGACCTTTTTATTTTAAATGGCTTTTTTCCCCTGTATTTTGAGAAAATTTAAATCTACAGAAAAATAATACTAACATTCATGTACGTAATCACTGAAGTTTGACAAAATTTGGAGCGTTTTTAAATGAAAAGACTATTTATTTATTTATTTGACAGAGAGAGACACAGTGAGAGAGGGAACACAAGCAGGGGGAGTGAGAGAGGGAGAAGCAGGCTTCCCGCTGAGCAGGGAGCCCGATGCGGGGCTCTATCCCAGGATCCTGGGATCATGACCTGAGCCGAAGGCAGACGCTTAACGACTGAGCCACCCAGGTGCCCCAGAAAAGACTCTTTTTTTTTTTTTTTAAAGATTTTATTTATTTATTTATTTGAGAGAGAGAATGAGATAGAGAGAGAGAGTATGAGAGGGGGAGGGTCAGAAGGAGAAGCAGACTCCCCGCCGAGCAGGGAGCCCGATGCGGGACTCGATCCAGGGACTCCAGGATCATGACCTGAGCCGAAGGCAGTCGCTTAACCAACTGAGCCACCCAGGCGCCCCGAAAAGACTCTTTTTTAAAAGTTAAAAATCAGTAAAGCCCTGCAATCCATAAGGCACTACATCAGTTTTGAAAAAGAAGTTCCCAGCAAGGACCCAGCCAGAATAACAAAAGGAAATCTATAGTGTGTCCCATGCTACCCAGCCTCAGTGTTCTGGTGGGACTTTATGCTTACTTTTTATCAGATGAAGTTATATTTTATATATAGTTTCCTTTGCATGTGTCCTAAGGAGATCAGTAAGCCTAATATGCTTTAATTATACTTGTCAGAGGATTAAGGGAGCATAAATATTGGTGACCGTTGCAAGAACTAAGGTACATTTGATTTTATAAAGTAAAATTTTGTTTGCTACATTGTCTTAGGAATGGTACAATGATTTTCAGTCTAGAGTACCCTTAGAATTTATTATATAACAAAGTTCATTGTCTTCAAATTTTTATATGAGAATACTTCAAATCTTTCAAACAATATATATATTTTTTTAAAGATTTTATTTATTTATTTGAGAGAGAGAATGAGATAGAGAGAGCATGAGAGGGTCAGAGGGAGAAGCAGACTCCCTGCCGAGCAGGGAGCCCGATGTGGGACTCGATCCCGGGACTCCAGGATCATGACCTGAGCCGAAGGCAGTCGCTTAACCAACTGAGCCACCCAGGCGCCCTCAAACAATATATTTTTTTAAAGATTCTACTTATTTATTTGAGAGAGAGAGCACATGAGAGTGAGAGCAAGCTGGAAGGGGGTGGGGCGGGGAGAGGGACAAGCAGACTCTGCTTGGAGCAAGGAGCCAGATGGGGAGCTCAATCGGATCCGGACCCTGGGATCATGACCTGAGCTGAAATCAGGAGTTGGATGCTCAACCCACTGAGCCACCCAGGCACCCCTCAAACAATATTTTTATCCTAACATCCTGTTGGCCAGTCCTTGTATACTTTAGAATTCATCTAAGCTCTAAGTTGTTAGGAATCATTTTTCTGTCCCAAAGTGTTCAGAATCTGTGTTATCTCCCAGATCTGGCTGTATTTTAACCCCTCTTACTAGACGAAGATAATAGTATCTCTCCTTTGATCTTTGATTTTTTTTTAAACTCCCTTTAACATTTTTTGGGGTTCTTAGGTTTCATGAGCCTTTAGATGACCACATTATTGGAATGAAGGCTTTTAGATTAGAGGCTACGCAGCAAAATTCCCAGCTCTTACTCCCTATTTACGTTAAATTTCCTGGATCCTTCCCTCCCCAAGCTCTGTCCACATTAGTCTCCACTTAACAGGTGACCCTGAGATTTCTGTTTTATTTCTTTGCTTGTTTCCTGGACTGGTGCAGGTCCCATCTTTAGACTGATTCTGAGCATATCCTTAGTAGTGAAATTAAAATGGCAGGGTGATTCGTACTTCATCATCTGGCAATGTGATAGACTTTTTTTTTTTTAAGTAGTCTCTACACCCAGTGTGGGGCTCGAACTCACAACCCCGTGAGATCAAGAGTCGCACCCTCCACCTGCCGAGCCAGCCAGGTGCCGCTGTGACAGACTATTACAAAGCCCAGGCTATTGTTTAAGGAGGAAAACATTTAATGCAAAAAAAAAAAAAAAAAGCTGACAATGATATATTTGATCATTAAACTGCTTTGAATAGGAAAGGAATGTTTTCATTCCTGAGGTTAATGGTGCAGTCGCTTCTACTAACTTTATCTGATATGAAATGTCATTTCCCTCTTAGTTGGAATTCTAATAGGACAGAGCACACTCCTCTGTCTCAGGGTCTCTGCATGTACACGTGTGCTGTGTTCTTTGCCCTTGACTCCCATCTCCCGCCCACCTGCTGACCAGGTGCTACTTCCTTCTCGAAGACTTCCTGATTCTCCACCCTCCCAGGTCAAAGTGAGGGGCCCCTCCTTTGTTCTGGTCACTCTCTGTCCATTCTTGACCCAGATCTCGCCATCTCAGAGATGGTGGCTAGCTTTTATTTTACGTGCCAACTCCACTTGATGTAGTGGTAGTTATCTAAACTCTGCTTTTCAAAGAATTGTCCTGGAGTGGCAGCAGCAGACTTACTGAGCTAGAAGCTCGGGAAGTAGGACCCAGCCATCTGTGTCCGAACAGAACTTTCAGATGATTTTGACACCTGCTCCAGGTTGAGGACCACTGGCCTAGAAGTTTTTGGTGAGTAGGATTCTGAAGTCACGTCCCGCCATGGCAGGGAAGGGTATGTGAAGATTCCTTAGTGACAGACATCACCTTGAGCAGGTGAGAAGCAGGACAGGTGTAGGCCCCGGGGTGCTGCCATCCTGAGCTGTATTGTAATCGCTGGTCTAGCTGTCTCTGCACTAGTCTGTCACCTGCGTGAGAAGAGCACCTGTTTAGGGCTCACTGATGTAACCCAGCCCCCAGCACAGGGCTTACCTTATAGTAGCTGTTCTACAAGGACAAGGCCAATGGTAGAGTCAGACATGTGCCTTTTTCTACACTGAGGGTCACTGGAATTAGCTGCCATTATTGGAAGATGTTCTCTGAGAGCAGGTGTTGAAGTTGGTTGTTTTTTTCTTAGTGACACTGGGGTTAGAAGAACCACATGTGGCCTGATCAAGTGAACTTTATGGCTTCATTCCTTTGGTAAGGTGCCAGAGGAGAAGAACCATGTCCTTGGACCTTATTACTTATTCAAATAGTCACAAACAAAAATTGGTATTTTAAGATTCTTTTAGCACCAACTTCTGGTACCTGTTGCCATCCTTTGCAAATGCCACAAAATACCAGGGATTATTTTTAGTTCGCTCCTACTTGGGAAAAGTGGACTCTTGTGACATCTTGGTTTGGATCGGAGATCTTTTTACCAATGATACTTCGAAGCTTCTAGCCCATTCTATCACTCTGAGCTATAAAATATTTGCATAAAAGGGAAAAACAGCTCACACAAAGATTCACTCACTGTTTGGGGGTCTGTGTTTATTATCAAAAGACAATAAAGCTAAAAGGTTTTCAAGATCTGTGGACTATATTGGGGTTAGTAGAACTACAATAGTTTCTTATTAGATAGAGCAAGGTCAAGCGTAGTACTAGGTCTGGTTTTATTCAGTGAATTCTAGGTGCTTGTCCACAAAGCCAGAACATGAGAAAGTTGAAGTGGTTTGTGGAACTCTTCCCCTGGGCGGGCTGTGAACTTTCAAGACCGAAGTCAGGCACCAGCTTTATTAAAGACTGCAAAAGCTTCCCTAACCTAATTAGCCGGGGCGATTTGGGGCCCTAGGGCATATTTTAGGTTGTCACAACTCAGGGGGTGCAGCTAAACATCCCACGATGCACAGGACTGCTTCCACAACAAGGCATCCCACCTGAAATGTACAGTGCTGGGCTTGGGAAATCTTTCCCTACACCACGGACCGGAGTCCTCTGAGAATGCTGGTTCCCCGGGACTCCCTCCCAGCCTGCTTCTGCCTCCCTGAGGGGATCTGCTCCATTTCGGTGGCTTTCGGCACCATTAACACGCCAGTCCCTGCTGAGTTTCCACAGCAGCCAGCTTTTTTGCCCTGCCAGCCAGTCCTCTCCGCTGGTGGGTCTCCAGAGCAGCGCAGGCACGGCGCATCCAGCGCTGACACGCCCCCCCCCCCCCCCCCCCCGGTTTAGAACGACTCCTCTCCAGCTGATGCTGAAGCCAGACACCTGGACTTGAACTGTGACCCCCTTCCTCCTCCACATTGTGCCACCCCGACCTCCATTTCCTTTTTTTTTTTTTTTAAGATTTTATTTATTTGAGATAGAGGGAGCACTAGCTCGGGGGTGGGGGGAAGAGGGAGAGGGAGAAGCAGACTCCCTGCTGAGCAGGGAGCCCCACACGGGGCTCAATCCCAGGACCCCGGGATCATGAACTGAGCTGAAGGCAGATGCTCAACTGACTGAGCCACCCAGGCGCCCTGCGTCCTCCATTTCCAATCCACCTCTTAGATCTGCTGCCTCTACCTCCACAAGATCTTGAGTCTGTCTGATTGTCTCCACTGCCACCCCCTTATTCAAGCCACCACCAACCTCCTCCTGGGCCACCCCCCCCACCCTAAGAGTCCCCTAACTGATGTCTCCACTCCCAGCCCAGAGCGGCCACTCACGTCCTGGGTCACATCTGTGCCCAGCTGCAAAATTTTTTGTAGCTCACCATTGCACTGATAACATTTACCTCCTTCCTGTGGCTTAGCAGGTCCAGCCTGCGACCCCCTGCCAGTTTCACTCTTGTCCTGCTTCAGCCTCTGGAGCATGACCAGCCCTTTCCTGTCCCGGGACCTGCACATTTATTGCTTTCTCACCTGAAAAGCTCTTTCCCGCAAGGACTGCTTATCTTTTGCTTTTGGGGCTCAAGTGGCATTTCATCAGAGCATTTTCTGACCACCCCCCATGAAAGTAGGTCCCTCCCAAGCTATGCCCCTTGCTCTCTTTCTCGTCCCTTCATCTGCTTGTGGGATTATTGCTGTGCTGCTCCCTGAGTCTGGAAGCTTCTGGAGAAGGGACCACATCTGTCCTGCTCTCTACAGCTCAGTGGTGGACAGAATGGATATTAGTGGGAGTGGTTGCTGCCTGGGTGGCTGGGTGAGTGAAGGGAGACTAGCCTGCAGGGGTGAGGGAGGGAAGTGGGAAATGTCAGGCTGCAGGAGCACAGAGAAAGGAGTTACTCACTCAGGTCAGGGGTGTTCAGGAAGCTTCCCAAGAGGAGGTTTACACTGGAGGACAGTCTTGAAGAAAGATTAGGGGTTCCCCAAGTTCGGGAAATGATGAACAGTTTCAATTGGGGTGGGGGAAATACTTGAAAGTAAATGGAGCCCAAAGCAGCTCTGGCCTCTGAGAGACCCCCATGTGGCTTCGCTGGAGGATCCAGAAAGTGGCTACTCCCACAGTGTAGACCACTGTCTTCTCCAACATGAATGTGCATGTGGATCTCCTGGGGAATCGTGAAAATGTAGATTCAGGGTTGGTTGGAAGGTGAAATTCTGCAATTCTCCCAAGCTCTGGATGATGCCGAGGCTGCTGGCCTACAGGGCACAGAGGATGGGCAGGACCAGCTTACTGTCGAAAGAACAGCAGCTCCATCCTCATGTGCCCTTTGATAAAGGGTAGAAGACATGACTTCCGTGTTTTCTCTGAGAATTTTCTTCTGGACTCTTTTGTGGAACACAAAGAGGCATCTGATGGCTTCATTTTAGGGCAGCATCTTCCAGCTGTAACTTGGTAACTTTAAAGTTCTTATTACCTGGGCCTTCCTATGTTACTAAAGGAAGTAGAAATATAAACAGTTGTTTCTGAGCCCTGATGCTCTATCCTGTTACCTGTTGTCAAAGGACCACAGTAAGCATGTTAGTACTTTGTTGAGTATAAATCCACTTAAATATTATCCATCCTGCATTCCACCTTATCTGTTTTATGGTTTCTCCAAAGCACATTTGTTGCTCGGACAGTCTGTTCTCTGCCACTTGTCCTACTTCTGGGCAAGCGCCTGCCTCCCCTATCAGCCTATGTATCTTTAAAAAAGACAAACTAGTATTAGGCCAGTCATCATTCGGAGGGTAAATGTTTTCCTAAAAGAATTGCATCATAGTCCAGACTGAAACAAATGGATTCCACATTATCTGGAGCCTACGTTAAGAGGTATAAACCAGCAATGACTGAGGAGTTGTCTGTGTGTGTGTGTGGGGGGGTGTAAAGTCTTCTTGGGGTTGTAATAAATGAGGTTCTTCAAATCGGCTGCACATTGGAATCACCTGGGGGGCTCAACTGTACTGATGCCTGAGTCCCCCATGGGAGGGTAGGAGTCACCCAAGTGGGGTACACCTGGGGGGGGATTCTAATGCATAGTGGAGGCAGAGAATTGCCAGGGAAGTAGACGCTGGAGAGTCTGCCCTCTATGGGATGTCTTTTAGTGTGTCAAAAATTCACCGGGGCTCATGGAAATGCCATAGTGTCCGCATATGGGGGAAGGGATTGAAATAAATGGGCAGTGTCACTCAGACGCGGGACTGGGTTCTGGGATTACGTCAGCTGTGGGCAGCCTTGATCGAGTGTGCAGCCTCATAGCTCACTTCTGTGTCGTGATTTGCTGATGACAAAGCACCTTCACCTGCAGTATCTTACAGTCACAAGCATTCTAGAGAGAGGGCAGGCCACCTTTGCTCCTTCTGCCCTTTCTTCAAGGGACACGATTCTTTATCATTCGAGATTCAGCTGCAGTGTTCTCCTGGCCTGGACGCCCTCCCAGACCCTCCCCAGGCTGCGTTAGGGACCAAGCTCCTGGCATCTCGTGGCACTTCCCGTAATTGAACTGTAATAATCTGTTACGGTTTCTCTCCCTTTGAGGGTCATGATATCCTCTGCATCGCAAGGGTCTATAATAACCCAGTAGGCATTCACTAACTGATGATTTCATCCATCCATCCATCCATCACAACTTTCCAGGTGGGGACACCAGGCCCGGGGGGATGAAATACAGTTCAGCACTCCCCTCCCCTAACCTTTCCGAGCCCCAGATTCCGCTTGTAAAAATGAAGAGTTTGGAGATTTTCCCTAACATCCCTTGCAGCTCTGAACTAGGTGGTTCTGTTTTATCGTCTTGGTTCTTTGTTGCAAAAACTCAACAAAGCTCTCCGGGCAGGTGTGAAACAGTCCCAAGAAGAAAGAGTAAAGGTGTGATCGAGGTAAATCACCAACTGGCAGGAATAGAAATTCATATTTTCACTTCAGCCTGGACCAGGGACCCAGACCCGACGGCTGCGCATTAGAATCCCCTCGGGAGGTTGAGAAAGTAGAAAGTCCTGTGTCAGACCCTTTCTTGATTTTCCCCGAGTGATTTTGAAGTAGACCAATTGGTGTTCAAGGGCCACTTTTGTTCTTCTGGAGATTCAGACCACTGACCAGCAGTGGTTGTATGAATGGACTTCAAGTCCATTTTTATGAATTCTAAATAGCTGACTGACCCCAAAGGAGCCCGGTGGTGCCACCAACGTCGGCCAGCCCCCTGCATCGTGCACACGTTGCTGAGACAAGCAAGGGGCCTTGTGTCCAGATCATGAGGGAGTCAGGGATGTGGCTACTGTGACCTGACTCTTGACCGCTTAGAAATCACTTCCTAATCAGGGTGAGGAGGAGGGGTGAGTGTGGGCAAACAGAAGAGAAGAGGAAATGTGAAACCACATCTTCCTTCTCTGGGGGTAAAACTGTTCACAGAAAAAATAAGTTGTTCACATATATGGTGTACAATATTATTTGCATCAGGCAACCCCTTTGGCTAAAGCCAATGAGGAGATTTTGAGGGTTGGGGCGCCTGGGTGGCTCAGTCCGCTGAGCGGCTGACTCTTGGTTTCGGCTCAGGTCATGATCTCAGGGTTCTGGCATTGAGCCCTGCGTTGGGCTCTGCTCTCAGCGGGGAGTCTGTTGGAGATTCTCTCCCTCCCTCTCCCTCTGTCCTCGCCTCCCCCCATGCTCTCAGGCATGCGCACGCTCTCTCTTTCTAAAATATGTGAAACTTAAAAGATTTTGAGGGTTGTAAAATGAGATCATTTCTCTGGCCTTGCATATGGTTGGCAAACGATTGAAAGAAAAGCCACAGTGCCAATGTAATTTTGACTCTCCCCGCCCCAACACACACCTTCTGAGAAGTCCTCTTTTTCTCCATCTCCCCCGACCCCCCCAACCCAGCTCTGAATTGGAAGCCAGCCTACCAGCGCTCAGCAGTGTGATAAGATCTGACTCCTAATTGTTAAATTCCCGAGCTGTGAATGTATGTCAACATGCAACAGGATGTTCCTTACAGCTGCACATCGGGACTTGGGAGCCAGGCCAAAGGGAGCCATTTACGGAGTCTATCCTGTAAAACCTTCAGTTACATTTACAGTCATTGTGAACACATCCATTTTCATTGTAAAAGGACTTTTTAAGGAAATTGACAAGTTAAATATTTTTTAATCCTTTCAAGGATTTAGTTAAGTGAGTAAAAGATTAAAATGGCCTTGTTTGCTTTACTTTTTCTCAACTTCAGATTAAAAAAAAAAAATTCTCCATTTATCGACCTCTCCAAGACAGTTTTACATAGACAGACAAACTTGTGAATAGAGATTCATAGTAATCAAATAGGATCAGAAATGTGGACTTAAAGGTCAATTGATTGAGCTGGCTTTTGAACTCTGGCATTTATATGATGCAGTGAGTTACAGTGGGCTCAGTGAAAAGAGAATGCTTAACGTGATTACCTGTGTGTTTCATTTCTCTTTTATTGCATAACACAGGCTAAGCATTGATAATCATTCACCACCAAATAAGATATAAACACTGTGTTCAGTGGTGCCAAAATAAAAAAAAATGAACATATCACACCAGGGCTGATACCCCTTTGATTTTAAAAGCGAATTTTGAATTTTACTTCTGCCTCCTCTGGAGCCTTCCAGTTCTGTGAGTGCTCGTAATGCTTCACATCTGCTGGCGTTCGTTGGCGGGAAGTCACGGCTCCCTGGCTTGCATTTGACTGCTGGACCTCTCATGCTTGTTGCATGCGAGCTGTCTCAGGGCACTTTTTACCAAATTTGGGGCCCTGCTGAAACGTCTCCGGATTCTCATAAGTGTAATTTGCGGTTTCTGCAGTTTCTGGGCAACCTCTCTCCTTGTCGAGCTGGACGTCATGAACAGAATATGGCACAAGGGATGGGAGGTCACTTCCAAGGCGAGGGTGCAAAGAAGACCCTCCTTTTGACTTGCTCTCTGAGCAGC
The DNA here is from genome assembly GCF_964656455.1 of Halichoerus grypus. Lineage (NCBI taxonomy): Eukaryota > Metazoa > Chordata > Mammalia > Carnivora > Phocidae > Halichoerus > Halichoerus grypus. The sequence continues at coordinate 17,550,482 of NC_135724.1, forward strand.
CAGCTTCCAGCCACCAGCCCACGAGGAACCAAATCCTGCCAGCAGGCCTGTGAGCGAGCTGGGAAGCAGAGCCTTAGGTCAGGCCCACGATCCGGAGCTGTTGAAACTGAGATAACACTTGTGTTTTAAACTGCTAAAGTTGGGGGTCATTTTTTATGCAGCAATAGGTAACTCATACAAGGACACCGATTCAAGGTCCAATTAAAGTGTCCCCTGCCGTTGGGGCGCTCACCATCTGTCGTGAGTGCTAGAGTTGCGAAGCATCACTGGTAAGCCAACATGTGAAATCATCATTGTTACTTTCTGATGAAGGACTCCCAACAAAAATAGCTCCCAAGCTTCAGTGTTGTCCTATGTATTTTTTTTGTTTTTCAGTTTAATTTTTGGAGTAAGTAAAACATGTGAATGCTACAATCTTCAAAAGGTCTGAAAGGGTATAAAGTGTCAAGTCAATCTTCCCCTTTCCACGTCAGTGCCCACTTCCCCTCCCCAAAGTCAACAGCCCTTACCAGTTTATCGGTTACCTTTCTAGAGATAGTCTTTGCATTTACAAATGTGTACATTACAAATGTGTACAGACCTATCCCGCCCCCACACAGAAACACCAAGGCAGTGAAATGTGACTTTGAACTTGGATTGGAAATCAGGAATATGCTTGATACATAATCGATGGAAAATTTACGTCATTCCTGCCGATGGATTCTGCCCTGAACTTAACAGAAAAGAAATTCACTTAAGGAAACAGTTGAAAAAACAAGTCGTGGAATGACTGGGCCTAGAGAAGCCATCTGGTTTGTCCACTTGCCTTGGGCAGGATAGTATTTAAAACATCCAGAGGAGCTGCTTTTGAGAGACTTCCATCATGAAATAGCTTCTTGATCTTTGGGGAAATGGGGAGATAAAAATAACTCTCCTCATCAGAAAATGTCCCAGACGGTTGTTCTAGAATTTTCTCCCTAAGAACCTGGCATACTGTGAAAAATTAGGGGTGTGTGTGTGTGTGTGTGTGGTTTGCTTCTGGGAACTAAGATGACCCCGCGTTAGCTGTGGAGTGAGTCCCAAGAACCGATCTGAAGAGAAGGGCTTGTTCTTGCTCTTCTGCTACTTCTTTGTACCTGCACCAGTGGTGGAGACTCTGGGTAACTCTTATTAATGGTGTGGGTGGGTGGTAGCCCAGGCTGTGGAACAGGTGCTAACTCCTTCCTTGGCTCGTTCGGCGACCTTTGCCACACATCTTCACCTGTTCATGTCTCTGTTTCCTCTCTGCAAGGGGAAGGTGATGAAACTGTAGCTTTCAAGGATGAGGGAAGCCTAATGAATATGGTATTTGAAGACCAATAAATGCCTTAGAAGAAAGGCGCCTGTTGAATTTGAGGTGATTATTCTCATTACAGTCATTACCTTTACAGTTCTAGGTAGCCTGCCAGACAAGTCACCACAGAGGTGAAAGAGTAATGGCATGGGATTCAGCTGCACACAGATGTTAGCTGTGTTTCCTTTATGTGTAGTATCGGCTTTGAATGGAATTGAATCAAAAAGTATGCTTACCTGGATCCTTATCACAAGGTCCGCCAATGCTTTGCATTTATTGTTCAGAGAACAGTAGTTGAAAGCATCCTACAAACAACCATGATGGTGGTTATTCAGTGACTCATGGTTCCTTTGACTGGAATCCAGTGGATTGTCTGTGTCTTGTTCTGACATCACTAGTAGATACTTCTTTTTCTTCTGACTAAAGCCACGCAGGAATGGTTAGGTTTCCAATGAATGCTTGCTTATGTCACTGCTCTCTGACAGGATCTCTTTCAATATGGAGAAATCTGAGAACCAGTTAATGTTTCTTAATTTTAGGCCACTCATCTGTGATCCTGGTGGTATGGAATGAGAATTCCTTCCTCCCTGCCTCCTTCCTCTCTCCATCGCCTCCCTCCCTTCCTCCCTTCTTCCCTCCCTCCCTCCCTCCCTTCCTTCCTTCCTTCCAACCTTCCATCCTTCCATTCTTCCTTCCTTCCTTCCTTCCTTCCATCCTTCCTTCCATCCTTCCTTCGTTCCTTTGTTCGTTCGTTCCTTCCTTCCATCCTTCCTTCCTTCCATCCTTCCTTCCTTCCATCCATCCTTCCATCCATCCTTCCATCCTTCCATCCTTCCTTCCATCCTTCCTTCCTTCCTTCCTTCGTTCCTTCATTCCTTCATTCCTTCCTTCGTTCCTTCCTTCCTTCGTTCCTTCCTTCCTTCCTTCCTTCCTTCCTTCCTTCCATCCACCAAACATTGGAGTACCTCCTATGTGCCCGGCACTGTTCTAGATGTTCTAGATTCATCAGGGAGAAAAAGAGACCATGTCTCCACCCTCGTGGAGCTTACATTCCCACATGGAGAGAGCGAGAAGAAACACAGGAGCAGGCATATGTGGGCTGGTGAGAAATGCAATGGGGCAAAAATGAGTGGGGGCAAGGGGTACAGAATAACAGTGAAGGAGGGGAGAGTTTGCAGTTTCGCACAGGCCACAAGGGAGGCCATTTTCACAAGGTGGGCGTTGACCCAAGCCACAAATACCTGGGAGCTGCCTACTGTGTGTAGGGCTGCGCTCTGGCTGTCCGCTTACCATGGTGGGTGGATGGTTTGCCCCACCTGCCTGCTGCCCCCTCCTGTCCCATTTTCCGTCCGACCCCCCAGCTGCTAACAGGCTCCACAGTGTCCTTCCCTGCCGTCTGTCTCTCCCACTGGAATGTACGCTTCCTGAGGGAAGGGACTTTCATTGGTTTTGTTCAGATCTATCTGAAAGCTGTTGCTTCTCCCTCTGAAAGGCTTTCCATGAGCCCTCCGCCTGCCCTGCCTTCGCCTCTTTGTCATCTGCCAGCCACAGGACCGTAGGGACTTCCTGCCATCTTGGTTCAGCCACAGATTGACTTCATCTCTCCCCGGAGTCCCTGCTCGGGGTTATCATTTCTAAACTACCTATGTGATTAGGCCAGTTCCTGGGGAAGAGGCCCCAGGCTCTTGACCCCGACAGTTCCGTGAACAGCGCTCCTCCTCCTTCCATGCTCTGCTGATGCTTCAACTCCCAGAGCCATCCTTGCTTGTTCTGGCACGTTCCTGCCCCTTCTGGCTCCATGTCCTCACTGTCCCCAGTGCCGCTCCATCACAGTGTAGATACTTGTGTGGGCCGTATTCCTGTCTGTCTCCCCTGAGACAGAAGCGTCAGAAGGACAGGAGGTGTGTCTTGCCCACCAACCGCTGACTGGGTACCTGTCAGAAGCTCTGGAGATATTTGGCCAAAGCGTGAGGAGCCTCTCATGGCCTCTGCTTGCTTAGCACACAAGTTCCAAATGCCTCTTACCTTCAAGGCCTTCCCATCTCCTGCCCTGATCACCGCCCAACTCAAATAACTTCCGTCCTCTTTCCGTCCTTCCTTGAAGTCCCTGCTCTCTCCTGTGGCTTCTCCTTCTAGCACCTGTCATGCTGACTTATAGTGAGGTGGCTATTTGTCACTGTTGCTGCATGGACTGCAAGCAGAGGAGGACAAGGCTTCTATTTTATATGTCACCATTTACTTTAGGTATATATATATATTTCATATTCACGTATATTTGATCTTTATATATATCTGCGAATATCTTTAATATACTTCATACATATATCTCTAATCACATGATTTTTGGGTGAATAGAGGAAATGGTGGAATTTTACGTCTTAGGAGGCTTGTTCCTTATGACTAATCTTAACTTTTTTGTAGCGCATTGATATGATAGAATTACAATTTGACCTCAGCGCAGGAAGGTTCCCTGTGGTGGAAATTCGGGGCTCTACAATGTGGCTTATTTGTCTCAAAGCTAAAGGTAGAGCCTGCTTTTTTTCTCCCAGATATTTATCATGAGTTTCTGGGCCTCAAGCTGTGCTCTCTTGTGAACGTGGTTTTCCTGGGTGTTCAAGAAAAATGCTGAGGGTGCCCCTTGACGTTCCCGGAAAACTAACTTCTCTTGGTTGACACTACTCAAATCTTTGGAAACTGGATGTGTTCTGATCAGATCCCTGGTCTCCAACATCAGGGACTACAGTAAAATTTAGACCTGAGGCGACGCCCCAGGGCTGCTGTGTGTGTGGCCCGTGTCACTGACTCGTAAGGCTCATCACATACCGAAAAGGAAACACTGCAATAGACATTTATTTATTGATTTATTTTCAAGTCCGCTCGGTGCCCAGTGCAGGGCTCGAACTCCCAACCCTGAGATCAGGAACCGAGAACAAGAGTGGGACACTTAACCAAGTGAGCCACCCAGGCGCCCCTACTTTTAAAGTGCAGATGCTTTTAAAATCAGCCTGATTTTTGGAAGCTTCGTGAGGGGAACCTGGTAACCTCAGATCACTCAGGAATTATAGAGAAGGTGAATTGAAGGGTCCGAAGTAAAGCGGAGGAGGGACTGGTCTTGAAAGAGGAGATGCACCAGCCCACTGCTGAGGGGTGGGCTGCTTGTGCGAAGGCCTGCCAGCCTATCTTCTAAAGCAGGGGCTGTGTCGCCGAGAGAAATGGCTCTGTCGTGAGTTAATGAAGTGGCTGTGGGAAAACTTAACCCTCTTAATTTTCCTATCAGCTGTCCTGGCACTAAATCCGAATTTCTTGATAAAAATTAAAGTCCATGTCCCTACTAGAGAGGGGACATTAAATAACCCGTGTCTGACTGTCCCTTTTCTGTTCTTCTAGCTCTTTCACAGCGGGGCACATGGAGATGTTTTTGCATACTGATACATTACCGTGCACTTGAAATCGGCTGCGGCGGGGGTTTGCCAAACGTGTGGTTTGCCCCACGGACGAGCCACCCTGCGGGCTGGCTGCCGATCTCGAGGCCCCCCGTCCTCCTCTTTTCTTCTCCTCTGGGCCCTTGCCACCCCTGGAAGCTGTTGTCTCAGCGCCCTGGCTCTGGAGCCCCTGGTTCTCACCGTGGGCCGGCTAGAGCTGCTGGAAGGGGCTTTGTGTCTGCCGCGGGCCACGGGGTGAGCAAGGTGAGCAGTGGGGAGAGGGCCTCTGGCAGCCCTCGCCGAACAGAAAGAAACATTGTTATTGCACGTGGTGACCAGGTGCCTTGGTACCATTTTGCCTAGAACACAGGCCTCTCGAGGCAAATGAGCGTTTTGTGGACGACTCTGGAAAGATCCATTCTGATCTTCAGACAACCAAATAAAATCTTTGGATTCCTATCGGCAGCTTGGGGTGGGTGGGACAGCTGGGAGGCCGGCTGAGCTGATCATCTACTTCTGCCTGAGAACAAGAGAAAGGAGTTCCGGGCATGACAGTTTGTGAGCCGGATATGCTGGAACCTGAGGGACTAGATTTGAATCTAGGCCCTATGACATACTAGTTGTGAGATCCTGGGAGGGTTTCTAGGCCTCAGTGTGTTCATCTGTAAAATGGGAACAACAGAACCTGTTGGTTCACTGGGCCCCTGTGAGCTCCAAATGCATTTGTGTGTGTTAAGTGCTCGGAAGAGTACCTCGCACATAGTATCAGCTCAAACAATGCTGGCTAGTGTTATCACCAATACATTACTAAATCAGGATAACAAGTAAACAATTCTTGGCTACCCCGTGCCTTTTGCTATGTGTCTGGAATGTGACCGGCACAGTGTTCCCGATGAGCCAGCTCTCTTCTCCAAACTCCCCTCCGGACTATTCCGGGGTCCTCTTTGGTGTTGCCTGCACTTGAGATAATCCACAGACTAACTGCTTCCTGCTTTACCCCGGCACCCCAAGGGACCTAACGCTGTTTCTCGCTAGTCATTGTGGATGCTTGCCAAGCTGGGAATGGGTAGATAGATGGCCTTCCATTGTGGTGGTTTGGTGTGGAAAGGCCATGGGCATCCCTGGAAAGGCTCTAGAGAAACTGGTTTTCACCCAAGGAAGGGTTCTAATCAGAGCACGGAGGAGGGAGCCAATTAGATCTTCATTTCCATCCCTGCAGGGCAGATCTGGGCAGAGATGAAGCATGAGGAGCAGGCAGCTGTCCTGCAGACAAAGACCACGCTGGGGCAGCGAGGGTTGGGCTCCTGGGCTCCGGCTCTCCTTTCCTTCTGAGATGCCCCTCCTCTTAACATGCCTGGGCCAGGAGAATGTGGAACAAAGATGCAAGGTGTGGTTGGCCCGGTTCGCTTCCCAAAGCCACCTGTCCCTTGCCGTCGGGACTTGAATGCTCAGACAATCTGGTTGGACCTATGGAAATTTGCCCTCTAGAACCTTCGGGCGGCGGGGGCGGGCAGGTGGGTGGCTCTTGGATCTTGCCTCCCTACTCAGGCAGCTCAATTACTTTCTGAGTGGCTAGGAAAAGAAAAACATCTCTGGATTTTTTATTTGCGGAAGTCCTTACTCGCCCCTGGCTTCTTGGGCTTTTTAACTGCCTAAAAACGATGGCTGGTATGGGCAGCCCAAGGGTTAAAGCTCTCTTCTGGGTGTGTGTTTCATTTTAGAGCATAACTCATTTCCTCCCTGCATCAATTTCCAGTTGTCCTCACTTGGGGTTTGTTACCAACTTGGCATGCGATGTCTCTTGCCTTTTATTTTTAGAACTTAGAGTAAGGATTAGCAATGTAATATTATGAATCCTGTGTATTGAATTAGGTAGAATGCACAATAGAGAAAAAGCCTTCAAAGCTTAGTTTTTTTTGGCATGTAAGTAGTAAAATGGCCTTGTAGAATTTTATTTATTTATTTATTTTTTAAAGATTTTATTTATTTATTTGACAGAGAGAGAGAGAACACAAGTAGGCAGAGTGGCAGGCAGAGAGAGAGGAAGAAGCAGGCTCCCCGCTGAGCAGGGAGCCCGATGTGGGGCTCCATCCCAGGACCCTGGGATCTTGACCTGAGCTGAAGGCAGACACTTATCTGACTGAGCCACCCAGGTGCCCCTGTAGAACTTTAATTTAGGGTATATTATCCTCCCTCAATTCCCTTGGCCAGTTATTTTGAGGATTTAGAAGTGGCTTTGGAGAGTGAGTGTGATTCTAGGATTCTTCTTAGTGGCTTGGAAAAAATATTCCTTTTATGTTTCATATATAAGGAATATATAAGGGTATTTATAGCTTGGATATATATTATGAGGAGCTGCTAATTGCCTAGGTTTTTACTCTAATTAAAAAAAAAATCAATTTAGAGCTCCGTGTGTATTCGTGTGTTTTCCTTCATGAAGGCGGAAACCAGTTACATGCTGACTTAGTGCAGTAAAACCGAGATGCCTGGCACGTCTTAAAGCCAGTCCTGCTTTTTATCTCCTGGACCAGTGCTGTCCAATAGAACTTTCAGTGATGATAAAAATGTCCTCTATCTAGTCACTAGCCACATGAGCACTTGATGTGTGGCTAGTGCCACGGAGGAACTGGCTTTAATTTTAGTTAATTAAATAGCCTCACGTGATGAGGGGTCCCTTGTATGGACCAGCAGTCTTAGCATCATCTGGGAGCTTGCTAGAAATGCACTCTCAGGCCTCCGCTAAGACCTTCTGAATCAGAAACTCTGGGAGTGGGGCCTACTAATTTGCATTTAATAAGCCCTCCCAGGAAGTCTGCTGCCAAGTTGGATTAGAGAACTACTGAGCCAAACCATAAGCCCCGTGAAGGTAGGGATCTCCGACTTTCTGTTTGTCACTGTGTCCCTAGCACACTTCTTGGCTCAGAGTAGTCGATCCTCAAGAAATACCTCTAGAAATAATCCATTACTCTTTGGGCAACTTGTCCACTTCAGAAATTTTTAGCTGAAATCCATTTAAATCTCTTTGTTCTCCAGAGGAGATAAAGAACAACTGAGTACTTTTTTTTTTAATTGGGGTAAAATTAAAACAAAATAACAAAATTTACAATTTTAACCATTTTTTCCCATTTTAACCATTTTTACATGTACATCTCAGTGGCATTAGGTAAATTTTTATTGTTGTGCAACCATCACCACTATCCATCTCAAGAACTTCAAACTGAAACTCTGTACCCATTAAACACTAACTCCTCATTGCCTGGTATGCCCCATCCCCAGTAACACTATTCTTCTTTCTGTCTTTATGAATTTGACCAACTCTAGATACCTTGTATAAGTGGAATCATAGTGTATTTGTCCTTTTGTGACTGGCTTATTCTGCTTGGCATAATATCCTCAAGGATCATCCATGTACCACACTTTGTTCATCCATTCATCTATTGGTGAACATTTGGGTGATTTCTACCTTTTAGCTATTATGATTAGTGCTGCTGTGGACATGGGTGTACAAATATCTACTCAGGGGGCGCCTGGGTGGCTCAGTTGGTTAAGCGACTGCCTTCGGCTCAGGTCATGATCTCAGGGTCCTGGGATCAAACCCCACATCGGGCTCCCTGCTCGGCGGGAAGCCTGCTTCTCTCTCTCCCACTCCCCCTGCTTGTGTTCCCTCTCTTGCTGTCTCCCTCTGTCAAATAAATAAAATCTTTTTAAAAAAAAAACAAAAAACAAAAAACATCTACTCAGATCCCTTCTTCAGTTCTTTTGGGTATATACCCAGAAGTGGAATTGCTAGAGTATATGGTAATTCTGTGTTTGATTTTTTATTTATTAATTTATTAAAAAATTTTTTTAAAAATTTACTAACTTGAGAGAGAATGAGCAAGTGTACAAATGGGGGGTAGGGGCCGAGGGAGGGGGACAAGCAGACTCCACACTGAGCATGAAGCTGGACCCCACAACCCTGAGATCATGACCTGAGCCAAAATTAAGAGTCGGCCACTTAACTGACTGAGCCACCCAGATGTTCCTATGTTTGATTTTTTAAAGGAAACACCAACCATACTGTTTTCCACAGTGGCTGCATCACTTTATATTCCCACCAGCAATGAATGAGGATTCCAACTTCTCCACCTCCTTACCAACACTTGTTATTTTCTGTTTTTTGACAACCAGGTACTTAGAAAAGCTAACTTGAGGATAATGTCAGAAAAAGAGCTCTGAACTTTCCTATATATATTTCTTTGATCAATTAAAACCTATACACTGAGGACCTATTGTACAGTAAGTTTTTGTATTAAAAGAAAATCAATAGAATTTATTCCAGATGGCCCGTGAAAAGGTTTGCTGGAATTTGGGGAAAAAAACCAAAAAACATATGGAAACTTAAATGGTGGAATGTTACTAGTTCCTGATGCAATTTGTGGAAACAGAACTCCATCTTTAGAGAATGGTTTTTTGACAACTGTTCTAACCTTTTGCATTTATCTCTAAGGAAATGACTGAATGACTGACTGCAAAAGTGTATGTTCAAGAAGCTTCATTTCCCTTGAGATTCTCATTGTTTTGGCCCCCGAATTTCATAGAATTTCAAGTACCAGTTATCTTTGATCAAGGGAAGTAATTTCTGTGAACACCTGGTTGTCATTTCTTAGAGTTCTTAAGAAAAATAATTTAAGGCTCTAAAGTCATTGTGCTTGATCATATCTGGGAAGTACATTACATATCAGGAAATACTCATGGGTTTGGTTGTTTAAGTAACAGAGATACACCCTGTCGGAAAAGATATCCTAAGTGCTAAAAGGGAAAAGTGAAAAAGCCAAAAAGTAGATTTCTGTGTTTACGATATGTTTATGGCCATTATACCCATGTTCCATGTAAATATCTTTGATTTGTCCTAACCTCAGGATCAGTGCAAATCAGCCAACTTCCCTCTCTCCTATTGCCTTTTTTGTGTGCCCCACCCTTGAGAGCAAGTCCTACTCAAGGGGGTATTTAAACTAGGAAACGTACATGTCATTATGCGTGTGTCAAGCCCCATAGAATGTACAACACAGGGACTGAACTCTCAAGTAAACTATAGACTTTAGTTAATAATAATGTATCAATATTGGCTCATCAGTTGTGACAAATGCATGGTACTAAAGCAAGATGTTAGTCACAGGACCAACAAGGCAAAGGGCTAAGGGGGTACATGGGAATTCTCTGTACTTATTGCTCAATTTTTCTATAAAGCTAAAACTGTTTTTAACAAAGTCTCATTAGGAAAAACGTGTTTTTAATCTGATGAAATTAGGAAATTTAGTGCCAGAAGGGATCTCAGACATCTTCTAGAAAAGCCTTAGGACAGTCTACCTCTGTTCCCCGGTCCAGTTTCAGGTCTGGGTTAGCAGTCTATTGTTTTTAAAAGCATTCCGTGGGATTCTTATGTGTGGTCCTGTTGCAGAAGGAGCGATCTGGTCAAGAACCTTCGCTTACAGATGAAAATCTGAGCCCGGCTGGGGACACAGCCTGCCTGAGGCCGTATAGCTGGTGTTGGCTGTGCTAGACTAGAGTGTAAGCTCTCTCTCCTACTTGTACTGTCTCAAGGACCTTCAGAAAGGCCATTCATGGTAACCTGACAATTGCTCGAAGCATGGGTGGCACCGTTGCTCTGGTCTCTTTAAAAAAAAAAAAAAGGGTGTGTGTGTGGAATGATTCAGCTGGCCCCTTGGCTGGGCTAGTGGTCTTATTTTCTCTCATTTTGAGAAACTCTTTTCCAGCAAGCTGCCCATCTGGGGAGGTGAAGATATTTTTTATGACTTCTTCCACTTTCAGTAATAAAAATTCTCAGTGATTACTGATTCTAGAACATGTTATTCCAGTTAGACATACTGATCCTCTTAAATGCTTTCTCTAGGACAGAAGCAATTTTTTAATTGTAGAGGACCAATTAAATTAGAATCCATTACATACCGACTTTGGGGGTGTGAATAATACCTATTTCTGTTAGGTATATTTCTCTTAAGAAACAACTTTTGGGCTTTAAAATTTTGATTTTATAGTACAGTGGTGAACAAAGGGGAGGATCGCCATCTTTTCTTGTCAGAGTTTCGTGAAAGGGAAAAGCTGTTGCAGGAGGTCCGGGAATAAACTCCAGGATGTGCATTACTCATGAACTGTATCTTGCGGAAGTCACTGGCGTCTCTTTCCCTCAAGGGAGACCAGTTTTCAGTTTGGGGAAGGTGAGAAAGAAAAGGGGAAGGTAGAGAGGGGCTGGCTGCGGGAGGGGGTCATCAGGCATTTCTGGAGCTGGCTCTGCCCCGCACGCCCTGTTCCCAGCTGGTGGGGTCTCGGGGACAGGACTTTGCCCTCATTAATCCCCTGAGACTATTAATTGTATTACTATACTGAATTCATCTGTGGCTCTCTGACATTTATATTTCTGTGTGCTCATTAAAATCACTATGGGTGCCTGGGTGGCTTAGTTGGTTAAGTGTCTGCCTTCAGCTCAGGTCATGATTCCAGGGTCCTGGGATCGAATCCCACGTTGTGCCGGGCTCCCTGCTCAGTGGGGAGTCTGCTTCTCCCTCTGCCCCTCCCCCTGCCCATGCTCTCTGTCTCTCTCTCTTTCTCTCTCTCGCTCTCTCAGATGAATAAATAAAATCTGTAGAAAAAAATAAATAAAATCACTATGGAGGGGGATCACTTTTAGTCGTCATCCTTTCCCCTTTGTACATTGGAGAGATTGGCCAACTTGGAAAAGCCCGGTACCACAGCATGAACCCCTTCCTGTTGTGCAGAGAGCTTGGTGTGCTGGCGACAAAGAGTGAGGAACTCCTAGCAGCTCTCCTTTATGGCTTTATGGGGGTGGGAAGGATGGGAGGGTGGGAGCAACACCAGTGGGAGAAAATTAGCCTTGAGGGGCAGTTGGCTGGCCAATGGCAGGACTGGTAGTGGGTTTCCCAGCAGCGGTGGTGGATTTGTGTTGAGTCATCCTAACACCTTTTTTTTTTCCTGGTTCCTTTTGACCTGAGTTGCCAGATACTTGCCAGGGATGAAAGGTTCACAAAGGGAACTTTCTTTTTTATCCCCTTGGAATATAGACTTAGTTGCTACCATTGGGGCTACCACTTTAGATCGAAATGTTGCCTGGGGGATGTCCCTGGAAGTCATAAGTATCTTACCTGGATGTTAATAAAGTCACTGTCACAATATAAGAGCCCTGGCGAAGTTGAGTCCCTAGAGGCAAGCTAGACCTTAGGACATGGAGTGGTGGATGAGTACTTCTGTCTTAAAGAAAAGAAAGAAGAAAGGGAGCAAAGCATGGTGGGATCTCTGGATTTCTTTAAAAAATCTTCCAAGGAAATGACTTGTACACACACATAAATATTTCTCTACTTGTAAACAGTGCCTGAAAAGTGACTTCTAGTGATTTCGAGGAAATAGCAAGTAAAAGAAGCAAGTGCAAAGGGGCACATATATTCTACTTCTGTATAAGAAAGATAAATATGAGGGGCGCCTGGGTGGCTCAATCGTTAAGCTTCTGCCTTCGGCTCAGGTCATGATCCCAGGACGAGCCCCCGTCTGGCTCCCTGCTCCACGGGAAGCCTGCTTCTCCCTCTCCCCCTCCCCCTGCTTGTGTTCCCTCTCTCGCTGTCTCGCTCTGTCAAATAAATAAATAAAATCTTTAAAAAAATAAAAAGAAAGATAAATATGAAATACATACAGCTGCTTATTTTTAGGAAAAGAAACATAGGAAGAATAAACAGAAATCAGTGAAGTTAATTACCAACAAGGAGTGGGTGGGGAAAAAGAAGAGAATATGTGAGGGAGAGCCACTTGGCTAAGTATGCCTTTTTGCAGTGTTTTAACTTTTGGGAGCATGTTAATGTTCCACATATTCAAAAAAAATTTAAATCAATAAAATATGAAGGAGTGAAAAAACCCTAAGATGGAAAGCAAAATGAAATGAATGAATCCAAATGCTTTTCAAATGAATACCACAACCACAATGAAGAGGGGGAAAAAAAAAGAATTCAAGGCACTATGAACACAGTATTTTACTATAAATACTCAATCTTAGACAATGTGTGGGAGAAAGACCAAAGACATCCTCAACTATTTTAGGGGTTTTATGTAGTGATGTTGGCAAAGCAATTCTGAGACAATTTTTAGATGTTAATAGTGAGCAGAGGAGTAAATGTATTGTTTGAGGGGCCAGGTTTCTCACTGAGGGAGAAGGAACATACAGGTAATAGGTGGGAGAAGTTGTGGGGATCAGTTGGAATCAGAGGTTTTGGCATGAGCTCAGTTTCTGAAATACGTACATGCAGAAGCATTCTCATGTAACATGTGTGTGTTTTACGTGTGAGTATGTCTGTACGTATGCATGTATATTTCTTCTGTCCACCAAAGGGCCAAGAAGCACAGACACCCCACTAGCAGTGAGCACCTCTCGTGCCCAGACTTTGGTCTCTAATGTCATTCCCCCACTGAAAGGAACAGGCTGCGGCAGGACAGGTGCAGCGAGCCTGGAACATCTTGTTACTGCTGCAAAGTAAGGAAATACTCCAAGAATGATGAGGGCCTCCCACAGGACATATGTGCCAGCTTGAAGGGACTCCTGCTGGCCACACCTTGGGCAATTTGAACACTGATTGTGGATGGGGAGGAATTAGAAACCATTAGGAAAAATAGAATTTAGGCTTCCATACTGATAACCAGTTGATTAAACAGACAAATAACTGGGAAGAAGGGAGCCTCTGCTGACGGTGGAATGCTCAGGCCGGCTGATGAATGTGAAGGGCATGCTGGAACGGGGAGTCATGCTGTTGTAGCCATGATAGCCAAGACAGGATTAGGCAAGAACCCCCAGTGGATGCCACAACTAGGAGGAAATTTTGTTAAGGAGTCGGATGTTCTCATTGTCTTAAAAGTGTCTCCCCGCAGATTACAAGTTTAAAAAAATATATAGTAGAGAAATCAGACAACACCTTGACCAAGTGATGAAAGTTAAATCCGCAATGAGGGGTGGAGGACATCAGGTGCCTCCAGATGCCAGGTCCTGAGAAGGACAGAACATCACCTATGCTGTGTTCCAGCAAGGGTGCATAAGTTGGATTCAGTGGTGGGGAAACCCCAAAGCCCAAATGAGGAACTCTCTGTTTAAGAAAAAGGAAAAAAAAGGGGCGCCTGGGTGGCTCAGTCATTAAGCGTCTGCCTTCGGCTCAGGTCATGATCCCAGGGTCCTGGGATCGAGCCCTGCATCAGGCTCCTTGCTCAGCGGGAAGCCTGCTTCTCCCTCTTCCACTCCCCCTGCTTGTGTTCCCTCTCTCGCTGTGTCTCTCTCTGTCAAATAAATAAATAAAATCTTAAAAAAAAAAAAAGGAAAAGAAAAAAAACGGGTGGGGTGGGGACTGTATTCTTTAAAAACTTCAGTGTCGTCAACGAATGACATCAGTGACAAAAAATAGAATGTTCCAGATTAAAGGACTTGTCCATTTAAGGTAGTAACTGATTCTGGGCTGGATCTCATCCTGGAGAAAAAAATAATACTCTAAAGGACAGTATTGAGTCAATAATAAAAAAAGAATATTAGCATATTAGTATTGACTTATGTAAAGTTGATTGCTATGTTATGATTACGTAGGGAATGGAGGAGTTTACCCCTGAGGTATTTAGGGGTATAGGGATATGGTGTAGCCAATCCTCAGATGGTTCAGAGGGAAAAACACACACACACACACACACACACACACACACACACACGAGAGTGAGCTAAGAGTAAAGCAAATGGTATAAAATGTTAACAGGTGAATGTGGATCAACAACAGCAAATATTGCTAATGTGGAACCAGTCTGTAGTTTGGCAGGTGATTTTTCATTTACTTTTCTAAGAAGTTTATGGCAAATCTGTGGCTCTCTTACGTTTTCGAATTCAGAGCACCCTCTATGGATTAACTTTAGAGGGTGCTTTCTCTCTTGCAGATACAGAATTTGAAAATTACCCAGATGTGTCTGTCCTGCCCTTTGACATGCTAATTCCCTTGCTAAAAGGGGACAGGTGAGCCACAGAGCTTGGTCCTTACAAACACCAGTTCTGGAGTGAAGCCGACCGTGATTGCAACCCCAGCTTGCCACTTACTAGTTGTACAACATTGAGGAAATCACTAACCTCCAAGCCTCAGTTTCCTTATCTGTAAAATGGGAATAGTTGTGGTATTTGGCTCTCCCAAATTCAATTTCTGCAACGGCTGGGGAGGGTCAGGCTGGCTGCCGGAGGGGGGGGCGGGGGGAGACGGGGGACTAGAGCGAGTGGGGCACAGCACACATCACTCAAAAGAAGAGCTACTACCCCACCCCCACTGATGATCGTTTTGCCCAAGTGTTGGATTTTATGCAAAATCAACAGATTTTTAAATGCAACTAATTAAAATCTCAACAAACAAGAAACCCTCAGTGAGCTAAACAGCACATGGCTGCAGGTTGCATTTAACCAACTGCCAGGTGTGGTTTCTGCTCTGACTCCAGTGGGGTCGGGAGCTGGTCTGGGTGTATGGGAATCTGACGCCAGTCCCAGAAAGGCTGCCCCGGTATTCGGGGCTGAGCACCACTACGACTCTATAGAGTACATAAGAGAATATGGAAGGATTCCCTGTATTTAAGGCCTGGGAAAGATTAGGATATTGACCACTTCTGCCCATTCTTTAAACAGTTAAAAGTTAAAAACTCCCTCTGGGAGCTTGCCTGTGTAAACAGGTGAGGCTGAGCAGCTGACCGGGAGGGAGCCCAGCTTGGGATCCGCAGATAGTGAAGAAATCAATCATTAAACACGTAAATAATCAAGGATTAACTTGATTAAACAGTCGATGTGAAATTTCCAAAGCCATTGGAAATTTTATCAAGGATTTTTATCTTGGTAGGAAATAAAGAAGATTCAGTGTCGTATAATCTTCCCCTTCCCACATGATGACGTGGTTATATAATACGTGAGTTCTGCTACTTAAACAGGAGGCTTTCTTAGGAAGAGTTTACTAAAGCAGTTCTGATGGGCGTGTAATATCTGGATACAAGAATACGTTCAGCTCGGGGCTCTCCGATGTACAATTACACATTGTTGGTAAACAACCGAGACTATTTTTGGCGGGCAGTATAGAGTGTCTCTTGTTGGCAAGATAGACGCTGTATATTGTGGCAGAGCTATCAGATGTTAAGACGCTTTCTGTTTCTGAAAGTAACACTTTCTCTTTGTGAAAAAAAAAAAAACAAACCCACTTTTATCCATTATGCAGAAATACGGACTGTGAGATGTTCTCTTTATATTCTACTTTAAATTCCAGAATTGGAGTTTTATGACTGCTTTCCTCTTCACTCAGGAGATCCGAAGAAGGAGGTAATGGATACGCCGCAGGCTGCTTTGTTGTGAGCAGCTGGGAGAGTAAAATATTTAATGTCTCTCTCACTACTAGGGTGACACAGCAGGTCACGGGCTAGGTATTCCCCTAGGTATCAATGATTCAGAGGAAGGTAAATTTGAGCCCAGGCGTGGGCCGTAGTAGCTTCTCAGCTGTTCCTGAAGCGTCAATTTGGTCACACATTTCTTCTCTTAGTGTTTAATTCTCCACCTAGGATTAGCAATGGCTGATATTTATTGTGCCTTTCCTTGGGGCCTGGCTCTATCCCAGGAGCGTTATCTGTATCAGCTCGTTTCATCCTCACGGCGTCCCTAAGAGGCAGGCACTACTATTTTACCCATTTTGCAGATGAGCAAACTGAGGAAGAGCAGTGTTACGTAACGAGCTTTCCAGAGGCCTCATGGCAGGCAGGGAATGCGGCTCCAGAACCCACCTGGTTCCCACTGTGCCAGAGTGAACCGTGGGCGCGCTGGGGATGCCGTGACCTGGGACTGTGGAATGACCTTAGCAACTGGAGAATTTTTTTTTTTTTTTTTTTTTAAGATTTTATTTATTTGCGAGAGAGAGAATGAGATAGAGAGAGCATGAGAGGGAGGAGGGTCAGAGGGAGAAGCAGACTCCCTGCTCAGCAGGGAGCCCAATGCGGGACTCGATCCTGGGACTCTAGGATCATGACCTGAGCCGAAGGCAGTCGCTTAACCAACTGAGCCACCCAGGCGCCCGCAACTGGAGAATTTTGACGTGGCTCCAGTTGCAGCCCTTATGGCAGCCAGCTGTGTGACCTTGAGCCCTCCGTGTAAGCTTTCTCAGCCTCAGTGTACTCATCCTCGAAATGGGGATAGTAGCACTATTTTATTCACGTGCTGGAGGAGAAAATGACCCAATAAAGGATGGGAACAGTATCTGAGCAAAAAATGGTTCTTAAAGATAGTTATAATGCACAAAAACAAGGTAAATGCTAAATGTTCTCAGTGATCTAAAGAGTAAATATGCTGCCCCTGGTACCGTAGAGACAGGGCGGCCCTGACTTAACAAAATGTTTCTGTTTTCCATGCCATTTTCACTTTAGGAACTATTTGGTGAAATTCACTTTTTACTTTGTGAAATCTATAACATTCAATGTCATTTAATAATACTCTTTTTAATAACTATGAAAAGACTTACCGTTTAACATTTGAGTTATTTAATACCTGGGTTCTCAAGATGGGCTAGTGGCTTCTCAGAGCGTGTGTTAGGAGTTAGAACATAACATGCTGCATAGGATGGTGCCCGAATGTCAGTACATTAGTTTATTCTAACGCTAGTTTATTATTTTCATTTTTTAATTGAGGTAGATTTCAAACATATAAAATAGAAACAATCATATAATGAACCCCCCTTCGTTCATGGCCATGGCCAATGAATGGTCTTTCATCTACACCTCTGTCTACTTCCTTCCCCAAATTATTTCAAAGCAAACTCAACCAGTGCATCTTTTTATTAAACCTGGTTTTGAAATTTAAGTTTGTTTCACTTGTTCATACCATGATAAAGATTGTCTGCAATTGTTCACTCTGTAGATGCCTGAGTCCCAGGTACCATACACCCTGCCGAGGGTTTTACATGAGATTGAGGTTTGAGGACCCTGTAACACAGGCATTATCTTCACGTTGTAAATGAGGAGGCTTACTGAGGGTACTTTCCCCAAGGTCTCCCAGGTCGTAAGTGGTAAGTGATTGGGAAATAAGAGTCCTGAGCCTTTGAAATTTCCTGTTAGAATCAGAACCAACCACAATACAAGGTAGAATACAAAGAATGGGTTGGGTAGACAGTAAGTTCCAATACAAATGAAAGAACCATTGCATCAGGATGTCAGGATGTGGGAAAGGAACAAAGTGCCTTGTTGCCTTGGCGAGTGTGTGACTGTGTCCCTGAGAGTGGACAGGAGGCAGAGCAGGGAGGAACCTGCCATGCAGGGTGGGCAACAGGTAGACCAGACTGATTTCTAATGCCATGTGAAACTAATAATTTCCATAGTAGCACACAACACTCACCGTCTGTCATAGCTTCTGAAGACATCCTGAGTAATCTCCCGGGTTTCTCATCTGATCTACAACAGCCATTCCTCGAGAGCTGTTAATTCAGATTTCAGAATGTGTTGAACATTAGTTGTATTTTGTATTTGGTCTAGGCTGCAAAATTTAAATGTCATTGAAAGGAGTCCTCTCTTACTGACAGCCTAAGAGTTTAAACAGGGACCAGCATCCATAATACGTGAATCTCATGTGATACATGCAGACATACCCAGAATTAGCTGCATTAGGGTTGGAGTAACACTGTTTTCTCTGCGCGGGGTGTAGACTTTGGAAAGCCAAGATACAAATTCGTCATAGCCAGAGCACTCAGGTGAAGGAGGAAAAGGGAGGGTGTAGCCTTTGAGTTTGGGTTGGGGTGTTAACCAGTAATGAGCCCAGGGACCGACCTGCTAGGCAGGTCTGACTGAGGAGTGCTGAGAGGTGGCCTCTTTTGTGGCTGAAAAACCAACTTTGGGTCTTGAGTGTAGTTTGGCTTTTCATTGATTGTATGATGACAAAGCCTGTGTCACAATGAGGAAATATTGAGGGATGGCCTTAGGTAAATCCAGAGCACAATTTTTTCAGAGTGCTTTTAAAACACATGCTTTGAAAAGCTTTTAATTAGTTCCAGATATTTGAAGTTCAAATCTATGTGGTATTTTTTTTTTTAATATTTTATTTAATTATTTGACAGAGACACAGCGAGAGAGGGAACACAAGCAGGGGGAGTGGGAGAGGGAGAAGCAGGCTTCCTGCCAAGCAGGGAGCCCGATGCGGGGCTCGATCCCAGGACCCTGGGATCACGACCTGAGCTGAAGGCAGACGCCTAACGACTGAGCCACCCAGGTGCCCCAAATCTATGTGGTATTTAAAGGCTTGTAAGTAGTTTTTTTCTTGGGTTGTGTATTATACATACATATTTATTCCTGACTTGGTTATGATGATTTATGGATTATTTAAACCCTTCATTTATTCCCGATGCTCTTCTTTGTAGTCTATTAACTTTTTTTTTTTCTTTCTTAAAGAGCTTTGGGAAGTCAGGAGAATTATTTTGCTGAAATATCAAAGTTTAGGACAGTTAGATTTGCTCCTTTTGGGAACATATCCCTAACATTGGTTTATGATGGGCAGCTGAGGGAATAAGAGAGTTCTTGGGAATAGAGGTAGACTGGGAGGTAGACTGGTTGAGGTTGAAGGGAGAGTCCTCTGAACAAGGCACCTGGAGCCTGCTTCCTCCCCAGACTTACAAGGAACAGTGAGCTCTGCTTCCTAAATAAAGGAATGATCTTCCTGATTCAACTCAGAGTTCTACAGTCAGGCCTTCACCTAAATCACATGTTAAATATTATGAAAGTGTATAAGCATTAGTAATAGTATGATAAAGGTTAAAAATAGTATGGTGATACCAGTGGGGTTGAAGAAGTAACTTTTCTGTGTCATGAATCCAATCGCATTCAAGAAAGTTCTTGCAAGAGATGGGGGTTGAAGTCTGGGTCTCTGGGGAAAGGGCGGCGGTGTAGAAGAGCAAAAATATTCAAATGTATTTTGGTTGGTTGGTTTACATTTTATTTCACTTCAGAGTTTATTATTTATTTTTAAGGATTTCATTTATTTAACAGAGAGAGACAGAGAGGGAACACAAGCAGGGGGAGTGGGAGAGGGAGAAGCAGGCTTCCCGTGGAGCAGGGAGCCCAATGCGGGGCTCAATCCCAGGACCCTGGGATCATGACCTGAGCCGAAGGCAGACGCTTAATGACTGAGCCACCCAGGCGCCCCCGTTTTGATGTTTTAATCAGTGTTAGATACTCGTATGGTTTTATGTTTTCTCTTTTTTAATGTTTTCTCTTAAAATGCAAATCAGAATATGTGTTTGTGCATTAGTCATCCCTATCTGAGCAGGCTGTCCTTATTTGCATTAAATACCAGTTTCTTCCGGGCATTTCCTGCAAATAATTTTTGTAATCTAGTTAAGTAGCGAAAAATAGCCTGATTTATCTTCGGGTAATTAGAAGAGAGAAGAGAAAATATGGTCATTTATGTCTTAATTATATAATGTGTTAACAAAAACTAGCCACAACTTTCCCTTTTAGGTATACAGTCATGGTGGGGGGGGGTGTGAATTCTGAATTTGTAGACAGAGTGAGCAATATCTGACTTTAACATCCTCTGTAAGGGGGTAGGGGATGCTGTGTAACCAGCCGTACTCAGAATTAGCTTCCATAGAATCCAGTGATTATTATAGGATAAGTCATTTTCTAAAGTGCTTCTTTGATGCTTGGATGGTATCAAAACGGAACGGTAAAACAAAACAAAACAAAACCGAGTGGTAACTACAGCAAAAAGATTTTTGAGAGGAGGAGGATTTTGTCACGGACACTATCCATTCACAGTGATAATAAAGTAATAAAAATTATGACTTTTTGGTTGGTTTTGCTACCGTTGTTTGAATCGTCTGCAGGGACTGTACTTTCTTGTTACCTGTAAGCTGAGCCAGTGAACTCCTCCAACCCCCCCCCCCCCCGGTCCGTCCCTGCAGCCTCAGCCCGGCCCTGACTGGCTGTGGGAATTTGGACGAGTTGCATTGAGGATTCTGCACCCAGTCCCTATTGTGTGTGGTTTTTCCACGCCACCAAGCTCTTCTCTGACATCAGCTGGGTGTCGTGCCCCTCCGCACCATGCGGACACTGTCTCCCTGGAGATGGCATCAGACCCCACAGGTTCAGGGCTCGGTCCCCCAAGACTGTCCTACCCCCAACTTCGGATGCCAACTGCCAGTCTAGCTTATCGCCTGGTGCTTATGACAGGCAGGCTGGAGACTGGAGATTCCGATGACCCCCTTTTTGGGTTCAGTTCATTCTCTAGAGCAGCTCTCAGAACTCAGAAACAGTTTACTTACTGGATCACTGGCTTATTCCAAAAGGGTGTGACTCAGCAACAGGCAGATGGAAGAGAGGCACAGGGTAATGTGTGCCTTCTCCAGGCGGATCGATCTCCCTGAATCTTCATGTGTTCGCCAAGCCCGGAACTTCAAACCCTCTCCTTGTGGGTTTTTATGGAGACTTCATTACATTGGCATGATTGATGAAGTCACTGGCCATTGGTGATTGAACTCAATCTCCAGTCTCTTTCCCCTTCCCCTGATCCCTAGCTTACCTAGGTGCTTTCCAAAAGTCACCCTCTTAACATAACAAAAAAACTTCATCACTCTTATCACTTGGGAAATTCCAAGGGTCTGGGGAGCTCTGTACCAAGAGCAGGAGGAAGATCAAATACATATTTTTTGTTATAGATCACAATATCCCACACATGATCTCTCATTCTTAGTTCCTTGGCAGAATGGGCTTGGCAGCAGTCATCATATGTTTATTTTATTTTTTTTGAAAGCCATAGTTCTTTAAATAAAAATTCTGTAGTATTCCGTAGTCAGATTTAAAAGGGGTAGCAGCTGAACTGCTGGGTCCTGCTGTCCCTAGGAGCTGTGCTAAAGAGCAGTGCCCCGGGGCGTCTCTGGAAAACCACCTGACCGGTGCGTGTGGGGAACGAGCAGGGGAGAGGCCAGGAGGAAACCAGGTAGCACTAACGACAGCTTCTCTCCTTGTACACAGAGGGCAAAAGGCATTTCCTACAAAGTCGGAGACCTGGGTTCTAGGTAATAGTGGAGAAATTCTCCTGCAAGGGTGAACACACCCTTGCTAGTGGGGCCCTCCATTTTATGATCCTCCCCCTTCTCAGTTTCCACCCTGAGTGTCGCAATCAGAGGATGATGTCAAGATGGCTGGGCACCCACCCATTCTAGCACCAACGTAGATTTAACTGTAGATCTCTTAGTTTATTTGTTTCTTCAGATTAGATGAACTGTCTCTTCTCCAGTTTGTGCCACGGAGATTTTAATAGGTACAATTAAGGCACTGAGTGTTGTGACTGAGCATAGACTCTTGACAAAGAATTTTATGCCAGTTACCACCTACTTGTGCTTGGGCAAAGAACTTGATCTCTCAACATCCATTTCCTCACTTGTAAAATGGGGATGATCATTTGGCCCTCAACAAATGATGTTAAGATAACGTATATCAAGCACTTAGCTCTGGGCCTAATCCATAGAATGTGTAGTCTGTTCTCCTATAAACGCTCACCAACATCATCCCATGAAAACCCCGGGAGCTTCAGAAGCTCTCTATTATAAGCGTTATCGTAAGTTCTTAGAACAATCAGATATGTAGAAACGTAGGCACTCCCGTTAATTGACCTGTCCAAAATCTGAAAGCCAGAACAGATCGTTAGGATTGCCCACTGTCTGTAGGAAACTCTGGACATGGTTCAAGCCAAATGTGTTTCCAAAGGACATATAAAATATTAACCACATGTTTACAGTATGGTCTTGGTCCAGAACTTTGGGTGTGAATTCAGCTGTCCAATCTAAGTTGAATCCTCTAAGCTGACTTTAAATACAGCAGAGGAATGTATGGGGATTAACATAACAATAAAAAATTAAAAAAAAAATACAGCAGAGGAGACAGTGATTAAATATAAGATGTGGCCCTCGTCCCTTAGACTTCCGGGATCCAGAATTTGCGAAGGTGTTAACTTTTTTAATTAATTTTATTTTAATTATGTTATGTTAGTCACCATACATTACATCATTAGTTTTTGATGTAGTGTTCCATTATTCATTATTTGCGTATAACACCCGGTGCTCCATGCAGTGCGTGCCCTACTTAATACCCATCACCGGACTAACCCATTCCCCTACCCCCCTCCCCTCTAAAACCCTCAGTTTGTTTCTCAGAGTCCATAGTCTCTCATGGTTCGTCCCCCCTCCGATTTTCCCCCCTTCATTTTTCCCTTCCTACTATCTTCTTTTTTTTTTTTTTCAACATATAATGTATTATTTGTTTAAGGGGTACAGGTCTGTGACTCATCAGTCTTACACAATTCACAGCGCTCACCATAGCACATACCCTCCCCAATGTCCATCACGGAGCCCCCCCCATCCCTCCCACCCCCCACCACTTCAGCAACCCTCAGTTTGTTTCCTGAGATTAAGAGTCTCTTACGGTTTGTTTCCCTCTCCGGTTTCATCTTGTTTCATTTTTTCCTCCCTTCCCCTATGATCCTCTGTCTTGTTTCTCAAATTACTCATATCAGTGAGATCGTATGATACTTGTCTTTCTCTGATTGATTTACTTCACTTAGCATAATACCCTCTAGTTCTATCCACGTCATTGCAAATGGCACGATTTCATCTTTTTGATGGCTACATAATATTCCATTGTATATATACCACTTCTTCTTTATCCATTCATCTGTTGATGGACATCTTGGCTCTTTCCATAGTTTGGCTATTGTGGACATTGCTGCTATAAATATTGGGGTGCACGTACCCCTTTGGATCCCTACATTTGTATCCTTGGGGTAAATACCCAGTAGTGCAATTGCTGGGTTGTAGGGTAGCTCTATTTTCAACTTTTTTTTTTTTTTAAAGATTTTATTTATTTGACAGAGACACAGCGAGAGAGGGAACACAAGCAGGGGGAGTGGGAGAGGGAGAAGCAGGCTTCCCGTGGAGCAGGGAGCCCGATGCGGGGCTCGATCCCAGGACCCTGGGATCATGACCTGAGCTGAAGGCAGATGCTTAACAACTGAGCCACCCAGGTGCCCCTATTTTCAACTTTTTGAGGAACCTCCATACTGTTTTCCAGAGTGGCTGTACCAGCTCGCATTCCCAGAAGGTGTTAACTTTTAAATGGAATGAGTAGTAAGGTCATGAAACCATGGCAGTGTCTAGAAAAATACCCGGTAGGTGCCTCAGTTGTAATTGATGTGTCAGTCATACATAGTGTCTATTTAAACCTTGGCACATATTTATATATGAATATTTGGAAAATTTAAAACATATTTACATATGAAAAGGGTGCCATGAAGGACTCTTAACCTGAGGGTTTGTGTTTTCAGTGGAAGCCACAGACCTTTACGATGCAGATTACAAGGAATAAGGAACTAACTTTGTAAATCACTTTGTCACTGGACCTGTGCCCAGGGCTCTTGAGATCTGTTGACCTTAGTGCATGAAGGTCACTGATTTGGGGTCTCCATCTACACATAGTGTAGGTCAGCAAGGGCTCTTAGAGGAAGAGAATGGACACAGACTAGATTTCGTGGCATCTCATGATCGTTAGGAGAGAACTGGAATCTTATGTTTACTAATATGCTTGGGAAGGTACAATGATACAAAGGAGTCCACATGGTAGTTTCATCTTTCCTGCCCTGACATGCAAGCCATCCCTTCTCTGAGCTCAGACACCGCCTCTGGATGAAACCAGCCAGCTCTCATGCTGCTGTCTTTGGTTTTGTAGTCCTCTGCAAAGACAGAGAGTGATCGTAAAGAAAGTGTGGGTGGGCAGAGTCCACCCTGATGCAATTTTTCTCCCCCTGTGACAAATCTGAAGAAATTTGGGGGCAAACAGATCTGGTTGAACCCTCGCTGTATGACCCTGGAGGAATCACCTAACCTGTATTAAAGCCTTCAAAAGGAGGATAATACTTTATTTTGGGGAATGTTGTGAGGATTTCATGAAATGAGCCCAGCACACAACTGACTGCTTGGTAGACTTTGGCTACAAGGGGTAGGTAGGTATTATCAATTGTCAGTTATTTTGGAAAGAGAAACACAGTAAGTCTCTTGTTTGAGAGCAAAAATTCTTTTCTAAAACGTACACGTGTCTGATTTACAAAGCTGCAGTAATAGGACACCGTTCTGATTGCTGACCTCCCCCCTTTTAAAGTTGTATGGAAAACATTTCCTATGTTTCTATGGCTGTCATTTTTAACAGCCACCCTCAAATCATAATTTATAAAACCATTAGCCTGTTGGACTCCCAGGTGGTTTCTGTTCCTGCTTTTTATAGCTAATCATGACAATCAAAAATTTTGTGTGAATCGTTATTTTACTTGTTTGTTTATATTGGAAGAGTTTCTAGAAATGAGATCATTGGGTCAAATGTTATAAATATCTTTAATGTTCTTGGGGCGTAAAATGTTGCTATATTGTTTTCATACATAAGGAATGTACCAGTTTCAATGCCAGCAGCAGCAGCGTGTGTGTGTGTGTGTGTGTGTGTGTGTGTGTGTGTGTGTGTGTGTGTTTGAAAGAGAAAGAGAGAGAATTCGTTTATTCAGCTCTATCCCAGCCAGCACAAGATGTAGTAATTGAATATTGTTAACCTAATAGGCATAAAGTGGTGTCTTGGTTTTCCTCTGTGTGCCTTTCTTTGATTTTTTAGTAAGAGTACTCCTTTCCCTGTGTGTTTATTATCCCAGTTACTTATACATCTGTCCCCTCTGCTTCCCCTTCCATTCAAACAAGCAGTCCTATTGACTCTGAATGGGGGAATATCAGCTGTCTCTTTGCAGATTGCAAATTTTAAGGTTTATGTTTAGTTCTGGAAAATTATGCCAATTCGTATGTCTTTCTGTAGTGTAGTCTTTTAACTTTTTTTTTTTTTTTTTCAGTAGGCTCCATGCCCAGCATGGAGCCCAGTGTGGGGCTTGAACTCACGGCCCTGAGGTTGAGACCTGAGCTGAGATCAAGAGTCGGATGCTCAACCGACTGAGCTACCCAGGTGCCCCTGTGGTGTAGTCTTTAGTTAAATGCGTCCATTTATCAATAGGTTGGTGACTCTTCAAACATTAAAGTTAATTTAACTCAACAGATTTATTTTTTATTTCACCTTGGAGGTTTTGCTTTTAGGCAGCTATCAGTTGTAAAGTCCCTATGTTTTATATTATTTAAGCATGAATATAATTTAAAAACCTAATCATAGAGGCAATAGTAATGGAGTAAAAATAAGGACATTGTCCTTACCAAGTGAGAATGGAGTGTGACTGTACAAACAATGCTTTTTTTCCTGGTAACTTTCAGTATTTATTATAAAAATACGTTGTGGATTGAGGCTGAGTCTCTAAAGTAAACACTTGGGGAATTCTGGCTTTATTATCCTCTGGGAACCAGTTCTGGTCTTTGGTTTACTTTTTTCCTTAGTTTTCCAGACGAAAGAATGGCAGCCCCGCCCGGTCTTAATTTTAAACACATTTTTTCTAGTTGCCACCACCCTGATTCAGGCCTGTATTCTTCCTTGCTTCAGTTACGTTCACACAGGGAGTGTTGTTTCTGAATGTGGCTGCAGAGGTAATAGGACCTGAACTGCTTGGTTTTACAGATGACAAAACGATGACGGGCGATGCTTGGTGGCCAGCGTGACCCCTGGCCGGTCTCCCTGTCTGGCTCTCACCTTCCGGGCCACCCACACTCCCTCCTCTATCAGATTAATCTTCCTGAAGCACCATGCAGATCATGTTCCTCTCCTTGCGGACACCTTTAGTGGTTCCTTCCACTTCTTGGAAGAGAGCCTGGCCAAGCCCTCATGGACCCGGCAGAGGACTCCAACCAGCCCTTCCCCAGCTTCTCTTCTGTACCCCTAAATCTTTCAGGTGGGTGGACGCCTCATGCTTGCCTGCGCTCAGTCTTCACTCCAGCTATTCCTCGTTCCTGAAAATCTCTCCCCATCCACCCTGAGTGCTCGTTCTCCTCTGTGACTCTCCTATTCCCAGCTCAAAACACCGAAGAAATAATTGTTGATTTAAATGCACTCCTATGTGATATAAACTGGGGAGCATTTAAAGTTTCCCCACTCGTTGGTGTAGGATAGATCTGTCTGTAGATCACGAAGTTTGCTTTATTTTTCTTGTCGGTTTCTCCATTTCTTTTGCTTAGGTTTTTCTTGTGACTGATGGTGCTCTAAGTTGGTGTGTGGCAGGAGCAAGCAGTGGGTGCTGGTAATAGGGGAGCAGGCTCAGGTGCTTCTGGGACAGAACTTGAATTCCAGTCTGAATCCACATGTGTGAACTCTACCACACAATCTGTGTAGCACAGACTCGGCTGTGTGGTCAGAGGGCTTGGATCCAATCTGACATTACCGAGCTGAATAACTTGGGGCTTCAGCACCTCTGTTTTCTTTTTGGTAAAATGGCAACCGTAGTGCCTGGCCACACATTGCAGAATGAGTCCATGACGATTGTGAGAGACAAGAAGTGTGAAAGATACTTAGTGATCTGTAAGGGGGGATGCCTCATCCTTGCTAGAGGATGTTGGTGAGCTCATGACAGGGTTGGGACAATATCACCAAGAAATCCTTTACGTTTCACCAGGAAAATGAGAAAACTGCCCTTCCCTGAGAAGCCAGAGTTCTGAGGTTTCCCTGTACCTTTTCAGCGGTGGCCAGCAGAGTTGTGCAGTACAACATGGTTGACAGCTTCCTTTGTGGCACAGGGCTCCATGGTGGACTTTCAGAGGAGCAGAGGATGAAGCTGTGGACCCAGAGAAGCCCTTTCTATCCCAAGGAAAGGCCTTGGCTCATTGTCCCCACGATGGTGACATCAGTGGTCCCTTAGTTTTATGGGAGTTATCCCAGGCTTCTAGGCTTTTTAGGTTTCAGTTTAAGAGGAAATGAAAACTGTAACCCTGTTTGTCCTGGGGACAGTGGAGTCATGTTTCGATAACTGTATAAAGTTTAAATTTAATCTAGATCTTAGATATGTCTTATTACTATTGCTTCATGAGATTATCTAATTACAACTGTCATCAAGCTTGTCAGATTTTACTCTGCAGAGTATTGGGCAGATTCCAAGCGGGGTGTGGCAGGTGTCTGGACTCACTGGGATTACAGAGAAGATTTCTGCTGCCTCTGAGATTGGGCTCTTCTTCAGAATAACTTGGAAATAATCTTACCACAGAATCCTTATTATTCGTGATTAATAATATGTGTATGAGTTCTCTGTCGTTACAAATTACTCCAAAACTTAGCAGCGTAAAGCAACACACATTTGTTATTTCCCAGTTTTTATGGATGAAGAATCCAGCACCACTTGACGGTGTCCTCTCTTCTTGGGTCTTTCACAAGGCTGCAATGAAAGCATCAGCCCAGGCTGGGGTCTCATCTGAAGGCTGGACTGAGGAAGGATGATCCACTTCCAAGTGCATGAGGTTGTTGGCAAAATTTATTTCCTTTCCCTTCACCTTAAAAAAAATTTTTTTTGCAGTTGAATTGAGATATAATTGACATATTGTATTAATTTAAGGTGTACAACATAATGATTTGATACATGTATATATTGTAAAATGATCACCACTGTAAGCTTAGTTAACATTCATCACCCTTACATACTTACAACTTTTTCCCTTGTGATAAATTTTAAGATCTACTCTCTGAGTAACTTTCAGATCTGCAGTATGTATTGGTAGCTATAGTCACCATGCTGTACATACCCAAAATTGGTTTCCTTGAGGGTTGTTGGTCTGAAGACCCCAGTTCCTTGTTGGCTATTGGCTGGACGGCCACTGAGTTTCTTGCCATGTGAGCCCCTCCATTGGACAGCTGCTTCACTAAAGCCAGGAAGGGGAGAGAGCTGGGTGGCTGGAAGGAAGCCATAGCCTCCTATAACCCAATCACGGATAAAACATCCCATTGCCTGTGTCATATTAGGTTGGTTAAAAGCAAAGTCTTA